>NC_138077.1:52232550-53555883 GCF_964212035.1 Myotis nattereri
CCCCTTGGCCAGTGGCGAGAACTGTCATAGAACGGGAGGTCAGCGTTCCCCATAAACACCAGGAAAGAAGTTGCTGCAAACAGCATGTGATTGGAATAGGGAGAGGAAGTACTTTAGCAAATATGGCAATTGGATCTAGCAGTAGTACTAGAAATGACTGCTCTTGCTAATCCTGAACTCACCCTACATTTTACCTCCTACAAAACCATGCCTGTGAGCTTTTGGAAGAACCCAAATGTGGCTCCTTCTTCAGTAAACTGGGTCATGTGCCCTGGTTTCCAGCCTCAGCTGTGCCACTAGTTGAGTAAGTGACGCTGGGCTTCTCTGGCTCCAGTTTGCTGCGTGCAGGATGTTCTAGTGAAGGTCCTTGAGGTGGAGGCATTGCTCTAGCACCTTTAGTGCTAGGTTGGCTTTCTGTTGCAAGGAACAGAGACCCACACAGGTCATCTCTAGTGATGAAGGTTGTAGTAGGAACACAGGAGCAATGAGGGAGGCAAGAATCCCAGGTGAACCCAGGCACAGCCATACAACCTGACCCTGTGGAACCTGGCACAGAGTTCTGCACTTTGAAGGGCCACCCGGAGTCTAAGAAGCTGGGTGGGTAAACTGTCCACCTGTTCTACCCCTTCCCTTAGCTAGTCTCTCTCTCCTCTCCTCTCCTCTCCTCTCCTCTCCTCTCCTCTCCTCTCCTCTCCTCTCCTCTCCTCTCCTTAGATGTCTGCTTGCTTTTGCCCCTCATGGACCATCCAGACAAAGTTCATTTGGCTCAGCTAATCACCCATCTATCCAATTTGGACTAACTTTTTGGGCTAAATGACTGCATAGCACAGCTGCTCAGCCTATAGATATGCTGCCCTTGGGTCCGGTGCTCACCTCCACCCTCTCAGCTGTGACAAAATGTAGCTACCCTGTGCTAAGGCTGCTCCCTCACAGAGTCTGTGAGAGGGCAGGCATCCTGTTGCCCAGGGGTTCCTCATCCGGCTGGGCCACTTAATCTCCCCCAGCCCCATCCTCCACCTCCTGATAACATTGCATTGTTGCCTGTGGGTGCTGGGCTCAGAGTGGGCTAGTTCGCATTACCCCATGTAATTTTCTCAACAATTCTCCAAGTTAGATGTCTCTTATTTATAGAAATGAAACTGAGACCCAGTAAGTCAAGGTCACTTGGTAATGAGCAGCAGAATCAGCATGAACACATAGGCCTGCATAACTCTAAGACCTATCTCCTTTCCATTCTGTTACCCTTATTTCCCCCTGCAATCTTTACAATCAATTTCTTCTTTAGACCCTACATCCCAAAGAATATAGTCATTTGTTCAAGACAAGGGCAACCAGGGCAGGATGCTGACAGTAACAAACCATGTCCACTCCCTTCCCCAGATGCAAGGTCCTCCTTCCAGGAGAGCCAGATCCCACACCCAGAGCTGCCGCCCAGCGACCACACCGCACTTGCACTCAGCTCCTCCCCGGGGCCAGCTGAGGCGGCAGAGTACAGTCTGGAGATAAATTAAAACAGGCCAATTATGCTCTGAGTATAGTTTAAATGATATCAGAAAAATTGCCTATAAATAAAATTGGATAGCAGCCCTGGCAAACCAGTGCAAGTAATTATATAAACTTTATGGCGGTAATTATTTTTCATAAAACTTGGTTACATCCCATCTCCAATGAATCTACCCATAATAATCCTATAGTATGCATTCATCATACATAAAACCAGGAGTCATTACCAAGTGTGCTATGAATATGCACTGAGTTTTGTGCCTTCTCCAAAGACTTTGAACTGTGTCTATGGTTCATGCGGCCCCTTGGCAAGCAGGCAGGCCTCACAGATACCAGGTGACTCTTTGGCTGAGGCCTGGGGGTGGTGGCATGGGAAAGTGCCAACCTTTCAACACTTCTGGGTTTTGTTAAGAAACTGGTAGTGTCAGGGGAGGACACACTAATTAGGTGGTGGCAGAGAGTGTGAAGACTGAGAGTTGGACAAAGTGAGTAGGCTCCTCTCACTTCCCCTGGCCTTCCAAGCCAGGTTCCCTGCTCAGGGACTGAAGGAGACACACAGCAGTAGTTCCCTTGCTGGGAGAGCATTGGACTGGGGGCTGGGCGTCCCACCCCTAGCCTTGTCCATTAACATGCTGGTGACCTTGGCAATCCTAATCTCTTTTTAGGGCATTTGGTTCCTGATCTATAAAGATAAGGATTACACCATCTTACTTTTGTATTAATTTGGTTCAACAAGTCCTCCTCCAGTGCATTTTCTGCACCAGGAACTGTGTTTAGTGAAATGGACACACAGTGTTTGAGACACTCCTTCCCTTCTTGATGCTTCCAGACCAGTGGGGAATACATTGAACAAGTAACAACAACAGGTATGCTAATTATTATGATGGAGAAATTGAGGTGTGATAAGATTATTTAACAGGAAATCTCATACAGGTTGTTGGGGCAGCGGTGGTGTTAGGGAAGGCCTCCTAGAGGCAGTGTCACTTATGCTAAAGGATATACCTAAAGGAAAAGGAAGGGAGAGGAAAGGTGCTGATGGCTGAGCATGGGAGGGAGGCTTCACCCAGAGCCTGGCTTTACTTGAGGCCAGGAATCCTGTCTTGGCTTCTTCATATGCCCTTGTTGGAACCTGGTGTACCCAGTCTAGGCCCCACAGCCTGCTTTTGGTAGAGCAACATGTGCTGGCCTCCAGAATCTGTGCTCTGCCCAGATGCCAGGGTCAGATGAGGTCCCAGAGGCAACAGGAGTCGGAGACCTAAGAGCTACTGACCACGTGTTTCTGTCATGTTTCCTCTTTCCCCCCCTCCAAATGGCAACCCCTGGGCCTTTTGCTCCTGGGACAGCTGCCCAGCCACTTCATTTTCTGCTTGGATGTAATTTCAGAGCGTGGACTTCACACTCTTGTGCTTCCCTTCTCCATCTGTGCCTGAGTTGGCAACTCAAAGGAGCGGCCCTCCCTCCTGCGGGGAAGCCAGAAAGGGGCCTTCTCTGCAGCAAGTCCAGCTGCTCCTCGGGGGTCAGAGCAGGACTGGAGAGCTCTCCCTTCCCCCACATCAGACCCTCCCAGAGCTGCCAGGGAAACACACCCATGCAAGAGGGGAGGGCAGGAGCATCCATTTCCATAATAATTATTTAGCATCAGTGAAACAGGTCAACAAGTCCCAAACACAGACACATTGTATTGACTCCCTAAACATATGGAGGCTCTGCTCTCTCAGTTCAAGAGTGAGTTAGCGAGAACCAAGATGGCGGCATAGGTTAACGCCGGAGTTTGCTGCTTTGAACAACTACTTCAAAAGTGAAACTAAAAGACGGAACGGACATCACCCAAAACCACTGGAAAGCTGGCTGAGTGGAAGTCCTACAACTAGGAGGAAAGAGAAACGCATACGGACACTCAGAGGAGGCGCAGTGCTGAAGTCAAATTCTGAGGTGCGGAGTGCGCGCGCGGAGCGGGCTGGCGGCGGAGGGCGCGGTTGGCGTTTTCAATCGGGAGGGAGTCACAGACTCTGAGCTCCAGATCCGGGCGAGTCTTTAGGGACCCAGACTCAAAAGGGAGAAGCGCGACTGTCTGGTTTCAGTCAGAGCGAGTGCAGCTTTCTCTCCGAGCTTTGCAGCGGGTGCTGGGACTCAGAGAGGCAGAGCCCCTGGGGACAGGACTGAGAGCGGCCATCACTGCTCTCTCCGGCCCACCCTGTTGATCCTGTGCGACCCGCCCCGCCCAAGCCCTGCACACAGGCATTTGCCGAATAGCCTCAGGCAAACGCCAGATTAGCACCTCCCTAGAGGACAGAAGTTCTCTCACTGCAGACACAGCTGATTCTCAGAGCCACTTGGCCTGGAGGTCAAACCCTCCCTGGAATTAGCTACAACAATCAAGATTTATAAGACTGCGAACAAAGACCACTAGGGGGTGCACCAAGGAAGCATAACAAAATGCGGAGACAAAGAAACAGGACAAAATTGTCAATGGAAGATCTAGAGTTCAGAACCACACTTTTAAGGTCTCTCAAGAACTGTTTAGAAGCCGCCGATAAACTTAATGAGATCTACAAGAAAACTAATGAGACCCTCGATGTTATATTGGGGAACCAACTAGAAATTAAGCATACACTGACTGAAATAAAGAATATTATACAGACTCCTGACAGCAGAACAGAGGAGCGCAAGAATCAAGTCAATGACTTGAAATGCGAGGAAGCAAAAAACACCCAACCGGAAAAGCAAAATGAAAAAAGAATCCAAAAATGCGAGGATAGTGTAAGGAGCCTCTGGGACAGCTTCAGGCGTACCAACATCAGAATTATAGGGGTGCCAGAAGATGAGAGAGAGCAAGATATTGAAAACCTATTTGAAGAAATAATGACAGAAAACTTCCCTCACCTGGTGAAAGAAATGGACTTACAGGTCCAAGAAGCGCGGAGAACCCCAAACAAAAGGAATCCAAAGAGGACCACACCAAGACACATCATAATTAAAATGCCAAGAGCAAAAGATAAAGAGAGAATCTTAAAAACAGCAAGAGAAAGAAACTCAGTTACCTACAAGGGAGTACCCATACGACTGTCAGCGGATTTCTCAACAGAAACTTTGCAGGCCAGAAGGGAATGGCAAGAAATATTCAAAGTGATGAATACCAAGAACCTACAACCAAGATTACTTTATCCATCAAAGCTATCATTCAGAATTGAAGGTCAGATAAAGAGCTTCACAGATAAGGAAAAGCTAAAGGAGTTCATCACCACCAAACCAGGATTATATGAAATGCTGAAAGGTATCCTTTAAGAAGAGGAAGAGGAAGAAAAAGGTAAAGATACAAATTATGAACAACAAATATGCATCTATCAACAAGTGAATCTAAGAATCAAGTGAATAAATAATCCGATGAACAGAATGAACTGGTGATTATAATAGAATCAGGGACATAGAAAGGGAATGGACTGACTATTCTTGGGGGGGAAAGGGGTGTGGGAGATTCGGGAAGAGACTGGACAAAAATCGTGCACCTATGGATGAGGACAGTGGGTGGGGAGTGAGGGCGGATGGTGGGGCGGGAACTGGGAGGAGGGGAGTTATGGGGGGAAAAAAGAGGAACAAATGTAATAATCTGAACAATAAAGATTTAATTAAAAAAAAAAAAAAAAAAAAAGAGTGAGTTAGCGCTGTCAGCTGTGCCTAGGGATCTTGAAGTCGTTTCTACTTAGACTTGAATGCTCATTATTTCAGAGGAAGTTCCCTGATCTTTTGGTCTTATTCCGAATCAGTCCCTTAGGGAACAGAACATTATTCTAGACTGGATCCAGGGAGAGTCTCTTTTTCCCCCACATGACACACAGATTCTAGACAGTGTCGCTGTGGTTGCCCTCACACCACCCCATTTCCCTATCTCTTCACCACTCTGTGAGGTACAGTGACCCTACCAACTCAAGAAAATATTCACACAGCTATATCCCTAAATAGCTCTTCCCATTTAATTGTCTTAATTACAGGCTCAGATATAACAACAAAAGGAAATATATTGAAACAAGAGCAGAATAATTGAAGGTGGTGGAGGATTAGATAATTATGATTGAAAACCTACATCAATGGAACCAAATGCAATGTGTATGGAACAAGATAGTAATAGAGTTCAGCTTATATGGTAAAAGGCATGCAAGATGGTCAGGGAGATAAATGCCACTTGAAAAGGAGTCACCAAAGTGTTCAGAGTTTGATTTGTTGACTTCCAGAAGATAGAGCACACAGATTGCCGGCTGTCTCATCAAAACCATGGAGAATACCTGCTTCTTCTTTTACTTGGTGGCAGCAACTTGAGAATGGACCACTGCTTTTATCTGGACTTTTCAAACCAAGATAAGAATCAGAGTTAGTTTGAAGTCTCAACTTTAAGGAAGTGATAGCAAAGCTATTCTGCACAGGAAGAGAGATTATATCCAGGCACCTTCTCCTCAGGACCCATGTCAGGACAACATTCCATGCCCACCCACTGGCATGTCAATGGCAAAGAGATTGTGCTCTGGAGCCAGTCACATGGAAAGAAGATAGACACATAGCAAAACCCTCCATCTCCAACCTCTCCACCAAACAGAGCTTAGACCTCTGGGAAGAGATGTGGGAAGAAAAGGGATGGGATGAAGGGCTGAGAGGGACCAGGCATGTTGCTATCAATCTTAGAATGGTGAGGGGTGTGCTCCAAGCATTCACAGATTCTTAATATGCAGTAGACATAAAGATCCTTTGTGATCTCTCAGAGTAACAAAAAATGTCTTCCTCCCTAGGTAAAGTAGCAGTTCATTTTATTCATCCTAAAGTGTCTACTTTCATAGACATTCCTTATTTGGCTCTTCCAGGATTTATTTGGTCAACACATCTGCATTTGTGCCTTTCAAATATGTTTTGTCTCATCTTTTCAACTAATGCCTAGGTTTTTAGTCTACCTTGCTTCTTAGATCTTCTCCTGGCCACTATATCTTTCTTAAGATATAGGGAGTAAACTTGCACAAAGAAAGTTCTCTCACTTTGTGGCTTACCTTATTATTTTCTTAATGTGTCTTTCAAAGAGCAAAAGTCTGTAATTTTGAAGAAGTCCAATTCTTCAAATATCTTTTTCTCTCATGAAATTTGCTTTCTTGGTTTTAAGAATTCTTTGCCCTCTCCCAAGCTTGCAAAAATTTTCTCCTAGGAATCTAACATTGTGAAGTTTTATGTTTAGGTCTATGATCCATCCAATTATTTCACTTTTTTTCCATAAAGACATCCATTTAATCAAATACTACATTTTTCTTTCCCCAATGAACTACCTTGGCTCCTCTGTAGAATATCAAGTGGTCATGTATGTGTGATTCTATTTCTGAATTCTCTATTTTTTCATCTTGATTTCCGTGTCTATCTTTTCACTGATATGACACATTACTATAGATTTATAGTTAGTTTTAAAATTGGATAGTGCAAAAAGTCCTCCATTTTTTTCTTTAAAAATTGATTTGGTTTTTTAATAGCCTTTGTATTTCCAAATAAATTCTAGAATTTATTTGGAAATACAAATAAATTTGTGCTTTAAAAAAAATCCACTATAATTTTCATTGAGATAGTGAGAAATCTGTAAATCATTTGGGGGAGAATTGCCATCTTAACAATGAGTCTTCCAATTCTTAAACAAGGTATATCTCTCCATTTATTTAAATCCTTAGTTTCTCTCATCAATTTTAATTTTCAGTGTATTGGTCTTCGGCATGCTTTTTATATAAACTAGAGGCCCGGTGCGCAAAATTTTGTGCACCTGCGGGGGGGGGGGGGGTCCACTCAGCCCAGCCTGCATCCTCTCCAATCTGGGACCCCTCGGGGGATGTCCGACTGCTGGTTTAGGCCCAACCCCAGGGATCGGGCCTAAACCGGCAGTCAGACATTCCTCTCACAATCCTGGACCACTGGCTCCTAATCACTCACCTGCCTGCCAGCCTGGTTGCCCCTAATTCACCCCCCCCCCAACCTGGTTGCCCCCAACTGCCCCCCCCTGCCAACCTGGTCACCTCTTACTGATCCCCTTGCTGGCCTGATTGTTCCCAACTGCCCCCCTCTGCTAGCCTGGTTGCCCCCAACTGCCTCCCCTGTTGGCCTAGTCACCCCTCATGCCCCCCCCCCACTGGCCTGGTCATCCCACACAGCCTGCTGTTCAGTCATTTGGTTGAGCCCCCCCACCACCACCCGCTGGCCTGGTCACCCCACACAGCCTGCTGTTCAGTCATTTGGTCGTCCCTCACAAACCCCCCTGCTGGCCTGGTCATAGGCAGCCATCTTGTGAGGGAGTGAGGGTTAATTTGCATATTACCTCTTTATTATATAGGATACCTAAGTGATTTATTTGGGGGGAGGCACTATCAAAATCTCCTCCACTCAGTTTCCCCTATTATTAACATATTTCATTAGAGTTATCTATTTCATCCTTTAATTCATCAATTTTTGCTTCATATATTTTGAAGCTCTGTTATGAGATGCATGCATATTTATGATTGTTATATTTTCCTGTGGTGTTGTCCTTTTTATCATTATAAAGTGTTTATTTATTTATGGTAAGACTCTATATCTTAACGTTTATTTTATCTGATATTAATATAACCACTCCAACTTTCCATGCTCTCCATATGTGTTATTTTTTCTAGCATTTTATATTCAATCTATCCGTGCCATTATATTTAAAGCATGTCTCTACTAGACATAATATAATTGAGTCTTTTAAAAAGACCCTTTTGATAATCTCTGCCTCTTAATGGAATATTTTGTTCATTTATTGTCAATGTCATTATTGATATGCTTGGATTTAGGTCTAGTATTTTGTTCTTTTATTCCTGTTTGTGTGATCTGATCTTCAATCTTCTATTCTTCCTTTTCTGACTTCTTTGGGGGACAGTTGAATAATCTCTAGAATTTCATTTTAATTTTTATTGGCTTTTTAGCTATATACTCTTTGCATTGTTTTTAAGTGGTTACTCTACATATTTCAATATGCATCCTTAGCTTTTCACAGTTTACTTAGAGCTAATATTATACCACTTCACTCAAAATGTATGAACCTTCAAACTCCATACTCATTTTAACTCCCATCTTTTATGTTATTGTTCTAACAAATATTACACTTACACATTCTGTAAATCCCACTATACAAATGCTGTAACTTTTGTTTTAAACTTTAAGATGTAGCCCTGGCTGGTGTGGCTCAGTTGATTGGCCATTATCCTGTGCCCAAAAATGTTGCTGGTTTGATTCTTAATCTGGGCACATGCCTGGGTTGTGGGCTCCATCCTCATTGGGGTGCATGCAGGAGATGATTGATGTTCTGCTCTCACATTGATGTTTCTCTCTCTCTCCCCCCCCCCTTCTTCTCTCTCTAAAAATCAATAAAAATATTTTTTAAAAGAAACTTTAAGATGTATTTTAAAGAAACTAAGAGGAAAAATATAGTTTTAAAAATATATACCTACGTAGTTACCACTTCTGGTACTCTTTATATCTCCTGAAGATCTAATCTTCTATCAGGTTCTATTTCCCTTTAGCCCTGAGAACTTTGTTTAGTATTGCTTGAAGTGAAGGTCTGCTGCTGACGAATTATTCTAGTTTTCCTTTATCTGAAAATAACTTCAATTTTTCTTTATTCCTGAAGAATTTTTTTTTTTACTGAACATATAATTCTGGGTTGACAGTTTTTCATTTAGCATTTCCCTTTTTATTTTATTTCAGAACAGTTTTTTATTTAAGAAAAATTACAAAGATAGTACAGAGTTCCCATATACACCACACCCAGCTTCTCCTATTACTAACATCTTTCATTAATATTTTATAGTTGTTACAATTAGTGACTAAGTTTTTCTGGAGGATATGATGGAGAATTGATATAACTTCATCTTTAAATATTTGGTAGAATTCACCAATACAATTATATGGCCCTGGTGCCTACTTTTTAGGAAGGTTATTAGATTTTGATTCAATTTTCTTAAGAGATAAAGGCCTATTCAGGTGATCTATTACCTTGTGTGAGTTTGGTAGTTTGTATCTTTCAAGGTATCAGTCAATTTCCTCTAAGTTATTAAATTTGTGGGCATAGAGCTGTTCATAGTATTCCTTTATTATTCTTTAATGTCCATGGGATCAGTAGATGAGCCTCTTTTTATTTCTGATATTGGTGATTTGTGACTTTTCTCTTTTTCTCTTGGCTAGTTGTCCTAGAGATTTATCAATTTTATTGATCCTTTTAAAAAAAAAGATTTCATTGACTTTCTATATTAATTTTGTTTTCAATTTTATTGATTTCTGCTCAAATTTTTATTATTTCTTTTCTTCTACTTGTTTTAGGCTTAAATTGCTCTTCTTTCTCTGTTTTCCTAAAATAGAAGCTTACATTATTGATTTTAAATCTTTCTTCTTTTCTAATACATACATTTAATGCTATAGGTTTCTCTGTAAGGACTGCTTTCACTGCATCTCACAAATTTTGATAAATTGTATTGTAATTTTCTTTTAGTTAAAAATATTTCTCTGTGGACTTTGTTGACCCATGTGCTATACAGAAGTATATTGTTTAATCTCTAAATATTTAGATATTTTTTCAACTATCTCTCTGGTATTGATCTTTAGTTTAATTCTATTGTGGTATGAGAATACACTATATATGATTTCTATACTCTTAAGTTTGTTAAGGCGTGTTTTATGGCCCAGGGTGTGGTCTTTCTTCATCAGTGTTCCATGTAAACTTGGGAAAAATGTATATTCTGCTGCTTTGGGGTGGAGTGTTTTAGAAATGTCAATAAGATCAAGTTGATTGATAATGCCATTCAGGTCAACTACATCTTTACTGATTTTCTGTCTGCTTGATTTATTAA
This sequence comes from Myotis nattereri, assembly GCF_964212035.1. Classification (NCBI taxonomy): domain Eukaryota; kingdom Metazoa; phylum Chordata; class Mammalia; order Chiroptera; family Vespertilionidae; genus Myotis; species Myotis nattereri. Next base: position 52,242,927 of record NC_138077.1, read on the forward strand.
TTCTTGAAAGAGTTGTGTTGAAGTCTCTAACTATATTAGTGGAGTTTGTCTATTTCTTCTTAATATTAGTTTTTCATTCACATATTTTGATGTTCTCTTATTAGATACATATAACTTTAAGATTGTTATGTCTTCTCAGAGAGCTGATCCCTTAAAAATTATGTAATGTGCCTCTTTACCACTGAAAATTTCCTGTATTCTGAAGTGTTTTTTTTAAAATTAATAAAGTCATTCCAGCTTTCTTTTCTTTAGTGTTAGCATGATATATCTTTTTCCATGCCTTTGTGCTTAACATGAGTCTTTATATTTAAAGTGGGTTTCTTAATAGTTTGACAATCTGTCAATTGGTCTTTTAATTTGTATATTTAGATCATCACATTTGAAGCAATTGTTGATATAGTTGGATTAACTATAATCTACCATATTTATAATTATTTTCTCTTCATTATATTTGCTTTGTTTCATTTGTCAAGCTCCCTTTTCTTCCTTTTCTTGTTGTAAATAAGCATTTTATATGATTTCAATTTATCTCCTTTCTTAGCATATACAATATACTTCTTTATTAAAATTTTAGTGGATGCCTTTGAATTTGTAAAATGTATTTTTACACTAATCTAAGTATGTCTTTAAATAACACCATACCACTTTACTTGTAGTGTAGGTATCTTATAATAGAGTATTCTCAGTTCTTCCCTCCCATCTCTTATACATTGCTGGCATTCATTTTGCTTACCTATAAGCTGTATTCACCCAATAAATCATTACTATTATTACTTAAACAAACAGGTATATTTTATATCAATTAAGAATAAGAAAAATTAAAGATTTCATTTTACCTTTATTTATTTCTTTTCCAATTCTCTTTCTATCTTCGTGTAGTAGAAAATCACTTTAAAAAGGAAGGCTCACCCTGTGTCATTCCTTTCCTCTAAATGTCAACTCCCTTCCAGTTTTTGTCAGCTCCTAAGTGCCTTCAGCTTTTTAAAAATATTTTCTTCAGAGTTTGTAATTGTTGCCTTCAGGAGGATTGGTCCGATACAAGCTCTTCCATTACTATAAGTGAAACTCCTTGTGTAGAGCTATTACATTTATTTTCACCAAAGGTATTGATTCATAATTCTTCTTTTTTGACCACTTTTGTCAATCAAAATTTGTTGACTTCATAAGAAGAGTTTAACCATCATTTTCAAATATAGATTTTAACTTCCTTTTCCTAAGTAAATTTCCTTATATGTGTTCTCATTCAACTATCCATTCCCTCAATATTGATTCAGATTCTACCAGATGCTACCACAGACTAAGCATTGGAAATTCAAAAATGAATAAATTCTACTCCCTACTCTTAAGGAGCTCCAAGCCTAGTGGCAGTGACACAATCATATCTCACATTTATATAAAGCAAAGTTTTGTCACACATGCCATCATGCTCAATCCCCACTAAAACCTTGTGAAATTCATACAGCAGGTATGACAGTCCCTGAATAACAGGCTTTCTGGCTCCCCAGTGTTGTTTGGTAACCTTTCTTCATCATTAAATCCGTGTTTCACTGCTGCTGACCTGGAGCACACTGCATAGAGTTGCCCATGTGAGAAGCAGCTGAAATAGAGATTAACAGTTGGAGCTCATATTTGATTGATTAATCTGTTTACGGTGACCTAAGATGCTGAGAAAATATTTCCATATAGAAGGTCCTAAAGACCTATCATTGAACTTTGTTTTCAGTTGCTTTTAAGGATAAGTGGTACAACAGATCTTACTGCTAGTGGCCAAACACTTCATAGTCCCCATCCTGCACTGCCCCTCTCTGCAGGAGGATTATACCTCCCTCCCCTACTGATGACAGGCATGGTCACATGATTAACTATGGCCAATGAAAAGCTCTCACACCCAGGATATGGTTTGCCTTGTCTCTTTTCCTTCTTTCACAGGAAAAGGCTTTATAATCAGCCTAGGTCATGGAGTGAACATAGGTGAAGCAGGGTCATAGCAAGCTTTTTGACGTATAACATAAGAAAGAAAGAAATTTTGGTTGTGTTACATCTCTGATATTTAGCAATAACTTCTTACCAAGGCATAACCTATACTGCCTGATATAATTAATTATCTCTTTCTGGTGTCATTCAGGGCCACCCAAAGCAAATATTATTATATACTTTACATAACCATATAATTGCAGTGAAAATTCATCTGGTTTCTTTTGTTTGATGCTTTATTAGATACACATAAATATGAGTTTATTTCTGGACATAATTATGATGAAATTCAGAAAGGTGACGTGAGTTGCCTAAAACCACAGTTTATAAATAAGAGAGTTGGGACTTGCACCTAAGTCTCCTAACTCCCATGTCAGTCTCTTTTCTACATCATAATCTCCCTCATTTTGAAATGCCTGTGTCTTTTCTGTGTGTTTGTAGTAATGTGTGACGTTGTGTAATGTTCATGAGATTAGTTTGAAAGATGAGTTGTATTTAGACCCAATCATTTGTCTTCTCTAAGAGGGAGAAAGCAAATATGTGTCTGACTGCTCAGTTTACGCCCAGAGAGAGACAGGAAAAGTCAGCAGAGGCTTCCTCTGGGCTAGCAGACTGGACACGTTTAATCAGAGGATTTCTTTAAACCAATGAAAGTAATGAGGACCTTGCAATACAATTGAGATCAGTGTGGACAAGCAGCTAGCTAGCGGGTTATCAGCGGTGAGCAGCTGAGTAAACAAACACCCTGTGCATTGCTGCCAGAGCAGTGCTGTGGGGGACGCTGAAGTCCTGTAAGGAAACTAGCGGAACAGAAGAGATACCGTGGACCATTTTATTAGCCAGAACCTGAAAGTGGGATTTTTAAAGTTATTATTATTTAAAATGTTCTCTCAATATACTCTAATTGACATATACAATAGTCACAGAGGAGAACTCTGGCTGACATCCCCTTAGTTGAATAATCAAACTTTAACATCACTGAAATGAGACCAACCGACATCAGGTGCTCCCCAAGAGGAAACTCATCGGGAGTAAACCAAGTCACCGACACACCATTCATGTCACATGTGTTTAACATAAATCATGTGAAAACCATCAGGAACATTTAAGTTCCATAAAATAATTTGTCTAGACTCCTCAAAAATGACAGTGTCATGAAAGATTTTTAAAGAGTCAAAGAGATTATTCTAAATTAAAAAAGACTAAAGGGATAGCAACTAAATGCACTGTGTGATCTCTGGTTATATCCTAGATGTTTTTTAAATCCAGCTATATGAACATTTAAACTAATTTTATATCAATGTTAAGTTTCCTTACAGTGTTTTGGTTATGTCAGAGAATGTCCTATTTGTGGGCCCATAGTATAAAGGATGAAGGATCCTGGTGTCTACAACATACTCTCACATGGTTAAATAAAATTAAATGTACATTTATGCACATGTACATACATTTTCATGTATAAATGGATGTGTGTGTGCAGAGAGAGAGAGAAAGTATGGAAAAACATCAAAATTGGTGAACCTAGCTGAAGAATATGTGGGTGTTTATTGTACTAGTCTTAATTTTTATTTATTTATTATTTATTTATTTTAAACAGGAACTTTTTTAAATTTTTGTTTTGTATTTTTATTGGTTTCAGAGAGGAAGGGGGAGGGAGAGACAGAGAAAAACATCAGTGATGAGAGAGAATCGTTAATCGGCTGCCTCCTGCACGCCCCACCCTGGGAATCCAGCCCTCAACCTGGACATGTGTCCTTGATTGGAATCAAACCTGGGACTCTTCCATTCACAGGCCGACGCTCTATCCCCTGAGCCAAACTAGCTAGGGCTAGTCTTAATTTTTAAACTGAAGTATGCACACAGAAAAGTATACAGATCATAAGTATAAGGCATTGTTTTTGAAGCTTTTCTGTAGAGTTGAACATTTTAAAGTGAAAGTCTCTTTGGAAAAAAGCAGCAATGAATAGGTTGTACACAGTCTGAGTCAGCGGCACGTGCCCGAGTGGGCGAGACCCTGAAGCTAGTATCACCACGACCAGGCATCTCCTCTACTTGGGTGGAGGCAAGTTTCCTCGGAATAACTTTTGAGCTCTACTGAGACTCACCACATGCCTCCAACTATCTAGCAAGTGGCACAGTGAAACATCGCAGCTCTCCCTGTGTCTCCTGAGAAACTTGTACCACGGAATGCTGCTTGCGAATGGGGAGGGGCTGAACCTAGACTTACACACAGGCTTGCAGATTTCCCCAAACCAAGGTGAGCAGGATCTCTTCCGCCCCACCGCTCCTTCGGGAAGGGGCTGGGGAGCTCTCGGAGGCCAAGCAGCCTCCCGGGAGGAAGAGCCAGAGAGGAACTCTTGACTCCTTCCTTTCCAAGGTCCTCTGAAGGCCTGAGGTGCCTGGGTCTGGCACCAGCTGGCAGGAAAGACTCCAAGTAGCTCCATCCCCTCCTGCCAAGCTCCCCAGGAGTCAGGCTAAGGCTGGGCTGGGTCAGAAACACCTTAGCCTCCCCCCCCCCCCCCATCCCCAAGTGTGGAGCCCCCTTTCCTCCCCACCCCCGTGTTTGGTGTGTAAGACTGAGGGGGGTGGAGGGGGGCGGCAGCAGGGTTTCCTCAGTCAGAACCTGGCGGTTTGTTCTGTCCTCTCTCCAGCCCATCCCAGGGCCCTTCCTGCTGGGAATTCCTGGACCAGACAAGGTGGGAAGTCCTGCGAGGGATGGGACTTCCTGTGAATGACTGTGGTGGCCGGCTACAGTGATTAGTTTTGAACAATATAAACAAAGGTAGTCATATTTGTTTTCCAAGCTGGTAGAGCAAGTTTTTGTTCAGCAGGGTTCAAAGGCACTTTCAAAGTCAAAGAAACGTTATCAACCTATTCCTCACCTGTAAAGCGTACACCAAACACACCGACCCAGGACCGGAGGCCCACATTCTCACACCCCCTTCTCCCCGCCTACCCGCCCTCCCTCTCCCCTCCCCCAGGTGGAGAGGCAGCCGGAAGTGCTGATGGGGAGTCAATGCAAGAGACCGGAAGGTGAGTCTCCAAGGACCTCAGACCTTGGTCTCTAGCCACTGGGCTTCTCCCTTCCCTGCTGCCTTTCCCTGCCTTTACTTCCCTTCACTGAAGCAATACTACACCTCAATGCTGCACAGGTGGTTTTGGTTCCAAAACAACTCTTGTTTCTGGCTTCAAAAAATGCTGAACTGTCTCTCATCAAGGGATGGGGTACGGGTTATCCGTTCCCCTGAACTGACTGGCTTTCACACTAAGTCTCTGAGCAGGGACACATGGTCTAAGTGAGGTCACATGCATGCAAAGTGCGTTTATGTAGCCCAGTCTCGCGTGGAAAGGCCAGTGAATGCTACACAGGACTCTTTTTTTTTTTTTTTATTCCAAAGTAGTGAAGTATTTGGAGCTCAGTAGGGATGTGAATTTTGTACTCAACCTTGTTCCTTAATTGCTTATTTTATTTATCTTTATTGTGATATAAATGTAAACCTATTTCAACAAAGAAGAGGATCCGACAGTCCATCCTAGACAAGAAAAATTGGGAAATTTGACTCTTGGCAATAGTCTTTGTCTCCAAGAACTCCCTATTGCTACTGACTGGACAGGGTTTGGTGCTTATCATGGGAAGAATATCAACCAAAAGTAAAATGTTATCGAAAACTTTATCCACTTGTCTTGGAGCCAAATGGCACAAGAGGCACTAGTTTCTCCTGTCCCGCTGCTAGCATCATGGTTTCGTTTTAAGACCAGGCACGGTATCTAGAAATAAATGTCAACACCCTGCTCGATGTTTTGCTGTAACTTGGCTTGGCACCGTCATTGCAGGATTGACGCCAAAGGCCGGCTCCTTTCCTAACAACGCTGCCTACATTTCATCGGCCTGTTTCGCTGGACTGCACCTGTGGAGAGTAGAGCCGCAGCCAAAATCTCTTTATGGCAGAAAAAAGTACCAAGAGTTTGCTGTGTCAAAATCAGGAAGGTCCTCTAGTGTCAACAAGACTCAGTTGCAGACAGACCAACAATGAACTCTACAATCTTTTTCTAGAGGGACATGAAAATGGCTCCATTAAAATACTGTATTTTGCATTCTCCAAATAATTGAGCTTCCTGATAGGCATTCTTCTCAGAGCTGGAGAGGAAGCTTGACTCAGCGCAGCTTTGTGGACGCATGAGGTCCTGAGGCCCAGGGCCGGATGGACTTGCGCAGGAGGGCAGGGGTGGTCCCGGGCCCTCCGCTGCACGGGGCATGCTGAGGCAGGGGGAGGGAGGATGCAGAGAGGAAAAGAGTGGGAAGAGGTGAACGAGAACTAACTGAAAGCCAAGGTCGCTGGATTCAGTTATTCCTTCCTGGAAAGAGAGCGTTTTTGTGTTTAACCTTGTGGACTCAGGTTTCCAGGATGTTGCTGGCTCTCTGGACCTCTCCAGGGCTTGTTTATTTACCAGGTTTCTAGGTCCAGGGACAGAGGGATGTGAGAGGAGATTACTCCAGTGGGACACAAAAGAAACCAAGGGCTTTTAAAATTCTGCTCACGCTTCCATTGGAAATTATAATCAATTAAACAGATGCCATATTTTGATTGCCCACTACAACTTGAAAGTAAATTTCATGAAGGTTCATGAATGTTATTCTCCAAATAACATTCTTTTTCATAAAAAGAGAATGCTCCAAATGGTAAAGCAATGGGAGAAGAGCACATTTTAAACTTCTTGAAAACTTAGCTTAACTGTTCACAAGCCCATCTCCTCTGAACTTGCCCAAATGTATGCGAGATCTTCCCGGAAACTACCAAGAGGGAAAGGACAAGGTCTCTGCAAGGACTTGCCCAGCCCTCTCCTGCCCCACGTCAGATTCATCAGATCAAGTCAGGCTGTGTGTTAACTTGGTGCGTTGTTATCGCTTAGTGCGTAGCCAGGGGCCCGTGGACAGACAGTGAGCATAACCACGGGGCCAGTGAGGTTGGGGGCAGGGAGCTAGAGGACCTCCATGCTGAACTTCATAAGACTGAGATGGGTGTCAGAGCAAGAGGTGTTGTCTGGTGAAAGTCCTTTCTGAAGAGAACCCAAGTAACCTCTCAACATCTCCTCTGTGGACAAAGGGGCAGATTTGTACTGTGTGGCCCCAGAGGACCAAGGAAGAACTAAAAAGGAAACAGGGCCTAGTCCTTTCTGCCGGGCGCCTCAGGAGGTGGTAAAAACCCTGACCTTGGCCTATCTCTAGCTAACACTAGATGGCTATTACTGGAAAGCTACGGAAGGGACTCTGTGTTGCGTAGATGCCAGAACCAGATCAGAGAGTCTACAGTAAGTATTGACTCAGAGAAAGGCAGGGCAATAAAAGGACATTTCCCCAAGGAAGAAGGTTTTCTGTTATCAGCATTTCAAATTCCCAGCACAGGCTCATTCTGAAGAGGTCAGAGCACATATGCTCTGTAACTTCCTGAGGGTGTGGACTTACCTTATTCCTTCTTGTGCTCCTTTCTAGGGAGTGACACAATGTTGAATGAATGAATATGTATCTGCTCTGTAAGGTGGTGAGGTACTATGTAATGCAAGCATATGAGACAAGCAAATGAGTGGTGGGAGAAGGCTAAGTAAATATGTTGGGGCAAGGTTATGAAGGATTTTAAGTGCCAGATAGAAGAATTTGCACTTAGTATGGCAAACAAGCACATGCTCTAGTGCAGTGATGGCGAACCTATGACACGCGTGTCAGAGGTGACATGCGAACTCATTATTTTGGTTGATTTTTCTTTGTTAAATGGCATTTAAATATATAAAATAAATATCAAAAATATAAGTCTTTGTTTTACTATGGTTGCAAATATCAAAAAATTTCTATATGTGACACGGCACCAAAGTTAAGTTAGGGTTTTTCAAATTGCTGACACGCCGAGCTAAAAAGGTTCGACATCATTGCTCTAGTGTAAGCACAGGAAATGGTCAGCTCCTACTCCCAAACCTCCCCAGCTTACACCTCAAAAATCTTCTTGCTCACACTCCATGTCTCCTCCACCTCCACCCTAAGTCTCCCGAGGTCACACTCCGAGTCCTCTAGCTCAGGATGGTTATGAAGTGTTTCTGTGGAGTCTTTTCAAGGCTTAATCCTTGCTGGAACCAATTTAACATCCTGTCAATCCAATTTCTCCAAGACTGTGGCAGAGACAGCTAACATCACCGAAGATGGATGCTCCCCTCCTAGAGGGGAGAGTTGTTGCTACAAAGGAGTGTTTTCTTTTAGGGACTATATTTCCCAGCCTCTCTTGCATCTAGAAGGGGATTATATGACTAGTTTTCACCAACAAGGTAATGATGGAACCAATATATTTCACTTCTGTGTTGTTATGGTTAAGAAGGAGGCATGTATTCTCCACGGCCTCTTTAATCATCCACCAGCTGAACGAAGAGACCCCGGCAGGGGGAAAAGATCAAGGTAGAAAGAGCCTGGGCCACGGAAGGCTGCCCACGAATGCCTGCATTCCACGATGCCATGAGTGGGAAAGAAATGTCTATTGTGTGAAGCGACTGAAATGTTGAGGTTGTTCATCACAGGAATTAGATCACCCCAGCTCCTATAGAGACCCAGTTGGAATCACTTGGAGCTCCAAGAACAAACTATGGATCAAGGAACAACTGAAAATGCCTGGCACAAAGGAGCTCAATAAATAAAGCAAACCAATTAAATAAATCAGAATTCTCTGGGTCCTCAACCTTTTGGAAGAGCCTCTGAGTAAGAGTCACCCATTCCCCTCAGAGGGATAAGGCCTCAAATCAGACCCTAACTTTAGAGAAAGTCATGATAAGGGAGAGTGCATGTATGGGCCCCTCAGAGAGGGAAAGGGGCACAGAGACAGGAATTTGAGACACAAAAGCTCTGGTCCTTCCTGGAGAACCCTGCCTTTGTCAACAGCTCCAGTTGCCTCACTGACCCTTGGCTGCCACAGAGGAGCCCATTTCATTCCACAAACATGTAGTGATACCCACTCCATGCGAGGCACTGAGGGGAGTTCATCTGAGGCCAGCAGACATCAAAAGTGTCAAGGAGAGAAGAACTGGGAGGAGGGCATTAATATTAACACATCAAACTTATGCTTCAGTAAAAAGAGACCAAAAAATGAACAAAGAACATGAAGTCCACAGAGAGATAAAAAAGGATAAGTAAATACATGAAATACATGAAAAGGTATTCAACCTCATTCCTAAATAAAGAAAAACAAGTTTAAACCACCCAACACCATTTTTCACCTTTGTGATTGGCAAAGATGAAAAAGTTTGGTATTACCTAGTCTTGACAAAGGTAGAGGAGGAAATAGACCCAAGTCAGAAACTCTTAGTGGCAATTTGGACTGATGCAATCTTTTTAGATGGCAATTTGATGTATGTCACAATTATTAAGACAAATTGCCATCTGACTTATCAACTGTACTCTTACATAGTTATCCAAAAATATACATGTGTAGAGTCCAAAGGTTCATGGGAATAGCTATAAATATCCATCCATACACACACACACACACACACACACACACACACACACACACTGTGGGTATTGATTGCACGCACCAACCTGTTGAATCTCTGTTTCTAAATTGCCAAAAATGGCATGAAAAAAAGGCCCCAGCTTGAACTAAGCACCTGGTCAGGGCCACTCTGCCCCTAGCCCAGCAGCACAGCCCTGTGTGCACAGCGACATGGAGCTTTGGTGAAAGGCGCCCTCTATGAGGGTTGGAGAAGGCTTTCCCATTCTGGAGATTCTCTCTTCTGAAAGGCAGAGGGAGACAGGAAAGTGACAGCAAAGGGCAATCAGACTCAGGGCGAGATGAAGAATAATTTAGCCAAATGGCTTCCAGGCTAATAAGACATCCCACCTTCCAACCTGGCTGATTTGAGAAGAAATGGAAAAGCAGAAGGGTCAGCCAGCTTTGATCAGTGACTTGGGATGCTCCTAGCTTAAGTCAGTGCTGAAAAACTCCAGTACCCAAAGGCTGTCTCTCCATAACAGAACAATTCTCGTACCTAACCCTCAACTTGCAGCTGTCATTTAACAGAAGTTTTACCCTTAGGGGAAATTAATTTTCCCTAAATAATTGATTAAAAGTTCTTTCTGTTGTTTTAAATAAGATCATGCTAACTTCTTTTCCAGCTAAATAGTAATTTCTCACTCCAATTAAAGGAACAACACCTTTTGCTAGCTCTGTCTTTGTAATCTAAATATTGGGCATCTCCAACATCTCATGATCTCGCCAGGAGATCATGAGTCAGGAAATGAAACAAATTATTCCCTTGACGAGAATAGCAGGTACCCTTCAGACCTTTAGATGGGAACTACACATATTAACCAGCTAGAGAGGAACTGGCTAGATGTGTAGATAAGGGGCAAATTATCTGTCACACCGGATTTCTATCATTTGATGATATATTTCTCCTTAATTTTTTTATTTGCTTAGACCTAACTTCAGCATTTTATATGAACTCAGAGCCTACCGTGAATCTTTACCTCCCAAGTAAGAAGTCCCACTTGATTTCTCCCACAGATGAAAGTTCAACGCTCTTCGCTTTCATGAAGCTGGCCATAGCACTTAGAGACTAGCAGAGCAGCTGAGAACATGGCCTTTGGATTCAGACGAGGCCTGGGTTCAAGTCCTGGTTCTGCCATTAGCAGGCTGCTGTGGCTGTGAACCAATTGCTTTACCTCTCTGTACCTTGGCCACTTTCTCTGTGAGATGAACAATACCCATCTTACAATGCCTAATGGCAGCTTGAATTAAATGAAGTCATGCAGCTTCAAGCATTCATCAAAGTTCCTGGAATGTAATAAGGGCTGGCCCACCATTAGCTTCTTCATTGTAATTAGAAGAAGACCCTGCCACTGATGACTCACCCTTAGGGGAGTTGCTTCCATCTCTATAAAATAAAGAATTATTTTAAAAACTTTTTTAAAAAGTAAGTCAGTCAGACCAGGCCATCTCCAAGTGTCCCTCATAGCTGACACCTAAGAGGTTACTGCTGAGCCCCTGGCAGTCGTCCTAGTCCTCTCGTCCTGACTTCCAAGGTACGAAGTTTCTGCTGGAGCAATCAGGGTCTCGCTTGAAAACACTGAAGAGCTGCCCTCTCCATCTGAGCTGGCCTGGATGTGTAGTGAGTTCTCCATCAGTAAAGGCATCCAAGGAGAAGCTTGACAACCACTTGTTGGGAATGGGATAGAAAAGATTCAAATATCAACAGGGGTCAAACTACATGAAGTTTGGGGTCACTTCCAACCCATAGGTCCCATACTTCCCAAAACATAGTCACATGCACCAACCTCCCCAGGGATTAGCCTGTGCTGTTAGAAAGAAGTGGCCACCTAGGAAAGCGGTGAGTGAGTCGGCCTGGGTCTGTTTGTCTGTCAGGCTAAGGAAACATTTCTACCAAGCAAAACCAAATCCGAGTCTTATGGGCAGGAGGATGGTGACCAGATCGGATGTTTTTCTAAATGAGCCACTTGCCTGTCACTGGTGTCCCCGGCTGCTTCACTCAGGAACTCAGGATGGGATTCCGGGCCTGGGCCGGGGACAGCGAAAGAAAGGGCCAGCCTCAGAGTTTGGCAATGAGAGGCCGAGTAAGACAGCGAGACAGTGGATGAGAACTATAGCGGGCTGGGAGTTTCATCCACAGGAGTGACTCCCTCTGCTCAGAAATGCTAATGAAAGTTGGATTTCCTTATTTTATTGCCTAATTTTGTTTACCATTAGGGAGTGGGCAGTGAGTCCTGGGGGACAAGGGGAAACCCACTGGCATCCTCAGCCAACACAAACTTCACTCATCAATGTGCCGGCACCGAGGCTCTGACACCAGATTTCACTCCGGATATGGCCCTTGGGACCCTCTCAGCACCTGTGGGTCTGAAACCTGCTTCTGCCCCTGCTGCTTCCATCAGAGGTTTTCTGGCTCTTACTCATCCGGGGCCCCCAAGCACTTTGCAACATGCCCTTAATGAATTCTTACTGCAATCACTTGCTGATCTAGCTTCCTTTCCACCGACGAGGAAGCAGCCCCGCAGGGTGAGGTGACTTGTGCAGGGCTGCACGTGGGTTTTCTCAGCTGCTGTCAGTGGTGTTGAATGCTGGGCAGAAACAGTAGAATGAATACTGCCCTTGGAATTGACCATCCTGGGTTCAAATTCTACTCATCTGTGTGATCTTAGACATATTTCTGAACCTCTCTGTGCTTCAGATTCCCTAATTATTACATGGGATGAAAATAGAAAGCAACTCACAACTTTGCTGTAAGGATTAAAATGAGTTAATGATGTGCAGAGCTTCATATAACGCCTGGGTGTGGTAGATATTGGGGAACAGTAGCAGGTACTAGCATGGGTGCCCATATTACTCAGATGCCCTGGGCATAGGCGGGAAAAGAGTGGCTTTATGAGTAGAAAGGAGCCCTGCCCCCTAAAGAGTTGTGGCTCAAAGACCAGCTTCCTGCCTCACCCTCCTGTGAGCCGCCTAGCATCCCAGCTGGCTGCTCCCCGCCCCCGCCCCCCCCCCCCCCCCCCCCGGCCCACCTTGCTGCTCCCTGCTCCCCCAGCAGACTTCAGTAGGTGGTTCAAGGCCCAGCATCTTCCCAGAATGGAGCTATTTCAGGGCGAACAGGAAAGCAGAGGAGCTAAAGGTGGGAGCTCGGAGCTGCTAATTCCCTGGGAGAAGCGGCAGGAAAAAGGCTTCCTATGCCGCCTCCCACTCCTGACAAGTGCCCGTGGCTTCTGGCCGCTGCCTCTGCCAAGAGCCAGCCTGGGTGTGGGTTATATATTCTCCCCTGAAAAGTGACCTAAGCACAGCCTTTTCCAGAGATTACTAACGACCTCGGGGGAGGGTGGACAGTGCAGAAAACACTGCGCATCCCCCCACTCTCTGCTTCCCTCCAGGCGGTCAGGCCTCTGGAAAAGGAGCCAGACTCCCAGACCGCGGGGCTGCACTTCTGGAAGTGTCCCGCACAGACTCCCCAGTGCTGATGGGCTCACTAGGCCCGCTGGGTTCCCAGTGCTCCCCCCAGTGTTAACGGGGGTCAGCATGGCTCAGATGCTGTGCTGCACAAGTGCAGGAGAGAGCTGAGGGTGGAGACGGGAGAGGCTTCCTGTCTTCAGAGGTCAGCCCAGCAGATAGGCGCCCAGAAGCCAGGAGGCAGGCTAGGGAGTAAGAAATGCCACTTAGGAGCTGAGAAGGGGGACACCTAACTGTAGAGACCCCAGAGGTCTTGTAGAGAGAGTGGAATCTGGGCTGGGCAGAACTGGCATGCGCTTGGATTGAGTGGGGAGGCTCTCCGGGCTGCATGAACGAAGGGGCAGGAACATACCGAAAGGGCATGGTCCAGCTTGGCTGGGGTGTAGGCTCTGGCCCCTCTGGGGCTCTGACACTGGCCCTGACCCAGGGTGAGGCACGTACCGTCAGGGCTCAAAGGATCCACTCACAGCAGAAGCTGCTCTGTGCTTAAGCAAAGACTTTCCCCAGGTGACATCATCTGGTCACCATTTGCAGAGCAGCATCTAGAACTTGCTAGGCTCTAGTCATGGTTCTGGCCCCGCCTGCAGCACCCCTGGCAATAAGATGTCAGCCCACAGACAATGCCCGCTCTGGCCAGAGGGGCGCATGCTGCAGACTCCACTTGAAACCCTGAAGTGGCTTGTGACAGTGGCAGTCATTTAAGTCCCCTGTGCCCAAGCCCTGTTCTGGGGTCAGCAGTGGTCTGAATGGGTTACCTCACTGGAGGTGAGAACTGGGCCCTGGGCTGAGCTTAGCGATAACAAAAAGTAGATCCCACCAGTTAGCCCTGACCTGGTAGCTCAGCTGCTTAGAGCATTGTCTGGATATACCAAGGTTGTGGGTTTAATCCCCGTCAGGGCACATACAAGAATCAACCAATGAATGCATAATTATATAAGTGAAACAACAAATCTCTCTCCCTCTCTCTCTCTCTCCCTCTCTCTCCCATCCTCCTCCCTCCCTCTCTCTATCTTGGGTAAGGATTAAAAAAAGAAAGAGAGAAAAGAAGGGAGGGAGGGAGGGAGGGAGGGAGGGAGGGAGGGAGGGAGGGAGGGAGGAAGATGAAGGGATTTGGATGCCAGACTTAAGAGCTGGGATGGTTGGGGTGTCTGTGGGGTGCCACTGCTGGAGGCAGAGAAGTTGGACCCAAGAGGACCAGTTAGGAGGCTATGGCAGGAGCCCAAGCAGGAACTTGTGAGATGAGAATAGAGGTCCTGGGTGTTCTGCTAAGGACACAGCTCTGGTTATCTGTGTGATTATTTTATTAACACGTGTCTTTCTCAGCCACATGAGACAGGAAACAAGGCCAAGAGGGCAGACCCAGGAGCCTGCCACCAACCAGCGTTGTGGCCCCATGGAGCATACACTGGACTAGATGGCACTGCCCAGCTCCGAAGTTCTGGGACTAGGAAATCTTGCCCAGTTGGGCTACAGGGAACTTCCCCCGCCCTCTGTGGCCTGTGGGAAGAAAGATGAAGGTGACACATACAGGTGGCCCGGAACAGCAGGTGTGTCTGATGTGGGGGTGTGCTGGGTGTCCTTCATTTGCCCTTTTCCATCTGCTCTGGCCTTGGAGGCAAATCCTTGGACCAGGTCAACCTGGCTCGCTTGCCTTCTGGTTCCATTTGGTCTTTGTACCAAGCACCTAATTTCCTGAGTGACAGGACTGTCTTGTTATTCATAATGAGCTCCTCCTGAACGTAGCTGAGTTCATGCTAATGAGCCCACTCACATTGTAGCCCCTAAGTAGCTTCAGGATGGGGCTGTCACCAGAGAAGAGAACCAGGGAACGTTCAGCCCTAACCCCTGATCTCCAGAGAAGGCAGTAGGGCTAAGAGGGATAGAGAGCATCCAGGTTGGTGAATATACTGATGTGCTGGGAGGGGGTGCACCAGAGAGGGCATGGAAGTGCTGTGTCATGTCCCATGCCCTTACTCTGCCCTATGTATCTCTTCCATTGGCTATTCCTGGGTTTCCCCACTTATCTGATAGGGATATGTTCCAAGACTCCCCAGGGATGCCTGAAACCACAGATAGCACCAAACTTCATATGTACTATGTCTTTCCCTATACATACATGCCTATGACAAAGTCTAATTTACAAATTAGGCACAGTGAGAGACTAGCAATAACTAATAATAAATTAGAACAATTATGAGAATATAATTTAACTAGAGGCCCGGTGCATGAAATTCGTGCACGGGTAGGTCCCTAGGCCTGGCCAGCAATCAGGGCTGATCAGGTTCCCTGCTTCCCTGCCTCCCCGCCTCCTCCTTCCCTCACTCCCTCAGCCCCCTGCTGCCGTTGCTGGTTGCCCGCCATGTTCCACGCCACTTCCTGGTGGTCAGCACACATCATTGTGAGCGATCGAACTCCTGTTCTCCCAGTCGAACTCTGAAAGGGACACTTTGTGTTTTAGCCTTTTATAAATATAGACAAAAGTTATGTGAATGTGATCGATCTCTCTCTCTCTGAAAATATCTGATTGTGCTGTATTCACTCTGCTTCTGTGGTGATGTGAGATGATAAAATGCCTAACGATGAGATGCAGGGAGGTGAGTGACTGTCGCATTGTGACATAGCCTCAGGCTGCTACAAGGGTTCTTGACAGGAGGTCCAGCTGAAAAGTCTCTCTTACACTTTATCCTCTTCACTTCCTCCCTCCCGCCCTCCTTCACTTTCTATAAGGTCTCATTCATCCATTTTCTCACATGTCTTTTGGTTTTATAGGCTTTCTCTCATCAATCACTATTCTATTTATTTCAACTACATCTAAAACCTTTATTTGTCCTCTTTTCTCTCTTAACATCCATCTCTATTTGTGTGTCAATGGTGCTGAAAACTGAACAGATAACAAATTGCTTCAAGTCAGAGCAGAGACCTTCTGCTGAGTTTCTTCTTGGCCCTAAGGTATGGCAGGGCCTGTGTCCTATCTATTTGTATTGTCTGTCTTGTCTCCTTGGTTTCCGTGTAAGGGTCCTGAGAAACAGCCCACAGCCCCTGGAGCCCATTTTCCTGCCAGGCCCTGGCTGCAGGGCTCAGTAAATGGGTGTAGAGAGATTGATGTCTCCTCCCCTCCCCGACATGGACTTCTACCCTTCACTGCCCTGTGCAAGTCCATCAGCTTGGGTATCAGCACAGCCAAAGGTGGCTTAAGTAGGCTTTACCCCTAAAAATTTCCATTGTCACCCCAAACAGAAATACACTAAGTAAAAAGAACGCCATTTAGAAAATACCAGCTTCAAATAAATCACTAGACATTCACTATTTGAACCACCAGTTCTCCACCTGAGTTCTTCCTACATAGGAGCTCTGGACTGGCCCCTGGTCTAGGAAGATCTTCCCTCCATTCTCTGACTATTCATAATATTTATGCATTTACCAAAGATAAATTTTTTTGAGCCATAGTTAAGTGTCAAGTGTTAGTTAGGAGCTAGTGACCCAGAGAAGATGACCAGCCGGGCCTTGTCCTTGAGGAAGTGATGGCCTGACAAAGGACAATGACAAGTATACCAATACATTTAAACTGGAAAATATATTTTAGTGAGCACATCCTGTGTGTCCAGGCTGTTTCAGGTGCGGGGGCCATGGTGGAAAACAACAAACCAGCATTATAACGGGAGAAGCACTTACAGTGTGTACCCACTGCTGCAGGTTGGACTCCCCAAGGGAGTGGACTCCAAGGTGGAGTTGTGTGTGCAGGATGCTTATCTGGGAATGCTCTGGGATTAACAGCTGTGGAAAGGAGGGGAAAGCCCGATTGGACAGAGGGAGGAGTCCAGCTACAAAGCAGACCCATCATAGCATCTGCCAAACCCACGGGAATCTGGAGCAAAAGAGCCCCATGTCAGAGGTGCCCTGTTTGGGGTCAAATGACTGGGCCACTATGGCCCACCGTGATCAGTGATTGGACATGGGCCACAGCAGGAAGGGTGTGACCTTGGGCGAGGCGGCTGAGGTGATTCCTGGAGGGACTGCCAGCTGGAGGCTGTCTGCCCTTCCTGCTGCAGGGCCACCAGCGCTTCATTCAAGGAAGACCCGGGGCCTTCAAAGAGGCTCTGAATCCCGGCCAGCATCTCTAGGTACAGGTCACTCACTACCTGTTAAAGCAGCGTATGGCATCCTTGGCGACTCTGGGAACAGTGAGTTTTATTCTGCTTCCTTGTAACTCTCATCCTAGCTCAGTGGTTCTCAACCTTCCTAATGCCGCGACCCTTTAATGCAGTTCCTCATGTTGTGGTGACCCCCAACCATAAAATTATTTTCGTTGCTACTTCATAACTGTAATTTTGCTACTGTTATGAATCGTAATGTAAATATCTGATATGCAGGATGTATTTTCATTGTTACAAATTGAACATAATTAAAGCATAGTGATTTATCACAAAAACAATATGTAATGATATATGTGTTTTCCGATGGTCTCAGGCGACCCCTGTGAAAGGGTCATTCGACCCCCAAAGGGGTTGCAACCCACAGGTTGAGAACCGCTGTCCTAGCTCCTCTCTGCAGTCTCAGCGTGTCACAGCTGCCTCTTCCCCAGGACACCCTTCCAGTCTCAGAGGGCGGCTTCTACACCTTTTCTCACCCACTTCCACCCCCACAGTCCTCAACCTTCCTCAGATGACTGGTTTTCTGACCTTCACCATCGGGAAGCGACCCAGCATCTCACTGTCCCTCCTACTGGGTGATGCTTAGAGCCTCACCTGACCCCCAGGCTGTGCTCATTCCTCTCCTGGCAGCCTGGCTCCTCCCACAGCTGGCTTAGCCTGCATCTGGTCTCCAAGACCACACGCCTTCATTGGACAGGCTGACCTTCACTCCTCCTGGGGCATGATGTGGGGACCTGGGGGAGGGCAAGCACTTTCCCCCACCTCCTTAAGGTAGTCAGGGTCACCCAAAGCCTGCAGAACCACCCGTGGCTCACAGGGGGTGACAGCAAGTAAGGGGGACACTATTCACAGTGGACGAGGCTAGAAAAAGACACCCATTCTCCTTGGGCACCCCAAAACCTCCTGGGGTGATGTGCCTAGGGCTCGCCCTTGCCGCCAAGACCAAACCCAAGGTTTCTGAGAACAGGCTGGGCCCTGGCCGAGTGCCTCGGGTGCTGATATCAACGGCCTGGCCTTCGAGAGGACGCAGTGCTTTCCTGCATGAAATCAAGGGCTCTGTTGGAACACAACTGCTCACAGTTAAAGGCTTTAAAAGGAAGACAAAATACCACATCATCTCCTCTTTGGGTGTGATGTTTGGTGTGGGGTGCGGGTCTTTGGCTCTGTGGCAGGTCACGTCTTTGCAGGGACGGGGGTGTGACTGTGTGAAAGCTTTTCTTTATAAATGGCTCCTGGTCGCGGCCTGGGAGAGCACAGCGCCGGCCTGAACGTCTGGCCTGGAGAATCCATCAGGGCTGTGCCATGACGCCTGCGGCGGAGAATGTGCCATCCTGCCCCACGTGCCCTCCTCGCTGCCCGCTGGGCAGCAGGCAGGAGCCGAGGTGGAAGTCCGCCTATCTCAGGGGTGTGGCTATGGGAAAGCTGCTGGATGCCGGCTTGTAGGGCTCCTATTCCCCAAGAGTGTCCAAGTCACAGTGATTTTCCAAGCTCCCCACGCCCCTTTGAAGGGGTCTTCTGATCATTTTGCCACCCTCTCAGCAGGTGGGCCCCTGACCCCTGACTCAGTGTGATCCAGAACTTCCTCAGGCTCCAGCTGGCAAAGTAGGAAAGAGGCCACTCTGGCCCCGGGCCTGTGGTCCCCATGGCAGAAATGGAATGAAGGCTCTGCACTCAGAGGGCCCTGCTCTCAGCCCGGGCCCCTGAACTCTGTGCCCAGGCCCCACCTCTGCTTCCAAAGGCCCAAGAATCTCAGGATGGAGGGACCTTGTAGGTGATCCGGGGTATTCTCTCTCACACCTGATTTGCCTTTTATTCAACACTTACTAAATGCCAGACTCCATACTGGCTGATCAGCTACCAGGTATTAGTCCTGTTTTCAAACGAGAGACACAGGGACTCAGAGAGGTTGAGGTGTTTGCCTTGCTCAGTGTCCCCCTGCCTCTAACAAGCATTGAAGAGGACTAGACTCTATAGCCATCAGATTCCAAATTTCATGCTTTTTCTGTCTTTCTGTGCTGTCTCCCTCTGCACTGCCCCTAAAACACCCCAGTGATGGGGACTCACTGCATCCTGAGGGCACCCATTTGGCCTCTGTGCCTGCACTCCTTACAGTGAGCTGAAGTCTTCCTGAAGGTCCCACCACCTGGTCCTAGTTCAAAGCTTTGGAGCCTCAAAACACAAACCTGTGCTCTCAGGCCTCATGGCAGCCTCCCAGTGCCTGACGAAGGCCCCCCTACCCTCATCTTCTGCCTCTGGTCCTGGAACATGTCAAATGGCTGGAGGCTGGGGACCCCTCAGGCTACTTGCTCCCTCGGGCAACTTGCTTTATGTTTTAGTGTTATATTTATTTGTATTCTTAAGCAGGGTTTTTAAAACTCTAAATGTAATCCATGAACCTAGTTTAAAATATCCAAATAGCAAAAGTCTCCCCCATCCTAATCTAAACCCAGTGCATTCCCCAGAGGAAGCCTCTGCTAATGTTTTATCTTTATTTCTTCAGTTATAACTTCTATGATCATTTTTTAAAACACAATGTACCTTGACTTTGTGGCTTATCCTGTTGGCTGCTCTTTGCGGAGGATTAGGAATCAGCACACTCGTACTACCTCTCCCCTCTCCACACCCTATCCCCTCCCAATTTATTTAGTTGTATTACTCTTTTTAGCTCCTGTACTGGTTACTCATTACTATCAGCAATCTACCTAAAAATCTGTCTTGACTTAGGCACTTTATACAGCCTTCGTGAGCTCCTCACTGAAAAGCTGAGGAAATCAGGGAATCTTTCCTTTGCTACATCTCTCCCTCTGTTTTATTATACTATTTTTTACAATTTCAGGTTTGTAACAGTTGCACGCTGTCCCTTAGCTGTAAGTAAATGTTTCACATTGTGTTCATAATGTCTTATGATTGAAAACCAATAAACAGCACTGTGCCAATATGAACACTATTCATTAGAGATTCAAACAATATGACTGGGTCTACAGAGGAGGAGAAAATGTCATTCACTGTCAGGACATTTTTGCCATCCTAAGGAGGCTTTGCTATGAAGCAAAAAGTCAAGTAAAGTCTCATAATTCCCTTTTAGCTTTCTTCACTTCTTCTGAGGCAATTCCAGCTATATTATTCTTGTCCCTCATGCCATCATCTTTTTAAATTCATTTTCAGTTTCCTTAGAGTACTTCCTCAAAATTTGTTTTCAGCAGTGGTTCCCAACCTTCTGGCCCTTTAAATACAGTTCCTCATGTTGTGGTGACCCCCAACCATAAAATTATTTTCATTGCTACTTCATAACTGTAATGTTGCTACTGTTATGAATCGTAATGTAAATATCTGATATGCAGGATGGTCTTAGGCGACCCCTGTGAAAGGGTCGTTCGACCACCAAAGGGGTCGCGACCCACAGGTTGAGAACCGCTGATTTAGAGTGTAGGACTGGCAACTGGTTATAGGCTGAAAACTGGCCTCCCAAAAGAAATTCCTAACTTAATCCCAGAGACCTGTAAATGTCACTTTATATGGCAAAATTGGGGTCTTTGCAGATCTAATTAAGTTAAAGATTTTTGAGATGAGATTATTCTGGGTTATCCAAATGCAATCATCATAAGTGTCCTTATAAGTGAGGCAGGTGAGCCCTAGCCAGTTTGGCTCAGTGGATAGAGCGTCAGCCTGCAGACCAAAGGGTTCCAGGTTTGATTCTGGTCAAGAGCACCTGTCTTGGTTGCAGGCTCCTCCTCGGCCCAGGCCCTGGTTGGGGCTTGTGCAGGAGGCAACCAATCGATGTGTTTCTCTCACATCAATGTTTCTCTCTTTTTCCCTCTTTCTTCCACTCTCCCTAAAAATCAATGGAAAAATATCCTCAGGTGAGGATTAACAGAGAGAGAGAGAGAGAGAGAGAGAGAGAGAGAGAGAGAGAGAGAGATCCCATATAGACATAGAGCAGAAGGAGATATAAAGATGAAACAGACACAGATTTGAAAATACTGGCCTTACAGACTGGAGTGATACAGCCACAAACAAGGAATGCCAGCTCCTTCAGAAGCTGGAAAAGGCAAGAAAGGGTTTTCTCCCCACAACCTCCAGAGGGAATGTGGCCTTGCCAACACCTTGATTTCACCCCAGTGCTACTGACTAAAGACTTCTGTCCTCTAAAATCATGAGAAAATAAATTTGTGGCTTTTTTAAGCCATCAAGTTTGTGATAATTTGTTACAGCAGCACTAGCAAACTAATACAGTAACATTATAATTTCCTCTAAAAATGACTATCCTGGGTGCCATTCTGTTGTTGATAGTTTAGCTAAGTATAAAATTCTATATTCTGTACTAAAAACCATTTTTCTCAGAACTTTGAGGACTTTACACCATGGGCTTCTAGCATGCAATATAGCTAATAAGAAGACAGCTCGTACCTGTTGAATCTTGTTACTTTTCAAGGTACCAATTTTTCTTTGTTCTGTTAGCTTTTGATTTTTGTTTTTATTCTTAGAGTTCTGTCATTCCAAGAGACTATATCTGGATATTGGTCTTTAACTCATAAATAATTTTAATACTCTGAGGACTGCTTCAATCTGAAGACTCCAGCTTTCTTCAGTTCAGGAAATGTTTCTCCTATTTTTTTAATGTCCATTTTCTGTTAAACCTCGAGTTGGACAAAGTTTGAACCTTCTGATTTATCTTCTATGTCTCTTGACTTTTCTCTGATATTTTATCTTTTTGTATTTTTGCTCCATATTTTGGCAATTTCCTTTTCAAATTACCAATTTGATTCTCAGTCTTGTCCATTACATTATTCAGCTTATCCCATTGAATTTTTAATTTCATCAGTCACACTTTGAAAATTTAGATCCTTGTTCTTATTCTCAGATGACTTAATATTTGAGAAACAAGTCTGCTCTTGTTTATGGATGTAATATCATCTTGATCTCTCTGAGGACACTTGCATATCAAAGCATTTTGATACTTTGTAAATATCAAAAGTATAATTTTAAAAAATGTTTTTACTGGTTTCTTGAATTATGCTTGGTTTTTACAGGGTTATTTATGACTTTAGCATTCCAAAGAGGTCACAAAGAAGTAGGCCGAAGGGTGTGAATTCAGAAAACTCACCCCCAGGAAAAGCTGATGTGCATATAGGTTATGATTCACTGGAACAGACTATCTCTGAGGTCGTGCTTTGTAATTGTGCTCCATAGACCAGCAGTATTAGCATCATTTGGGAACTTGTTGGAAATGCAGAATCTCAGGACCTGCTCCAGATGTTCTAATCAGAATCTGCATTTAAACAAGATCTCAGTGATTAATAAGTTCTTTAGACCCTGAGGAGCACTGCTTTATGGGAGATCATGAGGCACTGTGGTATATTCAGATGTAACCTCCAGAGTCTAATAGATCTAAACTTGAAGCTCAACTCTGTCACTTAATTAATTCATAAGCGCATTAAAATTGGAGAGATATGGATGTTTAGCATTTAGCACAGTACCTGGTCGCTGGCAGAGGCTCAATAAATGTTATTCCATTCCTCACCTACTTCTTTAAAAATTCTTTCCCAGGTCTGAGATTCTTCAGCAGGAATGTTTTTGTTCTTCTTCTGTCCATAAAGCAGCTGATTTTGTTGTTGTTAATCCTCACCCGAGGATATTTTTCCATTGATTTTTTTTTTTTTGAGAGTGGAAGGGAGAGGGAGAGAGAGAGAGAGAGAGAGAGAGAGAGAGAGAGAGAGAGAGAGAGAAACATGGATGTGAGAGACACTTCAATTGGTTGTCTCCTGCACACGCCCTGACCAGGGCCAGGAATGGAGCCTGCAACTGAGGTACATGCCCTTGACCGGAATTGAACTTGGGACTCTTCAGTCTATGGGACAATGCTCCATCTGTGAGCCGAATTGGCTAGGGCAGGAAAGCAGCTGATTAATCACACTCTTTGATCTTTCCCATCTCCGGTACTCTCAGAGCTGTACCGTTAAGTCACTCTCTCTAGCACCCTCACAAATGACAGCTTCTGGTCTCACTTGTAAAACCTAATATCAAAAATGCTTTTGATATGCAGGCTACTTTGAAGTTAACCCAATCTATATTCCAGAGTTAAAAAGATGTTCTGCATCATGGCTCTTTCTTACATGAACCCAAAGTGTCCGTTGAAAAGCCAGCTGTGCTCTCTGCTCTATTGGCTCCATTTCCCCGTGGTTCCATTTGACGTTCCCTGGAGAAGCCTGGGAAATCAATCCTGTGTCAGGAGATGATGACACAATCCTGTGGCTGTGATTCAGGTTGAGGACACCTTGAATTCACCACCAACTCCCTCTTATGGAGCTCACAGCAAACTTCCTCCAGGACTTTCTAATTTGTCCTCACTACCTCCTCCTTCCCTCTGTCCCATCCCCACCCCCAAAGAGCCCAGGTTAGAGGTAGGGATATCTGTCTCTGCTTTACAAATTAGGAAACAAATGCGGATAAACTGGGACACTTTTTTAAAAAAAAGACACACACACGCGCACACACACACACACAGAGTCTTGATGCCTAAGTCTTCTTACCAGATTCTGTGTCCCAAGAAAACTAGAGGAAACCCAGCCTCCAGCAGCTACTAACCATCAGAGATTATTAACCAGCCAGCATGCCCTCCCCACCAATTCAGGCCCTTTGGAAGTCACCATCTGCAGTTGGTTTCACAAGTGGATTTTATCAAACATTCGAAAAATAATTAATACCTATCCTTCTCAAATCATTCCTAATAATTCTAGAGGAAGGAAGACTCCCAAGCTCATTTTAGGAGGCCAGCATTATCCTAATTCCAAAACCAGATAATGACACTGCAAAGAAAGATAATTATAGGCCAATATCCCTGATGAACACAGATGCTAAAATCCTCAGAAAATGTTAGCAAATTGGATGCAGCAATATGTTAAAAAGATCATACATGATGATCAAGTGGAATCCTGAGATGCAAGGTTGGTACAATATCCGCAAATCAATTAACATGATACATCACAAAAACAAAATGAAAGATTAAAATCACAGGATCATATCAATGGATGTAGAAAAAGTATTTGATAAAATCCAGCGCCTATTTATGATATAAAAAAAAAACCTCAGTAAAGTGGGGATATAGGGAACATACCTCCACATAATAAAAGCCATATATCTCAAACCCATAGCCAACATTATACTCAACAGGTAAAAACTAAAAGCACTGCTCTTAAGTTCGGGAACAAGATAGGGATGTCCACTTGCACCACTCTTATTTGACATAGTACTGGAAGTCCTAACTACAGCAATCAGACAAAAAGAAATACAAGGCATTCAAATTGGAAAGGAAGAAGTAAAAAAGTCATTATTTGCAAGTGGCATGATACCATACATAGAAAACCTTGAAGATTCCACCAAAAAACTACTAGAACTGATAAATGAACTCAGTAAAGTGGCAGGATACAAAATTAATATTCAAAAATTGGTGGCATTTTTATATACTAACAATAAACTATCAGAAAGAGAAACTAAGAAAACAACCCATTTACAATTGCAACAACAACAAAAAATAAGGTACCTAAGGTACCTAGGAATAAATTTAACCTAGGATGTAAAAGACTTGTACTCAGAAACTTATAAAAGACTGAAAAAATAAATTTAAGAAGACACAAATAAGTGGGACCATATACTGTGCTCGTGGACAGGAAGAATTAACGTCATTAAAATGTTCATACTACCCAAAGCAATCTATAGATTCAACACAATTCCTATTAAAATACCAATGGTGTATTTCACAGAACTAGAACAAACACCCCAAACTTTATAAGGAACTATAGAAGACCTCAAATAGCCTCAGCAATCTTAAGAAAGAAGAGCAAAGTTGGTGGTATCAGGCTACCTGATATCAAAATATACTACAAGGCCATAATAAACAAAAGAGCATGGTACTGGCATAAATACAGACATATTGATCAATGGAACAGCATGAAGAGTCCAGAAATAAACCCACACCTTTATGGTCAATTAGTATTTGACAAAGGAGGCAAGAACATACAATGGTGTAAAAATAGTCTATTCAATAAGTGAAGTTGGGAGAATTGGACAAATACATGCAAAAAAAGAAAGAAAGAAAGAAAGAAAGAAAGAAAGAAAGAAAGAAAGAAAGAAAGGAAGGAAGGAAGGAAGGAAGGAAGGAAGGAAGGAAGGAAGGAAGGAAGAAAGAAAGAAAGAAAGAAAGAAAGAAAGAAAGAAAGAAAGAAAGAAAGAAAGAAAGAAAGAAACTAGCCCTGCCCGGTTTGGCTCAGTGGATAGAGAGTCAGCCTGCAGACTGAAGGGTCCAGGGTTCGATTCCAGTCAGGGGCATGTACCTTGGTTGCGGGCACATCCCCAGTAGGGGGTGTGCAGGAGGCAGCTGGTCGATGTTTCTCTCTCATCAATGTTTCTAACTCTCTATCCCTCTCCCTTCCTCTCTGTAAAAAATCAATAAAATATATTTTTAAAAAATGAAACTAGACCCCCTTCTTACACCATATATAAGAATAAACTCAAAATAGATTAAAGACTTAAATGTAAGACTTAAAACCATAAAAATCCTAGAAGAAACCATAGGCAGTAAAATCTCAAGCATTTCTTATATATCTCTTCTGGCAAGGGAAACAAAAGAAAAAATAAACAAATGGGACCACATCGAATTGAAAAGTTTTTGCCCAGCAAAGGAAAATAATCACAAATTGAAAAGACAACCCATTGAATGGAAGAACATATTCGCCAATGATATACCTAATAAGGGGTTAATTTCCAAAATTTATAAAGAACTCAGGCAACTTAACACCAGAAAAATAAACAATCAATTTAAAAGTGGACAGAAGACCTGAATGGACACTTCCCCAAGTAAGACATACTGATGGCCAATAGACATGAAAAGTTGCTCAACCTCACTAATCATCAGAAAAATGCAAATCAAAACCACAATGAAATATCACCTCACACCTGTCAGAATGGCTATCATGAATAAATCAACAAACAAGTGTTGACACAGATATGAAGAAAAGGGAACCTTTGTGCACTGTTGGTGGGAATGCAGATTAGTGCAACCACTGTGGAAAACAGTGTGGAGTTTCCTCAAAAAATTAAAAATGGAACTGTCTTGCGACCCAGCAATTCCACTTCTGGAATATATCCAAAAAAAAACCTAAAACACTAATTCAAAAGAATATATGCACCCCTATGTTCACTGCAGCATTATTTACAATAGACAAGATCTGGAAGCAGCGGAAGTACCCATCAGTAGATGAGTGGATAAAAAAGCTGTGGTACATCTACACCATGGAATACTACTCCGCCGTAAAGAAAGAAACCTTACCTTCTGTGACATCATGGATAGACATGGAGAGTATTATGCTGAGTGAAATAAGCCAGTCAGAAAAAGACAAGTTCCATAGGATTTCACTTATATGTGGAATCTAATGAACAAAACAAAATAGAAACAGACTTACAGGTATGGAGAACAGAGTGACAGCTGTCAAAGGGGGCTTCGTGGAAAAGGTGAAGGGACTAAGCAGTACACACCTGTAGTTGCAGAACAGCCACAGAGACGCCTGGGGAATATAGTCACTAAAGTGGAGATTACTGGGTTGGAGCCAGGTGGGTGCTTGGGGCAGCGCAGGGACCATTCGGTAGAGTGCATGATTTTCCGGCTACGTTGCTAGACGTCAGATACTGGTGTGAAATGTTATTTAATGTAAACTGTGGTTGAAAAATATAAAATAAAATTGGGGGCCAAGGCATAGGAAGTTTGCCAGAAGTAAGAAGTGACAGGAAGAGGAGACACGGTTACTGTAATTTGCAGATGGTGCAGTTGTCAACCCACAAAATCCAAGATTTTTCTGAACATTTTTAGCATCAATAAGAAGGCTCAAAGAGTAGTACGAAAGAAACACCAAAGGTAATATTCATACAGACTATCCAATAGCCAGCTAGGAATTATGTGGAGGGAAATTTCCTCTCACATTATGACAAAAATCAGGCCAAAATGTAGAAATCAACCTAGTAATTAATGTCTGAGACATCGATAAAATATAAAACCTTACAGAGAACCCTAAGTGACTTGGATACACAGTGAGTCACACCAATGGAAGATTAAATAGTCCTTGACTGTCAGTCATATTTAAGGGTGAAGCAGGTTGCCGACTGAAAGTACAGAGTGTGTGTGGCTCGCTGGTGCGGGCTTCACTGTCAGGTGATCTGGCTGGGCCATCCTGCGGAAAATTCCTAATGTCCTCACCTTAGGGGATTTCTCTCTTGGCCGGGCCCTGGAGAAGGTTCATCAGCCTCTCCCTGGAGTGTATACCCCTGGCTGCCTGTGTCCTGGGAGCTACATGAGGAAGAAGGCAGGAGTGTCTGACCATCTAAACTTTCACATACTCCTACTGTTTTCAATACAGCACCCCAGCAACCTTCAGCAGGGGTGTGGAACGGACAGGTGTCTGGCTGCCTGGCATAGGGGAGGTAGTCTTGGGATCTATCTGCTTTTAAGATTGACGTGCAACCCATCTTCCTTTTTTGAGTGCCACTTGGCTCTCACTCTCAGAAAGTCTAGGTGTTCCTGTTCCCGAGTACCACACAGAATCCCCAAATGGGGTTGTTTCTCAACTGTCCCCATGATGGACTTAGTATTCTCCTTAATGAATCTGCCAAGTCCGTCACCGCTTACCTGCTTCCCAGCTTCCACGTGTTGCTGTTGCCTCCTCTCCTGTGCTGTTTGTGCTTTTATGCCTTTACAAAATCCAATATGTTATCTTGAATGTTACCAGATAGCAACGCATGTTGGGCAAAAATGCTAGTACTGACTGTACATATCACAGTGCACATCCATTTCTAAGGGAAAAAATGGAATCAGAGAAAAAGAGCACCTTCGGAGGACTGCAGCCCCTGCTGACATCGGACTGCAACCTCGGGAGACCGGAGGCAGAACCACCCAGCCACACTGCCCCTGACTTCCTGACTCAGAGAAACCACAAAGCTTACTCAATGAAGCTTGCAGTTTTCAGCATCTCAGGTTTGGACAACTGGTTGTGCGGCAACAGAGAAATAACACACCCACTGAAAGTCCACACGCCTCCCCTCTATTTTGAGAACCCAATGACTTCCACTGTGGGGGCAATGGGAACACCCCGGTGGTTACTCTTGCAGCAATTTGTGCGTTTAAGAGCGACGTTTTTCCAACGTGGTATATTCCTCTGCGAACCCACATTTTCCTGCCCAATGTAAAGTGTTTTGAATGAAATCTGGCCTAGTTCCCACATATATGTTGCTGGAGATGTTCTGGGGTTTTCTCTCTTTTTGGAGGGGTTGGGGCATGCAGACTGGTTCCTGGTTCCTGCTGGAGCTGGGGATGCTGTGAACCGTGACGCAAGGGAGCAAGGGTAAATGCCAAGTGTGAGAGCCACAGCTTCATGAGTCAGGATCTCGGGCCCGGCCAGGACTCAAGTGGCCCCCGACATCCAGACAGCACCATGAGTCTCTCTCAAGCGCTCTGAACTGCTCCAATTCCTAAGACACAGCAATGGAATAAATCCGCCTTTAGCCATTACAGCACACCTTAAGCCTGTGCTGTCCAAAGCTCTTAGATTCTTTACACTGTAAATCACGTCCCATCCCCAACCTGAAGAAGTCTCTTTACCCAGGTAAAAATATTTATAAGACATCTACACTTGGCCAACACGACACTTAGAAAAATGTCAACAATGATGAAGCATGTTTTATGCTGTACTCAAGCGGTGGTGCAGATTGGCAGGCAAAACTGTGATTATCAAGTCAATCAACAAATATGTTTGGTTTTGGTGTTTGTTTGTTTTTCAGAAACGAACCAGGTTAGTAATATTCTAAAAATGGCAAAGCACCTTCTTTTACCCAACTGTACCCCAGCTACCCCACACCCACACACCCAACACTGTGATCTTTTGCAAAATAAATAAACATGACACAGTTTTTGCATTCAGTATTGAGATTCTAACAAGGACGGGATGTGACCATGTTCTTTGGATGTGCTCCATAAAGTCGGATTTTGCCTGCTCCGGTACACCTTCTCCTCCCACCCCACCCACAGCTGCTCTCAGGGTTCCATGTAGCAGACCAGCATGTGGCACAGCTTCATACCTTTCCCCCCAAGACCACCAGCAGCAAATGGGTGCAGCTGCCTCACTTACCTCCTCACTCTGGCCTTTCCTAGCACCCAGTTGTCTTGCTCAGACTCAGGTCCCCAGTACAGTCATAAACAGTCTTCCCTGGGGTTCTTAAGCATCAACCTTTTTCTTCTACTTTTCTTAACTACTTCACTCTTTTCTTTTCTGAGAAAGAAAAGACCCTCAGACATCTGAACCCTCCAAAGCTGCTGATGCTTCAAGGGCAGGCATCTCCTGTTATGAATTTCTCCAATGAGATCCTTTGGAAGTTAAAGAGCAAGTTCGCTTCAGCCAAGCCCAGCAAGTTTATTTCGGCCAAGCCAACTCTGCACACACTCACCCTGACAACTGTAATGGCATAAGGACCATCCAGGGCCTCAGTCATGCCTCCACTCCCTAGACACAAGGTCCACTCTCATCCCCAAGGACACTGACTCAGTAACTCGCCTCATGTCTCCATCCAGGTGAGTCTGGGTCATCCCAGCAGCTTGCAGTTCACAGAAAGCTGGGAGACCAGTTCACCCAGAGACAATTTGCAGAACTCAACTTCCCAAACCTTTCTTCTCATTTACGTATGGGGATGTTCATCAGGAATATTTAGCATCACCGATATGAATGTTAGATTTTGGTAAGTGATGATGAGACACATAGAAAAGTACATTTCAATAGCAGCAACCAAATATCAGCTTTTCTACTGGAATTCTTTAGTTGTTACTGATATTTTGAATGAGATTACCATCCATTGGATGGATCCATCTTCAAAACCATTCACAGCCTCCAGTCACAACCCACCCAGGACACATCCCCTCATGCCTCATCTCTGTGGGGTCCTCCTCTTCAGAGTCTGTACCCTTGGTTCTGTCAAAGGGTCTCGACAGCAGCTGTCCAATAAATACAGCTGGCTCTGGTGGGGCCTCATGGTTCCCATGGATTGTGAGAAAACCCCCAGGGTTCTGGGCCACCGACGGGCCCGGCCTGCCAGCTGCTGGGGCTGATGCCTACCTTGGGGGGAGAGAGTTGGAGAGGACAGCAACCTACCGTCACCTCCCTTTCCGTCTTCCACTGAAGAGGCTGGAAAAAGTGGCTACTTGCTTTCCCAGCTGCCCTTTCATCCACGTGGCCATGGGAGCCAGCCCTGCCGGTCATGGACAAAAGCACAGAGAGCTGGTTAGGGGTCTCTGCATGCAGGGGACAGTGGCAGTGGGCGCAGTCCTCCATAGGTACAGGAAGAAGGGCTGCTTGGGCTGCAGATAATTTAAAATAGTGACGGAACTGACTAGAAGCCGGTCTGCTTTTCCTCTCACCAAAGCACTGCAATTCTGAGGACCGGAGTGATGCCATGCTCTCCTGGCTGGGGCAGGCCACTCCCCTTGCGACACCCACACCCCCTCCAACCTGAGAGACTTCTGGACATGTGGAGGAGGCGAATCCACAACTATATTAGATGCTGAGATGGAAGTACATGCCAGTTCTAGAAGCTGAGATGGAAGCACATGTCAGGCTGCACAAATCACTAAGGGCCACTTTGGGGGAGAGTGATGATTTCCCCTCAGTCAGCCCACGCTCTCTATTTAAGCCGCCTCGTTAGTGTGTGCAGTGACCTGGGTCCCTGTCATTTCCAGTCATGAGACATTCAGGGCCTGGGGGAATTCATGTCCGCTTCTCCTGGCTCTGCTAAAAGGCAGCTGAGAGAAGGAGCCTGTGCTGCTGCCAGTCAGAGGCTCACTGGTGCCCGCTGTGCCCTTACCCATCCTCAGCTTCCACCCAGGAGCTCCCTCTCCCTTCAGACTCAGGCCAAGAAACCCTCTAGGACCGTGGTTGGCAAACTACAGCTCACGAGCCACATGTGGCTCTTTGGCCCCTTGAGTGTGGCTCTTCCTAAGCCTTAGAAGTACCCTAATTAAGTTAATAACAATGTACCTACCCATATAGTTTAAGTTGAAAAAAATTTGGCTCTCAAAAGAAATTTCAATCCTTGTACTGTTGATATTTGCCTCTCTTGACTAATGAGTTTGCCGACCACTGTTCCAGGACCACAGTCCCCTGGGCTCTATCAGCAATCTCCACCTGCACAGCTGATCTCACATCTCGAGGCAGGGAGGCCCAGTGGGACAAGTCCTGAACTAGGACTTAGAAGACCTGGGCTCTACTGACCTACTGTACTGGTCTTCTGGCCAGCTGTGTGACCCTATCTGAGCCCCAGCTTCCCTGACAGTAAAGCCAGAGGGCCAGACCAGATAATCTCTAGGGAGTTCTCCTCACTCTGACATTTTCCTCTCTTCCCCTCCCTCCCTTCCTTCTTCTCTCTCTCATATGTCTGTCTGTGCCTGTTTTACAAAAGCCATAACGTTGTACTGTTTTAAATTTGTAAACATGCTTTTAAATTTTTGAGTAAAAATAATTAGTTATATAATTTTTTCTAATGATCTTTTAATGATTCCATTTGTCTTTGCGTGAGACTTAGCAACCTCATCTTCAGTGGAATAGAAAAGGATCTGTAACTTCTTAACTACTTCACTCTTAATTGAATCCACTTTGGATTTTAGTAGTTTAAGTCACCTCACAAGTTAGTATGAATCATTAAGGCAGAAGCAGTGCTGCCTCCTGGAGCTGGGTTACTTAGTGACACAGCTTCTAATTTTGCCAAAAGCAGTGCCATACTTGTCCAAATTATTGGGCAACTAGCATCCACCTGAAGCAGATGCCAGTGCTGATGCCTTCACGGATGCTGAGTCAAACCCTGGGGTTCAGTTAGGCACTGAGCACAGACGGACACAGCACCGCCTACAGCAACACAGCGCTCCAGGGTGATCCGGTCCTCACCAGCTGCAGGAAGAAGCCTGCCCACTGGGACAGAGTGCACGTGGAGAACATCAGAAGCAGAACTCCGGGGAGATAGAGGAAAGATAAAGACCCAGCATCTAGACTGGGGAGCTGGGCAACTGGGCCACCCGGAATGGTGTGAGCTGCTTATCTGGAAATGCTCTATACTGAGATCCAGCAGGGACTTCCGTCAAGTGCATTGGCCTAGGGGGGCATGTGGGCACTTGACTTCTAGTCAACATAGTGCTCTGGGCTGATGGCACCTGCTCCAAACACATGGGAATGCTAAGTAAAATACAGAAAATTAAATTTTCAAGCCCATAGCCAAGATCAGAAACTGAAGAAATGGATATGCTAATGACGAGGAGCCTCAGCAGGGATCTGGGTTGAACCACACCCTGCAAACGCCTTAGAGGCTCAGTTGTTTTGTGGCTTTTCTGACATATCAGACATTATATTGAAAAGAATATATATTTATTATCTTGGATCTTTTAAAAATTAAATGAAGGTATACTTTACATACCGTAAAATGTATCCTTTTTAATGTTGAGGACAACGAGTCTTGACAAACGCATACAGTCATGTAACCACTACCCCAAATGAAGGCATAGAATAGTTCTACCACCTCCAAAATTTCACTCTGGCCTTAACAGTCAAGCTCTTCTCCCACCTCCTGGCTCTGACAACCACTGATCTATTTCTGTCTCAATAGTTTTGCTTTTTCTAAAATTCCACATACAGTGTATAGATAGGCTGCAGTTTTAATTCTCACAGAGCTATCCAGGCTGCAGTTCTCAAATAGCAGAGATAATAGAACTGAGATTCTTGAATAAAGCCAGGAGTCAAGAAAAGGTTTTCCTATTTGGGAACAGAGATTAAAAGAACTCTGCCTGTGGACACAAAATATGAGGCACAAAAGGGAGCCTAAAATGGAAATAGTCACCCACGAGATATCTAAACCTCTAGTGTGTGTGGTATAGAGGTATGGGCAGGTGTTCTCATGCTACCAGCATGGGGTGAATGTCCTGAGCCTGGAAACTCACATAACAACTGGTCTAGAAACTACTTACCCTTTAGAGACAGCAGAAGTAACCGTAGGAACATCTTCATAATTGAAACATATGCATGACCCCACAGAAGACAATTTCTCACCCACAGAATTACAGAGCTTGCAAGGAAGTCCAAAGCTGTGAGCAATAATCAGCAGATATGTATTTAAAAAAACCCCAGGTGAGAAAAAAATTATACAGAAATCTAAAGGGACTCCAAAGTAACTATGTTATAGTATTCAAAGAAATTAAAGAAAAAAACAGATTTATAAAACAAAGCAAAAGGAGATTATTATAAAAGATTAATGGAAGGATTGAAAAAGATATCAAATATAAATTTACATAATAAAAGGTATAATAATTCATTTTTAAAGATCAGTGATCAGCTTAAACAATTACTAGATCACACTGAAGGAGGAATTAGTGAATAGGATGATAGAGATAAGAAAATCACAGAGATATAAAATATGAGGAATTAAGTGTGAGATGTGGAGAATAGATTGAGAAGTCACAATATATGACTAGTAGTAGGAGTTCCAGATGTAAAGAATGAACAGACTGGAAAAGAGGTGATATTTCCATAAATAATAGATGAGATTCCTCCAGAGCTTAGGAGAGACATGTGGCCATACATTGGATGAGCACACTAGGCCCCAGACAGAATAAATATAAATTCACATCTACAATAGGATGAAAGTAATCATAAAAGCTGGTTTAGTGAAAATATAGACATCTACAAAAGAATGGCTATCAGATAAATAGCAGTTTTTACCATCAACATAGCCAACATAAAACAATGGAATTATATTCTCAGAGGGCTAAGGAAAAATAATTTCCAACATTTCTCCCTCCTTTCTCGATATATTTAACCTTAAGGAGACCAATGCACTTATAAACAAGCTCTTATTTATTTTAGCATGTCCCTTTGCAGAAATGAGCGAGAGAAACATTCCTGTGAGGGATGGAATTTGGTGGAATGGGGCTTACTACGTCCAGATGACCTTGGGACTATGAATCACTCCTAAAATTCCATACCCATTTAAACTATCATTTAAGAGTGAAGCACATAAATACTTTTTTAAAAGATACACTGAGATAGTTTAATCCCAGAGGTTTCCCCTCAAAAGAACTAAAACTACTAAAAAATTTCATTTGTAAAAAGAAAAGAAAGAAAATGAGCCCAGAAGAAGAGTAACAACAACAAAAAGTAACTTAAAAGATAAAGATAAGCAAAGAAATCCACAAGATCTAAATAAGTATTTAATCATGATCATCGTCAGTTTGGGGAGGCTTAAAAGCATGAGAGAATGAAAAGCCCAGGATCAGCAAATTCTCACCTCCAGTTGAGGTAGCTCAGCAGGGACAGTTATTAAGCAGGGAAAGAAGGGTAGATACGCTCACCTCCTGCTGTGTGCCTGGGCCCCAGGAAAAAAGCGTTACAGGCCTGGATTCAGACACCTCTCTATCCTCCAGCCCCAGCCTCACCCCCCTTCCCCAGCTCCTAGGCGAGGCAGCCCAGAGATGAGCTGGGAGGCAAACCTCTGGGCCAGCGCTGAGCAGCGCCGAGGGATGGGCAGCTGAGCAGATGAAAGGAGACAGGTGCTGATTGTGCTGAGGGGCCTGCTCAGGAAAACGTCACTCTCCAGTCTTCACACAGGAGTGGCTCATTACAAAAAAGGAAAAGGAAAAAGAAACAGCCCACACTGTTCCTCATCAGAGGGCCGCATTCAACAGAGGAAAATTAACTTCTTGAGGAAGCTGATGCTCCGTGGCTGGGAGGATGCCAAGTGGGTCCAGGAACCTCGTCAGTCCTCAGGACCCAATTAGCCTCACTGATTCCTCCTCTGGCTGGGAAGAACGCTCTGTGGTTTGATTCCCTCCGCCTACCTGCCAGGGCCCCTTCCTGGGAAATGTCACGTCTGCCACCACTTAGACTGCCACCTGAGCTCACAACCCAACTGCTCTGGCCTGGCCTCAGCCATGCTGCTTCATAGGGCATGCCGCCTTAAAACTGGCCTGGTCTTGATCATGTTCTCCATCTACACCCCACATATTCTCTGGGCACAGGGTCACCAAGGAAAATCAGACACAGTCCCCACCTTGAAAGAACTAAAGATTAGGGAGGGAGTTAAACTTGGACACATACCTTTAATATATGCCTGAATGTGATGAGGGCCACCATGGAGTCAAAAGCCGCCATTTATTGTTGGAGCATGGTCTCCCTATTGAGCACTGGCCTCATCCCATATCCACATTAAGTCTTTGCAGGTCCTTTACCTCCACGAGGACTGTCCCCCTGTTGTCCTGCCCTGAAGAACCTGGAGGCTGGGAGGCTCAGACCTCACCTGAGAAGCCCTGTTTAAACACTCAGCTGATCTGGAGTTCGCTGGAGGCCAGGGGATGGTGCTCACCTGTCCTCCTGCTTCCTTCAGGTTGACGCAGAGCCCCTTCTCCCTCCTGGGCTCTCTCCTCCTTGGATGCCCCTCCCTTCATCCCGCAGCTGACCCAGAGCTCTGCCCAACCCAGCAAGTCCCAGCTGCCCTGGGTCTTTACTTTCCCCCCTGGGCTAAGCAGATCTTGTCTTACTAAATACTCACTGTCTTGCAAAGCATAATTGTGATGCATTATTATGCTAACTTATTGGTCCTGTAAGGAGCAGGGACAGTGGTAGAGGACCGAGAGTCTCGTCTTGTCTCCTGGTGCAGAGACTGAGGGACTGAAGGGGCATGTGGGGAAGCCGAGGCTCAAAACGGCTGAATAACCTGCCCAAAGCCACACAGTGCAGCAGTGGTGGCGCTGGGAGCCTGCCATTGGCTGCATTAGAAAGTGGGTGAGGATGAGAAGGGGGTTGTGGGCAGACCCTCTTCAGCTGTTCACAGTCTAAACTTCGACACCCCTCCCTGGCCCCACCCAGCCCTCCAGGGAGAGCCTAGAATCAGGCCCCAGGAAAGACAGACAGCTAAAGGCTGCACAGGGAGGGCCTCGGGGTTGCCCTAGGACTCGCTTGCCCCATGCTCCTGCCATACAACTCATTTCAGCATAACACACACTTACTAGGGCCCGCTCTGCCCAGGAAGGGCATCAGGCCCCGAGAAGGACACACACACAGATGAGCGTGCCCCTGACCTCCAGGAGTTCACAGCCGCTCCGGAGACGGACTGCTGCTCTGGAGGTGGCACCAACCAGAACACCCGAAGTAGCACTTCTGGCCAGTCGTTAAGTCCCTGCCTCTGTGCTCTGCTGGGGCTGGGAGTCTGCACTTGCAAGTCCACTTTGCCGGTGGGCTCCGTGTTGACGCTGCCCATAGGGGGCGCTCGCGGGAGCCTCCAAGGCCGGAGGAGGGAGACTGGGCTCGCTCTTTCCTGTTTGTTCCTGTCTGCTTCCTGCGGGCTTCCTGCGGGCTTCCTGCTGCTGTGAGCTCCATCCCAGCAACTATTCTTCACCGCTGCAGACAATGCCCAACTGCTGCAGCAGCTGAATCCAGTTTGCAGATATCCCAGCTCTCATAGAACCCGTTTCACACCAACCTGCGACCCCCAACCCTCAGGAGACGCTGTCCACAGCTGGTGGGCACCCCTGCTCAGAGGGCTGGGTCCCAGGCATGGCCCTCCCTCCTCAGAAGCCTGAGTTTCTGCTCTGCAGGCTCCTCCTCTGTTTCTAAAGTTTCCCCTTGCTCCCTCAGCCAGAGGAGCGGTGGCTGCTGCCTGCAGGCGCTGCCTCTGTTCCACCTTTTACCCTTCAGGTACCTAGTTAGCACCGTTCTACCTAACAGCTATTTCTATTAAATGTTTTCTTGTCCTGGTTACAGTTACTGACTGATACAACATCTTTAGTGGATACCTATTGCTTTGATCTCTCACAGTTTCCCTGGGACTCCCTCTCTGATAGCACTATTCCCCTCATTTATAAAACTGCTCCTCCCACATGACCCATTCCATATGATTCTATTTGACTGACAGTGGCAATACCCAGCTGGAAATGGTGTTGGTCCCAGAGGTGGGCATGTGACCTAAGCCAGCCAATTAGAGCTTTCCCTGGGACTTGTATACACTGAGGTCTCTTTTTCCCAAGGTCACTACTGGGGTGATTTAAACTGGGTTGTCTGTAGCCATGCCTTCCTCGCCTTCTCTCTCCCCCCCCCCCCCGCCCCCCATAATCCTATCTGTAGTAGAAAAGAATGAAGACAACTCACAAAGAGAGAAAAAAAGATTGAGCTCTGAAGAAAGGGAGAGTTGACAACATTGTTGAGCCCTCAATTCAGTAGTGCCTGATGTTCACTCCACCCCTGTCTTTTCCAGTTTCCTGACCCAAAACTCCCCTTTGTTTCTAAGCAAGTGTGAGTTGGGTCTCTGTCCCATTCAACAGAAAGAGCCCTGACTAATATGGCTGAGGCTGAGCCCCTCAGATCTGAGCCCGATAGAGTCAAGGTGAATCGGGGCCTCCTCCAGCCAAATTCCTCATCAGACACAGCAACCCCGCTCTGTCTGCACCACATGACAGCCTTGGAGATACCAGAGGACAACTCACATGTCTGTCTGAACAGAAGCAAAGACTCTCTGGAGAACTACCTAGAGCACAGAAGAGCCATTTTAATCCTGTTTCTGAAAGTGCCCAGCAAAGGGCCCAGAAGCGCCATCAGCCACGGCTGAGCCAGGACCAAGAGGAGGAAGCAAAATCTGAGAGGAAACCAAGGAATGGAGGAGCCAAGAATCTAGTCTAACTTCCATCCCAGGGTCCCGAGCATAATCCCACTGTGTAGAGTTTCCCCCCTCCCATTTGTGTGAGAAAATGCGTAGGTAATATGTGTTATGAATTATAGCAGTGGTTCTCAACCTTCTGGCCCTTTAAATACAGTTCCTCGTGTTGTGACCCAACCATAAAATTATTTTCGTTGCTACTTCATAACTGTCATGTTGCTACTGTTATGAATCATAATGTAAATATCTGATATGCAGGATGGTCTTAGGCGACCCCTGTGAAAGGGTCGTTCGACCGCCAAAGGGGTTGCGACCCACAGGTTGAGAACCACTGAATTATAGGCTCATATGAGTATCCCTTCTTTCCCTAGTCAGGCCCCTTTTAGAAATACTGGGCTTCAAAGCTTGCTGGATTAAAAACAATTCTCAATCAAAATACCTCCCCTTCCTGTAGGAACAGCGTCACGGGGACTTCAGAGACCATTTAGGCCAGACCGCCCCCTCCTTCACCAGATAAGGAATCAGAGGCCTCTCGATGAATCATGTAGCTGGTGACGCCATGCCAGAAGCAGAGCCCAGGTCTCCTCTCAGAACGTCAGGGGTCTGGCTGAACAGAAAGCTTACACAAGGCAAAGGCCTTGCAGCCACAACAGTCCTGTCAGTCTGCCAGGATTTCCTGCAAGGCCCCACAGGAGGAACAGGGCCTCTGAAGAGCCTGGGGTCAACAGGCCCTCAGGGCCACCCTCTCCAGCTGTAGTCATCTGAATGGGCTTTCCTAAGAGCAGGAACTTCTCCCAGCTACATTTGAAGTAGTCTTCTCTGCACTAGAAATGAACAAAAACACAGTTAAATGGCAACAATTTGCTGATCCCAGCTCAAGCCTGGCAGGAGAGTGATAACAAAAAATAGCCCTGGATCAGCAGCCAAAACTGAGCTCTAGGTCCAGCCCACAACTCTCTGGAGATTTGGGGTGAGTCAGTTAGCCTTTCTGGGCTTTTGCTCCCCCATTTGACACATGGCGGGGGAGGCATTATAATTCCTGCCCTCCCTACTTCCTTGGGCCATTGTCTCCAACTGCCTCAGCCTAAGACACTGCCCTGATCCTGCCAGCACCTCAGTCAGTGCCTCCTCAGGCAACAGTTTCCAGGAGTGTGAGGGAGGCATGCCCAGCGAGGCCTGGGATTCGCTTGAGAGACACCGTGTGCGGCTATCACACACCTTCATGTCTAGTAGTCTGAATCACAGAAAGTGCAGCTCTCGGGTTTTTGCCAGGGCAGCCCAGCATCCACCACCACCCGCTGGCTACACACACATGAGTCAGGGGTTCAGGGTGGATCCCAGGGGCTTGAGAAGCAGAGACTTTCCTTCCTGCTCTGCAGTGGATTCCCTCATGGCTGATTCACCTTCACCTGTGCCTCAGTTTCAAACCACAGAAACCAAGGATTTTGTAGTTGTGCAGGAGAGTTCAGTGATTTTAGCCTCCTCCCTCCCAATCCATCTTATAGGTGAGGAAACGGAAATCAGATGTGGGGAAGGGGCTTGTCTGACTTCCAACAGTGAGTCAGCAACAAGGACCCTAGCGTACAGGTCACGACACTGTTTCCCAGATCAAATCCCAACCCATTTTATTCCAGAGGTGTGCCCTTGGAAGAGTCACTTTACCCCTTTGAGTCCGAGTTTCCTGCTCTGTGAAAGTGAGGGTGATAGAACTTCTTTGTGGGGGTTGTGGAGAGGACGAAGTGGATTAATATACGTAAAGTGTTTGCAACAATTCCCCACAGAGTAATTTATAATTGTGGCCTTTTGTATTAGTTACCTGCTCTAGATACTAAGCATATCTCAAACTTTCAGGGTCTTGACACAATAAAAGCTTATATATGACTCTTGGAACATGCTGGCATTCCTTATAGGGCAAGTTGATGCCATTTAACTGTGTTTAGTGGGCTATTTCTGGCATGGTGACCAGGAACTCACGCTCATTGGATCTTGTAGTTTCACTGTCCCCTAGGACCTGGGAGTCCTCTGCTTCCAGCCACCAGAAGTGGAAAGAGAAGGTGGAGGAGCTTCACCAACTTCTAAAGCCCCGGCCTAGAGGTGTCTCACATCATCTCCACTCACACTTCACTGGTGAGAGCCAGTTCGTGGCCATATCTGAGCACAAAGGGAGTAAGGAAACCTTGCCCCAGGCTGAGCAGCCACTGTCCAGGAACAAGCCCACAGTATGGGCTGGGAGTGCAAATATTTGTAAACAGCCATCTCTGCAACAGCTAAGCCCTGAGCATGCGATCAGCCAGGGTATCCCGGTTCTGCTGCCCAGGGCCTCCCCACAGGTCATCAGTCCCTTGACAGCAGAATTCAAAGGAGCAAGAACAGATACTGCTTCTTGAGGTCCAGATTTAGAATCCACATAACATCACTCCTGCCACATTCTATTGGTCAAAGCAAGTCGAAAGTCAAGTTCAGGTGTAAAGATAGGAAAGCTGACCACTTCTTGATGGGAGGAGCTTCAAAGAATCTGTGGTCACCTGTAGTCTATAGCTGTAGTCTGTCCTTGGCTGTAGGAGGAGAAAGAGCACACTCAGGAAGAGAGGTGTTCTGGGCAGTCCAGCACAGCACTGAATGTCCTCTGCAGTAGCCATCAGGATTCTAGATGGAATGTGGCTGCATCATGCACACATGTAACCCATGGCAACCACAGATCCACTGGGGAGGGGAAAAGAGGAGAGAAGGAGAGAGAGAGAGAGAGAGAGAGAGAGAGAGAGAGAGAGAGAGAGAGAGAATTTAAACAGTGCCACTGATTCCAGAACACATGCCTTGGACTGAACATGAGACAAAAAACATCTGGAAACCACTTATCTTTTGCTTTGCTATTTCCCTTTGGAAGGCACACCTAAAAGAGTCTATGAAGACCTATGAAATGAGTACTAATCAGACCTGTTTCCCTTTCCCTTGGAGGCACCTGATTTAACCCATTATTTTCAGAGGGTTGGGAAATCTAAATCTATTAATTTGATTAAACCTTTGCCAATAAACATTTTTATAAAATACCTTTACATTACCACTTGTTTTAAATGTTTTCAAAATACCTAAAACCTGCAAATTTAGTTCATCAATTTATGAAAAATATCTCTCACTCAACTATATTGTCATACCAGTCCTTACTGTTCAACTTATCAACCAAATCAGGCTTATTTTTCCTCAGAAAAGTGACGGGCATTTCAAGAAATAGGGTAAAATCTACGGGAAAATAAATTTTAGAATAAAACTCAGAAGGTAGTGTCCTAAAAATAGGCCATATTTACATGATTTTTACCCAATATAATTATTAAATCTATTTTGTAAGTTATAAAAACAAAATAACTCAATGTACAATTATTGATTATTTCATTTGTAAAGTTTGTAAGTAATACAATGTGAAGCCAAAATTATAAGTTTTCTAAGAAGTGAGAAATATGATAAAAAAGCATATTTTGAACACTGGTGTTGGTCTTGGGAATCAATTAAATAAATATTTCCATTAATTTCATTGGACATTATGGTCAAA
The DNA here is from genome assembly GCF_964212035.1 of Myotis nattereri. NCBI lineage: Eukaryota > Metazoa > Chordata > Mammalia > Chiroptera > Vespertilionidae > Myotis > Myotis nattereri. Next base: position 52,284,299 of record NC_138077.1, read on the forward strand.
TTTTTCTATGTATTTAATGAAAAGAAAAGACAAATTTTGCTAAAAAAATGAAACAAAACACAATTGATCACAGTCAGGTAGAAAATATGAAACATTTTACATAGAATAAATAATTTATAATATCTACATTATAAAAGGCCAGGGGCCGTCACAACATTAAACGACCAGACGGATGACCAGTCACCAGGAAGTGCATGGAGCACCTCTCGGTCCCTCCCCCACATCCCATAGGTTCCTATAACAGCAAGGCTAGTGGCTGGCGGGTGAGGGGGGTTGGGGGTGAAGCAGGCACAGCGATGTCGTTAGCCTTCGGCCCAGTTGTTACCCTTCGGGCTGGGGCCGAGCCAGAGGCCTAACAACCTTGCTGCTGCTGCAGAGGCTGTGAATCAGGCCCAGAGAGAGGCCTGGAGAGAGAGGCAGGGCCTGATCCCCAGCTGCCATGGCTGCTGGCGAGGCCTGGAGAGAGAGAGGCAAGGCCTGATCAGCAGCTGCCACAGAGGCTGCAGATCAGGCCCAAGAGAGGCCTGGAGATAGGCCCAGAGACGCTGACTGGCATAAAAACTGACCAATCAGAACCAAATCTGGGTGAACTGCGAGGAGCCAATGGCTACCTAGGAGGTGGAGCTTTTGGTGCTGATTGGCATAGAAATCGACCAATCAGAACCTAATCTGGGTGAAGGCAGAACCTAAGGTGGGGGTTGAGGAGGGGTTTTAAGGGCAAGGGCTGTTTGGTGTAAGGTGTAAGAAAGCGGTTCAATTTTTTAATGACTGGTTTGGCAGCATAGTGCATATATGGCTGGCTATCAGTCTAGATATAGGGATTATGTATTTTTGTCTTCCAAGAGCATCTCCTCCTGCTGAAAAAGGCTCCCCCCCACTATTTAAGCAATCCTATCCTATATAATCTATCTATACTAATAAAAGGGTAATATGCTAATTAGATCTGGTCGACCAGCCATCTTCCGGATGTCTGACTTCCTTCTGGACAAAGCCATGGTGGTGGGATCTGAGACACGGTTAGGGGTGATCAGGTCAGCAGGGGAAGACAGTTGGGGGTGAGATCAGGCCTGCAGGGGAGGGCAGTTGGGGGTGAGATCAGGCCTGCAGGGGAGGGCAGTTGGGGGCAAGATCAGGCCTGTAGGGGACGGCTGTTGGGAGCAATCAGGCTGGCAAGGGAGCTGTTAGGGGTCATCAGGCAGGCAGGCAGAGGTGATTAGTGGCAATCAGGCAGGCAGGCAGAGTGGTTAGGGGTGATTAGGCAGTCAGGCAGGTGAGCGATTAGGAGCCAGTGGCCCCAGTTTACGACAGGGATATCCGATGGCAGCCAGACATCCCCCAAGGGGTCCCCGATTGGAGATGGTGCAGGCTGGGCTGAGGGAACCCCTCCCGTGCACGAATTTCATGTACCAGGCATCTAGTGACTTGATAAAAAATGGCATTTAGCTACTTTGTTGAATAATGCACACAAATATAAAAAAATCACATAAAAGTTTTATCTGTGTTTTTCTTTTTCCCATTGTATCTTGAAAAACATAATAGTCCCCGGAAACATTAGAGTTATATTGAGGGGACAGGAGAGTTAAAATTCTTAAAAATTGCTATTACTGCCACACTATACTCTTCTATATATCTGGATTCAGAATACTCCAGCCTGAGCCTAGAATCCCCATTTTTAATGCCAGGAACATGTATAGGACCTAGAAAGGTTATGTGCCCTGAGGGTTTGGGGTGGCTTGATTAATCCTTAAATGGGCCTCCCCTTTTTTTATAGCCTGGGAGGTTTCCTGTCCCTAAAGGATGAGAATGTATCTTGCTTTGTTCTGGTGGGGGAAGGGTCAGAGTGGATACAGGTGCATCTGGGAAGACCAGCCTCAGAAAACAGCATCATCGGAAGCTGAGCATCTGGACACCAAGTTCTCTCAAACTTTCAATGCTTGAGACCCTGTGGCAGCTCTGCTACCCTCACGTGGAACGCCATTGCCCTAGGATGCTGGCATCCAAGACACCATCGAAGCTCTTCAGCCCCGTCCCCATGGAGCAGCCCCACCTACGTGTCTAGGTCCAGCTGCCCCTGTGCCCCACACTTTCTCACACACTTTGTTCCAGGCTGGCGGGGAGAGGGGTCTCCCAGCCCTCTGTGGAGGAAGCCCACAGATGTCCAAGTCACACAGGCTGGACATAGCTCCCTGGGAACCCAGTGTGTCTGTGGGAAGGGCTGCTGGAGGGCAGGAATCTGTTCCCTCTTCAGAGCCTGCCCCGGAGGAGAACACTGAGCAGGAACCCTCCTGTCCCAGCCCCACTAGGTTCTCTGGGAATTCTTTAATGGTAAGTGGGGCTGCAGACGTGCTGACAGTGTGGATAGGGGCAATGCCAGCACAGCCGGACTGTCACCTCAGCTCTGTTACTCATCAGCTGTACGACTTTAGCGAGTCATGTAGCCTCTCAGAGCCCTAATTCCCTGACGTCCAAAAGGCAGATGTTGATATATAACTCACAGAGTTTGGGGGTGATTAAATGGGAGCGCACACCTAAAGTGCCTAACACTGCCTGGAGATAGGAAATGCCCGGGGCAAGCCCAGGGAGCTGTTACTCTATTTCCCTACCAAGTAGGCTCTCTGGGCTCCCCTTCCTCAGGCAGCGCCCAACCCCAGCCCCCAACGCTTCCTCAGACTTCATAGTCAGTGACCTTCTCTTTGAGCCTGAACCACTGGGGATCTCTCTCTCTCTCTCTCTCTCTCTCTCTCTCTCTCACACACACACACACACACACACACACACACACACACACACACCAGAGGCTAGAGGCTGCATCCCTTTTGGGCTAAAGCCAAACCCAGAGAAAAATAAAGAATGGAGTCCATTCTGTTTTTGTTTTTATTGATCTTAGAGAGTGGAAAGGAGGGAGGGAGGAGAGAGAGAGAGGGGGAGAGACCTGATGTGAGAAAGGATCACGCTCCAACCAAGTGAGCCACGCTGGCCAGGGCAAATGGAGTCCTTTTGTTCTGTTTTTTTCATTTGTTTATTTTTTGTTTTAAAATGTTATTGATTTGAGAGAGAGAGAGAAACAATGATTTGTTGTTCCACTTATTTACATATTCATTGGTTGCAGCAACCTTGGCTTATAGGGACAACGCTTAACCAACTGAGCTAACCAGCCAGGCCCTGAGTCTGTTTACATTCCTCCAGGATCTGTGAACTCCGGGGTAATGAGACAGACGTGAAATGAATATGGGGCCCTTTTTTAACCCTAGGTCCACTTAATTGACTCAGTTGGGAGCGTCATTAGTAAATGATTAATGAAAATGGCTTCTGTAAAAATTGAGTTATCTCAGATTGTTGCAACCTGCTGCCCAGATACTCCTTAGAGAGGTAAGAGCTGTTACTATCCTCCGATTGACTCTCTTCCTTTACACAGAAGATAATGTTATAGGCACAGGGACTCTCTCCCCAGAGATGAGCATTGGGCTCATGTCAGAAGGGAAAACTCAGATTGAGGTTAAACAACTGGTTCCAAGTGCCAGCAGCAGCTGGTGCCCAAGCCAGAGTGGGAGCCCCAGGGCCAGGACCTCCCAGCCAGTAGGATCCTGGCTACTGCCCATCATGTAACCACCTCTCCACTTCCATGAGGTTTAATGGAAATCAACAAAATGCCAGACAGGGTGGGGGAGACAGAAAGTACACACCCCCAAATGCAGCAGGGGTTATCTTCAGGTGAGGTCATAACAAGTCTCAGGGAGGAAAATGTTAACTTAAAGAATCTTGCTGCTCGCAACTCTCATTTTTAGGGTGAAAATGTTTGGGTCCAAGGTGGGCAGAGATCATGAAGATCCCCATGGCAGGACCACGGCAAGAGAGGGGAGGCCCATGTTGTGCTGGGAAGATGGCTGTGCCATGTGGTCTGGAGCTCCTGGCGGCCTCCAGGGACTTCCCAGCCTGCTAGTCCATGACTTCCCGGCCAAAGAATCCACAGCCAAATGTGTTTTCAAAGCCAAGGGCAGCGCTGTATCCACTAGAGCAGTGGTCTCAACCTTCTGGCCCTTTAAATACAGTCCTCATGTTGTGACCCAACCATAAAATTATTTTCGTTGCTACTTCATAACTGTAATGTTGCTACTGTTATGAATTGTAATGTAAATATCTGATATGCAGGATGGTCTTAGGTGACCCCTGTGAAAGGGTCATTCGACCACCACAGGTTGAGAACCACTACACTAGAGCGAGCTAGGGGACTGTGGGAAGAGCAGGACGCCAACCACCCAAAGGGACAAGGGGGAAGGCGTTAGCTGACCAGGTGCACTTCTGGGTGCTCAGAGCCCTGAGCTGTCCGGAGCTTCCCAGTTCAGAAGTGACGACCATGTCCCCAGGTTTCCCACTTTCCCTGTGATTACCTTAACTAAGGGCACTTCTTAGCCTTCAAAACATAATCCTGCAAATTTAGAGTCAAAAAGTAGGTTAGTGGCTGCCTAGGGATGGGGTGGGACTGGGGATTAACTCTAAATGGTACATGAGATCTTTCAAAATTGAAAATGCTCTAAAACTGATTTATTATGATGGTTGTGCCACTCTGTAAAGTTACTGAAAATCATTGAATTATACACTTGCAATGGCTGAATTTTATGACAGGTAAAATACACCACAATAAGTCTGGTAAAAAGATAAAAATGAACTAAATAAATAAAACACCTACTACTGATGTAGCCTCCGTCCTGAAAACTCCCCCGACTGCATCGCCGCGCTGACGACCCCTTCCTCAGAGCTCCTGCGTCCTTCCTCGGGCTCGCTCTCACTTTATATCTTGAACTGTAACATTTGTGGCCATGCCTGCATCTCCCATCTGGACCAACAAAGATTTGAAAACACACATATAAACTTCAAACTGCACCACTTGTCTCATCATCATGCTGACGAAACGGAAACCTGCCCAGAGCTCTCACACACCTCCCTGTCAGCGCCCTGCCCCTCAGCCCTGATCACAGTGCCCCGGCCACCTTCTGGGCCGAGGCCCACATTCTCCTCCCATGACCACAGCCATCCCACCCTGAGCCCACCTTCCTGGGAACAATCGCTGCCCAAGAGCCGAGGACAGGGAACGCGTCTCTCCCCAGCACAGCACAGCACAGCCCCATGAGGCACCAGGCTTAATTCAAGAGATCCAGGACAATAGATGCTTAACAAGTACGGAGACTCACTCATTCAGTTGCGTATTCTTTTTTTTTTTTTTAAGACTTCAATGACAGTTTACTTAAGAAAAATCCCATTGTAGAAAAATAACTCTGCAGATATAAATTGTAAACAGCTACGTCACTTGTCGGGAGCAGCACCATGCTTACGCCACTCAGCATCCACACTGTGTGTTTGCTGAAAATCAGACGTATAAAATGAAAGACTCAAGCTGAATAGTCACCGTGTACGCCTGCTCCGCTCAGTGTGGGAAAAGGCCTTGGGAAACGATGCCTCATGTATGACTGTGCGCGACTACTTTCAGATGAACAGTATACTGCTCACTGGATACATCACCTACAGAAAGCTAACTAGGCGTGGGAGCCCCCCACAGCTAGTATAGACATGGTTGTGCTACAGGTAAAGACAAATGGCCAGAAGCCCTCAGGCTGGTGCTCAATGGACTGCCTCTCCAGCAGGAAACCGGGAGGTCCAAGGCCCGCCCTGCAGGAGAGGAAGGACCAGGCTCCAGACCATCCCTGGGACCCGCAGCCTGAGGAGCTTAGCTCAGTGTGTACAATAGGCTCAGAGCCAGGAAAAGTGAACCATCTGCTTATCTGCATTGAATGTATTCCTCATGACGTGTCCTCTTGACTTTCTGTGATGGCGAGCTTTGAGAAAGCCACAGATTTGCAAGAAACACCATATTCTTTTCATTTTACTTTCGTTGGGCGAGGTGGGGGGAGTTGAAGGGTGGCGGTGGATGCCCAGCATCTTCAAGGACATGCTCTGAGTTATTCTGCCATTTAGATGATGGGACTTTTGCCAAAAGTCATGTAGGATTACTACCAATAGTTGTAACTAAATTAGGATTGGCAAGTAGCAATATTGGAGGTGTGTTTTTTTTTTTTTTAACACATTCATCATTTTCAGTGGTTATTTCTGAATATAACTGGCAACAGGCTACTTTCCCTCCCTCCTCTGTGGTTATTTCATTGATAAGCACATAACCCTGAAGGACAGCATCATGAACAACACATTTGAAATAATTTCTGATTAAAATACTATAAAAATCTTAAATAATTCATGATATAGGCCAATCACCACATAATAGTTGCTTTGATAAACAAAATCTTACAAATTCGGTAAAAAAATCAGCAGCATAAGGTAAAGCAAATATACAAAAAATCTAAACCATGATAAAATAATTACATTACACAGTTAATTACAGCAAACATACAATACAGTTTTGTTGCTGTTTTAAAACAACTTAAGTTTTAAATTACATCACTTGACATTTTAAAAAATAAACTACTTTACTACAAAATGAATTTTACATTTTTGGGAAAATTACTCAAAATAAGACCACTGACTTAGTTCTCAAAGTAGTTCTATCAATGACTAGATGACTTCCCATCCCTCCTCTCCCATTCCCAGGCACAAGGAGTCATCTACCACAGCCCAGAGGTCCGGCTGATGCTTCTAGATTGCTGTCGGTCAGTATCTGAGGCCAAAGTCGGATCTGTTGACACTGAAGTCATGCCGTTGACAGATGGCGATGACGATGGATGCTGAGAGCCATTGATGACTGCTGCCCCCATATAACTCAATTCTTGGTTCTCTCTGCCAAGTCCATAACTTCCTTGTATATCAATTCTTTCCACTCTTCTATTGTGTGTTCCCGTTCACCTAACTGCTTGTCAGGTATCTTTGGTGGTGGAGCCTCCGCCTCGGAAGGGCCATACCAGATGTTGATGTATGGGTGCTGGAGAGCTTCGTCCAAAGAGATCCTTTGGGATGTGTCAGTCACCAGCATTTTGGATAACAAATTCCTTGCCTGACTGGTTTTAAGTTTGTTGTGTTCTGAGTCGGCAGGGAAAAGGACATCGGGGAAGAGTTTCTCAAAGCTATATCCAACATATTTAGTTCTGTTGGTTGTAGTTTCTTCATGAATTCAGGACATGGTGTCCCAAGTTGTTCAATAACTTTATTCCACTGATCAATGTGATCTGTACCTGGGAACAAAACACCACCTTCGATCATTTCTCCCATGATGCACCCAACTGACCAAATGTCAAAGTTTTCTTTGTAGCCCATCCCTAGGATGACTTCAGGTGCTCTGCAATAGCGAGTCACTATGTAAGGTGTCATCATGAAACTAGTTCCTGCAGTCCTGGCCAGTCCAAGGTCAAGAACCCTCAAAGTGCGGTCTGATTTTACTGCTATATTACTGGGCTTTAAGTCCCGATGAATCATTCCAGCAGAGTGAAGGTGCTTGATTCCACACAGCATCTGATAAAGAAGGTAGGACATCCTTTCATGACCTAGTTCCACCTGAATCACTTGGCAAAGATTTGCATCATGAACTCCATGACTATATAAACATCTTGAAATTCTTCTAGAGATTTCTGTGGTGTGAAAACATGCAAAAGGCCAATTACATTTTTGTGATTAACACATTTCATAAGAACCAGCTCTCTGTAAGCCCACATAGCATGGGATTGATTCTGAAATGGCCAGTTTCGCTTCTTGATGGCAACATTTCTTTCAAGAATGGCATCAGAAGCTGCACATATTATTCCTTGAGCTCCTGAGCCTATGGGTTTTAAATTCTGATCTCATTTCAGGACTGCGAATGTAGAATCTCCAATTTCTACACTACAAAAATTGCTGTCACACTTACTTCTACTCATGATGGCAAGCAATTAATTTAATGGCTTCATCCAAAAATTCACCGAGAAGCGGGCAGCACAGCGAATGGTGACGGGGAGCCCGCCAGAGGGGCCAGTGCTGTCTGGGTGGTTGCCACAGCCGTTACCCAGCGCTGCCCATGGCTCACGTCCTCTGGCCTCAGCCGCCCCACTAAGTTTCATATTCATTTAACCAAAACATATGTATCCCACCAGTGATGTGCCAGACACCAGGCTCAACACAATGGTGAGAACCATCACTTTACCTGCCCTCACGGAGCACACACTTCTTTGGAAGAGAGACTTTACATGAACAATTACACACATTCATGTAAAACTACAACTATTGCACAAGTGCTACAAAGGAGAGGTTGATGGTCTGATGAGACCTGGTCAGAAGTCAGGATAGGCTTCCCAAGGATGTGCTGACTCAGCTGAGAGCTGGAAGCAACAAAGGCTTGCTTTCCAGGACCACCCAGAACCCCACATCCTCAAAGCCCACTGGTCCTCATGCGCAGCTCCAAGTCCACAGGAAGAGCTGAGAGAATGACACTGCCTGGAGCTGGGGCCCCAGACGCAGGCCAGGCCCACCCCCCTCTCTTGGCTGAACACCCACACCCTGGCCTCCTCGCCTGAGCGGCCCTGGGGTCCATGTCCGCTTCATTTCAGAGACGGCATGTCACCAGCCACTGCTTAAAATCAGTAAAGTCCAGAAAGATTCCACTGCTCAGGGACTAAAGACCTCAGAGGCAAGGAGCCCCAGAAAACTTCAAGGGAAGATGGGCTGTTAGCTAGCTTTTTAGGCAGATGCAGTCTAATTTGTTAAAAGTGATGTGGAAAAGGAGGGAGGAATCATTTCTTTCCCAATTACTGACCCTCCCACCACCTGTCAGTCTAGAGATCTCTTCCCTGTGAATTTATGCTAATGCAGCTGTTTATAATTTATGAATGAGTTGGAGAGGCTGCTTTACTGCTGTCTGGGGGTCAACAGAGGAGAGAGAGCTGTCATCCCCATCTCTCCCTCAATCTCTCAAGGATCACTATAAAGTCCCCTTTCCTCCCCCTTCCCCTGCATAGTGAAAAGGAGTGTTCACTGCTTTGACTTCTAATTGGCACAGACAGCTCACTCCAGGGTCTGGAGTTCACATCAGCATGATCTTATTTAAAACAAGTTCTTTTTTAAACGTCCACATCCTGTCCCCCTGTGATGCAGAAGATCCCACCTTCCCTTGGCTTTGAGAGAGGGTGTTTGGGGCATGTTAACCTGACTGGTAAGGCCAAGAGAATCCCTGAGGGGAAGCCAGAGCAGCAAGATGGGTTAATTATCCCAGAAGTGGTATCATGAGACTGCCTGTGTGGCAGGATAGTAAGAAGCTAGAAAAATTCCTGGGCAAGTGGGATGGGAAACTGAGACAAGAAAATTAAACAAGGCCAAGCAGTTTGGGCAGCTTTCAGCCAGCTTGTGAATCGCAAGACCTTATCTTCCCCAACCAAGGACACTTGAGAGCAAATGGTTTATACCTCTCCCCACTGAACAGAGAATACATAGCTTAAATCACCTTGGCCTGGGAAAATAGAGAACAAAGACCCAATTAATGCCATTTGTGCCAGCTAAACCCAAGGGCAGATGAAGTCTGGGGGACAAATAACAAAAATCCCAGAAGCATTTGGATGGTTTCACTTTAAGGGGAAATGTTAGGCAGGATAGATAGCTGCTATGGCAGGAGGAGGGGAAGGGGAAAAAGGAGTTTATCTCACCCACTGAACAAAGAAGTCAGCAGTCTTGGGACTTGCCAACATAAAATTGCCAGATGTCCTCATAACTTCTGAGGAAAGCTACAACAATGTAAAGGGAGGGACCTTGAAATCTGGTCTATCCAACAGGAGAACCTTGAAACCTAGATGGGGGAAAGTAGAAAACTCTGGAACCCCCACCAGGCAGGGCACTCAGACTAGCTGAGTTGCCCACTTGTGCTTTATGCCAAGTGTATTCTTAATAAATTTGCTTGTTTTGCTTCAACACTGCTTTCTGCCACTCATCTGAATTGTTTCTCAAGAGTGTGACAAGAGCTGAGATGGGGAGAGGCCCCTTCCACTCAGGCGGCTCTCTGGTAACACATGGAAAGGGTTGGAAAAATCCTCTTCTGGATTTTGGTGGCTCAGTAACATACAGAAAGAGGAGTGGTTGCGACAAGGCACTTGGGTGGAGGTCCAGCTTCCACCCACACCCCAGTTTACTGGGGCACGCTGACACATCACTCCTCTCAAAGTCTTAATTGCATTCTCTATCATTTAAAGGCAGGTCCAGATTTTCCTCAATTTTCCCCCAGTTTAATATCCATGACTATTAATCAATTTCACTTTTTACACCCCCCCCCATTATAGTCATATGATTATTGATGGTTTACAAAAATAATTATGGCACAGATTTTAAAACTTCAGTGAGGAAATTGTAAGGAAAAGAAAAAAATTTGAGCCTTATCTGCTTTGTTAGAGATGAGCCAAAGTTTGCCTCTGCACTTCCTGGAAGCCAATGCAATGAGTGAAATACAATCAAGTACAAGAGTAAGAGCATAGATTTAGTGTGGATAAACCAGTTTTTTAGAAAAAGGTGAACTCTTTCTGTTTCTAAGCTCTGAGTGAAATTTCTCACTTAGGTCTTCAAAAAGAGGGAGCTCTGTCATGTTATAAGTAAATCCTCAACAATATTTTTTCAGAGAACACATTAATCTTCTTATAATGTTCCCTACTGCCAACCAGTGGATAGCACATAATACAATTTGACCCAAATCAAAAATGGCACTCCACATCTAAATTTCTCTGGTGCCCTTCATCCGCTAAGAGGACAATAGCAGAGTAGCTAGGATTTCTCAACTGAAGGCCAATGACTCCTGGGGTCCCCAGACAAGTTCTTGAGTTCGACAACACTGATCTGAGGAAGTACTTCTCAATCATTTTCGTGTAAATTCCTATAGAGGCAGAGGAAAAGAGATGTATACATCACAGGAGCCACCTGGGCCAAAGGTCATCTGCTTACTGTGCCAATCTAGTATTAACATAATGAGACAGTGTCCCTTGGGCATTCCACTGCTCCACATGTCCCCTCCTCCCTCTCTACCACTATACTGTCACTGTCCCAGTTATTAAAGACAATGGGAGGCCCAAGCTGAGTCAGCATTGGTCTGGATGAGACTGCCTTTCTTGGCTCCCAGTTGCCCCACAGAATAAGGCTCAAAATAGTTCACGTGCCATCCAAGGCTCATATGATCTGCCCAACCTTCTCCTCTGGCCTCAACTTCTCCCCTCCCCATCCCAATCAAGTCCCCAACACTCCTGTCAACCCACTGATATGCCTTTGTGTAGACATTTCATACCTCTCTGTGTGTTCTCTTTGCCTCTCTTCCCTCCCAAGTAAAATTCTCTTTTGACATTGCTCCCATCTTCCAAGACTTCAAAGGCCACCAAAGCCAAACTTCCCTACTTTTCCAGGAGACAAAAAACCTTCCTCTCTCACATAGCACTTGGTCAATGCCAAATTCATTTACACAGCTCTTATTACTTAGCCCTGCCTGTGTCAGTCCCTGGCCGAGACTCGGGGATAAAGCATAGAGAAGCCCTCAGACCACAAGAAGAACCTGAGCTCCTGGAGTTGAGGTCTGTCTGCTCAGCTTGACTGGAGGCTTCTTTAGGGCAAAAGCCTCAGCTCTCAAGTCTCAGCTCCCTGGGGTCTCAGCCCTGCCCCACACCCCCAGCTGAAGTTCAGCAAGTGTCTGCATAATTATTTGCAGGAGAGAGGGGCATAGTGGGGCTGTATCAGGGGAGGGGTTGCCTCAAGGAGCACCTTGCTCTGATTGGTCGGGGAGGAGCCACAGGCAGCAGGCCAGCAGCTGGATGAGCTGGGGAGGGGCAGGGCTGCCCTGGCCAGCAGCCATTGGCTTGGAGAGCAGGTGGTGAGCACCTGGCATGCTTTGTGCTTCTTGGCATTGCTTGCTGTATCTAGTTATTTAACCAAAGCACTCAGATCACAGCGGCCACCAAAGCTTATTGACGTACTTGAAATTTTGCATTCATGCAACTGAAGCTTCAGCCTTCCATCCACTGGCTGTGCCGTGTAGTAATTAAAACAGTGGATGAGGTGAGCCCAGTTAATCCTCTGGGCAAGGTGGGGCTTATTTTTCAAAGGTTTACAGTTTCAGCTTCCAGGATGTGCTGGTTTTCTTTGCAGAGTTTCTAATGGGCACTTGTGCACCCGCTGTGCCCAGCGCCTTCTTCTGAGTTCCGGAGCATTCCCGAGTACTGAGGTATGTGTGCAGGTGTGTGTGTGTGTGTAACATGTGACACACCTATATATGAATGCTTGTATGAGCCCTTGTGCTTGCTCTGTGGGTGTACACGCACGCCTGTGTCTGTACAACCACCGGATCCCAGCGCCCAACAACACACACTCAGCAAATGCACTTGGCAGGTGAACCAGGTTCCATTTGCTCTGGGTGGTACTTGAAGCACCAGGGAAGCTGCCCACTCACATGGATCATTTTTGTGTTTACGCTGAAGTGCTTGTCATGATCATTACCAGGACTCTGTAAATTCCCTCATGAGAACCCAGCCCAGCAGGCTGGGATCACGTTAGATTGTTGTCAGCATCTCATGGAAGAGCTCAGTTAACTTCTCCCGGATGAGTTATGTTGTTACTTATCTCATTCTGAATGGCAGCTCCAGCCATGGAAGGCAGGACCTCTGTGGCCCAACTCCATGGGGGAGTCTACAGGAAATATGATGAAATGGAGTCCCTGGAAACAGTGAGAGGATGCAGGTGCCCTAACGAATGGACCCCAGGCCTGGTGATTGTGAGCTCTGGGTCTGGGGGCTGCACCCTGACCTTCCATGTGATTTTGGAAAATTACGCCCTCTCTCGGGACTTGTTTTCTCATTTTCAAAATGAAGGGGTTGAATGTGTCATTTCTTTTCTTTTCCTTTTTCTTTTTTTTTAAATTTTTCGTTTTGCTTTGTTGTTGTTAATCTTCACCTGGGGATATTTTTCCATTGATTTTTAGAGAGAGTGGGAAAGAGAGGGAAAGACAGAGAGAAACAGTGATGTGAGAGAAACACATGGATTGGTTGCTTCCTGCACGACCCCCAACCAGGGCCCGGGCCAGGGAGGAATCTGCAACCAAGGTACGTGCCCTTGACAGGAACTGAACCTAGGACACTGTGGTCTGCAGGCCGATACTCTAGCCACTGAGCTAAACTGGCTAGGGCTGAATGTGTCATTTCTAAGGTCCCTTCTATCTACCAAGCTTAAGGACTATTCTGCTGTTTTTGGTGGAAATCATACACTCCTAAAATTGCCAGAACAGAAAGGGACCTTAGCCCAACCTCCACATTTCCTAGAAGCCAGCAACTTATTCAGAGCAAGTCAAGGCAGTATAAACAGACTATCCTGTCTGGGGTAGATTTGAACCATCCTGGCCCCATGATACTATCTTGAATGCATTTCATTTTTGACAGGTGACAAAACTCATATGCCCTCATCTTTGGTCAGGACTTGGCTTATACCTCAGCTCCTTCCCAGACTCCATTCCTCCCCTCTCCATCTCACCCCTAGCACCAGGCACACAGTCCTATCAGAGTATCTGAAACCCTTGGAGGTCTTGCTACAAAAAGGGTGGTTCTCAGCAGCATGGGCACTGCCTGGATCCTGTTGGAAAGGCAGAATGTCAGGCCCCACCCAGACCTTGTACCCAGATTCCCCAGGTGATTTGTTGGCACATTATGCTCAGGAGCCGCTATTCTAGGGACAGTTGGTCTCTCCTATGTCTATTCCAGTCACCGATCTGTCTCCCCAACTAGACAGTGAGCTCTTTAAGGGTAGGGCTTGGAATGGTCCCTGGTGCAAAATTGGTGCTCATCGGGTATTAAATAGATAAATCATTGAAGGCAATGAACTTGGCACCAAATCTGAAAGAAAGGACTTGATACTGATGGACAGAAAAAAGTGGGGATCTGGAAAATAGACCCCAGCCCGACTCAGAGGCAGGGGGTGAAGGACTAGCCTGGTTAGAAGAAGGGGGTCTGACGTGGAAAAGCATGAGAGGGAGAAAGGAAAAGATGAAGGGAAGGAAGGGTGTCAAGTTGTTGAAGAACAGCTAGGTCAGGGTGTTTGGCACATCCCCCTCTTCTAATCCCATTTCCTATTGTTCGGTTAACCGTGAACAGAGATGAGCATGAGGGTTGGAATAAGGCTCTGGAGCCAGAGAGACTGGATGTAAGTCCCAGTTCTACACAGGCCATGTGATCTTGGGCAAGTCACTGATCTCCTTGCATCTCCAACACGGGATCCCAGAAGTACCTTCCTCAAAGAGTCCCCTTGAGGATTTAATGAGGTAATACAACACATTGGCACAGTGCCTGCCACGAGGAAGGGCTCCATGGGTGCGGAATGATTGTAAGTGAAAGAATAAACTCATCCCCAGCTTGCCTGAGTCTGTCCAGCCCGAGAACATGACACCGAGCTCAGTGGGCAGGCTCTAAACCTGGGCCTTTGCATCAAAGGCTGTAGTTTTCCCTCCCACTGGCCCTCTAGACCCACTCAAACCTCTCCTCTCCCTGGGGCCCTCAGATGTGTATTTCTCAGGAGGGTTTTCCCACTCATCCCCGGGAGTCCTCACTCCCCAGCGGAGAAGGCGATGCCATCTGCTCACCTCTTTTGATTGTAGGGCAGCTTATCTGAGGAGCAGTGCATGGTATGCTTGACCCAGGCCATAAAGAACAGTCCATGGTTCCTAGGTTCTGCCACCCAATTACCGTCAGCTTTATGTTAGCAAGTGACAAGAAGTATGGAGCATGTTTATATCGCCAGATTAGAGAAAGCCTGCCAACACCAGCCAGGGGTTCCTAGCTGCCTCCTTGTAGCCTCGCTGTGTCCGGGATTCTGCAGGAGGACCGCCCACCTCCAGGCATGCAGTTGGTCCGCAGTGTAGTCTGTGTGAGTGGCACCCCTCCCCGCCCCTGAAATCAGGCAGCGCACAACCTGAGCAGATGCACACCGTGTTCCTCTCCCCTCAGCAATCCTAGCGGTGTTCCTTGTGAATAATTGAAGAGCCTCAGGAACAGCTGTGCAGGCACTGGGTACAGGCAGTTCAAAGCGGTCACAGATCTGCTCTTTTGAAACAGTCCCTGCTCTTTTCAGTGATATTCTGGGAAAAAGAATATTGATCTCCAGCCCAGCTGTTTAGGAGAGGGAGAAGCTGGGGGAGAGGACACAGTGGGAAAGGTTCTAAAATATGCACTCAGCTGGTTCCTTTCCGGGCAGAGTCTGAGCACAGGCAGGTCTGCCATCAGCCGGCACAGGGGATACCTTCTCTGAGCCGCTTGGTGTCCAGGGTGTGGGGTGGGTGCCGAGCAGTCAGACCAGCACTGAAGGCAGCCACTGAGCATCCTGTCAGCACCGGCCACTGGTTTGGAACCATTCGTCCCTAATCACCTGACACGTGTGCTGGGCATTGCCAGAGCCTTTTCCACGAAAATGTCTCTCTCCTCTGCTCTCCCTGGCTAATGAGGCACTTCTCACTTTTGAATTTGTATGCCAATTGAGACATGGTGGCCCATTTATTCTTAATAGCCTTACTGAAAAATACCAGAAATTACATAATGACTACAGAAAAATCACATTTACCTAAGTGAAAAGAGGAATGATTTTTACTACATTTCTCTAATGAATATGTAATTGTTGGCTTAAAAAAAGACCTTCCTGATTCACAAAATGACCATGCTTTGTCCTTGTGAGAAGAGATGAGATTTGGACTCATTTGTGTGGGTAGCCTGGGATATTGGGGATAAGCCCTCCCAAACAATACCACTCCATCCTGACCCAGCCGGTAGTTCAGCTCTGTCCCCATGTGCCCTGGGAAGCGCCCACAGGGAGGGGGCGATGGAGAAGGGTCCCTGTGTATGGAGCGCCTCTGGGCCTCTACACACAGCACCCACCCTATCGTGGGGAGAAGCCGACCATCCTTCCCGACCCACGGCCAAGGCTCCCTCCCCCGTGGAGCCTTCCTGTGGCCCAACCTGCGCTCTGACCCACGTGTAAAAGGAAGGAGAGGGAGTCCAATGTGGCAGAAACTGCTGCTCGCCTCTCCCTCCTGGGCACACACTAAAGTACCTTTCCTGGCTCCCCTTGGAGCCGGGTGTGGCCCAGGGACTGAGCTCTGGCCAGTGGAGTATGTGCGGAAGTGGCGAGCACAACTTCCAAGCCTGGCACACAAATGTCCCGCCCACTGCTGACCGAGAGGCCTCTGAGCAGTGAGGAGGGGACCCACATGAAGCAAGGACACCGGGCCCTCAAGTGATGCTGCAGAGCCAAGGGCCCCACCTGTGTTAGGCTGTGTCATAATAAGAAATAAATTTGTATTGTGTTAAAGCCACTGAAATGTTGGGGCCACTTGTTACAGCAGTGAGGCTCCCTGACTATTACATCCAGAGAGATGAGTCCCTGGTAAGCCCAGGTCTCCCTGGAGGTGCCCTCTGAGGTTCAGCCATTGGTGAAACCAGCAAGTTGCCCCAACCCCCTCTTCCTAATTTCCCACTTTCGACGTCTTTTTTTTTTTTTCCATTTTCTCTCAGATTACCGAACTATCAGCCCACACAGGAGGGGCTCATGTCTGCGCATCGGTCAGCCTACAGGTTCACATCCCATGGTCTGATCTACGGCCCCAGCCACCCAAGCAGCCTCTTTCTCCCCACTTCCCTGCACTCTGTCTTAGAGGCCAGCGCATGACTCCATCTTCATTACACCTTTGTGACTAAGGACGAAGGAAAGAAGCAAAAACACACGAAGGATGGTTTGGGCAGCTCTAAATAGTTCTGTCTACATTCAACCATCAGCCACCTCAAACCACTTGTGAAAGGACCATTGCACCTTCGACGAGCCCCTTGTAAAAACCTCAGAAAGAAGAAGAAATAAAGGAGTGAACCTCATCCACCGTTTGCCTCTGGTCTCACATTTGGGTTGGATTGCTAAAACTTCATTTGAAAAATCTTTAGTTCCATGGACTTTTCCTTCATAACACTTGCTATACATGGTTAATTGATTCTAAAAAGCTGGTTCTAAAATTTAGGTAGAAAAACAGAGGAACCAAAGGAGCCAAAGCAATTGGACAGGGAAAGCAAAGTTGGAGGATGCAGCCTCCCACCTTCCATACGTTCATGTGAACTGGTGAAAGGAGAGACTCAGACCAATGGGGAAGAAAAGAGAACCCAGAAACAGACCCACAGGTCCATGGCCATTGAAACCTGACAGGGATGCCGAGGCAATTCATAGCGCGCATGACACGTCTATGCTTTTGTTAGGCGCCCATCTCCCCTCCCGGGCTGCAAGCCCAGGAGGAGAAAGAGTGTTTTTCTTGTTCACAGCTATTTCCCCAACACTTCACACAATGCCTGGCACAAACTCGAAGCTTAACAACTATGTTTGGAAGGAAGGAAGACTGGTGGGTGGGCAGGCTTTCTTGATCCTTTGGACATGAATGGGATCTTTCTCTACACTCAGACTTCTGTCAACATCCATGTAGCTCTTCTTTTTTTCTCCATGCATACAAGTTGTTACATAACATTTCATTCATTTTACAACTCTCTTTACTTCCAGCGTGCGGTTTTCCCAGTTACAAAGACCCGACTATGAAAGCAGGCAGGCCTTTTGTGCCATCTGCTCTGGCAGGAAGCCTTGATCGTCAAGATTTCTGTCTTCACTTCAGTTTAATCAGCCCAGAAACCTTTGCAGCTTCTCCTGTCACCTGTCATGGGCTGGGTGGGGGTCTCGTCTGTCTTTTGTAAGGACACATGCTTTTTATTTACAGCCCACCCCGATAATTCAGGATGATCTCATTTCAAGATCCTCATTTTAATCACATCCATAAAGACCCTTTATCCAAATAAGGTCGTATTCAGAGGCTCTAGGATTAGGAAATGGACATATCATGTAGGGCTCATCACTCAAACCCTACACACACGCACCACCAAACTCACATGCAGGACCATGCCGCTCAGACTGTGAACTGGGCTGCCGCGCACGTGTCATTGAACTAACACCTGTCTTCCATAAAGCACATGTCACAGACATAAAATTATTTCATTCTCAAAGAGATCTAGGAGGTACTAATATTATTATTCTGTTTGAAAACAAGAGGAGACTGAGACCCGGGGAATTTGAGTGATGTCTCAAATTCACGTGGCTTCTAGGAATTGCAGCTGGGACTTGAACCCAGGTCCATGTGGCCGGAGAACACAGACTTAGAGTAAGGGGGGTGTTTGATTTCTAAAGAGAAAGTTGGGCCACTTAACCCAATCTGAGACTGGTCAGCACATGGTCATGCCAGCAACAACCCATCTCACCAAAACTCAGGGGAATGCAAGATAATGGATCACTGCTCCTATCTTTAAACCTTGATTCTCTTAGAACACTCAGAATTCCAGCCGGATTTACAAAGGGGAGGATTTCCACAGGTCCAGGCCGGGAATAATGTGGATGATCCTATTACAATGACTGGATTTTTATTGACCTTCTTATCTTTATAGGATAGAGTTAAAAGCAGTGCTACTATTATACACCATTAAGCATTTTTATGGGCTGGTGAACATGGGTGGTTATCTGCAAGGCTGCCTCACAGAAGCCAAGACATTGCTTGCAAGCCTGTCTCTGTCCTCCCTGGACATTTTAGTTTCTCTCAGCTGGAGCACCTGGCTGGAGCAGGCTAAAGCATCTCAGACAGCTTTACAGCCACAGTATCAGAATCCAGCTGCTCTCTACTACCGGTGCTGCACAACTGCTGTGACTTGGGTCATTTTCACAGCTCGTAAGCGTACTCTCTCAGACCAACCAAAACATGTGCTAGGAAATGATGCGATGTCAAATAGGCCCAACCCCTTACACAGATGTCTAAGCAGCCAAAGAGGTGTCCTTTGGAAACTGCATAGAGAGCACAGTTTGCTTTACCACATGGAAATTGTTCCTCGGCATCTTGAGGGGGAGGGAAGTCTTCATGAGAAACAGTTAATTCTCCAGGAGGCCAGAACCCTGGATTCAGATAGGATCCCTGACAGGAAATGAATGGGGTATTTCATAAATCTGTGTTCCACTCAGAGCGCTGCGCAGACGATACAGAGCTAACCAGGCCCGTGTGATGGCTCCAGTTATTAGGTACACCAGGCTTCACTGCCAAGCCTTGCCTCCCAATGGTATCTCATACCGAGTCACTCGGTCACAGCATGATTTTCTGTATGTGAGCTCCTCGCCCTGCTGCTCAGTGCTCCAAGGGAAGTGGCTCAGAGCACCGCTGCCGTAACTGATGTTTTCGAGGTTGACTGTGGGGGCCTAAGGAAACCCCTCTGATCAGTCCAGACTGTGCTGGCTTCTTTCTCTGAACCTTTACAGCACTTGAGATCACATCTAAACATGTAGCTCCTAAGCAGAAGCTAAGGAGCCATGGGGCTCGAACAGCTCCCCCTGCCGACCCCAACCCTCCATCACCCATTCTCTCCTCAATATTCCCAAGAATTGTCCCGACTCTGAACACCTGCAGAGGCGGGCACTCCCCCTTTTATTTCCACACACAGCTCAGAGTTCCACCGCTGGTGGCCCACCATTCTAACCCTTTTTCCATCTGACGGCTCTCCCAGGGCCCTGGCCAAACAGCTCCTTTTCTCTCTGTAAGTCTCACCCCAGCATGCCTTTGAGTGTTTCAGCTTCTCCACATTGTCCTCAATATTGCTACTACCTGTCTTTCTAACTATGGCCATCCTGGTGGGTGTGAAGTCATATCTCACTGTGATTTTGATTTGTATTTCTTGGAGGGTCAGTGGTGACGAGCCAGCACCATGCACCATTTCGTGTGCTTGTAGGCCATTTGTATATCTTTTCTGGAGAAATGTCTATTCAAGTTCTTTGTCCATTTTAAAAATTGTGTTATTTGTTCCTTTATTATTGAGTTGTAAGAGCTCTCTATATATTCTAGCTATAAGCCCCTTATCAGATATGTGATTTGCAAAAAATGTTCTCCCATTCTGTGGGTTGTCCTTTCACTTTCTTAATGGTATCCTTTGAAGCAGCTTAATTTTGTTGATGCCCAGCATTTTTCTTTTGTTGCTTGTGCTTTTGGTGTCATATTTAAGAAATCATTGCTTAATTCAAGGTCAAGAAAAGTTACTGTATTTCCTTCTAAGAGATTAATAGTTTTAGCTCTCCTACCTTTGATCCATTTTGAGTTCATTTTTGTGTGTGGCATGAGGTGGAGGTACAACTTTGTTCTTTTGCATATGGCTATTCAGTTGTCCCAGCACCATTCATTATCCTAACACCATTCATTAAAGACTAGTTTTTCCCCATTGGCACCCTTGTTGAAAATTAATTAATTAACAGTAAATGTTGTGTCTATTTCTGGACTCTCAATTCTATTCCATTGATCTATACAACCTACTCCATGTATGTGTGTGTAAGGTTATCCATTTTCCTCTAATTTTCATTTCAGGTGTGTCTTACATGCTTAATATGTAAAGTATTAATTATTATTCAATTTTAAATATGTTTATAAGTTTAATATTATTCTTTCTTGATACATGTATTATTTATAATAACCAAATAAAAGTGGTGTATTGATTATATATTAATTTTTAGTTTTATTATACTGTAGTCTGAGAATGAGGACTATAGCTATTAAATCTTAGAGGAGTTTTTAGATATTTTATTACCTACAGAGAGTTAAATTTTGCCAGTGTTTCATATGTATTTTAAGAGAATCTATACTAATAAAAGGGTAATATGCTAATTAGACCAGACATCTTCCGGATGTCCTTCTGGACAAAGCCATGATGGCGGAGGCTGAGGCAGAGGTGGTTAGGGGTGATCAGGCAGGCAGGCAGGCAGGCGAGCAGGTAGAAGCCAGCGGTTCCAGGTTGCGAGAGGGATGTCCGACTGCCAGTAGTTGAACATCCCCCAAGGGCTCTCGGATTGGAGAGGGTGCAGGCTGGGCTGAGGGACCCCCGCCCCTCTTCCCTGTGCACAAATTCTGGGCCTCTATTTTCAATTTTTTTCTTTAAAAGGAGTGAGTTGTGTACAGAGGGGTTAAATGCTTTACAGAGAAGAAAAAATTGCACTAGAACAGCGGTTCTCAACCTGTGGGTCTCGACCCCTTTGGGGGTCGAATGACCCTTTCACAGGGGTCGCCTAAGACCATCGGAAAACACATATATAATTACATATTGTTTTTGTGATTAATCACTATGCTTTAATTATGTTCAGTTTGTAACAATGAAAATACATCCTGCATATCAGATATTTACATTATGATTCATAACAGTAGCAACATTACAGTTATGAAGTAGCAACGAAAATAATGTTATGGTTGGGGATCACCACAACATGAGGAACTGCATTAAAGGGCCGCGGCATTAGGAAGGTTGAGAACCACTGACCTAGAACTAACTAACATTCATCATCACTATCAGCTTCCTCCTCTTCCTTCTTTTTCTTGCTTTTTTCAGCCGTGACAACTCCCTTTTTGCCAATAAGGCTTTCCTTTAGCTTGGTACGCAGCAATCTCCTTTTTGTATTTCTCCTTCAGCTCTGCAGCCTTCCTTTCACCAGGCCTGCCACCTGCAGCGGAGCAGTGTTATTCCCCATCTCTCCCAGCTTCTTGCAGCATCACCAATGGATAGGCCAGGATGCCCTCCTTTGATTTGGGGGCGATTCTCAGAACAAAACAAGAAAAAGGCCGAAGGCGGCCTCTTGGGTGCATTGAACATCTTTTATGTTTCCCCTTTACGAGGGAGGTAAGTTTCCATTACTCTTTCATAACGGGCCTGGTCCGTCTTTGCCATGTCTTCAAATTTTCCTTTCTCTTTAGCAGACATCGTCTTCAAGCTCTCTGAGAACTTAGAAACTCTGAGGAGTTGACTGAAGCTTCTGGGTGCTTCATCCTGTGCTCTGCCCAGCACGCTCGCACAAAGAAAGCATACGGCGTTTTGTCGCTCACATCTTAGGCGCTCCTTTGCCCGTGGTTAGTTATTTTTCCTCAGTGCCCGTCCGCCTCGCACTTGCCCCAGTGCTGTCTCTATGGGGCCCAATGTACTGTGATGGCTGTGAGAGCAGGAGCCCGATGCAGCCTCCTCACTCTCTCCACCCTATAACCAAGGGAGTATCTTTTAAATGCAGGCTCTAAATGTTGGGTGCATGCTTCATATACATCCCGTTAGATCAAGCTCATTCACTATATTATCCAAATATTCTCTATTCCTAGTAATTTTAATAACTAATACACTCACATTGTTTAAAAATCAAAATAACAGAAAAATATGTTTCACTCCC
This sequence comes from Myotis nattereri, assembly GCF_964212035.1. Lineage (NCBI taxonomy): Eukaryota > Metazoa > Chordata > Mammalia > Chiroptera > Vespertilionidae > Myotis > Myotis nattereri. The sequence continues at coordinate 52,306,505 of NC_138077.1, forward strand.
ACTCATGCCCCTTCCACATACCCATGCTCTAATCGCTATGGTCAATAATTGTTACCAATCTTTGTATATTCTTTCCGTGTCAATGCAAGCACTCAAAGATATTAATTCTTATTATCTCTCTCTTTCCTAAATAAAAGATAACTAATTATATTGATTTCTTTCTGGCTTTATTCAATTAATAATATATCCTGAATACCTTTTCCCATTAGTACATAGGAAGCTTCATTTTTTTTTTCTCTACGTTGCCTTGGTGTAGATGCACCACAGTTTACTTACCTAGTCCTCTAAAGAATGACATGAGCTATTTCCAGCTTTTTGGTACAAATAATACTGCCGCAAATATCCTTGTCCACATGTCATCTTGTACATGGGCAAAGTTTTTTAAAATTACTTTTGGGCACACCGCACTCTTTATCTGCCTTTCTTTCTATTACCCCAACTTCGTGGAAGTCTGGTCCTTATGTCTTCAGACTCTTGTGCATCTTTGGTGTGTCTCATACGTTCCATGAAGTCCCTTTCACCCTAGATGATGGAATAGTCCCTCAGAGTGTTTCTGTATTTACTTCTCCAGGCAAATCAAAACCCATTTTTTATTAAGGTTTTTGGCTCGGGAGTTTTCCAGACTTCTGGGCACTATAAATTCAAACAGAATCTATGTGAGACACAGGCCCTGAGCTTTGATTTCTCAGGGGAGAAGTTTTAAATCTAAGCCCAAGCAGAGACAGACATGCTTTCTTGTTCTCTTGCTGAGCCAGCGGACAGGTTTTCCCCTAATCTATGCTTTCCCTGAGGCTGCGGCCTCCGAGAATGCCAGCCTTAAGCAGGGCCCTCATTCTAACTCCCTGCCTAATGCGGCCCAAGGTCTCATATCTTGCTCCCATGTGGGCATGAAAGCCCGGGCCCCTGGGTTACTGAGATCGCCACCATCGTGCCCACCACACCTCCTCTACACCAATCACCCCACAACTACCCCACCTCTGTTCAGGAGCCAGCAGCTCATCCACTTCCCACTATGGCTTTCGGTTCCCTCCTCATTTCTGGTGCCTGGTGATTTTCCTCTCCTGCCTGTACACTTGGCTATTCATTTACAAGGATTTTTGTTATGTTTTCTTTAGGTACTTGTGGCAGAAAATTTGATGTGTAGCCAACATTTTCCTACAGCCCATTTCTCCTTGGGCTTCCCAGAGATTCATATACACACTGTTGACTCTCCATCCTCACACCACAGTACCCACTTGGTAAAACAAGTGATCATTCCTTACCAGAGTCGTGGTATTTTAGGCTGGTTGGCAGATTTTCCAGATAGTCTAAGACTTCAAGGGCTAGAATTTTTTTTTTTTATTGCTTAAAGTATTACAAAGGGTATTATATATGTGTCCATTTTATCCCCCCGCCCTAGACAGTCCCCTAGCCTCCCCTATCCCCCAATGTCTTATGTCCATTGGTTATGCTTATATGCATGCATACAAGTCCTTTGGTTGATCTCTTACCCCCCTACCTCCTGAAGGGTTAGAATTTGATTGATGTTGTGGTACTTCTACTCAGGCTAGGATTCTTTACAATCCTTTGCTCTTTCCATTTTTCTACATGGTTCTTCTATTCTGCTTATAGAATCATAGATTATGGGGGTTTTAAAAATCAGAACCACTGGTATCCATTTTGGAAACTGCTAAGATGGTGTCAATAAATAGATTGTCATTTTAATCCCACTATTTTTAGGTGAATTATGAGGTTGAGAGGCTTTAACTGACATACTTCAGGCTACACTGGTGGGGTGAGACGAAACAGAAAGGGATAACTCTTTGTGACTCCCCATATAAGTGGTAGTAACTGAGGGGTATTCTTAATTCTTTATTTTATTTTACTTTTTTATCACAATTTATCCCCTCCATACTGTCATCCACCTCCACCCACCCTCCTCACTCTTGAAATCACCACACTGTTGTCCATGTCCATGAGTTCTCTCTTCTTTTCTTTTTTGCTCCATCCCTCCACCTACCCCCTGCATACCCCAGCCCCAGAGCTGTCTGCCTGTTCTCTATCTATCTGTCTCTATTTTCCTTGTTAGTTCAGTTTGTTCATTAGATTCCACATATGAATGAAGTCATATGGTATTTGACTTTTTTTTATTCTTATTTTACTTAGCATAATGCTCTCCAGGTTCATCCATCCTATTGCAAAGGGTGAAATTTTCTTCTTTTTTATGGTCAAGTAGTATTTCATTGTGTAAATGTACCATAGCTGTTTTGTCCACTCATCTACTGATAGACACTTGGGCTTGTTTCCAAATCTTGGCTATTGTAAATAACACTGCAGTGAACATAGGGGTGCATATATTCTTTTGAAGTAGTGTTTTGGGTTTCTTCAGATAAATTCCCAGAAGTGGAATGGCTGGGTCATAAGGCAGTTCTATTTTTTAATTTTTGAGGTGTCTCCATACTGCTTTCCACAGTGGCTGCATCAATCTGCATTCCCACCAACAGGCACGAGGGTTCCCCTTTCTCCACATCCTTGCCAGTCCTTGTTGTTTGTTGATTTATTGATGACAGTCAATCTAACAGGTGTGAGATGATATCTCATTCCATTTCTCTGATGATTAGTGAAGTCCAGCATCTTTTCAGATGTCAACTGGCCACCTGTATATATCCTCTTTGGAGAAGTGTCTTTTTGGGTCCTTTGCCCATTTTTTAATTGGATTGTTTTGTGTGTGTTTTTGGTTTTGAGTTTTATAGGTTCTTTATAAATTTTGGATATTAACCCCTTATCAGACATACCAGTGAATATGCTCTCTATTCAGTGGGGTATCTTTTCATTTTGTTGATGGTTTTCTTTGCTGGGCAAAAACTTTTTAGTTTGATGTAGTTCCATTTGTTTATTTTTTTCTTTTGTTTCCTTTGCCTGAGGAGATATATCAGAAAAAATATTGCTAGGAGAAATGTCCGAGATTTTACTGCCTATGTTTTTCAGGATTTTTATGGTTTCGAGTCTTACAAGTAAGTCTTTAATCCATTTTGAGTTTATTCTTTTGTGTGGTATAAAAAGGTGGTCTAGTTGTATTTTTTTTTTTCATGTATCTGTCCAGTTTCCCCAACACCATTTATTGAGTAGACTATCTTTATCCTATTGTATGTTTTTGCCTCCTGTTAAATATTTATCAATATAAAGGCATGGGTTTATTTTTGGGCTCTCTATGCTGTTCCGTTGATCTATGTCTTTTAATGCCAGCACCATCTTGTTTTGTTTACTATGGCCTTGTAGTATAGTTTGATATTAGGTAGTGTGAGTCCTCCGACTTCGTTCTGTTTTCTCAAGATCGCTGTTGCTATTTGGGGTCTTTTGTGGTTCCATATAATTTTTTGGAATATTTGTTCTAGTTATGTGACATATGCCACTGGTAATGTTTTTGTTGTTGTTGTTAATCCTCACCTGAGGATATATTTCCATTGATTTTTAAAGAGAGTTGAAAGGAGGGGGAGAGACACAAAGAGAGAAAAATTGATGTGAGAGACATACATCAATTGGTTTCTTCCTGCATGCGCACTGACCAGGACCAGGGATTGATCCTGAAACTGAGATGCATGCCCTTGACCAGAATTGAACCCAGCACCCTTCAATCCGCAGGTCCACACTCTATCCACCGAGCCAAACCGGCTAAGGCACACCACTAGTATCTTGACAGGAATTGTGTTGAACCCGTAGATTGCTTTGGGTGCTATAGTAATGATTGAGGTTTGATTAGTACTTCTGCCCTTTTGTTTTTATAATTAGGCAGGATGAAACTATTTATAAACATCAGTTAAATGTCTACAAATCAGTTAATTGTCTGCACTCCTTCGATCTTAGAACATTTTCCCTCTACTTCTTCTCTGACATGTAGGACTTATGTTTATATTCCTGTGATCTGATTATGAACTTGAGGGAAGAATCAAGCAATATTTCTAGTGCCAAAGAGTGGCACAAAGTTTCATTCCATGTGGAAATATTTTGTTGCCTTGGGCAGATGATTTATGTCACAAGATGCTGCAAGATGACTAGGAGATAGAAGGAGACTTCCTGGGACAAGCATCTCCAGACTGGCGTGGCTGAGGGTCACGTTGACAAGTTGATGTCCCACATTTCTCCTGAAAATGCATCTGCTGCTGGTCACTGAGAGGCATTTTCTGGTGATGGAAGTGTTTGGGGTATCAATAAAACTAGAATGGAGTTGCACAATGGTCAATGGTTCTGTCACTTACATAATGAGCCTTGTTCAAAGATTACCCTTTGATTTAGTCATGGGAATATATAGCTCCATCCCAATATGAAGCAAGCACCATAATATCAGAACAGTCTTTTTTTTTTTTCTCTATATTATTCCAAGACACATGGGGTACCCAGACACATGGGAGTCCTGTCATCCGTCCAAGATTTGTGGTACCTTTTGGAGCTGGAACCAGACAGAACATCTCCCCTCTTACCTGCTGCCTCCTTTGCAAAGCTGCTTCCAGAGCATGAGAAAGAAATAAAATTCTCTAAAGAGAACAGACCTTTCATAACCAGGAGTCAGCAGGGGAAATGCTGAGTTGAGGAACAGAAATTTCCTAAGCCACCAGCAAATAAAAAGAATATGCGTCAAAAGGGTACTTTGTTCCAGCCGTTCCAGGCCTGCTCAAGAGAGATGAATGCTGCGCTAACGTACCAGTCAGCACGCAGGTGCAGCTGCTGTGCCATCATCATAATTACCTGACACTTAGGCGAACTGGCCTGGAATGAGAGTGCAAGAATCGCATAATCTATTCTGAGTGCACAGCACTTTCCATTCCGTTCCTTTAGAGAAGCTGGAAAGCAGGCCACTAGAACGTGCACAGGCTGGAAGTAATTTGATTTTGTTAAGTTTCTTACAATATATAGAATGATAGCATCATAAAATCTCCAGGTTGGAAGAGCTCTTAAAGGTTATTTAGTCCATTCACGCAGGGATCTCGTTCACAACATCCTTACCAATCGGTTATACTTCAATGGTCTCAGGGACCGGCACTTGCCTTTCCTTAAGGAAGGCTAATTAGGGCCATCCGTTCCCTGCTATGAGGAGGCAGAGATTTCCCAGGGAAGGTCACAGCTTTTCAAAAACCCAGTTTTCTACAAATTCATGCTGAGCTGTTGTAGCAGGCTCCTCCCCTCCCTGATCACCTATTGGGAATTCCCCAAACCTGTCCCCTTTGTCTCCAATTCTGTCCCACCCCTCTTCCCACCTCTGGCCGAGCATCCTTATTTCCACCTGCAGAAATGTAGACAAAAGCTATTATTCCTCCTCCCTTCCAACTCTCTCTCTCATTGCTCATCCTTTCCTTCCTCTTGTGCTCAACGAAGAAGTGTCTCTCTTCTTGTCCCAAAAGAAACCTTTTCCTGACTGTGCCGGAGGTAGGCTCCATGGTGTATCTCAGCCTTTCCTACCCGTTTCGGTGTGGGTACTTTTCCCATTCACAGATGCGTAGGGGTTGCTCAGATAGTTCCTGGATTTCTTTCAGAAATCCACGTGTAGCTGTAGACTTGGTGCACCCACGGAGGTGAGTTCAGGAGCCTCCCGCACCTCCATCTTTGACTGGAATCCTGAGCTTCCCTCTTGCTGGAAACCTCAAGCACTGAAGAAACAGCCAGAACTGATTTTCTTCATGCACTAGAGAATTTTTATGGGAGAATTAGTCTATTAAATGTCCTTATTTCCTTATGTAAACTCTAGGTGAAAAAATAATTTTATAATTTAGTGCCAGCAAAAGTACCATCTCTCCTACGAAAACATGTTTGCATCTTTTATATTTTATATGTGGTCCATGTTTCACTTTTTACCCTCGCTGTGAAAAAGCTTAGAACCAAACCATATGACCCATTTTAATACGAATACTTACAAAAGCATCCAATTCAGAAAGGAAGAAGTAAAATTGTCTTTGTTTGCAGGTAATATGATTCCATATTTGGAAAATCCTAAAGGTGCCACCAAAAAACTGTTGGAACTAATCAATAAATTCAGTAAAATGTCAGGATACAAAATCAACATACAAAAACCAGTTGCATTGCTGTACACTAACAATGAAACATCTAAAAAAATAAGAAAACAATTCCATGTACAGTAGCATCAAAAACAATAAAATACTTAGGAATAAATTTGACCAAAGAAGTGAAAGATCTGTATGATGAAAACTACAAGACTTTGATGAAAGAATTTTGAAGACACAAACAAATGGAAAAATATTTCACGTTCATAGATCAGAAGAATTAATATTGCTAAAGTATCCATACTACCTAAAACCATCTCTAGATTCAATGGAGTACCTATCAAAATTCCAACAGCATTTTCCACAGAAATAGAAAAAAAATAATCTTAAAATTTGCATGGAATCACAAAGACCCTCAAATAGCCAAAATAATCCTGACAAAGAAGAACAAAGCTGGAGACATCACACTTCCTGATTTCAAACTAGACTACAAAGTTTAGCAATCAAAACAGTGTAGTACTGGCATCAAAATAGACACAGGGACCAATGGAAAAGAACGAAAAGCCCCGAGATAAACCCTCGCATGTGCAGTCAACTAATATTTGACAAGGAAGCAAAGCACACTCAGTTGGGAAAGAAAAGTCTCTTCAATAAATGGTATTGGATAAACAGGATCACCACATGCAGGAGAATTAAACTGAACGCCTGGATTACAAAAATTAATTTAAAATGGATTGAAGACGTAAACGTAAGAATTGAAACCATAAAACTCCTAGAAGAAAAATAGAGAAAAAGTCCTTTGGCATTGGTCTTGGCAATAATTTTTTGGATATGCCACCAAAAGCATAAACAAGAAAAGCAAAAGTTAGTAAGAGGCACTACATCAAATGAAAAAATCTTCTGCACAGCAAAAGAAACAATCAATAAAATGAAAAGGCAACATACCGAATGGGAGAAAATATTTGCATATTATATTTCTGATAAGGTTTAATATCCAAAATATATAAAGAACTCATACAACTTAATAGCAAAAAAACAACAAAAAAACAATCCAATTAAAAATATTTAAATATGTGATCCATTTGGAATTTATTTTGATATAAGATATGAAGTTTGAATCCAACTTAATTTTTTCCAGACAGCTGGCATTTGTACTAACTCTATTTATTAAATAATTTGTGTTTTTATCACTCATTTGAAGTGCCTGTAAGGTGCTGCTGTAGTGAGTTTTGTGTGTGTGTGCGCGTGCGTGTTTGGGGGGGCTAATATTTCATGTGGGATTTCTTCATATTGATATTCATAAGCATAATTCGTTTGAAGCTTTTTTTCATGCTTTTTGGATTTTGATGACAGTATTATGTGTCATAAAAAGAATTCTTCTATTCTCTGGAATAACAACTAGCATAATTATTATCAATCTGTTTAGATTTTCATAGAATTCTTCTGTAAAACCATCTGACTCTCCTGATATTTTTGGTAGCTGTTTGACAATATTTTCTCTCTTTGTTCTTTGTGAATTTTTCTGCTTACATGTTTCATCTACTTTGGGGATAAGTTTGGGAAATTATATTCTCCTATAAAAGAATCTATTTCATTCATATTTTCAAAATGACTTGCATAGAGTGGAGCAAGGTAATATCATAATATCCTCTCCACTTTCTCTATACTTGAGGATATTATCTTCTTATCAAGAAATTAATAAATAAACAAATATGTTCAAGATTGATATTTAGATTTGAAAAATTAATAAATTGAGGATTGTTGCTTTTGGGGGAAAGGGATGAACCATTAGTCAATCAAATCAACCACTAATCTTTTTACTGTCTTTCCAAAATGTCATATAGTTGGAATCATACAGTGTGTAGCCATTTTAAATTGGTTTCTTCCACTGAACAACATGCATTTAAGATTCATCTGTGTCTTTTAATGACATGGTAGTATATTGCTTTTTTAGCACTGAGTAATATTCTATTGTGCAGATGCACCAGTTTATCTATCCATTCACCTACAGAAGGACATCTTGGTTGCTTCCAAGTTTTGGCAACTATGAATAAAGCTGCTATCAACACTGATTTGCAGATGTGTGGACGTTTCTGTCATCTTGGACCGCTGTAACAAAATACCACAGTCTGGGTGGTTTAAACAAGACATTGATTTCTTACAGTTCATTAGAAGCTGGAATGAAGGTGCCGAATTCTGGCACGAGCCCTCTTCCAGGTTGTAGACAGCCATCTTCTTGCTGAATCCTCACATGGTGTGGGGCAGAGGGGCCGGAGAGCGTGGCCTCTTCTTATAAGGGCACTAAGCCCCATCATGAGGACCCCAACATTATGACCACATCTAAAACATATTATCTCCCAAAGGCCCCATCTCTAAATAGCATCACATGGGGGATCAGGGCTTCAATATACGGATGTTTGAGGGGACACAAACGTTCAGTCCTTAACTGTAGATGTATATCTTCAACTTATTTGGGTAAATACCAGGGAGTGTGGTGCTGGTAAGAGCATGTTACTTTTGTAAAAAAAAAAAAAAATGCCAAGCTGTCTTCTGAAGTGGCTGTACCAGTTTGCATTCCCACCAGCAGAATGAGAGCTCCTGTTACTCCGTATCCTACCAGCATATGGTGGTGTCAGCACTCTGGAGTTTGGCCATTCTCATGGGTGTGTAGTAGCATCTTATTGTTGTTTTAATTTGCATTTCCCTAATGGCATATGATGTGGAGCATCTTTTATATGCTTATTTCCCATCCGTCTGTCTTTTTTAGTGAGATGTCTATGTGGATCTTTTGCTCATTTTTTAATCAGGTAGTTTGTTTTCTTGTCATTGAATTAGAATTCTTTGTGTTTAATAGCAGTTCTTTATCAGCTATATTTTTTTTGTAAATATCTCCCCAGTCTAAGGCTTGTCTCCTTATTGTCTTAACAGAGTGAAATTTTCTAACTCACAGACTTGTACACTGTGAGCCTTCAGCAATTCATCGATTTGCTGAAATAGATTTTTCTACCCTGGCACTGGTTCAGATTTTTCTACCTGGTACTGATTCCCAAGGAGGACTCTGTGTGTGGATTTTGCTCTGGTAAGTTGTAATTCTCTGTATCCGCCTGTCTCTCCACGTTTGGGACAGAGTTTGCCCTGTGACCTCCGTTCTCTGACAGGTCTAAGAACTGCTGATAGTTCAGTTTGCTCAGCTTTGTCCTTGTTGTTGGGATGGAGTGGCAACTTCCAAGCTCCGTATATGCAGGACCAGAAACCAGAAGAACAAAAATTTGGTTTTGTTTGTTTTTAAAACTTTAAATAATAGGGATTTTTGCTTTCTTGTTTTACCAATTTTTATTTGTATTGCATCAAGGTAAAATACAGTAGTTCTGCTTCTGGCTCCTGAGCTTGTCTTTGTGGACGGCAGTCATAGTTTGGGTTGGCTTCTGTTACAGGTCAGGCAGGAGGAGGGCCTGAGTCAAGGTGGTAGGAAAATGTAAAGACTGGTCTGGGAATAGCAACAATTCTGTTCTATTTAGCTCTGGAACAGACTGTGCCAGCTATAAAGCTTCTTTGCCCTCAAGCCTTTCTCCTCTTTTCTTCTGCTCACAGAACACTTCCTTAAAAACTGGAGCCCATTCCCCATGGATAACTCCTTTCCCCAACAACAAGAGTGTGCACATGATCCAGGCCTGGCCAATCCAAATACACTCTTTAGGGTAACAGTGATCCATTTAGAACTGAGCACATGACTTAAGAAGAGCCAATCAGAGTTTGTCGAAATCTTCTTGGGCTCGTTCAGTCTAGAGCTGCTGGAACCACTTCGCCATGATACAAGGAACGTCTGTCTGAAAATGAAGTAAACAAAGAGGGTATGAGGATACAAGGTGAGAGGAGAAGGGGAGAGAGGATAAGGAGCCATATTACTGATATTGCACTTGAACCCTTGAAGCCAAGCCTTAAGCCACTTGCACCCTTTAGAACTTTCTAGTTAGATAAGTTCATAAACACCACCCTATTTGTGTAGATTTGGTTTTCTGTCACTTGACTAACACAGGTGCACAGGTGCATTGGTTGGGATGTGGAGAAGAAAAGGGACTGAAAATGTAGGTTGGGTTAGCTCTCGTGGCAAGCTCATAGCCAGCTTGTGCCTAACACACGGATCAGCATGCAGCAGGCTCTGGGTCAAGCTGACTTGAGCTCACAGCTGACAGGAATGCAGAATTTCAGAGGCTGGACTGACCCTTTCTTCATTCATTGAGGGAAAGTGGGCCCTGCTGGCAACCTGGCCAGGTCCCCTCCTGCCCACTCTTGGCTGTGAAATATATTGTTGCTTAATCTGGGGAGCAGCTCAGCAGAACAGCCAGGAAGCAAGAGGGCAGGCTGAGCCACACCTCAGAGAAGCATCCACCTCCCCATCCTCACTGTGTCCTGGGAGACGGCTGGCCATGTGCCTCAGAATCCAGCACCCCCAATCCCAGCAGCTGGCTCTCCATTTTGGGACTTTTCTGAGGGCTTAAGACAATTGAAAATAATTCTTTGTGGGGACACAGAAGAGATTGCAGGTAATTAAATGACAGGGCTCTCGGAAAGCATCCAGCTGGGGGAGTAGGTGATTTTGCTGGGGCTGCTATAGCACAATGCCCCAGGTGGCTTAAAAAGGAAATTTACTTTCCGTTCTAGAGGCTGGAAGTCAAAGGTGAAGGGTCAGCAGGATTGGCTTGCAGAGGGCCACTTTCTCACTTTTTCCTCACACGGCCTTCGCTCCGTGCACTGCACCTATGGTGTCCCGGTGCTTCTAAATGTCCTCTTTTCATAAGTACGCCCATCGCATTGTGTCAGGATTCACCCTAACAGCCTCAGTTTAATTTAATTGCCTATTTGAAGGTCCTATCTCCAAACATAGTCACATTCTCACGTACTGGGGGTTGAGACTTTGACATATGGATTTCGGGGGGGACACAGTTCATCCCATAGCGTCTACCTTCTCCCCTTTACATCTTCCACTCTTTCTCCCCATCTTGACATCAGAGGTGTGGAGTCTGCATGCTTTGTTTTAATTGATAACATCTTATTCTCATCCTAACCAACTTTCCCAATTGATTTTCAATTTATCCTCCCAGAAACAGATATGAGAGTACCATTTCCCCATCTTTGCCAACATAGAGGTGACAAATGTTATTTCGTCCTTTAAATTTACATTCTGTGACTATTTTAATGGAACTATGAAACAACAGGTTGAAACAGATCTCTTTCTACTCCATTTTTTAACTGCTGCATAACATTCTATAGTATGAGTGTAGTAGTTATTTATTGCTGTGGAACAAAGTACCACCCCTCCCCCAATTTAGCAGCTTAAAACAAGAAACATTTATCATCGCAGTTTCTAAGGTCAGGGACCTGGGAACAGTCTACCTGGTGGCTCTGGATCAGGGTCTCTCATGAGGTTTCAGTTGGGCTGTGGCCAGGGCTGCTGTCACCTGAAGACTTGACTGGTGTTAAGAGACTGGCATCTAAGGCGGCTCACATACACGGCTGTTGGCAAGAAGACTCAGTTCTTCTCTATGGCACCTGCTCACAAGGCGGCTTCCCCAGGTAGACACGTTGAGAGAGAGGAGGCAGGAGAAACGTTCTCACTCACCTGCTTCTGCGGTGGTTTTCTTTGCAGCCTTTCAGAGGCCACCCCCACCAATCATTGCAGATTGTTCATCGCAGGTCCCCTCACTGGGTGAATCGCCACCACCCCAGCTCATCAATGCCCCTCCGGTTGCAGGCACAAGGAACCTGCAAGGCCTCCAACTCCTTCCTGTTGAAGTCAGTTCAACCCAGACATACCAGCCCTTGATTAAGTAGAGCATGCTTCCGGCACACAAACTCAAGGTAGTGGCAGGTGAGTCTGTAGGCACAGCAAGGCCAGGGCTCAGAGAGGAAGCAGCACAGGGGGAATCTGCGTGTAGGTGAGAGCTAAGCACAGGGGGTGGTGGGTGCAGATTGTAGATGGAGTTAGGCCCAGGTGCATCTGAGAGAGGCGATAGAGGGTACGGGAGATAGGCAGCTAACGGTGCTACGGGTGCCACTCAGGTATTCAAGATGCTTATGCATCTGTAGGACAGAGCTGTTTTGCAGAGAAACTTCCCTTCCCTTTGAACCAGGAGGCATGAGTATTGAGCCTGTAGGCTTAATAACAATAGTTAACATTTAGTGAGTGCATATTAGTTGCTAGGCTCTGTATTAAGCACTTTCTATGCAGGCACTACTTCATTTAATCTCCCAGTTCTGTGGAGTGTATCCTCTCATGATCCCCCATTTTACAGACCAGGAAATTGACGCACAGAGAGGTTATGTCATTTGTCCTGGGTCACACAGTGAGGAAGCCATGGAGCTGGAATTAAACCTGGGCAGTTTGCTTCCAGAGCCCATGTGATCAACTACTGTACTCCATTCTGCCTCTCAAAGGAGAGGCTGTTCAAAGGAGCCAGTCACTCGGCATATGCAGACAGTCACCTCAGGTTTGCAGCCGCATGCAGGAGGAGTTGGGGGGAGGAGGCCATGGAGGGAGTGAGCACTGCCTCCATCAGCTGCTCTCACAGGAGCTCTGGGTTGGGACTTGGCCTTCCTCTCTCCCGCTTCCTGTAACAATTGGGTGAGCGGCTGGGAGGGACTGCCCCTGACATACTGGTTTCCTTCCACAGCCAGCACCGACTCGGTCGCCCACAGATCTTTGCTCAGCTGAGATGTGAATTTAATTTACCAGCAGTAGGCAATACCTTGGGCAAGTCACTCTCCTCTCTAGAGCTGTTTGTCTTAGCAAACATAATGACCTCAATGTTCTCCCCCTTTCCCTCCAATCCAGGAGTTCTCAAGCCCAGCTGTTCATTAACGCCATCTGAGGCCCTTTAAAAAATGTCCAGGCCACCCTAGCTGGTTTGGCTCAGTAGATAGAGCGTCAGCCTATGGACTGAAGGGTCCCGGGTTCAATTCCAGTGAAGGGCGCATGCCCGGGTTGTGGGCTCTATCCCCAGTGGAGGGTGTGCAGGAGGCAGCCGATCAATGATTCTCTCTCATCATTGGCGTCTCTCTCTCTCTCCCTCCCTCTCCCTTCCTCTCTGAAATCATAAAAATATATTTTTTAAAAATAAATAAAATAAAAAATGTCCATGACTGGACATCAACTCCATCAAAATGGGGCGGGGGCACTGGGTGATTCTACTGCAGGACCAGGCTGAGGACTACTGCTCCTACCACCCCATTGCATTTCCACTCAAAGCCACGAACCAGAATCCTTTATTTCTCTCCTCAAGCAAGACAAATGAGAAATGCTTTATTGTGAATGATTGTAGAAGCAATTGCTTTTTCCCAAGGCCATTTTTACCCAGACCAACCCTAGAAGAGATGTTCAGGGTTGGACAGGCAGGTCCTCAGGCGCCTGAGCGGTCTGGCAGGCTGGGGAGAGGCGTGGCACAAACTCCAGGGAAATTTCATAGTGATAGGGCCCATTCATCTCAGCTGAACACCACGTCAGCGGAGAGGCCCCGGCCCTCCAGGAACACGAGCAAAACCCTCATCCGTCAAGGCCACCAGGCGGGGATTGAGCTCCACACCCGGCTGAAGTAGTTCCAGAATTTATAAATTCAGCGGGATGAGTTTGTCCGGTGAAGTGCTGGCGGCTGGCAGATTGAAGCCTCTCACAGAGCCCATTTCTTATAAGGGTTGGAAAATGAAAAATTTTGCTCAGCAGAAACAGAGGGAGTTACAAGGAGCCACGATTTAAGTTCTGGGCTCTCTCCAGCCTAGAGACAAGTTTCCCAGACACAGTCACCTGCTTGTCAAGTACAGGGACAAAGGTGAAATCATAGGGCCCTAGGGCTACAGATCAAGAGAACTGGATTTGAAGGCCAGCACTGCCCTTACCCTCCCTCCCTGCGGGGCTGGCCTCGCCTCCCCATCTCTCTGGCCTTTGTCCTCCTGCTCTCTGCAGCAGCACATCAGGCCCAGAGCACTGAGACTCCTCCAACTCAAAGCTCCGGGGCTTTTTCCTTCCCCTACCCACTCTTTCTGGAAAAACCGGCGAGCTCCATGGACAGTTTTGTTCCTTGCTTGCCCTATGAAACGCGATGAAAAGGTTGTCTGAGGAAGCTGAGTTTTGTTGCGCATCTCTTTATTGCTGGAAGGAAAGGGTATGGCCCTCCCCAGTATGGTGGGTTCGGGGCCCCAGGTGGAGGGGAAGATTCTGAGGGTCTAGCTAGACCTCCATCCTTACCCAGAATCCTCATGAGCACCAGGTCTAGCAAACCCCATTCCCAACATTTTAAAGTACCACGTTCAAAACCACAAAAGACTTGAACAATTTTTTAATTAAGCAAGAATTAAAGTGTAACCATAACAAGTAACTAAGGAACGGGGTGCTTTTTAATTCTGCGGGAGCTTTGGATGCACAGGATCGTAGAGGTGGAACAGAGAGTTCCTCGATGCCCATCTCAGCTTCCCTCAGGCCCACATCTTACATAACGAGGGGACATTTATCACAACGAAGAGGTTAACGTCGGGACACGCTGTTACTGAATTATGAACTACATTTGGATTTTCCTAATGTCCTGTTTCTTTACACCAGTGCCCACGTCACTGTGTCTCCTCATGTCCTACCATCTGCGCCAGGTTTTCAGTGCCTGCTATTCTATATCAGGGCTTCTCAGCCCTGCCTGTCCACCAGAATCACGTGGGAAGCCTTTGAAAGGCACCAAGGCCAGAGCCACACACCAATCACATCAGAGGTGCTGGATGCAAAGAGGACCCGCATCATGTTCTCCTAGGGCTCCAGGCGACTCTGCTGTGCAGCAGCCAGAGTTGAGATATGGATACGGCTCTTAAAATATTGGACTTCCTACTTGTCCTGCCAAAGTTCTTGGTGAAGGCAAAAGATTTTCTCTAAATTAATTTTTTAAAATATATTTTTATTGACTTCAGAGAGGAAGGGAGAGAGAGAGAGAAATAGAAACATCATTGATGAGAGAGAATCATTGATCAGCTGCCTCCTGCATACCCTCCTACTGAGGATCAAGCCCGCAACCTGGGCATGTGCCCTGACTGGGAATCACACCATGACCTCCTGGTTCCTAGGTCGACGCTCAACCACTAAGCCATGCCAGCCAGGCCTAAATTAATTTTTAATGACACGTGAATATTTAAATACAATTTTTACATAGTGCTTGCTAGAGCTTTATAACTATTTAATCAAATCAGAACATTACAGGTAAAGGTTAAATTCCTTTTTGTTATCCCTCAATTATATGCTTTTCTTTTTCTCCAGGGACACAGATGCACACCCTTATAACTCTGGTTTCTACCATTACAGACTTTTTCCTCTGATTTTTCATGGAACCATTAGGAAATGAAATGGTATTGTGTGTTTATGTTTCTAAATGGTACCATGTTATATGTAACATTCTGCAATGTGTTTTTTCATTTGATGTGTCTTAAAGATTTGCCACACAGTGACATATAAGTCTAGCTCATTCATTTCAGTAGCTTCCTAATAATTCATGGCATAAAAATACACTATTTATTTATGGACATTTAGCCTCTGTTAAAGTGTTTCTCTAGCAACACCTGCTGCCACGCACAGCCCTTGGGGTGTCACAGAAAGCTCCTTAGAGTATAGCATTTATGTAACTAAACACAACACCATCTGTCGCATGTTTCTATGTAAAAGAATGAATATCTAGAAGTAGAAGTGCTCGACCTCAAAGGGTGTGGAGGCTGCATGCTTTGTTTTAGTTGACAGTATCTTATTCTCATCCTAACCAACTTTCCCAATTGATTCTCAATTTATCCTCCCAGAAACAGATGTGAGAGTACCATTTCCCCATCTTTGCCAACAAAGAGGTGACAAATGTTATTTCATTCTTTTAATCTACATTCTGTGGCTACTTTAATAGGACTATAAAACAACAGAGTTGAAACAGATCTCAGTACTCATATAGTCCAACCCCTCTGTTTAAAGACATTTTAATTGTATATATATGTATGTGGACACATTATAGTGGTAAAAATCTAAGGTAAATGGCAATATATTGAATAAACAATGAAAGTCCTCCTTTGCATCCTTCTCTGACCCCCTTACTGAGAGATGAACTAATGTTGAGAGTTGGTATACTATGATGGCTCATTTACTACGTATAAATATATAGCAGTGATCATGGTGGTTTACATAAAAGAGATACAGCTCTGTGCCTTTTTCTGTAGTTATTATTTTCTCATAACAACATGTCTTAAAAATCTTTCCATGTCAGACACAGAGATCTCCATTTTTTAACTGCTGCATAACATTCTATAGTATGAGTGTAGTAGTAGTTATTTATTGCTGTGTAACAAATTAGCCTCCCCCACCCCCCCCCCCACCCCCACACACACACACCCTGATGCAATTTAGCAGCTTAAAACAAGAAACATTTATCATCGCAGTTTCTGAGGTCAGGGATCTGGGAACAATCTACCTGGTGGCTCTGGATCAGGGTCTCTCATGAGGTTTCAGTTGGGCTGTGGCCAGGGCTGCTGTCACCTGAAGACTTGACTGGTGTTAAGAGACTGGCATATAAGGCGGCTCACATACACGGCTGTTGGCAAGAGGACTCAGTTCTTCTCTATGGCACCTGATCACAAGGCGGCTTCCCCAGTGATGAAGAAGAGAGAGAACCCAAGATGGAAGCTGCTATCTTTTTCTAAGCTAAGCTCAAGGGTGGCATGCCATTATTCTGCCTTGTGCTATTGGCTATCGGGCATAGAGACCAACCCTGGGTCAGTGTAGGAAGGGACCACACCTGGGGCAATGCCAGGAGGCAGGGATCATTGAGGACTGACTTGGAGGCCGACTACCTCATGGGGTTACCGTGGGTCATCACAGGGGGTCCTCAGGGTTTCAGTTCACACGCAGCGCTGCCACGAACACGCTCGGACATGCTTCCTGATGCACGTGTACTTCTCGCCCAGTCCTAGCAGTGAAGTTGCTGCGATTCCTTCATTTTCGAATGAGGAAATGGAAACCAGAGAAAAGTGACTTCTCCAAGGTCACACTGCTGACCACCTGCAAGCCCAGGGTTACAGCTTCAGTCACCTGACTTCCAGTTCCTTTCCTTTCCAGAACACTCTGTGGGCAAGGCAAGCATGGACTGGGATTTAAACAAATAACCTGAGATAAAGCCTGGCGGGTAATTGGCAACAATCAGTTTCCAGAATCAACAAAACATGTAACAGTTAATCTTGCTTTGGAGGCGCTAAATATACATCACGGCACCCAAAGGCCGGAACTGGCCAATGCATGACGCCTAAGGTGCCAGGATCAAAAAGCAGCTGATGGGAACAGGAATCTTGATGAGCAGAGGCACTGAGGTCAGACAGACCTGGGTTTGAATCTGGCTCTACCTGTATGACTGTGTGTGAGCCACATAATTCCTGATTCTTCTGTAAAATGAGAATGCACAGAGTACCTGGTGCACAGGATGTTCTAGGATTACACGTGAAGATGTATGTGATGCACCAGCTCAGGGTCTGGCCGACGCCTTAAGTGGGGCTCTGATTCTCTATTCTTCCTGGCTGACCCACTTCAGTTATCCATCAAGCTTCCTGGATGAATGAATGCCACTTTCTGACTCCTGCATGCACCTCAACGGGGGATCAAACCTGCAATCTGGGTATGTGCCTTGACTGGGAATTGAACCTACAACATTTTGGTGCAGCAGACGACACTCCAACCCACTGAGCCACACCGGCCATAGCTGAGCCCCATTTTCTAAAAATATACGGTGCCTGTGGAGCCCATTTTATTTCATTTTCCCACCTCCTGATCCTCTGCTGTTTACATGGACCATTATTTGTGACCTGCATTTTCTGTTGTAAACTGTCCAGATTTGGGGTGAATGGGGCAAGGTGTGGGTGTGCAGCAAGTGAGGGGCCCACTGAGGGCTGCCTCTCCAGCCCAGAGCACAGCGCTCTTTCTGCCCTTTGTGGTGTGCTAGTGGTCTATGCCACAGTCCCTGCAGGCACGGCTGGGTCCTCCTCTCCTCCACCTCCATGGCTCTAGCTCCAGTATGGTGCCCAGCACTTCAGGAGTGTCTGGGAAGGAAGGAAGAGAGGGAGGGAGGGAGGAAATTAATTAAACTAAATCAAGTGAAATTGGGTTCATTACAAAGGACATTTTGGGGACATCAGATTATTGTCTGGATTCTGATTTAAAATGTTAAGAGAATTGGGGGGGATGAGGAACAACTGAGTTGGACACCCAGCAAAAGGGAAAGGGAAGAGGGTAAGTGTGGAGTTCGTTTTCTAGGCGGGGAGTTCAAGGAGCCCTTGGAAGCTCCAGTGTAAACATCAGGTGAGCATGACAGAGACCCATAGCTTTTCACTAGCTGATTAGCAAACTGGCTTTTGTCCACAGGCCACTGGACTTCCTTGAGCTCCAGGAAAGTATCTCTGGGATCCCGACAGTTCTTCTGAATCTGAAGTTCACACAAGGATTCTGGCCAGAGACAGACAAGGACAGATAGACAGGGGGAAGCGACAGGTGCCCTGAGCAAGTGACTCCAAAGACCAGAACCAGAAAGTACGTGCAGGATCCTGAAAGTCAAAGGACACCCCTACAGGGAACACCTGAGTTTGGCTTTCCCACTCTACCACCACCGCCCCCCACCCCCGCCCCCGCCCTAGCACTGCCTCTACCGCCCTGAGGAAGACTGGACTTCAATGTCAAAGACCCATTTCCTCCTCCACTTGGGAAGCCACAGGGAGCCCAGCCAGGCCCATCAGCTGCCTGCTGGTCCATGGGGTGGTGACCCTTGGAGGGACCTGGCAGGGAAGGACAGGGCTCCACCATGCAGTGCTGTGGACCCCCATGGCCATGATGCTACTCCCAGCAAGGCTCTGGCAGGGCACAGCAGCACTAATGGTGGCAACTAGACAGACATGAGCAGAGCAAGGACGATGGGCCAGGTACAGAAGGTCACCAGGGAAGAAAGCCCCAGGTGCCTAACAAGGGGCAAAACAAAAAACAAGGACCTCACCCCAGGGTAATCTTTTCTCCCTTGGCGTATCACTGGTCACCTGGTTTAGACTCATTGACTTTTTAAATTTTAATTTATTTTTTTATTGATTTCAGAAAGGAAGGGAGAGGGAGAGCGATAGATAAAAACATCCATGATGAGAGAGAATCATTGATCCTGCATACCCCCTAGGGCAGTGGTCGGCAAACTGCGGCTCGAGAGCCACATGCGGCTCTTTGGCTCCTTGAGTGTGGCTCTTCCACAAAATACCGACTTCTGTGTATGGGCCATGAAGTTTCAATCGCACTGTACGTGCGCGCCCGCACGTGGTCTTTTGTGGAAGAGCCACACTCAAGGGGCCAAAGAGCCGCATGTGGCTCATGAGCCGCAGTTTGCCGACCACTGGGCCTAGGGGATCGAGCCCACAACCCAGCATGTGCCCTTGACTGAAATCAAACCAGGGACCCTTTAGTCCGCAGGCTGACACTCTATCCACTGAGCAAACCGGCTGGGGCAGACCTATTGACTTTTCATATCGATGGTCATTCACTCGGACCCTCCCCTGCCTGACCTTTCCTCCCTTAGTACTATATGTCGCCAGTCATGTAGCTTAGACCCCCTTAGAGGGGGAACAAACAAGGGGGCCCGTGAATAGCTTTTAAGCATTAAGCTCCCAGGACAATGAGGTTCTGACTGAAATCAAATACCTCTAGGCGCCAGCTGTGTTTCAGCTCCAGGCCCCAAAAATCAGTAGAACCACCACAGCTGACCTCAGGATCAGCCAGGAGGACTGATGACCACCTTGCCCTGGCACGGACCAATCAGTGCAGAAAGGACACATGGAACGGGGAGGGAATAATGAATATTCTGTTGAGATCCTCCCCCTGGGACCTCCCCTAAAATCTCCACCCTTAAAGGCCCTTAGAGAGAGGACCTAGCATCCTCTCCCTCCCAGAGCACACCTGCCCTGAGCCTTTCCTGTCCTGTCCCCCCGCTTCTCCCCCCCTCCCTCCTCCTCCCCCCCCCCCCTTCCAGGTGCATTTTCCTTGCCTCCCTTTCTCCAGGGCCCCAAGGGCCTTTTTTTTTGGCCTTTGGTAACTTGTTTCCTGAACCCATTTTTTCTATGGGTTACTTCTTCTACCAGTGACTTTCCAAACAAACTTTCTCTTATCGTCTGAATCTTGGCTCTGAATTCTTTCTTAGCCAGAACTCAAGTACCGCGGCTGCTGAACCTAGGTCCGGTCTGACCCTGCTCGTCTAACACCTGGTGGCATTCTCACCGCTGCCAACATAACCACGACAAGCAAAGGCATGGACAGGCCGAGGCTGGCAGCGCCCTCATTCCAAACCCCGTTCGCTGTTCTTCCTCAGGAAGCTCCCTGTTGAAAAACATTCTGCCTGTGATCAAACAGATTTATATTTATTTACTTTCCTTTCCTCTCAGGCCTGAGCCAGCCCAGATAGGTCAAAGGTCAGGATTCCAAGCAGATGTCTCTGGAGAAGCCTGGGACTCCCCCAGCAGCCAGGGCAGGGGGTTGCCAGCACCGGAGGCCTCTTGGCAAGTGGGGGAACCGCTGGGGGCGAGACGGGGCCTCCGGCTGTTTGGGGAACCTGGCCCTCGGTTCCTGGCTCTCTGCTTTCAAGGGGCCTGAGCCTCTTATGTCCCAGGAACATGGAACAATCACAAAGACACTTACATCCAAAGTGAATTTTCCTCCAAATCTGCACCCACCTTGCAGCAGGGAAGGCCATGCACTACGTGGGTAAGTCAGTGATTTATCTGCACGGCAACTGGGCCTTTGGATCCGGTAGGAGGGCTCCTGTGTGACTTCCCGCAGGAGAGCGCCACCGTGTCTGGGAAATCCCTGGTCGGACCTTGCTTCCGGGACAGGAATGTGGTAGCCACGAAAGACCCGTCCCAAAGTCACACTTGAAGAAACTTCTTTACTAATTTATATGTAAAGCTTCCTAAAAACACAACACTCACTGTTATGTTCTTAAGCAAATAGACTGAACGTAATTTGATACCACAGGGACCCCCTTGGGCCCACTGGAAACGGGGTGGGGAGGGGGTGCGGGGGGGGGGAAGTGTCCCCACACTGGTGGCCCCTCAGGTCAGCTTTTGAGTTCTTGAAGCTCTGCCTGGGCTTTTCATAGTTTTGTGACCTGCCCCTTTGTCAAGCTGTGAACACGTCAACCCCTGGCAGTTTCTCCACCTCCTTGAAGTCCAGGCTTCCAGGACAACAGCAGGAATGGGGTATGTGAGTGAGAGGCCGAGGGGGCTGGGAGGGGAGCAGGAGGTCTGGTTCTGCCCTTCGTCCTCCACCCTGGAGTGTGTAACTTCTCTGTGGACGCCGGGCTCCTCATCCAAAGCACAGGGAATTCGAACAGGAGATTCCGTGAGGCTCTGGGCCTCTGGGTCTCTGGGTAGCCCTGGAAATGCTCTAACATGATCTCAAACTCAGCACAGCACCCAAACACAAGACTGCACTGTGGTTATCTGTCCAGGGGCCTCGCTCTCCTTGCAGACCGTGCACTCCTAGGGCAGGTCATTCATTCCTTCTCCAGCGCCTGGCAGGTGGCAGCCTGCAGTGGACACACAAATGGACCGGCCAGCTGAGCCCCAGGTGCTGATTCCCCCCAGCTGTGAACTTGCCGCCTGTCTCTCCAGCTGGGTTGCAAGTTCCCTGGGAATGAGAATATCCTTTCTTCCTGGGACTCTGCTCAGATCTGTGTCAGGACACAGTTGTGGCAGTATTCCGATCCTCCTCCTGCACACGTGCTGCCTGAGCCCTGGAGAGCCCTTCCCCAGATGCTCAGGATCTCCCCAAGGCTCCCTCCCCCCCCCTCCCATCTAAAGCTGATGCCTGGCTGATGGGGCCTCCAGGACTCTGCCCCAGCGCCATGGCTATGGCTGGCGTCCTTCTGAGTGAGTGTACTGCTGTTAAATGTCTGAGTGGGGGACCAGCCTGATACAAATAATGGGGACGCAGCAGATGTCTGGTAAGTCTACCTGTTACCTGAGAATTTACAAACGTGGGCTCTGGCCTCCGAGTGGACGGCAGGGCTTCTCGGCAAGGGAGTGCCAGAGCCTGCTGTCTGACAGGGAGAAGCCACGTGTCTGGGTCTCCCGCTGGATGGCGTAAGGCCCTCCATGGACACCAGCAGGTAAAGAAAAGTACAGACTTGCTGTCCTTGCTGCCCCCAACACCTGTCCATCCATCCATCCATCCATCCATCCATCCATCTGTCTGCTATTTGGGTACCACACTCTGGGCACATCAGCTCCAGGAAGACCAGCCAACAGGTGATGTCAGAGGATGGGCAGCAGGGAAGCAGGAAGAGGGCAGGCCCAGCCTCTGACTAGCCAGGTGGCCGCACTCTCAGAACTGTACTTCCTCTTCTGCACAAGGGAGAGGATTAAACTCACCTTCCAGCTTGTTGTGAGGACTGGAGGATCCAACCCAGGCCCTAACCCAGCACCCAAAGGTGGGGCCTCCTCTCCTGATGGAGTCCTATTTTGAAAAATCAGGACTTTAAAAATAACGACACGGTTACACAGGTAAGGCCAGCTGGCAAAGACGCATCAGGCCGTACACTTAAGTGTGCTATTGCATGTAAAGCATATGTTTAAAGCTAAAGCCTATCTTCTCAGGCATCAAAAATATTACTACAAAAAAATGAAGTTGAGATGCTAAAAAAATGGCTGAGGAAAATCTAGGGTGTTAGTCCTAGAGAAAGTTCCTCTGATAGGTCACTTTCAAGGCTGAATTTCTTTTATTATTATGATTATTATTTTAAATCCTTACCCGAGAATATTTTCCCATTGATTTTTAGGGAGAGTGGAAGAGAGAGGGAAAGACAGAGAGAAATATCGATGTGGGGGAAGCACATCGATTGGTTGCTTCCTGCATGAGCCCCGACCAGGCTGGATTGGGGGGGAGGGGGAGGCCAGCAACCAAGGTATGTGCCCTGGACCAGAATCGAACCCAGGACCCTTCCATCTGCAGGCTGACACTCTATCCACTGAGCCAAACAGGCTAGGGCCAGCCCTGAATTTCTTCTCTAAGAACAGGGTAGGATGGTAGAAAGTCCTGGACACACTTTCTTCCCTAAAGCGAAGTGTTGAACTGGCGCAGTTCAGCCTCAGCAGAGCTGGGAGAAGAAATGAGGGTCAGCAGAGGACGAGCAGGAGCCAGGGCTTGCCCCGCAGGCTGGGGCAGCATACCTGGCAGGTTAAACAGCACCAGGCGGGGCCAGTTACCTAGAGATTGATGCGGCTGGTAAGGGAAGGGGAGAGTGACGCGGTCCTTGCCACATCCTCAGAGCAGGGCCTTGGCTAATTGGATCTAACGATCAATCATTTTATTGCTGATCCAGAAAGTGCTGTGATATTGACCTTCGAGGTTCAGAGAAGTGAGGTTCGGACGCAGTGAAATAGACATTGGCAATGGCAGCCACAGTGGAGTTCCCAGTGTTACCCTGGTGCAGGAGTGGGAACATGACTTCCAGGGCTTTATAGTTTAAAGACTGAAAACTCTGCATTTTACATGCACTTCTGCCCACTTCACAAGAGCTTATGTTCTTGCCATCTTGGCGTGCTCAGACAGGGCTCCTGGCCTGGCGTGCGGAAAGGCAGCCAGTCCCCAAGGTCACCGAAGACAGCTTATTCCCATGAGCTCACTTGAAACCAGGCTGTGTGGCACTCAGCGTGTGTATCCCATGCAAACCACGCCCTAATAGCACTGAGAGCGCCCACCACGTCTATTAAGTCATCCACACACCACTGAGTTCCTACGAGCTCCAGGGCCTAGCACCATGCTGCCCTGAGCAGACACTTTGGCTTCTGCGCATTCAGTGGGCAGTGGGGAGGCGTTCCCCAGCGTTCCTTCAGCTCACACCTGCTGAGCCCCTGTGGGGCCAGGTCCTTATTTGGGTAAAAAAAAATAGAGATGGCCCCTATACCTCAAGGGTCCCAGTCTAGGGCAGAACTTAGGACAGGTGCCAAAAACCTACACCCAGGACCAAAAGTGGTCCCATGAGGAGAGGGGTGTGCTGAGTGCAAAGGGGGTTCTGAGGTGTGGGGGAGTCACAGCCAAGTGGGGTGGAAGCAGGGAACTGAAGAAAGAGGGCACAGGGGGACTTGGAGGAGGGGCTGGACGTCGAAAGGCAGGGGCGGGAGGGCTTCCAGGCAGGGATCAGTGTGAGCAAAGGTGTGGTGGGCTGGCTCACCTGGCTATGGAAGGACGGGGCCAGGCAGGTGCGGGGCCCGGGCAGAGCCCTGAGCTGGGTGAGCAGGCCTTTGTAAGGAGCCACGCAGTGGTGGGTACGGGGGATAAAGGCCAAGAGGCTCACAGGACACCCCATGTTCCTGAAGCCTGGATGCCTGAGGGAGGCAGCAAGTGGAACCCCTCCAGACACAGTCCTCTTCCAATGCCGCCAGCTCCTCCCAGGCTCCCTCCTGTCCAGGCCGAGGCCCAGGCTGGTCAGGCCACACCTGTCCCCGTGGGGAAAGTGGAGGTGGGTCCCGGAGACAGACTGTCCAGCCCCAGCACTGAGGAGAGGAAGGGAGAGTGTCCAGCAACTTCTGAGACAGCCTTCCTGCTTGGGCCTCAGAGAAGCCTCAGAGAGAGAGGACCCCTGCTGTCCTGGGGAAATTCTTCAGGTCAATGAGTTCATGCCTCCAAGGCAGTTCAGACACCAGCGCACAAACGCACGCTATAACGCTCCATTCCTGGCAGGGCTCGAGAGCTGAAACGGTCTGCCTTGATGTGCTTTCCCAGGGCAGTCAGAATCCAGGGCCAGCGGCCAGCCCTCTGCTGGTTCATTCTTCTGCATAGCAGATGGGAGGGGCTGAAAGAGGTCTCCTTAAAGCAAAAAAAAAAAAAGAAAGAAAAGAATGCCAAAGGCCTGCCCAGCTGTGACAACTGTGGCTTGTGGGTCCCAATATTTGTTCCTTCCTGTTCCATGGACTATTTGAGAACAATATGGCCACTCAGAATAAAGACTACACTTCCCACAATTTCTTGAAGAAGATATGGCCACGTAACTAAGACCTAGTCAAAAAGTAAGTGCCACTTCAGGGACATTTTCTTAAAGGGGAGGAATATGCCTTTTTCCTTCCCTTTTTCTCCTTCCTGGTCTCTGGAATGTGGATGCAATGGCTGGAACTGGAGTGGCTATTCTGGACCATGAGGTAATCTTGGGGCTGAAGCTCTATATAGAAAAGCAGCAAGACAGGACCCTGTGGATCCTTGATCCTGTGGAGCTGGCATATTGGCCCTTGGCTACCTCTGGATATTTCTATGGAAAGAAACAGCCTTAAATTTTGTTTAAGCCAGTTGCTAATTTGGATTTCTCTGGTACTAACAGTCAAACTTACTACTAAATATTGCACCATTTTTCCAGGTGTAAATCCTACCTCCTTCAAGAAACATGCCCAGAGCTCCCCAGTCAGCACTGCCCCTCCTCCACCCACACCACCATTATAAAACATGGTCATATGTGTAGGAAAGCACACATAGTATGTTGCTGCCTGCAAAGCCCTTGCACGTGCATTATTTTATTCATATCATGTTTCCTGCTGAACAGCCCTCGGTAGGTATTACTGCCAGCATCCCACAGGTGAGGAAGTGGCGGCTCAGAGGCCTAAATGGTTTCTGGTTTGGCAACACTCTTTAGCTTTAATATTAATGCCTGTGTCCACCTCCCCACCGGCCTGTGAGCTTCTCTGTGACCCAGCAGGGGCTGATTCAACTCTGATTCCTTCCCCGGCTTGGGGACCCACTCATGCCAGGTGCTATGTAATTGGTGCCAAATTGACTGGCTGTAAATGCAGCAAGTTCTTCTCCGTCTGAGAATATTGATTTCTTCTAAACTGCCTTTCTCTGCCTGACAGTCTCCAATGAGGGAGAAAACCTACCAGGGAAGGGAGAGCGTGGTCCCTTCAGGTGAACCCTTGGCCGGCAGAGGGCCAGAGGGCCAGGCTGGGCAGTGTGTGTCCAGAGACTCCGCAACAAAGTGCGAGGAACCCAGAGCTGCAGCTGCAAGAGCAGAGTGTGGAGGGGACCCTACACAGGAGGGGCCACTGAAGCTGGGGGCTCAGCGAACATTCCCATCCAGCTTTCCCTTTGGGATGCGGACAGAGGAGCCCCAGGAAGGGAAAGGGAGGAGCTGGTTTGATAGCCAGCCTGTTTTTTTTTCAAGTATTACTTCACTGAATCTCACAGCACTCCCTCAAGTTTGAGGGGCAGGAAATTTCTTCTTTCGATGGGGATGGAGAGCTGAAGGAGAAATCAAATGAAACCTCAGCACCCGGCTCTGAAGAAAAACCACTGCCCCAGGTTTGCTATGCTCCCGTGGGGAGGGGCGGGCCTAAGGACTCGACCTCCTGATGGAAATAACTGACCTCATTCCCCACATTCAACTGCTGGCTCTTCACTGGATTCAACGGCCATCAAGTTCGATCTGTCCAACAGTTCTCTGAGGACCAAGGCAGGCATTGCCCCTTAAAGCCTGACCTCAATCAAGATGCTACAGTGCCCTCTGTCAACAGATGAGGAACCTGAAGCCCAGAGAGGTGAAGTGACTTGCCCAAGGTCACAAAGCACCAGAGCTATAGTACAGTTGTCCCTCATTCCATTGCCTGCAATTCATTGGGGGGAACCTTGAAGTGGATAAATCTAAAGAGAGTGGTTAACCTCATCTGTTCACCAGCCTGCAAAACCATGGGGCTCCCTGCTGTCCCCCAAAATCAGGCCACAGGGGAGAGGAGAGGTTAGTAGTAGACTGAGCCCAAGCCAGCACTGCCCTTTGAATGGGAGCCTGGTTCCCACAAATAACCCCAGGGCCATGGAGTTCTGCAGCCTGAAGGGCCTGGAGAAAGTGAGGACACGGAGGCCCACAGAGGGGAGGGGACCTGCCCACGGACACTCGGAGAAGGCAATAGCAAATCCAGGACTGCAGTCACTTCTGCACATTAACAACGGAGGAAGGGCAGTGTCTGCACCAGGCTCCCACGTCCATGCACAGATGCAACCTGGGAATTCGGACCCCTCTCTGGCATCCTTCTCTGCTCTCCCCACAGTTTATACTTGTGAGTTCTGAAGGGTGTGATGAAGCTTGAAACACTGGGTCATGCCACCTATATGAAAGAGATTGTTCATCCGTGTTTTATTAATTTCAGCCCACAACCAGCACTACAGCATCAAATAAATGCCTTTGAACGTGACCTTTATCCCTTAGATTTCCCCTTCATGGTGTTTCAGCAGGATTAGCGCAACAACATTCTTACTGTGCTAAGTTCCCTGCCCCAGCCCTGCCCCCACTTGGAAATGTCATTTCCTCTGCAGCCAGAGGGACTTTCAGAAACTCCAATGGAGTCCTCACTCCTCTGCATCCAACCCTCCCACGGCTCCCCAGCACTCAGAGCAGGTTCTCAGCCCTGACTACACAATAACCTGGGAGCTTCAAATAAATACTGATGCTGAAGCTCCTCCCAAACCAAGTAAATCAGAATTTGGGGAGGAGGGTCCCTGATCAGTTTTGGAAGTTCCTAGGTTATTCAAATTCTCAGCCTGGGTTTAGAGCCACTGTTCTTACAGTGGAATGCCTGCCCGCTGATAAATCCAGGAGGAGTTAGAATTAGCAAATCACCATCTGACAAACACTGAGATGATAATTGACGCCGGCAAATCATCGGATGCTAAAACCACTGCATGCAAGGCTATTGGTGAGCGGGATATGCACACAGTCCCCAAGTATCACCCCAGAGGTTGATTTTTACTTACAACGGGGAAAGGAGACCTTTCTGTTGGAGATATTTGGCTGAGCCACCTTAGCCAAGTTATTAAAACCAGCACCATCCACAGTGAAACCAGCTCCTGCCACCTGCCTCCCGGGCTGACGCCAAGGTGAGAACACATTAGCATATCACCCAAATCCTAACATGAATCTAATCTGAAGAATCAGGATTGTGGGTCTTCTACAGAACAGTGGGCCCAGGAGGTGGCAGGCGAGGGAGGTGGTGAGTTCAAGGAGGAGGCCTCACACTGGCACCTGTGACAATGCAAGCCCTGGGAACTGGCAGAAGTCTTAGAGATACTGGACCTCACAGATGTGGGTCAGGAGATGCAGGCCAGCATTATTATTTTTTAAATGTTTATTGAATTTATTGGGGGTGACATCAGTTAATAAAATTATAAAGGTTTCAAGTGTACAATTCTATAATACATCATCTGTTCACCGCCCAAAGTCAGGTCTCCTTCCATCACCATTTACCCTCCTCCACCTCCACCACCCCCTTTTCCTCCGATAATCCCCATACTGTAGTCTGTGTCTGCTGTTTTTGTTTGTGCTTAATCCCTCTACCTTTTTTATCCAGCTCCCCTACCCCACCTCCCCTCTGATAGCTGTCACTCTGTTTCTATTTTGGTTATTGATTTATTTTGTTCATTAGATTCCATATATAAGTGAAATTATACGGCATTTGTTTTTCTCTGACTGGCCTATTTTGCTTAGAATAATATTCTCCACGTCCATCCATGCTGTCACAAAAGGTAGGGTTTCCTTCTTTTTTACAACTGAGTAGTATTCCATTGTGTGAGTGGTGAGGTTGTCCGGTTCCATGTCTGGACCTGCCTGCCCATCTTTTTGACATAAGCAGGGCCTCTGGGACAGCACGAACTCCTAGGCTGCTGGATGGACCCTTTGCCTCTCCTTGCTGCCCTCCTCAGCTGGCCCAGCCAACCCTAGTGCAGGCTGGAGTCAGGCTTCCTCATACTGCTCTGCTGTTCACACACTAATAACACAGCCTTTGGGCTCCTGGAACTGTCAGGAAAGGAGGGGGATTGCAAACATACAGCCAATTATCCATGCATCCATCCTTCCATCCACCCATCCATCCATCCATCCACATAACCAACCAACCATCCATCCATCCATCCATCCATCCATCCATCCACCCATCCACATAACCAACCAACCAGCCATCCACCCATCCATCCATCCATATATCCAAGAGAAAATGCAAAGAATTGGGTAAGCTGGTATATGTTAAACCAATGGCGATCTGGGGAGAGAATCCCTGATTTGTGGCGTTAGCCAATTTCTGTGGTGTAAATATTCCCAGCATGATTGAATTCAAGCTACCCAAATGATGCCATCTATGCGGACTTGGGAAAAGATGCACAGGATATGCTTTTAGATAGTATTTCCACCATACAGATACAGATACACTCAGAACATAATTACAAAATGTAGTAAAATAATTAGGAGGTGATGAATTTTGAGTATTTGTTATTTTTGTACTTAGATAATTTATGTAATTGAAAGTTTATATAGTTTTGAAGGATGAATGCATTTAACAACCAGGTAGCAAAATGCCTGACATCAGCATTCAGTTCCTGCAAGCTGGTCGGAGCCAGCCCAGCACAAAGGCCATCTGGGCACCTAGGAGAAAGCTGTTCTCCCCTGGGGGCGGCAATAACAGGTGATCACAAGTGATGTAACAGCCAAATCTTTTAAATCTATACTGAGGAGACCAGTCCCTTGCCGCTAATTTACAGTCGCTATTTACACTCTTCCTATGGACTTCAATCAGTCCTGAGACATTAAATGTCCTCTATTTGCCAGTGATGTCTTATGTTGTCAAGGCGTTGCATGAGAAGTTTTTTTTAAAAGTCTAACAGTGCCACAAGCCTATTTTTTAAAAGCCAGCAGTACCTTCTCTCCCCTTCCTCATATTTCTTCAGAAAACAGTCTCTTCCAAACCTGTCGTCTCCTTCCAGGATTACCTCCATATTTTTAAACATTATGCACATCTTGCTAGCCACTGATGCTCAATTTTATATATTGTCTTCTTAATATAGTAAATAATGATTTCAGATATTTTACAGCCCTTTCCCTCCCTCCTTACATGTGAAGTTTTTAAAATCCGTAGTAGCATTTTATTGACATGATTATGACAGTATTACTCACCGATGGCCAAGTAAATGTGTCTTCTTCCCTCAAATGAAAATGACTCACTACAGGAACAAAGCTGCTGTTTTCTGTTACTATGTGGTTAGATCTTCCTCCACCCCCTAAGGCCTGTCAGTGTAATTTTTTGGTCAAATGTGTCACTAGCTTTATCTGTTCCGTTTTCTCTCCAGGCCCCTCTGAGCTCCTGCTCCCGGCGGCACTGCTGTTCTCCAGGCTTGCCGTGGGGCTGGTGTCCCGGCAGCCTGGGTCTGATCAGATCTCCCCTTCCCCCGCTGCCTGGATCCCCTGCAGGGTCCTTTCTTGGTTCACTCCTTCCCCGTGATTTTCCTCCAAAAGCTTCCTGAGACAAGAGGCATGGGGGGCACAGGTTCTGAGATTGTGTGTGTCTGACAATGTCTCTATTTTATCATCCGCACACTTGACCGGAAGCTGTTAGGATTTTCTCTTTACCCCTGCCGGCCTTCAGTTTCATGTGGATTGCGGGGATAGAGGCCTTGCCGTCATCGGGGGGGGGGGGCACTAGGTCCTCCAGTCTGAGAACTGAACGTACATTAGTTCTTATCTTTTCTTTGGTTTCTTCTGGCCCTTGGGTTACAGCCTCCCTACTGCTTTTTCTGGTTTCTCTTCTAGAACTATTGGACCTTTTGAAATGACCTGATTTTTAAAAACCTTTTCTTTCCTGTTTTCCACCTTTCTCTTTTTTCCTCTACTTTCTGGAGGTTTCCCCAGATTTATCATCCAACCCTGGTGTTAAATTTTTATTTCAGCTATCATTTGTAATTTCTAAGAACATTTTATGATCTCTGGCTGTCCCTTTTTTATGGCTTTAATTTGTGTTTTGTGGATGCAGTTCCATCTCATCTTTCTGGGGGTATTATAATTTATTTTTGACATTTTCTTCATCTCTGGGTATTACATCTGCTTCTCTTGGGTGCCTTTTTTCTGATTGTTTTGATCTCTGACTTGTGTGGGTGAGACTTTCCTCACGTATTTGAGGAAACTTGGCTGTGACTTTGTATCCAAATGCTACAGAAAACCAGAGACTGGTGAGCTTCCTGGTGAGGTGATCAGGTGGTCTGTGGTATTTTCCTTGAGGACCTCCAAATGTCGGTAGCCCCAGGGATTTCTGGGCAGTTCAGTTTCTCCAGAGAATAGAGGTCCCTTCTCCAAACGCCCGCCTCGGGAAAGAAGTGTGGCTGCTGGTTCGGAGCCTGGGGCAGGGCCACCTCTCACGGTGCCAATTCTTGCTTAGTCTGTTCTTTTTGGTCAGAGCCTCATCACTGCCCTCCCCACTCTCAGGCCCTCCTGGTTCATTTTATCCAGAGAATTAAAAAAGTTCCAGGCCCCTGCAGGATTGGGGAAAGGGTACTCACCGGTGTGATCTGGGTGGGGACTACTTCTCCTTACACAGATTTTCAAAGTCCCTTCCCTGATTTCCCGTCCCCATTCCCCTGGCCTCACTCTCCCCTATCCTATTGAGTGCCCCCTCCTGGGGGCGGGGCGGGGGGGGGGGGTCCTGCGAGGTGGACCAGCCCACTTCCTGCCACCCCCTCTGCCTACAGGCATTTGACTGGGGCTCTCTCCTCTCTGCGGAGTCATTTGCCATTCCTCAGTCTCCCATCTTCACATGCTGTGGTGTAGGTTATAGACATCTATCTCCTCACTTCATCAGACCCGGAGTTTTACTTTCCATTTTTGTTCTCTGACGGTTTGGGGGTGATTTTCAAGAAAAGAAGGGGAGGCAGTATGTCCTCACTTAGCCATCTTTTTGTAAATATATTTTATTGATTTTTTACAGAGAGGAAGGGAGAGAGATAGAGAGCTAGAAACATCGATGAGAGAGAAACATCAACCAGCTGCCTCCTGCACACCTCCCACTGGGTATGTGCCCACAACCAAGGTACATGCCCTTGACCGGAATCGAACCTGAAACCTCTCAGTCCGCAGGTCGACGCTCTATCCACTGAGCCAAACCGGTTTGGCCTCACTTACCCATCTTGAAGCCATAAATGTGACTCTACGATCTATAGCCCATAACCCACCTCTCCCCTCAACTCCAACAGCATGGTTGAGATCTAGACCGGGCTGTTTAATGGACATCTCTAATTTGTCCTCAACAGGACATGATTTATTCCACTCCCCAAAAAACATTGCTTCTCTCCAAGTCTTCCCAATCTTCAGGAAGGCACCCACCAAATTACTCGAGTAGAGAGCAAAGGAGAGAGCCTTGATCTCCTTCTTTCACTCTTCTCCAGCCTCCTCCAGCCCTATCCTCAGCAAGGCCTGGATGCTCCCCCTTTAAAATATATCCTGCTTTGCCCTAGCTGGTTTTGCTGAGTGGATAGAGCATCGGCCTGCGTACTGAAGGGTCCCGGGTTCGATTCTGTTCAAGGGCACATGCCTGGGTTTCGGGCTTGATCCTCAGTAGGGGGCTTGCCGGAGGCAGCTGACCAATGATTCTCATCATCGATGTTTCTATCTCTCTCTCCTTCTCCCTTCCTCTCTGAAATCAATAAAAATATATTTAAAAAATAAAATATATCCTGCTTTTTCACTTCTCGTTGCACCTTAATCAGTCACCAGCCCAAGCCACCATCACCTTTTTCCTAAATCATTATATCACCTCCTACTGGTCTTCCTCCTCACACTCTGCACCAACAATGACCAGATCATGTCACTTCCCTGCTTCAAATTCTCCATCACATTTAGGATAAGGCCTCACTCCTTCCTGTGGCGGATGGAACCCTGCACGACCTGGCCCCTCCCCCCACCTCCTCTCCCACCCTCCCCTTTGTCCTCAGCCACACTGGCCTTCCCACAGTCCTAAGAGTCCAGCCTTTTCCTCTCTTGGTGCCTTTGCTCTTGCTGTTCCCTCTGCCTGAAATCCTCTTCCCCCAGACTTCACATGGCTGCCTCCCTCTCACTGTTCAGGTCCTCGCTCCAAGGTCGCCTATTCAGAGACCTTCCCTGCCATCCATTCTAAAGTAGCACCTCCCACTCCAGGAACCGCCTACCAAAGGGCTCTCACACCCCCTGAGGCTGTGTAAGATGATCTTGCTAATTCATTTGTCCACTGCTGTATCTCCGTGCCTAGAGCAGTGCTTGGTACACAGTGGGAGCCCAGTTAAGATTTGCTGAATGATAGAATAGCTGGGAGCCAGAAGCCCTTTGCTCTAGGACCAGTGCTACCATTTGCAAGTTAGGCAAATTTAAGCCCATAACTTCATCTCTCTGAGCCTCAGTTTACCTATATGTACAATGGGAACAATAATCCTTTCCTTTCCTTCGGGGTAGGGGGCGGGGTGCACACACACTGCTAAGCCTAAATGAGGTGGTGAAAGTGAAGACCCTCATGAGTGCTTATTTATGAACCATGAAGTCCTCTAAATGCCAACAGCATTGATCCCGTTTCACTACTTCCCTTACCTCCACCCAACCCCACCCCCACTTACCCCCAGAGGAGCTGAAAGGAGGACTGAGGGGGGATGATGATAACTGGGTTTAACACCCGTATTTCAGAGTGAAAGAACACACCGCCTTTTGTACAGCAAGAAGCAGCTGGGGAGCGCGGCTATAGCCCGTAAACACCCCAAGCCTGTGGCCCGCAGGGCCCTGTGTTGACCAGCAGGGAGTCAGGCAGCCCAGGCTCTGCGAGCTGAACCCAGAGAGGGCGCAGGCCAACGCGGGGTCACAGGTGACCCAGGACTGGGTGGGCTGCATGCACTCAAGTGTAGTCAAGAGCTGCGGCATTTATTGATGACCTTTCTCTTCTCTTTTAAAGAAGAAGAAAGCACAGCCAGCACCCTGGCCCTGGTCAGTGTCTCAGTGGGGTCAGGAGAGTTCCTTCTCCATTTTGC
Source organism: Myotis nattereri (assembly GCF_964212035.1). NCBI lineage: Eukaryota > Metazoa > Chordata > Mammalia > Chiroptera > Vespertilionidae > Myotis > Myotis nattereri. Next base: position 52,340,324 of record NC_138077.1, read on the forward strand.
TGAGGTCATTAACCTTCTTTTTTTAAATGTCAGCGACAATTGTTTTTTTTTTAACAAAGATATTGTCTTTTGCTTTCTAATGCTCCTTTTGTCAACCCCCTGCCTCCTCAGGGTTTTGGCCCTTGGGTGTGGTTTGAGCTGGGAACTGACCAGCACGGGGGCTGGGTCTCTACGGCAGTGTGGCTTCCATCAGCCACTTCATGCCCCTTTCCAGCCAGACCCCGCCCAGTGCCCCTCCCCAAGCCGTCTCCCGCTCTGTGTCCTCCTGCCTCAGGGCACTCAGGGTGGCCTCTGTAGGACTTCTTATAGGACACAGAGATTATCTCACGGAAGGGGGATGATCCTGCACTTGCTTAGAGAGGAGTCTCCCCCCCAGCAGCAGGCAGAGCCTCTGGACATGGAACCTGAAAACGCTCAGGTATAGAGAGTGAATCTTCTCCAGCGGGGTTAGCTGTGGAGAAAAGGGCAGCAAATGGGCTCGGAAATCCAGAATCTCCGTCATCAGGGTTAGGTCATCCTAGCTTCTACCTGTTGCTCAGCTTTCATCTCGTGTCCTCTCACAGAGGTTGCACGGTCCCTGCTGGCATACCTCCAGTGGCGTGGAGCTCACTACCTGTCTAAGCATCTTTCCCACTCTACCTGCTCTTCAGGATCATCCCCCTGAGTCCCACAGGGCAGAGAGAACATTTGAGGAAATCCTCTGGGAATTTTATGGGCAAAACAAGTGCAAGTTAGGCACGTGTAAGGCAGTAACTGCACCTCTCGGGCACAGAGAGTAAATCTTTTCAAGGCCCAGGAATTCACTGAGCTTGATGAGAGGATGAACGTGAACACAGGGAATTCATTCCACGGGGACACAGGGAGCATGCCTGCCTCCACCCATTGTCTCCAAATCTGCCCTGATGCGAAGTCCTCCTCGTTGCCCGGTGTCTCCCATCCTTCCTCCGGTGGCCCTTACCGGGGTGCTGTGGGGGTACCGCTTGGCCTGTCCCCACTCCTCCCTCTTGCTCCCCCAACCCACTGGTACCACTTCTCTGCGGAAGGCGAGGGCACGGTATTCATTTAAAATAGTCCCAATGGCATGATGTACAGGCCTCCCTTTTCTGCAGTTTCACTTTCCAAGGTTTCTGAAGATATTAAATGGAAAGTTCCAGAAATAAACAATTCATAAGCTTTAAATTGTGCGCCACTCTGAGTAGGATGATGAAATCTTTCACGGATCTGCCCAGGATGTGAATCATCCCTTTGTTCAGCATATCCATGCTGCAGGGACAATACAGTAAGATATTTTGAGAGAGTGAATGAGAGAGACCACATTCACATAACTTTTATTACTGTATATTGTTATATTTGTTCTATTTTATTATTGGTTATTATTGTCAATCTCTTACTGTGCCTAATTTGTAAGTTAAACTTTATCACAGGTATGTATGTACAGGAAAAAAGCATAACATAATCGGGTTCGGTGCTATCTGTGGTTTCAGCATTGACTGGGTGTCTTGGGAGGCATCCCCCATGGTTAAGGGGGCTCCTGTATTCGTGCAAACCACAAAGATGTCATGAGACCACCGCCTGCCAGGCGCCGTCAGGTGCTGGGAGCACACAGGGGCCAGAGCTCCTGCCTTCATGGAGCGCACAGAAGACAGGCGTCGGATGACGGACGAGGCAGAAGGATTGCAGTGGTGTCTGTGCAGCAAACCCTGGCCCCTCCAGTCTCAGGTTTTTGTGGCATCCAACGAATGATCTGCAGCCCTGCAGTCAAACTTAGTAAAAGAGCCAGGCCAGTCTGTATTTGTCTTTCTTGAGAAAGAGAAAAGGTGATCCCATCCATAACCTGGGCCACAAGGGTCACCATCTCTTATACTTCCTCCCACCTCCACGGGCCCGTAGGCTCTGGAAGCCTCACTCTGGCTCTCCTTGGAGCAGGCCCTGGCACTCCTCCCTCCTGGGCCAAGGAAGGCAGGCAGGTGGGGAGAGACCACAGAGGCACCCAGAAGGGATGCCTGCAGGGAGGGCTGGCATGGCTTCAGGCTTAGAGGCAAGGTTGGTTCTCCTGAAAGGTGGCACAGGATGAGATGGACCCAAGTTTGCCATGAAGCTACCTGCCCATGGCTGTGAACAAGGACTTACATGTTTCAAAGCGTGTTCACGTAGCCTTGGGAGGTTATTGACATGTCTGCCACTTTCTGGCTCAGACTGCTGCTCGAACAGATTGCTACGCCCCTGACAGCATGCCCTGCGAGCATGGACATTCTGCAGAAACTCGGTCATGGCCTTGCACCTTGTGTAAGGCATTTTGTGCTCTGGAAAGTGCCAGGTTCTGGCTGGCTGACAGTCAGAGGGTTGGTGGCCAGGGTGTGAGAGAGGAGGCCTTCCTGAGAGAGGGCAGGATGCCCTAATGGGGATACACGGGGTTCTACCCTGGGGGCAGCTCGGGTGTGGGGACAGATGGCTAGGACATGCCCCTGGGCAGGGCTGGGGCTGGTGGCAGAGCTTCTGTGGAGGAAGCTGGGAGCTGACAGCACTTGTGGCAGTGGGGATGGGCGGCAGTGCATGGGAGCTAGGGCCTTGGAAGTCCTTTCCTGTGAGTTATCTTACCCACTATCACAGCTGCCCCAGGGCAGCAAGGCCAGGAACCAGAACTCTCCCATTTTCACAGAACTGGGCCCTCTGGCCAAGGTCATAGTGAGGTCAGGGCCAGAACCCAGGGCCCCAGCCTCTTTCCAAGGCAACGTGATACCACACACAGAACAGCTCTAACTCTGGCCACACGTGTTGGAGGACTCCATAATGATCATAGAACCACATGTGTGTCAATGCACAGATACGTGTGAACCTGAGCACAGTCATGCAGTGAAAGTGAGGGCTCATGCCGGTGAAAGTGGAGAGAGGGCGACCGCCCTGAGGAGCAACTGGCAACACTTAGGTAGAAGTGCAGGTATCTGCACGTCTTACACCCAGCAGTTTAATTCCTGGATTAACAACACAAGGACACTCTGAGCAGGTCCACAAGGACCCGGGGCAAGGCTGTCCATGGCAGGGCCACTTGGTGGGGGTGGGGGAGTGGGGTGAGTAGGTGGCAGGTTATATGTGTTTCCATCAGTGTGGATGAGGGCAGGCAGACTGTGGCAGGAGCACACCACAGAGTAAGGGCAGCAGCAACAATCACGGGGAGGGACCTCAGCAACACAGCGCCGAATGAAAGAACATGAGAAACTCTAAGAGTTACCCCAACTAAAACACATACAAACACAATCTCATTTTGAAAGAACACAGAAAGTTAACAAGTAAGTAGATTAGAATGACTGTGAATTGGGAGATGGGAGTGGGATATGGTGGTGAATGGGAATCTATCTATATAAAACCCTAATATACAAATCGACTGAATGGCCGAATGACCGGTCGCTATGACATGCACTGACCACCAGGGGGTAGACCAGCCGTGGGCAAACTACGGCCAGCGGGCCGGATCCGGCCCATTTGAAATGAATAAAACTAAAAAAAAAAAAAAAAAAAAAAAAAGACCATACCCTTTTATGTAATGATGTTTACTTTGAATTTATATTAGTTCACACAAACACTCCATCCATGCTTTTGTTCCGGCCCTCTGGTCCAGTTTAAGAACCCATTGTGGCCCTCAAGTCAAAAAGTTTGCCCACCCCTGGGGTAGACACTCAACGCAGGAGCTGCCCCTAGCCCGCAGGCCCTGACTAGCAGTGGTGGCGGTAGGCAGGGCCATTGAGTAGGCGGCGCCAGGCCAGCCAAGGCGGGTGCAAGTGGGGGCCCACAATCACCCTGCCCATCGCCCCACAGATGGGCCTTGATCGCTGGCCAGGCCTAGGGACCCTACCCATGCACAGATTTCGTGCACCGGGCCTCTAGTGAATAAATAAAATGCGAGAGGGGCCTAATGGGAAGCAGGGGTGGATGGGTCATGGATTGAGGAGGGGTACTCAACCCTCTATGCCTGAGGTTATTAAAAAAGTGGAGAGAAAAGGTGGGAGGGAAGTATTGGGGCCTCTGGCTTCACCCACATCCCATATCAAACAGCAGACCAGCACGAGCACCCAGGGAACATTGCTCCCCTTGCTAAATCTCTGCTGCACTTGCTCCCTGAACTGTGCCAGGCCTGAGCAGGAGCTGGGGGCCATGCCGAGGTGACACTGCAAGGTCTCCGTTCTCAAGGGGCTCACAAACCATGTAGATGGCGAGGTCAATGTGCAGATAACTACAAGGCAGGGCAGCCTACAAGCAAGTGCCTGGGTCTAGGGAGATGTCACCAACAGTTCATGTGCCCAAATGGCTGCCATTTATTATTTTAAAAGAATGCTTTGAACACACTCATAGACACAGACAGCAGGATGGTGGTTACCAGAAGGGAGGGGGGTGGCGCGGGGAGGATGAAGAGAGTAAAGGGGGTCAGATATGTGGTGACAGAAGACCAGACTTTGGGTGGAAGCACACAACAGAGGCTACAGGTGATGTATCAGAGAATGTACACTTTACACTTACATAATGTTATTAAGCTACGTTACCCCAATAAACTCCCAAGCCCTTACACTCTGTTTTCTGGTTAGTTTCCAACACTCCTTTGAGGGCGTCCTTAATGTCTACAAATGGGGCAAGAGGTGACCTTGCTTGACCGAGGTTGTCCAAGGAGTGAGGGCAGAAGGTGAACTCAAAGCCAGGCCTGTCTTAGGTGCAAGGGTCTCTCTACCACACCACCTTGTCTTCTCAGAAAACTCTGCTGGTCCTGCCATACTCCACGTTCAGCCCCGTCTCTGGGCCTCCCTTGCTGAGGTCAGCCAGGAGGCCAGGCGGTGTTAGAATGAGCAGAAGTTTGGCCTTTCATTTAAGCAGATGCTGAGTCACAGCTGCACTTGCTCCCTTAACCCACAAACGCCTGGCACTCTAGGTGGGGGCCCGCTGAGCCAGCACGCCACTCCTGGCTTGATGAGATGCTACTGCAGGGGATGCTGTAGTTTGGTTTTGACACCTATTCAAGAATGAATCCCATCCACAAGCCACGAGCTCTCCAAAGGCCATCATTATTTGTATACACACAAAAGATGATGGTATCAGAAGTGAGAGCAGAGTCTGGAAATGCTATTATGGGTCACTTGTACTTAGAGAATTGGGGCATCCAGAGGGAAGGCTGGAAACCCAGAGCCTACTTAGCTGGGATTCTGTTTTCTCATGGGTGGTGGTAACCATGCCAACCACAAGCTGTAACGTGGCCAGAGTGTTCTTACCTGTAATTGGGGGAAAGGTGGGTGACTAGCATTTTATAGCATGTGTTTTTTTATTATAAAAGTAATTAATTTCACTATGGGAAATATAGAAGTACAGATGAAGATAAAAAACACCTTAATCCCACTACCCAGAAATGTTCTCTTTTCTGACTGCTGCAGGCATATGCGCTACAGTGACATTTTTATGAGACAAATTAAACACAACACAGTGAGTATGCGTGTGCTGCCCTGCCTGTAACAGGACCCGATCAGGAACCAGCCTGCCAGGATCTGCCGGAAGGCTGCTCGCGAAAACACAGGCGCACACGGCGGCTTTGCTGGTCTGACTGGGTTTCCTGTGTTGCTTACCATGAAGTTGTAAGGTCAAGCCCACTGGCGACAGAGGAGGGGAAAGCTCCCGAGTTGGCGATCTCAAAAACAAATACGGAAAATTTACTGGGCTTTTGCCCATTTAGATCAACTAGTCTATTGTTTTTCCCTTGCAATAAACGACACTCAGAGCTATAGAAACACTTTAATTCTTGAAATTATTTCAGGAAAAATACCTTTGTTATCGTGAGTCTAATGCTCTAGCATTTTGTCCACTTTTTTTCCCATTGAGATAACTGGGGTTTTTAAAAACTACGGTATTTGAAACACATGGTTTTTTAAGAGTTTAACTAATAAAATAAAGCAGAATAGGCTCTCTTTTTATATATACACACATACACACATGTAATTTTAAAAATAAAATTAGGAACATACTGTACATATCATCTATATTTTCTATTCTTTACTTAATAGCATATTGTAAACATTTTCCAGTACATTACTCTTCAAAAATATGATTTTTAATGCCTAAGTATTCCATTATATGGATGTAACATACATTATTTATCTCCTCCCCAGTCAACATTTTAACTTGGTCCCATTTTTTTCTATTATAGAAAAAAGCTGTGACAATGACTCTCTGTCCACAGCACTCATTATTTTCTTACAGTAAATTTAGAATTTTAATTACCTTCGTGAGGTACTCATGAGCATTATTGATGGTGTATATAAATCCCCAATGCAATGCTTGGTACACGGCAGACATTCGATGACTGAAAGCTATAAATAGGAAACCAAGCACCTCAGGGAACAGACCGATTCTGTTGGAGCTGAGTTAGGAGAGAAATGTGCTCCACTTCGTCAGGGGATGATGTCAAGGGACAGTTTGGGGGAAGGAGAATGAGAAAGGATGCGGTTGTTTTTGTTCCCAGGAGCAGAAGGGCCTGCCAACATCCAGAATAAAATGATTCTCGATGTAACACTACCACCCTCCCACCCTCTCCCAGACAAGCTCTCCCTTAGCCCTCAGGGACCTCTCACTCAGCTTAGTCCTGCAGAGAGGGAGTCTGAGCCACACGGATGACTCTCGATTTCGATACAGGACCTTCGTGTAACGGAAAACTGTGAGCACAGCACAAACAACATAAATAAACTGTGTTCTTGAAGATTATTTATTAGCTATTCTCACTCACGATGAAGGAAATAAAAAAGTAAATGAAACTGAAATAAAATAAGATGAAAATCCAGCAACATGTCTTCCCCAAGGACTTCAGCTGGACTCTGCACATTGGGCCCGGAGGAGCTTCCTGTGCGCAGCTCACCCGCAGGAGAACTCACTAAAAGAAGGACTTTAAAAACAGCCTGAATGCTTCTAAGGGGCAGGTCTGACCTGTGCAGCGAGAAAGTCTGGAGGAGGGTTTTCTAAACAGAGACTGGAATGCTTACAGGCCTCAGAGCACCAGCCCGTCCGAGCCACATGGTCACACGCGAGCACAGCTGGGCTCCTCGTTGGAATGAGTCTTCCCAGCCCAGACAACCCCACTGCATGCCCTTGAGGGTGGCCGACCTCTGTTCTTTGATGACAGATTTGATTTCTGAGCACAGTCTCGTCCCCTGGAGCTGGCCCAGCCGAATAGGGGATACAGAGAGGTCTGTGACGCAGCTGGGAGGTGAGAGCTGCGAAGGCCACGTGAGGAGACCAGCTTTGGGATGTGGGCCACCGATGGCACTGAAGGCCCTCTCCAAAGAGGCGGCGGCCTTCACCCCTGCAGCGGGCAACGTGAGCATCCTGGGCGTGAGCGCAGCCTCCTGGGGGCACACGTGGGAGGTCGCCTTCGTTTGAATGCTTAAAATCCGGGCCAGCTCTGGCTCACTGGCTCAGAGCTCACTGGGAGCTGCAGAAGTTCTGTTTGTTCTTTCTCTCAAAATGGAAGCCTGTCAATTTAAAATCAATTTATATTTTGTCCAAGAAAGGCCTGTTCTTAAAAGGATTTCCGTTCTCTGGGGTTGAAGGCAAAGGGCACGGTTTTCTTCCCTTCCTTCTCTTCCAACACCGGCTTCCTAGCCCCCCGGGAAGATGTCTCCGTGCTTGCCTTTCCTGATGCCTGTCCCCCAGAGGGAAAAGTCCCCAAGCACCAGCCATGTGCAGGCCACTCCCGCTGGGTGGCCCCAGGACAGTGGCCCACGGGTGGGAGAGCTGCAGCACCTGATCACAGAGGACCTCCCCGCAGTGTCTCTCAAGGGGTTCAGACACCACCCGGGGGCCTGTCCCAGAGGCACCCGCTCCTTCCCTTCCCCCAGATCTGAAGAGCAAGGCGGGGGAGCATGTACCTAGACCTCCGGGATAGGGGTGTTGCAGTTCCCGTGGTAGATCCTGACGTGGCCCTCGCACCGGAAGTAGGCCTCGAAGACGTCACTGTAGCCGTGGTCCCTCCACCAGGTGCAGAGCTGCCGGTTCCAGGTGCAGTCCAGCACGTGGAAGAGCTCGGGGTGCTCCATGCCGATCATGGTGAAGAAGTCCTGGTCCCCGAGGTGGCCTCGGAAGTGGTACTTGTCGGCCAGCTGCTGCACCTGAGCCGGCTCCAGCAGGCGGCCGTAGAGCGGGGACTGGCGCATGGCCTCCAGGTTCAGCAGCATCACCCCACTGTTGAAGCCAGGGAGCCCCTCGGGCGGCGGGCCCCCCACCCGGGTCTTGGGGTTCTCATGGCGGAACTGCCAGAATGTGTGCCTGGGAAGGGGAAAGAGAACAGACTTAGTCCGGTTTGTGGGGGTGAAGCCGTTCGCCAGCACCGCTCCCCTGGGTCTGCACCACCACCCTGGCGGGAGATAGGGTTCCAGCCCCCAGTTCTCCAGCTCTGAAAACGGAGCCCTCTGAGGTTCGGAATCGGTACCCTGGCACAGGCAAGTGGCAGAGCTGGGACCTGGACCCGGTCTCCTGACGCCAAGCCTCGGGTTCTTCCCACCATCCTCCACTTCCACAGGATGGCATCGCCGCTGCCACACTCACATCTGCGTGGACGCGGGATGCAGCAACACTGCCCCGGAGGGGCCTGTCCCTCCTCACCACACCCCGTGAGTCAGGTGCTCTGCGAGATGACAGTCACTTCACAGCTGGGAAACTGAGGCACAGAGAGGCTCGGCAACTTGCCCAAAGTCACACAATTAGTAAGCAGCAAAAGCAGGGGCTAGCCCGACTAGTGTGGCTCAGTGGGTGAACATCGACCCATGAACCAGGAGGTCATGGTTCGATTCCTGGTCAGAGCACTGGCCCAGGTTGTGGGCTCGATCCCCAATAGGGGGCATGCACGGGGCAGCTGATCAACGATTCTCTCTCATCATTGATGTTTCTATTTATCTCTCCCTCTCCCTTCCTCTCTCTGAAATCAATAAAAAATATGTATTTTTTATAAAGTAGGGGCTAAACCCAGGCATCTGGCTCCAGAGTCCACTTCTTAAGACAGTAACAATGCAGGTGGAACTTTCTACCCTCTTGTCTTTGTGATCTCGAAAAGGAGAGGAGAGAGAAGGAAGGGAAGACGATTCTGAGTGCTGATCTGGTAAAGGCGTAGGAAGCTACGCACAGCCTGAAACAAAATCATTTCTGCTTTAGAACCAGCCTCATTCTTTAGGGCCCCAAGCCCATCAGGCTGCGCGAGGGGGGGAGGCTTGAAGTGGCTCAGGACTCCTACCCATGGTTTAGGTGAAAGTCAGCCGTGACTTTAGAGGGACTCTCACCTCAATTTCAATTTCCCTCCAGGCAGATTTAGAAATCCAGTCTAGACCCATAGTTCAGGGGATGTCAGAGCCAGGAGACCCTGCTAGGCCCTCTATCCAAAGGCTTCCATCTGGAGAAGGGAACTGCCCGGGGTGACATGGTCGGGCACTGGCTATTCTGTTCTCCAGCCTCCCCAATCTCAAGCCCCTGTGCGCTGCGAGGGTGGGCAGCGGGGGGGCGAGTCCAGGCTCCACATCCCGGACGCGCAGTCTCGGCAGAGGGGTCAGTGGTTTGGAGGAAGGACGGAGGGCCCTTTGTTGTGGGCAAGAGACAGGAATGGGGCAGGGAGTGTTCAGCATCACACCACATCTCACCTGTTCTTACTTCCCTAGAAAATCCTTAGGGTGGGGAAGGCATCCTGCCCAAACCCTTTGCCTCCCCTTTCTCTGCTCCCAGACTGGAAATGCTCCCCACTGGCCTCCCATAGCGACAGTTTCCCCGCCCAGTCACAGGGTAGGATCTGTGTGGTGAAGTGTACAGCTCAGTGGAAGGAAAACCGGAGACCGGCTCCAGTGGGCCAGAGTGGGCCGTTTTCTTGTTCTAACACATTTTTCCAAGTCTGGGAATGGAGAGGCCTTCCTTGAGGTCTCGCATATCACAAAGGGCGCCGGGAGTTTGATCCTAGTAAGGAAAAAGGCATTCCCTTCGGACATTCTCACACGCAGAACACACAGGTTCATTGTTTGAGCTTCGCCAGAATGGACTATGAGTGGAACCGCGCTCTGGCGCCTGCTTGGTGATAAAATCCTTGGCAAAAACAAGCTTCCCAAGCCAACTGAGCTGCGGGAGCCTTTCTAGCCGCTGAAGCTGGCACAGATGGGATCGCAGAGGGACTTGCCATGCAGCGCGGCAACTGTTTGCTCATCTTACCATATTTCTTCCAAATGGTTCGTGTCAGCTCCAGGTTGCAGACCAGCTAAAATTCTACCAAACAGACGTGGGCCACCACAGCAGAGGAGGAGCCCTCCAGCCAGGGGCTGGACCACGCCAGGGGGTGAGAGCAGAAGCATTCACAGGAGGAGAGGGTTGCAAGGGCAGTGGAGGCAGGGGGGTGCCTGAGGAGCCCCTGGACACCTCACAAGCCATCGAGCCCAGGTTTCATCTCCTTCCTCCCCAGAGAACCAGTGGGATGCGGTGTGGGGTGCGTCAGCCTCCCCTGGGTCTGTGAGGTCTCCCAGGACCACCTCGTACAGCGCCCGAACAGCAGGGCTTCAGGAACAAAACCGTGCCTGACAAGGAATGAGGGGAGGTCGGTGCGGCTCAGGCTGCGCAGCCTTCAACGTGGGCGGGAACCCGGGCAGGGAGCCGTCAGGACACAGAGCAGCAGCTGCAGAGAGCTGTGGGTTCACGGGCACACAGCCCCCCACTGCAGGGTCCATCTGGGTAGAGAGAGGCGGGGACCCCCGAGAGGGTGCTCAGCTGGTTCAGAAGGATTTTCACTCCTGCACAAGCTGGGGTGCAGGGAGGCCACCGCAGCCCCGGGCACCTTACCAACCTCAGCAGGGAAGCTCCCCCATCTTCCCTGCCCACGCAAGGGTGATCTGACACTTAATGGGCCCAGAAGAGGGGGCCCAAGGCAGAGAGAGAGGACAGAACATCCTTTCAGGCGGGGACCATCGCCAGGTGCCTCCTTGGGAACAGAATGCCTGGCACGGCCACTCGATCAGGACCAAGAGGCATTTTATAACAAAGAGCCAGAGGGAAACAGGTCTGGGGCATCGGCACGTTATGATTTGTAAGGCGAAGCAAAGAAGGGACAGGAAATTAGAAATGCAAGCTGCTCAGGGCGTCTGCTGAAGCAGAAACACTGCCTGAAGATAAACCGACGAGTCTCTAAGCACAGGATTATGTCCAGGCTGCCCTTGTTCAAAGCATTCCCGCTACCCCAACATGAACCCGTAAAAACAGCAGGTACTTAGAAGAATGGCGGGGTTCTCTGGCCGCCATGTCGGCTGGTTCTTGTGGAGGAGTTGTGACAGCCTTGAGGCAGAGAGAATGACACAGGGACGAGGAGGGATGGGACCACAAGGGATGGGACCACAGACTCCTCACCTGACTCAGCAAGGCCAGGGTTGCAAAGCCCTCTTACTGCCTCTACCTCAGCTCTGCTCCTGCAGCACAGCACCCTCACTGCCAGCATCTGAACGGGGAGGACACAGGGGCTCAGTGCATCAGGGGCAGGGCCCACCTCGGGGACAGACAGACGGCTCAGTGGATCACGTGCAGGGCCCGCCTCAGAGACCTCTGTATGGGGAGGGACAGAGGGCTCAGTGGGTCAGGGGCAGGGCCCAACTCGGGGAGGGACAGAGGGCTCAGTGGGTCAGGGGCAGGGCCTGACTCGGGGAGGGACAGTGCATCAGAGGCAAGGCCCCAACTTGAACCCAGGGCTCCTGATCTCCAGGTCTCTTTCATCTTTCCCTCAGATTCCACAAGTTCACATTCCAAGGAGTAGTACTTAGATTTCAATCCTTTCTCTAGATTTCGCTGGCACATCCCACGGCCAGGGCACTGGGTCCAAGCTATCAGATGATGCCACTGCCACTGATGTTTCACAGCCTCGGGGCTCAGACCCGAGAACCACTCTGAGGAGGGTCAAAGGGTGCCCAGACCCTTTGCCTTCCTCACAGGGCCTGGAGCTACCGTACATACTCACAGGGCTCTGCTGTGACATGCTGAGGCTGCAGGAGACCTCTGTATGGATACAGTATCTGGTTCTGAGTCCTGGAGCTTCCAGAAGCTTCTCTGATCAACCTCCCACATCCACAACCCAGTCATGTTGCCCTACCTCATCATCTGGACCTGGGCCTGTGCAGGTCTGTTCCATCTCCCATGGTCACCTGCAAACCACACTAGAGGGGGAAAGTTTTCTTTCCCTTTAGAAATAACTTCAACTTTGAAACAAGCCCCGCCCCCTTGTAAATGCTAAGTCTGCCCTGAAGTCAATGAGGCTTACTGGGAAAATACACATGAAAAATCTTCAAGCCCATCTTCCAGTTATAAGGGTGGATTTTCTAAATGTTTTATATTAAGTATGTCCTAGTTAATAATCATCAATAACAGGGATGCCTACTTTCACCACTCCTTTTCGATATAGGACTGGAAGTGCTAGCCATAGCAATCAGACAAGAAGAAGAAATAAAAAGCATCCAAATTGGAAAACAAGAAATAAAACTGTCCTTATTCGCAGATGACATGATACTGTACATAGAAAACCCCAAAGGCTCCATCAAAAAAACTACTAGACCTAATAAATGAATTCAGCAATGTAGCAGGATACAAAATTAACACCCAGAAATCTATGGCCTTTTTATACACCAATAGTGAACTTACAGAAAGAGAGACTGAAAAAGCAATCCCATTTACCATTGCACCAAAAAAATTAAGATACCTAGGAATAAACTAAACTAAGAGGTAAAAGACCTGTACTCGGAAAACTACAGGACATTGAAAAAAGAGATAGAGGAAGACATAAACAAATGGAAGAACATACTGTGTTCATGAATTTGTAGAGTCAACATCATTATAATGTCCATACTACCCAAAGCAATCTACAGATTCAATGTAATCCCCATTAAAATACCATTGGCATATTTTAAAGATCTAGAACAAACTCTCCAAAAATTCATCTGGAATAAAAAAAAAAGACGCTGAAAAGCCACAGCAATCCTGAGAAAGAACGAAGTTGGAGGGATCACAATACCAGACATCAAGCTATATTACCAAGCCACGGTTCTCAAAACTGCCTGGTACTGGCAGAAGAACAGACATATAGACCAATGGAACAGAACAGAGAATCCAGAAATTGACCCAAACCACTATGCTCAATTAATATTTGACAAAGGAGGCAAGAGCATACAATGGAGTCAAGACAGTTTCTTCAATAAATGGCATTGGGAAATTTGGTCAGATACATGCAAAAAAAAAAAAAAAAGGTGTGTATTCCCATCCTCACTTCTTCCCTCTGAGCAGTGAGCGTGGAAAACTCTGAGCCTTAGGAGCTGAGAAAAGTCAACCCAGGAGGGAAAAAGCATGAAGAAACATGAAGGGCCTCTGATCTGGAGAGCGGGGAGGAGAAAGGGACCGTTCTTGGCAATGTGAGCTCGTTCGGGAGAATGTGAGCTGTGGATTCTCTGGCCAGGGCCTCTGGTTGGGAGACCTGTTGGAGTGACCTTGGAAGTGGTCATAAGGGAAAGACCTGAGAGGGGAAATAACTTTGCTTTTCAAACTTATTTCAAATACCCCTTTCCATAAAGATGGGTTTTCTTCATGAAAACTGGTTTGCTGGTTTTTAATAGTCTTTTTTGACGATTATTTTTTTTGACCATTAATCACCCCCCCCCCCCGCACTTTATTTATTTATTTATTTATTTATTTATTTATTTATTTATTGTCTAAAGTTTTACATATGTCTCCTTTTTCCCCAATTGACACCCCGCCCCAAGCCATTCCCACCCTGGGCAAGCCCCCACTGCCCCAGTGTCTGTGTCCATTGGTTATGCTAATATGCATGCATACAAGTCCTTTGGTTGCTCTCTAACCACCCCCCTTTCCCCTGCCATTTGTCTCTGGATCTATTCTTCTTCATCAAATTATGTTGATCATTATATCCCACATATGAGTGAGATCATGTGATATTTATCTTTCTCCAACTGGCTTATTTTGCTTAGCATAATGCTCTCTAGTTCCATCCATGCTGTTGCAATTGGTAAAAGTTCCTTCTTTTTTATAGCGGCGCAGTATTCCATTGTGTAGATGTACCACAGTTTTTTAATCCACTCATCTGCTGATGGGCACTTAGGTTGTTTGCAAATCTTAGCTATTGTAAATTGTGCTGCTATGAACATAGGAGTGCATATATCCTTTCTGATTGGTGTTTCTGATTTCTTGGGATATAGTCCTACAAGTGGGATTACTGGGTCAAATGAGAGTTCCATTTTTAACTTTTTGAGGAAACGCCGTATTATCTTCCACAGTGGCTGCACCAGTCTGCATTCCTACCAGCAGTGCATGAGGGTTCCTTTTTCTCCACATCCTCTCCAGCACTTGTCGTTTGTTGATTTGTTGATGATAGCCATTCTGACAGGTGTGAGATGGTACCTCATTGTTGTTTTGATTTGCATCTCTCCGTGATTAGTGACTTTGAGCATGTTTTCATATGTTTCTTGGCCTTATGTATGTCCTCTTTCAAAAAGTGTCTATTTAGGTCCTTTGCCCATTTTTTGATTGGATCATTTATCTTCCTTTTGTTAAGTTATATGAGTTCTCTGTAAATTTTGGAGATTAAACCCTTATCTGAAATATCATTGGTAAATATGTTCTCCCATACAGTGGCCTTTCTTGTTGTTTTGTTGATGGTTTCTTTTGCTGTGAAGAAGCTTTCTATTTTGATGTAGTCCCATTTGTTTATTTTCTCCTTAGTCTCTCTTGGCCTAGGAACTGTGTCAGTGAAGATATTGCTATGACATATGTCTGCTATTTTGCTGCCTATGGAATCTTGTAGGATTTTTATGGTTTCCCGTCTTACATTTAAGTCCTTTAGCCATTTTGAGTTTGTTTTTGTGTATGGTGTAAGTTGGTGATCAAGTTTCCCCAGCGAAGACCTGGAAGCCTGCACCGACTCAGGCTGAGCTCAAGCTGTGGGCTCTTGGGCACAGAAGGCCCTGTTCGAGGTCTGAGGTTTATGAAGACAACGCTGTGTGCAGCACATCTCGCCGTGGCTTGGCCGAGTGTTCAGGGGCGTTGAGCAGTCACTTGTGAGCAAGCACGGTCGGGCCTCTCGAGCAAACACAGCTTCGGATCCGTCTAATCAGCGAGGCCGGAATCCGGAAACACTGTTTCCCTTAAGCCCATGGTGCGCGCCAGCCCCATTAGCGCTTGTTTGCCTTGGAGGGGACCTGTCTTCTTGTCCTCTGAGGGGAAGGCCAGGCGTGATGAGCGAAGTGGGGCGACCGTCCAGTGTTCCGTCCACCCCAGGTCCTGGGAGGGGATGGGGACATCAGGGTGATGGGGCTGGTGTCAGAGCAATGGCACGGGGGCACGGTCCTGCTGGGGCCGAGGCCGAAGTGCTGAGGGATGGATACTGGCACTTCAGGTCTCTGGGGAACCGCAGCCCCACGGTACCACACTGGGAAGGGCAGGGACTGCCTGGAGTGCTGGGGCCAGAGTAAAGCTTTCAAATGTGCAAGAGTCACAAGTGACCCTTATTGGGATCTCTTGCTCGCAAGGCCTGAAGCAGACATCGGTCTCAGCTCTGCTGGTCAGAGAGGGTAAGAACTGCTCCCCAAGTCACACAGAATGTTAGTGGCAGGACTGAGAGCAGCCCCTCATGGAGCCACAGCTTCCCAGAGCCTAGAGACACTTAGATTCGCATTGGCCAACCAGCAGAGGTGCCCAAAAGGCCACACCGCTGTCTCCTCGCTCCTAGGAGACCTGCTGGAACACCAGCGAGCACGCGGAGCTGAGAAGAAACCATTCCGCGGTAACCAAATATTCAATGAAGCACCTACTGGACCCAGCTGATTTGAAGGTGAGAAGAACATGCCCCCAGGAATGGGTGGTGCAGCGAGGAGATGAGACCCCGATGCTAATCCACCACCAGTGGCAGTGGGACGAAGGGGGTCTGCATCTGGAACCCACAGTCGGGGCTAAGGACCCGCTGTGAGCCACGGGGCCTCTCAGGGCCTTGGCACGCTCAGCACAGCATGAGGATGGAGGTGAGACACCCCTGCTGGAACGGCATGGTGGGCCTGCAGATCCAGCCGGAGGTCTGAGTGGGTCCTCGGTTCCCATAGCAGCTGTGATGAAACTCCAGGAGCAAATGCAGGCACAAGCCCTGCCCAGCGCATGCCCAGGAGGAGTGGCCCCGATGTCATTGTGGATGCTCAGCTACAGAAGGCCCAACGCCCCACCCTGCCCAGGCTCCTCTCAGGGTGTGGTGGTGCCTCGGAGACCAGCCCTCATCCAACCAGCCAGCTTGTGAGGTTTCTGTTTCGACATGGTTTCCTGCTTCAGGGAGTCCGGAACAGTGAAGGTGACCCACATTGTTTGTCTCACCCCCAGCGCCACACAGCTACGACCATCCATCTCCGTGGGCCTCTGTAAATCCTGGTACAGCCCTGGCCATGAAGGGTTGGCCATCCCTATGGGCGAGGCCTCTGACCTGCGACGGGATGAATTCTGAAGCTGGTGGCCCACCAACTGCCCCCGGTCCCTGCTTTCTCCACTGCCCCCTGGAAGGACTGGTGATGAGCCTGACCATGCGTGGCACAGCCAAAACCAGGAGGTGGCACCCATGCCCTCCGGAGGGGTGTGGTGCCCTTCTCTAAAGCATCAGCCTCTTCTCACGCACCCAGGGAGCAGGCGTGTCACCCAGCCTGCTGTTCCCCAAGCCCAGCCTGCCTGGACACCTTGGCCACGTGGACTTCCTCCCACACCTGCTGCCCCAGAGCTGTGAATGCTGTTGGGCAGGGCTGGGAGTTCGCCATCACTCAATCCCACAACCAGCTCTGGAGCGCTGTGTGCCTGACCGGGTGTGGGCCCCGGAGGGCCTCATGGGAGGCACTGGGGACGAACGGAGGACAGGATGATGGAGGAAGAAGCTTTGAAGGGTTCGTCCAGGCTGATGGAGCTCGGAGGGGCTTACAGCAGGGATGGCGGAGGCACTCACAGCCATGGCAAGGCTGGAGGAAGAAAAGAGGAATGACACGGCCAGTCCTGAACAGGTGCCAGCGAGAAGAACAGCAACGTGAAAAAGCCCCGCAGGTGGCCAGATACAGGTCACAGGCATGGAGGGCACAGTGGGCACAGCAGAATTCTGGAGAGTCCCGATATTTAGGGGATGTTAGGAGAGTAGCCTGGAAAGATGTGGGACCTCAGAGTAGTCCAATCTCCTGTTCCCCACAGTGACGGCCTGTGTGGCCAGGACAGACTCAGGTTGTACCTTCTGCTGTGGGAACCCCGAGGAGCCACACGCACCCTCTGCTGGACCTGCAGGCCCACTGTGCCCATTCCAGCCTCTGGCCCCCGAGTCCTATGACCCAGGTGTCCAAAGTGCCCCAGTGTTCTCCTCACCCCCTTACTCACTTCCAGTCCAGTGGATCCCCACACATTCTCCCCCAAGATGTTGCCCTCCAAGCCCACTTACTGATACCAACTGCCTCTCATTTGACAACCCAGACGGTACTGAGTACTTTGGCCCCTCCCTTTACCAAGTGGAAACCATCCTGCCCCACTCCCCTGGCCCCCAGGGACGGACACACACACACACATCTCCAGGCTGTCTCCACCGTCCACCATAGCATCATCATCAGTCTGGATGCCTCCTTGATCGCTTGTTCGTCACCTCTGCCCACCACACATACCCTCTTCCTCTCTGCTCCATCCCTGGGGGCACCCTCAATAATTTTAATGACCACAATGAGGGCCTCACCTTGGCCTCAGGGTTCTTCAAATCCCACTGGAGCTACCCACTCAGTCCCCGCCCCCCCCCGCCCCCCCCCCGCCGTGAACATTGCCACCAAGAGGCACTCTTCCAGTGACAGGGGACTGAGACAGACACCCTCCGACCACAATGCCCTGCCCTTCCCCACTCTCAGCCCCTTGGGGACCTCTGGGGTCCCTCTTGCTGGTTGAGAGCATCAGTATCTCCGGGATCCTCCAGGCTCCTGGGCTGTCCCCACCCCAGCACCTCACCGCATAGGAGAATAGGGCAATGCTGAACGCTGCAGAGGGTGAGAACTTGGAAATGCTGCAGGAGGCGATGAGACCTCTGAGAATGTGAGTGATGGAGACTGAGGGGGGGGTGCACTTAGCACTGGGGACGCCATGCACAGGAGGGAACAGAGACAAGGAAGGCAGGTGGCACCTCACAGCCAAGAATGGGCAGGGGGATGGCTAAGCACATCTATATGCCAAGGGAAAGGAAGGTGAGTGCCAGAGGAGGAGAGACTGAAGAGAGAAGAAATGTAGGGTGAACAGCAGGTGGGACCTTGGAGGAATTAGAATCACTATAATGGCTGATGCATAGTGAGTACTTACTATGTGCTAGGCCCTTAGTGTAGCAACTCATTTAAAGTTTGTTACAAACAAATGAAGGGAGTACCATTATCTCTAGGTTGTAGGTGAGGATAATGTGGTAGTGGAATATAAAACAAGGTCCCAGGAGCCAGGCAAAGAATTTGCCAAGACAAGGGGAGTCCTGGGATGCATCTGAGACTGGAGGATGGACAAGAGAGGTTCTAGGTGGGAGTCAGGGATATTGGAAAAGCTCATTTTGGGTGAACTTGAAATCTCAGGAAAGTAAGAGGTAAAGTCATCTGTGGAGATAGAGGAGCTGGGGTACAAATACGGCTGAGAAAGAGAACTAGTGTACAAGGGCCATGGGAAACGCAGTAAGGAATCAATAAACAATGAGTGAAAGGGTCTGCCCAGTATCAAGGGCGTGAGTGGAGTTAGGGCACCCAGGTATTGAGAACAAGAATGTGTCTTCTTCATCTCTATGTTTTCAGGGCCTGGCACGGACGTTCGATTCACAGCGGGCCTTTGAGAACTGTTAGGTTTCAAATGGATGAATGAATGGGTGGGTTAAAGAATGAATGAATGAAGGAATAAGAGACTGTCAAATCAGATGGCAGAAATTTGAAAGAGGGGACTGTTGGATGAAGGTGGTGAAACAATAGTTCAGAGAGGCAGCTGGGGGAGATTGTGCCCTGGGCCCTGTGAGCTGGAGCCAACAGGTCTGCACTGGAGGGAACCAGGTTCCCCTCAAGGTGAGGGCAGAGAAGGCAAGACAGGAAAGTTGGCCCCACCCGCCCATCCGTGATGAGATGCATATCCGTGATGAGATGTGTGTGACAAAGTTAGCGATGAAAGGCCCAGATGATAACCTGATCCAGGGGTGCCTGCAGCCCTCTTGACATGCCCTTCTCAGCACTGGCCCTGGAAGACCCCCCCTGGCTTCCAAGCACAGGGGCCTGTATATCACTCCTGGAGAGCAGCTCAATGTGGTGGGAGCCCCAGGACCCCACCAAGAGACCGCAGGGCCTTTAGCCAGAAGGCTGGGCCAGTGAGGAACCACATGCAGTCGGCCTGGCCTCCTAGGCCAGGTCTCAGCTCAGCTCCACAATCCTGACCTTTCCCTGAACTGAGGCTGAGGGAGGGACTTTCATCAGGCTGATGACAAAGCCAGAAAGAGTCACCTTCAGAATTGGCTCGCTGCCCCCAGTGGCCCCTTGGCACAGAGGAGAGAGTGCCCAGGACACATGCCGGGCGCTTTCCGGGACAGTGAGCAGAACGCAGGCCTGTGCGTAGGGTCATGGGGAGGGGTATGTGTGGAATTTAACCTTGTGTCCGGAATAAAGCTCAATCAATCCAGCCCAGTGCCCTTCACCCTCACAAAAGGGTGTGTTCCAGCCCACGAGTGGGACCTTGGAGAGACTACCGGGGCGTGGTTGACTCTGGCACAAAGGCAACCCAGCTGCAGCAACGAATGTTACTTCTCAAGCCCAGAAAAATATCATGAGCCCTCGCATTCCATCTAAGCTGCCCCTGCTCACTGTCCTAAACAACTGTGGCAGGGGCTCAGCTGAAGGTAAAAAATACGTTCAACTTGCCAAACTGACACAAATACCGAGGACCTTCCATTTGTCAGGCCCAGAGCAAGGCCCCATGCCCAGAGCAAGGCACCATGGGAGACAGCAGCGGGTCAAACACAAACCCTGCCTCTCGGGGCAGCTGCACTTCTCCGGGCCTCAGGTGCAAGGGAATCACCTGGGATCTTGTTAAAATGCAGATTCTATTCAGAGCTCCCAGATAATGTTGATGCTGCTGGCCCAAAGAACATAATCCAAAGAAAAAAGTAATTCTATCCTATATAATAAAAGCCTAATATGCTAAGTGTCCGGTTGTCTGGTGACTGGTCGACTGTTAAACCAAACAAAGTGTAATATGCTAATGATATGCTAAGGCCGCTCAACCACTCACTGTGATGTGCACTGACCACCAGGGGGCAGATGCTCTGACCAGTAGGTTACTTTGCTGCTGGGGTCCGGCCAATTGGGACTGAGTGAGATGGGCTGGACATGCCCTGGAGCCCTCCCGTGGTCCCTCCCCAAATGGCCAACCTCCCACATCCCTCCCTGGCCAGCCGGCCCTGATTGGCCCTGATTGGGACTGGGTGAGACAGGACTGAACACGCCCTGGAGCCCTCCCGAGGTCCCTTCCTGGCCCCGATGGTGCACTGGTGGGGTCCCTCGGTCTGGCCTGCACCCTCTCACAATCTGGGACCCCTCAGGGGATGTCGGAGAGCTAGTTTCAGCCCAATCCCCACAGGCCACCCAGAGGGACCCCCCCAACCTGTCCACAAATTCGTGCACCAGGACTCTGGTTATTCTTATAAAGAGGTAAAAAACTGTAAGGGTAGCAATGATATCATTTTGTCCTGAAAATGGCTATAAAATAGGTAGCATAGCCACTTGCAAATTTTATATGAACATTATGCTGCTAACTGCACCTTCTCACTTTGTCACAGTCTTGGGTGGGGGAAGGAGGGACCACTGGGAAACACTTCCTTGAAGCAGCATGTTTAATGTTTAATGTGCCAGGAGGGAGGGCCCAGCTCTGCCACCTCCCATCCCCAGGGAGCAGCGGTCAGTCTCGGGTGCAGGGGAGGCAGGTGTATATTCGTTTTCCATTGCCATGAAGAACATTCTGTGTGTGATGGGGGTAAGAATGCGGGTTCTGGCAGCACACTGTCCAGGTTCAAATCCTGGTCCTTGGCTTACTACCCGGGAAAAGGTCCCAAAGCTCTCTGCGTTCAGGCTTCCCGTATGGAAACAGGGCTGTTGGGAGGTTGTCATGAGATAATGCAGGTAAAATGTTCAGGCTTCCCGTATGGAAACAGGACTGTTGGGAGGTTGTCATGAGATAATGCAGGTAAAATGTTCAACACAATCAGAGGAGATGATGGAAGCTGTGGACACGTCCCGTTCCGTGAAAAGCAGTGTGGATTCTCTGTGGCAAACACACACGCTTCCCACCTTGCTATGGAAGCAGGGGGCCCTGAGCCCAGTTCACCTGGCTCTGCACATGCCATCAGGGTGAACTTGGACATGTCACTTCCCTTCCCAGGGCCTCAGTTCCTCCATCTGTTAAATGGATTGACCAGCCCTAGAATCCTTTTCTGTTCTGAAAGCCTATGGTTTTATGCCCAGAGTGGTCACTGAACTCCAATAATTAATCTCACTTTAAATTAGCACCCGTGTGTGAACACAGTACTGATTTTTTTCCCAGTTACTTTTGTTTCAAAAACCCATTTCTGGGTATCCACAAAGCCCCACCATTTTGTGAGCTACAATCTGTGGATGGTGACAACCTGGCAGAGTCCAGAGTGTGTGTGGCCAGACCACTGCGATCCTTGGGCTCATTTTGACCATCCGATGGGCTGGTTCATGCACGCAGGCCTCTGGGAGTCTCACCCTTTGGCTGTGGTGGTGACACAGCCACTGTGAGCACTAAGCTGGAATGCAACACAAGGCAGCTGGGTGGGCTGGCCTCCTCCTCCGACCCAGGGCAGGCATCTCATCCACCTCTGCTTACTGTGCCACTCCCACACAGGCCCCCTGCAACTCATGACACCCCAGGAAGCGGAGACACCCTTTGTGACTTTTTAAGCCTCTCCTCACCCCTGTGCCAATACACGCGGGCAGCTGCCTCCGAGGTCATTTATATAAATAGAGCACACCGGAGCGAGATGTGCCTGCCCTCCAGCCCACCCACACATCCAGCTCGTCCCAGCACACCTGGCGTCCCCACACAGCTGGCTGCTCTGCACACCTGAAGCCTCACAGCTGGGCAATCCATGGCGCTGTCTTTGCTCTTTTTCTTTGCTTTTTAAGAAGAAAAGAAATAAAGGAATAAAATCCACAGAGCAAACGATCTTGCTGACAGGCCGGCTCCAATCAGTCGTGCTGGGCTGGACCAAGGAGCAGCCCTACCAGGGTTTTATGGGGACCGTCTGGTTCGGAGAATAAGCAGCTCCTCAGAGGTGGCCCGGCGTCTCAGCTGCTCCTCCAAGCCGTGGTCACCGGGACTGAGGCGCCTTCTTGGACTCTAAGCGTGCCAGGGCCTCAGCAGAGGTGACAGACCTGCAGTGGGGAGCCTACGCAATTCCAATGAACAAGCTCAGCCCTTGAGAGCAGGGGCTGTCAGGCCTGGGCTCCCACCCCAGGGCTGCCCTTCTAGGGGTGGGCCAACGCCAGTGACTTAACGCGCTGAGTTGTGTCACCTGTACAACGGAAAGAGTGAAATCTTTTCTTAGCGCTTTTATGAGGCTTAAATAAGACACTCTATGCCAAGCGCCAGGGGAGAGCCTGGCACAATTATTAATTCAAGAAATACTTCCTGAAAACCTACTGTGCTAGATACCTTTCTAGGCCCTGGGGACAACGCCAAGTAAGAAAGACAATTATGACTCCTTCCCTCCGGCAGCTTAGTGTCAGGAAGCGGGTGGGGGCCTGCAGACAACAGGTAATGATGATTCCGGGTGGTAAGAGACGGGATAGCACAACAATGGGGAGCGCCGAGACCCCAAAAGAGACTTCTCACCCGGTCTTGGGGCTTCAAGGAAGGTTTCCTGGAGAAAGTGGTATCTAAGCCCAGACGTGAAGAGTCAGGCAGGTGAAGAGTGGAGGTGGTGAGGAGAGAGCCCAGCACTGTACAAGATGAGAAGGGCAGTGGGCAGTGGGCAGGGGCCAGACCAGGAAGGGTCCTGTGAGGGAGGGCAGGAGACTGACCTTGATGCCGAGAGTAACAACGGGGTTAGAGCAAGGTGGCTCCTGTGTGAGGAAGGCCACTGGCTGGGGCAGGACGGCTGGGCGAAAGCAGGGCTGGGAGCAGCAGGACAGGCGGGAGGCTGCTGTAGAGCCCAGGGAGCGGGTGGTCTGAGGATGGAGGGAAGTGCAGGATGGGGAGCCCCAGCAGGCTCGGGACCAGATCCTGAGGGCCACGGATGGATACAGGGATGAATGAGGATACGGGGCTCCAAGCTGGGGTTTCTATGCTGAGTGCTCTAGAAACGGCATAAATAGAGCAGCTGTTTTAATCATCATCACTGACTTGCACAGTGACACTGGCCAGGCCACTCACCCGTCAGGGCCTCCTCTCCCACCTGTGTAACAAGGAGGCCTTCCCAGCTCGGATATGCTGTGGCTCTGTGTCCTTTCTCCAAGCACAGGACCAGGCTGGGGCGATGGGAAAGGGGACAGCTGTGAGGCGCTGCCTGCGTGGCCTCTTCACACACTGCCTTCTTCCCAGATGGCGTGGCGCAAACCTGCCTCTCCCCTGCTCCTTCCAGATGGCCACCACCCTGCCCTCACCAGGGCCAGTAACCCAGAGCCTCCCTGACACCCGGCCATGTCATGCTGTTCTCCTAGGGAGATGTTTTCCCCTTCAAGCTGGAAGTGTACCCCTTAGTCCCTCCTTGGACCCGTTCTACTCAAATTGATGCTCCATGCCTTCCAGACAGTTCACCAGAACCTCTGCTGTGCCCGGGGACTCCCTATAAAGGCAGAAAATAATCAGAACGATCCCCCCCCCCCTTCACCGCCCTAGCGCTCTATTCAGGGGTCCACACAGGCAGGCCGGGGCTGCCTGAGCTGGTGGAACGTGCAGAAGAGGGAATCCAGCCACTGGACACAGCCACGACTTCTCAGCTCTCTCTGGGGAGTTCTGGGGCGTGGGTTTAACCAGAATCGCCAACTGCTATTTGAGCGAAGGTGGAGTTTTAAAAATCAGATCAAAGTTGGCATGAACATCAGATACTAGCACAAGCCACTCCCTGAGGAAAGTCACTAGAATCCTCTGAAATAACAGCAGTTCGGCTGGCACCTGGGGAGCCCTTCCTCAGGAATTCTCCGGCTGTTCGGGGTTCCTGCGCCCTCTCTCTGCCTTTCTCCAAGGCAGCTCCGCTGCTGGACTGCCAACTGAGGAAGAAGTGCCTGCCCTGGACCACATCCAAACTAATCCGACGCTTACCTCCCCCCACCCACCCACCGGTGCAGGCCCTCAGCCCACACACTCTGGTCTCCCAAGGGGGCGGGGTCCCCAGCTGCTCTGCTCTCTGCCCCATGAGGAAACCAAGGGGTGTGTTGCCAGGGAGGCCACACGTTTCCAAGTCTCAGCCTGAGGAAAAGCCAGATGAAACCTCGGCTGTGGACACGCCTGGGGAAGGAGGCAAAGGAGAAGAGAAACAAACCCGCCCAGCAGAGTGGGAACCAGCACTCCGCTTCCACCCGCGTCCACGCCTGCCCTCGCCTGCCAGCGTCCTCTACACTCCCTCCCCTATCGGGCCTCCACCTCCTCAGTCACCTGGCTCCTTGCCCAAGAGCAACAGACACCTGCCCACGTGCACGCAGACCCAGCGTGGCCCAACCAGGCCTCCTGGTGGCTTGTTCTGGCCAGACACAGATGCAGGGCTGCTGACGCAGAGTGTGACACCTTGCTCAGAGCCGGGCTCCCTTGGGAAACTTTTACCAAACTAAGCCCTTCAAGCTTCAGACCCATCCTCCTCCTCAGAAGGGCATCCTAGGTACGCGTCTCACTGAGGGAGCTCTGAGCTGACCATCCTGCAGGCGGCCCCGTCTCTGGATGTGTGGGGACCTTGCAAGTGTCCATTCATGCATTCCCCACGATGTCTGCTCTTCCCCGTGGGCAGGGGCCCCCTCAGCACAGGCTCTGCCCAAGCACCCCTCCAGGAAGTCTCCTCAGCCACCCTGCGCTTCCTCCACTCCCCTCTCGGGCTGCTCTTAGCTAACAGCTGGAGGGAGTGGCAGTGCTCCTCAAACTTGGCTGTGTCTGTGATGAGCTAAAGTGCAGCTGGGATTCAGCAGGTGGGACGGGCGGGATTCTGCGTTTCTGACAAGCCCTCACGATGCGATGCTGTGGTCCACAGCTCAACCAGGAAGGTAGAGGAAGAGGGAGGACTCAGAGTCAGTCAAGCTGCGTCCTGGCGTCAGCTCCTCCGGAACCAACCATCACACCTCAGGAGACTGCTGTGAGGATGACACGAGGCGAGGTGGTGCCGGACAGTCCCTGAGCAGCGGGCGCTCACAGATGCAATTTCTCTTTATTTTGCTTCCGTTTTCTCCCTGTAGTAGCAGGGGATGTGATACCTCAGAAGAGAGGCATTGCCAGACAATTAAAGGAGATAACACAGAGCCCCGTGGAGCACAGCAGGCGATGGGTGATGAGACTTTCCTTCCTTCCTCTGCTGCCCAGTCCGGCGTCTGGCACATGTCCTGGGCCCCATGTGATCGGCCAGGGGGCAGGGAGCCCCTGAAGGCCTGCCTTTTAGACCAAGCGTCTCCATCTAGCTCCGAGGGCTTAAGCATGTGCTGCTGGGGAAAGGGGGTGTTCGGGTCATGCTGACGGGCAGTTCCTCAGGTCACGTGTTACTTGGGTGCCTGTCCGTGCGCAAGGACAGCCGCTAACACGTGGAAGAGGCTGCAGTAGAGCAAGGCCCACGGCAGCAGCCAGCCTGAGAGCCCAGGCACCGCCCCACGCGCCGCTGCCTCCTGACCTGCTGGCCGGGGCGTCCTTCACGGGAGGAAGCTGTGTGCCCCACTCAGGGAACCGGACCCTCACCGAAGGCCAGCAGCTCAACGGAAGGAAGCTAGTAGGTGCTTTGAGAAGCTGCACTAACCCGTCTGGAAAAGGACCAGTTCCCGAGAACCCTCCTTCTCTGCCCCTTTCCTTGGCCTATGGGTACGCAGGCAGCTTCAGAGAGGGTCCAGCTTGTTTCGAGAGAGAGGCTAGGGGCTCAGGGAAGCCGGCTCAATACATGAGGTATAGCAGTGTTGCTTCCAGAATCTAAAGCAAAGGCCAGAGGAGAAATTCGACTGATGGCCAATCCGTCTTCAGCAAGCATTTACTGACAGCCAGTCTGCACTCTAGCCTCCCTGGCCCTCACACACCTACAAAAACAAAGCCCTTTCATCTTAAGCAGAAAATTATGCTGTTTCAACACACACAGTAGGGGGGCCTGCTGAGCCTGGGACCACCTAGGGTAGGCTGGGGCATCCCTCTGGCATGGCCCCAGTCCACATCCAGCATGAGGAGCACATGTAGCCAGAGAGGGAGCACTGTAAGTGATGGTGGTGCAGACACGAGGGCGCTCAGGGGGCTCTGAGTGGGAGACACAACAGGATCCCCAGAAACCACGCTCTGTTCCCACAGTGCATCCCCCAACACACACACACACACACACACACGCATGCGCGCGTGCGCGCAAACACACACACGCATGCGCGCGTGCGCGCACACACACACACACACACACACATGCCACGCATACACACATATATTTCTTCTGCCTCCTGGAAGCCGAAGTTCCATTTCCCCCGCTAGTTCTGAGTCCTCCTTTCTTCACCAAGAGGAACAAATTGGCAAGAAGGCTATGGCTTCTCCAGCTTCACCAGCCCCAGGCCTCTGCAGGCCCTGGTAACATTCACGATACCATGTAACAAGCAAGGCTGGGGTTTCTTTTAACTGGCAATTGAAACCAGAGCACAGACACACGGTTCTGTAAAGCGTGGTTTTCACAGAGGATAACTTTTCTTCTGTGGGTTTAAAAAAACAAGAATCCTGATGAAACTGTAGGCACCCACATAAACAGCAATGCCCCCTCCGTCTTCCGAATTCTGGTGGAATGCAAGGATCTTTTTTGCCCGAGGTTAGAAAGGATTCGAATTCACGTATTTTGTTCCCACATTTAAAAAGAAAAGGTGACAATGCCAAAACTGTGCTGTGAGCTCGGACGCCACCTCCTAGTGCGGGCTGCACCAGTTTTTACCTCAGCTAGATCCCCCGGACCTTCCCTGGGCATCCAGCTCACAGGTGTCCTATTTCTCAGCTCTTGTTTTCAAAAGAACAGGAAATGCAGGCAGGTTCATTTTCCTCTGCCCCTGGGTGGTCCAGTCCCCTGTATTAGAACAGTGGTGACTTCAAGCTGGAGACAGCCTCTGGGACAGACCTCAGGCTGAGCTGGTTTTGATGTAAACACACACACACACACACACACACACACACACACACACTGATAGCTGACATTTACTAAGTGCTTTTCCCATGCCAGCCAGTTTTGAAATAACTTACATGGATTATCTCACTTCGTCCTCACAACGTTGGACGTTGGCTGCGATGGCAGTAAGAAGGGCACACGCTTGTAAGGCAGCACCTGCAGCCCACGGAAGCGCTGTTCTGAGCGCTCTACACACTGGAACTCACTTACTCTTCACTAGCTGGTGAGGTAGGCACGACTAGTAGCCACATTTTACAGCTGAGGAACCCGAGGCTTCCAGGGGTTAGGAAATGTAGTCACAGCTAGTAAGTGTGAAGCTTGGGTTTGAACGCATGCAGCCTGGACCCAGAGACCCCTCTTACAAGACCATTCCCCAGCCCTCCAGTGCACAGTGAGCGCCTGTGAATGTTCCACTGAGACAGACGTCCATGCCCATCTCCTCTGCCACCCAGCCCTGCCGCTCCCCCAGCCGTTCCCCCAGCCGTTCTTGGTTCAGCGGGGAGTGTGAGTGGACGGAAGACCGAGCACAGATACCCACATACAGAGCAGCCAGGTCGGGCAGGACGAGCACTTCACCCCAACCGTTCCAGCCGGAGAAAGAGCAGGCTAACTGAGGGAAACCAAGAAGGGCCCTGGAGAGTGATGAGCTGACAGCCCCAGGGTGGGAGCTTGGGGTGGGAGAGGGTGCTCCAGGGCGGAGAGGCAGCAAAGAGTGTCAGAGCAGACAAATGCTATAGGAGTCCACCGATATGAACTATGTAGAGCAGTTCATGCATAGAGACAGTGCTGGGCTGATGGGCGCAGGAGACGAGAGGGGCCAGGGGCTGAGGAAGGGGGAATGGGAGTTATGGCTCAGTAGGTGCAGAGTCTCTGTTTGAGGTGATGAAAATATTTTGGAAATAGTGGTGGCGGTTGCACAGCACTGAAGAGAACTAAAGCCAGTGACTGTAACTTAAAAACAGCTAACACGACAAATTTTATGTTATATATATTCTACCACAACATACACAGGAGGAGGAGAAGGCACTGGGCGCAGACACTTGCAAGGCCTCCCAGAACCTCAGACACCCTGCTGCGGGACTCTGGGGCCAAGGTGAGCACTGCTTCCCTGGGGCATCTGAGCACCGGAGCCCTGGTGCCTCCAGATAGAGTCAGATGGCCTGAACGCCGGGCATGCGCCTGCCTTCCCAGCCACCTGCTCCCAGGGCCCCCTGGGCCCCCCTGCCCTCAAGCTGACAGCCTCCCAGCTGCCCAGAGGCCTCCAGACCCAGCGGGGCTGCGGCTCTTCCCTTCACTCACTGCTTCAAGCACGGACTGCTCTGCAATCACAATGTATCTCTTTTCCAAAGCTGTGGGTGCCAAAGGAATTTATCTGTTTTCCAAAGCTGTGGATGGCAGCAGCGCTATATATAATTAACGTGGAATGTTCCAAGGGTGCCGAGGACATGTGGGACAGAGGTCAGCTTCTCAAACAATTGCCACTTTCTGTGGAAGAGGGGCTGTTTTCTCCTCTCCTCCCTTCCTGGGAGGTTAAAATAAGACTCTGAGACATAAAGAAAATAAACCTGCTTGGCTTCAGACGTACAGAGCAGACCTCAGCGCAGGTGCACGGCCTCACATCTGGGGTAACAGCTGGAGCGCCGCCTCCATCACCAGCCTGGCCTCCAGACCACAGACAGACACATGCAGCACCACCACTGAGGCGCCCATCAACCCAGCACGGCCACCTGGGGCCTGCACTGCGGGCTGGATGCAGTCACGTCGCTGAAAGAGAAATCTATTACTTACAATGAGCTGGTTCAGAAGCCCCTTTCCCTGCATGATTTAGCAAAAACATAATCATCTGACGAGGAATTAAATGCAGTAACTGTATCTGAAATCTTGTTCAGTGTAGAGGTCCTGAAGAAAATGGTGTCTGCTCTCTGTCGCTGTGGTAACATTTGGGATCTGTTTCTCACTGGGCATAAATGAGGGGGGGTGGGGGGTGGGAAGTCTGCTCGTCTACACTTAACAACAAAAACACAAAAAGGAAGCCGTGCGCTACGAAGAGCAGGAAGAAAGGGGGGAAAGGAAGGAGAGAAAAGCGACTTCAAAACAGAGCACCCTTTAAAAAATCATTAAAAAGGAAAGGGGGGAAAGACTTGCTCTACAAAAAAAAAGAGGGAGGAGGCAGACAAACTAACAAAAGTACCACAAATAATTCTCCAGAAGAAAAGTCTGGAAGAACCTGGAATCTGGAATTTCCAACTCTTACGTAAAGCCTTCCAAGATCTTGCATCAGAAATGAATTCCCTCCAAGTGGTCCAGCATGTCTGTCCCTCCCTGCCCCACCAGCCTGCGGACCCAGGAAGGACAGGTGAAGGGCTGGCTTCCTATCCTCTCTGGATCTCCTACCTGCAACTAGCATGGGTCTTGTCTCAAAAAGCGTGGCCTCTCTGGAATGGAGGTGAGTTACAGAGGGCATTGTGACTGCCCAGGTAACAAGACAGTGGCTAAGCTAGGAGAGGGTCAGCCCTCGCCCAGAAGTAGGTACCCACAGACTCCTCTACCCTGACACTAGGGTGACACCACGCTCCTCACTGCTACAGAGTTAACTCTAATCCTTAGCAGAGCGCACGGGACCCCGAGGACCTGGCCCTGACCCTGTCCAAGCACATCCCCTCAGCTCCCAGCGCCAACCCCGAGCTCCACCCAAACCAAAGTGGCTGAAGTCCCTGCACGTGCCCTGCACATGCCCCCTGCACGGGCTGCTGCTCCCTTGGCTGCAGTGTCCTTCTCCGTCCTCATCCACCGAGACTTCACTTCATTAAAACTCGGCGCGGAGGCCACATCCTCTGCGAAGCTCCCTCCTCCCTCCTCTGGTCCCTGGACACTGGTGGTGACGGTCATGATCGTCCCGTGCGCCTCTCTGACCTAGGAAGCTGTGAGTCCCTGGAGGACAAGGACTGTCTTATAATATCGAATTCATACTGCCTAGCCCAGCACCTGGCAGGAAGGAGAGACTCGGCTCATGCCTGGCCTCGGTGGGGCTGCCACAAAGCCCCTCACAGCGCACGACAGTGAGGTTGCAACCACTAACTACCACGCTATCTTCAGAGCCTGCCCGGCCACTGGCCAGTGCTGTGCCGCCCTTTTAGAGCCTAGACATGAACCACCAGGCTGGACACAATCCACTTAACTCACTTACAGCACAGAATGAACACTGTACCCCACCGCTGCCTTCCCCAAAGCCGCTCAAGTCACACTGGGAATATACACAGAGTCCCCCTGGCAGGTTAGCACTTAAACTCTCAGGACATCACCCTGGAGAAACTGGTAAAAACAACTGCTTTTGCATAACCACTCCCTCCCCTCTTATTAATTTTTCTTGAAATGCATACAATTTCTCTCTGCTTTAAGTAAATATTTCCAAACATCAATTAGCCCCAGGGACACTCCTTTTGTACATTACACATTTCAGTGTGTTCGGGTCAACTATCGAGGCTAAATATGTAATCCCGATTAACATGTTTTCTGAACGAAAAGGAGAAGACCTGGTCCTTTATGGAGATGAAATATATAAAATTGGGACGTGTCAGAAAACACATCCCACAAGCCTGACTTACCTTTTCCTAACAGTGAGGTTGGCAGGAATGACTTCTGATTTTGCCTACTTTTTCTATCTCTAAGGGCAAAGCTGATATCTGAGGGGGAGAGTGGGGCTGAGGCTAGTGACCGGCAGTGCTTCGGGCAGAAGGCAGCAGGATGGTTGGGGATCCTATGCAGAAATGACCGGATGCTCAGGATAAGAGCCTGGGATTCGGGGCCCCACGGCCGGGCCTCCATGCCAGCCATTGGGGGTGTAGTTGCAAGAAAGAGGAGTGCAGAAGCGCAGGCCATCTCAGCAGCCTGCATTCTTCTGCAGTCACCATTTCTAGGTCTGTGAGGGGAGTGTGGGCCTACGTCAGCAATTTTCAACCCGTGTGCAGCAACAATTTTTAAAGCGTGCAATACCTGACTATTTTGTCAGGGCACTGACCTCTTTTCCCTTAGATTGGCAAATAAAAAATGACAACAGCCAACTCAACAAAAGCCATCCGGCATAAATGAATCAAAATTATACCTTTTTTGTCAGGTGGGCAAAAAATACGTTTTTTGGTGTGCCACAGAATTTCAACAATTAGTTTATGTGTGCCATGAGATGAAAAAGTTGACTCTCACTGGCCTAAGTCATACATGCTCAGGGTCCAGAAAGAATCAATACAGGGAAGGCAAGAGAGAGATTAAATTTAATAAAGAAAATGTTCTTTGCCTTTTAAAAGCTTTTAAAATTGACATTCACATCTCTGTGCCTTCACCTGGACGCAGATAACTGAGAGGAGAGGCATGTTCTATGAGACCTTTAGAGTCCATCGGGGAAGAATCCAGGCAAGAGACATGTAACCCAGGGCTTGCTCGGCTAAAATACAGAGAGAAACAAGGCAATCCTGTCAAGTGACCGCTCAGAATGAAAGAGCCTATTTCCGAAGAAAACAGGAGGTAGGGCCCCGCTCCTGATCGCCAAGCAGGGCCAGCTGCAGGCACAGCGCCCAATGTCCCTGCCGAACCTGTGCTCACCCACGGCCGCCACAACAAGGGCTCAGCAGCATGATGCTCTAGCACAGTGGTTCTCAACCTTCCTAACGCCGCGACCCTTTAATACAGTTCCTCATGTTGTGGTGACCCCCAACCATACAATTATTTTCGTTGCTACTTCATAACTGTAATTTTGCTACTGTTAGGAATCGTAATGTAAATATCTGATATGCAGGATGTATTTTCATTGTTACAAATTGAACATCATTAAAGCATAGTGATTAATCACAAAGACAGTATGTAATTAATATATATATTTTTTTATATATTTTATTGATTTTTTACAGAGAGGAAGGGAGAGAGATAGAGAGCTAGAAACATCGATGAGAGAGAAACATCGATCAGCTGCCTCCTGCACATCTCCTACTGGGGATGTGCCCGCAACCCATGTACATGCCCTTGACCGGAATCGAACCTGGGACCTTTCAGTCCGCAGGCCGACGCTCTATCCACTGAGCCAAACCGGTTTCGGCAACAGTATGTAATTATATATGTGTTTTCCGATGGTCTTAGGCGACCCCTGTGAAAGGGTCGTTTGACCTCCAAAGGGGTTGCGACCCACAGGTTGAGAACCGCTACTCTAGAAGGTCATCACTTCAAGTCTTGTTTGGGATTCTGACCTCATTTTCCTAGAAAAACTACGTCCTTCTCATCACAAGGAGAAATTGTATTCCTTTCTCTTTATTGTATCTATATGAGATGATGGATGGTAACTAAACCTACTGTGGTAATCATTTCACAGTTCATGCAAATCAAATCATGATGCTGTACACCTGAAGTTTACACAGGGATGTATGCCAGTTATTTCACAATAAAGTGAAGAGAAAAACAAAACAACTATCCTGATGGGGCCTGCACTCCCTGTCACATATTAAGCACAGATGGACCTGGAGTTATAATGGGACCAAAGGTGAAAAGGACAGGAGAGGAGCAGGTGCCCTTGGCACGGACTGACCGGCAGGGGCGCTCTGGGTCCGCCTTTGCACTAGGACGGCAGTGGAGAGCCTGCGTGTGTTCTGTGGGGTGGAGGGGGGTGGTGCAGGTCCAGGAGAGGAAAACGAGGCTCTGGAAACAGAAGCATGGGGAAGCGAGTGAAAGGCAAGAAGTGCTAAGCAGAGGCGAGGATTCTGAGTCCCATTAACTCCTCAGTTGAAGTCTTTCTCTTGACACAGATTCCTGCCCCAGGTGGGAGCCAAGGTGGGTGATTCCCTTGATGACAGGAGTGGGGGATGGGTCAGCAGTGACTCCCGCTGCTGCTCCTGGGAAAAGGACATTGTGACTCAGCTGTTCAAGTTATGACTGAGGAACGTTATGCATGACCACGTGTTCACCCAGCAGGAATCAACACTTTCAGCACCCAGAGAGCCAGGCAGTGATGTGAGTGAGTGCAGCTGGGGGGCCATACAGGGGCGCCCAAGTCATGGAAACCTAGAGAGCATGGGCTGCCACTGCCCAGCTCAGGCCTTGCCTTGGAGAGAAGCCCTTGGTATGACCCAGACTTCTGAGTTTTAAAGGAAAGCTATTAAATATCCCGATTTTAAACGTGGGCAACTAATAAACATTAACAAAACAATGCTACAAAAAACCCCCACCACTCTTCCACCTGATCCGTGAAATGCCAGTCTGCAGACACATTCTCAGCAGCTGTAGTCAAAATAAACTTGTTCTTTGGTTCCCACATCCAGCTCCAGGCCATAATCACTGTGGGTGTAGGTCCAACATGCAGATTTGGAGGCCCCACCCAAGATCAACCGAATCGGAATCCCCTGGGAGAAGTCCAGGATCCTGCCTTTTGAGAGGTTCCCTGGGTGTTTGTGATGTGGCCGCAATGACATTTGGGAGCCACTAGATACTTGGCATTACTTCCCTTGTATTCATAGGTATAACCATCCACTTTTGTCTCACATCTCTAGTTCATGATAAAATAATATTGTAAGAATGATAAAGTGACCACATCACAAGAAAACACAGGCCAGGGCATCCAAAACTTCCCCCGGGGAAAAGACAGGCCAGCGTGGAGGGGACCCGGGCACAGCTGGTGCCCAGCATGTAAAATTGAGTCTCATCTAGGAGATCTATAAAACTTTAATATTCGACACTATCCTACACCCACACTGTTAACTATCCATTTTCCCCTTTTGAGTAAAACCGACTCTTCAGGAAGATGCAGTACTTTTATCCTGTGACCCAGAGAACCCCGAGGCCTCCCCAGCACCAGGGTCCCCAGAATATTTCCCAAAGCTGGCAAAGCACAGATGTATCTACATTCCATGTTATTGCATTTGATCCCAGCCTAATGGCCAAATGCCCCATGAAGTCCACAGGAGGGGGGCTCACACCCAAAGTTACTTAGGAGACTTCTATGTAAATTTCTGCTCTACAAAAGAGGCGTGTGTGTGTTAGAAATCTGTTAGATGGGGCAGAAAATTATGACACAATAACAAGAAATCATCCTTTAACAGCACAGTTTTAAAGGTTAATGGCTCAAGAGTGGCTTGCTTACAGTTTGTATAAGAAGCAGCAGTCAAAGGAAATTAGGCGTTTGAATTGTGGAAAGGCCCCGCTCAGCTGGGCAGCGAGGCCACTTTGGGAGGATGCCGCTTTGGGGTACGTGCCCTGTGGCCGCTCTGTGGCATGAGCAGCTAAGACTCCTCTGGAAGCTGCAGGCCATCCCTGGAAGCTCCCACCCGGTGCACGCCTCCGCGTCCACCCACAGGCCACAGAGCAATGACCTGGAGATCTGTCTCAACCATCGCTGGGTCTGGGGGTCCGTGAGAGCTCCCTACACGGTAACAGGGCCCCTGCAGGCATTCGACCCTTGTTGAGGAGGTAGGCGGAAACCAAGGTATTCCCAGCAGCACAGGCCTTAATTTTTCCTTTCTTGGTGACACTGCCAACTGTGACCAGCACTTGAAGTTCTACGCCTCCTGTTTTCCCACCTTCTCTTACCCTACTATCATTACTTCTCAATAAGCTTCAAGTCTTACCTTTTCCCAGAGTGTCTACATTGTAACAAGTGTGAGAATTCCCGATTAATTTCAGGCAGCATTTCACTAATGTTTAATAGTTAACTATTGATTTTGAACTCCTACGGAAAAGGAATGCTTTAAATTAGTTGCAGGCTCTTTATGTCAATGTGCCCAATTTGTTATCATGGATAAAATGATTATCAAACAATCAATAAAGTTTTATTATTACTCTGAGAAAAAACGATAAAGCCTCTTGGTGGAAGCCATCCTTAATTAACGCTCACGATGGAGAGAGGCTTTCTTCTGAACTCCCATCCCACTCCCAGGAAGGTTCTGGCCCCCAAGCGGCTCCAAACACACCCTCTCAAGGGATTCAATACTTCCTCTCTCGGAGCCTCAACATGGTGTCTAAATCTCTTTAGGCTGGAACGTTCCAGAGTCAGTGATTCTAAGCTGTCGGGGAGGAGTCGGGAGGAGGTCTCCCACCTGCCTGCAGCCCTGGCTGTGACACAGGTGAGACGCCTGCGGAGAGGTCTGAAGCTGCTCTCACGCAGAGGAGAGGGTGGGCCTGCACGGAGGGGCTGGGGCCTCTCAGCTGAGAAGCTCTGAGGGTGGCCATCCGATGGAGTCAACAGGTACTACGCCCTCTTTCTACCTTTCTTCCACCACGGCCTTCCCATTGCCAGCTCTGCCTCGGGTTATAGGCACCATATCCCTCAGTAGCCAACAGGCTGGACAACACGTATCTGAGATAAGAGTCAGAACCTGACCATCAGTACCCACCCCTGCTAAGCCTCCGCTGTTCTCCAAGCCATCCCAGAGGAAGGAGGGGAGGGAGGAGACGACAGTGGGAGCCCCGGACATCTGGCCAGGGATCCCACAGACAACAGATAAACTGCCCCTGCATGGTAATCAAATCAGAGGCTCCTCAGAGTCTTTTTCTGTTGCTAACAAGATTAGAAAATAAAAATAAATCCCAAGCACACAGAGGCACCTTCCCGCTTTGCCTCGCGCAGAGAGAGCATTTGTTTCATTTTGCCTAGAAGACCTTCCATTTACAGCTCCACTTCAAGACCAAAAGCTGTCTCCAAACTGCTTCCAAGAAAAGGGGAAGGGCGCCACAAAGTGCCAGGGGGCAAAGTTAGCTACAGACCAGTGTTCTCCCCCCGTTAACCCCTTCCCACTGCCTCCCACTTCAAGTGGACCATGTTCTCCCCCCCTTAACCCCTCCCCACTGCCTCCCACTTCAAGTGGACCATGTTCTCCCCACCTTAACCCCTTCCCACTGCCTCCCACTTCAAGTGGACCATGTTCTCCCCACCTTAACCCCTTCCCACTGCCTCCCACTTCAAGTGGACCTCTAAGCCCTGTCATCGCATTTAGCCCTGACCACAGGCACGGTGGAGATGGCCACCTCGAATCTTATGAAGAAGATGGAAACCGAGCCTGGAGAAATCTCCCTCCAGCCACGGCTTCCTGCACAGCGGCGCCCTTCCTCCATGGCTGGCTGCCGCCAGTGCTAGAGGTCCCTGCACACATACACAAAACAACCCTGTCTGGGTGACACAACTCTAACACTATTCCCCTCTCCCGCAGTGGAACAACCTTGCATCAGCAGTGAGGTGATGTGAAACCATCCTTACCAGCTGGTCAGGCTTTAGCAGCCCTCCTTACCACTTCCTGTGTGGGAGGCTAGCCTTGCACAAGTGGCCTGCAGGGCCGCCCGAAGTCACCTGGGCTCCAAGTCCCAGTTCTGGGCTGGGCCAACCATGTCATACTGCTCTTCCATCCATCCTTGTTTCCCTTTATTACGTAAATATACCTGCATAATTACAACCAACCAGGCATAAACATTTCTTAGAAATGCAAACCACTACATTTACAAAAACATGGAATTTGAGCAAGATACTAATTAATCCTAAAACCAGGTATAACTGAAAACTTTCTCAAGAGCCTTCAACTGTTACAAACTGCTGAATCTAACTCAGCGGTTCTCAACCTGTGGGTCGCGAACAATGAAAATACATCCTGCATATCAGATATTTACATTACGATTCATAACAGTAGCAAAATTACAGTTATGAAGTAGCAACGAAAATAATTTTATGGTTTGGGGTCACCACAACATGAGGAACTGTATTAAAGGGTCGCGGCATTAGGAAGGTTGTAACTCATCTCTTATTCATTTGAGATTTAGAACAACATTGGCCCGGGCTGGGTGACTCAGTCAGTTGGAGCATCATCCCATGCATCAAAAGGTTGCAGCTTTGATGCCCTGTCAGGAAACATATCTAGGTTGTGGGTTCCATCCCTGGTCTGGGGTGCATATGGGAGGCAACCTGATCAATGTTTCTCTCCCTCTCTCGCTCTCAAAATCAATAAAAAACATATCC
Organism: Myotis nattereri; assembly: GCF_964212035.1. Lineage (NCBI taxonomy): Eukaryota > Metazoa > Chordata > Mammalia > Chiroptera > Vespertilionidae > Myotis > Myotis nattereri. Next base: position 52,377,709 of record NC_138077.1, read on the forward strand.
TCAGGTGAGGATAAAAAAAAAAAAAGATCAACACTCACATATAACTTAATCTCAATCTCTCTCTCAATCTCCCCCCCCCCCACACACACAGAGATAGAAATCAAGATATTTCAGTATTTCAGTCTAGGAAAGCAAATCCAAAGGTTGTCCTCTACAACATGCTACTGCTAAAGTCATTTCCCACGAAGTGCTTATTAATAATAATTAAGGCAGTGATCATCTTGTGAGTCAAGCACTCTGCTCAGAGCTTTACCTGTATTCTCTTTAGTTCTCACAACAACTCCAAAGGTATTATTATTATTATTACTTCTAATATATCAATAAGGCAGCAAAGTCTCAGGGAAGTGAAATAACTAGAAAATGGCAGTCAGAAATTTAAATCGCGCCAGTCCCTCTGCCCCCTAAAGTCCCACTCCCTGCATTACGCCAGCTCCTTTCTCTTGTTTTTACAGATCTCCATCCTTGAACAGGAACACAATTTTAAAAGGAAGCACATGCACGGTGCTGCCACATGAGAAGCGCACTCCCCGCATCCACCTTCATCACCACTAAGAAGCTCCTGTTCACCTGGGCCCCTCAAGCAGCAGGCTGTGAGAAGGTGCTAGAGGCCAGGCAGAGGGTGGGGGGTGGTGGTGGCGGAGGTGTGCGTGCATGTGTGCGTGTGTTAGCACTCTCTGGCGTGCCTTGGCTTGTAGAAGCAAAGCCGGATGCCTGCCTTCATCTTCACACGGTGTTCTTCCTGTGTGAGTGTATCTGGGTCCAACTTTCCCCTCTCTATAAGAACACCAGTCATACTAGGCTAGGGCCCACCCTAATGACCTCACTCTAACTCATCCGTGCTTCCAAATAAGGTCACATTCTGAGGTACTGGGCGTTAGGACTTCCACATATGAAATCTGGGGGGAACACAGCTCAACTTGTAACAGTGAATGGGGGGTACACGGGGTGGTGGCATCACGGACACTCCATAAATATTGCGCAAATGATGTGAGTGCTGATATCTGTGAATAAGCTGGTATACCACACAAGCTACAGTTGAGAAAAAAGATGGCTATCATCATTCTTACACCCAACAAGACCATTTCTAACCAAGACGAGAATCCACAGACTAGGAAAGTGAACCAGGCTTGCTGACACCTGGTGGCACCTTGGCCAAAGGCCACAGGAATTCAGGTTGGGTTCTGTGAACTATCACAGCTAAACACTGGGCAACTGATGACACTGGTTTACTGGTGCTTGTGGGTTTTCCAGGCCCCAGAAGATGTGCCACACGACCCACTCTACACTCCCCTGACACCTGTACTGCTAACCTATGAGGCAACACGGGGCAAGGCCGACTCACACACTCATCTCCCAGCCCCAGGTAGTGAGGGAGCCACGGGGAATAGTCAAGAGAACATGGGATTCAGAGTCAGATCTGCGTTTCAGCTGCAGCCATGCCCCTGACTAGCTGAGTCATCCTGGCCACATGCTGGTCCTCTCTGGGCTTTAGCTTCCTGTAAGGCACTACAGAGCATTCGTACGAGTGGCCCTTGCACGGAGCTGGCCAGAGCTGGTCCTTGGTCAGCGGGAAACTAGGAGAAAAACAGGCAAGGATATGAACAGGTAATTCATGGAAGAGCAATGCAAATGGCAGAGAATCATATGAAAAGATGCTCTAACTCAGTGATGGCGAACCTTTTGAGCTCGGGGTGTCAGCATTTTGAAAAATGCTAACTTAACTCTGGTGCCGTATCACATATAGAAATTTTTTGATATTTGCAACCATAGTAAAACAAAGACTTATATTTTTGATATTTATTTTATATATTTAAATGCCATCTAACAAAGAAAAATCAACCAAAAAAATGAGTTTGCGTGTCACCTCTGACACACATGTCATAGGTTCGCCATCACTGCTCTAACTCAACAGGAGTCAGAGAAATGACAATCGAAGTAGCAATGAGATATTACCGTCTACCCATCAGACCGGCTAGCGCTAACGTGGAAATAAAAATTAATGCTATGGGGATGGGGAAACAGGTACGCTCACCAACTGGTAATGAAAATGATAACTGTAGTTCTTGGAAAACAATCTGGAAACAGCTATCAAAATAAAAAATACTATACCCTTCAGCTCAGCACTCTTCCTCTTGGGAATCTGTTACTAGGAAATAAAAGCCATAGTTCACAAGGACACGTAACTACAGGGATGCTTATGGAGGTGGTTTATGGATGGCTGTGGAGGCTGTTATTTATAAATGAAAAGACTAGAGACAAAGTGAATGCCAATCGATGTGAGAATGGTTGAATAAAATATATACCCTCCCTTCTATGGAATAAAATGAATGAAACAAGAGATATATTAGTTTACTTGGAGTGGTTCTTCTATGAAGTATTGATGAACAAGAAAAGCAGTATGCAGTAAATATGATTAATATGATCCCATTTTTGTAGAACAATTACTTTTAAACAAGCTTGTACATGCATGTATGTGTTTATGATGTGTGTGGTGTATAACCGTATAATTTTTATAAGCATAAATAAAAGTATGGAAAGATTCCAAGTTATTAAAATGAGTTATTTAATGTGGAGCTCGGACAGGGAAACAAAGAAAACAAAACCTGTGCATCCCTCTCTCTCTCTCCCTCTCTCTCTGACACACACACGTTTCTGCACTGATAAATAACCAATAATGAAAAGGTCACAATTTGGGGAGTTCTAGCTCTCCTCCTGTCCACACTTTCGACTCACAAGGCTGCTCACAGGAAGACCTGCCACTCTGTTGCTTTCAGCAGACTTCTCCCACTGCCTGCAAGGTGTGAGTCTGCTAGTGAGATGTTATATATTCTCTCCTCTATCAAGAAGTCATCAGACTATTCTAGAATTACAGAGACCTCGCCATGACAGCCAAGCTGCACACAAATTCAGCTCTTCTCCAAAAACACTGATAGGCCCTTGTGGCTACCATCACTATCACCATCACTAAGAGAAGTTAGGGGCAAGACCAGAAGCATGGGCCCCACGTGGGGAGAGAGGCAGGGAGCCTCCCCTTCCCTGATCCTCTTCCTCTTTTGGGATGCCTCCCTGGGGCCTGTTCTGGATTGGCTCAGTCCTCTGGGTAGCTGTCTCTAAAGGGCACTGTGGAGGGTGTGACCACAGTCCAACAGCTATACAGGGAAACAGTCATCTCATGCTTCACTCAGGGCGGGAGTGGCCATTCCCTGGACCCCGTGTCACAGTCGCCTCATCCGAGAAATGCAAATTTCCAGGGAGAGAAAATTCACTCTCAGGACAACATATTCTATTTTCTGAAAACTACACTTTTTACATTGATCTGAATTTCACCCCGATAATGTTTCTAACTCTCTGGTCCAAGTCCTACCCCCTGGAGCCAAAAGGAATAACATATTTCCTCTTTCACAAGAAGAAGGTGATAATGCCCCAAGGGCTTTTCTCTTAACTTGACTAAACATCCCCAGTTCCTTCAACTGGTACTGAGCATACATCTCAGGAATTTCCTGACGGCGGGTCAAACTGTTCGTCCTCTAGTGAAACACGGGATTCGGACAGGATACAGGCAAAGACTCACATGGGCAAGCCCCCCTCCAGGGCACAAGTGTGAAGGAGAGATGGAGCAGAGTGGGGAGGAAGGCATTTCCAAAGGCCCTTCCCCTCACCCAGGAGCCCTCCTCTGAGGAAGGTGAAAGAAGCCCGTGGCTGGTGTCCCAACACAAATGACTACCCCCAGTTTCCACGCCCAGCTCCAGACGTACTTCACTGAGCTTGCCTGGCCATGATGTAACACAGGAAGGCTGCACAGGCTGAACCAGACATGAGCATGGCAAGAGGAACGGGAGATGCAATCCAGCTGTGTGCCCTTGAGAAGGCAAACAAGCATCTCAGCTTCCTGTCTGAGGGGCTGTGGGCTGTGGGCTGTGGTGTGGGCCCCGGGCAGGCCACACTTCACCAGCTTGCTGTGGGCACCTGAGCCTGGGCCCCAAAGGGAGAAGCGAACTAATTTAGAATTAGAGACCTGGGCCTAGAATAATGGAGCCCCAACTCTAGAAATAGCTTTTAAAGATAAAGACAACAGTGGTACTGTGGTAGGCAGTTAGACAGAGATGAGCAGAGCAAGGACGATGGGCCAGGTACAGAAAGTCACCAGGGTGGAAAGTCCTGGGTGCCTAGCAAAGGACAATTGTAGGGTGGGACCTCGCCCCCAGGGCGACCTTTCCTCATGGTCAAGCGGTTTGGACCCCCTGACCTTTCCTTTCCTCCCTAGAGTTAACATCTAGGCCAGTGATGGCGAACCTATGACACGCGTGTCAGAGGTGACATGCGAACTCATTTTTTTGGTTGATTTTTCTTTGTTAAATGGCATTTAAATATATAAAATAAATATCAAAAATATAAGTCTTTGTTTTACTATGGTTGCAAATATCAAAAAATTTCTATACGTGACACGGCACCAGAGTTAAGTTAGGGTTTTCCAAAATGCTGACACGCCAAGCTCAAAAGGTTCACCATCACTGATCTAGGCCTAAGTTATATTTCAGCTCCAGGCCCAGAAAAGCAACAAAACCAGACACAGCTGACCTCAGAACCAGCTGCATTGACCTTAGTCCCCTGCGCTAGAACTGGCCAGTCAATCAGTGGAGACCACAACCCTGAATGGACACACCTGGAAAACCGCTGAATATTCTACTGAGATCTTCCCCTGGGACCTCCCCTAAGATCTCCACCCTTAACACTGTTAGGAGGAGGACCCAGGGCGCTCGCCCTCTCTCCCTTCAGGAGTATGCCCTCACCTTTCCCTGTCCCCTCCCCCCAGGTAAGTTACCATTAGCTTCCTCACCCCCAAGATCCAAGGGCCCTTCCTTTGCCTCTATCACTTGTTTCCTAAGTCCATTTTTTTCTAGGAATTACTTAACCTATGTCTGCGATTTTATAAATACACTAGAGGCCCAGTGCACGAAATTTGTTTCGTGGGGGGCAGGGGGTCCCCTCAGCCCAGCCTGCACCCTTTCATAGTCCTGGAGCCCTCAGGGGATGTCTGATTGACGTCTTAGGCCCACTTCCCCGACATTCTTAGCACGGCTGCCTCCACCGCTGCATTCACCAGCCAGCCATGAGCCTAGCTCCTGCATTGAGCGTCTGCCCCCTGGTGGTCAGTGCGTGTCATAGCGACCAGTTGTTCTGCTGTTCGGTTGATTTGCATATTAGCCTTTTATTATTTAAGATGTTTTCTTATAGTTGGAGTCTTGGCTCTGAATTCTTTCCTAGCCAGAACTCAAGTACTGAGGTTGCTGAACCCAGGTCCCCACCAACCTAACACCAGCTGCCAATCGCACCGCCTACAACAGGACTGAAATATTTTTAAATTAAATTTAAAAAGCTGAGTCAGTAAACTTTCAATACTTAGTTCCTTGCAGGAGGAATCTTAGTAGAGTTCCAGGAGCGCTGTGCTCACTGAGGCTCTTATTGGCTGAGCAACAATGTGCATGGCACATCCCTGCTTCCGACCTCTGTCTGCCTTTGATCAAACAGAGATAGCATCTGCGTAAAGAAACCGAAATAAAGACCTGTTAAGGGAACTGACTATGCCACTATGGATTGCTATATCAATTTGACTTTATTATTCCTGCTGAGGATAAGCAAGTGAAGGTATCCAGTCAAAGACTGGGAGCCAGTAACCAGAATGAAACCACTGTGACTGGGTGATAACACTGGGCCACTCTTCCCAACAAGATGAAAAGAATAGAAACGTAGTGAGAACTGAAGGCGGTCACAGAGTAAATACTCGAAGCCCAGGCCACAGAGGAGGAGCCTGACACTGGATGATGCTCAGGACATTCCACAACAATGCGGGCTGGTGCTCCCAGGGGAGAGGAGGCCTGAAGGGGCCTTTTCATCCTCACCGGGACAATGCTGAGTCTCCTGAATGCCTCTTTTGTTCCACAAAAATCACAAACATTTTCTAACTGCCCAGTGTTTTTCTAGCTGTTTGGTCTTCGCTCAAAGGTCCTAAGATCACAGAAAGGCTTCCAAGAACAATAGCTGGTAAACCTGCTTGGAGCAGTTGAAACAACAAGGCTGAGGGTTTCTGCTGAAAGAGGGAAGGCAGGCGGAAAGAAGGGTCAGGGGCTGGGCCGTGGGGGGCAGGCTCGACCAGGGCTCCCCGAGGGCGGGAAGCTCCCACTGGGCCTGCAGGGTTCCTGCAGAATGACGGGCACTGGCTGCACTTCTCCGGGATCAGATTCCAGTCAGAAGTCTCGTGTTGTTCTCTCTCTCTCTCTCTCTCTCTCTCTCTCTCTCTCTCTCTCTCTCTCTCTCCTCTTCTTCTCTCCCTCTCTCTTCTCTAAAAATGAAAAGCTTAGATTCCTATCTTGTCTTCTAAAACCTACATCAAGGCCCCAGGGAGGGGACAATCTGCTCAAAGAAGGGCAACAAAGAGCCTGGCCCTCCTGCTCTGATGCTGCAGCTGTCCCATCCCCCAGGGGTGTCCTTCCATCAAACACCACTGCTGCCCCCTTGCTGCCCAGATACCCCCACAGGGGCCCCGGAGAGGGAACGCCTGGAAAAGAGCCTCACGCTGCATGGGGAACCCTGGCTCTCCCACGTCCTAGCTCCAAGGCTGGCCTTGAGTATGTGTGTAAACAGTCTGCACCTCACTTTTCTCATCTGGAAAATCGGGGTAATATTAATAAGGACTTTATAAAATTGCCGTCAGGATTAACACTCCATATAAAGTACTAAACACATTGCCCAGTGCAGGGTGCACCCCAATAAAGGGGACTGGCCATTCTCCCCTGTTCTGTGGCTCACAGGCAGGGTCGGATGTGTTGTGGGTTGGCGGGTGGCTAAGGTTGAGGCCAGGTGAGCTCTCTCTGGCTTGCTGCTGCCTCCTCTTGAGCCCCTTCCCCTGTGGTCCAAATACCTGGCAAGGTGGCTTCCTCAGCTCAGCTGACACCCCGCCCTTAGAGACAACGCATTTATTGAAAGTCCCCCTGACCTATGTGGGAGCCGTGGAGTCACCCGACCTAGAGATCTGTCTTTCTACCTATGGATGGGTCAACCCTCCACCCAGGCCAGCCTGAGCCAGGTCTGGTTGCATTTCCCTAGGCCTTCTGGGCAGAAACTTGGCTAAGTACTGCCTCAGCTTGAAATTCAAAGAAAAAGAAAGGTTAGGAGAGAGGGGCTCCCTCTAGTGCAGAAAAGAAGTGAAGAAAGTCTGGTCCCTGAGCCCAGAATGGATGGAGAGCTTCACCAAGACCTCTAATCCTCCCCATCTCTGCTCCTTTACCTCCTAGTGGCCCTCACACCCTCCAGAGATGGCTGCCTGGCCCAGCTCATTCTTCCACCTTATCTGTCCCCACACCTCACTGTAAACCCCCCATCAGTCCTACCAGAGAGCTCTCTGCTCCCTAAACCTACTCCTACTTCCTACCCACTGGGTTTGGGGCTATGACACATGCTGGTCCTGCAATGAGGACACCCCGATGAAAGGCGAAGGCCCTCAGCTGGGACTTCCGGAAAAACATGGGAGGGGTGTTGGGCCGCCTGTGCTTCTTCCCAGCTCTGCCTTCAACTGCCCCCAAGACCTGGAGCAAAGGCTACCCCCTCTCCTGGCCTCGATCTTCTCATCTATAAATAGTGAGCGCTAGACCCATCATCTCTCAAAGGCACCACCAGCACTGAGATGCCACAAAAACTCTGGTCTCCAGGGAGCGATGGAAAAAAACAGCACAGTGTCAGGCCAGAAAGTGCCCAGGCCAGAGCACCCCATAGCCAGCAGAGCCTACAAGGATGTGAAGGTCTGATTCCCAAAGTCCCAGATATCCTCAGCGGCCAGGCTCCACTCCACAGCAAGCGGGGAGGGGACTGGGAGAGGAGACAGCCAGCGCCAATCACCACAAATTAGCAGGGAAGCCAGAAGAAGGAGGGAGTCTCTGGCTCTTTCACTTTCTCATTAATGATGGCACATAAACACCCCCCTCACACCCCCACCCGCGTGGCAGCCAGGACAGATGTGCTTGCCCCTGGCATTACAAGGCCGAAGAAGGAAGAGCATCCGGTGTCCAGCATCCCTGTGCCCGGGACCGCACTGCAAGGAGGACGCTGTGCTCACTGTGCCCAGAATGGGTGTGACAGGCTGGGAAGGACGGGGGCTGTGAGCCAGGAGGCCTGGGTACCCACCCAACCCTGAAACCAACCAGCTGGGTGCCCTTGAGAAACTCACTTTTCTCCCGAATCATTTTCCTACACTGGAAAATGAAGGAGCTGGATGAGATGATTTCCATGTTCCCATTCAGCTGTGACATTCTATAATTCTACTAAATGAGAATGAGAATAGATCGAATCAGCTAGAACTAATTCAACCAATAATTTTAGATACCTCTAACATTAAAAAAAAATCCTATAAAACCTTGTTCTGAATGGCTGGAGATGCTACAGACAGAGGAAGGAATGGAGGGGCCCAGCCACCCATCACAGTGGATAAGCCCCCTACCACCTCCCCAGAGCCTCCCCGTCGGCAAGCCCACCCCCGAGCTGGCTGATGTAATCAGCGTGGGATGAACCCGTGTCAGTCTTCCCTCTCCTGACTGAGGAGGCTTTGGGGATTCCAGGAAAGCAGGGAGGTACTGCTGCCCGAGTCATTAACATCTGCAACACAGCAGAGAACTCTCTCTGGATCATCTGTGGAGGCAGAAGATGAGTGAGTCCTGGGCTGGAAGGCCTGTGTCTGAAGAAGCTCATCGGCTGAATTATTAACGGGGCTCTGAACACTGCTCAAATTTCCCAGGACAGGTGGTTTTGTGACCAAAAAAGGATGATTGTGGATTCCCAGGCAGTGTCACCACCCATGAGTGCCTTAAAGTATCTCCAGGACCCACTGCAGGAAATTCGGTCAGCGTCTTCTTGGACACGGGCATGATAATGGCAAAGGAGGAAGGGGTGCCTGACGCTACAGGGCCTGGGGCCCCTGCCCCACACCGATTTCTGTCCCCCAACGCAGAACATCGCCAGGGCCCTATTTACAAAGTGCTGGAGCAGAAGGGGCCTTTTGGGTCTCTGGCCCAGCAGCCTCCGTGGAGTCTCAGGGCCTCGGGAAAACAGGTGCATGTGAAAAAAGGGACCTGGGTTCAAAATTTTAAACAAGGTTACGTTCAACAAAGCTAGACCAGTCTGTGTACTTCAGGACTTCTCAGAGCCTTTAATGGGTTCCATAACTCTAGACGAGGAAAATGAAAAAAAAAAATTTAGGTAAAATATTCATTTTCCCAAACTTACTTAATTATAAAATCTTCTCCAGGACATGTTCTGGGATTGGTATTCCATGGAATTCACCTTGAAAAGTGCGGCCTTAGGCCACCATCCTCATTTTATAGCTGAGAGACAGAAGGCCGGAGTGAGCCAGAGCCCAGCAGAGTCCCTCATGCTAAAGTAATGTTCCAGGTGCTTGGCAGCTACTTCAGGGCAAACTGCAAGACTTCATCCAGAAACTGACAAGACAGCCAGGAACTAGAATGTTAATGGGAAAACGAGGGTATGAATCCAAGCCTGAGGATCCCCCTAGAGGGAAATGGTTTGCAGTAAACAGCATGAGAGAGCTCTGAGACCTTTTGGCTTGGCACTGAGTAATACCTTTTTTCCTGATAATAATTTGCTTAATGTTTCTGTGTTTCCCTTGCTAGACTGTGAACTCCATGGGGCAGGAACCACGCCTGTCTAGTTCATGAATACATCCCCAGCCCCTGGCACCGGGCCTGGCAAGCAGGTAAATATTTGCTGACTGACTGATAGACTAACGAGCACATGCAACAGTATCTACTCCCAAGAGCCCAAGCCACCTTGAAAATGAGCCCTCCTGTTTATAGATGCAAGAACCCCATGGAGAAGTAGACACAAACCTCAACACTGGGAGGCTGCCCTGCTTGCTGCCTGGGAACGTGGTCAGCCTGGCTCTCGGGACCACGGCTCCCACTGGAGCCGACCCGAGCACAGAAGGGGGCTGGCTCCGGAAAGGCTGCGTCTGAGCCAGGCTGGGACCATTTTTATAGGTGCAGGCACATCTGTATTTTCTATCAACGCTGCAGGGTGAGCAAGGCAGCCACGGGTCATGTGAAGTGCAGAGGGGAAAACAGACACAGTAGGAATAAATGAGGTTCCAACTTCTTTTAAGCCAACACAGGATCCATTCATTTATTACACATTTACTGAGTGGCTATTCACAAAGAAAAAAGAAAAAAACGAAAGGTTTAATCCCCATCCTCAAGAAGCTGAAAGCCTAGAATGAGAGAAAAGATGGTGCAGAAGTAACCTTATAGCAAGGAAGACAGCGATGTCAGAGACACACACAGACACACAGAGATCCCCACGCACAGGACACGGGCCTCCGACAGAAAGCTGCACTGACATTAAGTTGGGGGCCTGAGGATGATGTCTCTCGCCTCCACAGCCCGCAAACGCGTGACCAGAACAGCCCCCAGCAGGAAGGGAAGAGGTGAAGGTGGGAAACACTGGAGCCCAGGTTACTTTCATTCTCATCTCCTTCTGTTTGGGGCTTGGACATCAGGAAGCAGCCCGGGGCAGGCCTCCTCAGGAAGTGCCAGGAAACAGGAGGGCCCTGGCAGGTCTGCCCCCAGGAGGGGAGGCAGAGGGAGCACTCTGGCTAGGGGCGGTGATGGTGACGGTGGGGGTGATGGGGAAAAGCCAGGGTGAGCTGCAGAGGCTGGGACAGCCGTCCTCCGGACACCTGATTCAAACCTCTTGGGGTGGGGGTGATCCCCAGTTGGAATCTAATCTCAGTCAATATCTTGGTAGTATCTGATAGCCCCCCAGGCTCCCAAATACAAGTTATATCGACAGAGTGAAGAAACCACCTGATTTTCAACCAAAATCTTGTAGGAAATGAGCTGATATGTCTACAGTCAGAATCTGTGACCAGGAGTGGGGTCAGACTGAAACCTCTGATGGTGCCGATCTGGTAGTGGGGGTTGAGGCCATGGGTGAGGACAAACCCACAGGTCCCAGCAGCTTCAGTCCTTCTACCAGAGCTGGGAGCCCGGCTAGGCCACAGCATCCGCTAACAGGGAAAGAGAGGGCGGAGGGCAGCTCTGGGCAACACAGACCAAGGACAGCACCCAATCCAGGAGTGGTTTCCTCCGGCCTCATCAAAGAGTGATGGCGAAAATAGGAGTTGCTTCCTCCTGGTTGGAAGTATATTCGGAGATGGAAATACAGGGGCTGCTGTTCCTTGAGGGTTCAGTACAATCATTGGGGAGCCATGTCTAAACTAAGGGTGGCCTTTACTGTGCCCCTGTTCCCTGAGCTCCCTGGATGGGGGACCTGGAAGGAAACACTGTCTGCCCAGGGACCAGGGGAACAGGGCCTGAGAAGGGCCAGGTGGGCAAGGGATACTGTGCAACTGGGTTTCAAGAACTGAATATACTTTCTTGGCCAAGGCAGACACACTAGGCTGGACACAGAAAGGCCCCTTCTACAACAACCTGCTCCCAAGGAGCGGGGCTCCACCATCCAGCAGCTCTGAGATCAGGGACATCGAATTCGCTGTTTTCCGTGGTTGGGTTTCTGTGGGGAAGGGGGGTGGTTTGGAGGAGCAGAGCCTGAGAAGGGAGCTTGGCTGCAGGTAGTTTGTGAGGTGACCCGAAAAAGCAGGAGATACAAAAAAGGAGGAAAGCCAACACAAGGGTGCCTTGTCAAGACTGCTGTTGTAGGCATGAGCACTCGGTCTGGCCAGGAACACAGACAAGAGCACCGACGCCCCCCAGACCTGCCCTCCACACAGGCGGGGGGCTGGCGCACTGTCCCCTAGTTCCATGCCCCAGGGCTGAAGGTTGCCTGGCAGCATCCACTCCCACTCCCACTGCTGGGCTGTGCACCGTGGACGCCCCCGGTGGAGACAGGACCCCAGGGGGAGCCTGAGCTCTCACAAGACTGTCCCTGTAGCTGTAACTGAAATCAAAGCTGGCCAAGGGCACTGGACTCAGGCACCACAGCCTCTGCTACAAAATGTATCACTTATTCTACCTTATATATTTTCTTCTTGACCTGCAAGAAGGTAAGGGCTGAACTAAATCCTCAATCAAAACAATTAAAATATCTGACTTTTTACTTCCTCTTCCTACATGTTGTTTTGACCTGTTATTTTTTAATGTAAACTTTACCTAGATCTCCTTTATTAGCTACCACCTTAAAATCTTTGCAAATAGATGGGGCCTACGGTATAAATAAATTAATAAAAATACAGTAGGTCCTCAGGTTACGTTGTGGAGATCTGCTTCTATGGCGCGACGCAACGCAAGTTTTGCCGTAAGTTGGAACCCACCTACATAAGCACCTACGTCACTCACATGGAGCACATGCACAGCAGTAATGAAGTGAAACAGTAAAAAAAATTTAAAAGAAAGATAACAATTCCTGACCTTTACTTGTGCTAAATAAATAATAAAAAACATAAAGCACATATGTACATACGTCAAAATGACAGAACTTATTTTTTTTATAAATAAATGGGAGATGGCGACGTAACCACCAAATGACGTACATCGAGTCCGACGTAACCTGAGGACTGTCTGTATGTGCATTAGAATTTAGATTAAAGCAACTTTTTGGCAAGTTCATGACATCCCTTGAGATCACTGAGAAAGATACCAGGGACCACGACAAAATCGCATCTGGGAACCACATATGGGAACTACTGCTCTCTAGTCAGCAAATGAAAAATGTCAACAGTGACAAATGGCACAACACACACACACACACACACAAACACACACACACAGACACACACACACACATGCGCCATAAGGTTATTTTTAAATTTCTCTCCGTCACAGACCTTCCCTGAGTAAGCTAATGCAGTTTTCTTTTTATAATGAGTTGAGTTCCACTCCAAATTCTCAGAGGTGAGGCTGAGACCCCACTCACAACCGTGTAGGATGAGACAGGGTGAGGCCCCATGGAAGGCTGCCAGCTCTGCGTATAAAGAAGCCACATCGGCTGCTTAGCGAAGGGGTCGGGTAATTGTTCACCCACCCACCCCTTGGCACAGGGCTGGCCCATGGATGCAGACATGGCCAGGACACACCGCCTGTGCCTTGGAAAACACATGGTCCAATGCGCATGAACAGACTCAACTCCTCCCTGATAAAGGCAGGTCACAAGTCACCTCCTCCTTGGTAAATGAGATCAGTCACTCTCCATTCATCCATTCACTTAGCAAGCATCCACTGGGACTAAATGTGGAATGTTGTGTCAATCATCGGAGACATAAAGGTGACAAAGGCACAATTCCTTCTCTCTAGGAAGGAGCTCATGGATTTGGACTGGACCAACGCTGACATTCTTCGATTCTGTGACAGTCTGGGCAAAGGCCTGCAGGGCGAAGTGACTTCCAGGGAAGGCAGCATTCGGGACAGAATGTCCATTCTTGAGAAAGAGGGGATACAGAAAAACAGGCAGCCCCGAAGCGTTCCTCCTTCCCTCAGTCTAAACCCAACACTCCCCTCCCTGGAGAAAGCAGTCAACAACAAGGCCACACTGTCTGTCAGGGCGGGGGCGGGGGGAGGTGCTCAGCCCCCGAAGCCCTCATCACTCAGGTCACCTGGTGGAAAAACACTGTAACTCTGGTGGGTGGTGATTTGATTTCCTTGCCTGTTTGCGATGCAATTATGATGCTATCAAAGCAGAGGAGCCAAAAATCTCTCAGAGGGAAGCAGAAAGGGAGTCCTTTTATCTCCATAGGCACATTCTGCAACTCAGGTGCAGAACCGACAGCTGGGTCCATTTCACAGGATGATCTCCCTGTGGATTTTCAAAACTAGGCTGAGAAATTTAAAGAACAGGACCTGAGAGTAAAGGAGGCAGGAACCTGAAGAAGCTGGGATGGGCATCATGTTCTGGAAAAGTATTTCCTTTGGGAAAAGCCTTCCTCAACACAGCTTCCAGTCAATCTGAATGTTCAGAGATTGGTGAGGCCTTGGGGAGGTAGGAACCGCCAAACCGAAATAGAAGCTTTTGGAATTCTCTAACAGTGGTCGGAGGATCGGAAATGAATTTTGAAGTGTAGCTGAAATGATTATGCAAATCAGTGAAAGAGGTGATTATTCAAATGTGTCATCTCCCATCATCTATATTATAAAAGGCCAGTGGTCGTAATGACGTAACAACCAAACGACCGGTCACCAGGAGGTGCACTGATGGGTCTCGTGGTGCGGCGGGTCTGGGGTCCCACGGTGGTGCGGTGGGTCTGGGACTTGCGTGGTTTTGCGTGCTGGGCCTCTAGTATAGAATGACAGACTAACAGAGCTGAAGGGAGCTTAATGATCAGTGGCATGCCGGAGCCCAGGGCCCGTGAGGACCTGCAACCTGTCACGGGGTGGGTCCTGTGATGGGGCGGGTGTAGGTGCACGTGGCCACACCACTGGTGGCCAATTCAGAAGCATTTCTCACTCTTTAGCATGTGGTCTTGGTCTGCTTATGTGGCATCCATAGCTCAGACTCAGTGCAGCCCCAGGAGGCAAACAATGAGCAGAGGCCTGGGTATCCTCAGTACTTCCTCACAGACAGGTACCGCCCCCCACCAGGATGCCCAAGCCAGAACCCGGGGTGCCACCTCAATCCCATGGCGCCCTCACCCTCCTCCGTAATGACCCCTCCTTAAATATCATCTCCACTCAAATCATATTTTCACTCCTCTCCAACCTAATCTCCATCATGCAGCAGACTGGACCTTCCTAAAATGAAAATGAAACCAGGCCTCCCCACCCTCTACAGGATAAAGTCCACACACTTCGCTGTGGTTTATGAGGTGCTTCATGTCTGACTCTTACCCTGCCCACCCTGGTGCCTGGACTGAACTCACAATTCCCCGCAGCACCTCGGCCATTGACCCTGCAGCAACCTTTACATAAGATGTCCTTTCTTCCTTGCAAACTCCTACTTGTCTTCCAGTAAGTCACCTCCTCCTGATGCCCTCTCTGATTACCCCTAGTTGAGTTCAGGAGTATTCACTCAGCCCCCTATCACAATATGATCCATTACTTGCTTACTTGAACACCTCCCCCATTGCATTACAACCTCCTTGATGGTAGAGACTTCTATTTCTGTCTCTTCAGATCTTAGAACACTGGTACAATGCTTGCTGTGAAAGAATGACTGACTCTGAATGATCCAATGCATGAAGAATGAAAGCAAGCACCAACCAATCTACTAGAAGATGAGAGCTGTCTGGTCCAAGGTCAACAAAGAAATCCAAATGCAAGCTGAGTCATTTTAATTATTTTGGAAAGTAAAAGGGCAGCTAAATCATAAAAGTAAAATAAAAATTTTCATCTTTAAAAAATGACTTTATATAGATCTGTCAGTACTTATGCTTGTTCCACTCTGGAAAAAATGTTGTGTGGAGGAAAGGTGGTAGGCGACGGGCAGTCAGGGACGGCGTTAAAAGATGTCTCCATCTGTGGAAAACAGAGTTTAGCACACACTGAATCTGCACTTGCACTGCAGCAATATACCTGCTCCTGCCCTTATTTTTTTTATAACAGCTTTACTGACATATAAATCACGTACCACACAATTCACCACTTAAGTGGTTTCCAGGATATTCACAGAGTTGCGCAACTATCAGCATGATCAATTTGAGAACATTTTCATCACCTCAAAAAGAAACTCCATACCCTTTAGCGATCCCTCCCACAAACCTCCCAACCCCAGCTGCCAAGGCCCTAAGCCACCACTGGGCCTACTCTGACATTTCATATAAATGGAAGGAGATAATGAATATGTGGGGTTTGTGATTGGCCTCTCTCATTCTACATGCTGTTTTCGGGTTTATCATGTTGTGTGAATAATTCATTCCTTTTTTATGGCCGAATAATAATCCATTATATGGATAGAGCACATTTTAGTTATCCATCCAGCTGATAGACATCTGTGTTGTTTCTACCTTTTGGCGGCTATTGTGAATAATGCTGCCATGAGCATTCATGTCCAAGTTTTTGGTGGGCAGGTACTTTCCATTCTCTCGAGTATATACCTAGGAGTGGAATGGCTGGGTGATATGGTAACTCTGTTTAACTTTTAGAGGAATAGCCAGACTGTTTTCAAAAGTGACTGCACTATTTATATCCCGTCAGAAGAGTGTGAGGATCCAACATCCCCACCTCCTCGCTAACACTGTTACTGTCTTTTATTATAACCATTCTGTCTCACTGTGGTTTAGATTTGCATTTCCCTGATGACTAAATGATGTTGAGCATCTTTTCATGTGCTTTTTGATCATTTGTATGTCTCTCCTATCTTTTCCCCAGCTGCATGCAATTTTCGGGATTTCCTGGTAGATCTTTGGGCCCTTCTCTGAGGACTTTGGGTCCAGGGCCAGCATCCCCACCATCGACAGGACTCATCCACTAGCACTTTAGATGTGACTCTGAAGCTGACCTGAAGTGGCAATGATGCAAATCAATAGACAGGAACTGTGCAGCCTTCTGCCTTCCAGAACTGCAAGGTAGGGATTGGGTTGGGGTAAAAGGTACAGAAATGAATGAGGGCAGACCCTGCTTGTCTCCCAGGACTTTGCAATCCAGCTGTGGGGACACCAGGGTAAGAGTAAAGAAATGCTTTAACAGAGAGCTATGAACAAAGGGAAAGGGAGATGTGATTCCAACTGAGGGATGGATGCAGATCAAGAAGCATTCGTGAAGTAGCTATGCTTGAGCTCAGCTTATAAATAAGTAGGATTTCAACAGCAGGAGTAGGGGAGAGAACGGCATGCACAAAGCCCTGGAGACAAGAAGAGGTAACAGGCAATCTGGAGGGGCTGGACTCAAGGCCAGTACCTGTGAGAGGCTGAACAAATGCACCCACACCCACAGACAGTTCACTGCACACACAGCTTCAGGGTATGAGGAGAGGGGAAGTGGAGGGAAATGAGTCTGAAAGATCAGGTTGAAGCCAGATCAAAGGGGCCTTCACACCATGCTAAGTGTGGCTTTGTCTTGCAAGCAACAAGGAAGGAAAGAGAGCAGGGCCCAGTGGTGGCAGGGTCCCCAAGGGTCTGCACATCTTAGTACCTGTAAATACAACACCACAGCCAAGACCTGTGAGTCCTGCAAGCAGCAACATTCGGTGCCTCCCTTGCAACCTGCCCTAAGAAACACCCCATAGGAAGTGTTCTGCCTCGTGCTGACCTGTTCCATCAGCCTGTTCCTTCCCCACTGCTGGGAAGCAGCCGCTTTCTGTCACAGGCTTCCTAACTACCACATTGCTCCATCCCCCTAGATCAGAACCCCAGCCAGCTGGAGAAGGTCCTCAGTCCTTCTCCTCCCATTTCCAAACACACCGGTTCTCCGCCCGCGAAAGGGACATGCAGGCCACTGCCAATGAGACACGTGCTCTGTCTCCCCGTCTGTAAGGCGGGTGGATGGTTCTGTCCCAGCTCTGCATTCTCACCAGAGCCTTACAAGCAAGGGCAGCCTCGGCTCTGCACCCAGCCGTCCTGGAGCACTAGACACACAGCCCTGGGCTGGCTACAGCATGGCTATTTCTGCAACTGCAGCAACACCCACAAACCAGCAGTCCCAGGGAACGGCCTGGGATCAGCTGCAGCAGGAAAACACATCTCCAGAAAGCCTCGCTCCACCCTCTTCTCCACAGCGGCCACACGTCGACGTCGACGATGCAAGTGACAGTTCAAACTGAGAAGTGAGAACCTCCTTCTGAGAGGACCGTCCTCTGAGCTTGACTGGGCAGGGCCGGGAGCAGCGCAGGCAGCAGGCGCTTCCCAGCGGCCCCAGCCTAGCGGGCTATTTGCACCACAGAGGATACAAGGCTGCAATAAAGTAGAGGGACATTGGACTAAGCTTGACCTCTGGCTCCTCCATTTTCTAGTTTTGTGACCTTGGGCAGATTCTGTAAAGTGGAGTCACCATCTCTCCTAGCTGTCCCCTAAGGGGCCAGCGAGTAGATGTGGCAAAAAAAAAAAAAAAAAAAATGAAGTCCAGGCACGTGGTCAGCATCGGGAGGATCAACAGGACAATGCTGGAAGTCAGCCCAGAGACTGGAGGGAGCCAGGCAGGCCTCACTCCTAAGGAACTAAGGAACCTAATGGGGCTGTGGTGTTAGGAAGGCAGCATGGGGATGGGGACCATGCAGGAGCCGGGACAAGCCAGGGCCTGGCTGTTGGGCCAGGAGGCTGCAGGCCAAAGGCCTAGCTGGTGCTGCGGTGGGGGCCATGGCTGCACCCTGAGCCTGTAGGGCCTGGGTGTGAATGGGGTCACAGATGGAATGGAAAAGGCCAAATACACACATCACGTGGCCCCTGGGCCAGCCACAGAGAGGAGATGAGCACAGATGTAGGCCCTTGGATTTTTACAAACCAGCTAGCTTCAACTTCGCTCCCCAGACTTGCTTTCTGCCGCCCTGCCTGTATGGAGCCCATGGGCTCCAGCCAAACTGCCCTCCTCCTGGGCCCTGGACCCAGCCCCACCTTCTCCTGCCTCTGACCTCACTCGGGCTCTTCCCTGAACGGCCCTCCACAACCTCAGCCCCAGGACACACCGGTCCTCTCCCTCCCTGTGCCCTCCAGAGTCCTCAACCTCAGCCGCCCTAGGGCAGCAGGCTTGCGCCTGGCTCCTTTCCGCACCCCCAGTGCCCAGCAGGGCCTCGACAGAGCAGGCTCCAAACAACAGCTATGAGCTTCGTTTTTATTTCAACGTAAGGAAAAGGTATTCAATGAACCACACAGGTTCTGACACCTACCATATCAGTGCACACTCCACGGTCAGAGCGCCAGCCCCACGCCAGGACCCAGTGCTGGGGCCCCAGGGAACGAGACGGTGTCCTCTTACAGGTTCGTGAGGGAGGTGGCTATCCACCTGAAATGCCACCAGCTGATTCTCAGGGAGGGCGCTGCCAGCATCAATCCACGTTTAAACAGACTCAGTGTCACTCGACATAACTCATCCTTTTCATCCTCTCAGAAATGCAAACCTGTTAGGAGACGGACTGAGATGCTCACAGGCGGCAAGGTATCGAGTCCAGGAGACCGTTCCTTCGTTAGGGGCCGGACACCACAAAGACAGGCAGCCCTGGAGTCCATCAGTGCCCATGGGACACCCAGGGACAGGGCAGCTCAGCCATCAGGAACCACCCAAGGTTTGAGCCCAGTGTCCTATTCACAGGCTGTGACAACCTGGGCCTGAGTTTTTCCCTGTACCGCCCCTTTCTTCCTGTAGAATGGGGATGGAAACAGTATTGACCTCATGGAGCTGGGATAATTACACAGCCAAGCTCTCGGCAGAGTGTTTGGCCCAGGCTCCACCTTCATGCACCATGAGCTGTGCTATTATTATTACAAAATACATTTCTGTCATCGTTCATTTAAACTGAACCAGAGGAAAACAACGGTGTTAAAGGCACTGATGACACCAGCCTTTGCTGGGGAGATGAGCTGGGAGCCTTCTTTGTTTACGGGCAGATTTGGAGCTGACCCCCACCATCCCGGAGGCCCTGGTGCAGTAGCTTAAAGACTAATAATAACTTTCCAGATGTGGGTGCAGCACTTTATTTAAGGCTTACACAGACCTTCAAAAACGTGTAAGACGCATGATATGATTCTCATTTTACCACTGAAGAAAACAAGGCAAAATTTCAGAATTCCACACATAATTCTCCATCAAAACTGTATATTCTGATGAACAAGGGCAGAAGTAGCTACATTCTGCAAACTGAACCTTCCAGTGAATTGAGTTATAGGGACACTGAATCTTAAGGCGTCTTATCCAGAAAGACCTGCTAGGGGTGGAGACGGTGGGCAGGTGTCCCGGCCGGCACGGTCTCGGGACTCTGTAACAAGGACGGTGCAGACAGGAGTGAGGAGGATCGGGGGGCATGAAATGGGAACAAGGAGAGAGCAGAAGCTCCGGCTGGACAGACGGTAGCTGCGGGTGTGAAGCTCAGGTGAGGAGAGGGACATCGATGTTTCCTGGATGACACTGGGGTCTCAGCAGCCACATCTGCAGGCAGATGGCTGTGCCAGCTCTGTGGAAGGAAAAAGGGGGAGGGGCTTCCTCCCAAAGTAGGACTGAGAAAAAATTGGGGGGCGGGGGGGGGTCCATGAGTTTTGGAAGGACTGCAGTCAAATTTGACCAAAAATCTCAGGAGAAATTGTCCCGTAAGCGGCAGCATCAATCGGACTCTAGAAGAATGTGCCTGCACCAAGAAAACCAGACTCTCAGCCCCCAGCATGATAAGAGCCCATCTTTTACTCGCCTCGGCAAGCAGTAACAACCCGGGCAGAGGAGCTGGTGTGAGGGCCTCGCAGACGCACAGAACTGGTGAGCAGTGTGTTCTGTGGCTCCGCTCCTCTCCTTATTTTATAGATGCTCACTTAGCACTTGTGCTTGGTATTGTTCCAAGCGCTGTATTAATATTAACCTACTCAGCCTCACAACCCCACCCCCTTAAGGAAGGTCCTGTTTTACAGAAAATGCTTCCCCCCGCCCCCTCCGGCATGACAAGGTCAAGAGATCAGCTCAAGCCCTAACCAGTATGGCTCAGTGGATAGAGCGTCGGCCTGCGGATTGAAAGGTCCCAGGTTCGATTCCGGTCAAGGCCATGTACCTTGGTTGCGGGCACATCCCCAGTAGGGGCTGTGCAGGAGGCAGCTGATCGATGTTTCTCTCTCATCAATGTTTCTAACTCTCTATCCCTCTTCCTTCCTCTCTGTAAAAAATCAAAAAAAAGCCGAAACCGGTTTGGCTCAGTGGATAGAGCGTCGGCCTGCGGACTGAAGGGTCCCAGGCTCGATTCCAGTCAAGGGCATGTACCTGGGTTGCGGGCACATCCCCGGTGGGGGGTGTGCAGCAGGCAGCTGATCGATGTTTCTCTCTCATCGATGTTTCTAACTCTCTATCTCTCTCCCTTTCTCTCTGTAAAAAAATCAATAAAATATATTTTTTTAAAAAATCAAAAAAAAAAGAAAAAAAAAAAAGAGAGAGATCAGCTCAAGGTTATGGCAAGGCTGGAATTCAAACCCAGGCAGCCTGACTCCAGCCCATGCCCTTCACCTCTCCACTAGGCTGCCTCTCGGCGTCACCTGCAGCCCAGGGCTGAGAGACAGGAAGGAAGCGGCCCGGCTTCCCCAATCCGAAAGGCTGGGCCCTTCCTCCTGGCAAATGCTGGCATGCACACCCGCTCCCCAGACCCTCCTGGCAACCAGACTCCAAGGACCCTGTACATTGCTCAACAGCTCTACACTGGACTCCATGCAAGGGGAGCTCAAGTTTCTCAAAACCCCTAGAGATCAACCCAGATGTACACCAGAGACCTGTATGGGTTTAGCTCATTTTTTACTCCGATATGATGTTGAAGCTAATTTTTAGGGGACAACAGAAACAGTAAGGTCTCAAAGCAGTTATACAGAAATCCCCCCACAGCCGTGACAAATGCCACATGACCATGAATCCCAGCTGTCAGGAAGCTAGCTCTAGGGAGCAGAGGCCCTTGGAGCTAATAGCTGTGAAAATGTACTGGCCACACTTGGCAAGAAATCCAGAAGGTACAGGCCCCCACCGAGAAAATAGAAAGAGGACAAAACAGCTCTCAGGACACTATGGTTTGGAAAAAACCAACAGGACTTTCTGTGTCCCCACATGGTCCTGTGGTTTGACATGGCCAAGCCAGTCCACCAGAGAATAGATATGACACAACCACAGAGAACCTTCTGTTTTTTCCCTAAAATGGAAATGGGAGAATACAAGTGAGGAGAGAAAGCAAGGGACTGTGATATGTGCAGCCCAATCTTGGGAAGTCCCTGCATCTCTGCTTTCAGGGATCCTCCAGGCGGCTCCCAGCGAACTCAAACATTTCCTCCACGCACTGACAGCCCCAAAGCTGTCTTCTTCTGTGCCTTTCTTCTCCAGCTGCCCCAGACATCCTGGGAACCTAGCTGGGGCCTGTACCTAGAACAAGAGCATGCCCCTGGCTGGCCACTGCACTGACCTTAGAGCATGCCCCTGAGCTGAGCTGTGTGCACAGGCCAAGGCTCAGGCAAGGCTTGGGCAAGGGGGCTCTGTGCCTGGGAGTCCGCACAACTGGTGTCCCTGCAATGGACAAGGACAGCCCTCAGCAGCTGGATGGGCCTTCTACAAACTGGGACCCTGGCTTCCCAGGTAAGAAATGTGTGTCCACACAGCTTTGCTCCAGAGAGGCCTCCTTCCTGCCTCCTGGCGCCAAACTCGGAAAGGGAGAGCTTCCTACCCATACTCCAACCTGCCGGCCTTCAGCAGTGGAGTGTCCGTCCTTGGTGGCGGGAGAAGGGGTGTGTGTGTGAGGGAAGGGCTGTGAGCCCAGATAAAAGAGGACTCGGAGGAAATGAAAGCCTCTCCACGAATCTGAATGCCTGAAGGGCTTCACGGGAGGGGGAATAGGACGCACACATGTGCCGTGTGGCCCGAGTATAGAAGTGGGCAATGGGTAGAAACTACAGGGGAGCCCCTTTCCCCCCTTTTTACGTAACACACAGAAAAACATTCCAATGAACTTGTCCAACAAGAAAATGAGGAGGCCTGCATTATAGGAAGCAACCCAGCTGAGACCTGATAAGCCAGAGACGCTGCAGGGGGATTGCATGAGAAAAGATGCCATCAGAGGTCTCCTGCTCCTGAGATTGTCGTTATATTGGCAAATCTACAGCTGTCTGTTAGAGTCAGGAGAGACACTGCAGTTCCTCATTTTATAAAGGAGGAGACCAAGGCAGATGGGAAGTGACCTGACTCCAGCCATGGGGGTCTGTCTCTCCATCCTCTCACCAACAAGGTCACTGGGCAGGGTGAGGGATGCTGATAACCATTTCAGTGGGGGAAAGACGCAGCCAGAGAGGGAGGGAGGGAGGGAGGCGAAGTAAGGGTGGTTTCAAGGTCCAAGAGCGGACACACACTGAGCAGCCCACACCTCCCAGGAGACGGGCTGGCTCTGAACACAGCCTGGGCCTCACACCAGGAGGTGAGACCCATGGGAAACAGCAGGCTGCTTTGGCAATAAAGAGCAGAATGGGATTCTTGCAAGTTAAGAAGTAGATGTTGAAACTTCCCAATGACACCACAGTAAATCTTTCCTATTATCTCAGATGGAGGATGGAGGATGGGCGGATAGAAGGAAGAATAGAGGGAGGGAGGGAGGGAAGGAAGATGGGAGGAAGTGAAGGAGGAAGAAATTACTCTAATGCTTCTATATGGTAAGAGAAGTTTTAATCCAAGTCAAGTTGCAGACATACAAAAAAGAAAAAAAAAAATGAATCCCACACCCTCTAGTAACTATAAAAGCAGGCCCTCTCTGGTGTAAAAGCTGTGAGTAGCCTGACTGGACACAATTCACACCAAAACCTGCACCACTGAGATCCCCCAGTGAGCAAAAGCCCCAAGAAACAGCCTGAGAGCAGCCATCCACAACTCCCTTTAATCACACACTCATCGCAGCATCGCCAGGGACATCATGCTGTGAGGAAAAGTGACAAAAACTATTTTGCTGGAGGGACCCACAGGGGTTGGAGCAGAAGTCCAGTCTTTGCCAAATGTATCTGTGGATGGAGGTGGGGGGGCAGTTTGTATGGGATTCCAATGCCAATATAAGCATGCAGGTCTCCTAAATGCTTTAATTTAAAAAAACGGAGAAAGACTGTGATTGTCTTTAACCCACAAACTAAGTATATGCTGTAAATCCCCCCAAAAGTAAACTCAGTGACCCAAGCTGTGGAATGGCTGGGTGTGAGGCTGCAAAACCTCTCCAGATCTGCTGTTTTACCAATAGGAGATAGAGGGCAGGTTCTAGGAATCACCCACCTGGGATCTCCAATGCACAGAGGTCAGGCAGGGCATTGAGGCCAGGACCTGAGTTCTAGTCCTGACCAAGTGACCGAATGACCCTGGGCAAATCTCACCCACCCCAGACGCTTCTGCAAAATGGGAATAAAGCGACCTGCCTTCCTACTTTGCTGAATTAGTATGAGGAGCAAATGTAAAACCAATCTGCAAACGCTGAGCACTGTTCAAGCCAAAGGGACTGCAGCAGTGTTCTAACCATTGGCAGGAGCAGGGAAGCTGCAATGAGAAGCTCACAGCACACACCTGAGTTGCTGGAAAGGCAATGGCTTCTAAGGGGCAGAACATGGTGCGAAGTGACGGAGAGGGGACCAGGCCCCCAGCATGAGCAGCAGGAAGGAAGCAAGGTCTGAAGGTGTCACTAGTTTTGGGAGTGTGGCCAGACTCTTCTATAGGGTGCTCAGACCCTCAGCTGCAGTGGGCCCACCCTCCAGACTGTTATGCTCTTGAGGGCTTGGCCTGTGGCCTGTTCAATAAGCCTATTGCAGAGTAGGTCCCCAACAAGTACCTGGGGAATTCTTTTATATATATTTTTGGCCAGCTGCCTTCTGTGAGCCTCCTACTGGGGATAGAGCCCACAACCCCGGCATGTGCCCTGCCTGGGAATCGAATAGTGACCTCCTGGTTCATAGGTCAAGGCTCAACCACTGAGCCATGCCAGCCAGGATACCCGGGGTAGTTCCTAACAGCTGAGCTGTTAAAGTCACCAAGACAGCTTGGATAATCTCAGATGTGCTGAGATAAGAGGACAGGGACCACCTCCCAAAAATACACCCAAGACTGAGGCCCAGCTCATGTTTATTTCCTGAGGTCGTCTTTACCTCGGGTAATTCCAGGGCCAGGCCACAGGGGTGGTAGCCACAGCGGGGGGTCTGGGTTTCCATTCCATTCCCCTCCCAGAGTCGGGCTATGCTGCCTTCACCTACAGCCCCTGCTGGTGTCTCCCAGACGAGGACCCCTCTCAGCTTCTGGAAATTCTGCTCCAGACACAGTATAAGCCCATCCAGGAGGCACAGACAACATTTCCTACCCCATCCAGGGAGGAGAGCCTTCCCTGCAGGCCTCTGGGTGCACAAAGACACACAGGTCAGGCTCTCTGGTCACAGGCTGAACGGGTGCGGTCCTGCTGGG
The DNA here is from genome assembly GCF_964212035.1 of Myotis nattereri. Taxonomy (NCBI): domain Eukaryota; kingdom Metazoa; phylum Chordata; class Mammalia; order Chiroptera; family Vespertilionidae; genus Myotis; species Myotis nattereri. The sequence continues at coordinate 52,402,725 of NC_138077.1, forward strand.
GTTCTGAAGTGTGGCTAACGCACACAGAAGCAGCTTGGGGGAGTTTTTGAGTCCAGCCAAAAAATCAATGGTGAAAACAAAGCATTTACACTTTTGAAAGGCAACTACCTCACCTCCACTTCTTTCCCTTGATACCGTCTATGTGGAATGATGGCCAGATCCCAGTGGTTTGCTCTTGAAATAAGCACATCATAGTCTCTATGTAGCATTCACACCATCCAACAGAGAAAGCCTAATCCTACTCAGCCCAGGGCCAGATCACACATGGCTCCTGAGCTGATGTGGGCGACCAAGAGATGTGCAAGACAGGCTTGGGAAGATGCATTATGGAGACAGGGACACTTTTACTCTGCACCTTGAAAGTCCAGTCAAAAGCCAAACTCCAGCCAACAATGACCCAACACTCCTCTCCTGGTTCTAGCAGAAGATAGATCCAAATACTGCCCACCGCAGCAGTATTTCTGACCCTAAATACCTCAGCCTTTCACAGCTGCCTTCCCCTCCATCATCCCTTCCCCACCCTTCCCTGCATCGCCACCTGAAGCTGAGGGTGATTACGTCACAGGTGGCTCAGGACAGTCCTGGTTTACACTTGTGGTCCCGGTGCGATTATTAATAGCATCCTTTCTTCACTCTCAAAAGTGTTCTAACTTAATAAATTCATAGTAAAATTAAGTGGTCACCCCACCCATACTGTACATCCTCCCAGGACTATTTCTCATGTTTATCTTTAATTACTACAGGTGGGCAGATCTAGAAAATGGAGTTTTAAATGGCAAGACCTAATTCAGACTGCATATGCCTTCTTTTCCTCCTTCTCTCCTTTCCTTTACATTTTAGTCCCCATTTTGTTCCAAATGGAATTTATCTCAGCCAGCAAAGATGCCCAAATGCATTCTGTAAAGAGCCATAAGCTTGCTACAGGTGGACCAGATGTTTGGCCCTAAATTTTCTATTAGTCAACCGAACCAAAAAAAGGATATCTAGTTAGTTGTACAGAAGGAGAAACCAATTAATTATTCAGGAGAAATACAAATATTTGTGATGCTTAGACCAGGGAGAGATGGGCCAGCAAAGAGGCCACTGCATGTCATTAATGACGTACCCAGGCCAGGCCTGAGCAGACAGCAAGGTCTGGGGCTGTGGGTGTGGTCTTCCGGCCACCTCTCTACTCACATCTCACATCTCTTCGGCTCCTGTCAAAGGCGGGAGGCATCATATAGATCAGTGGTTCTCAACCTTCCTAATGCTGCGACCCTTTAATACAGTTCCTCATGTTGTGGTGACCCCCAACCATAAAATTATTTTCGTTGCTACTTCATAACTGTAATTTTGCTACTGTTATGAATCGTAATGTGAATATCTGATATGCAGGATGTATTTTCATTGTTACAAATTGCACATAATTAAAGCATAGCGATTAATCACAAAAACAATATGTAATTATATATGTGTTTTCCGATGGTCTTAGGTGACCCCTGTGAAAGGGTCATTTGACCCCCAAAGGGGTCGCGACCCACAGGTTGAGAACCGCTGATGTAGATGCTCCAGTAACACGGGGGCCCCATAAGCAAGCCGGGTCTCCGTGGGTCCAGCGCTGCCCTGGCTTGTTAGGAGGTAGCACTGAACAGACAGGATGGGGAAAGCTGTTAACATGCAACTGCTATGTCTCTACCCGGCCTGCCCTTCTCCTTCCCTCTGCCCTTCGGTTTCTCTCCCTACTTCCCTCCCTGTCTAGACCTTCAATCTCCCCAGAGCACCTTCAGACACTGTGAGCAGTTCAAAGATGTTCTTACACACATTAAAGTTAAAGTAGTTGCCGACTCTTTCTTTTCTTCCAAAGTTACATTTCTGGACAAGAATTATGCTTGGCCTGAACATGTTATTAGGTAAATGTGAGATTCGTTAGAAAAACATGTGATGGAATTTTACGTTACCATTAAAAATCAACTACTTAATTAATGAAAGAAAACATTTGAGAAAACAAAGTTTGAGCATCCAAAAACTGTCACCATCAGCATCCAAGGACCAACTAACCCAAGCCTTCAAAAGGGCCAGGCCGACTGGTGGAAGCATTTGGTTTGTTTTCTGCCTCAATAAACTTTTTTTAAAATTGATTTGAGAGAGAGAGAAAGAGAGAGAGAGAGAGAGAGAGAGAGCGAGCTGGGGGGAGGGAGAGAGACATTGATTTGTTGTTCCACTTATTTATGCATCCACTGGTTGATACTTGTATGTACCCTGACTGGGGATCGGACCTGAAACCTTCACATATGGGGACGACACTCTAGCCCAGCGGTTCTCAACCTGTGGGTCGTGACCCCTTTGGCGGTCGAACGACCCTTTCACAGGGGTCGCCTAAGACCATCCTGTATATCAGATATTTACATTACGATTCATAACAATAGCAACATTACAGTTATGAAGTAGCAATGAAAATAATTTTATGGTTGGGTCACAACATGAGGAACTGTATTTAAAGGGCCAGAAGGTTGAGAACCACTGCTCTAACCAAATGAGCTACCCAGCCAAGGGCTTGCCTCAATAAACTTTTAAACCCAAAATCTCAACCCAGCAATTCTCGGGCTGAAATCGGTGCACCATTGTGTTTTGTTCAGCCAGCAGACTGTTGGCTTGTCAATATTTAAAAATCAGGAGCTTTTACATTAACAACATAGATTTCTGGTTTCTCTTGGGGAAAAGGGGGGGGGGGGATCTGGCAACACTGGGCTCATATTCATGCAAAATAAAAACATCAGACTCCGCAGTCAAGAACCAGGGCATAGCTGGGTTTTCATCAATTGCTTTCCCTCCTCTTTTTCACAATTCATTTTTAAATTTTTAAAATCTTGTATTATTTCCCAGAGGCATTTACTTGAAATTAAACTGCTCCAGGCAGCATCCTGAATTTCTGAATCACAGATGGCCTCTTCTTGTGCCTGTAACAATGTTGTAGTCACTGGGTCATCCCTTCTCCTTTTGAGAGCCTAACTGGATGCTCTTTCATGCTAAGGTTTTTTATAGAATAACCATCTGATCTTGAATGTGATATGGTGCGTGGACTGGGGACTGAGGCTTCTCTTGTCTGGTCTGTGCAGGTGGCTATAGCTAATCACATGCAATCCAGATATTTTATTTCACCCACAAATCTCTCCCAGATTCTGGAAGGCCATTTCCGTCTCCTCTGCAGCAACAGGCCTCAAATTCTCTCTCTACTCCTTTTATTCGCGATTGTATTGCTGGATCATCTATATGATGCCTTTTGCCTTTGACAGGAGTTGAAAAGATGTGAGGTTTGAGTAGAGAGGACGCCTGGAAGACCAAAGCCACATTGCACTCTTGCCAAACCCTGCTGACATCTTGGCAGGAAGGAACAGGCAGAGGAAGTGGGGTGCCTTCCCTCTGTTAGTCCTTCTGAATAATATGGCTCACCTTCACGTCTTTACCTTGCTTAGACACTTCTTCCAGGCTCTCAGAAAGCTGAATGCCAGTGAACTGCAGTTACATTATGATGAACACAAACTGCTACAGAACCAAGTAGAGAGTTACAATTAGAGTGCCTTCTTTATAGTCCTAAATTCAAGGTTCTTGAGTCAGTGGAGATAAGGCGGGCCTAAGCAGTTAGAGGAAGGGTTTTCCTTGCTTATACTCTGTGCAGATACTGAGCTTGATTTTATTAAGGGAGACACTGTTTCCTTACAGGGCCACGCAGATCAAGTGGAACCAGAGGAGCAGCCAAAAGTACTAGCACTGGCACCTCACTCCACACTGACCGACAGTACTGAGGCCCCATGAGCGTCTCTGTGAGTTCACATTCCTGAAGGCCCATCAGCACCGGCTGGCCTCATACTGAGAGCTTGTCTGCAGGGCCAGGGATGCAGCAACCCTCCAGGTGAGTTACTACATACTAACAATACTCCTAAACATTTAATTATCTAGGAGATAATTAAATACATACAGATAGTGACAGGAAAGTCTCTAGGACAGAGACACCTGGGAAGGCCTGGATCAAAGCATTCCTAAGGGCTCCTTGATGTTGGGTGTCAATTCTGCACCCCCCTTCCCCCGCCCCCCAACAGAAGATCACAGGGGTTCTCTCTGACCAACAGTCAATGGCTCTTTTAAAGAAGTCACCCATCCCAGCCGGTGTGGCTCAGTGGCTGAGTATGGACCTATGAACCAGGAAGTCACGGTTCAATTCCTGGTCAGGGCACATGCCTGGGTTGTGGGCTCGGTCCCCAGTGGGGGGAGGGAAAGGCATGCAGGAGGCAGCTGATCAATGATTTTCTCTCATCATTGATGTTTCTATCTCTCTCTCCCTTCCTCTCTCTGAAATCAATAAAAATATAATTTAAAAAAAAAGAAGTCACCCAATGCAGAAGTAACAGGTAAGGTTTATTGCTAATTCAAGTCCAGTTTGAAAACTTGATTTTTCTGCAACAACCAATTCTGCTGCTAACCTGGGAGCAGAGGGCCTGGGGGCTGCATATCCATTTCACTAATCACCTGCAGAAATGCAGTCATGTGGCTGAAATGTGTACCCAAGGCGGCCATGGAGCTACATTGAAATTCCCCTCACACGGGGCCGGTCATGCTGAACGCAGTCCTTTCCACACACTGTCACAGAAAATCCCTCTTGTACATATGCCCCCTGTGATTCAACTGTGCTATTTTGTTTTTCCCCCCAGGAGATGTTTATGGATAAGTCCTTTTTGCTGCCTAGATTGTAAAGGAGGTTCTCTCAATGCGATGTTTATTTGGCAAAAGAAATAAGTTAGAGCAATGCACACCAGGACGGTCCTCCCAGGCCCATCACCCTTTGCTGTGCCTCATTCGGAGCACCTGCCCAGGCCCACCTCCAGGGGAGCAATCAGGGGAGGTGGCTCCACCAACAAGGCTGCGGGCTTCTAGAGAACAGGCTCAGCCAGGCCCGCAGCAAACGCCCACTGCGTGAGTTTTCTCTTTGGGCACAGAGCCAGGTCCATCTAAGTACACTTCCTGGAGGCTATGTCCGCACAGCGAATCCCACCACCCTTCCAAAAAACCTTCCAAAGGAAAGACAAAAGCCTGGCTTACACACTTCTTAAAGTTCTGAAGACAAAATATTAAACTGAGGGTGATGTGGGCAACACAGTGAAGTTGACAGTTCCTACAGCCAAGCATTGTTAGGTTAGGGGGCAGAAATAGAATACTGGGGACCAGCTATAATTGCAAGAAATATTAATCATGCTCTGTTAACCGTGATTGTTTTGTTCTGATTAAAGACGGCACATTCTAATCTGGCTGGAAGTTGCATGTGGGACCTGGGAGCTCACCTGGAAATGCCTAGTATCATGAAAAGATTCACAACCTTGTTGCAGAAATCAGAGCTGCTAGCCCTTTTCATATCACCAGCCCTTTGAAGACCCCCTAGTCCTTTGCATATTGACAACCCTTTGAAGACCCCCAGCCTTTGCATACCCACAGGCCTTTGCAAATCTCCAGCCTGCATTACCTGTTAACTGCCCATTTGACATACCCTTCTGCCTACTTCCCCACATAATCTTTGTCCTTCTGCCCAATATAAACAGCTGGCTTATGGGAGGGGGGGCGGGTTTCAGAGCAGATTTTTGTGGATGACCTGCTGCTCTCCCATACTGCCGGCAGTATTGGAATAAACGCTCATATATCATTCAACCCTGTTTCTGCTTAATTGGCTCAAGTAGTGAAAGGCAGCCGGACCCATTGATTGGCCAGTTACAGCATCATCATGGCTCATCCAGAGGAATCTCCAAATAGCAATAGAATGGGTGTGTCTGCACCTTTGGCATTTGTGTCTTTACTGAATTTTATCTGCCCTCTCTCCCCGACATTACAATCTCCTTGAAAGCAAGAGCCATTCTTTCTTATCGTCATAATTCCTCAAAGCACCTAATCCTGTGGTTCACACACATGGTGAACACGATAAAAGTCGAGAATAACAATGTTTCCCACAGATTGTTTTTAAAAAGTGTGAGAGCAATTTCCGTAAGAATACCGGTGACAGGACTATGGACCTTCCTTAATGTTGGGCCAATACACTGTTGAGGAGATATCCTCGGATTCAGCATTTGTTCCTTCATGTATTCAACACTCATCCATTTCCTCACTCGTTCTTTCAAGAGACATCTGTGTCAGGTACCAGGTCTTTTGTTCCGGATTCAATAGAGCCAAAGCACTCATAATGCGCAGGAAAACAAGAGAACGGGAGGGAGCTGTGTTTTCAGACAAGGGAAGCTCCTCACACATTCACCAGGACCTCAGCACAGTCTTCCGCGGCCTCCCTGAGGCCCCCGGCCTTCTGAAGGCATCGGGAGTTGACAGCTCACCCGGGGGCACAACCACAGACAGGGAACAGCTACATGAACAGAAACACAATTCCACGTGGGTTCCTCCGTAGACAGCGTTTTCCTTTTAAAACAGTTTCCCAATGGTGTCACTAAAAAATAACAACCGCAGGGTAGATATTTTTATCTCTACCACTGGGCAGGTATTTCTCTCCTCTTTTATTAGCAGTTCCTGTAGGGGCTCAATCCCTGCCTCCAGGCTGCACAAACACACACAGCCAGCCCCAACTCCTAACTCCCAGGGAGTGAAGGAATACTGGGCTTCTTTATCAGTCACTGTGTTCAAAGGTGACAGGCTTTTCTCTCTCCCACTCGGATTTAACTCTAATTGAAACGGACAGGTTCAATCTTGGTTAATTTTTTAAAAAAACACCCACAGGAATAAGAGCCAATAAATTCATCCTCAGGTGTCAGAGGGAAGAAGAGAATCTGCTACTTTCAAGTCCTCCATTTACTCATCCTGAAATGATGGTGACAGTCGGGTTCTCTTACCAAGTAGAGCTTCATGGATGGTGAACAACAGACCTGAATTTATACTGACCAGGGAACCTTCCAGACAAGAGTAGGACATGATTATCCTGACAGGAGACAGTCTGGAGAGAGATGGAAAATTCAGGCTGGCTGGATGTTAGGGCCACGTCTGACTATTCTCCTCCCTCACACGAACTGAGAGCAGCCTGAGGAACCTGAGGAAGACAGGACCCCATGCGTTCACACAGCACTCCCAGCTCCAAACCCAGCAATGGTAGCTGGACTTTCTTTTTTTAAGAATGGATTAAAAATGACATGTACAGATGAAATGGTAGACTGTCTGGAACTTGCTTAAAAATAATGGAAAGGGGGTGGGAAGTGAGTGGAGCAGAGATGAAACAAGATTGGCCAGGGGCTGATCGTTATTGAAGCTCCGTGAACATATTATAATAGTGAAGCCCCCATACACCGTACTGCGTTGGAAAGTTTCCATTGCTTATACTTTGTTCCCCATCACTCCACACCAAGTGACAGTACCCCCCTCCTCTGACTCTTCGTTTCTAGTAATAAAGGGCTTTTAAAACTCCCAGCCAGAATCCTGGGCTACTTGTTTTCTCTTTGTAACACTGGCAGTTTCTGTTCTGTAAATACCTTAGGATATGTACTAAAAATATAAAAACCAGCCTGCATAGAGGCTAAATTCACGATGCTGTTTTCTCAGGGGAGGGAGGGAGGGTAACACTGCACCAACACCCTGGCTGCAGGAGTCCAGGAAATAAAGTGTCCGTCCAGCCTTTTTGCCCTCCACAAAGGGAGGAAGGCTCCTGTGTCAGGGAATTCTTCAAACATAGGAAGGGAGTTCAGAGGCGGAAGAGTCAAAATATTAGCACTAATTATGGGAAGTTATCAGTAGCTCCAATTTTACATAGTGTACGGGAACTGAAACTCGGAGGTTGTAAGTGACTTCTCCACGGTCACAGAATTAATAAGCGGTGGAGCTGGGCCTGGCTACAATTGCCACCAACACTAGGGAGTCCTGCTCTGGGCCAGGGACTATAAATGCGTTGTCTAAAGTAATCCTCTAATTACTTCTGCATATACAGCTATATAGCTCTATAACCTGTTTCTCAGCTAAAGAAACTTAAGTTTAGCTCTGACCGGTTTGGCTCCGTGGATAGAGCGTCGGCCTGCAGACTGAAGGGTCCCAGGTTCGATTCCGGTCAAGGGCATGTACCTTGGTTGCGGGCACATCCCCAGTAGGGGGCGTGCAAGAGGCAGCTGATCAATGTTTCTCATCGATGTTTCTAACTCTCTACCCCTCTCCCTTCCTCACTGTAAAAAATCAATAAAATACATTTAAAAAAAAAAGAAACTGAAGTTAAGAGAGGTCGGAAGACTTGTCCAAGGTCACACAGATATGAGTGACAGGCGGTCTCAATCCATCCCCCTCCCCTTCTGTGGTAGTCCTCACTTCCTCCCCAATTCCCCTGAGAGCCCTTCGCCAGTCCTAGGAATGGATAAAGCAGCCTGCAGATGAACCAGACATTTGCATTCCAAGCCTCTGGAAGGAGGCTAGGCTGGCACAGACGATGCCAATAAAAACCACGTGGGCCGAAAGGTGAAAGAGTGGACACAATTAACATACCTAACACAAAAGCGAATTCCTGCCTCGTGGTGCCTTATCAGCAGCTGACAGGATTCGCCTGCTGCTTCCCCTCACCATGGGTTTGAGCTCCAACCAGCACACAGCTGGCCTGCGGAGCCAGGAGAGAATGAACCGGAAGCCCAAGGCCCCCCCCACCACAGCTCCTATTCAGCAGCTCCTCAGGTGGCCAGCTCGGGGACACAGTGACCAAACCAAGCGCTGTGACCCCAGCTCCTCAACACACACTCACTCTGACACACATTCTCGCTCGTGATTACACACACATCTCTCAGAGACGTTATCTCTCCCTCTCCCTCTCCCTCCCCTCCTATCCTCTCTCTCTGCCCCCCCACCCCCCACTCCCAGCTCAGCAGGAACCCTGCGGCCTGAATCTAAGCCACTGCCAGGCTTCCTAGCCCCAGTGACCACCCCAAGCCACAGGCAGGCCTCCAGCTCCCGCACAGTGTCACCCTCATGTCACCCCTCAGAGACTTTGATCGGTGCCTCCCACTCCTCACTCTCACCCATTTCCCACTTCGGTACCCTTTGTTCCTGCTCACTCAAGGATCTTGTAGAAAAGCCACATCAGTTGCTTCTGCTAAAGAGAGAAGATTTTAACTCTTAGGTAGGGGTAGGGCTGTCAGACTTAGCCAAATAAAAAACAGGACGCCCAGTTAAATGTAAATTTCATTTAAGCAACAAATAATTGTTTTGTATAAGGATGCCCCCATGCAATATTCGGGACATATACAAAACAACTTTTGTTGTTTAGCTGAAATTCAATTTAACTGGCTGTCCTATATTTTAACTGGTGACCCTACACCAAGCATGTCAAACTCAAAGGCTAACACGGGCCAAATAAACAAGTTTTAAGTTTATGTGGGCCGCAAAAAAACAAAAGCTTCAATTTTCATAGACACGTAGGCTTATTCCGAAAAGTATAGCATAAAAAAAAAGAACAAGAGCAACGATAAAATTAATGTTTTCTTCCTGACACTTGGCATCTCTTCTCTGCTGCTATCTTTCCTACTTCGGGGGAAATCTTGTTCACAGTGATTACTTTCAGAACTGACCCAAGGTGAATGCCAGTAATTCTGGATCTGACAGGAGACTTATTTCCTTTCATAACTGTAAATAACCGCTCACACCGTTATACTGGCTGGGCCACAAAAATCTTCGTTGTGGGCCGCATGCGGGCTGAGAGTTTGACATGCTTGCCCTACATGGTTGGCGGTGCAGGGGGGTGGGGGGAGGAGGGGTAGAATAGGAGGTTCCCAGAAGAACGAAACATCTGGGAAGGAAAACACAAGAAGGAATTGTGAGGATTACAGAAGGGAAGGAGGGGACCCGCTTCACTAAGGGGCTCTTTACCCAGAAGGTTTCCCGGGTGTTATTACATTTGAGTTTTCTGGTGATTCTGTGCATTACACAGAATGAATTTATCCCCCTTACAGATTTAGAAAAAAAAAAACATGATTAGGGAGCAAGTGACTTGTAGAGCATCCCATGGATAATTCATAAAAGGCAGGACTGTAATCCGGCGGCTTCCCGGTACAACCCGAGTGCTATTTCTCCTCCATACAGCTGCTTCACTGCTTTGTAATTGTTACAGGCTGTACATAAAGAGGGCCCGACAGTTTTCTTTCGTCTTCTAATGCAGTTGTTACTGAAGTTAGCCAAATATTAATAAAAGGAAGGAAGCAAAGGAAGTCAGACATTGTTGAGCCTAATGGGCTGGGGAGCATGAGCCTGTCTGCTTGATGGCCAAAGATTAACACCCCTCCTGTACTGCATTAAGCACATGCACCATAGAAGTCAGAATGGCACAGGGGGAGGTGTTGGACCACAGAGTCCTGTCTGTCTCGCGTGGGGAAGGAATCATTGGCTAGGGGGTGGACCCATCAGAGGCCCGCCGAAGCTTGGGAAGTTGATTCGTTATTTTCAAAAAATCCCTGGTTCTTCCCAAGCCGAAGATGATAACAAACAAACAAACAGAGGAACAAAGAAGCTCTCTCTCTCTCTCTCTCTCTCTCTCTCTCTCTCTCTCTCTCCCCCACTAGTAGCACAATGGCCACATTCGTTAGCATGTTCTCTGCATAAGCAACCATGTGGTTAGGCCACCTGGGGCCCACAAGAGACCACGCAGGCTCCAAAGGACGGAGCTTCAATATGAAACAGGATCTCTGGACACTGCCCTATGTTTCAGCCTTGAAGACAAGACTGGATTTTTTTCTATGGCAGGACAGATGGAGATAGGACGCTGGAAACCTACGAGGGGGGCTCCTTTGATTTTGCATCAGAAATAAATGCCGCCACATCACGGTCTCCCCGCTTCCCTGGAGATCCCGTGGCACAGCCCGCGTTCCACCGACAACACATGCATAAGGAGCCCATTCAAAATGGCACCCTGGGCTCACACATATTTACAAAGCGCCGCTGTCCACTTACAGAGACCATCCTACTAACAGAGAGACCACCGGACCCTTTTCTCCTCTTGGCCACTCACCCCAATAAAGCACATCACCAGCAAGGACCTGATTGTGTTCTAGTTCCCTGACACAAAGGGAGAGAAAAAGTCAAGAAAGGAAGGGCAATGTTTCACTCACGATGACCACTGCTCCCCAATTTTCAGATGAGGAAGGTCCTGGGGAATTTGATTCAACACTCTTAACAGGGACCCAAGTTTTAAGAAAAGGCTCCTCTATCCTGGCATCCCATGATCCATCATTTTCCAAAGAACACAGTCGGTTTGGTGTTCATTTGATAAAAAAAAAAAAAAAAAAGTAAAGAAAGAATTTGTCAAATGGACAGTGGGCAATGCTTCTCCCCCTGCCCCCTCCAAGCTCCTGACACTCACAGCACACAATGGAGGGGAAATGGCCATAAACATGACTTAATATGTGCCCTTTTGAAGTGGAGTAACTGTCGGACAAGTGACTATAAAAATAACACCGCTGAGGAGATCCAAATTTAATTCTGCTTAGTGAATTTCCAGATCAAAATGAACTCAGTTAATCTGTCCAAGTTTTGCTTTTGTGCTGTTTTGTTTTGTTTGCTTCTAAAATTGCCTTTCTTTTCATAGATACGAGCGGACTCCACTTATGACAGAAAAAGGACTTGCCGGCCTCACACACCATCACATAGGCAGAGCGCATGGCTGTCAGACAGCTGCCAGTTTCTCAGGAGTACTCAGGGGGTGGCGAGCACCCCAGCACCTGCAGAGGTGGGCGGGGTCGGGCAGGGGTTCCCCACAAGCTGTGATGGCCAAGTCCAAGGGCACAGGGGCTGAGACCGCCTGCTCAGGAGAAGGGCCCAGCTCTGTCTGTCCTTGCTTGGGTACTGACCACTTACTCCTTTCTATTCCCCCCTCTTTCTTCTCCTATTCTCCCCCCCCCCCCCCCACACACACACAACACACACAGCCAGACACAGGCTCCGGAGCAGCAGACAACTTAACACGTGGTCTTTCGGGCCACAGAGGAGTCTCCAGCTTTCTTGTGGAAGAGGGCAAAGAGCCATACTCCATCCCCTGCCTGCCCCAGCCAGCACCCAACCATTCCCACCCGCAGGGCATTCAATGGCAATTACCAGGGCCAGGGTAGTGCAGATTAGGGCAGGACAGTCATCTGGAGACTTAATTAAGGGCCGTTAGAAACATTCCAGCAGGGGGAGAGGGAAGCGGGAGAGGGAAGCGTGCAAGGAGGTTTTCTTTTGTGTTGAGTGTGAGTGTGAGTGTGAGTGTGAATGTGAGTGTGAGCCCTGCAAGCGGCGCCTTGTTGGACTCCCCAGCAGTCCTGCAGCAGAGGGCTCACCTCGTTAAAGACTGCAGGTGAGAAAAACTCAATTTCATTTTGGATCTAACATTGTTCAGAGATTGCTTTTGAGAAGGCCAGACAATTAAATCATTTTACTCTTCACAGTTTATAAAACCTAAATCTACAGAAAACATAAATTCTGGCCAATTCGAGTTTAGTGTGATCAGGTTTCCATCTACATTACATGAGAAGACTTCAAAGCAGGGCTTGACGGGATCACTGCTCCAACTGCATTGAATACTCAGCCTGGCTTATTCATTCCAGGGCACTGGCCCCTGTGGACAGAGAGGGGCGCATGAGCAGAACTTCAGGACAGAGCAAAGGCCATGAGGGTGGTGGGGTCGGGAGAGCTGGGATCACGGTCCCCAGAGCTGGTGGCAGAGCCGGGACAACCGCAGAGGACTGGGGACTCCCAGGTCAGCGCTCCTGCCATCGCTTCCTTTCCTTAAATCAAGACCCCAGACATAAGACTTGTGACTCCAGGCAACTTGTGAGAGGACTCTGTCCAGTAGAACAGCTCAAGGCCCGGGAGTTATCAGCTCCTTCAGAGGCCTGGCAGGAATTTCCTGTTATGTGATCTGGGTCTTGCAAATGGCCACAACCAAGCTGAGGCTGCCCCTTCTTCCCCTCCCCCTTAGGAGAAATGACTGCTCTTAGTCACCAGTTGCCTACAGGGCTCCGAGGACTGGGCCCAGCTCCAAGAATGTCCAAAGGACGCCAGCATGAGGGTCTGCTCCGAGAACAAAGAGCAGGCCAGCCCAGGGGACAGTGAAATCCCAGCTCCAGGCAGCTCGGCTCTGGGTCAGCTGTGGCTCTGCGCAGAGGAGTAACAGTCAGCAACATGGAACCCTCTGGACGCAGGGCCATGCGCCTACTTGTTAACAGAAACCTGGAGGTGCTTCTGGTTTTCCGTCATGTGTTTTTTTCAACCGTAAAAGACATATTACACACAAAAACATACATGCACACACATGCACAGCCACCAGGCAGGGAACTAAAGGACTGCAGCACTCGAGGCAATCCCCACCCATGTCCCCATCACTCCCCCAGCCCCTCCAGCAGTAACCACCATCTGGCTTTTGGGAATCATTATTTCCTATCATTTTTACTATTTGTGTGCGTATCCCTGAAGATCACAGTTCAGTCTTGTCTATCACTGGACAGTTCACTATAGCTACTTACTATCTGCTCACTTTGTTTCTAATAGAGTATTCAATTGCATGGATATGCTTCGTTTATCCATTCTGCTGTCCGTGGACATTGACATAGTTTTCAGATTTTGGCGACTACAAACAATGCTGCATGAGTATTCTTGAACATGTCCCCTGGTCCTCAGGTGCTGGAGTTGCTCTGTAACCACACTTGACAATAAAACACTGCATCGTGCAGAACACACTCTTCACCTCACCTAAGCAATGACAATCTCTGTTCCAAAGCTGTGCTGCCTTTGCCTCCCCACAAGACATTGCGAAGCCCACCTGCTTATACAGAGGAGCAGCCCCTGTGACTCAGAGGCCAAGAAAGCCGCATCCATCACCAGACTGGCACATTAAAGCTCGGTCCTAACACCGCCTCTGTAAGACAAAGCCCAAGACTTTAAAATCCTGAGCTTAACCAGAACCAACAACTCAAACAACTGAGCTTTCCAAACGCCCCCAAAAGAACGAGATGGCATCTCCAATCCGGAGCATACACACCTGCCCATACTATGAACTGTAAGTAATAACCACAAATGTGTCCCTAAGAGATTGAGTGCAGAAAGACTGCACGCTGATTAATCCCAGTCGGCAGGAGTGGCAGGAGAGGGGGGTGAAGGGTGAGGAGGGGTCCTGGAGGTGCCCCGGCCTCCACGCACCTGTACACCGGCTGCATCTCTCTTGCGATGCCAATGATGGCGCCTGGCAGGAAATTGTCAAACTCCTCGAACAATTCCCGGATGTTGGTCTTGTACTTTAGGTCTAGGTCCAGCTGTATTATCTGCAGGATCTCTGGAGGAAAGAAAAAGACAACAATAAGACACAGACACACATCCTGGGAGGCTCAGCTATTTATAGAAAATGAGTGGAAGGTGCAGAATGGGGTTCTGGATTATTCTTGCTGTCCCTGCAAAGTTAGCGCTGGAAACACAGAGCCTTCCTTTGCCAGCAACCCCCTCCGCAAGATCAGAAGTCTCTAGAAACAAATGTCACATATCTTTCCTTCCAATTGTAGACACATTTTATTTTAATCCAGATGACCATATGCTCCAGTTAAGGCCTACTGTCCCAGTGTAATTGTCAACAGCGCACTGTTTCATTCTCAAACACATCTGACAGTTTATGAACACCCTACTTAAAACGGAAAGCATACAGGTGTTGCTCTTTGGGGCACAGGGGGTATATGACCCACGGGAGAGAGGGGTAAGAACTGCTATTGTTTTAAGCTCTCATAAGTACATTCTGGAAACCTAAACACATATCAAGTCAGACAAAGCAAGTCTCACAATGACCTGGCACGGAAGAGCTGTTGGCTTCCGCTGCCTCCAGATAACTCAGGAGTGAGTAGGGAGGAGGGGGGTGTTGACCAAGTTCATTCTCGCATCCTTCACCTGACCAAGCCTGTCTGAGCCCCCCAACTATGCTGAGGACCCAGCCCTAAAGGAGAGACATGCGGTCACTAAAATCAGGGAGGGAGAGACTGATGCTGACATGAAATGGAAGAGGGACTGGGGAGCTCTGAAGAGGGGATTCTTGGGGTTAAATGATGAAGAGCGATAGTAGTACTTGGTACTACGGAGAAGGCCTAACTAATGGGAATCAGACCACATGCGCGTAAGGTGCAGCTCTGCTGCTACTGCCAAATTTGTAATCCTGGGGAGATTATTTTACTTCTCTAAATCTTAGTTGTTTCATTTGTTGAAGTGGGAACAATACAATGTGCCTGGTGAGGCTGAGATGCCAAGAAGATGGGACAACAGTGGGAAACGTCACCTACACAGGCTGTGGAGGCTACAGGGGCCCAGGGCTTGGAGAGTGGGAGACTTGCAGAGGGAGGCCTGAGGCAGTCTAGGAAAACTTAATAAAAGAGAGTGCATGGGCTGGCCCTCGACATGCGGGCAGCATGGAGAGGAGATGCAGCACCACCACCATCCGGGGCATCAGGGCTCCCGCCTGGCTCTTCACCAGCCTTTTGGCATCTGCCCACCGCAGAGGCCCCGGCTGCCTGAGGACAGGCTGCCCCCAGACGCCCTCTGAAGACAGGCACTCCATCTTTGGTGTCTCAGCCTCCATTCACTCAGTACAAGGCTTGGAATCCCGTAAATACTGAGGAATGTTTGTGGAATTTAAGTGCCATTCTCTAAATTAGTTTATGAAGAAATCACAGCTTACTATTTAAGAAAAACTGAATCATTTGTTCCTCACTCTATTTTCCTTTGTGATGCAGAAACAAAACATGAGTTGACATTCTCCATGAGTTTCCTGAAAAAGAAAAAAGTTATAGGAGATGCCCAACTGGTATGGCTCAGTGGTTGAGCATCAACCTAGGAACCAGTAGGTTATGGTTCAATTCTCAATCAGGGCACATGCCCAGGTTGTGGGCTCAATACCTAGTGGGGGGGGAGGGGGGGGCGGTGCAGGAGGGAGCCGATCAATGATTCTCTCTCATCACTGATGTTTCTCTCTCTCTCTCTCTCTCTCCCTCTCCCTTCCTCTCTGAAATCAATAGAAATATATATATATATATATATATATATATATATATATATATATATTTTAAATGTTATAGTAGGTAAGAATCCAGCTGCCCAGGCCAGAGGACAGTGAGAGGGCACCAAAGATAGCCGCTCTGGCCCTGTGGGCGGCGTATAGAAAAATGGGCCCCCAGGGCCAATGTGGGCCCTGCTGCCTGCCTGGCTTCACACTGCCCGCCCCATATAGACACATGAGTGAAACACTGCTTTCCTTCCTGCACTAGAAACAATAACAACCTAGAAACCAGGAAAGGTGATGGCTCCAGAGCTCCTTGTGGTGACCTTGCCGTCTCCCAGAAAGCTGCCCTGGGTCAGCAGTGAAGACGAGCAATGAATGGGCCACAGGCAGCGTCTCCAGGAGCCTGCTGCTCGCAGACACAGCCCTGGGAACAGAGGAGAGGAGCCTGACGGCAACCTTGGGGAAGAACAGCCTCCCAAGAGAGACTTGTAACCAATGAGAATTGTAACCATCAAGAAGCCATAATGGGCCCAGCCAGCGTGGCTCCGTGGTTGAGCATGGCCCTGTGCACCAGAAGGTCACTGTTCAGTTTCCAGTCCGGGCACATGCCCAGGTTGTCATCTCCATCCCCAGTAGGGGGCGTGTAGGAGGCAGCTGATCAATGATTCTCTCTCATCATTGATGTTTCTAATTCTCTCTCCTTCTCCCATCCTCTCTGACATCAATAAAAATATATTGAAAAGAGAAAAAGAAGCCACAATGCAAGGCCCCACAGCACACACACCCTCCAGCCATTTCTCTCCTTTCTTTTGGTCCACCTCCTGTGTCCGAAGCTCCCACACGCAGCTCTTACACTGGAGAGAGCAGAGCCTGTCTGAGCCTGGGACGGGGTGGCACTTCGTCCCAAGCAGAGAAATCACATCTTTGCAGGTTCTGTTGGGGAATGGGGGCCGGGAGTGGGCAAAGGGCAGTGGCCTGCAGAAGGGGAGGCCTCAGGTTGTTTGGAGGTGATTCTGTGGCCCTGTCACGGTTATAAGAGAAGGGTAAACCCCGTCCTCTTGGTACAGGGAGCACTTCAGTACCATCAGGGATGGCCAGAGAGAAGCACCCTTCCTTTGAGGGCTTTTAGGTGCCCAGCCTTGCACAGGCAATAGTTCATTTCTCATAACCACCCAGCATGTTTAGATGAAGAAAGAGAGGGTTAGGACAGTTAAAAACAATAGCCCGAGGTTCACAACAAATTAAGTGTTGGAGCTGGGATCTGAACCTAGGTCTGCTTGACTTCAAAGCCTAGCATGCTCTTTCCACAGACTCTGAGTCCCCTTCTGACCGGAAGGGAGCCCCACGAGGCAGATCTGGCTCCAAGGCTATGCACATAGAGGCCCAGGAGCAGGCAGAGGTGCCAAAGACCTTGACAGACAAGAAGCAGAACAGCGAGCTGGCCAAACGTGGCATCTAAGGGAAGTCCTCCACATGAAAACGGTAATTTCACTGTAATTAAACTCCCAATGGCCGTTCATTCAGTCAGTCAGTCATTCTTCAGTGAAAGCCTACACGTGCTATGTGTATGCTCCGGTCTCTCAAGGTCAGCCCACCCTACCTATTCTGCAAGGAGCAGCCCGAATGCCTCCTTCCCTGGCTGGCTTGGACAGGCCCTGGTCAGAAGTAGCTGCCTGCCTCCAGTCACTGTCACCTGTGCACCTGTCTCACCGCCCTCGCCAGAGAGGATGCTCCTTGAGGAAGGGAATGTGCTGGAAGGCAGAGCTCAGGGTCCTCAGGTGTCTTCCGAAGAGACACAGCTCCTTCATTCGGGCAGAGCCCTGGCCATAAATCGGGGCACTTTCCCTGCTCGTTAGGGACTGGCGGGCAGTGAGCCTGGAAAGGTCGTGCAGTCCTAGGACATGGTCATTTGAGATGCTTTTATACTTTTATAGATCCTCTTTCAGGAAGGGTCTGCTGAAGGCTGCTCACACCTTTTTCAAGAGGAACTTCACCAAACGAGGTCGACTGATCAGGAAGGAATGCAGCAGCAGCTCCAGCACTAAGAGGCCCCTGCACACCGATGTGAGAAGCCTGACCCAGCTGTCACCTTCCAGGCTGAGGCAGGAGGACACGCCCTTCTATTCAGGGAGGCGGACAGCCCCAAGCGCAGCCTGCACGGTCGGGCGGGCATCTGTCCAGACTGTTATCCTTTTATGTAATTATGAAATAAGATGCCAAGTTGTGAATGTCACTGCTGAAAAGAGGAAGATGCTTACCAGGAATGCTGAAATTCATTAGATTCTTTTAAAGGGCCCTGTTCCTCTGGCCTCTGGTCCTTCATGTAGTCATCTCTCTGTGGAAACTACACCTGGGGGTTTTATACATAATGCTGAAAGGCTGTTGTGAGAATGAAACAAGACTGTACAGTGGGGCCTTGACTTACAAGTTTAATTCGTTCCGAGACCGAGCTTGTTAATTCAAATTACTCTGTCAATTCAATGCAAAAAATCGGCGGAGAGACAGCTGGTATCTCAAAAAACTTGTTAGTCGGGACACTCGTAAGTCAAGGACCCACTGTATATGGAAAGAGCCACCTCGGTAGCCCAGAGAGGATGCTGGGCGGAGGACAGGTATAATGGCAGCAGAACCACTGAAATTTAAGGGATAAATAAGTGAGATAATTGTCCCCTAGCAAAGAGGAGATGAAATCTATAAAGAATATCTGAGAAAAAGAAGGACTCAAAGGAATAGTCAAGCATCTAAAGCTGGTGGAATGTTCACTATGTCAGAATCCTGCAAGAAGATAACAAAAAGATGGAACAATCTTGGATAACAGATCTGAAAGACAGCCTTATAATAAGGGACCCATATACCTGTTGCACAGATGAGGAAACTGAGGACCAAAGAAGAAGAGGGATTTGTCAGGGGTCAGACAGTCGAGCTAAGTAGCAAAACTGATCCCAGAATTCAGGTATTCTGACTCCCCAGTGAATGTTCTTATGCTAATTAGCTTCCCCTCCCACCATCCACTCCCAATATGGACCCTAAACTCCTAGAGAGCAAAAAACATTGTGTAATGGCCCGAATGGTCACACACAAGACTTGCTAGGCACCCAACACTAGCTCATGAAGGACCTGCATACCATCCCATGGAAATGTAAACCTGAAGATTAATAAGTAGCAGCCAAAGAAAAGAAGCCACCACCATGATTCACTTTATAGCCAGTTTTAGGAAATGAGAAAACTGCTCTCCATATTCTCATATTAACATCAGGATGGAATATTGGAAACCAAACCAAACAAACAAATGTTTACATTCCTCTAGGAACACACCTTACTCTGTGCTAAATTCAAAGGGAGGCAGGAAACTGACTTAACATTCCAGGAGCCACTCCTGGAGACAAAAGCTCAGGGCCTGGTGTGAGAGTTACAGCAACCAGGAGTGCAACTGTCCACTCCACTGCCCCGCCAGTTCTAGTTAGACCTGTTCTAGTTAGACCTGTCCATTCCTGGGAATGTGTTTGCTGCTACAGCCAATTCGTTGGGTGAGGATCCTTCCAACCAGCCCCTCACAAATCCTCTCATGCATGTGTTTAAATCACAAAAACTGAAGTATTCGTGTGCACCTGTGGCATTTTCTCAGGTAGAAGGATGCCTGCCACATAGTCCTGTGTGGGTACCTGGTGTTTGAGGGAAACACTTGTGCTGGGCAACCTCCTTGGATGAGCTCATCTGCCTGATGCTGGCTGACCAGGCCTCTTGGTAGATGATGGAACCTACAAGAGCTTCCATCATTCCCACCTCATAGGTCAGTAGTTGGAGCTTTAAAAAAAATATATATTGATTGATTTGAGAGAGAGAGAGAGAGGATAGATTTGTTGCTCCACCTATTTATGCATTCATTGATTGATTCCTGTATGTGCTCTCACTAGAGATCGTACCTGAAACCTTAGTGTATCAGGATGACGCTCCAACCAACCGAGCTATCCAGCCAGGGCTAGTTGGCGTTTTAAACACTGGTTTCCATGGAGAACGAGTGTTTGCAACAGATCAGGCAGGCTAAGTTGAGCTATTTCAGAAAATGGAAGAATTGCTGCCTCCAGGGTCCAGAAAGTGGTTCAGGGGTCCTCGCTAAAACCCCCAACCACAGCGCTGATGAATGTTGACAAGATGGGAGCCATTAAAAATATGTCAACTCAAAGTGGGAAAGATGCCAAGGACCT
The DNA here is from genome assembly GCF_964212035.1 of Myotis nattereri. Lineage (NCBI taxonomy): Eukaryota > Metazoa > Chordata > Mammalia > Chiroptera > Vespertilionidae > Myotis > Myotis nattereri. The sequence continues at coordinate 52,422,912 of NC_138077.1, forward strand.
AGGTGGGCTAGGTCTGGTTTGAGACATAGCTCTGTTTGAACTTCCACTCTAGGGGGTCAAGTCAAGAGTGTGGTACCATCTTCACAAGGGAACATGTCTGCTCACCTCGTCCTCTCTCACTCCAGTTTCAGGCTAATGAAATAGCACCACTTAGTTCTAACAAGCTGGAAAAGGACAGACAAGATGGAAAGTGCTGGCTGAAGATGCAGCTTTCAAGACCTCCGCGTGCCCATTGCCATCTCACCACCCTGGCCCTGGACAGCGCTGAGGGGGCTCCTGAGCACCCAGGGGCTTGTTCTCAGAGTTCAGGAAGCCCATGCCTATTTCCGGCCTCTGAGGCCCGGAACTGGGCCTTGGGCTCGATTTCTCTGCACAAGTGTCTGCACAAGGCAACATTCATGCCCTGAGAACCAGCTGGGAAGCTCCCAGCTCAACATTCCCCGGTGGAAACAGGCTTGGGACAGCTCATCATCAGCCTCCAATTAAGCCAGCCACAAGGCATGTCATCTGACCAAGGATGGAATTACAACCCTGAGTGAGTAATTAATGATACCCGAAAACAAACAAAAGGAGAAAAGCTTCCTTTCCTCTGCCCTCCCTTCTCCTATGCCCAGAAACAATTCCTGGTAGACAACTGTTAACAAACACAAAACGGCATGCAACAAAACAGGTCGGAAAATTATGGAAAGACATGCTTCGTTGAGCACCGGGCCCACCATCCTGGGCAACACACAGGCCTTCTCTGAAGGGCAGATCAATCTTGCTCCTCTCCCTTTCTGTTTTGAAAGAGCTTCCAAGCTTCCTGGAGATAAATATTTATAAACATCAGAGGGTTTTCATCTCAGAACGTCAGCGCAAGCTTTCCACTAACCAGGAGAGGGCTCAGGGAGAAGGGGAAATCATGACAACCCCGAGCTCAGTGGGGTCACGAGGCCCAGGACCCGGAAGCAGCTGGTGGGAGGGGAGCTCCACAGCTCATTGTCCGCTTGGAAATACTGCAGCCATTTGCCACCTGCTTCACCCTACTTCGGAGCTCGTTAATCGCTGGTCAGCAGCACCTCTGGCCTGCAGCAGCCAGAGAGGGCAAATGAGAAGGGGTGAAGGCTTCCTCTAACACAGTGGTTCTCAACCTTCTGGCCCTTTAAATACAGTTCCTCATGTTGTGACCCAACCATAAAATTATTTTTGTTGCTACTTCATAACTGTAACGTTGCTACTCTTATGAATCGTAATGTAAATATCTGATATGCAGGATGGTCTTAGGAGACCCCTGTGAAAGGGTCGTTCGACCGCCAAAGGGGTCGCGACCCACAGGTTGAGAACCGCTGCTCTAACAGTAAGAGGCTCATGACCTCTTACAGGACAGGTACAGTCCTGATGTCCCACACCAGCCCCACTGACCAGCTTCTCCCACTGGAGGGTCTCAGGCCTCGATGGAGAGCTTGCCACTGCAAGGCACAGACCCAAGCTGTGTTCCTGGGGGGTCCGCAGGTGACATTGGCTGTGATGGTTCTACATCAACAGGGAACTGGGGTCACTTCCCAGCTGGGCCTTTCCTTGTCCCTCAAACCCCCACTCCGTTCCCCTTGCTGTGTCAGGCCCAGCTGCAGGACAGCTGGCTAACGATGGAAATAGCTGCTATGAAGGAACAGGGTGGATCATGCCAAGGGGCCAAGGCCTTGGGCACAGATTCCTGGAGCTCCTCCAGCCTGGTCCATCCATCCATTACTGCAGGGAGGGTGCCTGTGGGCCAGGCCCATACCGGTGGGGCGGGGAGGTGCCTGTGCTGACTCAGCTCCTGACCCTCCACTACACTCTGCCAGATGGGGTTTAGTCCCTCCTGTTTTCAAACCTGAGTTTTGGCAGCTTCTCTACAACGGCCTCGCACGGAAGCGGCGGAGTTGAGAGTAAGCACAGATTTGCCTGGCTCGATAGTCTGATCCGCTATCTTTAAAACAAGAAATGCTGCCGCCTCGAGGGTGAAAATATCAGACAGCTCCAGGGTGTCTGGTGCAGTAATGGGACTTCCCCACGGCCCCCACCCCCCCCCCCTCCCCCTCAAGACCTTCCTCCCACGAAGCTTGAAGACTATTGGAGTTCCCTTTCACTGAGCAGAGCCCACTGGAGAAACTTCAGGGGAAAGGAATTTGATGCCACAACGTAAGATGAAAGGAAGTTTTTAATAATAGCCAATGTGAATAAGTATATTCATTTAATCATCCAAATGTCCTAAGATTGGTATTATTTTTGCCTGACCAAAGAGGACATGAAGAATTTAAGTGTGGTAATCAAGCTCACATGGCTGGTAACGGGCAGGGATGCAATTCACACCCAGATGTATTCGGCTCTGAAGTGCTTGCCCTCCCTCCTCCTCCATGCTGCCCTGGCTTCCGGGCCCCTGGACAGCCAGGATACGGACCACGCTCGGTTCTGTGGGCGCTGCTCAGGCAGGAAGTCCCAGACTGTCCCCTGTGCTAATCTATGTTTTCCACATTAGCAGCCTGCCCCCAACTCTGAGGGAGGAGGTGAAGGGAGGAAATGGAGTTCATAACAGTGATTTATACAACCTGTTAGCAGCTCTGGTAAAAGGTTTTTGGGCCAAGAGGTGGAAATTAATGACCGCAGTCAGTTTATGTATTAGCTATACAACAAATTCTTTCTTCTAGCCCTGCTCGCCCCCTCTCAAACTTAAGCCTGGAAAACAATGTTCGCTATGGTTCAGCCACAACATTTTTTTTTATATACCTATGAGCTCCTGTTTTATGGACAAAACAAAAAATTATTATGAAAAGATGCAGTTTTGCTTCAGCAACAGTATAACACGAGTCTCCTCCCTCACCCTTAGCACCTTCTGTGACCGTGTATTAATCATGTAATTTAGGACAGGGCAGAATTTATTTCCAACCCGGCTGAAAAACTTCAGGGACACATATAATGACAGATGCAACACCTGGCCTCAATTTTCCTCTTGCTTCTATTGCCAATGTGAAATTATAGTTCATGGACTTCTTTATGAAGTCCAATGTGCAGGGGAAATTGAATTTTAGACTTGGAGAGCAGAATCCCTCTTTCTCTCATTTCTATGGTATAGATGTCTGTGGTCCCTGCTGGCCTGTCCACAGTTTATAGCTCCCTGGTGTCCGCTATAAACTTTATTTCTTGTCCCCAAAAGTCTGAGCTCTCCTTCCTGTTTGGGGCAGGACCGCATTCTGACTTTGTTCACCAACAGAGACTGAGGCCTGGTCTCGGCTCTCAGCGCAGGCTTTCTGCACAGACCCCTGGCAAGGGCAGGCACTTTTTGGAAATAGTGATTTGGCTGCCACAGGTCTGCCTGAATGCTCACAGCGCAACTCTGCAGGCCCCTCATTCCGAGGTTCCTTATTGTAACTGCGGGGACTCCTGTCCTCCTCTCTCTGCCCGCTCTCTGCACTCAGGCTACACGGCTCCTTCAGCCTCCTCTCCAGCTTAGAGCAGAAGGCCCTGCAACTAAGAGATGCTTACCCAAGAAGGCTACGTGGGACCAGGCACAGCCCCGACTTCCCCCTGGGACCAGGAAGGAGTTGAGGAAGAGCAGCCTCGCATCACCCCTTGGGCCAAGAAATCTACATCAAGGCAACGTTAAAGGGAGAAAAACAACAACCAGTTTCTCCACTTTAGGAACCCAGAAATACCTTTCTGAGATTTATATGTAAAGAACTACCTATCCTCTTCCCTCCTGTAGCAGGAGAAAAAAAGATATATGGTTTTTATCTTTTCAGGAGCAACATCTGCTCCCCTGTGACAGTCTGCAAAGGGGCTTGCCAACAGTCAAATGGCCCCACAGGTTTCCTGTCTCCTGAGCCAAGCCTCTTGCCAAAAGGTCATGTACTTTTATTGATTTTTATGCTACATTGTTTAAAAAAAAAAAAAAAGTGAGCTGTCTATCTACAAAATGATAAGGTTCCTATATGCCAGGTACTGGCCTAGGTATTTTTATGTATTTTATCTGATTTAAACTTTACAAGTAGGGAGGGCTTTACTGTTCCCATTTTATAGTTTTCTCCTACCAAAAATGCAGTCTATGTTTCATTGCTTTCATCCCGGTTTACCAAGGTTAAGAGGAGCCCCTCCTGCCCTGGCCAGTGTGGCTCAGTTGGTTGGGGTGTCGTCTGTACACCAAAAGGCTGTGGGTTCAATTCCCGGTCAAGGGCTTATACCCAGCTGAGGGTTTGATTCCTGGTTGGGGTACAATACAGGAAGGCAACTGAACAATGTTTCTCTCACATCAATGTTTCTCTCTCTCTCTCCCATTCTAAAAATCAATAATCATATCCTCAGATAAGGATTTAAAAAAAAGAAGCCCTTCCTAATAAGGACTCTTACTAGAGTCCTACCTACTTTGACTCTAATAAGAATTACCCAAGGGTACAGAGAAGTGAAAAGTCTGGCCCATGAGCTGAGAGTCCAGACTCCAATTTTCATTTAAAACACACTTGCCTTCCTAGGGAGCAGACGTCCCCAAGAAACCCTCTTTAAAATGTGTGCCCATCACAGACCCTACAATTGAAAAGATTCTGTTTACCGAATTATACTTGTTAAGCACTAATCAATTCACTCCACTGTTTCAAATAAATTTTTATTTCATGTCATTAATTTTGTTTCTTTTTTAATTAAATAAAATTTAAGTTATTTGTTTTAATTTTTTAATTAGAGGCATGACATATGATGCCAAATTGACATAACTGCAGATGAAAGCTAAAAAAAAAATGACTTAACCTCTAAATATTTCAATGTGTACTTCCTAAGAAACAAGGGCATTCTCATAATAACAGTACAACCATCAAAACCAGGAAGTTAACATTAATACATTATTACCATTTAATCTACAGGCCCATTCAAAATTTGTCACTTTTCCAAAAATGAAATCAAAATTTCTGGTCCAGGATGCCCCATCATGTCTCTTCTATCTGAAATAGCTCCTCAGTCTGTGTCTTCTGTGACCTAAGATAATTTGAGGAATACAGGCCCATTATTTAGTGAAATCTCCCCAGTCTGGGCTGGCCTAACGCTTCCTCATGCATAGGCGCAGGGTACGCACCTCGCTCAAGAACAGCACACAGGCGACGCTGTGTTCCTCTCATTCTGCCATATCAGGAGGCACAGCACGTCCACTGTCCCGTTACTGATGATGTTAGTTTCGCTCAGTGTAAAGTTACTGCTTTTTTTCTTTATAACAATAGCATTATGTGGGGAACATTTTGCAACTGAACAAATTTTCCTGAACAAATTTTTACCTGCTGGTTCAGCATTCACCAATTCTTCTTATCTGAATAAATTGTTATATAATGGTTGTCACCAAATGGTGACTTTCTAATGCCTCCATTTCTTCTACATCCCTTCGTTGGCATTCTACTGTGAAGGAGAACTTTCTGTCAGCCCCTTTACGGTGGGCGCACCGAGCAAATTCCCCGACGGAAGGCTCGGTGCTGCCGCTGCAGGGGAAGTGGACAGGAAGGAGTGTCAGCATTGCCATCGTTGCGGCTTTGGGCCCATCATCAGAGCAATGGCCCTCTTAACACATCTTCAGCAGCACCAGGCTAGAGGGTTCACAGCAGTTCATAACTTGCCTAAGGTTATTAGGCAGGAATGCCCACCAAGTTCTCTTGCCTCAACATGCTCCCTTAAAATGAGTTTACTTTGAACTTAGCCCACACCCTTGCCAGTTATCTGTTGCTGTGTGACAACCCTCCGCCCCCCCAAACTTAGCTTAAAATAGTTTATGATGATCCCTCATGGTTCTGTGGGTCAACTAGGCGTAGCTGGGTGGTCCTCACACGGGGTCTCACATGTGGACACTGGAACATGGCAGCTGAGGCCGCAGTCACCTAGAGGCTCACATTACATATATTCCTAGCAGGTGGCACTGGCTGTAGGCAGAAGTCAGCGGGGCTGTCACCCAGAGCACGTTCATGTGGGCTCTCCCCGGGGTTCTGGCTTCCCCTCGCCTGGCATCTGATTCCACAGGGACACGAGCCAAGAACAAGTGTTCTAGGAGACCCAGGCTGAAACCACAGGCTCCTGGTGACTGAGCCTCGGAAGTCATGCTGCATCACTTCCACTTCGTCCTATTGGTCGAAAACAAGTTTCAGAGCCAGCCCAAGTTCAAGGAGAGGGGCTACACAAAGGTGTGCACACTGGGACGCATGGCTCATTCAGACGTCATCTCTGACCACCAGCTCCACCCTATAGTGCATTATGGATTATTTTAAATTTCTTCCTTGTACTACTCTAAATTTTCTATAATATATGTATTCTTTTGTAATCACAGAAGTAAATATTTAACAACATATAATAAACGATTATTTGTATGTCAAATACATGTTAACGCATCATGTATTTATGTGTGTGTATATAGTATATATATATATGCATATATATATAAAACAAATGAGACTAGAAGAAAATGTGCATTTTTAAATTTTTTTCATCTTTCAAAATGGATATGTATTGCTTTTACATTAAAAACATTTCTAAAGGGACTAATAACTACCTCATAGAAAATATCCATTTTCTGGCAATGTAGATCAGATTTTTGTTGTTGTTGTTGTTAATCCTCACCTGAGGATATTTTTCCCACTGGTTTTTAGAGAAAGTGGAGGCAGAGGGAGAGACAGAGAGAGAGAAACATCCATGTGAGAGACACGTCATTGGTTGTCCCTGTTCATGCCCCAACCAGGGCAACCAGGGCTGAGGCCGCAACCGAGGCACATGCCCTTGGCTGGAATTGAACCCGTGGTCAGGCTGATGCTCTATCCACTGAGCCAAATCAGCTCCAACTATATATCAGATGTAAGGCAATTTGTTATGACCTCAAGTTTCTTTAGAATTCCTTCACAGAGTGGCCAGACTTACCCATTTGTATCATCTTTTTCCTAAGGCAAGTCCATCTAGAAACTTCTACTTTCCTCCTACTTCACTACCAGGTGGTTTTCTGGGCTTCCAGGTGCATTTTTTAAAGAAAAAGCAAACAGTGAGCTAGGAGTTAGTCTCCTCTGGTTTCTCTTTCCTGTCATTTATCTCATTGTATCTGTGCTACCTTTTCCCCATCTCTTCTTGCCAAGTACATTGGGGAAACGAAAGGCAATGGCAGCCTTTGGGTATCGGAGCAGCTTAGAAAAATACTCAAGTCTGCTGGGATGAGTCTTTCTCTCAGAGGCCAATTTGCATTCTCAGAGCTCCAGGCCTAGAGGAATTAAAAAAAAAAAAAGAGCATCTTCAAGAGACATATGTTCAATCAACACTCTGGCAAGGGAGGCAGCCTGCGACAGAGCACCCCTCCTCCCAGGTAAGAGACTGCAAACCTCACATGGACACGCCAGTTAAAGCCAAAAAAGCCACCACTGCCCTAAACAGAGACCATCTAAACCCAACACAAAGAGCAGCTGGGGCCTCACTCCGAGTCACACCCACTACAGGGCACTGGTGAGCCTGGGCTGGAGTTGAGTATAAGAGAACGGGGAACCTGGGAAGGGGACTGACTTTTCCCGGCGGTCCCCCCTTCCCAAAGGAGGGCCGCGTCTGACCAGCTAGGCCCCAGGGTCTGTTGCCAGAATCCACGCACGTCAGTGGCTCAGGAAGCTCGGGGAGGCCGATTTGTTGAGTCATTCAGGGCTATTTTTATCTATTTTCCAAACCATAAACCCACACTTTACATTTCATTGTTTAGGGTGGGTTAAGATTTTTGACGTGGCCTTTCTTGTGGTTTAATTTCCTGTGTGCCTGTATGAAGGGAAACCTTTAGCATTCCTGTGTAAGCAAATAACACTTCAACCTTGGGCAGGATGGTGTCCAGATTACTGGCGTCTTGACTGCTCTCTAAACCTGGGCTGCTCGGATTAAGCCTGGAGGTCATGGCCTGCCCCTTCTCCCCTCTACCCAGAGGTCAGAGTTAATGGTCTGGCTCCTGGGTAACTATGTCAGGGCAAATTTGCTTTATGAATATTTCAGTCCAATACTAGCAGATGAAGCTGCTGTGTATCTCATATAACAGTTAAGTCTGACATTAGAATCATGAGTGATGAACATCCAGGTACAGAGAGTAGTAACGGCCAGTGATGGGCGAGTTGAATAGTTTTAAAACTATTCCCAACTGATTTCAACTATAAAATCATGATTATGTGGTCACAGAAGTAACAAACACATACCAGAAGAAAAAAGAAAGCTCCTTTTCTGTGGAAGCCAGGACGAGTATTGTTTCCTTCTTAAAACCCTTTCAACTCTACTCAGATCTGAAGTAGAGTCATAATGCTTGGTAACTTTAATATTAAACAACGCCTCCAAAGTTCAGGGTCTTCCTGCTGTCAAAACCCTTCTAAAAAAATAAAATTACCTTCTAGTGCAGGCAGAGCTCCGCTTTTCTGTTCAAAGATAGAGCCCTTTTCCTTTTTAAAAGGAGAATCTGGAACTGCACCAAATTTTCCTTCGGCATCTAATGAGAGGCCAGAGATGCTGTAATAAACATGAAACTTGATGTTGCCAGAAGAAGTAGGCTGCTCAGGAGGAAAAACACTTCCCCAGGAAGCTGGTAGCAGGCACTGCCCAGTGGGAGCCCCTCTCCCAGTCCAGGGACAGACCCTCTGAGCGCTCATCCCACCAACAGCACACACGGCCAGTGACACACCACACAGTTCCAAGGCACTAGAATCTTTCCTCTTCCTGACAAACAACTTGGCATTCTTTCAATCATTTGACAAGTATCCATTACCCCCCTACTGTGTGCCAGGCAATGTACTCCCCACTACAGAAAAGCAGGGAAGAGACACGCAGGGGCCCTCCTTTCATGTGACTCGCAGTCTGGACAGATGACTTCGGACGGCGGTAAGGGCTATGGAGAAAAGAAAACAGTGATGGGACGAAACGTGGTATTGTGCGGGGCTACTGAAGTTTGGGAGGACAGGGAAGGCCTTTGGCACAACTAACATTTGAGCTGAGACCTGAGTTGAAAGATCTGGGAAAAGAGAGGGCAAAGGGAGTCACTAATGAAAAATCAGGGAACGCCTTCAGCACATTAGAGTAAAAAGGGAGCGAGAGGTATGAAAGTGGTGGCTGGAGAGCTGGGGGGCGCCAGACCCACTGAGGGGCTTCCACCAGGCAGAGGAGCAGCCTGACAGGGCACCCTCTCTGCTCTGCAGACGTGGCCCCGCTCTGTGCCTCTGTCCCTGGCGAGGGCTCCTGGTACCTAATTTGATGTGCCTCTTGGCACTCTGGCTCTCTGGGCTGCTCCCAGTGGTTCTTGGGGATACAATTGAGTTCCCCTCCCCGCCCCCCATTTAGGGAGCCACTTCTCCTCATCACCTAACTTTTATGAGCTGGGATCCAAAGACAGAGGACGTGGCCACTATTCCTCAAGGAAGACAATGCAAGGAAGGCTTAGGGACATATGCACTCTCTCCTTCCCCAAATTCTCCCCCCCACATCCCCCCCCCCCCCGCCCCCATCATCACAGTCTGGTTCTGGCCTTGGTGCTATCACCAGAGCCATTCCTTTCCTCTCACCAAGCGGGCTGGAAAAGGCTGCCCATTCAGGCAAACCATGGCATAATGAGGGTGGAAAAATAACAGACTGTCCCCTACCCACCCACATGTTAGTATCCTGGAGAAATCAGGTTAAGTGATCCTCAAGAGCAGAAATAACAGAAAAGCTGCCATAAAAGGACAATACGCAGCCTAACAGCCAACTGTAACAGAGGGGTGTGTGTGTGTGTGTGTGTGTGTGTGTGTGTGTGTAATTCATTCAATTATTAGTTGAATAAACATATAATATTTGGCACTCTGACAAGTACAAGCAAAACAAGGTCCCTGCCCTCACACTGTACACTAGTGACGGGATTCAATAATGACAGCAACCACAACCCAAAAAACCCTGGGACCAGTGTCCAGGAGGGGCGAGGGCAGAGCTGTGGGCTTTGGAAAAGAGATGGTACTCAGCTGGGCCTTATCTTATTCAGCTCAGGCTGCCCTAACAAAATACCACAGTGGGTGGCTTAAGCCACAGACACTGATTTTCTCACAGTTCACAGACGCTATGATCAAAGTGCTGGCCAATTTGGCTTCTGATAAGAGCTCTCTTCCTGGCCTGTGAGTAGCAACCTTCTCACTTTTCCTTTGTTTTCTTCTTTTTTTCTTTTTCTTTTATTGTTGACCATGTTACAGATGTCTTCGATTTTCTCCCGTTTTGCCCCCTCCACCCAACCCCCGCCCCACCCCGGGCCTTCCCTATGCTGTTGTCTGTGTCCATGGGTTATGCATGTATGCATATATGTTCGTAGGTTAATCTCTTCCTGTCCCTTTAGTTTCTCTCGCTCAGAGAGACTGTGCTCTTCTGTAGCTCCCTCTCTGATAAGGACATCAATCCCACGGAACCAGGACCCCACCCTGATGACCTCATTTAACCCCGACCACCTCCCAAAGGCCCATGTCCAAACACCATCACGTTGGAAGCTGGGCTTCAACATATGAATTTGCTGGGGCAACTGGGAGACACTTCAATCCCTAACAGCCCTTGAAGGAGTTATGACCCAGAGTCTTTCTATGTGGGAAATGGAATTACTGAAGGAGAGCCCAGCAAAAAAGGAGGGACTGGGAGCCTGGAAGATGTGTCAGGAGAGCAGAAAGCAAGCTGGTTTGGAGAAAAGGCCATGTGAGCGGCATGAAGGAGAAGAGGCTGGAAAGGAGTCTGGGACAGGTTGCAGAGGATTCCAGTGCTGTGAACTAGCAGGAAGCGGAGGATGTTACTGATCAGAAGATGACAGGATTGGGCTTGCACAGGTGAAAGGTCTCCCAGGTGCAGTGTGGACGGCAGACTGAAGAGGGAGCCGCTCAGGGGCTGCTGCCATTGCCAGGAGAGGATGAGGTCCTGAATCAAAGCCTGATTCCGAGGGGTGAGATGCTACAGGCAGATGAGCTCGAGTTTTTCTGGGACTGCTGTCTGGAGCCCACCCTGGGTGGGGAGATCAAAGCCGAGGTCCCTGTACCAGGGCTGCCTCACCCACACTCCTCTCTGAGACCAAAAATCTGCCAGAGCCCCCTGGACAAAAACAGTGCCCAGTGAAGAGGCCCTGGCATGCCATGGCACAGTGTGGCACTGCCAGCGAGGCGGTGGGCCACACGGAGTCACTTGAGACCACAAAGGGAGTATTCACAGGTAAATACTGGGGGCTCCCTCCAGCCAGGCTGAAGTCAACTGCTTTTCGTCTGACCAACCTCCCCATGCCTGGCCTTGCTCCCACTGACATGGGATGGGGGAAAAGCAAGAAGAACAGACCGATGTTTACCAAACCATCACCGGCCCCACCCTCCGTAGGGCCCTAAAGAAAGGCAGCTCCTTGTCCCCATTTGAACAGAAAGGCAGGAAGGGCATCCAGAGATTCCAGGGATCTAAGCACATGCCTGTGACTTAGCAGGTGGCATTCCTGATGGCAGAGCAGCCACTGTGGTTTCCTGATGAGGCCAGGAAGCCAGTGTCGCTCACAGGGTCCAATCCCAGTGGCCTGAGTCCACTTCCGCCTCTGTAAAGCAGGGGAGTAGGCCTACGTGGTCCCCTCAAGCCCCTCTGGTTCTAACCCTTCAACCAACTGACAGCAGGCAGTTAGACAGACAAGAGCAGAGTAGAAATGAAAGGCCTGGTACAGAAGGTCACCCAGGGTGGAGAGCAATGGACAACCGTAGGGTGGGATCTCAGCCCCAGGGGCACCTTTCCTCCCCTAACATATCGCTGGTCATGTGGTTTAGACCCCCTGACCTTTCATATCTCTGGTCATGTAGTGTGGACCCTTCCCTGACCTTTCCTCCCCTGGCATGTTGCTAGTCATGTGAGAGACCCCCTTAGAGGAGGAAAAAGGGGGCCGGATGAATATTTTATTGAGATCCTCCTCTGAGACCTCCAGATAAATCCCTCAAGACAAAAAAACTCAGGGTGCTAGATCTTCCCCCCTTCCTTCCCTCACTTTCCCCTTCTGCTTCCCCCAAGTGCGTTTTCTTTGCCTTTCTCCTAAGCTCCAAGGACCCTTCTTTTGCCCCTGTAACTCGTTTCCTGAGTCCATGCAGCCCAGCTGGCTCACTTCTTTCAGGGCTCCATTCTTCTACTTCTGTGTCTTTCTAAATAATCTTTTGCATGTGTTCGAGTCTTGGCTCTGAATTCTTTCTTAGCCAAAACTCAAGGACCGCGCTCTAACAGCTGGTGTCATTCACCATTGACACAACCATCACACACCAGTATCTACACCAGGAGGAAGTTGACCCAGGTGGTGCCTGATGCCAAAAGACATTTGAATTGTGTAAGACTTGGCAGAAAAAACACCTCCCAGGGCATACTGGATACGTGCCTAAAAACTCGCATGAAACTATATTTTTATTAACTGAATTCTATTTTCTCAATGATTTAAAGCATCATTTCAGAGCGCCTTCATTTTCCTTTCTGGTTTTCAAACATCCAGTGAGCTTCCTATTTCTCCAAATTCCCTTCCTCCCACCATCCCCACCAGGGCAGTCAAATAACTCAGGGTAAAATATGGGCTCTAGGAATCTCTTTGAATACAGATTGGTAGTTACAAGATACTCGTGGGAATGTAAAGTACAGCATAGGGAATATAGTCAATAATATTGTAAGAACTATGTATGCCAGGTAGGTACTAGAAATACCAGGGGGGAAACCTGTAAAGTATATGATTCTCTAACCAATCGATACAGGAGGCAGTTACACTATGTGTAACCTGAAACTAATACAAAATAATATTGAATGTAAACTGTAATAGAAAATATTTTTTCAATTGTTTAAAATGACATTCAGATATTTGAACAGGTGATGATATTAAAGATTTGTTATTTCAGGTGTGATGGTGATTTTAAATTTTAAGAGTCCTTGCCCTGGCCAGTGTGCTTCAGTTGGTTGGAACATCAGTCATACACCATACCTGGTTCAATTCCAGGTCAGAGCACATACCTAGGTTGAGGGTTCAATTCCCAATGAGGTTGTGTATGGGAGACAACTGATCAATGTCTCTCTCTCTCTCTCTCTCTCTCTCTCTCTCTCTCTCTCTCTCTCCTCTCTCTTGCCCCCCCCCCCCATCCTCCTCCCACCTTTCCTCTCTCTCTAAAAATCAGTAAAGCATATCCTCAGGTGAGGAATAAAAAAATTATATTTTAGAGATACACATCAAAATTTTTGCAGATGGGGTTGCTTTAAAATAACAGAGGGGAAAGCAGATTAATGGGTATGGAGTTTCCTTTGGGAGTGATAAAAATGTTCTGGAACTAGATGGGGAGGGGGGATGGTTTCACAACATCATGAATGTGCTAAATATCACTAATGGTGAGTTTTATGTTACATGTATTTACCACAATAAAAAAAAATAACAATGTGGGAGGGACAGAATATGGAGCTGAGATGAAATAAGATTGGCCATAAACTGCTAATTGTTGAAGGGTAAGTGATAACAACAAGGAACCCTTTATGTGCATGTGTATAATAACATATGTAATTTATTAAGAAGTTCCTTCCAAAAATGTTTCCATAATAAAAAGTTATATTTTAAAAAGTGAATCTCTTTGGATTAAGTGAGCTTCCGGTTAGAAAGCAGGCGCTGCCCCACTCGCACTCAGCACCTGCTGGCTGCCCCAGAGAGCACCAGCTCCCACCTGTCACTCCTGTTGTCTATCAGAGGCCCTTTCCCTGAAGGATGTGACTGGCCGTCACTCCTGGGCTGTCTTCCACAGGTGACGAGCGGACTACAGATCCTGTGTGAGCACAAGGCTCCCTCACTTTGCAGGGGACAGTCACTCAGCTGGCTGCTAGACAGGAAGCCTATGGCACAAGGAAGACACCCGGCCATGTGGACATTTTTCCCAATGAAGATGGTAAATCATCCCATTTGTCAGCTGCATGTAAACCATGTCTCACAGAAGCCAGGACACCCCACCTGGCCACTGGGAGTCAGGATGCCCTTGTCCTCAGACCTTCAAAAAGGGGGAAAACTTTCACTTCCCTCTTTGAGGGGATGAAGAGAAGGGTCCTGGGATGAAGACCCACAGGGAATAAGTCCAAGGACTTAAGGGGACTCTTTTTCTTCTTGGGATTTCCCACGATTTGAAATTTATACATTTACTTGTTTACTTATTAATGGTCAACCTCTCCCATGGGACTGTAGGCTCCATGAGGGTTTATAATGCTGTCACCTAGCCCAGTGCTTGGCATCTTCGACAACTACTGTTTTTTTAAGTAGGAAACCCAAGACTCTCCTAGAGCCCGACCCACTTGTGAGGGAGCTGCCACTTAAAGAGCTTAGTGTCTCTTGGGGGCCTCACAGCAAGCGGGCTGTGCCCTCAGGACCACAGAGGTGGACAGCAAACTCTGTCACGGGAGGGGAAGGACACCCAGAAGGTAACGCTCAACCCAGGTCTTTAGAAGACGAGTGGCAAGATCTGGAGGGTAACAAGAGGGCCCCCGAGTCGACAGAGCACATGGCAAATCCAACTAATGAGAAGGAACGCCGCCTGGATCACTGCAGCGGGGCCCTGGAGCCAGGCCAGGTCACTGGGCAGAAGGGGATATGTTGACTTATCACCCAGAATGTAAGGATTTCAAACTTTTTACTGGGGTGGCCATTCAGTAGGCACTGACTGAGCACCAGCCCTGTGGGTAGGAACCGAGGGCAGAAGCTAAGAGATGGGTGAGGGAGAACTGGGGGACGTGGTGCCAATCTAACAGGGAATGAGGAAGGAAGGGAACGCTCAGATGAGTCCTTTATTTCTGGCTCAGGCAACCTACCCTTGCCAAGAGAAAGAAGGGCAAATCTGGGGAGAGGAGGACAATCAGTTCTGTGCTGCGTGTTGACTTGAATATACCTGTGGGATGGATACTCAGATGGAGGTCTCCAGGGCCAGAACTGAGACTTTTATAGAACAGATCTCAGGTATCCGTGGCAGTAAGAACATTGCTAGTGCTCACCACACCCCATTCTCCTGGCTCCTTGCAGTTAGGGGGCCATATGACTAGTTCCTGGCGAATGGACTGTGAGCAGAAGTGATGGGTGTAACTTCTGGACTATAACAGTGGAAGCCACTGCAAGCCGTGTCACACTTCTTCTGCAAAGGACATGTTCCAGGTGGCACTGCTACACGTCAGAGGTGGCTTGGATCCCTGGGTTGTTGTTTGAAAGGAAGTTGCTCTAGAGATAACACCCACACCCACAGTAAAAGTTGCTTGGAAACAAAAAAATGATGTATTAAGACACTGAGATTCAGGGCATGTTTGTGACCATAGCCCAGTCTAACTCCTAATGCAGAAGTCGTCAGTGTACAGGTCGTGCTGGATAAGGTGAGCACACACAATCTTTCATCTGCCTGCACACCTAAAAAATATGACACAATTTTAACAGGATCACACTCCAGCAATGACCTGTGAGGGAGAAGAGGCACCCTTGCCCCATTCTGAGGCGCATGTCATAATCTTGGGAGGAGGAAGCTATACGTATAGGACATTTAAATCCCCTCCAGGCAATTCTGATACCTTTGTGTTCATCCTCCACCCCCACACTCTGGGAATGACTGGGATGACATGAGGATAGAAGTAGATCTTAATATGAATCCCAGTTGTTTGTTAGTCTCAGACACAACAAGCCATCCTTATGAACCATCACTGTGCATCGCCTCTCTGATACTCCTGTGTTACCTGATTAATTTATCATGTCTATTAAGCTCCCTCAGCTTCTCCGGTTCCTCACATTAACTCCCTTATGCTTACCTAGGGACTCTGAATATGCAAAAGGCAGAAGTTTGGGGCTGGAATTGACCATGTGAATAGCTCAGTAAGAATATGCTAAAGTCACTGTTCCCATAGCAACACTCCCTACCTCATAGAACACATGCCTACAGGGTCTGCTGAAAATGTGATCTGAAACGAGGACGTGGCCAACTATTCAGAACCAATGGGGAGGTAGTCTCAGACCCTTGCCTAGGAATTCTCCCCCCGCTACCCCCAACCCGGGCCGCTGACACAGCTGACTTCCCCTCGGCAGCACCGGCAGCACCGCAGGGACCACCCTGGGGCCCTCACATCAGCAGGGCTGGCCAGGAGCCCCTCCTCTGGGAGAGGCAGCGCCCTGCTGACGAAAGCTCCGTCCTTCCTCAGGCTCCAGCGATGTCCTGCAGAACTCCTCATCTTGCAGACTTTCCGGGCTATCCACGCAGACACTCGCTCCCGCACAGCACTTTTCTTACACCTTCCTATTGTAGGCACATGGCATGGCACTGATTCCACGTCTGTGCTGCTGAGCAGGCAGCAGCCCGCAAAGGTAGGCACTGTGTCACCCTCCTTCCAGGCCCAGCCCTGGGAGCAGGAGCTGGAGAAGGGCCTCCCCTGCAAGATGACTTCAAGTGAATGAGTGCTGTTCAATCTCTATTTATTCTCTTAAGTATTTCCATCAAGAAGTTGCTAGAAGACAGAGAAATATAACTACCAGTACCAGGCTTGCCAAGGTCATGAAGCAGAGGCGCAGAATGGTAGTATGGCTCCGTTTTCTAACAGTTCACGCTGACAGCTTTCAAGCCCCATGCCTCCCTCTTCCCCTTCTGCCCACACCTGGGCAGGTGATAGCCTATGTGCTCCTTTGGTGCCAACATGAGGTTCAAACCACATGAGCCCTGGCCTGCACGGAACCCTCACCCCAACCCCACCCCTAACCACCGTAAAACCCCATGCCGGCTCCTTCCCTTACTCTCACAAAGTCATTTTCTGGCCAGTTAGGGAAGCACGCCTGTTAGTCTCATTACGTGGTCTCAACATTCAAATCAAACTTTGGATGGGGTCTACCCTGGTACAGAGAGGTGGCCACGAAAACGGATACACAGGGATGGGCTGTAGTGCAAGCACTGCATCTCCAGCAGGACACAGCCATCAATCAAAAACGTAACGCAGCCACATCGACAGAGGTATAGCGTTTCACAGGAATGGGAGCAGTGTAGAAATGCTTCCTGTGGGGAACACACGATGAGCTGGGGCTGTTTCCCCTGGCGGAAGAAGGCCTTTGAATTTCTGAAAGAAAGGAACTAGGCTTCCTCATTGAAGTCAACAGAGAAAAGCAGGTTCTCAACAATGCTAGAAAGATCTTCCTAAAATCAAAACCTGTCCGAAGATGAAAGAGGCTGCTTCCGGTGGGGGCGGCTCCCTGTTATTACAAGTCCAAGCCGGGTGCGCAGGACAATCTCACTCTCTGGGGTTGCCACGGAAGAGGCTCAAGACCTGACAAAAGGATCCTACCTTCACGTTTGTTCCAACCCTGAAATCCTCTGAACCAATTCAACAACGTCCTTATCTCCAATAAAAACGGCAATGGTCAATAGTCTGACAAGAAAAGGATATGGAAGTTTAAGGACTGGTTTGCAGTCACATCCTATTTAAACTGAACCCGAATCCCGGTCAACGAATCAGTAAGTTTACCAGATCTACACGCATGCGTGTGCGAGTGCATATGTGAATAGTTGGGGGAGGGAGGCTACAGACCAGAGAATGGAAACTGTTAGGTTACAAATTCATAATCGATCCCCAGAAACAGGAACAAACCAGTCTGACATATCCAGAGAAAAGAAATTGCCAACTGGGGGCTCAGTTTTATCCTTCCTGTGAGGAAAACACTAAAAGGTGGTTTCCCAAATGTCACTTAGAGTCATAAAGACATGGCCCAGAGTTAAAGCAAGCCAGAGAACGCTGTGTCTGCACCCTGCGTGCTGTGTGGCCTGTGTGCCCCCCTGAGACCGCCCTCTCTGCGCTCTCCACGCTGCACCCCTTCCCCCCTCCCTCACACACAGGCGCCCCAGGCAGGACTCCACGCTGCAGGCAGAGCAGGAATGAGATGACGTGGAGTGACCGAGCCGCCGGTGAGGGACAGAAACCTCTGTGCAGCATCCATGGGGCGATCTGGGGCTCCAGGGGGCCTGGGAGAGCACTCCTGACCTCACAGCGGAACCAGCGGTGCAGGGCAGGGAGGGGGCCGTGCAGCACACTTTGCAGGGTCTGGCCCTGAAGGCACAGTTTCCTTGCTAATTCCAGATCCCAGCATCTGCTCTGAAGCCAGTGGGCACAGACAGTCCCTCATCCCGCCAACCTGGCCAGTCAAGGCCAAGAAGGATGGAGTCCCAGAGGTTTGGGATGACTTATCCCTCTGGCCTGCCTGGTTCTCAAGGCTTATTTCCTTTGGCAGCAGCCTCTCCCGACTCCTGAGCTGTTTCCTGCTGCTTTTCTCATTTCACCATCCCCTTCTAAACTATTTCCTGTTCCTTTTTCTTTCTATGGGGGCTGTACTCCTCTTCCTGACTCTGTAGCCCTTGGAAATAAGCAAACAAACAGATAAGGGCCAGCCCCCCGGCCCCTCTGAGCCCAGAGCATGATGTGACGTCTCCCCAGGAGGACCAGGCGGCAGTGGTGCCACTGCAAACGTGACCAGGCTCACAGGCCGACGGCTCCACACACACTAAGAGCAGACTGCAAAGGCACCGCTGCTCCCCCACCCTACGATCACACACCAGTTCTCCAGGAGCAAAAGGCACTCCTTAGGACAGGGGTGGGCAACCCCTGGCACGCGTGCCAAACATGGCAGGCCAGTAACTTTTGCTGGCACGCGAAACCCTCTCTTATAATCTTCCATTTACAATTTTTTTCTTAATAGAGACTTTTTTATTTTTCAGATAAATTCAGTGTAGGTGCATCTTAGATAAATAATTTTACATAACAAGTTATCTTAAAGACCATAGACATGGATTGACAAGAGAGGGGAAGAGCAATTTCTATGCCTCTGCCTTAACTCTCCCTGCCTTCCTAGATTCGACCAGTGTTTTGGTTTCATCCACATACACTTGTGAATCTTTGTTCTCAGTGATGAATTTTGTTAAGTCTCCTAATAGGAGTAGCCTGACGGATGAAAATAGTAGCTTGTGCATATCTCTGAAGGTCACGAAATATAAACCTGATGTAAAATATCTGTCATCAGTGATGCAACAGCAAAAGTCTCACTGATAATATCAAACGGAGTCATAAAGTTTTCTGTCAGACTATCAGTGTACATGTATACATTAAAAAATAAATGTATTTTTCATCATCATATACTATGTTTTTGTCGCTCAAATGAATTTTATTATTTCTTCAAGGTTCTTCACATACGTACACCTTAAGAGATATCAAGTAGGCGTAACATGTACTCAAAAAATTAGGGTTGGCACGCAGAAGAATTTTGAGTCAGAGATTTTGCTGGTTTTGGCACGCACTCACAAAAAGGTTGCCCACCCCTGCCTTAGGAGAAACCATGAGAACCCCATTGCTGTCACAGGATTTTGTTCATAAGAGGTTTTCAAAGATGAAGTTGTGTAAGACCGTCAGCTGTAAAAAAAGTGACATGGTTCATCCCTGCTTGTTCAACAAGGATTGACCACAAACCCAAATATAAAATGCCCTGTTGATTCCAAAGACATACATTTAGACCAAAGATTTGGGGGTGAAGCATGGGAAGGGGGAGGAGTGAGACTCAGTTAAGCAATAGTAGACACTTCCCCAGGATGGGCAGTGAACAAAACCCACTGATTGGCCAGGTGTTTAGAACTTAGAACAGTGGTTCTCAACCTTCTGGCCCTTTAAATACAGTTCCTCATGTTGTGACCCAACCATAAAATTATTTTCGTTGCTACTTCATAACTGTAATGTTGCTACTGTTATGAATCGTAATGTAAATATCTGATATGCAGGATGGTCTTAGGCGACCCCTGTGAAAGGGTCGTTTGACCGCCAAAGGGGTTGTGACCCACAAGTTGAGAACCGCTGACTTAGAGCCGATTTTCTCTGTTTATAAGAGAGAAAGAAAGGCATTAACTAATTTTAAGTCAATGCTTGGGAAAGCTTTGCTGATGACGAGAGCTGTGTAAGTAATGACAACCTCTCTCTTTTGCACGGGCTGCCTGGCTGAAGAGCTTCTCTTGCAACTATGCATGTGTTTCTATCTTTCTTTATGAGACCTAAGATTTCATCTTCTCTATGTTTGCCTCCTGGCCCTGAGTCTCTATTTGTCTGTGTGTTTTTAAATATTTTAGTGAACACCTCAAATTCTTTGAGGAATAAGGGGGCGGGGGAGAATAAT
This sequence comes from Myotis nattereri, assembly GCF_964212035.1. Taxonomy (NCBI): domain Eukaryota; kingdom Metazoa; phylum Chordata; class Mammalia; order Chiroptera; family Vespertilionidae; genus Myotis; species Myotis nattereri. Next base: position 52,443,067 of record NC_138077.1, read on the forward strand.
TAGGAAGATCATGATAAATATCAACAATTATAATAATAATATCACCATGCCAGGTGCTATTTTAAGCTCTTCCTGTATATGAACTCACTTGGTTGTCACAACCCTAAAGATAGGGTCTGGGGCAGAGCCAGGGTTTGGACCCATGTATTATTCCTCCACAGGCCATAGCCTAACCCACTGCACTATACATAGAAACATGAGGAGACTGGTGAATTTCCTAATTAACTTACATACAATGGTTAAGCTCTCAGGCTAAATACTGAGGTTAGTTCCAAATGAGCTGTAGTATTTTTCTTCAAGATCTCCGGTGAAACACGCGCCTACAAACACACTTCCTATCTCAGGAGACACACCACTTCTCTAGTCCAATCCAGACTGATGTGACTGCCATTTGTTGCGTTCCTGTCTTGTGTCAGACACTGTGAAGGGCACATTAATTAATTCATCCAAATTCCCTGATTGCTAGTCATCATCTTTCCAAATACTGTACCAGCCACTTAACCAGGTATGGACTCACTGACAAGTCACCTAACCTCTCTGTGCTGCATTTTCAAACCTTTAAGATGGGAAAACTACAGTACCTACTTTCTTATCTTATACAATAACTGTATGCATTAGGGACTAGCTCTCAAAAAGCACTTAGGCCCAGCCAACGTTGCTCAGTGGTTGAGCATCAACCAATGAACCAGAAGGTCATGGCTAGATGCCAGGTCAGGGCACATGCCCAGAGTTATGGGCTCAATCCCCAGTAAGGAACGTGCAGGAGCAGCCAACCAATAATTTGCTCTCATCATTGATGTTTCTATCCCTCTCTCCCTGTCTGAAATCAATAAAAATGTATTTTTTAAAAAGCACTTTAGAATAGTGGTTAGCACCAAGTGATTGCTCAACTAATGTCAGCTATCACTGCTGCTGATGCCACTATTATCTGACCATGACAACTATATGAAACAACTTGTTTATTGAAGGAATAAGAGCAGCTTTTACTATACAAGGGACTGGAATGTAGCATCTCCATTCTAAGTCTCAAATCACTCTCTAAATAAATGAATTAGCCCCATATTCAAATGGGCAAGTCAGGGCCATAGAGCCAGCCTCACTAGGCGAGCAGGGTATGTTACACCCACTGCCAGAAGCTTGTAAACAGCTCTGCAGAGGAGAAAACATACTGCTTGTTTTTCATTCTCACCCACTCCCCCCTGTAACCTAGCAATAGCCAAGGTCTGCTTTCACCATCAAGAAGTGGAGATCTTAATATAAAAAGGCATTAGAGGAAGGAAGGAAATTTTAAAAAAACACACACACACAAAGGACCTTACATTTTTTCATTCCTTTATGTGAAATCTGTTTTTTTCTCCCAACAATAACAACAAATACCTCCCTATATAAGGTCAGAATCTAAACCATTAGGGTGGGACTGCCAAAACAACTCCATAAACCACCCAAAATGTACTGAGAATCTTCTAATGTGTCTGGTGCTAATTAATGTACCCAGGACAGTCCTGGCCAGTGTGGCTCAGTTGGTTAAGCATCGTCCCATGCACCAAAGAGTCGCCAGTTCAGTTCCTAGTCACAGCATATGCGCAGGTTGTGTCTCTTTCACATCGATGTCTCTCTCTCTCTCTCTCTTTCTCTCTCACCGCCTCTCCCTTCCTCTTTCTCTAAAATCAATAAAAAAATATTTTTTAAAAATGTACCAAGGACAAAAGAATTTCAAAGTCAAGAGAGAGATTAGAAAAAAATAACTATATTTTCTTATGCTTCATTTCCTTTCTTTTCTACGAATCCCTGTAAGGTACATATTATTATGTTTACTTTACAAGTCAAGAAACTAAGGTTCACGTGTGACAAACAAATGATGAAGTTCACACAACCAGCTAGTGGCAATGCTCGGATGAGGTTCAGGCTCGGGAACTCTAAACTCATCACTGTTCCACCCACTGTCCGCCTCCTACTGGACTCTTGGGATTCAGGCTGGGATTGGACTACTCTTGGGCTCCCTGGAAAACTGGCTTCCTCTACTGCAGCCACTGAAAAGTCAAGTCACTTCCAGGAATCCAGGGACTCCAGTCCCCCCAGACGGGGGTCAAGGCTGTGCAATGGTTGTGAACGAAAAGATGGTGAAATTATCAAGGAGCCCAGAACCCAACGGTTACTCACCACAGGCCCCCGAGAAGGGATAATATGGAACCAACTCAGATGCAGCCCTCAAGCACCCCAAGATTTGAAAAGAACTAGTGTGAGATTTGAATTGCCAGAAAGATTAAAGGCTTGAGACTTCTCAGAGTCAAGAGCTTTGTGATCCACTTGGTTGCCCTAGGCCATCCATGAGGCATCTCATTTTGGGAGAGGGGCACCATCCTAAATTCTGCAATGAAAATCTTCTGTTAGAAGACAGGCTGAGTTTATCATCTAGAGAGGGGGAGGAGAAAAACAAAGATAAGAACATATGGCCTCGTTTGTGCAACACTTCCTGGCATATATAAATTCATTTCCTCTCCATAATCACCCCATGAGGTCCACCAGGAACAAACAGAGCAAGATACACAGATAAGCCCACACCAAGGCCCCTGGGTAGAGCTCTGTCTAGGTCAGCCGTGGGCAAACTACAGCCTGCGGGCCAGCCCGTTTGAAATGAATAAAACTAAAAAAAAAAAAAAGACCGTACCCTTTTATGTAATGATGTTTACTTTGAATTTATATTAGTTCACACAAACACTCCATCCATGCTTTTGTTCCGGCCCTCCGGTCCAGTTTAAGAACCCATTGTGGCCCTCGAGTCAAAAAGTTTGCCCACCCCTGGTCTAGGTTCTTTAATTAACAGTAAGCTAATTCAGTGCAAAAATAATAATAATAATGAATGAACTTGGTGATTGCTTTGTTTTTACAATGACAGACAAACTGAATACACTTTCCAGACAACATCTTCCAAAAATGCTAATTATAGAGTAAAAAATGTGTGTTAGGACAATGTGTGGAGCCCTCCACACCTCAGTTGATTTTGTTTTGGATTTCAAATTGCCAGACACCACGGGATCGTAACAAGGGCTAACAGAATGGCATCCATCTTCCCTGCCTTTGCCTTAAAACTGCAAACAGGGTGAAAATCCCATGTCCTCACTGGCTCTCTCCATACCCTCATATCACCTTAAGAAACAGCCTCCTAATTCTGGAAGCTTAAGAAAATCCTCGAAATGGTTCAAAACCCTCCCCATCCCCAAGAAACTTGGTCAGTCTATCAGATCCAGGTCTACATACAGAGAAACAAGATCACCTCTCTCTTCAGCTCTCACTGGACAATCAATACAACCCACTTCCATGCTACTTCCAAAGCTTCCAATAGAATTATCGTAGCCACAGTGGGTCGAGGAAATTACTAATCTGGAAGGAAGTGCCTACACTTCAGTTAAGAAAAAAAAATCTGAAGTTCCCCCTTCATATCAAATCATTCTTATCTTTACCAATAAAATGGATTACACTAAAAAGAAGAGTTTTATGGTTTATCCCTGTATCTTACACAACCCTTTCAGTTTCGTTTTCCCAAATGTTGGGTATCTTATACGACTCACTTTGCAGACCATATAAATCAGAAGTCATCTCAAGGAGGGCTTGGCGTCCCTTCCGTCTATCCTTCTGCAGAACAGCGGCAGCTCCATAAATGACCTCACTCCAGTTAAAGGGGGGAAAGGAGAGAAAGAAGGGAAAAGGGAAGAAAGGATGGGGTGCACTGGGGTACTGGGAAGAAAAGTCTGTTCTACAAAACACAGAAGAATGAGGATTTGGGAATGCTCAGTGTCTTTGAACTTAGAACACAAAATGGAAAAAGCAGCTTGGTCGGGGAATGTGCCAGCATGATCATCTGATTAAGGGAACACGAAACTCTGAGCACATCTGCAGTGAAATTAGGGAGGACCTGGAGCAGAAAACAAGACGCTGGTATCTCTGGGTCCTGCTTCAGGAGGAAGCTGTGGTCTGGAGGGGCTTTTGGTCCATGTTTGCTTTTTCCCTTTGATGTCTGAAGTCACTGACTGACCGTGGATAATGAGGGCAATTTGTGCTGATTTATAAAAAGCAGCTTTCTAACTTTAGAGCTGTCACACAAATTCTATTAGCCCTCCACTCCGAGGGTGTGTAGTTATCAGAACTGGGCTGACCGGGCCTGAGAGACAGGTCAACCCCCCTCCAGATGCGGAGGGACAGTGGCTTCACTTCCTTCCCTGGGTCCTTCCTGAATGCTCAAAGTAAACCCTCACTCTTGTTTCTCTAAAAGGTGGCGCACATACCCATCTCTATACCTAGATGCCCACCTCTCTGCTCACAAGTCCAGAAGAGCCTCCCATCCCCCTTCCTGTCTCTCCCCAATGGCTTTCACTGTAACTTCTTTGTTTCCCCATGAAGGCCTTCTCTTCCCTTCCCACTCCAGCTCTGAAGACATCAAACCAGAGCTTCCCCTCGCCACCACCCTCTGACACCTGCCATGCGTGCCTGGACCGCCTTCCTCGGCGGCCTGCTGGTACATAATAGTACTAGGTCTCCCAGGACTTAAAAGCCACCGCAGAGCTGCTCCCAGGCTGTCATTCTCCTCTTCGGTGCTAGCTTCCTGACCACACTCCCACAAAGTGAATTAAAACAAATTCTTCACTGGGCTTTGATGTGCTCCATGGGGATCCTCAAGTCCAGGTCACTCTCAGTCCACAAGAGAATGCATGAAAAAACACGTAAGCCACCAGATGAAAATTCAAACCAAGTATTCCCTTAAACTCCATCAAAGGTCGCAAATTCCTACCCCCAGATAAAGAACCCAATCCTAGCACAGCTCTCAAGCCTGCATAGCCTGACCCTCCCCACCCTCCCCTCTCCAGCCCTGGTCAGCAGCTTGCTGGGCTCCAGCAACTCTGGTTAGGCCTCAGTGCCCAGAGCACATCAAACTCCTTCAACCCCAAAAGCCTTTATGTCCACTATGCTCTCAGCCTGTACCCCAACCTCCTGGACCAGCTAAGTCCCACCCACCCATTAGTCTCACCTTAAATGTCACTCTCTCAAGGAAGCCTTTCTTAATACCCCCGCATACACACCAAATCCCCAGTTACACAGCACCTTGGTTCCCTTATCACACTGCCCTTATCACACCTGCAATTAATTAACCACCTGTTCAATTATCTGCTGAGTGTTCAATTATCTGACTCATGTCCTTCCATGAGGACAGAGACCACAGCTATTTTTCTAACCCCTGGACCCCTAGTACTTAGAGCAGGATGGCTCACAGTTGGAATTCAATAAGTCTTTGCTGAATGAATGAGTGAATGAAGTGCTGGTAACAACTTCATCTGCCTGAGTCCTCTTACTGGCAACATTGGCTAAAGCTTTGCTTCTGATTTCCTCAATTTTCCCTTTTGTGTTCCTCCGTTAGATATCTGCCTCCACAGCCATTAACCCCATTCAGTTTTTAAAGGAAATTTCAAATTATCCATGTAGCACTATGAGAAACCATAAGAATATAGCCAATCAATCACAGAGGCATTCTCCCCGTTATCTTGTCCTAACGTTTACTGAAGTGACTGAACTCAAAAGCTGCAACAGATAGAAGGAGAAGGAAATAGGATTTGCCTCTGGAAACTATTCCTCTAAGCTTCTCTAATTTTAATTGCTTTGCATGCAAATTGAGATAGAGTCCCAGTTGATGGAACTTTTTAAATGGCAGCCAGAGTGAATGATGCAGGCTGCACTGCAGTGACTATGCTCTTAATATTATGGGAAGACTTGGGCTAAGGACGTGCCTGACATGATGACCAAAGTTGTGCATGTGTAAAGTAGATGAATGCCAGGAAATGGCTAAAACTTCCCTTTCTTACTAAACACTTCAAAGATGTATGCTTGTTTATTATCAACCTTTTACCCTCCTTCTGCTTTGAAAAATAAATAAATAAATAAAGTAAGGCTGACTGGTGTGGCTCAGTGGGTGAGCATCGACCTATGAACCAGGAGGCCACAGTTCGATTCCCAGTCAGGGCACGTAACTGGGTTGCAGGTTCAATCCCCAGGAGGGAGTGTGCAGGAGGCAGCTGATCAATGATTCTCTCTCATCACTGATGTTTCTATCTCTCCCTCGCCCTTCCTCTCTGAATTCAATAAAAATATATTTTAAAAATTTTTGAAAGAAAAAGAATAATAAAGTAAACAAATCTTTTCTCTCTGACGAAGGCCCTAATAAAGAAATCACTGTGATATGAAATGTATTCCAAGAACATGAGTTCAGCTAATGTCTCAACAAGTTTCCTTGGCTCTAAATTAACACTAAAAGTAAACACCTGACTCCAGGAAAGGTTTAATCCCAGAGATACCACTTCTAGACAGGAAAAGAGTCTGTGACAGAATTAAATTAGTTTCCCTCCCAAGGGCATAGTTAATAGAAATAGTCTCTGGCCAGCTAACCACAAATGTAGGACTTGCCCTTCACGGCTTGGGGAAGAAATCCAGGAAGTGAGGCTGAAACAACCCTCTGTGCTGGCTGGAGAAGGCTGTGGGGTGGCAGGAACCACAGGGGCCGTGCATTCCAGCAACAGCTATATCCGATCTGCAAACTTTCTTCTGCAGTTTCCTCTCGTTCCTGAGTGGGGCAGACAATGACGCATGCTGGTCCCAGGGAGCTTTCCAGAAATCCAGACTCCTGGAAAGGTCCCCGTGAGGTGAGCTCTGCCAGGTGCTTTACAGACTAAATGCCAAAGATGCCACCTCAGTGCCCGTGGTCTCCCCATTTTAGATGCTCAGGAATCTGAGGCCCTGATCACCAGCAGTAGGTCATCATAGGGCCATCCAGCTCAAGGTTCAACAACTAAAACTGCTTGCTCCCACTTCTGTCCATTGTACACTGTCTCGGGTAGAATCTTGGGGTTGAGGGGGCAAAATTTCTTCCAGTCCTCACTGCAATGCTTGATTTTTCCCTACAACCAAGCTTGTGTAAGCATCAAGCACTTTCTCAAACATTTTGCCATTTAACCTGATAGAGATATCTCAAAACCAGGAGATGCAACCTGGTAGAATACCATCAGACTGGCCTGAGTTCAAGATCTGTTCTAGCTTTCACCAGATCTTGAGTCTCTTCATCTCTCTGAGCCTCACTTTCCTCACACAATAATAGCAACTAATATTAGTAAATAGTAAATGAATATCCACTGGGCACTTACTATGTACTAGTCACTATGCTGACTATTTACATTAATTAGGTAATCAAATCTCCCAAGAACCTTATGAGTTGGGTACTTTATTCTTTCCATTTTACATAAGAAGAACAAGACCTAGAACATGTGACTTGCCCACTAAGCTACACAGAGGAAACCTCTAGAAATCCAGGCTTAAAAATAAAGACTGAAAATAAAAACAAAATTACTGAGTGACCATACACTCAACATGAGTCAGATTTCACAGATTTATTCCAGGCAACTTACTAAACAAAGAAACAAACAAATAAAATATAAACAACATCCATGGGGGTGGGGAGGAGATCAGAAACCAGAGTTGCTGCAATATATTACCAAAATGTTAAGTTTGCAACAAAAAATTATGAGACATGCAAAGAAACAGGAAAGTATGACCCATACTCGGAAATTAAAGCAGTAAATAACAGCTACTTTTGAATGTACCCAGATGTTGGATTTAGCAGACAAAATCCTCAAAGCAGATATAACTATGTCCAAACAACTAAAAAACATGTTTATTTTTTTAAAATGTATTTTATTGATTTTTTACAGAGAGGAAGGGAGAGGGATAGAGTTAGAAACATCGATGAGAGAGAAACATCAATCAGCTGCCTCCTGCACACTCCCTACTGGGTATGTGCCCACAATCAAGGTACATGCCCTTGACCAGAATCGAACCTGGGACCCTTGAGTCTGCAGGCCGATGTTCTATCCACTGAGCCAAACCAGTTAGGGCAAGAAACCATGTTTAAAGAGTTACAAGAAAAGACAATAACAATGAATCAACAAATAAAGATTTTCAATAGGGATAGGTTAAAAAAATTTTTTTAAAGACCAAATGAAAATTCTGGAGTTAAACAGTTTGATCACTGAAATAAAAAGCTCACTGGATAGGTTCAACAGAAGATTCAAGATTGCAAAAGAAAGAATCAGTGAACTTGTGTACAAAGAAATACAAATTATCGAATCTGAAGAATGAAAGAAAAATGAGCAGTTTCAGAGACCTGGGACAATATCAAACATTCATATACATGAGATGAGAGTGCCAAGAGGAGTAGACAAAGAGAGATAGAAAATGTATTTGTAGAAACAATGACTGACAATTTCCTAAACTTGATTAAAAAAAAAACAAAAAACATTGATCAAGACATGCAAGAAGCTCAACAAATCCCAAGTATAGTAAATGAAAAACAGCTATACTTAGACAAAGCCCAATCAAATTCTTGGAAGACTGAGAGAAAGAGAAAATCTTAAAGGAAGCAAGAGAAAAACAACTCAGCATGTACAAGGAAGCACCAATGTGATTAATGGCTGACTCATCATCAAAAAAACAATGGAGGCCAGAAGGCACTGGGATGACATGTTTGAAGTATTGAAAGAAAACTATCGACCAAGAATTCTATAGCTAACAAAACAATCCTTCTAAAGTGTAAACAAAATAAAGACATTTCCGGATAAAGAAAGACACAGAGAACTCATCGTTCACAGACTAGCCATGTAAGAAATACATAAGGAAGTCCTTCGGCTGAAAGGAAATGACGCCAGATGGTGATCTGAATCCACAGGAAAAAATGAAGAGTACCAGAAATGTTAAACACATGTGTTAATATAAAAGACTATATTTTCTCATTTCTTCTCTTAACTTTTTACAAAACAATATTGCATGAAGCAAAAATTACAACACAATTACTGGGATTATTATACACATGTAGTAAATCATAATAATAAAAGTGTAATACGCTAATTAGACCAGACATCCTTCCGGATGAAGCCAGGGCTGCAAGGGAAGCCCAGGTCCCGGGTGCCAGAGGGAAGCCAGTGCTGGCAGCTGAGGGAAGGAAGGCCTAGTCTTGCATGAATTTCATGCATCAGGCCTCTAGTATATAGATAACATCAAACTGGAAACAATACAAATGCCCACCAACTCATGAATACGTGAACAAAATGTGGTATATCTATACAGGGGACTACTACTCAACAACTAAAAGGAATGAACTATGTCAAAACATGCTACAACATGGATGGACCTCAAAAATGTTATTTTAAGTAAAGAATTCAGATGCTAAAGACTACATATTGTGTGATTCTATTCATATAAAATTTACATAAAATTTATAGGAAAATAAAAGTAGATCAGTGATTACCTATGGCTAAGGGTAGGAGCAGGAATTAACTGCAAACAGGCACAAGGCAACTTTTAGGAATGATAGAAAGGTTCTAGACCTAGATTGTGGTGATAGTTTCATGACTCTATAAATTTACCAAAATCACTGAACTGTGCATTTACAGTGGGTGAATGTTTATGGATGTAAATTGAATCTCAACAAAGCTGTTTGGGGAAGGGGGGGGGGCACAATTTATGTAAAAATTATTTTTAAGCCATAAAATATGGTAAATTAGACAATTTTGGTTGTTGATGTTGTTATATGCTATGGTGTCAGATTTTCCCACTGAGAACCCACTAATAATAAACTTTGCTACTGTTCTCATAAACGCTCTATTCAATGACTTTGTATAAGTCACTTAGAACAGTGTGTGGGTCTTACTAAGCAGTATGACAATATTAACTATGATCATTATTATTACTACCATCCTTGTGAATGTCATTGTTATTATTAAGGTGACAGGCATGCCTGGAAGTGCTGTGAGAAGACGGTCCTGGGCCCTCTAGGGTGCCATTGTAGACTCCTTCCCAGGAAGCTCCCCAGCAGCCAGAACTGTTTCTGTAAGAAGTCCCACTGAGAAGTGGCCCCATTTCTTCCATTGGATAGAGCCTCTTTCAGCTTAAAAAAAGAAAAGGCTATCTTTTTCTTATTGTTCCGTTGTTCTTGGAACCATCCAATGCCAGGGGAAAGGCCAGTCCTCGTGGGTTGTAAATAAAAAAGATTCATGAATGACAAACCTTTTGTACCTGGTCCCTCAGTTCTTGAAGTGTGCCCCTTCTGCCCACCCTACCAACTCTGCTCACATAGCTCTCTGGAACTGCTCCCGGGGCGGGGCAGTGCTGTTCTGGGAACCCTGCCTTCCCTGTACCCAGATGTAGCCTCTCCTGGTAAGCTCAGCCCCTCGGGCAGCCACAGCTGCAGGGGTCTGCACACAGTCCTGGTGCCGCCGCCGCCGCCGCCGTGGTTAAGGTATCCAGGATGCTTCCGTGAGCCTGGGCTTCACCTTGGCCTCCAAGGTACATCCCCCTTCTCCTCACTGGGCTGACCCAGTGTGTGTGTGGGGAGGGATTCCGCCTCAGTTTCCTTGCCTGGCACTGCTGCTCCTTCCAGCCCAAGGCCGTAGCCTGCTTTCCCAGATCGCCTGCAACTTCCCTTCTTCAGGTAGCTGAACCCCATTCCCTGCACAAGGCTGAGGAGGAACTGCCATGCGCGAGTTCTCTAAATGCTGGCCTGCCGGAGCACAGGAGGCTGCCAGGCCCTCATAAGCAGTGCTCCCCATAGGCCTTTCTGCAATGATGGAAACGCTCCATATCTGTGCTGTTCAGTGCAGTAGCTACTAATCACATTTGGCTATTGATCGCTTGAAAAATGGCTACTGTGATCAAGGAAGTGAATTTTCAACCTTATTTACTTTTAATTAATTTGAATTTAAAAGGCCACCTGTGGCCATTGGCTACCTTATCAAGCAGCACAGCTCTAGATCTGAACACCGGCCTAGCAACCCCTCAGAGGCCGCTGGCAAGAGGGTTAGGTGCTCCTAATCTCATGCCACTCACCCTGCCCTGCGCCCCCACAGCACACAGGGGCCCTGGCTTCTTTTCCATCCCACAGCCCGATCCCTGGACCAGCAACCTGACAGATATAAAGACTCCCCCGGGGGCAACAGAGGTCTGAAGACCCCTCCTTCATTCTTTCAGCAAGACATTCTAGGGAAAAAACCCAGAGTGAGAGACCACGGAGATGAGCCAGGCCTGGGATCCAAACAAGAGGGATGGATGAGGCCTCTGCGTTCGCCTTTTAAAACTGAATAAATAACTTGCTTAGAATTTTGTTGTAATTCCACCACTATCTTGAAAAAACAAAATATAAGAGTCACATCAGATAGGAAAAAGGGGATTATTATAAAACTAGAGGCCTGGTGCATGAAATTTGTGCACGGTTGCAGTCCCTAGGCCTGGCAGGTGATCAAAGCATGAGCATTTGGAGTGGAAAGGCAGGTCCCAGCTGACCTCTGGGCCCTGGGCAGCACCTGGGCCCCTGGGTCCTCACATGCCCCCCTCCACCTGAGTCACCGGGCCCCTGCCTGGCTCCCTCAGTGCCTGGGAGCTGGGTGGCGGCCCCGCCCCCTGCCGCCACCGCTGGTCACCATCTGTGGGGTGATGGGCGGGGTGATTGGGCCCCACTCACACCTGCCTTGGCCTGGTGTTCCCTGCACACCTGCTCCACCATCTCGCCACAGTCCCACTCTCGGGGCCCATTGGGGCCAGCAGCGCCTCCAATGCCGCCTGCTGCCAGCGCCACGTCGCCAACACCCGCCATGTTCCGCGCCGCCCCCTGGGGGTCAGTGCACATCATAGTGAGCGGTCGAACTCCCGGTCAAGGGGACAATTTGCATATTAGGCTTTTATTTTATAGGAGGATCCTTTGCAGGAACTCAAATATCAAAATAATGAGGAATATTAGATGAGATGAGACTAAGTCAACTATAATTTTAAGTCATTAATTGTCACTTCATGGGGATTTTAAGAAAAGTAGCACATTTGAAGATAGGCAGAGGAGCTAGCAGATGGAAATCCTTTGCTTTGGAACTGTTATGTCCTTCTAAAAAGCCAGGGTTGGCCAACTGCTCACAGCATAACCACCTTGGGTAGAAAAAAAATCAATATGCATCAAGGCAATTATTTTCTGTGCCTCCTGTTACTGAATTGGCAATGAGTTTTCACAGCTCAATTAGCTTTAATTCAAAACAATAACAGCCAGTCTGTATTTTTATCTGGGATATTTATTTACAACAAAAATGCAATGCTCTTTCAAATTGTTTTAGAGCATCTGCAAAGGACAGACTGGGAGTCTAATATCAGTGGCATAATTTTTAAATGGTTTAATCTTTTGGTCCAGTAATCTTCCTGTGATGATTATCCGTGGGAAATAATATTCGGAAAGAAAAACTATGTACCTGAAATGTTCTCAAGCATCATAATCTAAAATGACAAAAACTGAAACAATCTAAACTAATTAAATGTCCTATAAAAAAAGGGAAATGGTTATATATCCACTCAGGCTCACACCTGTCACTGTTCCAGTGAAGCTTCTCGTCAAGGTCACGGATGACCTCCAGCCCTCATCTTACTTACCCATCAGCCCTTGACACGCGTGACCACTCTCGCTCTCCAGAAAGGCTCTGCTCACTTGGCCTCACACACTCCCCTAACCCACACCAGGAGCTGATAGAAAAGCAAACCCAGAGGCTTCCCCCGAAGGCTCTGCAGGCAGAAGACTGAAGGGGAGCTTACACTGGCCTCCACCCACCCATCACCCTCCTTGCAAGTTGGAAAGAGGAGACAACCTGCTCATGTGCTCATCACAGGCTTCACCCTCAGCTATCCCTTATCCATAAAGTCAGACGAATTGATAATGGCAGGTAATCCAATCACCATACACCTGGGACTTGGAGATATACGGTGTATGCCAGGCTCACCCAATTCTGTCTGGCTTGGATTATAACAAGTTAACGGCATTCCCTGACTAGGAGCAATTGTTGAGGAAAAGATCCCAGAAGTACACTTGGGAAGGGAGAAATACAAATGAAGGAGGCAATAATTGGCACCGGTGATTCATAAAAAGGATGAGTAACTCTGAGTAGAAAGTAGGCTCAAAGAGAGGAGTCATGCAATGTCAAATTGTCTTCCTATTCCCCTGGAGTTTTAGAAAAGAGACAATTAGGAGCAACCTGCCCAAGCGTTTCATCCTGGGAAGGCCAAGTGCCTGAAGAAGTTGTTCTAGGCCATGTCGACTCCACAGTAAGAAACGGTTATCGAATGCAGAAAGTCAAGAGCCTGGGTGTCAGGGGAGCTGGGCTGTAGGGATGACCCAACCAAAGCCACCCTAACAAGAGCAGTAACAGCAAGCACTTACATAACACTTATTATGGGCCAGGCATCATCTAGGCAAGTTACGTATATTAACTCAATTAATCTGCACAAGCAGATATCATTTTCAGTTATTAAGTGGCAGAGCTGCATTCAAGCCCGGCAGTGTTTTTCCAGTGCCCTGAACCATTATGCAATACATAATAAAAACATTAAAACACGAACACCCCTGTCAACTGAGAGAAGCTTCATGGTGTTGGCAAGGTCATGGCCAATGCAACAAAGGTCTCTTCCATCGCAGAGTGCAAAATACCCCTCCCTCCCCAGTGAGAACATTGATCACTACAGAAAATGCCAGAAAAGCTGCAGATTCCTCAGGTGGGAGGGGAAAAACCAAGTCTCAAGTTAATGAGTAAATATTGGTAGGCATTTTGCCAAGCACACTGGAAAAAACAAATCTCCCTAAAAAATCAACTGATATTGGCTTGCTGCTTGAATATAAATTTTGATCAACTACATTACCGGGGACTGAAATTAATCTGCACAATGAATGCAGAGCTGGGATATGCGGATGCTACTCCTGGGCCCGGGAGTCAGTGTGGGCCAGGAACAAGCAGCCCACAGAAGAGGTCCCATCAGCAGGACCAGAGGCGGAATCCAGATCTAACCAGCACAGGCTGTTCCCTCAGCCATTGGCTCAGGGTTCCCACCACCACTTTGGGAAAGAGAAACTGAGGTTTTATCCAAAGCCCCTCAAAATAATCGTTGTGACTCTGATCCACCTTGGAAAATAGAATCGCCAGATGGCCCACCCTGTACGAGAGACCACTCTATGAAACATAAGGCAGGCCTCACTCAAATGCCACATTCTTCTCAAAGCCTTCCCCAAATTCCTTAGCCAAAGGTGCACCCCCCTTTGCATTCCCACAGCTCTGCTTACACCCCCGATATGTATCAGTTATCTTGTGCTGCATAACAAGGTAACCCAGAGCTCAGCCACTGAAAACAACAAACATTCATTCTCTCTCAGTTTGAGACAATTCCGGCACAGCTGAGCTGGATCCTGTCACAGTTCGCTCACGTGGCTGGTGGTGGGCCTCAGATCCTCCTGGCTATTGGCCAGAGCTATCACCTCCCTTCCATGCAGCCTCTCCACAGGGGAGCTCGTAAGGTGGCAGCTGGCTGCCTCCCTCCAAAGCAAGGTCTCAGAGAGAGAAAGGAGGAATCCAAGAGGGGAGCCACCGTCTTTGATAACATAAATCTCAGAAGTGCTGTGTCATAACATTTACCACATTCTATTCACTAGAGGCAAGTCAGTAACCCAGCCAACACTCACGTGAAAAGCATGAACGCCAGGTGTGGGGATCCTTGGGCGCCTCCTAGAGCAGTGGTTCTCAACCTTGGCTGCACATTAGAATCACCTGGGAATCTTTTTAAAATCCTGATTTCCAGGCCTCATCCTCCGGAAATTCTGTTTCTTTGTTATGGGGTGGGGCCACAACATTAGTAACAAAGAAACAGAATTTCCGGAGGATGAGGCCCAGAAATCAGGATTTTAAAAAGATTCCCAGGTGATTCTAATGTGCAGCCAAGGTTGAGAACCACTGTCCTAGAGGCTGCCTACCATACACCCCAAGGTAGATGGTCTCTGTATGAGGGGAATTTCTAATTTCCCCCACAAGCAAATGAAGTCATGACCCATGTCTTTCCCCTGCCCACCCCTGCTGATGGTTCCTCTGTATCTGACAGCGGCAGTGACATGTCTGTCCACCTCCCACACCCTCACTGAAGAGGCAGGCCCACCTGGCCAGGTTTGGTGCCACATGGCCCCACCTGCTCTGGTCCCAGCTGCCTGGATCAACAATCAAAAAAGGTCAACAATTTAGAGCCTGTGAAATGAACAGAAGATTCTCACTCAGGATCCGAAATGGGAAATAACACGAGATGAAGCCTGTTTTGGGGAAGTCATCACAAATCAAAGCCACACGTAAGCTTTAGTTCTGTGAGAACAGAAAAAACACTATTTTTAAAAAGCAGTTGTAGAGAGAAGGAAATGGAAAAGTGTAGACAGAAACAAAGATACCATCAGAGAGATGGAAAGAAAAAGAACCACCAAAGCAGACGGGTCCCCAGAGCTGCCCCAGGTCTGAACTCTCTCGTTCCAGCCCCTCCCATAATAAACCCTCTTTCCTTGTGTTGACTGGCATGGGTCTCACTTTATCACAAGAAAGGGAGGAGGGAGAGAAGGGAAGGAGAGCATCTGGAGTCCTGGGAGGTCATGTTGCGGGGGGGGGGGGGGGGGGGCGCGGAGTGGCTGGGACGCCGCATCAGAAAGCTTGCAAAAGGGCGATTACTTGAGGTCAGTCACCAAATCAGCTCACGGTCAGAAGTTCACTCCTGTCCCAGGCACTGTTAGTTCCCCAAACTTCACAGCTCTGTGATTCACCACTATAATGGGCAAACCTAATGTGATAGCTGATGCTTGAAACAATACATCAATACCGTACTTGACTCCCCCTACTCAATGCAGAAGGGAAACCATCATCCACTGTACCCCACACGCACATCCACCTCTTAGGAGAGTGAGATTAGGATAGGAACCAGCTAAACCTCATTAAGAAGTCAGTGCGAAACCAAAGCAAGAACTAGCATGAGGGAAAGAGGAAGCAGAATAGTGGAGCTCTAAGGCAAATGAGACCTGCGGTGACTCCCTGGGGAACAAGCAGCATTTTATCATCAGAACTCAACACCCACGTGTCTGATTCTATTGACGTCTCGGAATTACTGCGCTGCTGAGAGTTCTTATCCATACATCACGGGAATCACCCTCCGCCCACCCCACCCCAAGGGCTTTCCCACCATGACTGACTTAGCTTTCGAAGGGGTTTCCTCACCCCCAACCATCCAGCAGAGGCAGCCCTGCTACACTGGCCACTTGGAGAGCCTGACCTCTGGGGGCCTTCCGATAGGCAGAGCCAATGATTAGGGACTTGGGGAAGGCCTTCCAGGCCAAAGGAAGAGCCCAGCAAGCCCAGGAAGCAGAAACGCAGAGCATGCATTTGACCAGAACAATTTAAGGCAGCCACTGTGGCTGGAGAGCAGGATGGTGTGGGGAGCAGGCCCAGCAAAAGGAAGTGAGGCACTGATATTGATCCCTGCAG
This sequence comes from Myotis nattereri, assembly GCF_964212035.1. NCBI lineage: Eukaryota > Metazoa > Chordata > Mammalia > Chiroptera > Vespertilionidae > Myotis > Myotis nattereri. The sequence goes on from NC_138077.1 coordinate 52,459,458, forward strand.
CTCTCTCTGGAATGTCCAGAAGCCAGAGTGTGTGTGTGTGTGTGTGTGTGTGTGTGTGTGTGTGTGTGTGGTGGCGGGGGGGGGGGGGGAGGGAAGGGAAAGGTAGGGGAGAGGAAGGAAGGGAAGAGAAGCAGAGAGGAGAGGAGAGAGGAAAGGGAAGAGGGAAGGTGAGGGTAAAGTAAAAGACAAAAGGCAAGGGAAAAGAGAAAAGGGGGGAAGGGAAAGGGAGGGGAGGGGAGGGGAGGGGAGGGGAGCGGAGGGGAGGGGAGGGGAGGGGAGGGGAGGGGAGGGGAGGGGAGGGGAGGGGAGGGGAGGGGAGGGAAGAACAGGCCCAAGATTCAACCCAAGATGGTGAACTGAGAGGGCCGTCATCAGCGATTGCACACATGGCTTGAGTGGAGAAATTAAGTGTCCTGTCAGCTGGACGCTGTACAATGGCAGAGACAAAAGAAGATGCGTACTTAATGTCCACCCCAGAGGTGCTTACTGAACTGATGGATTTGGGATCTGAAAGCATCTGCAGCACGCCATATGGCATGTTGACCCCTGCCCAGGCTGAGACCTAGGCACATCTCTTACCCAGAACACCTGCCCTTTTCCCCCTGCCCCACCCTTAGCCCCCTCACCCTTCAAGGCCTGGCACAAACCTGCCTCTGAACTTCCCCTCTGAACTCCGACAGAACTGCCATTACCTGGCCCGTTCCCCAGCAAACAATCCCACCCAACCTCCCTATGTCCAGGCCCAGCGCTACTGCTGCTCTCCGGACCTCAGAACCCTGGCTATGTGAACACCCACTCGCTTGGGCTCCTTCCCAACCAGAAGGCGAGCTCCCCACGGGTAGGGCAGCGACGCCTCCCCTAGTGCCCTGTGCGCGGCGGAAGATCGGCAGGCCCTATACAGTAAGGAGATGCCTAGAATAAATGCTGCTTGACCTCCTGACAGTAATAAAGGCTGGCTGACGCCTTTGCTCGTAGCCAAGAATTTCAAGGAGGATCCTGAAAAGTTAAATGACAGAATCTAATAGAGGGAAACACAGCGAAAGACATTACTGTTCAACCAATTTTATAAAAAGTTAAGGTTTTCCCCAATCATTTTCATTAGCTTACAAAGAGCTTCTAGCATGAAGTTAGCAGAAAGTGGTCTCCATCACATTACAATTCTTAGCATTTTCTGACAGCCGTTCCTCTTCAGAATAAGAGGACCCAAATGCCTCAAATTTGCTCCATAGGAGCGGCCAGAAAATAGCTTTCCCTGAAATCACAGGACACGGGTTCATAGCCTCGGTTCAGAATTCGCTCTGATGTTTTCACTCCAGCCGTTCCTGAATATCTCTTTTTTTTTTTTTTTAAATATATTTTATTGATTTTTTACAGAGAGGAAGGGAGAGAGATAGAGAGTTAGAAACATCGATGAGAGAGAAACATCGACCAGCTGCCTCCTGCACATCCCCCACCGGGGATATGCCCGCAACCCAGGTACATGCCCTTGACCGGAATCGAACCCGGGACCCCTCAGTCCGCAGGCCGACGCTCTTATCCACTGAGCCAAACCGGTCTCGGCCTGAATATCTCTTTTGCCTTTTGCTTTCCCCCACACAAGGACTCCTGCACCTCTTGCCAGGCTGAGTGCTGGCAGCTGGGGCATTGTCTGCTGCACCAGGAAATCAGAATCCACTGCGCTTCCTCCAGGCTTGAAGGGCCCATCAAGACATGGTTGTCCAGAAAATGCAAACTCCCGTCTGTGACTAACCCACAAGGAACATCCAGTTTCTATGCCAACAGGAGCTGCAGGTTCATCCAGTCAGTTCCAAATGGGCTTAAGAAAAAGTGATGAGGTCACCCCCAAAATAGCACAGTTCAAGACACACACCTAACAAAAATGTATTCATTTCACTCACTGGAGAAATATTTATTGAATGCCTATGTGCCTAGTTCCGTGGTCGGCAAGCTGCGGCTCGAGAGCCACATGCAGCTCTTTGGCCCCTTGAGTGTGGCTCTTCCACAAAATACCACAAAATACCACTTGCAGGCGCACACATACAGTGCGATTGAAACTTCATGGCCCATGCGCAGAAGTCAGTATTTTGTGGAAGAGCCACACTCAAGGGGCCAAAGAGCTGCATGTGGCTCGCGAGCCGCCGTTTGCCGACCACTGGCCTAGCTGGACAAATGCATAAAACTTCCTGCCCTCATGGAGCCTCCATTTGTGTGGAGGAGACAATGACAAAAAAGTAAAATACATCCCTAACAGGTTTGGCTCAGTGGATAGAGCGTCGGCCTGGGGACTGAAGGGTCCCAGGTTCGATTCCAGTCAAGGGCATGTACCTCGGTTGTGGGCACATCCCCAGTAGGAGTGTGCAGGAGGCAGCTGATCAATGTGTCTCTCTCATCGATGTTTCTAACTCTCTATCCCTCTCCCTTCCTCTCTGTAAAAAATCAACAAAATATATTTTTTTAAAAAAGGAAGAAAAAAAGTAAAATACATTCCCTATCAGATGGTGGTGAGGACTATGAAGAAAAATAAAGCAGGGGAAGGGTCACGGCCGCTCCAGAGGAGACGAGTACAATTTTACACAGGAGGGTAGGGAGGCCGCCCCGAGGAGGTGACATCTGAACAAAGATCTAAAGGAGGTGAGGGAACAAGCCATGGAGATGTCTGTGGGAGGAGCGGTCCAGGAGGAAGGAGCGGGGAGAGTGGGGTGAGTGAGGGAGAGCTGGGTGGGAACTGAGCTGAGCATCACAGCTTTAAAGAGGATGTGAGGCCAGAGGGACACTGCAAGGACATAGAGACATGGAAGCCAAGGCTGTGGGGCTAGACCAGGAAGTACCCAGGTACGCTGCCAGTAAGGATAATAGAGTGGCCACACAGAATGTGGCCAAGCGCCATCGGCGGCCAGTCTGCACCCTGGATTGTGTCTAACCCCTCCATCTATAGGTGAGGACTGGCCACCTGGGCAGGGAGGGGCTTTCCCATGGGCTCCCAGAAAGGTGGCAACTGAGTTAGAAATTCTAGTCAGCTGCACCTGGCATGGCCTTTCGGACTCATACAGAAGCCTGCTTCCTCTTTCCCAGGACAGCCCTTCAGAAGCAGTGAGTCGTCTCCAGTGTGTAGGCCCAGTGCCCTCAAGAGTGGATCTCATGCCCTAACCGGTTGGGCTCAGTGGATAGAGCTTCGGCCTGCGGACTCAAGGGTCCCAGGTTCGATTCCGGTCAAGGGCATGTACCTTGGTTGCAGGCACATCCTCAGTAGGGAGTGTGCAGGAGGCAGCTGATTGATGTTTCTCATCAATGTTCCTGACTCTCTATCCCTCTCCCTTCCTCTCTGTAAAAAATCAATAAAATATTAAAAAAAAAAAAAGAGTGGATCTCAGGATCCCTTGGCTGCCCTCCGGTCACTCTCCTCTGAAACCACTCGTCTGTCAGTGCCCCAAAGGTATTCTGCTTGCAATGGCATCAGACATGCATCTCCCTCCTTTGAAACAACTCTGTGCCTGGGGTCCCACCACAGTTCAAGATCCAGGTAAGTCTCCCGCGTGCTTCTGCGTCTGAGGCAAACGTCTTCGGGCATACCCAAGTTACTCAGTCTACTCAGAAAGCAGTCCTGGGATAAGCAGCACAGCAAGTGAGTAATTAAAATGCCACACCCATGACAGGCTCCACTGGCTGAGCAGCAGGGAGAAGAGGAAGGGCGTTCCTCTGAAGGCTGAGGCTTCCTGCCCCTACCCCACCCACCACAGAGAGCACTACACACGCGTTGTTCGTGTGTTACTTACTGTAGGGCAGCATTTCTTACAGTGAGTTCTGTGAAACCCCAACTTAGAATGTGAGTGGATCCTCCTCAGAAAGATGGTGTTCTGTGATGAGTTCTATCTGAGAAATGCTGGGTTCAACATATTGTTGCTTTGGTCCTTTCAGGAGCTTTAGGTTTGCTGATACGCACTTGACCCTCCAAGAGGAAAAGCACGAAGGACATTTAACACTGAGCGTCCCTCCGCACCAGGCACTGTGATTCTTCCCACACGATCTCCATCGTCCTCACCCCACCCTATGACATCTGTACACCTGGGACTCCCACTGTCTAAACAAAGCATCGGGGCTCAGGGGAGTTAGGCTGATCACCCACAGTCTCTGTTGGGAGTTAGAAGGGGGGTAGGCAGTACGAGATGTTATTATGGCCAAAGAACTCAGAGACCCCTGCTCCTGAGGAGGTCCTGAGACATTCATGCACACAGGGCAAGGGCAAGTGGGCAAGTCAAGGACCACTTCATTATTGGTTGGGGTGCAACACGGAACTCTAGCAAACCAGGCTGGGGAACGCAGCTTAGGCCCCATCTCCACAGGACCTCTCCTCCAGCCCAGGGAAGCACGAGGGGTAAAGGAGAGAGAAGACAGCGGTGCCCCTCTCCCAGGACCCGAACCCTTCTCCGCCACAACCAGGCTCCAGAACGCGCGCTCATCCCTCGGCAGGAACCCCCACAGCAGATGCACGTCTGCCTCACTGATGGATAACCAAACACTGATCACAAATGAGTTTCCTGACTTGGTTTCAATCGAACAACGTTATGAAGTTCCAGCCTCAAAAGCCTGCTGTGTTTTATGAAACTGCTATGAAAGAACAGGAGAGAACATTAAAGACCTTGCCTGGTAATGAATAAAAATACAAAAAGTACAGAACAAAGGAATCCAAACTGAATATGGCTTTTACTACATTTGTCACATTTCACTTGAGAGTGGAGGGGAAAAAAAGACGGAACTTTGAAGAGTTTCTGTAAAAGACTGCACACTGGCCTCAGAGTTTTGAAACATGAACGAGCGGATGCATAAATGAGGACTGTCCGTCTGGATCTTCATTTTGATCTCGTCCCCAACCTGCAGGCTTTCTGGCCCTGCCTCCAGTCTTTCTCATGTGGGCCTGCGAACCTCAGCAAGATGCACTGCACATCAATTACCAGAAATTCTCACCAGCCTTTCCATCCAGCGCCAACGTGGACCCAAGACTGTCCTCGCACGAGTCCAGCATCTGCCTCCAGCGTCAGGACAGCAAGGCCCCAGGGCCAGAGGCTCAGGATTGATGGCACCCATGATGCCAGGAGAAGGGCAAGGCTACCCCCACCTCCGTTCACCCCCAGGTGGCTTTGTCATTCCTTTCTTATAACAGCAAACGTCACACTAGGCTTCGAGAAGGTGGCCCCAGAGCACAGGAGGCTCAGCCCAAAGTCCTACATTTTGGGGGAATTTACAACATTTTGCATTTGCCTGGTCTTTTTACATATGTAGTTCTCCTTAGAAAACAGGAGCAGGATGGGGCTGATGGTGGTGGTAACAACAATGTGCTGTGACTGTAGATTTCAGGCACCCGGAACCTGGGAGCTGGTAGAAAAGGTGTTTTGGGGGGTTGAGGATGAGGAAGCATCTTTAGCTACATCAGTCCATTTCTAGTTCACAGTGATTCTGAGAGGAAGAGTAGGTGAGAGATGGCAATCCTCACGTGGGGGACAAGAGGTGACATGACTTGCCCAGGATCATCCAGAATAGCTCCTTATCCCCTAAGAGAAGCTCTTTCCAAAAGGCAAAGTGGGTGGTCTAAGAGCCTGAAAATAACTCCAGTCCCACACCCTCCGGCGTTGTTTAGAGGCATGGCTCATCATCGCCACCCAAACAGCTAACAATTACTGAGCATCCTCCATGTGCCAGGCACAGTGCTGGGGCTGTTACAGGTATCATCTCCTCAATCTTCTGAATTCAGTACTATATCATCCCCATTTTACAGATAAGGAAACTGAGATCCACAGAGGAGACGAGCTAATGCTCCACCATATTCCTGGCACTGTTCTAAGCCTGTCACATATGCTAACTCATCTAATTCTCACCATAACCCATGAGGTGTGAACTGTTGTTATCTCCATTCTACAGATGGAAAAACTGAGTACAGACAGGCTTGGTAACTTGGCCAGAGACATGCAGCAGGTCAGTGATGGGGCTGCCATGAACCCAGACCACTACACCATTCGGTCACTTTTAAGTGGCTGCCCGTGGTCACAAAGCTAATGAGTCACAGAGATGGGATTTGCACCCAGCTCTGCCTGACCCAGAGTCTGAACTCCTATTCCCTATTATCTACCTAACATTCCCTTTGGCCTGCTTCAGACCTGTCCGGCTCTGTGCTCCTTTAGATACTGGGCCGGGAAGTCAAGGAAAGCTCAACATGATCATCAACTGACCCACGCAGTAGAACGGGACCAACCTTCTGGAACCGTGAAGCAGCCTTTCAAAATCTCTGGGCTCCCACAGACCGTGGCTGGTGGCACAGCAAGGGGACAGCGGTCACCACCAGCAGGATGTGCCAGATGAGGCCCAAGCAGTAGACACATACCTTCTGAAAGTGACCATTCACGTTCTTGGAGCATGGGAAGGGGAAATAAGAGTAACTTCATAGTGAAGAAATCGGACAAACACTACCGCAGCCAGGTGATCGAGGTCAGCATCTATGGTGATGAATCATGTACCCTTGATGTGATGTGTCATTGATATGATGCGATGAAAATGGCACATGGCATGGCCCACATCAGGAAAGTGTAGGGGCGCCCTGGGTGTGCACTGGCTGGGAGTCAGGGAGCCTTGGTCCTGTCCTTGCTCAGGCTCTGTGACCCTCAGAAAGTCTCTCTGTGCCTCAGTTCCCTTGTCTTAAAATGGGAACATGGTGCCTGCAGTGCCCCCTCTATGAACATGAAAGCCCTCCACAAAGATGAGGGTTTGCAACTGATGGACGTTTTGTCCCTAGAAAGGCTGAGAACCCCCTCCTCAGCATGTCCCAGTCAGAGTGACAGCCCACTCATCCCAAGGGTCACCTCCCTGCATGCTCCCAGGCACACACAGGGTCCTGAGTCTCAAGTGCCACTCCCCCCACCACAGGCTGCTCCAGGAGAGGCTGCCACGCTTGCGCCCTCCCTCCTCTGTGTAGCATGTGTGCAGGATAATGTGCAGAACTGCACTCCTCAGCCAGTGGGGAGGGAAACCAACAGAAACACAGGGCACCTGGACACATGATCCTGGACACAGACCAGAGCGAGTGGCTGCCCCAGACCCCAATGGGGCCCAAGGTATACGCACTGCCTATCTAATACGGAGCTGGTTTTGTCCAAAGCTCATCAGGAAGTCAATCAACTGCAATTTCTATAGCCCCCACACCAACAGAAACCGTAATAAAATGGTCAGGTACCCAGGCTGGCCTACAGAAGCCAAGGTGATGCAAACTGTGGCTAAAGCCTAGCTCTATTGCCCAGGTGTGGGTTCTAGGGCCCAGGGACAAGACTCATGGGGTGCAGGAAGGAAAGTACTAGAGAGAGAAACAGCATTTCCTCACCCTTTCTAGGGCTCAGACCTCAACAAGGTCTGAATCAGGTAGTCAGCCTCTCTCTTCCCTACTCTCATCTGCCTAGACTCAGAGGTTGTCAAGGTAAGTGTGAGCCTATCTCCAAAAGCCCCAGAGTACACCAGGTTCCAAAATACTTTTTCTTCCTTCTTTCAACCTTTCCCTCAACCTCATTTATCTATCCAACAAACATACTACTCATCACTGGGTATCTATCTCAATTCAGTGTTCAGAGGACGGCAATCAGATGGGGCTAATTCATACTAAAGTGCAAAGGACTGACAGGCAAGTGATTCCATGGTAGGATTATTTGCATTTGGTTCTACAGGAGTTTATGACCCATAATTGTAGCTCTGCCTACTGTCATAACTTCATTTCCTCTTTTCTGAACCCGCAGAGTTGCTAAAAGCTACAAGCTAGTTCATAACCGTTCCTGCAGCAGCCAGTGTAATGACCTTTGTAGTCCCTGTGCTCTCATGAAAAGAGGGAGGCTGTGCAAGAGCTGGGAATGCCTGTCAGGTCTCAGCAGACACTAAAGCTCTCTTAAGCATGTATGCGTGCACACGTGCACATGCACATACTAGATTAGCTGCTGCTTGAGGCCAGGGAGTCAGTCTGCCCATAATTCCTGCCTCAGCAGAGTTTTAAAAAAGGTATGCAGCTGGACCCCAACATCTCCCCTGAGATCCACTCCCAATCTCAGACACATCAACTTCCCTAAAGCATGGATCTGGTCAGGCTCCTCCCTGCCAAAACGCCTTGTCTCCTGTGTCTGGGGGTAGCCCTCAGCTTGGCATCCAAGCTTGCATAGTACATGCTAACCTCCCTTGACCATCTTCTCTCCCACTGCTTCCCACCATGTACCTTACTCTGTCTGCTATTTCCCAAACATACACAACTCTTCCCAACTGCTGAACAGCACACAACATAACTTTACCCACCCTTCAAAGCTTTGGTATCACCTCCTCCATGAAGTCTCCTGCTGGCCAAATGCCTGTAACTCATCCTCTTCTGAAACCCTCAGCATCGTGTGGCTTCTCTTGTGGCCTTCATGACATCTGCCTAATTGCTAGACCATGCCCCCCACCCCCACCACGAGTCCATGAAGCAGCAACCCAGCAAACATCCCTGAGACACCAGAACGGCCAGCACCATGTTACACAAACACCAAACCCTTGGCTGAGGATGTCTTACAGGATAGAAGCCTTAAAGGAATGTCTCCAGGGGCTCCCGACAAGCTCTACATACTGCCGATTGTCTGGGCCCCTGCCCTCCCTGCCCAGGGAAAGCCCGTCACAGTCATATGCCAGGCATTGTGGCTCAGTCTTAGTAAGGGCTGTTTTTATGGCCATGTCAGTAATCCAGAGCCAACAGCTCCTCGGAGCTGTGTACACAGGAGAGGGAAGCTGCAGTCCCTGCGGAGCTGCTATTCACTCCCTCCAGCTCCAGTTGGGCAGAAATGTTTTCTTTTCCACTGCGTAAGATGCTTCCCTCGGTGACAAACCTCACACCAGCGGCAGGAGGAGATAAAAGCCCTGTGGGTGTGAGTGAGGAGCAGAGAGTGGCTGCATGTCTGTGAAGGACACACGGGCGGGCAAGTGTGAGCCGCAGGACCAGCCAGCCACACGTGACCCTTCCAACAAGCGACAGAAAGAAAAGCGAGCGCTGACCAAAAGCAGAGCCAGCGTGATCCGCCTGCAGGGCTGTTTTGCTCCTCACTCTGCAGACATGGTCTGGGAGGCGCCGCTTCGAGGGGGACTCAGGGCTGCAGCGAGGGAGGAGAGGGAGAAGGGGCCAGGTTTTGTAAGCTTCAAGGCACTGTGTGGATGTGAGAGGCTGGGCATTCAGGCCTGGCCATCAGAATAAGCCTGGGCGAAGGCATCCGAAACCCAGACAGGAGGCCCAGCTCTCCCTAAAACTCGGAGAAATGGCCTGACCTCAGCTCCTCCCTTCCTCTCCTGTCACGTGGGAACAGCAACGGTCCTGAGGTCCCTCCAAGGGTCAGACATGAGTGGGCTTAGGAAAGGTACAGAACCTCACTTGTGCAGTGAGGTTGGGGGAGTTGACACAGGCAGGCTTTAAGTATCACCTCTGCCCCAGTAATCCCACCCGTGGGGAATTATCCTATATAATAAAAGGCTAATATGCAAATTTCCCCCTCTACCAGAAGTTTGACCAGGGGGCGGGGCTGGCTGGCCAACTGCCCTTGGCCCCTCCCCCCAGCCAGCCCCGCCTCCGATTGTCCCCCTACCCGGAAGGGGGTGGCCCCACCCATGCACGAATTTGTGCACCAGCCCTCTTGTAAGGAAATAATCCTAATTAGAAAATAAAATCTTTACACATGTGGATATTCATCATAGTGTAATTTATGATCATAGAAAAAAAAATAGAACTATCTAGGTAGCCAAGAACAGGGAAATGATAAAAATGAACTCAGTGAAACCATTCAAAAGAAAACGCTCAAAGACTCTGATTACACAGAAAATGGTGATGAGCAACATGAACTGAAAATGTCATGAGACACAGCTTCACTGCTGTTCTTTCATATTTTAGTTTAAATGAAGGTTCAATTTTATAGTTTGATCTGTTAAAAACACTCCAAATGCTTTAAATATAGAATATAACTCCTACTTTGCCTAAATTATTAAAAAGCTACATGTTGGGAAAATATAAGATAATCAAGAATAGTGATGGTGTTTATGTAGCAGTAAAAGGATAACTGTTTTTCTATTTTAATGTAGTTTTCAGAGCTTCTCTTGCGAATGCATGTTGCTTTTAAAACAGAAAAAGCAGTAAGCATAGTTTCGAGGTAGTCTGAGTACAGACAGGTGATCCTGATGCCATGGAGGTTGGGGGAAAGGAGAGGCCTGGACATGGAGAAGTAACCTGGATGTCTGGGGCGAACACCAGCTGGGACCTCCTCAGACTTAACTCAGAGCTTTTCTGACTCAGCCTTCCTGGGTGGGACCACGAGCTTATGACCCACCCATGCTCCATTCTCACTTTCCAGGAGAAAAAGAACACTGTGAACCAAAATAGCACCAATTACACAGGAACAAACTCATCAACAAAGCCCAAAACAACAGCAACTTCTATGATTTAAAAAAAAAGCAGCAATAAAAAAAATAAAAATAAAAATAAAAAGGCAGCAATAAAGAGCCGTGACCAAATTGAGACGGCACTAACGGTGCCTGAAAACAAAGCATCCCGGGCACACTGCAGGAATTCAGTGTGGACATCCGCACGCGGCCACGTGCCCGCCGCAGCCAGACTGCTCGGCAGAACCCCGCCTGCGGCAGCTCGAGGCTGCTTGTTTCATTTTAGGAATGTCAGGTTTTAGTAACTCCTAACAACTCTCTTCTTAGGAAGCAGACTCTGGGCAGCTGTAGAAATGAGTCTCTGCCAGCACATTATCATTGGTCTGGAGAACTCCAGGAAAGACTGGCATTTGGGTCTGCCCGCTGCCCTCCTCACACAGCCCCTTCCCCACCGTTTGCGGTCCAGAGGCATGGATTGCACTTGAGGGACACCAAGGATCTGATCTACCGCATGCCAGCAAAGCTCTGGCCAAAGCCTTGTCCCTGCAGACATCCCTCCCAGGCATGGCCAGCTGAGCTAGAGCCCAAGCCCGGCAGGACAGCCAGAGAGACAGAGGGACAGCAGCCTGGGGCTCCCTAAGCCGTGTCATCCACACTTCACAATTCACTGCCTGGCCCTCCCTGACACAGTGAGGCAGAAATATCTTCTCACCCCAATAATCCACAAGGAGGATTATCTATTTCCCCTCCCTCTGGGGCCTCAAAGCATGAGATGGCCTGGAGTCTAGCACAAGGGAGGGAGGAAAAGGAAGGTCAGGCCTCCTCCCAGGCTTCTGCTAACTCCTGTCAACTCTTCAGTCACAGCATTTCATTCAAAGCAAATCAGGCTTGTGGGACAACAGGGCTGGTCAGGCCCTAAGGGTCCATCTAGTCGACACTTTTAAACTAGTTTAATCATGGAACTCTTTGATCAAATAGAATCCTGCTCCAAAGCCTGGTCTACACAGTAATCCATTGGCTCCTAGGAGTGAAGGTGGGGACAGGAGAGGTGGGGTAAGGTAGAACTGCTCTCTCTTGGCTCCCCAAACTACAGAACCCCCAAGGGGGTTCCTGTGGCCCTAGACCAGGGGTGAGCAAACTTTTTGACCGAGGGCAACAATGGGTTCTTAAACTGGACCGGAGGGCCGGAACAAAAGCATGGATGGAGTGTTTGTGAGAACTAATACATGTTAACACTGCTGCTGGTGAAGGAGCGGAGGGGAGAGCAAGAGAACCCTCCGCTCTTTGGGCTCCGCGGGCTGGATAGAACAGCCGAACGGGCCGGATCTGGCCCGCGGGCCGTAGTTTGCCCACGGCTGACCTAGACTCTTCTGATCAAAGCAGCTCACTAGATCAGCCTCATCATTTACAGGTGGGGAAACTGAGGCCTCCAAAGGCAAACTGGCTCAGCAAAAGGCACACAAGCACTTAGTGGCAGAACTAGAACCAGCATCTGTATCTGTCTTTCTCACCTAGAACCCAGGAGAGCAGGAACACACCTTCCTCCAGCCTGAGCACCTGCACCAGGCCTGCCCAGAGAGAGACACCCCTGCAGCCCGCCTGACGGGGTGGAACGAACTGCTACTTACAGAATCAGGCCTCCTTGTCAGACAGCTCTGCTGCTTGAATGGCTGTCTAACGCTGGGCAGGCCACTCAAGTCCTCAGTCTCTCTCATCTGTAACCTCGAAGGGTGGGTGAGAGGACCAGAGCTGGCAGAGCCATACCTGGTTTCCGTGAAGAATCCCAAATGCTTGCTGTTCTCCCCGTGCCCTTGTGGTGAGCTCGTCTCCTCCTTCCTTGGACCCCTGCTCAGGGAAGCTCCTGAGCCCTTGCCTTGCAGCTAAGAGAACACCCAGGGGCCTGCCTTGTGGAGACAAAGTCTGGATTTCTCTGTGGTATAACAACCTGCCAACAAAGCCCAGCTTCAACCTCCAACTCCTGAATTCCTAGCTTACCAGGGCCCTTCAAACTGTGGTGTCCTCGACACCCCTTTCACTTCTGGTCAGCTGGGCCAGAGCAGCAGGCCTCCACCAAGTGTCCTGGCTGTCCCCTAGGCAATGACCCCAAAACTCCCCTTCTCACCCCTAAAAGGCTCAGGTCATATGGTTCACCGTGGCCAGAAAGTGGGCAATCTCTAGGGCTCCAGAATCAATCAAGGACCAGCTGGAGGAGAAGAATCCAGAAGCCTGGGACACCCCTCGAGTGAGGATACCCGCCAGGCTTCTAATCCAAGGATGACCAAACCTGCCATCACTCCCACACAAGGTGGACCTACCACACACATTTCTTCTGCCCTGGAGAGACCAAAGCCTAGTAAATCCTTTAATTGGGTATCGGAGTTTCCAAAAAAGTCCTATTCAGTCATAATTTGCACCTCTCACATCTAGATTTGACATTTTAAAGTCAGATAAGTACAGATTCAAACTAGAAAGAACAGGGTCACAGATGTGGACGGAGGGTCACCAAGTCCTACCTGCCCTTTATCAGATGAACAGAGTCCCGAGGCTGGTTGCATGCAAGGGGCAGGGAGCCCAGCTGCCCTGGACTACACGGCACCACTCATACAGTGGGAGCTATGCAGCCTAGGGCCCCGCCCTTGATTCTCTGTGCAGGAAGCTGTTACATAAAGGGTATTGCTGGCCCCCTCACCCTCTCTTTGTGGAGCTCCTCCAATCAGGCCACTGGCGGTGCTGGGCCCAGGGAAACAGAGGCAAACATCAATACCAGGGGCTCGCGGCCCAGGTTACCTTTGGGCATGATCTGATGCATGGCAACTGAGAGGAAGAAGATGGAGTCGCTGTAGTAGGTCCCGGAGCCAGCGCTGAAGTGCTTCTGCATGGCCTCCACGATGGGGAAGAGCTTGTCAGTCAGCACGGCGACATCGTGGAAGACGACCTGCAGCAGGGCCGGAGGAAACGACAGGAGTGAGCAAACCGGCTCCAGACGCCCGGCACCCACGTGGGCCACAGGGGGAGACACACAGTGCCTCTCCATGGTCACCAGCAGGGCGTCCAAAGTGAGAGCTAAGGAACCGGGAACAATGGGAAAGCAGCAGACGCTGGCTGCGGGGACGGGGACATCACACGTGAAGGGTGTGCAGGCACGCACCTGGGGGGTGTAGGGGAAGAGGACCAGGAATGAGAGAAGCCCCCAGTCTGCTTTGTTTCTGAACTTCAAGCTGGGCCATCCTGAAGGTAGTTCTGTGCCCAGTGACTGGAAACCATGTGGAACTGTCTGGTCCTGAAATTAGGACCCTCAGCACATCTGAGTAGCTGGCCCTGGTGGCCACTACCCATTCCACAGGCCAGCCAGGTGCTCCACTTCCCCTGTCCAACAGGGTGCACAGTGGCAGGGGCCCTGGAAAATGCCCAATGCCACAGGAAATGCATCCATTGACCCAATCAGCACTTCGTGAGTGTCCTGACGTTTTGGAGGTGCTGTGAGGGGTATAAGGAATAAGCTCAGAAGATTTAGGGTCCACCGGAGTTCTGCGGTTTATTCTCACATACACATACCGATCCCCATGACATCTTGGGACCTCAGTGAGGCGACACCACTATCACAGCTCCCAGTTACAAACGAGAAAGCAGATGCTCACAGAGGTTACACTTGCCCAGCGTCACTTCGCACATAAGTAGCAGAGCCAGAACTTGAACACTGGTCCCATTTCCAAGCCCCATGCTCTTCCCACTATAAATGCTCCTTCTTTCCTTAACAGCAACCAAATGGGGAGGAAGACATCAGCAGAACCAGTGATTAGAGTGGACAAAGTACTAATAAGACCCTAATGAGTTGGTTTCCTTATTAGACATTAGTCCATATTGAAGTCCATCCCTCATGCAGCCCCAGCCTCATCCAAGACACCAAGTAACCATGCACTCTGCTCACATATTTCTGGTAAGTTTTCCCTGCTGCTCCATGCTCCCCACAACATCTAGAGCACCCCACTGTGCACAATAACTGCAGCCCAAGCCAGAGCCCAGATACCCTTCCTCCCCTTCCCCGCTCGCAAGAGATCTGCTGATGACCCTTCCACCTCCCTCTTCCCGGGCAGCCAACAGGACAGGACAAGCCTGGAGGCTGCCCCATGCTGCTCAGCCACCACCACACTGACCCCAGGGCCAAGGCCCTCCCTGAACAGGGCGCCAACAGCGAAGGAGAGGTCACGCGAATCCCGACAGGCTTGTGTCCGTTGTCAGTGGCCATGCCAGCAGGAGAAAACACGGGTGTGGGTGGTGCCCGAGAAGTTCTCAAGCAGGTAGGGTGCATTTTGCCATTCGCTCTGCCCAGGTCCCTTCCTGGCCCAGTTCCATGGTGCCCCCTGCCCCGCCTGCACTCCCCGAGCCTTTGGTTGTCGAGCCTCTCAGAGCCCTGCCGTGGTGGTAAGCCACCCTGCCTGCTTTTCCCTGCTTTAGGTTCTGCTTTTGGCCAGAAACCTGTTTTTATCTGAGCTCACTTAAGTGTTTGCTTTTGTCCTTAGGTCTACTTAAATTTCTAAAATGCTATTAAGCTCAGAGGAACTTATGTGGCATTAGCCCTCATCATTCCCCAACTATAGCCCTTTAAATCTTTTATGTCTTTAGAAAAGTCTTTTTTAAATGTCTTGACATTTCCAATGTACTACTTTCCTTTACCCTTTTTCTGACTGCTTTTTTTTTTTTCTTATACTTTGACTTTTTCTTTTTTGTGGCCTCTTAACCTGCGATGGGAATTCAGGCCAGCTCCACAGTTTCCCAGCAGATACCAAATTATATCTTTCTCCTCCCACCCACCAGGACCTGCCTGCCCCCCCGTGACTTCCTGACTACACAGGCATCACAAACCCTGACAGGTGTCCCCTGCCATGCCCCCGTCCAGCCGCTTCTGGTGTGCCTCTCGAGTGATTTTCTATCCATACAGACTCACTTCTCTCTTTCCTTGGCTTCACATCCTCCGATGGCTCCTCATGGCCATCCAAACAGCGTGGCCCATGAGGCCCTGCACTAGCGGCTCTGGCTATCCACCCTTCCCACCCTCCCTCCTCCAGGGATGGGGCAGAACTAAATCCAGCAGTCCTCACCCTGCCCAACACAGTGTGGTGTCCTATGTCCTTGTATATTTGTACCAGCTCTTCGAACTGTCTGGAGCCCCCTCTCCCAGCCCTACCCCTTCCTGCCAGCCCCCACCTGCCTGATAAACTCCTATCCAGTCTTCCAACCTTGCTTGGGCACCTACCCCAGCCTTTGCACAGCCTCCCACGACTCATCACGCCCTCGTGTGCACCCTGTATCACACAGGGGGTGGCTCCACCTCCCTGTCTGGCTCCTCTGCAGCTCTGCTTCTCTATCCGCTTATGGGCACTCCTTGAGGCCAGAAGCTGTAATGGGCTTTGTGTCCTATGCCCAGCCCTTGGCCCCATGGCAGGCCACGAATCAGTACAGGTTTGCTGAACTAAATGAACGGCACTTTGGGCAACTTATTAACCTCTCTGAGCCTCAAATACAGAAATGATAACATCTACCTCCTCTGGTGGCTGCTAGGACCACCTGGGACAGGCAGATAAAGCGCCGGCTCAGGGGTTGCCACGCTGCCCTGATTAGTCCTGAGTGTTGGCATCCTGCCCCCACCTCCCTCCACGGTCCCTGCATCCCTCTCCTCGCAGATCAGTCTTCACTCATGAGCTAGCTTTTCCCTGTGAGCCTCATTACACTTCCAAACCACTGCTGGGACCTGGAATTTTACAAGAAACTGGAGCTGACAAGAGGGCTCTCACAGAAATAGAAGCCTCTGCATTCATTAAAAAAGGAGAGAACGGGTATGTGTAACACACACACACACACACACACACACACACACACACACACACAGAGCGAGCAGGGCCTGCCACAGCCAAGACAAGAGACACAGAGATTTCAGCAGCCAGATCCCCCCCTACTCAAGCCCCCACCTCACCCGAAGTTTCACAGGAGACAATCCCATCCCATCAGCATTAATGGATTTATGAGGACAAACTGTACTTAGTACACAGTTCCAATGCTGCACGGTAAAGCCTGCTCCAGTGAATATTTCATATAATAAATCTACTTACAAGTAAATTAATATGTTCCATGGAGTACACTTTATGCAGCAAGAAGCAAATCACAGGCACTGCAAGTGGGAATCACAACACCCAGGCCTCCCAATGTCTAAAATAGGTTGCAAACTGTGATCTCCTGAGGGCAAGGCCGGAGTCTGGGACTCTGAGGCCCCCGACCTGCCCAGGGTCTAGTGCCAGGAAGGCGCAAAGAAGCAAGAGCAATGGAAAAAGAGAAAAATAGAGGAAGAGGGGCAGAGAAAAAGCCACCCTCCCTCCGTTCCTCCTCCCTTTCAAATCCCTCATATCAGAGGCGTCAAAAAGAATTACCATGTAACCTAGAAAACCAGGAATATAAGGTGACTCCCATATTGAAGCCAATTGGCCAAAGAGACAGACCCAAAAGAGTGGTTTGCACCAGCTTGACTACATGATTTTTTTAAAGAATAGTTTATTTAGCCCGGCCGGTGTGGCTCAGCGGTTGACCCAGGAACTAAGAGGTCACCAATTCGATTTCCGGTCAGGGCACATGCCAGGGTTGCGGGCTCGATCCCCAGTAGGGGTGCATGAAGGAGACAGCCATGATGCTCCTCTCTCATCTCTGTTTCTAGCTCTCTATCCCTCTCCTTTCCTCTCATTAAAAATCAATAAAAACATACTTAAAAAAAAAAAAG
Source organism: Myotis nattereri (assembly GCF_964212035.1). Lineage (NCBI taxonomy): Eukaryota > Metazoa > Chordata > Mammalia > Chiroptera > Vespertilionidae > Myotis > Myotis nattereri. The sequence goes on from NC_138077.1 coordinate 52,476,634, forward strand.
AATAGTTTATTTATTTTAGAAATAGAGGAAGGGGGAAGGACCAGAGAGAGAGAAACATCAATGAGAGTACATCGATCGGCTGCCTCCTATACCTCCCTTACAGGGGATCGAGCCACAACCTGGGAATGTGCCCTTGACCAGGAATCAAACTGGCAACCCCTGGTGCACAGGATGACTCGCAACCAACTGAGCCACAGCAGCCAGGGCTTGATTATGTGATTGTTAGGGAAATAGACTAAAAAGTCAAATCACCATTTGTAATATATATGTATATTATATATTATATTATATAACATATTATATTATATATATTCATTTATATGTATATTTAACATAAAAATAATGTTAATTATAAAATACTAGAGGACCAGTGCACGAAATTCATGCATGGGTAGGGTTCCTAGCGGTGGCCGGGACCTCCCTTCCCCTGGCTGCCTGCCACCGCTGCCAGCCGGGGCCTCCCTTCCGGCAGTTGGCCAGCCGGCCCTGCCTGCTGGTCGAACTCCCAGTCGAGGGGACAATTTGCATATTAGGCTTTTTATTATATAGGATTATTTCTCCAACACCCAGCTAACAAAATGACTTCTATTTGAACTCTTCATGTGCATCCTCAACCATAAGGCCTTTACCAACCCTAGAACCCAGCTAAGTCATCCAGGCAGTTTTCCAGAACACATCCTCCTGGTCATCCTTGTAAGATGTTAGCTACAGCTCCAGGTGAAATGAAGTAGGATGTTGTCATTGGAAATGGCATCCCAGCCCACGAGAACCCACGTTCATGTCATTGAGGCAGTTGGGTTTTCCATAAGCCTATAGTCACATATTTGTAGCCACTTACTACCTTCCTTTAAGTGATGTTTAGAGGCTCACTTATATCAATATTCCACATTTATACTTATGAGATCAAAACCCCAGGAATAATGAATAAACCTGTTACATTTCTTTGCCTCCTTTTAGTCTTAATGAATGCTGCCATGTGACTTCTAGAAGCACCCAAATTCAGTATGACAGGTTGTTTCCGGCGAGGTGTTCTCCCGCTGTCCTTTGCTGTCCGAAGTAAAGCATGCAGTTGAGAGGGCAGTGTGTAATGTGAGATTTTGAAAAGTCTCGCCTCCTTTAATAAAGGGCAAGGTGGGGGTGGGGGAGGGGAAAGGCTTGCCTCATAGCCACCATGCACAGCACATTCCCAACACTCCCAGCATGGGGAGGCCAGAGCAACCAGAACAAACCCGATGCCAGGCACGGGCAGACGTTTCTGCGAGCCCGGCCCTGGGCTTGCTGGCACAGAAGGTCTGAAGAACCAGGCCACTGCTCCCCTAAATGTTCACCGGGGACGTAAAGCCATGCCAAGCCTGAGCTCAGCTTGGTGGAGAAAACTCATTTATCACTTGGCGTGCCCCACTGGGAACCAGGTCACGCCATGCTCTGGAGGAGCCAAGAAGGGAGGTGGCAGGAGCTGGCCCAGCGCACAGGGAGACGCCAGGTTTCCAGGAAACACTAATGCCACTTAAGGAACAACAGCTCCTCCAGCCGCAGACAGCAGTGTGAGCTGCCGAAGAGAAGGGTGACAGTGAAAAGCTCTGGGGAACCTACCCACACCTAACATTCCTGGCGCACCCTCCACGTGCTGGAACCAGCCACTGCGGGAACAGCAAGCAGGAGTCCACTTGCCCCGAGGGGCTGCCTGGAACGCTGGGTAGGAAGGATTCTGTGGCAACGTCTGGACTCGCCAAGAAAGTGTGCCATCATCAACGGCAATGGGTAGACAAACTAACCCCCTCCCCAGTGGAGCTATCACCCCAACTCTATGGGCACCCAGCCTGGCTGAAATCATGCCAGCGATGGGAAATGGGTGCCTTCCGAGAGTCAAACACAGGCAGGCATGGGGCTCACAGTTCTAGGTACTTACTCCAACACTTAATTGTCTGACAACCCGGGTCAATTACTTGAACTCTACCTCCTCTCTACAGTGGGAAAATGGTGCCCATCTCATAGGGCTTTTATGAGGACTGCAGTAGGAGCTCAATAAAGGACAGCTGACATAATCATCCCATCCCAATGCAATTAAAATGCCTTTTCCATGCAAGAACACCTAGATCTGAGAAAAGAATACATTCTGTAATAAAGAGCCCAAGATATACCACATGCCAATAATCGGAGCTGCCTGGCTCTGAGGTGCTCTGACTAGGGTGGAAGGTGGTCCCAGGTCCTGCCTCTTCTACACTCAGTCCACACCCTGGTCCCCCCTAGGGGCTGCCCAGTTCTCAACCAGAAGGTTCCTCCCACACTCTTCATGCTTAGCGTAAAGTAGCTATTTGCAAATCATGCTTCTAAACTTACTAAAACAGTCCAAACCAGTAGGTAGATTAAACACAATTTTTATTAAAGAGGTGCTAATATATCAGAAAAAGTCACTAAGTGAGGATATCTGCCTCACAATTAGAAATAACTTGTTCCCTGTGTTGGTTCCCTGCGCGTAAACCTCCCCCAGCCTGGCCGGGGAACCAGGGAAGACAGGAGGAAAGCCCTCCTTCAGTTCAAGAAGCAGGGCAGGTTGTCAGGGAGCTGTTTGACATATTCCCGAACAGGAGCTGCTTGTGCGTTCTCGGAGAGAGGGGTCTCCCACCATCCCCCTGCCCACAGCACTCCTGAACAAGCATCACAGAGTGGCTGCTCTGAGGCCGTGGATGAGAACAGAGTGGGCCCCACCACAGGCTGGTCAGTTCCCAAAAATGCATTCCTAATCTATGTGATCTTCATAATCAATTCCAACAGGAACTGGAGAGAAAATGCTTTTTTGGAGGAAAAGATTACTTTCTCATCTACTTGCACTATAAATGCAAGAAAAATCTAACAGACGGGTCGTTTTCAATGCCACAAACATGCCAAACACTTGTACACCTCAGGGCCTTTGCACTGGCTGTTCCCTCTTGCAGGAGGATCCTCCCAGAATCTTCAGATGTCTAGGTCCTTCACGTGATTCAGGTGTCAGTCAACTCCTGAGATTTTCCCACCGCCCCTCTCCCCCCCTCCCCGCCACAAACACACATACACACACACCCTGGCTATTCCATGTCCAGATTTATTTTCTCCATAGCACTGTCAACACCTGACATGTATTTTTAAGTGTCTAGTCATTTACCACGTGTCTCTTCCCAGGCCGACCAGCCCGTAGGGCACCATGAAAGAGGGACCAGGTCTGTCTTGCTCACTGCTATGCATCCAGCTTTAGCAAGGCTGCACACACAGTGGGAGCTCAGCAAATGCTTGCTGTAAGAAGGAATGAGCAAACAGATGAGCAGAGGTAAAAGCATCCAGAGGACAAAGCAACAGGACAACCTGTTCCAGGGCGCAGTGCTGACTCTGCAGGGCCTGTTCCCGGGAGACCTGAGAATCCGCAGCCCCTTCCAACCCCGGGACCTCCCCAGGTGTGGCACATACTTCCCACCTCCATCCCAGCCTTTACCCAAAGGAGAGGAATTTCTTCCCCATGAGGTTTATTCTAAACCTTCAGGAATATGAGTCTTCCTGTCACCTTTAACCTGCTGGTTAGAACGTCTGTAAGGCTGGGCTGCAGTATCTCACTTTGTCACTAGGAGCTGTTGCCTAATAAATTTTGTACCCAACCTGCAAGCTGCTTCAGAGTAGCTATGCCCTATATTTTAATATTATTCCTGAAATTGTATCTTCAAAGGTGTTTCCTTAAATGAAGTTTTCCTGGACTAGGAAGAGATAGATAGATAGATAGATAGATAGATAGATAGATAGATAGGTAGATGATAGATGACTGAATGATATCACTTATCAGTGCTTCTTCACCACCTCCAGTAAGTTTAACTCTCTTTAAAACCAAAAACCTCCCAGGATAAATAAAAAATGCTCTCAATTTGTTGGTTTCAAATGAGAAAGCTAAAAATTACCATTGATGTATAGTTTTTTATAAGGAAAATACAAATCCACAGGTTGGGCCCCTCTGTAATGTGACTTTTCTCGCTTCTGCAAGACATCCTAGAGCAGCGGTCGCCAACTGGTGGTCAGTGAGGTCCAAAAGGTTGGCGACCGCTGTCCTAGATATAATTCCATTTTGTCAGGCAGAACCACAAGCAGCTGAAGAGGAAAAAAGAAACCTGCCATCAAATTTCCAAAACCCATCCTCACTTTACTCACAGCTCAAAAGCTACAGCACTTCCTGGCGTCCTCACGACAGGTGTCCAGTCACCACAGAACACCTTGTCTGGTCCTCCTCCCCCCCATCTCCAACTCACACTTTCTGCAGCCCCGCAGTTAACCGGGTCTGCAGTTAACGTTAGGACATCAACCAGATTCCCAACACCTCACCAGAGATGAGCCATATTCCAGTTCTCTGAAACCTTGGTATGAGCAGGGTAGGGTAGGACGAGGAAGAATGTAACATGAGGCAGGCCGCACAGACAGAAGGTGATTGAGGGCCCAACACCAACAGGAGACGGCCAGGAGGGTGGTCTGGATCCGAGCGCTCGCTGGGGAGTCTTGTAAAATGCAGACTCCTGGGTCCTGGCCCAGCCCGGGCATTCTGAGCCAAGGTCTAGGGTGAGGCTCAGAAATCTTCATTTAAAAACCACCCCAGGCCTGGCTGGTTTGCCTCAGTGGATAGATAAGAGTGCTGGCCTGCGGACTAAAGGGTGCCGTGCTCAATTCTAGTCAAGGGTGCATGCCCGGGTTACAGGCTTGATCCCCAGTGTGGGGCATGCAGGAGGCAGCCGATTAGTGATTCTCTCTCATCATTGATGTTTCTCTCTCTCTCTCTCCTTCTTCTTTCCTCTCTGAAATCAATAAAAATAAAATTAAAATAAAAAATTAAGACTGTGGTTGAAAAAAATAAAATAAAAACCAGCCCAGGCCTGCAACTCTCACGAGAGAAGCGAGAGTTATTCCTACATACCGGGCCCTGCTGCTGATGGCGGCGCTGGAGAGGGGGAGCTGAGCTGTGGGCATGAAGTGTAACAGAACAGACTTCACCACCTGAAACGGCTGCTTCAAGTCCAGATCAGGCAAAGAACAAACCGTGAAACAACCAACAAGACCGAAGAAGAGTGCACTTAAGTTGAAGACGCAACACTTGATCTGAAACAGGAAGTTTGTGCCTATTCAAGTGCTCTGAGCGAGCTCTTCCCGACGCTGCTAAGAGTCTTTGTTTTCTTCAGTGCTGCACTGTGAGACTGCCTGGTGCAGCGGCAGTTGCATTTTTTATTAGCTTGATAGATCATTTTCTCTCACTCTTTTTTCTTTTTTTTTTTAATACTAGCAACTTTCTTCAGCCTTTGAAATGGGAGCTGAAAAAAAAAGGATCAGCAAATGCCACTGAAAGTGCAATATTTGATTATCACGGCACGATGAGCTGTGATCCAAACCTTCTCCACAATAATGGATGCAATGGGTACACCGATGGTACTTCAGCAGCACTGCGCAAAACTGGGGTTATTGGAAAACTGCTAACCTCTTACGGATTTATTCAATGTTCAGAACGTCAAGCTAGACTTTTCTGCCACTGTTCCCAGTACAATGGCAACCTGCAGGATTTAAAAGTAGGTGATGATGTTGAATTCAAAGTATCATCTGACCGGTGGACTGGGAAACCCATTGCTGTTAAATCTTACTGGTGAAGATAAAGCAAGAAATCCTCCCTGAAGACCAAATGAATGGACAAGACGTGTTTTATCTGACTTACACCCCTGAAGACAAGGAAGGGAATGTTCAGTTGGAAACCGGAGATTAAATAAATTTTGTAATTGATAACAATAGACATACTGGTGCTTGTAAGTGCTCGAAACATTATGCTGTCGAAGAAGAAGCAAGCCCACTGTCAGGGAGTAGTTGTACCATGAAGGAGCCGTTTGGCTTTACTGAAAGAGGTGATGTTGTAAAAGAGATATTCTTTCACTATAGTGAATTTAAGGGTGACTTAGAAGCCTTCCAGCCTGGAGAAGAGGTGGAATTCACAATCAAGGACAGAAATGGTAAAGAAGTTGCAACAGATGTCAGACTATTGCCTCAAGGAACAGTCATATTTTAAGCTATCAGCTTTGAATATTTTGAAGGAACTGTATCCCAAAGTTGCCAGTAAAAACCAGAATGACCCACTGTCAAGATGTTAAAGTTAATTTTGTGATTCCTAAAGGACGTCCCTTTGGAGACAAAGATACAAAATCCAAGGCGACCCTGTTGGAAGGTGACCATGTTAGGTTTAATATTTCAACAGATCAACCTGACAAATTAGAACGAGCAAGCAACATAGACATTCTATCAAATACATTTCAGTTCACTTATGAAGCCAGAGAAATGGGTGTAACTGCTGCCATGAGAGACCGTTTTGGTTTCATCAAGTGTGTGAATCGTGATGCACGCATGTTCTTCCACTCTAGTGAAACTCAGTTCCATATTGGAAATGAAGTAGAGGTTACTGTGGTACCTGATATGCTCTCTGCCCGAAGAAATCATGCTATTAGGATTAAAAAACTTCCCAAGAGCATAGTTTCATTTCATTCCCATTCAGATCATTGTTTTCTGGGCACTGTAGAAAAAGAAGCCACTTTTTCCAATCCTAAAACCACGAGCCCAAATAAAGGCAAGAAAAGGGGGCTGAGGATGGTATTGCTTATGATGATTGTGGAGTGAAATTGACTTTTCAAGCCAATGATGTGGATGGATCTACTTCTCCTCAAACAGGGGATAAGGTTGAATGTAGTATTAGTGACAGAGGCCTGGACGACAGACTGCAACCTGTGTGTGACTTTTGGGTCGTAATTCTAACTCCAAGAGGCGCTTGGGTTATGTGGCAACTCTGAAGGATACTTTTGGATTTACTGAAACAGCCAATCATGATAAGGAAATCTTTTCCCATTAGAGTGAGTTCTCTGGTGATGTCGACAGCCTGGAACTGGGGGACACGGTCGAGTACAACTGGTCCAAAGGCAAAAGCAACGAAGTCAGTACAGAAAAAGTCAACAAAACACACTCAGTGCATGGCCTTACTGACGAAGCTGAGCCTACATCTACTCTGGTAAAGTCATTCGCCCCTTGAGAAGTGTTGATCCAACACAGACTGAGTACCAAGGAATGGTTGAGATGGTGGAGAAAGGGGTATGAAAGGTGAGGTCTATCCATCAGGCATAGTTGGAATGGCCAACAGAGGAGACTGCCTGCAGAAAAGGGAGAGTGTCAAACTCCAAGCGCGAGTCCTGGGTCAAAATGCACAGACGATGGCGTACGGCATCACACCTCTGCGTAGGGCCACTGTGGAGCGTGTTGAAGATCAGTTTGGCTTCATTAACTGTGAAGGAGGAGGCAGCAAGAAGCTCTTTGTCCATGTGAAAGAAGTTCAGGGTGGCATTGAGCGACAGGCTGGAGATGAGGTGGAATTCTCAGTGATCCTTAATCAGCACACGGGCAAGTGCAGCGCTTCTAATGTGTGGCGAGTCTGCGAGGGCCCCAAGGCTGCTGCAGCTCCGCGACCTGACAGGTTGGTCCATCGCCTGAAGAACACCCCCTGGATGATGCCAGTGCCCCTCGCCTAATGGTCTTCCTCAGCCCAGGGGACCAGATAACTCAATGGGACTTGGTGTAGAAAGAAAGGTCAGGCTGGTGTCACTGACTAACCACATCCACAAAGCACATCATTAACCCCCGGTGATCAAGTCGGGGGGATTCTGGTGAAGGGTTCTGAATATCTCCCTCTTCATGCCTCCCGAAAATCTGGAATACTTATTCTATTGAGCTATTTCACCACTTTTTAACACCTTCCTCATGTTATGTTTAAAAAAATAAATAAATTTAAGAAAACCATTTAAAAATTTTAAAAAATAAAAACCACCCCAAGTGATTCTGTTGCAGACACTTTGAAAAGGGAAGTGGCAGATGTGCCCCCTAAGTCGGACTGCCTCAGGGTAAAGGCTGGGTTCAGCTCTGGGAATCAGACTGCAGGAGGCTATGGGAAAACTTCTAGAGGGTCCAAAGGAGAAGACCAAGGTGGCGAAAAGTCCAGAATCATTTTACTGAGGAGCAGCTGAAGGATCCGTGGGTATTTGCTCTGGAGGGAGGGGGGCGTGTGGGGGGAAAGAAGACTATACCATCTCACAAAGATGTCAGGCTGGTCTCTCCAGCTCCTCCATCTATCCCTATGTTTTGGTGTCTTGCCTGTAATGAAGACAAAATAAATGGCAAGGATAAACCCCCTTCCCCTTTCAGACCTCCATTCTGTGTTGAATCAAGAGCCCCCAACAGAGGAATTAAGCAACCAGCCCTGAGGACGAGCAGGCCCCAAGGACTGGAGGAGAGGAGAGCCCAGGCTAGGAACTGGACGCGTGCCCTCTGAGTGCCCAGTGTGGCTGCACCAACTTTCTTCCCCTCACCTGTCCTTGTCCTTCTCACCTCCAGTAAAAGAGACCTTGTTAGCACAACAACACAGAGGTTGGGTATACAGGAGAATAACCAAGAAAAAAGGTTGGTGTGCCTTTCAGGTGCTCCGCTCTGAACACCTGTGAAGTCCTGGGCCTTCCAAGGGAATTTCCAGGATGACCACAGGAACTATGGCAAACTCCTGGGAAGGAGCCGTGTCCTTGGAGGGCAAGGAAGCATCTGAGAAAAGACGAACGTGGAGAGGAGTGGAGCAAGACCAGGGGAGTAGCTCAGATGCTCCTCTGAGGCTGCTTATGAATGAACCAAAATGCAACTCCAAAAAGTGAGGGGTTGCCCTAGCCGGTTTAGCTCAGTGGATAGAGCACTGGCCGGCAGACCGAAGGATCCCGGGTTTGATTCTGGTCAAGGGTATGTACATTGGTTGCAGGCTCCTCCCTGGCCCGAGCCCTGGTCCAGGCTTGTGCAGGAGGCAACCAATTGATGTGTTTCTCTCACACTGATGTTTCTCTCTGTCTTTCCCTCTCTCTTCTACTCTCTAAAAATCAATGGAAAAATATCTTCGAATGAGGATTAAAAAAAGCAACGAGGGCAATAAAAAAGGTCTGTGATAATCTTCCAGACTCTGTAAGTGTTCATGACCAGTTAACGGTGACATCAGACTGTGGACCACACCTTGCAGATAATCTTGGCATGGCTGCAGGGTTCCATAAGCATGAATCCATATTTTCCATAGCACGGTTCTGCAGCCAACTCTCACAGCCCAGGTCAGCTTCACCCAGCACCCATGCCCCGCTGCCCCCCCTCCCAGGCGCCCAGGCTCCCTTCCATCTCTCAACACTGAGCAGTTGTCCTTAGAAACAAATGTACCCGCTCGCTCGCTCCCTGCCTTTTCCAGCACTCACTAAAGAATACTCAGTGATCCTCTTCTTGTTTGTTTTTTGTTTTTGTTTTCTATTAGTGAACTCACTGGGGTGACATTGGTTAATAAAGTTGTTCCGGTTTCAGGTATACAATTCTATAATACATCATCTGTATGTTGAATTGTGTGTTCACTACCCCAACTCAAGTCTCCTTCCAGGTGATCCCTTTTAAAACAATCAGTCCTTACATCTTGAGTATAATAATCTCTTAAGTCACCTTTTACCAATCATGAGGTTTTGGTTTTTTACATTTAATGCTAAATTTTCCTGACCATAGAAGGCTGTTTTCTACAAAGTAATATTTTCCACCACAAAAGATAAATGATTTGAGAGAGAGAGAGACGAGGGAAAGGAGGAGAGATGGAAGAGAGGGAACCTGCATTACCCTGGCTTCACTGTGAAACCTGAGCCTACGCCGAGCTAGTCTACCTCCTCACCAAGAGGCCAGATTGTAGGGCGGTCAGGTCTTTACCAGATTCCTCGATTTGTTCTTTTCTGTGTAGTCATCTTTCATGACCTATGACCTCCCAAAGAAAGCTGCGGTTTTACAAGTGACACCCACAGGGATACACGTAGAGGCCTTCCTGGTCCAACCAGGCAGGTAGGTGGCCTGCCCCACACCCCACACCCCACACCCCCTCCCCAGAGGCCAGGCCCAGCCACGGTCCACACTGGCCCGGTCCCCACTGGCCCGGTCCCCACTGGCCCAGTCCCCGGCCTGGGAGCGCCCTGTGGAGTTCAGACCAGTCAGGCTCCAGGACAGCCTCTGTCATTGTCTGAGGCTGCCCACTGTCCTCGGTATCACCAAACACCCCCTGTCCAGTGTGCCCCAAGACGGTGCACACCTATGGAATGGTACAAAAGGACTTCTAAGAGGCACACAGACCAACCATTTTATTTTAATACGTATGGATTTATTTTAACATGTAGAATACTAGAATAATTAGTAAAAGCACCTAGAACTATGATTGCACAGGTATTACCTAAAGAGAGGCTAAGGAAAAGGGGGGTGGGGGGGAGGTGAGTCCGTGGAAACTACATATTAAGTAGGCAAGGCTGCAGGCAGTTCTAGGACGCTGGCAAACACCATGAAGGAAACATTCTGACGACCTGACTTCCAAGACTCTGTTTCCTTCCATCACCTTCTGCTGCGGATGAGATGATGTGTTTAAAATGCCAAATGCCGAACTGGCCGCCAGGTGTTCACAGACCGAGCCCTGCCCTCCCCAAGGTCACAGGGCTGACGTCAGAACCGGTTCTCCTGATTCCTGTCTAAAGCGGCCCCACTAATCCCCTTCCTGTAACCTCAGGCTAAGGCAGCCTCCTGGGCCCGTGTTCCAGACCCCGCACTTCTCTAGGCCCCACCACGCTGGGCACTGGCACGTGCTCACCGTGGGACCACAGAGAAATAAAACAAGGCGTGTGTCAGGCAGCAGGACGGACAAACATGCGCTCACGGGATTCTCGCCACGGCCTGTGCGTTTTAGAGCAAAGGTGGCCGTGGCCAGAGAGGTGAAGTCACCTGTCCAACGTGACTTGGTGGATGGCCAAAGCTCAGATTTGAGCCCAGGCCGTTCTGATTCCAGGATGCAAACAGCCTCTCAGTCACTAGGGACTGGCCCCACTCCGCCTCTCTCCTATCTCTTCCCTCCCAGGGGCAGAGCCCCTGACTGTGTCCACACAAACCCAGCTCTGCCCCGAGGCCACAGCCCACGTCTGAATAAACTCGTGTAGAAAACCTGCTCATTCCTCTAAACTATGAAGGGCCCTTTTCCTGGATGGGCCCAGAACCCCCCTGCTTTCCCACCCCCACGAGCCAGCATCCCCTCCCCCTGGGCTAGGACGGGTCTCCCTTGCGTTCTATCTCCACACAGTGGCCAGTGGCCCTTCTCTACCCAAAATCCAGAAGTGGCTGAGCCTATCCCTCCCTCAAAGCCAGAACCCACTGGGGGCCTGGCCTGGATCTGGCCTCCTCCTGCCAGTTCTGCCACCCTTTCCTGCCTGATTCCCCAGCCTCCTCCTCTGCTCCCCGGCCTCGCTGCTGCTCCAGGCGCCTCCCACCCCAGCCTCCCCCTAGCTGTTCCCACCACCCAGATACTCACTCTCTCAGGAGCTGCCTGGCCACCCCTTCACGCCTCACTAACTGTCCCCACCAATCCAACGAAAACCCGCCATCGCCCCGCAGTCCAGATGCCTCTTCTCCTGCTCACACACCTATGATCCACTCACCTCCTGGGACACTATATAATTTACTTATTTGCTTATCATGGAGCAGCAGAGAGAAGAAATGAAACCTGACCCTTTTTGAGCCACTACTGCACTGTGTCTCAGGCCGCAGAGTAGACAAATGATAGTGGCTCGTTTAACCAGTTAACTGCCACGGCATTTTGAATTTATTTTAAAAAGGTCTGCAGACGCTTATGGCGTACTAAGCCTCTTCCTCCCAGAATGGAAGCAGCACAGGGCAGGGCCTGTTGGCCCGTTCTGTCTCTGTCGTTCACTGATACAGACGGGGTGCATCAGTGTCCCGGGACCACTGGCCCCTCAGGCACACAGAAAACACCGGCTCAGTGAAGGGTCACCTGGCGGCAGTACTCGACGGGGTTACATGGACCTTAAAAATGCTCGTCTCTCAGAGCCCCCTGCTCCTTAGCGCTGGCCTTCCTGAGCGTCCCCTGAGGGCCAGCAGCAGCCCTTGGCTCCCCCTCTGCCAGCACGAATCTACTCCCTCCACCCCGCCCCCCATCAGCCCCGAGATCGGAGGCCCTTTCCTCGAGCTGTATGAAAACACAGGCCACTTCACATTTCAGGCCACAGGGGGAGACAGACAGGCCACAGCTGCCCAGCGAGGCAGCCCCTGACACCCCACTGTGACCTGCCAGCTGCCCAAGGCTCAGCCTACAGCCGTGGCCAGGAAAGTGGGACCACTCTGCTAATCAAAAAAAGTAAAAGAAGTGGGTGAGCAACACATGTACAGCCAAGAAGCCATTCAGGTCACTGATGCAACTCAGCAACTCAGGGAGGGGGACAGGTTACACAGCAGGTCACTGGGAGAGCCGGCTGCAAAGCCAGGGCCCACGCCTTCCCAGACAGCCCCAGGGCTTTGAGTCAAGACTTGAGTAAAGGCTACTCCTCCTTGAGCTGGAGGCACCGTCCTCCCTCCCCTCACCTACAGAGATTCTGAAACGCTGGGAAGACTGGTCCATGTCTCCACACAACCAGGAGCTTGTCGTGGTGCTAAGGAACACTCAAATTTGCCCTCAGTTTCCCCCTATCCTATTCTCAAGCTGCCCTCAAGGTACTGCCTCCTGACACAAAGGTAGCAGGGCCCACACCAAGAGAAGGGGTCTATACCAATGCTTGGGAGAATGTGGGGTATGCGAGAGACCACCGGGTTAGACAAGAGCTTAGCAAGATCTCGGACAGATGCATACACCCAGGTCAGAGATGCTCCTGCAGGTGTGGAACCTGGAGAAACCCAGCACCTGTGTGAATGCAGATGTGTACCTGCATGTTCACTGAGCAGTGTTTGTGATGGCAAAACACTGCCATCTGTCAGAGGGACAATGCATAAACTGAGCTCTACCCATAACAAAATCCTACACAGCAGTGACAAGGACCAAAGAAGATCTACATGTATCAATATGTAAGAAATATTAAGAGGATATATATGAGATCACTTACATAACTGTTCAAAATATACAAAGCAATGAAATATATATAGCTATGCATATATAGTGGGTATATGTCATACACACACACACACACACACACACACACACACACACACACACACTGAGTGGCCAGATTATTATGACCACCCCATCAGTACTTCGTTGGGCCACCTTTTGCCTTCAATACTGCGGCGATTCTTCTTGGCATTGACTCCACGAGATGTTGAAAGGTGATGCGAGGAATCTGACACCATGCCTGATGAATAGCACTGTCCAGTTCTGTGAGATTTGATGGTTGTAGAAGCAGCTGCCTGATGGCTCTTTTAACTTCGTCCCACAAATGCTCAACTGAATTGAGATCTGGTGATTGTGGGGGCCACCTAAGCAAGCTAAAGTCTCCCTCATGTTCTTGAAACCACTCCTGCACAATACGAGCACCGTGGCATGGCGCACTGTCTTGTTGGAAGAAGCCATCTCCATTGGGATATGCCATCAACATGATAGGATGAACTTGATCAGCAACAATACTTAGGTATGTTGTGCTTTTCAGACATTGATCCACATGAATTAAAGGGCCCAAATCATGCCAGGAAAACATGCCCCAAACCATAACACGGCCTCCACCAACTTGAAGGGTTGTACTCATGCATGTGGGGTGCATGCTTTCATGCCGTTTCCGCCAAATTCTCACTCTGCCATCTGCATGATGCAACTGGAAACGTGATTCATCGGACCACATGACTTTTTTCCAATGCTCTACTGTCCAATCCTTGTGTTCCTGTGCGAATTGGAGATGTTTTATCTTGGTAACTGCAGACAGCAAAGGCGTTCGAACAGGCCTTCGGCTTCCATATCCCATACGATGCAGTATACAGCTAATTTGCCTACAAACGTCAGGTGGTCATAGTAATCTGGCCACTCAGTGTGTGTGTGTGTGTGTGTGTGTGTGTGTGTATACAAAGGCTGTTAAATCGCATTGTTTACCCATATCTTCAGAAAAAAAATCACTTCTACTGTCGTGGTAAACAACCTGCTTCCCTATTTATAATGGTCTGGCCCTCTAGCAACTTCAGCACAAAATTATAGCTAATTTGCCTACAAATGTCAAGTGGTCATAATAATCTGGCCACTCAGTGTATGTGGTAAAAGTAAAGGTACAAAACCCCAGTTCCATAAAGCACACCACCTTCTCGTGGGTGATAGAGAACAAACACCTCAGGGGGGAGTATTAGAGAAGAATTAGGGGTGGGCTAAGTCTATAATACCTTGTTTCTTTTTTTAAAAGTATCTAAGCAAATATGGCAAAATGTTAGAGCCTATTTAACCTATATAGTAAGAAAATAAGTGTCTAGTACATTTTTTCTGACTTTTTCTGTATTTTGATATCTCAGAATTTAATGTATAAAAATACTAAAAATAGCATTTTTTTAAAATTTCATTTTTTAATGAAATACAGCCGAAACCGGTTTGGTTCAGTGGATAGAGCGTCAGCCTGCGGACTGGAGGGTCCCAGGTTCGATTCCAGTCAAGGGCATGTACCTGGGTTGCGGGCACATCCCCAGTAGGAGATGTGCAGAAGGCAGCTGATCGATGTTTCTCTCTCATCGATGTTTCTAACTCTCTATCTCTCTCCCTTCCTCTCTGTAAAAACTCAATAAAATATATATATATTTAAAAAATGAAATATGACATAGGAGGACAGAGAGCAGGACTATGCAATGTAAATTAGCTGGCAACACTCTCCATAATAGAAAGGCGAGAGAGTGAGCAAGGAGGAGCAATACCGCTGGGTCCTGACTTTCACATGTTACTTGGTGGGAGTGGGACCACTTAGGATTGTCAAGTGAACCTGGAGAAGAGTCAAGGAAGGGTTCCTGGAAGTGATTCAAAAGAAGAAAACCATACACACAGAGATGTTCACTGTGGTGTTCTTTATAGTGTTAAAACTCAGAAACCCACAGAATAGTTTACAAAAGAAATATGACATAACTTACAGTACAGCCACACGATCATTAAGTGCAAGACCAGACAGAAAGATAGGAAAGTGCTTATGAGATACCCCCCATGTTGGTTCCCACGTTACATGAAATGAGCAGAGGCTCGAATTCCCCCACTACACCTAACATATGCTGCAAAGGGAACATGGAAAAATTACGATGGTTCCTTAGATTTAGAGTTCTATACCCTCTTTAGAAGCCGGTCACGGGGGGGGGGGGGGTACAATGGGTTCCCAGGGGGCCCTGGCACTGCTCCCAACTGCCCACTTCTCTCTAAGCTCTTTCTCCTCCCACTTTCTCACACCCAGTCCACGGCCCAGGATTCCTCAGAGCTGTGTATAGCATAGGTCAGCTCACATAAGGGGAGCCCACTCCCCGGCACCAGAGATCCTTGTAACAGACACGGCAGGACTCGGGTTGACAGGGTGCAGACCTGGAAATGGGAAACAGCAGGATTCTCTACAGGACCACCCCCATCACATACACGGGCTGGGCCCCTGGGGACTAGCAGGGCCGGGCAAAGGGACAGTAGTGCCTTTCAGAAGGTTCGGGGGCCTGCACCTGCGGAGACCCACTCAGCTTTATTCTGCAGCAGCCATTCAATGTACACAAAACACAGGCGAAGGCTGGGCAGTCACAGGTGGATGAGAAAAATGTGTCAGGCCAGGAACAAAAGCCGAAGGCAAACAAGCACAGAAAGACCAGCATAACGCAGAACTGGCTTCAGAAATAAACAAAAGGGACAGCAGGCAGGGAGAGAGCAGGAGACCTGGTCCCAGACCCCTTGTCCACTGACCAGCTGTGTGGCCTAGAACAAGCTGCTGGGCTTCTCTGGGCCCCAGTGTCCTGGGATCCCGGGAGCCGGTCCATGCTTGCTGTTTCAAGGGACCTGGCATATATGGCATACTGTTCTTAATATGTTTGCTCACCTTCTTGGCACTATGTGTTTTAACCAAGGTCTCTGAGAAAGGCTGTTTCCCCAGGTAGGGATTTTCCCCTGAAGTTAGGGAGGGAATAAAACCTCTTAACTAAGTGCCAGGCGGGTAATTAATCACTTTAACTACGAACAATCATGCTTAAGCTACATAATCTTTACTCCCTGGAATGGAGATAAGAAACGCCCTAACCTTTGGAATAGAGATTGATAGGATTGGAAGCAACTGGTATAAATACAGATGTAAGAAGACAGAGAGAGACAGAAATTGGCACAGAACCTACACAGAACGTTCTCTAGAGACAGAAGAACTTCGCTGGAGAAAACATGGCAAAAGATCCTGGACAGAAACTGGCCTCAGAACCTAGAGACAGAACCTAGCGAGAGAACATGGCAAAAGATCCTGGACTGAACCTGACTACAGAAATTGGCAAGAGAACCTGACTAGAACCTAGTGACTGAACCTAGCTGGAGAACCTGGACAGAACCTGGCTGGAGAACCTAGCGAGGGAACATGGCTACAGAACCTGGCTGGAGAACCTAGCAAGAGAACATGGACACAGAACCTGGCTGGAGATCCTAACCAGAACTTTGCTGGAGATCCAGACCAGAACTTGGCTGGAGATCCTGGCTAGGCTGCTGATCAACTGAACGCTGTCTCCGTGTCATTCCTTCTTCACCGACTCCGTCCACACCTTTGGGGACCCCTGGACCCGCTGGGGTTGGACCCCGGCACTGGGAGGTAATAGGAAGGGACAGGGGTACATGGCCTTTCCAATTCCCTCCAGCCCTGACTTCTGGTGACCTGCTGCCAAGTGAGGGAGGTGGGGCTCAAAACATATGGTCCTCTAAGACCCCTCATACTAAACAGAGGCCGCCAGCTGTAAGGCCGTGTGTGAGGAGGTGGAGGCTCAGATGGGTTACAACCAGGGCCTCTCTGCTCCCAAATGTCACAGACCTCATTTGAGCCCAAATCTTGGGCTCCGAGCCCTGCGCTCCTGCCCTGGGGCCTCTCCTTGGCAGGCCCAGGACAGAGGCTGCTGCTGGTGGGAGGCACGGTGAGCTCAGTGAGGAGAGGAAGAACAAGGCTGCTCCCAGGCCCAGGCCAGCCAGAGCAGGCAACAGAGGCCAGCCTCCAGGACAACCTCCGCCCACCCACCGACTCGATCACTTAACAGGGCTGCTTAGCTGTAATTACCCCACTACACATAAAACAAATGGCTTTCATTTAAAAGACATTAAGTTCATGGCAGGCTTCGTGCCAGGTGACAGGGCTCTCTGGCCTGGGGACGGGGTTGGAAGGTGGGGTTGCCCCAGTCATCCTGAACAGTCAGTCCTCAGCACACGGGCCAGTGTGTGACTGGGAGGCCAAAGGCAAGAGCCGAGGACCGGGAAAGGTGTGAGGAGGGAAAGCGGGGAGCCCTTCCAGATACTCCCTGCCCTCCAGTCCTCTGAGCGCCCTCGCAGGGCCATCGGTGCAGGAGGCCTCCATTCTCAGCCCCTCCTCCCCCGGCCAGAGACAGACTGGGGACGCTCCCATTCACCGCACTGCGTGGCCCTGAGGTGGGAATCCAAGCCCACCTGTGGGCCACACTCACGCTGCCTGCCAGGATCGGCACGCAGGTCACGGTGCCCCTCCCACCACGCCTGCGTCTCGGGGATTTGGACCACTCACCCAACTTCCCACTAAACGCCAGGACACCTGGGCTGCAAGAGCTCGTGGTGGGTGAGCGGGCCCCACCTGCACAGAGCTGCAAGCGACACATTTCCCCTTTTTAAGAGGAAGCCCGCCTCCCGCACCCGGAGGGCTCGTGCTAGGTGTGATGAGACCCGATGAGACCCCAGATGGAGCAGAAAGGATGCGCCAGCGCCTGCGGAAACTGGGCTGTGCTGGGGTCACAGGGCGGGACCCAGGAGGGTCGAGGAGGCTCCTGTGCAGTCACTCCCGCCCCTTCCACACTCTTCCCTCTGCTGAGCTGCAGGGAAGCGCTGACGGCCTCTCCATCCAGGACCCAACCTCCCAGCTTTGCATCCACCCTTTTCAAAGGGCCTCATCAAAGCAGGTTTACACCGCACGCAGGAAGGAAACGATCGCCCACAATCACCGCGCAGACTCCCTTTCATTTCAGTCTTCCTTTCTAAAACAGTGGGGGACGGATGCTAGTGGAGAAAGAACAAAAACTGCTCTGCGTACGCCCTGGGCTTGCAAGGCGGCAGAAACAGCGCGGGAGGGTTCCAGGCGCCGGCCTCCGGCCAAGCAACTATGGTGCCACGGCGCCCTCCAGCGGCCGCGCGGCGCGGCGCACGCGGCTCGTCAGGGCAGGAAGCCACCCAGCCTTGGGGCAGGAGAGCCCTGGGCCCAGGACTGGGTCTCAGGGAGGCGGGGTGTGGTGACGCGCAGGAAAGGCAACTCCTCCTCCTCCAGGCCGGAAGGCCCGCGCGCTGATGCCAGCTCTGGAGCTCCCTCCAGCGCGCACCCCCAAGCAGGACACACCATGAGGTTTTCCTCCAATGAATATTGCTCCCCGATACTGTCTCCCTGGATGATCTCAGGCACAGGGCAGCTGGAAAATCAACCCCGAGGGACCTACAAAAGTCTGGCCTCCTGGAGATCAGTGTGCTGCCTTCACACCCCAGCCAGAGATATCTGTAAGGACACAGGGAGATGAGGCCCCGCTGAGATGGGTGACAACAGGCCCTTACCCGGCCTCTGCCGTGGGAGTTAGGGTGAGCTGGCTCTCACCTTCCCTTCCAAAAGGGGCCAGAAGCTGCTGATCACACCGACCCTCAGGTAGTCGAGGCAAGGGCCTGGGCTGGTCCCAACCCAGCTCTGGGTGGATCTGAACAGGTGGCTGTCCCTCCACCTGGGTCTGTCAGCTCACTGGAGGCCCGGCTGCACAGCCAGGTCCAGAGTTCTCTTCCCGCTCCACTGCTTGTGGACTCTGCCAGGCTCTGTGAAGCGAGTGAGACTGAAGCTGCACTGCAGCAAGCAGCCTTGTTCAGACTGAGTGTATCTGTGAGGGGCCGCTGGGCTGGGAGATGATACAGATTGTGAGGCGGGCTGCAGCCCACCCCGCACCACTCCCTGTCTTGTAGTGTCTCCTACTCCCCAAGTCATGTCACCTAGTCCGGCCTCAGGGTTAGTGTGGGAAACCAAGTAAGACACCAGGCATCTCAAATTTGGGGATGCCTGATGGGTGCCAGTGATGCCCAGATGAGACGCTGGTGAAAGCACTTTTGTACGCTCTGAAGTGCTGGAAGAAAACTGTGGTTACTGTTATTCTCCTAATCAAGTCTTCACAGTAGTAACACTCCCTCTGTCATTTTAGGTAGAACATGACGGTACATATCAGAAATTTCCAAACCATGTTCTTCAAAATACAAGTGTTTCCAGAGAGACACTTGCAGGGTGAGGGGAGGAGAGTCAAGGTGCCTGTTTTTTCTTCTAAAATGCATTTTAGTAAAAATGTAAGAAAAATACCAAATAAATTCATGTTTGTTCTTATCAATATATAATCATGTCATCATTAGTCTTTAGGGAAATGCAAATCAAAACCACAATGAGATGCTACATCACACCCACTAGGATGGCTATAATAAAAAAGACAGACAACAAGAGCTGGCGAGGATGTGAAGAAAACTGGAATCCTCCATACATTGCTGGTGGGAATGAAAATGGTACAACTGCTTCTGACAACAGGCTGGCAGTTCCTCACAAAGCTAAATAAAACTGCCATATGACCCAGCCATTCCACCCCTAGGTTTATACCCAAGCGACCTGAAACCATATATCCACACAAAAACTTGTAAATGAATGTTCACAACAAATTATTCCTAACAGTCAAAAAGTGGAAACCTAAATGTGTCCATCAACTAATGAATGCATAAAATCTGGTATATCCATATAATGGAATATTATTCAACCATTAAAAGAGAGAAAGTACTGATACATGCACACAAACCTTGAAAACACTACGCTAAGTGGAAAAAGCCAGGAACAAACAATTACATAGTGAATGACTCCATTTATATGAAATGTACAGAATAAGCAAATTTATAGGGAGAGAAAACAGATTAGTGGTTGCCAGGGCTGAGGGGAGAAGGGAAATGGGGAATGACTGCTGATGGGTATAGGATTTCTTTTGGGGTTGGTGAAACATCCTGGAATTAGTGGTTATAATCGAACAACCTTGTGAATAAGTTAAAAACTACTGAAATGCGGCCTGGCCAGTGTGGCTCAGTGGTTGAGCATCGACCCATGAACCAGGAGGTCACAGTTCGATTCTTGGTCAGGGCACATGCCAGGGCTGTGGGCTCTATCCCCAGTAGGGGCAAGCAGGAGGCAGCCGATTGAAGATTCTCTCTCATCATTGACCAGTTAACTGCCATGCATCCAAAACGGAAACCATTCCCATACGCCACAATATTTTGAATTTAATTTAAAAAATCAACAACTTGCGTCTATAGACGCTTATGGCATACAAAGGGTTGATATTTCTATGCCTCTCTCCCTCTCCTTTCCTCTCTCTGAAATCAATGAAAACATATTTTAAGAAACTACTGAATTGTAAATTTTAAAGGGTGAATTTAATGGTATGTGCATTTTTTAATTGCAAAAAATATATTGTCTTTTTTAAAATGGCCCATGAGAACAGAGATCAGTAAGTGAATCATGAAGCATTACTGGTTTCCAAAGCTGGGCCATTTCATCTGTACATTGAAACCCCCATAGCATTTACCAATCACCCATGTACCAATGTATTTCATCTACATGATGAACTTTGGCCTATGTTACTGCCTTTACCTTATGACCTCAACGCAAATCTGTGAAATTACCCAGAATTTATTGTATACAATACAGTAACACTGTACAAAGCTATTCCCTACAGATCCGTAACTAAAGTCTACCACGAGAAATGTATTGGTACACAAACTACTACAG
The DNA here is from genome assembly GCF_964212035.1 of Myotis nattereri. Taxonomy (NCBI): domain Eukaryota; kingdom Metazoa; phylum Chordata; class Mammalia; order Chiroptera; family Vespertilionidae; genus Myotis; species Myotis nattereri. The sequence goes on from NC_138077.1 coordinate 52,497,495, forward strand.
CTGTCTCATGAACATATTATAATTTAAGAGTTCCACTGTTTAATGCATGTGGTAAAATAACACTGTTCTCTAAATTCTATAGCATAAAATGCCCTCTTTTCAATGCCTCTCATTTCAGGACACATCTCTCTCATCACATTTTTGCAGACTATCGAAACCTATTCACAGGCGTCATTCTGGTGCGAGGCGCCTGCTGCCCTGACGAGCTGGAGAACCTGCATCTCAGTGTCACCTGTTTGTCGCTGGCTCCCTCGGTGAGATAGCCAGCATCCGGGTCCTGACACTCAGGCTTCTTTCAAGCCCCAACTATGAGCGGACGTACTCTTCTTTTCAAAGACACTCACAGTTCTGCTCTTGCAGTAAAAGAACCTCCAGAAATCCCCAATGTGCACAGAGAGCTTTAGCCGTTGTCTTGTCACTCTAGTCCTCAGCACACACTGCTCTGGGAATCCAACAATCGCTTCTAAGCATGGAATGCACGTGGCTTCCTTCTTATTCCTCACTTGTCATCTGGAGACTGAGCCACCACCCAGCCGCATGCTCTAGGGAGGCTGAAGTTTGATGCACGAGGGGCAGAGCACCAAGTACACTATGATTTCTTTGGTTTAATTAACACAGTCACCCATCAGTCAACTATAAAATATTATTGAGAACCTCGAATGTGCCAGGAACAGTGCTAAGAATACAATGGGGATGGGAGGAAGAGGGAGCACCTCCATTTCCATTGTTTCATGCCTCTCCATGGAGGATGCTCCACAAGACCAGCACTCCCGGCCTCTTGCTCCCGCCCATCTCTCCTCCCCACGGGGCACACACAAATGCCTCCCTTAAGGCAGGAGTAGAAACTCACTGATGGGCGCATGTGGGAGGTATGTCTGACCTGGCCTCTTCTCCCCGGCCCTGGAATTGCCTACAGAGCCTGCCCAACCCTGAAGGAAAGCCAGTGGCTGTCCAGAGCTGCTGGTCCCTCCAGAAGTCTGTTTGGTTTTTATGTTCCAGGTTAGGCGGCTCCTGCTCCCTGTGTTTGTGTATCACTTCCAACCAGGCCAGAAATGGGGGGTTGGGGGGGAGGGGGGCAATTATGGGGTTCCTGTCTACCTCAGTAAATGAAGAAGGTAAGTTACATCCTGCCCTCGGAGATTATATTCCAGGAGGGAGAGGCAGACTGCAAACGAAGAGGACGGTTATTTTCTCAAACTTTCAGAGCACACTCCTACCTAAGGCCTTTCTGACAAGAGCTCTCCTCCAGGGGTCCAAATAGCTCACACTCTCACTTCCTTCAGGCCCTGCTCAAATGTCACCTTAGCAGTGCACCATCCCTGACCGCTTACCAAACAGCCAACAACCCCCCACCCCCACACATACACTCCATGGGTCCTCATCCTCTTTTTTTTTTTTTCTTTTATATTTTTTTATTGATTAAGATATTACATATGTGTACCCTCTACCCCCCCCGCCCCCCCGCTCATCCCCTCACCCCCCCCGTTGTCCGTGTCCATTGGTTAGGCCTATATGCTTGCATATAAGTCCTTTGGTTGATCCTTCCCCCTTGCCCCCACCCTCCCCTACCTTCCCTCCAAGGCCCGACAGTCCAATCAAAGCCTCTCCGTCTCTGGATCAGTCCTTGTTCATCAGTTTATGTTGTTCATTATATTCCACAAATAAGTGAGATCTTGTGGTATTTATCCACTCTCCAGTTCCATCGATGCTGTGGCAAATGGTAAGAGTTCCTTTTTTCTTCTTCCTCTTCTTAAAGAATACCTTTCAGCATTTCATATAATGCTGGTTTGGTGGTGATGAACTCCGTTAGCTTTTTCTTATCCGTGAAGCTCTTTATCTGACCTTCCATTCTGAATGATAGCTTTGCTGGATAAAGTAATCTTGGTTGCAGGTTCTTGCTATTCATCTCTTTGAATATTTCTTGCCACTCTCTTCTGGCCTGCATGGTTTCTGTTGAGAAATCAGCTGACAGTCGGATGGGTACTCCCTTGTAGGTAACTGACTGTCTTTCTCTTGCTGCTTTTAAGATTCTCTCTTTATCTTTTGCTCTTGGCATTTTGATTATGATGTGTCTTGGTGTGGTCCTCTTTGGATTACTTTTGTTTGGGGTTCTCTGCGCTTCCTGGACTTGTAAGTCCATTTCTTTTACCAGGTGGGGGAAGTTTTCTGTCATTATTTCTTCAAAAAGGTTTTCAATATCTTGCCCTCTCTCTCCTTCTGGTACCCCTATAATTCTGATGTTGGTACGCTTGAAGTTGTCCCAGAGGTTCCTTACACTATCTTCATATTTTTTGAATCTCTTTTCTTTTTTCTTTTTCGGTTGGGTATTTTTTGTTTCTTTGTATTTCAAATCTTTGACTTGATTCTTGGGATCCTCTTGTCTGCTGTTGGATCTCTGTAAATTATTCTTTATTTCAGTCAGTGTATGCTTAATTTCTAGTTGGTCCTTTTTCATGTCCTCCATGGTCTCACTATACTCCTTGAGGGATTCATTAAATTTATCGGCGGTTTCCATAAAATTCTTGACAAACCTTATAAACGTGGCCTTGAACTCTATATCCAGTCGTCTGCCCTCCTCCGTTTCTGCCAATTGTGACCTGTTTCTTTGTCTCCGCATTTTGGCTGCTTCCCTGTGTTGATAGAGTGGCCCTGCACGCCAGGTGTCCTGTAGGGCCCAGTGGCTCAGCCTCCCCAGTTACCTGGGGTGGACACTCTTGGTGCACTCTTGGTGCCTTGGTTGTTGTAGGATCACTGGGAGGAATTGACCTCCAGGCCAATTGGCTGTGGGAATCAGCTGTGTCTGAAGTGGGAGAATGGTCCCCCTCTGACCACTGGGTACAGTGGCTCCTGGATCTAAGGAGGTGCTAATTCAGCCCCTGCCTGAGGCCACACAGCCGGAGCTACGAAGAGGCTCAGCTGTGAAGCAATGCAAGCCGCTGCGGGGCCTTGGGCCTTCTCTTGGAAGTTCCGGGTCTGCTTGGCTGGGCTGTAGTTAGGTACATTCACATGCAAAAGCCTCTGCTGCAGCCTGGGTGGGGCGGGGTCTCAGGGAGTCAAAAGGGCAGAGAAAGGAGCTATGGCTGATTCTCCGGGCCCGGAGTCCCGCGTCTCAGTGTCCCGGTAACGGCTGCAAGCACCTCTGAGGGAAATTCGCCCTCAAGTTCGCCCACTGCCGCCTGACAGAGCAGCCTCTCCCCGTATGAGTCCTGGGTCCCCAGAGACTTCCCGGAACCGGAGTTCAGAGCAGTCGGGAGCTTGTGATTCAAAAAGACAGCCGCGTCCTCAGGTGCCACCCCCTTTCCGCGCGCGCGAGCCGCCGCCGTACCTCTGCACTCAGCCTCCGCAGCTCCTCTGGCTCTCAGCGTGCTTTTCTTTTCTTCTAGTTGTAGAAATTACACTCAGCCAGCCTTCCTGTTGTTCTGGGCGGTGTTTGCTCCGTCCTTTGGGATATTTATCAATTGTTGTGGGAGGCGACTATTTCCCGGTGTTTATCTATGCCGCCATCTTAGTTTCTCCCCGGGTCCTCATCCTCTTGACTTCTCCCTATACGACTAATCACAACCTGACTCACTCTACATGTACTTGTTATGTGTTTAAAGTCTACCTCCCACACATCCCCCACGACCCCAGAATGTAGGCTGCCTGAGGGCAGGGACTAGAATCAGGGGTGGGCAAACTTTTTGACTCGAGGGCCACAATGAGTTCTTAAACTGGGCCGGAGGGCCGGAACAAAAGCATGGATGGAGTGTTTGTGTGAACTAATATAAATTCAAAGTGAACATCATTACATAAAAGGGTACGGTCTTTTTTTTTTTTTAGTTTTATTCATTTCAAACGGGCCGGATGCGGCCCGCGGGCCGTAGTTTGCCCACGGCTGGACTAGATCCTGTTCCCGCTGTTCACAGGCACCTAGAACAGTGCCTGGCACAGGGCAAGCGATCAAGAACATCCAGTTGAATGAATGAATGAATGAATGAATGAACAAGTGAATATGTGCTACAGACAAGGTGATGAGAAAGATAACGAGGGTGGGGGCTGCTTTAGAAAAGGGGTTCAGTGAAGGCCTTTCTGAGTGGCTAACATCTGAGTTGTAACACGGTGATAGCACAAGAGAAACACCACAGCGCAGCAATACAGCTGTACTACTCCAAGGGCGTGCCAACAGTGGCTCAATGAGCCGCACTGGGCCTCTGCAGGGGACTGGCCACCCCAAAAAGGAGATGGCACGGGGTCATGCCAGGGGCACCGGGGCCTGCCCGTCGTATTGATTTTCCCAGAAGTCGGCAGAGTAGTACGCGTTGTGAGCCTGGACACACAACCAACACAGCAGCACTGGGCTGAGCGCATTACAGCACAGTGCCATTTAACCCTCACCGCCACGTGTGAGGTGGGGTTTAATTCTCTATTTTTTTCCTTTTTTTTTAAATTCTCTTTTTACAGAGGAGGCTGAGGAGGCCCTGAGAGGCAAGGCAGATTCCCCACAACCACCCAGCTAGTAACCGGCCAACTGGGGTTGGAACTCAGAGATGTCTCTCCCTCAGGACCATCTCACGCCCCACGCAGTGACTTTTGCAGCGGGAATGTCCATGAGTGTGATGCTAAGTGACATGGGTTCCTGGATGGCGCGGGCTGTGCCTGACCCATGTCTATGTCCCCTGCAGCTTTGAATTCAGAGGCCCCCATCCAGTAGGTGCTTGGTCATTCTTGAGGCTCCACAGTGCAGCTTGGGCTCCTGAAGGGCAAGGCAGAGATGGCTGATTCCCCCAAAAGCTGCCCTCCTCTCCTCCCTGATTAGCTGACCTCTTTTTTAAACAGGGTACTCTGCTTTGGTCCTCCATCCTGCTGCCGGAACACTGGTGTGATGACTACATCTCTAGCAGCCAACCTGGAACATGAGGACAAGGGCCACTCCCCAGAGATGGTGAAACAGAGAACTGGAAGGAGCCTAGGGCCCTGAAAACTTCACGAAGGGCCCAGGAATGCCGACCTCTGGACTTCATTTAGATGAGAAATAAAGCTCAATCTTGCTTGTTTTTGTTTTTTATTTATATATTTTTATTTATTTCAGAGAGGAAGGGGGAGAGAGATAGAAACATCAATGATGAGAATCATTGATTGGCTGTCTCCTGCACGCCCCACACTGGGGATATGCCCTGACCGAGAATCAAACCATAACCTCCTGGTTCATAGGTCGATGCTCAACCAGCGGGGCTCTATTTGGGGTTTTCATGGCATATTCCAGTGATGGCGAACCTTTTGAGCTCGTTGTGTCAGCATTTTGAAAAACCCTAATTTAACTCTGGTGCCGTGTCACATATAGAAATTTTTTGATATTTGCAACCATAGTATAAAAAAGATTTATATTTTTGATATTTATTTTATATATTTAAATGCCATTTAACAAAGAAAAATCAACCAAAAAAATGAGTTTGTGTGTCACCTCTGATACACATATCACCTCTGTCACGCGTGTCATAGGTTCGCCATCACTGGCATATTGTATCAAACCTGATCAACAGCGAGGAAGGGTTGTGGAAGAGAACAATCTCGACCTAAGTTTGAGAAGTGTAGGATTCCACTTGACAGAATGAGACAGCAGGGGGCTCAGAAGCTCGTCCTACAGCCCAGGGCTGGACAAGGAAGCTGAAGCCAGCGGCTGAGCGTCAGGAATGCTGGAGTACCCTGGGATGACTGTTAGCCAGGAGCCAGGAGGTTTTGAGTGGAAGTGGTCTGATAACATCAGCAATTTAGCAAAGTGAATGCGGCAGCCTTTCCCAGGCCAGCAGAACCAGGATAGCCTGGATGAATGAGAGCTGCGGAGTCAAATGTTTCCTGAGTGTCTAGGTGCAGGCCCTGTGCTCCCGGCGCACAGGACAGAATCCTGGAGCTGAGTCTGAAAGATGTCAGAAGCGCACCAGGCACCCCTGTATCCTTTACAGCTGTGCCTCCCATGTCTGCCTCCGCAGCCCCACACAAACTCAGATTCCCAGGCCCACCCAGAAGAGTAGGACCCACAGACAGGGGCGGGGATTCTGTATTTTTAGTAGCTGTCCCCAGGTGATTTTATGTACAGTCCATGGACATATTAAATAGGCTGGTACCTAAAACATAGGTTTGGATGTTTATTTAAAAAATAAATATCCAAATAATATATTTCCATACTATTAGAAGACAACAAGCCAGTAGATTTTGAAAGACTTTCCATAATAGTCGAAACAACTAAGTAAACGTGTTGGGTGTGGGTTTTTTTTTTTTAGCTATATAATCTAAGGTCACTAATAACTAATAGATCTATGATCTATTTCTGCAATCATTTCAGCAAAAAAATACTTATGTGTCACTTGACTCTAGCCTGAGAAGAGACCTCCAGGTGTGAACATGAGTTCTATGCTAGCTCACTGTAGCCCTGTTCTGCATCTTGCAGACATGTGGAGTCCCAGAGCCCAGCCTGAGGCTTTCCCAAGATGTTCTAACACACTTCAGGGCAAGTCTCTCTGGGAGTGAACTTACAAGAGAGCAGTGCTCCTTAAAGGGGAAACATGGTACAAAGGGAAAAACACTGGTCTAAGACACAAGTCAGTAGCCCCCTTCTTCACCCTGCAATTGGCCTTGGGTGAGTTTCCTCACCTGTTGTGCTATATGCTCTTGAAGATCCCTCACAGTTCTGATGCAACCAGGGTGAGAATTTTTATAGTTTCCTTCTTCCTAATTAATATTGGAAAATGATTCTCAGTAAAAAATGCACTCCCATATACAAGGCATGGTGTGTGGTGCTGGGGAGACAATATTTAAGAGAAATCAGGGTCCATGCCCTTAAGGAGTTTATGGTCTAGAAAGGCAGACAAATAATTCATTCAATAATTATGTAACTGCCACTGTCATAAATATTACTAAGGAAAACCACTTGGTGCTATGACAGAGCATAGTGAGATCTCAGGAAAAGTTTACCAAGCAAATATAACATTTGTGCTGAAAGCAGAGGACCAGTTAATAGGAGCAATTTTCTGCTAGAACTGATAAACCCTTATCTGACCATCTGGCTAGAAGCCCACAAACTCTCACCCCTGATACCTCAACAGGCTGGTGTTAATACCTCAGGTCACTTGCAGCTGCCTCCAGACCTTGGGTGACAGCTACGGCTGTCAGAACTGGGCCCAGTAGAGGGAGAGAAACACATAAAACATAGACTCCAAGCTGGACCTGCCCCTGGACCAATATTTCTGGTGCTATGTGCCGAGCATTATGCAGAGGGATGGGAGATAAGACATGATATTGTAACAGCACCGGAAGGTACACAAGGGAGGAAGAGGAAGATATGCCCCTCTCCCCCTAAGGAGGGGATAGTATCTGAAGATGGGCAAGCCTTGGAGATGGAGAGAGAAAGCATCCTGGCAGTAGAACGACATGAACAAAGCATGGAAAGCACTGGGTGTGCTGGGGCTCGGGATGAGGGATAGCAGAGAGCTGGCAGTGATGTACAATGGGCCTGAGTTGCTACCTTTAACTCCGAAAGTGAACAGATGACAATGCTGGTCTTCAGGGTGGTGTCTGGTGTCAAATCACAGCTCCCGCCCAGACTGGCCCAATGACCAAGAGCCCTAGGTTTTCTCCATTGGACTAGAGCAGCGTTTCTCAAACCTCAGAGCCGTAAGGATCACCTGGGACAGGTTGCCAGGCCCCACCTCCAACTGGAAGATTCCAAGGGCCCCTCCAGCCACAAGCTCCAGGCCCTGGACTCTTGGCCTCCTACAACACAGAGTCCAGGCCTGGGTGACCTTCCCCGACTACGGTGGGTGTTCCTGGTAAGCAGGGGACAGACCTTTGATGCTGTGGGGAAGCAGGAATGGAGAGCTGTGGAGGGCTGGGCCCAGACTGTCTCCTACTCTAGGGACACTCTCACAAAAGGTGAAAGTGAAGAGTAGCCAAGGGCCCGGGAGGAAAGAAAGGACATTGCGGGCAGACAGTACAGCTTGTAAATGTAAAGGCACATTCAGTGCAGTTACGATCTCAGGTGCTGCATGTAGGTGAAGGATGAGAAGCAAAGCTGGAAGGGATGTCCAGGCCCACAACACAGGTAGCCCTACCAAGGAACTAGGACTTGGAGTCTGTAGGCAACAAAAAGCCACAGCAGACCCCTAAAGCCCGCAGGATCCTGGCAACGGCTCCCCTTAGTCACTTACTGGGCACAAATACATTGAACACTATTCTTGCCTCCCCACCACTCCCCACCACCACCATCAGTCTCCATCCTTTACGATCACCTACGATTCCTATCCAAAAATCAAACCTCGGATCCCCTCTGTGCAGCTACAGGTCAAATGAGGGAAGCAATTTGACTATCAGAAGGCAACACTAAGCCAGGATCCCAGTCTCTGACATGACAGGGAAAGGTTGGTCCAGCCTGCAACAAGTTGGCTAGCTCGCTCTGCTCTCCCCAGCTCGGCTCCTGCAGCTTTCTTTCTCTTGCTCCCTTGGAGGAATCAGCAACCCTAAATGAGTTCACGATCCTTGAGGGTGGGAAGGATGGGGCGGGCGGGGGTGAGGGAAGAGATGGTTCACACTGGCTGGGTTTGAGGTTGACCAGTTCCCACTGCAATAGCATAAAAACCAGAAGAAATGTTGGGGCAACTTCAACAATTCACGCAGCCTCCCTAAGAAAGGCCCTGTCTGAAGACTCTGCACAGGATGACTACTGGTGTCTTCAAATGACCTGCCTCATCCTCAAAAGTCAAAGGCTAAGAGAGTAAAAACAGGTGCAGACTCTGAAGGTACTGCTGAATTGCGCAATATTAGCAAAGAGGGGGTGTGCTGATTCTCTCGAGGGGGCCGCAGTTAATCGGGAGGGGGTGGAGTTCTGGTCAGGGTTATCAAGTTAACAAGGCGGCTCCACTCCTGCACCAGCTGAGTGCATGGGGCTCACGGGCAATACTTTCAGTTCGCAGTGAAAGCACATTTCGGACGGGGCGTGGGGGTGGGGTGGGGGGTGCAGGGGCGGTGGTGGTGTGGAGTTAGGCTTCCAGAGGCGTTGGCAGTGGGCAGCGCAACGAAGGCACTCCCCTCACAACCCCTGGGCGCGCGCACTGGCCGTCCTGGGGACGCGGTGGGCCAACCGCCCGGAGCCCCCAGCGGCGGCCCCACTCACCTTGCACTTGAAGCCGGCGGCGGGCGGCAGCAGCTCCCGCAGCAGGGCCTTGGCCACCTCGCGGCTGGCCTCCTCGCTCACGAAGTGCAGGTTAAGCACCTCATGAGCCTCGAACTTGGCAAGGCGCAGCAGGGAGCGCAGCGCGACGCGGGCCTTGGCCTGCAGCGCGGCGTTGTGCTCCGCCTTGGTGAACATCATCAGCAGGTGGTAGTCCACCGGCCCGGCCCCGCCGCCATCCAGGCTCTTGGCCTTGGCACCCAGGGCGGGCGCCACGGACCCGCGCGCCTGTTCCGGCACCGGCGGGGAGGGCGCCGCGGGGGCTCCGGCGCGGGCCTCCTTCAGCCTCTTGGTGGCGCTGGAGAAGGTCTCCCGGCCCGAGCCCAGGTAGTAGAAGGCACAGACGGCGAGCGCCGCGGCCAGCAGCAGCGCGCAGTAATGGGAACGCACCGCGCCCAGGCGCGCCATGGCCCGAGCGCACGGGGGCCCGCCTCGGAGGATGCCCATGCGGCCAGGACCCGGCACCCAGCCGCCGGAGTGGAGCCGAGGAAACCCGTCGCCCGGCAGCCACTTAGCTGCACCGGCGGCGGGCGGCGGCCATGGCGGGGGCGGAGCTACGCTGCACTGAGCCAATCCGAGGGCGCTGATGCGCTGAGAGGCGTGGCCAGAGCTGCCCCGCAGCTGCTGGGTCCTAGGTTCAAAAGGATTGAAGCCGGGATGAACCGCGGCAGTGTGATCTGAGCAGCGACTCTGGGATGGAGAAAGCCAAAGGCCTGCACGAGCTGTGAAATCTTGTCCTCTTAAGTGCTTAGCCACAGGCGCTAGAATCGAAGCTGAGCCTTAAAAGGTCCCAACGCAGGACCTTCGGTTAGCAAAAAGACTAAACTGCACCCACAAAGAGAAAATTTGTTATCTCTATACCCGTTCCTCCCTAATTTCTTTGAGGCCTTAAGGCTTAAGTTCTCTCCCGACTACACTCACATCTTGGAGACCAACTGGAGCTGGGGAATGTAAACTAGCCATTTCCTTCCCCCATTCACGGTGAAGTAGGGTTGACGCTTGTGGATAGAAAAAACCTTTCACCCGACTTGTCATCTCTGAGGCGACCAGAGACATCTAAAGAATGTGGCCAGCAGGGGGACCCCGCTGCCCAAAACTTCGGAATAGTTCAGAGAGCCCCAAAGGAGTAATACCAGAGATGGTAATACCAATTCTTTTTTTTTTTAATCTTTATTGTTGAAAGTATTACATGTGTTCCCTTTTTCCGCCCCTTGACCCCCTCCAGCCCGCCCCCGCCCCCCGCCCCAAGCCTTCACCACCCTATTGTCTGTGTCCATGGGTTATGCATATATGCATACAAGGTTTTTACTTCAACACTTAAAAAGCCTTAATATGTACCGGGTAGTTTTGCAAATTCTAAACGAAGGCACGTTGAGGTAAATTCTCCGAGGGCACACACACTAAGGTCCTTTTGAACCTAGGAGCCATTGCCAGCTTTGCCCCGACAGTTGGAAACTGTCAACTATATAAAAACTCATTAACTTCAGTATCTTAAGGACTGATGATACACCATAGTGTGTAAGTACCTGGTAAGCATGTACAAATGGCCTGTGTGCTTGAAGAGGTGGAGGTGAAAATATATGGAAAAACTCTCTCACCAGTCTATTGTGCCATGCCATTATTCCTCAAAGTGTGGTTCCCAGACCACAATTCATCTCATTTTTAACCCTTGTTCTTTTCAACCAGAGCAACACTTTTCTGAAAAACATTGGACCCCTGAAACAGGCTTGGCAGCAAATTCAATGCATACTACTCATCTTTTTTAAAAAGACCAAAAACAAAATAAAACAACAAAAAAAAACCCAATAGCAGAATTAGCTCAGTTAAGTAACAGGTTCTTTGATTCGTGTAATCTTCCCAACTCTGAGAGGTAATATTTGCACTTTACACTATAGGAAGCTGAGATTTAGACAAATAAATTACCCAAATCTAGTTGGCTAATGAGTAATGGAACCAGGACCCTAGCCTGAGTCTCACTGCTTCCAAAGCTCAAGCTTTTAGCCAAGGTTAGCACTGAAAGCAGTAATTTGAGCTCGTTATTGTGTGTATTGTACCACAATCTTCAGCAGATGACACTGTGGCTAAGAGAGCAAGCTCTCTTAAGAGCCTATTAAAAGTAAGTCAAGAAGCTGGACTTTCACACTGCAAGACCACTGTGCCTCTACAAGCTGATAGACACCAAGCAAGTTACTAAATTTCTCTGAGCTGCAATTACACCCATATACAAAATGGGGTTAATACTGGTACCTATGCCTCATGGGGTTATGAGAGAAAATAGATTAAAAAGCAGAACTGTACCTAACAAATAGTTACTACTAACTGTAGTAAACAAATATAAAATATGCTAGAAATGCCAAGCTCTTTAAAAAAAAGTCTAAATAGCCAATAAATACCAAAATAGAATTTAGCAATCATAGCTTTTTGTGGGTATTTACAAACACTAAACCCCACATCTCCATGAAGACTTCATTACATGTTCCACAGAATCCCCACAGCAGTGTGCTGCAGCTATATTATCATCCCAACGATTGTTTATAAGGGAGAAATAATTCTCAAATTGTGCCTTTTAAGCCTCCAACCTACACCATCAATAAAGTAGCTCTTTCCTCTGTCACTTATTCTAGAATGTATTCAGCTAATATTTTCTTCTTCAGACCTTTATAAGACCTCAGTACTCCTAGGATTAATGAATAAGAAATGAATAACAAGATAATTTAAATTTTACAGAGAAAATCAGTCGACACAGGAAGGAACTGGTCTTATCTCAAGATTTCCTTATTCCCAATTCTTAGTGAAAACTAATTTTGCAGCTTCCTGGAGAATGCTATTGCCTGGAATCTAAAACAGTAAGTTGAAAGTAGGAGCCAGTCATTTGCTCAGTAGTTACCAAGTGACTACTACACTACATGCCAAGCATCAGAGAATACAGCAAGAAAAAAGAAAAAGAAAAAATCCCTGCCCTCGTGGAGTTTACATTCTAGCGGGGGAAATAGACAAGTACAAAAAAGCATGTAGGATGTCAGATGGTGATTTGTTCTATTTCCTCATCTTAAAATAGATACATCTGGGTGTGTAATATGGCTAAATGTAGACAAAGAATTTTGGTAGGCACAATTACCCTTCAGTTCTTACTTTTAACTTTGGCCAAGTTCTCTGACTTCTGACCATAGATTAGAGGTGATTAGTTTTTCCTGTTGTATAATTTCCATATCTGTAACACTAGGTAGATTATCAGATTTTGCTGTTGTATTGACTACTACCCAATACTGTCACCCAGGCACATTCCTTCTCAGCAGATGAGGGTGTGTTCATTGGTACAACTTTTCTGGAGGACCCATGGGCAATCCCAAAATCTTTATGGCCTCCAAAAGAACTTCCAGTTCTCTTTTCTATTCAAATGAATGTTTCTCCCTGACAGTGGTTCTCAGATTTTGGTTGGCATTAGAAGTACCTGGAGGGCTTAGTGAAAACATAAAGGCTCAGGCCCTACTTACCTTCAGTGAGCCTGAGCCTCAATGGTGATTGTTTCACAGACTAAAGTTTGAAAAGCACTACCCTAGACCAGTGGTCGGCAAACTCATTAGTCAACAGAGCCAAATATCAACAGTACAACGATTGAAATTTCTTTTGAGAGCCAAATTTTTTAAACTTAAACTATATAGGTAGGTACCTTGTTATTAACTTAATTTGGGTACTCCTAGGCTGGCCTTTGCTAAAAACGTCCTCAGTCTGACTGAGGTACGTTCGCTGAGGTCGACCCCTTCCAACTCTCCCATCCACACTCGTCTTGTATACTTGTTTCATCTATCTCCTTTCGTTCATCCTCTCTATATGTCCAAACCATCTCAACATACCTTTCTCAATCCTCGACACTACGTCTTTTCACTCCACAACGTTCCCTAAAATTAACTTAATACACTTTAAAGTTTTGTCAACTTCATATTGTACGTGCTCGCCCGCACGTGGTATTTTGTGGAAGAGCCACACTCAAGGGGCCAAAGAGCCGCATGTGGCTCGCGAACCGCGGTTTGCCAACCACTGCCCTAGACCTTCACCCAGCCAACCTCTTTCAGCTTCAGACCTTGGCTTAGATGTCACTGCCTAAACAAGTGGTCTCTGAACATTAACCAACCCATGTCTGGCTGCGGCACCATCCTCCACAATCCCGAGGGCCATCTGTACATTAGCCAGTCCCATCTTTCTCTGTTGCAAGAAGGCAGACTCCAAGAGAACAGAAGTGTCTACCCTTTTACCATAATATCCCTAGTACCTAACACTGTGTCTGACTCACTGAATGAGCCACAAAAATATACCCACCCATTGTGAACCAGTGGTCTAGGAAATCATTCTAAGGAAATAGTTAAGAATGTACTCAAATATCTAGCCAAAACGATAAAGCAGAGCTAGGTTTATGATGCCAAGAAATTGGAATCCAATGTTCATAATAAAGGGGCTAAACTAAAATGATGCTTTCAATAAAAATGGTGTATTCAACAAATCCAAGTAGAAACTTTTAAAAAATAATAGAACCTATAGACTCAAGACATTATTAGCAAACTGCAATGAATAAAACACGAATTCTGATTTGAAGAACCTATTTTAAAAAAACACGCACACATTTGGGACAATCGTGAAAATTTGAATACCGACTATAGCTTTCTAGTTTAAAGACATGTGGTATTGCCCTGGCTGGTGTTCGTCAATGGTTAGAGCACCAGCCTACAAACAGAAGGGCTGCAGGTTCCATCCCACCCTGTCAAGTGCAGGAGGCAACCAATCGATGTGTCTCTCTCACATCTCTCTCTCTCCCTGCTTCCACCCCCCCTTCCACTTTATCTCTAAAAACATAAATGTGGTATTATGCTTGGGCTTTTTTTTTTTTTTAAGAGTTCTTTTAGAGATACATACTGAATAATTTGCTGGTTCAATGTCTGGGGTTTGGTTTCTGAAAATCTGGTAAGAGAATAAAATGGGTGGGAGTACAAATAAAACAATGTCAGCCATGAGGTAATAGCTATTGAAGTTATTCTACTTTTTATGTCTGAATTTTTTCATAATAAAATGTTTTTTAAATCCTCCCCAAAGTGATACAGAATACTTAAGGACTTAAAAATTTCCCGTTTATTAACTAAAAGAAGCAGGTAAAAAACAGTATGATCCCACTGTATATAAATGCACATCCCCAAAGGCCTATAAGGACATATGCCAAGGAAGTAAGTTTTCCCCTCAGTGCTCTCCAGAACTTCCTATGATGCTGGGTATTTACCTGCCACGTTCAAAACAGTAGCCACAAGCTCGGCCGGTGTGGGTCAGTGGTTGAGCATCAACCCATGAACCAGGAGGTCACTGTCAGGGCACAAGCCTGAGTCTCAGGCTAGATCCCCAGTAGAGGGCATGCAGGAGGCAGCTGATCAATGATTCTCTCTCATCATTGATGCTTCTCTCTCTCTCTCTCTCTCTCCATTTCCCTTCCTCTTTCTGAAATCAAAAACAACAAATAGTAGCCACAAGTCACATTAGTAAGCCCTTAAAACTTGGCAGTGCAATTAACTTTGTGTAATTTTAATTAAATTTCAATAGCCACATGGGGCTAGTTGGACGCCACACTGGACAGCATGGGCAGATGATGGAATTATGGATGATTATCTTCTTTTTCAGTTATTGTAATTTAAACATTTTTCTACAATGAAAAAGCATTGTTTTGCAATAATGAAAAAGCAGGATTTGTTTTCATTTAAAATCTTTACTGACTAGTGGTGTGGATTCTCTTCTTCATAGAAGTATTTTAAAAATGAAAGGAAGTGGAATAAAGCAAGTTACATAGAAAAGTTTTATGTGTTTGCTTTCAATTTGCTTTTAAAGGCAAAAACAAGCAATTCACCTCCAGATCTGTTCTTTCAATCCCTCCATTCCTTCTGTCTCAATCCATATAAAAACATGTTTTTGTTTTTAAGGACTGAGTGTGAATGTGTTGTATAGATTAGAAACTTCAACATATATGTCAATCACAATGGAAAGGGAAAAAAAAGCTAGGGCCCCAAAAAAGCCTTTGTGATTTTTATCTAATGAACTGGGAGACATACAGGCAGAAGAGAATGTTTAAAAGATCAAAATGCATTTCTTTATTGAAGCAATCAGGAAATGGGAGCAATCTGACGGATCTGACAGGGTTGGAAAGGAATATAGGACCTTAAACACGACAGTTGTTAACAGATAAGTCTGAAGTTGTAGTTTATAATAAAGTGAAAATGTGAGCATGAAAGAACTATGCCAGACGTGAAATTTTTATTGACTTATAATAATTTTTTCAGCATACAAAGTATTTAATCAAGTGTAATATTTACATTTCTTACATAATGTACATTTTAGAATAACTATAAAGATAATGTACTTTGTTTCATTTACAATGACAAACTACACTAAAACTACATTCATGAATTAGATACAAATCCTCTACATACTAATAAAAAGTAAATGTGTTGGTTATACATTCTTTAAAATATACCCTTTCACAGATAGCAAGAAATATTACATGTAACAAGTCTTTACTCCTGGAATGATCCAAAATACCACAAAGCACAAGTAAACATATGCAAAAAGTAGCTCATCATTTCCAAAAGTTAACCTTAAGCCTTTGTGTAAAATAAATGATGTCAGCACTCTTTATAATGTAGCGAGCTTTCCCTGTTTAAAATTAACACCAAAAAGGTGGGGAGCGGTGTTGAGGAAAAATAAAAAAAATCTAGAACATAAAATAGTGAAAAGACCAATATAGAGAAAGGCTTATTTAATCAAACCTTGCTTCTCTCCCCCATTATCTCATTTTAAGTAAATAAATGTATGTAAACAGAAAAAGATGTCCACAAAATTATATTTGCAGATGTCAGGATTCAACCAAATTGAATCCAAGCCCCTTTTAGTTATCTTTCATCAAGAAATTTTTCAGTACAGGCATACCTCAGAGATACTGTGGGTTCATTTCCAGACCACCACAATAAAGCAAGTATTGCCATAAAGTAAGTCATAATCTTTTTGCTGATGGAGGGTCTTGCCTTCAATTTGTAAAGACACAATATCTGTGAAGTGCAATAAAGCAAAGCACATTAAAATGAGGTATGCCTGTATATAGTAAATTAAAATTACCTTTGCAATGTTTTACTTTTCATTAATGTTTGTTATTGCAAAAATGTAAACTTTCCTGTAATTTAATGTTGTCAAATCCTAATCTATTCCTTCAAGGTAATTATATAGCCAGGTTCTCCAGAATATTTGGAGTTTTTATCAAAACACAAGGAAAGCTGGCAGTCATTATCAGATGTTGCTGCTTTACAATGATTTCAAATCAATTCATGATACAAATAAAGTGCCTCTGACTATTAACTACAGACAAGGGGGCTCTGGTGTCATCTATACCACCAACCAGCACACCAGTGACCCCCTCTGTAAAACAAGAGGAGTGAACCAGATCAAAGAAGAGACAGTGTTGGCTTGCGCAGAGAAGTCCTACTGTGAAATCAGGGGAGATAAAGTAATGTCCAAGTACATTGTGAACAGCAGAACAGTATACAAAGGGATACTGTTATAGTTTCATTTTGCTTCATCACACTGGTTTATTTGTGAGGAGCTCTGAATCCAAAAAGAATAGTAATTACTAGTCAGTGGTCTTTCCACTATGCAGGTCTGAAGTCATTCTGGACAAACAATTCTATAAAAACATCATTTTTCCAACTCATGTCCATGGTCAAAGGTGCTAACAAACAGAAAAGTTAATTTGACAATCTAAGAGTGATAATGAGAAATGTCTCATTATTCAAAATGGGTAGTAAATTTAGTCTTAAATACCATTTGGTTGATTGTGACCATACTTTACATTTATAAAATTATATTTCTAAAATACTGCTTAACACATCACAAACTTGAGATGTCCAGAATGTAAAGGTATATGTTTTTGTGGGATTTTTCTTTTTCAAAATGCACTCATGAAGAACGAAGTACATATTCCAAATTAAATCTATACATTTTGAGAAACAAACACCAAAGTTTATTAAAGTCTATAGTCAAGACCAGTATAAATTAAGCAAACACTGTAATGTAGTGAATCCCTGGAAATTCCTGGATTTCTAAGGACTGTACCAAAGGTAATTTTTAAAACCTTATAGAATTGCAAATAACTACTCAATTACCTTTAGTCTAGTTCTAACATGAAACTGCACCTGATGAACTCCTCACAGTGCAAATAATATTTTTATTTTAATAGTAATCTAACTTCTAAGTTAATGAGCTATGGAAATGCACTGACGGAATAATGAGAAAGAATCAGAAACTAGTATCAGCAGATCAGTTAAGAAAACAAAGGGCGGTCACACTGACCTATGAAGCCCAAGGGTGTGATTAACATTGTTCCCACTACAGTTTCTCACAATGCACTGAATAATTCACGGCGCAATAAAACTCCAATTTGTTACATACTATAGAAAAGATGTTACTCGACAGCTAAATTTACCCTGGTAAGAGCCACCCTTTGTAACGACTTGTAACTATTATACTTTAGAGCCTTGCTGTTTACTGTATCATTTCTGCCAAATTTAATCCAAATTATATCTCACATATTTAAGAAATCAAGCCACAGGAATGTATTTTGTAGTACCAGATTCCCTGTACTGTTAAATATTTTGCCTTCTCTGAAGATATTCAAACCATGATCATCTTTAGTATACTTTAAATACATCTCTAACCATTAAATGTAAGTGGGCACTAATTACTGCCACATTAACAATTCATGACTCAAGCCACAGGAGGTAAGAGTGTCATGAAGAATTGCCTTCACAACTAGAGATTCCACAGGTTTTCTGAAGCACCAATGGCTGAATCCAAAAGGAAATCTGCCTAGGCTGCCTCAGATAAAGGCTAGGAGCTTTAGCAGGAATGGGCACTGCAAAGGAAAAGTGAAGCTCTCTTTTTCTTTCTTTTTGTTGTTTTCAACATATTTCCTTATGCTTGAGTTTTTCAAAAAATCAATCTCAAGGTACACTCTAATAAAAGTGATATATATCAAACTTTTGCCAAGCCAGATGATCTGTGACTCTGAGGTAAAACAGGAGAGATTTAAAACAGGAAGGAAGGGAAAGAGAGAAACATTGATTGGCTGCCTCCTGAGCCCAAAACCTGGGCATGTGCCCCAACTGGGAATCAAACTGGCGACCTTCTGGTGCACAGGACAATGCTCAACCAACTGAGCCACACTATGACTGTTATTGGTTTAATTACAATACAAGGCTTTTGGAAGTTAGGATTTCCTTAGAAATAATTCATAAATACATTTTTTACTCTTATCTGATATGCAGTGATTATTACTAAATAAGCATTATATGCATGCAATTTGACCAAACATGGAACCTTTCCTGTGATGTGAATTTATTTCAGTATAATTTCTGTTTAGACAGATTCCGTTTTGAAAGTCAATTAATTTATAAAACTCTAGTTATTGGGAGGAAGGCACGTTAGAAAATGTATCTCTACCCTATTAAATAGTATTTACCTACTTATTTGATAACCCAAATTTTAAAAACTCTCTTATTTAGAAACTGAGTATCAATGATAACACATGTAACTTGTACAATAAAATTAAATTTAATTGTTGACAATATTAGAAAGAAACCATGCTCTGGCTAGTGTGGCTCAGTTGGTTGAGCATTGTCCTGTGCACCAGAAGGTCGCCAGTTTGATTCCCAGTTGGGGCACATGCCCAGGTTTTGGGCTCAGGAGGCAGCCAATCAATGTTTCTCTCTCTCCCTTCCTTCCTCTCTTTCTCTCTCTCTCTCTCAAAAAAAAAAAAAAATCAATAAAAACATTTTTTTAAAAAGAAACCATAAGGCAAATTACTAAATTATTTATACTCCTGACAAGATATGTCAACTAAAGATGGAATTAGCCTAATTTGTAGCATATAATGATAAATTAGTATATCCACATTTTGGAATTCAAGGGCCTATGATTCATAAAACCAAATACTAAAGCTATATAGATGTTATAATTTAAAAGAACATACACTGTATACAACAAGTACACAGAATAGATGTTGAAAAATTAAAAGCAATTTAATGCTATATTTTAATTAAAGCTAAGAAAAACATTGTTTTTTTCTCCTTTTACAAAGAGATTTTTCTTTCACAAAGACCAATAGCAAAAATGTATCTTGAAAAGGGCAAACTTCAAATATAAAAATGCTCTACATTACTCTATAAATCAGCTTTTCCTTTGAAAGTTACAATATGATGAAAGCATAATTTTGCAACATTCAAGTAACCTTTGAAACAGTTTTATTACATCAATAATTTGTCCAGGTTTTAAGAAATCAACCCAACAATGAAGAACTACCATTTCTATAACTGAGAATCTTTTGGTGATTAAAAAAAACGCGTTAAGGGCTTCATTTTGCTGCATAAAATGGAATAAAACTGAAAGACTGAGTTATATCTACCTGTACAAACACTGTATGTATGTTAAAGCACTGGATAATAACCAGATATCTAAGGAATATAACTGCATTTATGAGCCAATGGGGGAAACATACTCTCCAGCTAATAATTAAATTACATATGTGTGTATAACAGCTAGGTTATCAAAGCAAAATAAAACCACTTCTGAACCACTAATGTTATCTGGGAAACTAAAGAAAAGACATATTCTTGAGGCAGGCAGGACCAGTCGGCTCCCACTTGATGCAAATATGTGACACTGGGTACGACGCACAGAAGAAAAATCAATGCTACCATCCACTAGCAAAAAAAGAGATTTTTGTCTAAACTCTTAGAACATAGTAACCTAAAGATGGCCTAAGTCTAGATTCAATTTTTATCTATAAAAATAGCCCTTTAAACAGCCTCTCTTCCTTTTTGTGGGTCCTAAAATAGGCTCCTCTTCCAACTACTAAAGCCCTATGTTTTACCAATGAATGGGTACCTTTTTGCCAAACTACTCAATATCAACTAAAATTAAGTAGAATTAAAGTAGTAAAAATGTGTGAGTTTTCAAATCTATACATTAGGAAGTCACCAGATTCAGTATTCTCCCCTTCTTTAAAAAAAAAAAAAAATCAGAATTTCTGTGAATCTTGCTGGAAACGATTTAGTTTTTCTGGATTATTGGATGCCATCTGAGAAAAATCACGAAAAATGTCCTGATAAGTTTCATCACCTGCATGAAAGTAAAATAAGGACACTTTTAAAATGCATACAATAAAAATATTAATAAACAATATTCATTCTTATATTTAGTAACTACTTTATAATTCATTCTATTACAATTTTGTTTAGCTGAGCATTTTTAAAAGAAAAAAGATGAACTAAATATAAATGCTGGAAAAGTATATAGTGAAAGAAGAAAGAAAACTATACCTGAAAAAAGCACCTCAAATGCAGCCATAGAGGAAAGTTGAGAGTTAGAAAAGAGCAAAGATGCAAGTATCTTAAAGCCATGTGCAGAAATACATTTATTCATACATGAGAAATAAAAGTCAGTATAAGTGAGGTATAGTAAACAAGGCATTCTTTAAATAAGTATTTCCCTTGATCAAGACCAAAAGGAAAGACCAAAAACAAACACTATTTCTGATGGATGCAAGTTATTAACTAAACAAAGCTGATAATCAGGTGAGGGGGGAAGCCTACTTTAGTATTACCTTTTAAAAGGCATTTTAATTTAAAGAGCATGTGAAAAAGAAATTCTTTAACTTTAATGCTTAACTAAAACTAACACACCTAATCCCCTGCTTACTAAGCTTATAAAATGATAAAGCCTAGAAAATGACTATAAAATCATAATTTTCACATGTAGTCAGAAGTTTTTTATTTACTGTAGGTCATATGAGAAAGAATACTATGACACAATGGGAATACCAAAAACATGTTGAATTAGAATAATAGACATATGTATATACATACAAATATGCTTGTAGGGAAGAAGATTATATATACTGATACTATAGCTGATTGAATACTATATTTCTTGCCATGAGAAATTAAACATATACACACATACAGATTACTCCTCAAATAAAGGATTTGTATAAAATAAAATCTTATTTTCAAGATGAGTAATCCATTAGGAATGCTTCCTATTAAACATCAGCTTTATACAGAAGCTTGGCATAGTTATGTTTTCAAGATTTAGATTGTCAAACACAATTTTACATGACTGTTGTTGCAACATAGTTTTATAATTATTTCCTAGAATATACCTTGCATCCATCTTATTACAAACTATTTTGCTACAGTTGTTGTTAATAGTGCAGTAAGTTTTGTTAGCTTTTGAAGAGATTTTTTGAGGCAATAGATGTCATACCAAAAGCTAGAGAATTAGAAAAAGTCTGGGAAGGGGACAAAGATCTATCTAGTAAAAAGGTCTAATAGCATAACCCAAAATTTTCAATAAAAAGTTTTTAATACTTTCAATATTTTTTCCACTTTTAATATTTAATCTATGTAAAAAGCAAGTTATTAAAATCTCTATATAGTTTTCATTTAACCCTGGAAATTTCTCATGACCTGAATCAATCAATCTACTTTAAAAAGAAAAAAGGAGAGAATCTTAATAGGGTTGGCTAAGAGTAACATTCTTAACTTATTGTCATTAAAACAATAAAAACAAAGGTTGAAATGCTGGATCAATGGGTAAGACAATCCAATTATACCCAGGATTTCTTAAAAGTTACTCCCACATTAAAAGACAAACTACAATCTATTCCCATTTTTAGCCATTCTAAAAGATATAAAATAATACGAGAAGAGACCAACATTAAATATCAATTAAGAAACCATACAAAATATTTAAAATTTTTTCTTATTCTTAGATGTTGAATTAAAATATTTAAAATATTTATTGTAAACATTATAAATATTTTTAAAATACTATTTAAACTGGAGAGTCTGGAATTTTACTTTCCAAAAAAGTGTAAAGTGCAGATTATAATATAAAAATACCACACTGATTTTACCATTCAACACCAGAAGTAACTTAAAAGGCACACATTATACATTCAAGAAGAAATAGGAAGAAGGATCTAGCAGAGACACCAATGCCAAATAGTTTACAGATAGCACCAGATGAGCATTCTTAGTATTATAACAGTACAATGGCGATATATGGCTTCTACTATTAGCAATGCATATTTTGTACAGCAAGCTGTGGAATTTTTTCTTTTTGTGGTTTTCCAGTTTTCGTTTTAAAATTATCTAGTACCTATTACACAAGTACATTTTAGTAGAACCATTGTACCATGCAAAACAAATTATAACCTCTTTTATTCACTCAATTAAATGCTTCTTTGAGGGAAAAATTGTTGGTGCTACACACTAATCATTTGTTTCACTTACTGAATACATTTTAAAAGAGTTACTACAATATGGAAGGAAGTCTCACCTTCACACACACACAAAACTTTTATTAACATTCAGTTTCTAATAAAACACTAAATAATGGACTATCAATATACCTTTCTTAGGCTTCAAAATGTATGGTCAGAGAACAAACGTTACAATAATGATAATGACTAAGTTATTTAATATAGTTAACACAAATCGACTTCAATGTGATCCTTTAAAATTTAAATATAATTTTAATCATTTAGAATTTCTCCCAAGGCAACTATAACTTGTCTACACTAGAATATATAAACAATAAGCCAGAATATGATGCCCTGGAAAGTTTACAGAAGTACATTTAACAGTTTATTATTAATGGTGAACAACTAGTCACCCAATATTTTTAATGCTAAGTTATATCCTTTAAATTACTTAATCGCATTGTACTAGCATTTCTCTTCAGAAAGTTAACTGTCTATGTGCCTGGACAGTTCTGACTTTTTAAAATGTGGACTGCTGTTTCCACTGGTAGTTTAAAATGGTTTTTTGATTTTTGGTATTCAGAATAGCCACTGCAATAGCAGTTATAATGATCCAAGATTTTGTTGATTTTGCTCTTGAGCAAAGAGATGGCAGCATGTGAAACCCCACACCCAACTAGTCTTGCCCCTTCTGGGTTAATTACAGCCTTCTTTTATAACTGATTAGATCAGACATAAGCCTTTGTCAGTAACATACTCACATAACCAGTAGTGGTTAACTAAAGCAGTGATTTTCAACCGACTAAGAAACTGCCAACAATCAAGAGGAATCCTAGGACCAGAAATTGGACTGTGGGAACCACCACACTGGTTTCCAACAATTCAGAGCAGGGCATGATATCTCACTTACCCACCCCCACCCCAATTCTCCTAAGAGCTGCAGTAACTGATAAACAGGGTTAGATAAATCTTCCCTTCAGGAAACATGTGCTCTTAAACCTTGCAAAAAATCAGTAGTCTGAGGTCAGGGTTGTGGATAGAAAATTCAGAAGTGTCTCCTAGACACTAGAGACTTCAGGAGTCTCCTAGAAATAAGTCCATGATTCCCAAAGGTAATATCTGAGTCTTTTAAATGGTAGGGCTCTTCATTATCAAGAGACTGAAACTAACTGCATTTTAAAATTATCCAGAATTGTGAGATTTTCTTTCTTATGGTAGGCAGCAAAAAAAAAAAAAGTATCTAGATAAAATAACCAATCAAAATATATGAGAAAAATTTACAGTGATAGGCGAAGGAGAAAAAAAGACCTGTTACCTAAGCAAACATATTTGCTCTCCAAAGACTCATAGGGAGAAGAAAAGTAGTCAGAGAGCAATTGCTGTGCCATTTCACCATGTCACCTGTATAAGTATAAAATTGTTCTGCTTTAAATATCAGAC
The DNA here is from genome assembly GCF_964212035.1 of Myotis nattereri. Taxonomy (NCBI): domain Eukaryota; kingdom Metazoa; phylum Chordata; class Mammalia; order Chiroptera; family Vespertilionidae; genus Myotis; species Myotis nattereri. The sequence continues at coordinate 52,521,476 of NC_138077.1, forward strand.
TCTCTAAATAAATCTAATTAGAAAAATCTAATTAGCAAGATGATCCTCAAATAGATCAAAATTTCATTTTATTCTGCATTTCCAGAATTCTGATCTATTTTTAATCTCTAAACTGAAATTTGAGAGTGGTATAAAAGTTTGTTTTTTTAAAAAGAGTTTTTTTTCCAAACTTTCATTCAAATAAATAGCAAAAATCTATTTTTCTTTGGATGAATGGAAGGTATATACTCATAAACTTATACATAAAACAACAGTGAAAGAGACATATGAATGCTCCTAAATGGTGGCGGAAGCCCAAGCAATTCAGGTGAAACTAGAAGTTGCAAGAGCATAGAGGCCCTGTCCTTTCCAGCTTCCCAACTCCAGAGAAAAGTCAACCACTGACCTTCTGACTAACCAGTTGGGTGTAACTTCATCAGCAAACACCTTAAGGAAAGAGCAGCTGACCAAACGTTTAAGTTTAAAATTTCAGGGGGAAAAAAAGTTTAACTTAAAATCTTGAAGATCACTCTTATCTCACAAATATCGGTCATAGCCTTTGAATAATATTTTTTATTTTAAAGTGCTTAAACACAAAGGCCTCAAAGAAATGGCCTAGTAATACCATCACTTAAGTATATGTTACAAAATAATAACATTTAAAAACTCACATTCAAGTTTAAAACAAATGGGTGAAATTCAGAATTAACACTGAGACTTCACCCTTAATCAGCTTTCTGACATCTTGGTATATCATGAATCAGTAGTATTGTTTGATCCATAGGATTAAAGTGGGACACCCTAGATTAGAAGTATCTAGATGTTCTCTATTCTCAAAGTTCTTACTTGTTCCCTGTTAAATTAAACCAAAAATAAGTAGTAAATACAGTCCTCTGAGAAAAGAATGGCCCCTTATATCTATTAATTATATATTAATCTGATTAAAATTAAAGTAAATGGCTGAAGCTAGAACAAAGTACAGAAATTTCAAAATATATTTAAACAAGAATAGATATTATCAAGCTTTTTAAATAACATATTAATATTCATTAAAAAATTAAATATACCGAACAATTTCAATTATTTTAGTCATTAATTCCAAGTTTCTTACTAATATGTATATGAATTTAAAAGATATATTAATAATTCATATACTCAACTTCATAAAATTGCAGATCTAATTATTTGACATTTCATCAAAGAGAGGAATCTGATCACAACATTTCTTCCTTTTCTTAACATCTTGATTCAAGGGTGAAAATGACTCAAAATGAGACTTGAGCTGATACTGAATTAGATTTCTCTAATTATGAATAAGTCTACTTTGCCATCAGGTTCTCAAAATATTGTTCAAAAAACTTCCATTTATCTAACAGATATTGTACATTATAAGATAAAATGAGACCTTTCCTCTATACCTTTTAAACTAACTCCACTCCCATTATGTACTTCTTAACCTATTGGTAAATTTTATTTTAAACCTTCATCCCATGTTTATATCAAAGTATAAAACTCCTAAATTCATTTTCTAGGTATTTTCCATTCTGACTTATTATTTGCCAAGCATATGGTGATTTGTTTTTTTCCCTGAACACAATTTATAGAAATTCCCTGAATTAACAAAAAGAAAGCCATTTTGTTATATTCAGTTGACAGAATTTCAAAAAGAAAATGACTATTGTGCTGCTGTAAGTGTATAAAGATACATTATCATTCCATTTACTTCACTGGAATGTATATGGAAGACATCTGTACAGCAGAGAAAGAAGTCAGCAGCCAGAGTTCAATACAGCAAGTAAATGTGTACTCTAATAGGAATAGTTATGGATATTTAAAGGCCCAGGAGTTGACCACTCCCAAGAATTCAATAGGTACAGTACATACTTAACAACTCACAACTTACAAGTTATAAAACTCTATAATATTAAGCTAGTTTGCTAAAGAACTATCAGTCCTCCAATTGTAAACTTATAAATTCTTGAATGCATTTCTTATACTGCATTTCGGTATGGTTATTAGTAGAATATTGACCTGGCTGTCCATAAAGTCCTTCTGACTCCCGCATCTCTTCATTCATTCTTGCTAAACGTAACCTAAAATTAAATAAAAGCATTTTTAGATGAAGTTATACAAGACAAATATTCATAAAGTAATGAATTGTATAAGCAGATAAAACGTGTACTAATGTAATTTTTTTCTCTATCAATATTTGCCACTGAAATAAATGGGCTTTTATTCTATCAGACCCAGCCAGCAATCCAGATACAAAAATAATTGTATTTCACTTTATACAATTCTCATGAGAGAAGACAATGAAGGCGCATTTCAGCTCTGTTAAAGCAGGATTCTTGCAGCACCTTCAGCAACTTGCTTCCTCCAGACTCCAGAGAATTCCTGGCTTCTATAGCAACCTATCAAACTTTAACCGCCAACTGCTGAAATTAATGCTATAGTATGGAAGCAATAGCCTATCATAAATTCACTCTGGTTCACTCTGAGGTGAGTAGTTCCAGTCATATAAACAGTGTCTGTTATTTCTAAATACTGGAAATATATTTTGATATACAAACATTATAATAATGACCACAGGTGACCAAGATTTTCCCAAGGTTATCATATTGGCTATGCATTCTTTTTGGGGATTATTCATCCTGGCAGCAGGAAGACATGTAGCATTGGATGAAGAAGACAAGAATTTCTTCCCAATTTCTTACTAACGTGAAACAACATTTTAAAACATGCAAATGGCCCTAACCAGTTTGGCTCAGTGGATAGAGCGTCGGCCTGCAAACTCAAAGGTCCCAGGTTCGATTCTGGTCAAGGGCAAGTACCTTGGTTGCAGGCACATCCCCAGTAGGAGGTGTGCAGGAGGCAGCTGATCGATGTTTCTCTCTCATCAATGTTTCTAACTCTCTATCCCTCTCCCTTCCTCTCTGTAAAAAATCAATAAAATATATTAAAAAAAACAACAACATGAAAATGTTGCCTTTGGTACCCTTCTCCTACTTTATATTTATTACTCTTCTGTTCTTCAAGCCACCAAATACTCATTGCCTTCCCAGACTTCTAACACTCTCTTCTAACATGCTCTCTCTGGCAACTACTGCAGCATCTAAAATGGGCTTTTCCTGTCTTCAGAGTACAATGAATCCTTCCATTTCCATTTTCAACCACTGTGTCAATTAATAATAGCAACATAATTTTCCTTTTAGTATTTGGACTTTTCGAAGAGGACATCTATTTTCAAAAATTTTTAAGTGAAACTAAAGTCCTTACTCAAAGCAATATGAGAAAATTTAGTTAACTTGGAAACAGCTATGTTTGGGAAGAGGGGCCTTTACTATAAGAATTGCCTGGGAACCCTGCAAAACCAAGATTTGTTTCTCTATACCATTTCTGTCTTTTCTTTAATAACTTACCTTTCTCTAATTGTAAATCTACAATGATTTAAATTTCCCTACAATAGCCTCCACAGTAGCATAACTCCTCCAGTGTGGAAAGGAAGTTGAGTACAGAGAAAATATGCTTTTTTTAAATTTTTTTATTCAGCAGTGACATATGACAAGCCAAGAATTCTCAGTGGGAGCTCAGGAGTTCAAGGCAGTCGTGGGATTTTCTCTTTGTAAGTGACTGAGATTTAGCCATGTGAATGGAACTGTCTCTACTTATATAACAGAGGATGAACCATTCTGGGCTTCATTCAGCCCAGAATAGAATGAAAAAGTGACTTCTTACAACATATGCTTGAGATTTCCTACATAATAATGACATGTAAGTAAAAACGCATTTCTAGATTCCAAGTGTAACAATTAACTTTTATCTAATATGAAAATCAAATTAAGATCTCAAAAATCATTCCTTAACAGATCATATTAAACTGTATTCAAACATTCAAAAACAAGTACTTTTATCTTAAAATACAGTATTCTTTTAAAAATAAGTACAAACAAATCCTTAAGTATCACTGCCCAAAAGCAACGCAACTGCAAAAGTTACTAACACCAATGTAGATGTCCCCCCTATAAAATCCTGATTCTCAAGGTAGGAGAATAATTGCCTGTTACTGTACCAATCCAATCCCCATCCCAATATATACTAAGAGTTAAAGAATCCATTTTAGAGAAATCACTGGTTTTCTGTTTCTATTGGTCATGAAGGATAACAGAGGTGGCTAAGAACATGGGTTTTAAGGCCAGAATTCTTGGTTTCAAATTTCAGCACTACCACTTACTAGTTTTTCAAATTATCTGTGGCTTGATTTCCTTATAAAATGAAGTTAATAATAATAACATCTTCCTCACAGGGTTGTGAAAACCAAGATCACTTAGTAAAGTGCTTAATACATTTATTGTACTTAGAGAAGTATATGGTATATAGTAAATAACTGGCCAAGTTTAAAGTTCATACCTACAAAGGAAACCCCACCCAAGTCCTATATTGTATGGGAAATAATGAAGTAAAAACACACTTACAAGGTCACTATATCAGCATTGGCTGCTTCCACAGCTATAGTTAACGGGTCTTTCCCTTCTTCATCAGTGGCATGTTGATTGGCACCTCGTTTTAGGAATAAACATACCTGCCTTTTTAAGCAAATAGCATTTTTGAGATAAAGTCAATAAGAAAGAAATTAGTATTTACCTTAAAAAATAAAAAGTACTACCTAACTTAAAGAAATAATATTTTGATTAGTAAATTCTTATTCATTCTACAAATGACTTCCAACACTCTTTTTGAACACTGACTCTAAGAATAAAAATTTACCATAATCAGCATTTTACAAGTCAATTTAACCTGGTACTATATAGTACAGTAGGATTGTAAATTATGGTCCCTACCCTCAAAGAATATCATAAAAAGATGTACACAGATACATACAAAGTTAAAACAAAACTCAATCAATTTGGGAAAGAAGGAAGCCAAGGTAATGTTAACATCTTCTATAAAAATAAAAGCGTAATATGCTAATTAGACCAGACGTCCTTCTGGAAAACCTTCTGGATAAAGCTGGGGCTTCGAGGGAAACCTGGGTCCCGGGTGCCAGAGGGAAGCAGGTGCCGGCAGCCGGAAGTCCTACTCTTGCACAAATTTTGTGCATTGGGCCTCTGGTCATAATATAATACAATAGCAGAGTGGGAAGTAATCCTCCCACTATACTTCACAAATATTGTAACTTGAAGAAATTGATAAAAATGAAAAAAATATGAAATGAATAAATGGAGTCTATGATGTAAAATGGGAAGAAGTATGATTGTTTAAGAAGAAAATACAAAGAATGAAATACAAAGAGTTAAATGCTACCGTTTCTAAGTATAAAAAAGTTTTTATGATGAAGTTATTGAACTGAATCTCTTTACTGACAGAGGGAACATAAACAAATAATAGAAGATACTATAAATAAACAGAAAAAAGAACAGTTTGCTTGTCAAGGTAATAAGAATTGGATAGGCCCGGCCAGTGTGACTCAAAATGGTTTAATGTCAACTCATGGTTCGATTCCCAGTCGAGGTACATACCCATCCCCAGTGCGGGGTGTGCAATAGGCAGTGGATCGATGATTCTATCTCATCATTGATATTTCTATCTCTCCCCCCCTTTCCCTTCCTCTTTGAAAATCAATAAAAACATTTTTTAAAAAGAACTGGTTATCTTTGAAATGATTAAAGAACAATCACCCATTCACAAACTTTTCAAATAAGGCTAACAATCTGACTTCATTTGTGCACTCTAATAGAAAATATGTTTTCATGGCATTACTGTTTTGTGAGTCTAAATATTGCTCCAGAAGTTGCAATATCAATAGCACAGACTAAAAATTTACCTTAAAATTTGACTTTGGATACCCTGTGGGAAAACTAAAATGCCCAAAGTTACAAAGTTCCCCCAAAATGTGTTTGTTATGTACATAATGTATGTCTATGTGCTTAAATACACACACAGACTTAAAGTTGTCTGACAAAAATCACCATCATTTTACTATTTTAAATACTGAAATTAATCGATATAAATGACAAATGAATTTCAAAGTAAGTTTTGGAATTTTCTTATCTGAAAAGTAACAGATTTTTTTTATTGAGATTTTTTAAATTTCAAATTCCATCATGACAATTTAAGTTACAGGAAAGTGTAATTTTACAAACTCTACCTAATGGCCTTAATCTGAGAAAAAGTTTGTGATCTAGCAAAACATTACTTTCATTACCAGAATTCTCTTCCATTAAGAAAAAAAAAAAATTTGATAGCCCTGGCCCGGTAGCTCAGTTTGTTAGAGCATTGTCCCAATAATCCAAGGTTGCAGGTTCGATCCCTAGTCAGGGCACATACAACAATCAACCAATGAATGTATAAATAAGTGGAACAATAAATAAATCTCAATATCTTTCTCACTCTCTTTCCCTCTCTCTCTCAAAAATCAATTTTAAAATTTTTTAAAGAAAAAAAAAATCTGAGTTTACATAAAGTGATTCTCAGAAATCACTACTAGCTCCTTCTATTTTCCAACCCATCTCTTAAAGCAAAACATTATTTCAAAGTAATTTTTCAAGTAAAACCTACTTAAATATGTAAGCACTACAGCTTACCCGGTGTGCCCCAAGACAGTGGCATGGTGCAGTGGTCCCCGCCCTTGTACATCTCTTTGGTTTACATTAGCACCATTCTGTAGGAGAAACTCGCACGTCACCAAAGAGCCCTTAGAGGAAAGAAGAAAACAATGTACAAAAAACAAAATTTTTCCATTAGAAACAGTGTTTACTTTATTCTAATAGTCTTTCTATTTCATTCTCCTCTAAAGAGAAAATACCCCCCAGCAAAAGCAGAAAAATGATAAATTACATTATTTCTTCCCAAGAACTACTTCTAATAATGATTCAATTTGCAGTTTGCAATCTAGCAAAACACACTTTCATGACCAGAATTCTCTTCCATTAAGGAAAAAACAAATCAAGTTCACACAATCAAAGTGATGCCCAGAATCACTACTAGCTTCTTCGATTTTCCAACCCACCTCTTTAAACAAAAAATAATTCTAAGGCCATGTTTCAAATGAATTGTGCTTTTACATGTTTAACTACTACTGAAAACCTCAAGGTACAAACGCATACCCCTAATACAGCCTGAATAAGTGGTGTTGCTTTGTTTTCCTCTGAATTAGCCCAGTTCACATCTGCACCATGAGCCAAAGCCTCAGCCATTTTAGGAAGATTTTTTTCATATGAAGCCCTATAAAGCTGGAGTCCTGGATTAAGATGTTGAGAGTCAAGAAACACAGAAGAATCTTGCCTTTCTCCCTCTGAAAAGCAAACACAAACACATCATTAAAAACTAGATCTTGAGGTAGGAAAGAATGGGAAGTTATTATTTCATAGGCACAGCGTTTTAGTTTTGTAAGATGAGTTCTGTGGATGAATAGTAGTGACAGTGATTCACATCAATGTGAATTAACCCTTTTCGGTCCAATTTCGAGGCTGACTCGACAGACCAGGTGCTAGGAGCAAGTCCAACACTGAGCAATAAGAACATTAAAAAGTTCAACGTTCAATCCCACCAATTAATTTGGACCAGACTGAATTCCAAAAATAACACTGGACTGCAAAGGGTTAAGACTTAATGCTGATCAATGACTCTCATCATTGATATTTCTATCTCCCTCTTCTTTCCCCTCTGAAATCAATAAAAATATCTCTCTATATATAAAAGGCTAATATGGTAAGTGTCTGTCCGACTGGTAGCTATGACACGTAATGACCACCAGGGAGCAGACACTCAATACAGGAACTGCCGTGACACGCACTGGCCATTTACAGAGAAATGGCACAATGAACCTGGCGCCCACAAAGCAACACTTGGCTTCCTGCACGTGGGACACAGGCCTCGCCACCACCCCAGAGCAACAGCACACGAAATTGCAGCCAACGCTGCTGCAACCCCATGGCGCAAAATGTGGCCCACAGCCCACCCCAGCTTGGATATGGTGGCTGTGGGTGCTGGGTAATGACATCACGTAGCAATGCCCGGCTTCCTCTCCCTAGTGACTAGCCTCCTTGGAGTTTCTTCAGCCTAGGAACGCAACTTGCTTTATAGCCAGGTGCAAATATTTTACACTTTAACCAAATGTCTGTGAAGCATTTTCCCATGCCTCATCTCATTTGATCTCACAGAAGTCCTGGAGTAGGTAGATAGGAGACTCGGTGGAATTCTATTTTCTTTTCATTAGCCAGAAAACGGAGATTTATAAAGCTTAGAAACTTGACCCTACTGAAAAGAAGTAAGAAATGGTGGAACTTGAAAATGACTTCAGGTTTTCTCACTGCGCAGAATATAGTCAAACATTGCTGCAGTTAAATATTTTACCCTTTGTTCTCCCTGCATGATCTACAATAATAATCTGCTTCATGTTGATATTTACTGCTGGGTTGCTGACAATTACCTGAAAGAGAAGTTGGGATGCTTCACTGGGCTGGAAAAGTTTAGCTAAATTAGAAAGCAGGTCTAATTAAGCAAGTTTATTCTCTATCTATAAAAGGCTAAGTTGACTCGTGCATGTGCAATACATATAAAGCTCTCGCTGGCGCCAATCACAGGCATGTGTTTCAATCTGTCATTGTCAATCATGAATTTGGTTGACACTTCTATTATAGAGAAAGGGCAAATAGCAATATTAAAATATTTCTTCTAATTAATTTTCTTTCAATGTGCATGAATTCATGCACTGGGCCATTAGTTTTTTAAAAAAGACTTAATGCCACTGAACTGTACACTTTAATATGTTTAAGATAAATTTTACATTATGTATAATTTGCCACAATTGTTTAAATGAACTCTTAACTGTATCACAATGTGAAAGTTGTGGCATAAGAAATGACTAATTTAACAAAATGAGCTGATTTCACAAAGATATTTTATTTCCAATAGACTAATCATTCCCCAGTCAACCTCTCTTATAAACATATCAATTAGTATGTCAGCCTTTTGTGTTCTTGCCAGCATCCAATAGGTAGGTTAATTACTCTGTATTAGATTAAAATTAGGTATATTCCTATAAGCCTGGACTTAAACACACAAAAGAGGCGGTAAGAATCCCTAAAGAATTTTACTACCAGATAACACCTTACTTTACTCCTAGGATAATCCAATACCATCACAATTTGCAGTATAAGCAATTCACATAATGTGAAGAACATTTACTACCCTGAGTATTCTGCAATACCCAAATCACTAAATATGAAGGAGGGAACATCGGAGTAAAGTACAGGTCAGTAAAGCACAAAAAAATCTAAAGGGAGGGAGTTGCTGGTATCTTCCTCCTGATAAGAAAAAAACGCCACAAAGAAAGAAAAGAGTAATAAAACATACAGTCCATGTGAATTAAAGGTTATCCTTAGCTAGCCCTGAGTGGTAGCTCAGTTGGTTAGAGTGTTGTTCCAATATGCCAAGATTGTGAGTTTGATCCCGGTCAGGGCACATATAAGAGTCAACCAATGAATGCATGAATAAGTGGAACAACAACTAAAAAAATGTCTCTCTCGCTGTCTCCCTTCCTCCCTCAAATTAATCAATAAAAAAATTTTAAGAAAAGGCACTTCTAAGACAAGGCACTTATAGCATATATCATGAAGTTTAGAAGAATGTACAGCTAGGAGATAACTTTCAAATATAAAAAGAAATAGCTGCTTTTCATTTAATTGTATTACTCCTTCTTCCAAAAACTAACCACTTCCTTTAGAAACTATTTAATCAAGACTGGGCATTTAACACACATATTTTTCAGCAAATAATACCAATTAACACTGAATTTCACCAAAACTCACCAGGCTCATATAAACTATTGGCTGACACTGTAGAGGGTAAAGATTCTCTTCCATCATCAGAGCTCTGCTGGATTCCACTGTCATTACTTTTGACTGTTTTAAAGAAAAATCAGCTAGTGGTTAAAAAAAAATGCCTTTAAGAAAACAACCTCCCACAAACAACGAAGTTTTAAAATGAACTCTGATACATCAATGGGAATTCAGCCATCACCAGTAGAATACATTTAATACAATTTTAATCCTTTTGAGCACTTAGCTTATCAAAATATGAATCAAGCACAAAAACTGAAAATAAACTTATTTTCAGAGTTGTAACACATCTCATTACCCCATAATATGTAAGGGGTAGTAAAAAGAACTTATTGTATGACTGTAAGTAATGTGTAATTCTGAGACAATGGGTAACACTAGAGAAATGGCCACACCGCACAATGACCACTGGCACAGACTTGGAATGCTCCACAAGAGTAGTACTTACTACTACGCAGTTTTGAAGAAGTATCAAAGTAGGAGAAGAGTGAATCTAGCTCATCAGGACAGAACAGAGACTCCCGCCTGGCCTCGTCGCTATTTACAGCAACCACTGGGGACATGCAAGTTAGCAAAGCACAAAGCAGGCCATAAGAAGGGAAAAGGGCAGGAAAAAAACGTTATTGGGAAAAATTTAGGAGGGAAAAATAGGAAGGATGTTAGGTGGTTAATCAGATATTTAGGGCTTTCTGCCATGATAGATTTATAATTCCCATCTCCCCGTGCACTTTAAGCAGTTTTATTCCTTAGAATATACACATTACCTAGAAATCGAATTACCAAGACCTATTTAAATTTAATAGTTTTAAAGACATAGAAATCCAATTTTTCCTTAGAATATGTAGAAGAAAACAGGTTTTTAGCACTTAAAAATTTACAATGGCTATTAATTCATAGATTAAGAAAGTGACATCAGTGTATAAAAATATTTATATATGCAAGTAAGTTGTAATACCTGAACTTTGGGGAGATGCTCTAACTTGGTCACCTGGCCCAAATTTAGGAATGCTTAGCCTCTTTTCTTCACAACTTTTGGAGATCATCTTTTTTTCCTGCTCAGGAGGTGATGATGATATAGAACATTTATCCACAAATTTCCTCTCCACATATTTTGCTTTGATATATGCCTCTTTCTCCTGTCTGGTAAACATAAAAATGTCATGTTCTGCTTAGTCTCTGAGCATGACTAACACTGAAAAGCAGCCATTATACATTGACTAATTCAAAGAAAGTCAGTAAATGTAATACTAGTTAAAACAGAATTTGTGACATTATGCCAAATTTTTCTTCCAAATATTTAATGAGCTATGATTTCATATTCAAATCAAATACAAATAACAAACTAACTTAAAAATCAAATATTAACATGGCATTCTTTTTCTCTTAATTTCTGTACTCATTCATTTCTATACATAGTCCTTTGTGCTTTAATTTCGTTTTTACGCCAATAATGTCACATACTGAACTATCACTGTTGATAGTCATACTTTTTCATAAGACAACTACTTTAAAACACATTTCTAAGTTACGGGGGAAAAGATATCACACTTTAAATTTTTGATTTCTCATCAATAAAAGCATAATATGCTAATTAGATTGGAGGGAAGCCCGGGTCCTGGGTGCCTGTGGGTGGCCAGAGGGAAGCCAGCCCGGATCCTGAGTGCCTGTGGGCAGCCAGAGGGAAGCTAGTCCGGGTCCCGGGTTCCACGGCCTGCAGCCGGGGGGAAAGGAAGGCTTACTCTTACACGAAAATTGTGCATCGGGCCTCTAGTAGGATTATAAATGCCAAGCCTGTTCTATACCTTTTCCTGTATATTTTTCAAATGCTTAGGTCTTTGGCTAAAATAGAATATTTCAAGATCTAAAGTAACTCAAAAAGCCATGCTTTAGTAAATAGATAATCGGATTTAAGTGATATTGGTTAGGAGAGCAGTAACATTAAAACAGTATTGCCCTAACTGGTTTGGCTCAGTGGATAGAGCATCGGCCTGCAGACTGAAAGGTCCTAGGTTCAATTCCAGTCAAGGGCATGTACCTTGGTTGCGGGCACATCCCCAGTAGGGAGTGTGCAGGAGGCAGCTGATCGATGTGTCTCTCTTATCTGTGTTTCTGACTCTCTATCCCTCTCCCTTCCTCTCTGTAAAAAATCAATAAAATATATTTAATAAAAAAAAAACAGTATTGGTTATACATAAGAATTTAGTCAAATGCAAAACCCCAACATAGGGTTATGACAAATAAAATTTTAATGCTAAAAGTAATCATAGACTAAAAACAACATCAAAAAACAAAACAAGGCTCTAGCCAGTTTGGCTCAGTGGATACAGCATCAGCCTGCGGAATAAAGGGTCCTGGGTTCGATTCTGGTCAAGGGCACATGCCTGGGTTGCAGACTCAATCCCCAGTAGGGGGTGTGCAGGAGGTAGCCAATCAATGGTACTCTTTCATTATTGATGTTTCTATCTCTCTCTCCCTCTCCCTTCCTCTCTAAAAATCAATAAAAATAAACAAGTTATGTATCTTGAAGGCACTCTTAGCCACTTTATTTAATGAGCCTCCATATACAGAAATGGAAGTATAATTTCAAACACAGCAATTAAGTACTTTCCATTACCTTGCCACCTTTAATTCTATACCATAACGCTATGTATAAAGCACGTGATTAACAAATGTTTGCTTAAGTCTCACTATGTAAAATTATTCATTGTACATAGTAGAAACTTAATCCTTAGATACATTAATGAACAGACTATCTCTTTTTAAATGGAACTTTGGTCTACTTTAACTGCCAAGAGTTTTTACATTCCTATGTAGAACTTTAATTTTTAAGATTCTTATCTGGAGACTATAATTGATTGATCAGTAAAAATATTAGCTACGGGTTAACAAAAGCAGTAATCTCTTCTAAACAGTCTGTTACAGTATTACATATCAATTACGGTGAAATAAAATCATAGCTATATTTCTGATTAGGGAAAAAAAAAGATAACACATTAAGACAACTGAAATAGTACCTTTGTCCTGGTTGTGGTTTCTTTATTCCCATTTTTTCTACTTTAGCCTCATAAACTCGATTTATAACATCATTGCCCAACTCACACATAAGCTGTTTGGCAGAAAAACAAAAAAAATAAGCTAGACATTCCTAAAATATTATAAAAGTCATTAAAGCAAATACAGCCAGTAAATTCCTTTTGCATATTCTGCAACTGCTCATCCCACAAAGAAGTTTACTGCTAAAGCAAAATGAAACAAGAGCTGAGAGCAATATCACCATTTGCCATTCTTCAGCAAGATACTTCTCCTAGAGAATTACCACTCCTACAAGAAAGGGTTTCTCCTCTCCCATCTTCTACTAGTTTTCTATTCCACCATGGCTAGCACAATCCTGTATATTATTCACAATGTCTGGTCAATTAAAGGAAAAAAGAAGTCTAAGGCCAGACAGGAAAAGTTTTAAATAACTCAGAATTGAAGTAAACTATTTTCTTCTTATACTTCATATATAAATATTTCAAAATATTTTGTTTAAAAGCTTGTCTCGTTTTTTTAATGCATCACAGTTGTGTTTCGAACAAATTTTTCTAAATTGAATCCATTGAGATCATATCTACACAGAAAGTTGATGCAGAAATTAGATTTCTTCCCCTCTTCCCCCACTTTCTTCACCTCTGAATTAATAACAATTAATAAAATCTATGTAAACAGGGTTCTACCTTAGGAGTCAATTTATCACTTTCATTTAGAGGTTTATACCATAATTCAACAAATAAAGGGTGTCCCAAAATTCACGCAAGAAGTAATTTTGATAGAAAACACAGGTTTATAATTAAAAATTGTAAATTTTTTATTGATTCATAAAGTATACAGTATAGGGTTATGTATGGAATAGAATATTGGGTAAATGGCCTCCACGGCTTTGCTGGCACATACGCACTCTTTTGTTATTGCCTGAGCAGCCGCATTTTCGAAGAAGAATGGTCCGATGATGCCTCCAGCCCAAAATCTGCACCGAACAGTGACACGTTGTGGATGCATTTGTTTCTCAACAATCACTCGTGGATTTTCTGAACCCCAAATGTGACAATTTTGTCGATTAACCAAGTCATCAAGATGAAAATGAGCCTCATCGAAATTTAGCCACATTTATGCAAAAACAATCATGGAAAATTTCAACAAAAGAGTGCGTATGTGCCACCAAAGCCGTGGAGGCCATTTACCCAATATGCTATTCCATACATAACCCTATACTGTATACTTTAATAATCAATAAAAAGTTTACAATTTTTAATTATAAACCTGTGTTTTCTATCAAAATTACTTCTTGCGTGAATTTTGGGACACCCTTTATTTTACTTTACATAGTTGAGAGGATTACCAATTTATTTACAGATTGAAATAAAAGCACAAGCAGATTAAGAAGACAATTTTCAGACAAAATAAATGAAAAGTATACTACAACCTTTAAACTAAATGGGTGGAATTAAAAGGAGTATAGTATTAACTTATGAGTTTTGTAAGTCATATCAGAAACCCAGATGTGATCTAAAATTATTTATGACATTTTCATAGATATGAATCCTCACACATGGAAAAAGGATGCCTTGGTTTGATGGCTACTACCCTGACAAATGTAAACTTGCAAATAGTCCTATACTAAACCCAATGGAAACAACATTATATGCCAATTCATAATGGAGCTTACTATAGCAATATGTCTCATATTTTTATCGAGAATTTACATTCATTATAAAATATTAAAATTAAGGCACAGAGCCTATGATATTTTTTGAGAAAGCATAAAAATGTAGGAATGCTGGTTTCCTTAAAAAGTGAACTGACTTGGAGTTAAGAGTGCTACATAAACTTAGCAATTTTCAAAACCCATTATGAAAATACCAGATTTGTCAAAATAGCCACAGAAATGTTCCAAAACAACACAGTTCACTGTTAGCATTGAGAAACTCATACATTTGTAAATCAAGATTCTAAATTCCTTTTATGTGGAAATATGAAACATTTTAAAGCAAATATTTTTTTACCTTTAAAAGTTCAGGCTCCCACGTGTCTAAAGTTAAAGAACGTACTTTTGAAAAATGAACTCCAAGACTCCTAAGTGGGAAAAGACTTTGTTAATATACAAAACTATCAACCTTGATTTGCTTTTTATGCAAATTACTTTTCTCTTACAATGTGACAGTCTCTAATAAAGACCTCAACACACATATAAATAGGAATACACCTTCTGATTTAATACAATGAATGGTAAACCAAAGTCCTCAAAAGCTCTTCACAAGCCAGAATTGTATCCACTTTACAAAGGTAAAAAGATATAAACTAGCAGTCAAATTAGGCAAGTGGAAAAGGCCCTCTAACTAATGGGACATGATAATTACATGTATGTTTATCCAAAAGAAGTCTCTCACCCCGGGCAGGCCTACTCACCGGTGAATTCCAGAACACTCGATACACAGGGTGATGCCCAGGTTGATGCTGGCCCACCGTGGGTCTGCCAGGCCACAGTCACAGCAGCTGGCATTGCCAGGGATACACTGGACTCGCTGCAGTGCACTTTCCCCTTTCAATAATTTATCTTTTGACTCATTTCCAGAATCCAGGCTTCCTGTGGATGGAGATGATTTCTTATCCAGCTTCTAAAAAATTAAAAATTATTTGTTTTTGTCTTCATTTTAAAAAAGATTGTAATACCATGTTGCATACTATAGGCTCCAAACAAACGTTTCTGGTCAATAAATTGAAGCCTATTATGGACCTAAACCAGGCACTGGTAGAAGCATTAGAGATTTAAGAATGGAACGATAGCCCTGGCCAGTGTGGCTCAGTTGGCTGGAGCATCATCTTATACCACATTGTACGCAGGAACGTATTTATATGTTTTACGTTGACTGGTAGTAGAGCGCGGGACACGTATTAATACGTTTTTTATAGACTAGTGGTAGAATGTGGGTAACGTATAAATACGTTTATTTTTATACTTTTTTATTGCTCTAAAGGGATGCTAACATGCAGATATACGAATTCCAAAGGACAAAATTTGGGTCTCTAACACATACAATGGTGAATTATGTATGTACTTCCAGGTATAACGGTAATCAATCTATTCAACTGCAAAAATGGCCCGCGCCACCTGTTAGCACGCGATAAAAACTACCTGCAAACAATGTGATACATCAGAAGGTGGCAGGTTCAATTCCTTGTCAGAGCACATACCAGGTTGCCAGCTCAATCCAGTCAGTGTCCCTTCCTCCCTCTCTAAAATAAATTTTTTAAAATGGAAAGATATAGGTTCCTCTATCAACTGGCTTTTGGTCTTGTGGGGAAAAATATATACATACACACTTTGAATAATTATAAAGGCAGTGTTTATTAAAATACATTTCATTTTCAAAATTGAGCTATCAGCTGTTAAAGTGTGTATACATTTTTGGGGGATATCCTGTATAAACACTGGAAACATATGTATATATATTTATATATGTATATATAATATTTATGTAAATATATATAAACTGGTACAATGAAAATATAATATACAAGAATATGTATTTACATGTAATATTTATACAAATATATACATGTATAAACTGATACAATGAACATATGTACAAAATATGAGGTCAAAGAGAAAGGAGAACACTAAATGTGTAAAATGAGAAAACAGAGGGACTAAACATGAAACTATTAAGACTCAAGAAAAAAATAAATATTATTTTATACAAGGTTTTTCCAAGGTATTCAATGAACTGCAAGCAAGTTGTTTAAACTACTTCAGTGAATAACAGAGCATGGCCTTTTACTAAAGAACAGATCAGTTACGTAATTATAATTACAGTGAATCAACAATAGAATACACAGTATCTAAAAATGTCATGGGCTATTAAAAAAAGCAAAAGGTGATAGATGAGCAAAAGACTAATTTCTTAAGTTTATAGCAAAATCTATACCAATAATAGAAACATGTAGTTTGAGGGTCCTAAGCAATTAAACATACGGCCTAAAACGTATTTGAGTTTAAAAACATTTCAACAAGCTAGTATTTTAGTAAAGAATCATTAGAAATATAATTTGGCCCTTGTTTTGCCCTTGTGAAAACTCAATTCAATAGCCATTAGTTGGGGCCAAGCAAAAAAAATAGTTGGAGTATTATCCATAGAGAACTGAGCTGGGTGGGGAGGATATCTTTAAATGTTGGATCCCAAACAGGATAAGGAGGGTATCTGCATAAGGAGGGAGCCCAGCAAGGGAAGACAGAGCTGGAGGAAGGGGAGAAGTGTGAAGGAGGAGTGCCACACTGTAATGTGTCACAGCCAGAGTGGGGTGAGGGGGCAGGTGGCAGCAGAGAAAGGACACTGCTTACATATAGAGGAAATTGATCATGTAAACAAAAATGTTGAAATTAATGGGAGCTAAATTTCTCACTACTGAGAAAGAAGTTATTCATAAGAAAGGGAAAGAATTAGAACAAATCTCATTGCATTAGATTGGAACTGGAGATACCAACAGGCACAATATTGGTTTTCAATATAAATAGATATATAAAGAAATATAGATTTATTTGTTTATTTATTTATCTTGGTTTCTAAAAACCATTCTCCACCAAAAGGAACTAGGTCTCTTTAAGGAAACTTAATTTCAGAGCTGGTGCAGAGAAAGGACAAGATGAACCTGAAACATCTCATCATGCTAGGAAGTTTGGAAGAACTCAAAGATTGATGGGACCATGTCAAAAGGATACAGAAGCCAGGGCTCTATTGGCCAAACTTGAGTTAATTTGTGCAACAAAACAATTAATGATGGTAATGGATTTTAACACATTGAATAAAATCGTAGCCTATGCTGACATAATAAAAATAATTCAGCCCAGCCGGCTTGGCTCAGTGGTTGAGCTTAGACCTATGACTGAGAGGTCACAGTTCCATTCCCAGTCAGGGACATATGCCTGGGTTGCAGGCTCGATCCCCAGTGTGGGGCATGCAAGAAGCAGCCGATCAATGATTCTCTCTCATCACTGATGTTTCTCTCTTCCTCTCCCTTCTTCTCTGAAATCAATAAGAATATATTTTTTTTAAAAATTCAAAGCTTGATAAGGAACAGAATATTTACATAATCTCCAAATACCACAAAATACTATTAAGAAAACTTCGCAGTAAAGAAGTCTAACAGACACCACCTTAATCAAATTACCCCAGTTAATATCACCAATAATGAGACAAACCAAAATCAAATGCCACCTGAGAGGACACAGTGAGAGGAACACAGCATCAATGATATAATACTAGAGGCTCGGTGCACCAGTAGTGTTCCTAGGCCTGGCTGGTGATCAGGGCCGATCTGTGGGGGGACCAGTGGCCCCTCTCCCCCGCTTGCACTGCCTTGGCCAGCCTGGCGCCATCCGCTCGGCAGCCCCACCCCCCTGCCACAACTACTGGTCACCTTCCTCTGCGGGGCAACCAGCAGGGCGATCGGGGGGGTCCCCGCTGGAACCTGCCTTGGCTGGCCTGTGGCCTGAGGGCTGGGGGCAGCTTCTGCATTGAGCATCTGCTCCTTGGTGGTCAGTGCGTGTCACAGCAAACGGTCATTCTGCTGGTCATTCTGCTGTCCAGTCGATTTGCATATTAGGCTTTTATTATATAGGACTAGAGGCCCGATGCATGAATTTAGTGCAAGGGGCTCGGCCCTCGCAGCTGCAGCAGCCTGCCTTGGCCCTTGCAGCCCTGGCTTTGTCCGGAAGGTCATCCAGAAGGACGTTCGGCTGTCCGGTCTAATTAGCATATTACACTTTTATTATTATAGACTAGAGGCTCGGTGCACGAAATTCGTGCGGGGGGCGGGGGAGGAGGGGGGGGTCCTCAGCCCGGCCTGCACACCCTCTCCAATCTGGGATTTCTCTCACAATCTGGAACCACTGGCTCCTAACTGCTCATCTGCCTGCCTGCCTGATGCCCCTAACTGCTCCTCTGCCAGCCTGATGGCTCTAACTGCTCTCCCCTCCTGGCCTGATTGCCCTAACTGTTCTCTCCTGCCAGCCTGATCCCCCTAACTGCTCTCCCCTCCTGGCCTGATCGCCCTAACTGCCTAACTGCTCTCCCCTGCTGGCCTGATCCCAACTGCCTATCTGCGCTCCCTTTCCTGGCCTGATTCCCCTAACTGCCTATCTGCTCTCCCCTCCTGGCCTGATCACCTTAACTGCCTATCTGCTCTCCCTTCCTCTCCGAGCCCTTTGGACCCCCAGTGCAGGCATGCTGAAAGCTCTCCGCCACAGCCTCAGCCCCATCAATCGGTTGTTATGTGATGGCATCCCGGCCAATTTGCATATTCCTCTATTATTAGTATAGATTCCTGCCAAAGATGCATAGCCTTGTGAGTAAACATCAGACATACCCATACTAAGGGACATTCTACAAAATTAACTAGCCTATAGTCTTCAAAACTGTCAAGGTCAAGAAGGTCAAAGAAAGATTCAGGAACTTTTCCTGACTAACAGAAACCAAAGAATCATGACAACTAAATAATACCTGTGCTTCTGTATTGGATTGTTTTGCCATAAAGAACATTACTGGGACAACTGTTAAAACTTAAAGCTATGTGGGAATCAAATGGTAGTAATTTACCAATGCTCATTTCTTGGTTTTGATGGCTATCCCATGATTATATAGGAGGATATCCTAGGCTGTGGGAAATACTAAAGAAATAGTGAGTAATGGAGCATCATGTTAGCAACTTACTCTGAAACCATTCAGGGGGAAAGTACTACACTTGGAACTTCTCTGTAAGTTTGAGATTATTTCAACATTTTAAAAGAAGAGATACAATCTTTTACTAGAACATGTTTGATAATGTGGACTCATAAGCAATTATCATATGGGGAAAGAATCTCAATATAATGCAGAAATCATTTGGTTTATTAGCAATTTCCCTCTATAAGCTAATGCTTTTGCGCCAAATTAGAGAAGTTGAAAGCAAAGTACACTAACACATCAGAACTTGGACTAGTCATTTCAAGAAACACAGGACTCCCATGACACCCATCCCCCATTTTTGTTCTTGGCTCATTTTGGCCACATACTCTGATTTGAAAGTGTTAACTGCATTATGTATTTTGCCTCTGTCACCATAAATGAGTAACCTCAATTCTTCTGTACCCTCCCATTAAGCTATCTTTACCAATTTTTATTTTATTTTTTAAAATAGTTTTTACAGAAAGAGGAAGGGAGAGTGGGAGATAGAGACATATTTATGTGAGAGCGAAACATCAATCAACTGCCTTCTCCTTGCCTCCCTACCAGGAATTGAGCCTGAAACCCGGGCCATCAAACTGGCAACCTTTCGGTGCATAGGACAACACCCAACCAATTGATCCACGCTGGCTAGGGCTAGCATCACCAACTTTTAAAGTTAGGTTCTATCTATACTCTAGTATTCATTTATTATGAATTTAACTGTGCTAGTATTTCTACTAAGATTCTAAAGCTCCTGAAAGGATTCTAGTTATAAACTTACACAGGTTTTTAGGTCAGCCTTATTCCTATTTGTCCCAAAATCCCTATTATTCTAGTGTATTATTTTGCATAACCCAGTTATTTCAGCAATGCCACCTGCTTCTTCAAAATGATCTGGATGCATATCTAACTTTATTTTCTCTCAAAACTGCTAAAAACTAGAGAATTTTTAAAAAGGCATTACCCAGGTCCCTTATTGGACAAAGATGTGATCATTTTGATAATCAAAAAGAATAATTATTACCCTAGCCAGTTTGGCTCAGTTAGAGCGTCAGCCTGAGGACCGAAGGGTCACAGGTTCGATTCCTGGTCAAGGGCACATACCACAGTTGCAGGCTCAAGCCAGTTCAGGGTAGGTGTGGGAGGCAACCAATCAAAGTGTTTCTCTGACATCGACGTTTCTCTCTCTCTCGCCCCCCCCCCCCCCACACACACACACATCCCTTCCAACCTCTCTGAAAATCAATAGAAGAATATCTTCCAGTAAGGATAAACAAAAAAAAGAGTAATTATTGTGATTAACTGGAACCCAACTTATTTGCAAAAATTCGTGAGTTGCTAAATTATACCCCAAAAACTAAATATCTGTTCCCACTTAAGGTAGTTAATAAATTAACCAAATGTGGCAATTAAAAGCAAAAAATTAGAATTAAACATTTATTACAGAAACTAAACAGCTCCAGATGACGAGGAAAGCTGTATTTCACGTAAGAATACAAGTTAATAAATGTAGATGGGATGACAGAATTAGAAAATCATTTTTCAATTTCTAATGAAATAGCAAACTCAGCTGTAAAACCATTTGATAAATAGTTGATGGGGGAGCTTTTATGAGGGTGAAAGTAACAGGAAGTAGATGTGTTATACAAAATAACAAAACAGAATGGAAACAAGGGAGGAAATGGAGGAATCACACTGTCACTTCTCAAATACAGTATGTCCATTTCGTCTTCACACAGAAGCCTGATCTCAGGATTAGCAATGGTTGGTTGCATAACCAAATATTGTATCTCCTGTTGCAACATGAAGCACACGCACCACCCATTATGTAATCTTAAGGCATGGAAACAACCTGGTCTCTTTAGTAAATCACTGCCATGTAAAAAAGGGATTGTTCTAGATTGAAAGATCTGAGGGACATAACCAGATGCAATGGCAGCATAGGTAAGATCCTACTTTGTACACAAGGTTGTCAGTAACATTTTTAAGACAACCGGGAACATCTGAATATAGACTGGGTGACAGATGATATTAAGACATTACTATTCGGTGTGGAATGGCATACTATGTGTAATCTACTTTTTAAAAACTTTTTTTTCATTAAAAACAATGTTTACCCATAAGAACAGGAATAACATAAATAAGAGCAACAAAACTTTAGGAGCTGGAAAATGGGTAAATAAAGTAACTGAACAGACCAAGGCCAAATCTAAGGATGGTAGTAAACAAAGGCAGGCTGGGGGTGGTTTTCTCCCTCCTCCTGCCTCTGCCCTCTCCCCCACCACTGGGCGCCACGTGGCTTTATCCACCACATTTTGGGGTTCAGGATATGATCTGTATTTTCTTCCTGGGAAGACGGGTTTGGAGCTTCATGGGGAATTCTCTGTGGCAGATCTCAAGAGTTCACCAATTTACATCACATAATATTCAAAGGGCTCAAGGATTTAAACTGGTGATTTTTCAACCCTTTTCATATCATGGCACAGATAAACTAATTATTAAAATTCTGTAGGACACCAAAGATTACATTTTTTTTGCAGATCTGAAAAAAAAAATAGGTATAATTTTGAGTCAGGTTATTGTGTTGGTTGTTACTGGTTTTTTTTGTTGTTGTTTTTTAATTTAACAATCTAAGGTAAAAGAGGTCAGTGTCCCTGACGAAATAGTAAGGTATTGCATGATTTAAAAATTCTTTTCGCACACAGACTAAAAATCACTGATTTATATTATGTTAACCCTGGAAGTGGGGATAAAAGTTGGAGAAATGATTGTGTAAGAAGCAGTTAGCATCCAAGGTCCCTCCCCAATTTCATGCCATTAGGGTTCTGCTCCCTATTCATAAACACAAGCGACTGAAAGTACATTCTCTGGTGAAGTAAATCAGAGTATCTGGAAGGGACTTACCCGAAAGATGGAAGGCAGAGGACTAAATGAACGAATACACACTGAATGTTGAGACCCCCAGTAATGAGCTCCCAGTCAGTCCCTTACCCCTATGCTGGAGGTTGGTGAATGTTCTCTGGGGAATCATACCAGGTGAAAAGACCCCCAAAGTTCCTAACTCTGGTTGTTCCTCAAAAAATAAGTGGTCCAGACTTCAGCAAAGCTCACAGTCAACAAAGTCCTAACTGTTCTCAGAGCTTCCAAAGAGGTTTTTAGCTACCGTATAATCATGAGCAGGTTTACCAGACAGCCAAGGAACCAAGCCTCTAGAAGCATGTCAAACTCAAAGGCTATCACGGGCCAGATAAACGAGGCATGTGGTCCACGGGCAGCGAGTTTGACATGCTTGCTCTAGAACAGGGGTGGGCAAACTTTTTGACTCCAGGGCCACAATGGGTTCTTAAACTGGACCGGAGGGCCGGAACAAAAGCATGGATGGAGTGTTTGTGTGAACTAATATAAATTCAAAGTAAACATCATTACATAAAAGGGTACGGTCTTTTTTTTTTTTTTTTTTGAGTTTTATTCATTTCAAACAGGCCGGATCCGGCCCGTGGGCCGTAGTTTGCCCACGGCTGCTCTAGAACATAATGGTTCTCAACAATGCATGTACACAGGAATCACCTAGGAATCTTTTAAAATATTGATACGTGGGTCCCAACTCCATTCAACTGTTCAGTGGTAGACTCTAATTCTGAGACTTTTTAAAAATTTTTGTTTTATTGCTTAAAGTATTACAAAGAGTATTACATAAGTCTCCTTTTTCTTTTCCCCCTTGACCTTCCCCCGGCCTCCCCTACCCCCCAGTGTCTTGTGTCCATTGGTTATGCTTATATGCATGCATACACGTCCTTCGGTTGATCTCTTACACGCCCCCCCCCCCCGCCCCCAACCCTCCCTGGCCTTCCCGCTGTAGTTTGACAGTCTGTTCGATGCTGAGACTTATTTTTTTAAAGCTCCCCGTGTTACCATAATGTGTAGTCGAGGCTAAGAACCACAGTTCAAACAATGCAGCCATGAAAAAAGAACAGGTTTACATGTCTAAGCAGTCAGCAAACAGAAAGAAACTCTAGTTATGGGTGACGGGAGTCAAAAGATACAAACTCCAAGTCATAAAATAAGTATGTCATGACGATATACTAGATAGTGTTGTGACTATGGTTAAATTAAATACATGCTACCAGAATGGAAATAGTCAATAGAGAAAATATCTCAGAAATTAGAGCAAAAAGACACAAAAATTAGAAAATCATAAGATTAGTCCAGAAATTCCAGGAAAAACGAACAGGAGAATTGGAGAAGGCTACAGAAGATAGCACTGTAATAAGAAAGACTCCAGTGGCAACACTGGAACCAAAAAAAACAACAATGCCGTTAAAATTCTTAAGAATAATTATTTCCGCCGACACCGGTTTGGCTCAGTGGATAGAGCGTTGGCCTGCGGACTGAAGGGTCCTGGGTTTGATTCCTGTCGGGGGCGTGTGCCTTGGTTGCGGGCATATCCCCAGTGGGGGATGTGCAGGAGGCAGCTGATCGATGTTTCTCTCTCATCGATGTTTCTAGCTCTCTATCTCTCTCCCTTCCTCTCTGTGAAAAATCAATAAAATATATTAAAAAAAAAAAGAATAATTATTTCCAACCTAAAAATTCCACACCCAAACAAGCTATCAAATAAGTATGATGACTGAATAAAGACACTTTCAGACATGCATGGACTCACAAAAGACTCATTTTCAGGATCCTACCAAAGTGGTAAGTTCCGTTTCTCAAGTTGCACTGATGGCCTTGCTCAAGAATATATAAACTCACTGAGAAGCTGAAGCCAGGCTATGACCCAAAAGTCCATATTAAGCTTATCTTCTCCAGGAAGATTTCAACTAAGAGACAATTTGAGTCTTCCTGTTTTAGATTTTACCCAGTTTTAATTTTAAATACCTTTCACATTCATTATTTTATTATTAATTAAAATAATATTTGGAGGAAATATTTGCATCAGACCATCTTCTGTCAATCTAGGACAATATTCAAATACAGAATTAAACATATTTAAATATTAAAATAAAATGACAGGTAAAGCCAAGAGAAGTAAACAAAAGAGAAACTGAGTCTAGATTTTAAAAATAACGTTTCAATTATGAAAAAAAATCATCCTCCATAAAAAAAAGAATGTTATGGGTGAAGGGAGTCAAAAGATACAAACTCCAAGTTTTAAAGTAAATAAGTCATGAAGATATTATATACAGTGTGGTGACTATGGTTAATAACACTATGTAGCATATTTGAAAAATTCTAAGAGAGTAAATGTTAAAATCTCCTCGTAAGAAAAAAATGTTTGTTACTATGTATGGTGACAGATGTTAACTAGACTTAGTGTGGTAATCATTTTGTAGTATATACAAATATTGAATCATTACGTTGTATGCCTGAAACTAATATAAAGTTACTTGTCAATTATACCTCAATTTAACAAAACTTAAAGAATGTTAGAATCATACAAGGTTGCAATTAAAGTTAAAAACTTTTGGCAATATATCATCTGGTATTGCAGTATTGTTTACTAACCTCTGATTCATCACCCTTCTCTCTATAAGCAGTAGCAATACTGGTCTGAACAGCCTTAATCCATGCCTGGCGCAGCTTTTCAGAATCTGCCTGAAGCATACAACTTCTAAAGGGAAATAACATTGTTTTCTCAGTCACTAAATTAACCAAAAAAAGGGTAATAAACGTTTACTTTTTTGCTGACTTTGTTATACAATAATTTTCTAACAAAAAATAATCATTTCTGTTGAACGATTTTTATTTCATCTATCTTTAGGACAGATTGTATTCAGTAAGAAATCAAGGTATTAATGAAATAAGTTACCTACTGGAAAGAAATCCCCCATTCCTTCACATTAAAAAAAACAAACAAACAAACAAAAAAAACACACAAAAAACACAAACTTTAAATTTACCATATAAATATAACACTTTTTTTTCTATTGGGTAGAAATATAAAATGATAGTTATAAAAATATCAATCTGATATATGAGTTCACTTTATCATCCATGACAACTAAAAAGTTTTCATATGGCCACATCAATAATCTTTATAGAATTTAAAGAATATGATATTGGGTAGAAGTTACAGAAATTTCTGACTCTAATACCTGTAATCACTAAACAATGAAATTTACTTTTAAGACACTTTTTTTTCTAGTTAGCACAGACCACCACAAGTGAAACAAATCTTTCTCTACTCTGGAAAGTTCTTTTAAAACAAGCTATAGAAACATAAAGGCAACTCTCAAACTGTTTAGAACCACTCACTTGGTTGGAGAGACCACCTCAAAGCAGAATCGCCGTTCTATGTCTTCACAATGTTTCACTGTGCAAAGCCTTAGATCTTCCACTACCACAGTGGGGTTATCCTACAATAAGGAAACAGAACTCCCATATTTATCAATCTAGGTTTTAAATACTACTACCAATAATACTTAAAAATATTGCTTGGAATAAGTGGTCTTAAAGATTTATATTTTTCTTAATTTAGAGATAGGACTTATCAACATAGATATAACTAATAAAGGTAATTATACCCTGTTAATTTTACTTGCCTCATAAAATTGCTGTATAAGAATTAAATAAAATAGTTTTAATCCAACACTTGGCAATTAGTAGGTACTCAATAAATGTCAGCTTCCTGTTAATTTTCTTTCATATCCATTACGCTCCTGGTCCCTACTCATATATAATAAAAACTACTTTCTTCCAAAAACAGAAGTCTTTAATGAGTCAAGTTTTAAATAATTGGAAAGAAGAAAAAAAAAAAGCCTATATATCCTTCTTAAAATACCAACGAAAATGAGAAAGGTTTTATCATTTCCTAGTATTTAATTAAAAAAAAAACTCAAAACCAAGTATCAAAATAAAAGAAACTATAAGCTAATTAGAAATTTCATATTGTGTCATCTCAAGAGTAAAGTGAATATTTCAAATTTACAATTGAATACATCATTCATAAAAGCTAACTGGGTAAAAATCAAGTCACCAATTAACTATGGTTCTTTTTTTCTAAATTGGAGGGGGTGGAATTTAAAGTATTTATTCATGCAGATGTCCAAAGAGGTAAAGATAGCATATTTGGACATTACTTGGGAGGGAAGTGAGTTGTCACATTCTCACGCCACATGTAATTTCTGTATGCCTTTCTAATAAATAAAAACTCCTCACCCTTAAAATAAGGTTCAGGAAAATGAATATATAAAAAGAACATTAACAAATTTAGAGGTTTTTATTTAACTTACTTCAAGGTAACATTTTAATGTCATTTCTAATATCTATATTATCATCAATGGCCGTAAGACATTATTTCTTAAAATGCATTTTTTTCTACAGCCTCAAAATAGTACTTGTGGAGTGGTTGTATTATTCTTGTCACACAAATAGACAAAGAAACATGTGAAGTAAAAAAGTGTCAATCCTGAGACAGAAAAAAAAAATCCATCTCAAAGCTAGGAATTAAGAATTCGGGATTCAAAATCACTGCTTTTAAGAATCGAATGTGGATACTTTCCATTTCTAAACATTCTTACTAGTTAGTATACATGCCCAAATATAAAATGAATTAACAGTAATTTTGCACAGATGAGTATTTATGAACTTAAATGCTTTCCCAAAGCAAACAGATAAATAACCAAAACTGGGGAGTCACTAGATTTTTCACTTAGTTACTTAACAAAACACCTACCTTAAACTTTTTCTGGTAAACCAACTGATTGTTCTGTATTGAAAACCAGCGTCTAAATAAATACAAAATAGATTAAGTTTTCACCAACACATTTTATTTCAGTTGTTGTTTGGAACAAAATATTTGGGAAAGCACTAGAAAATCAGTTTATGATAATTATGTTTTGAGAAGTAATGATAATTATGTTTTGAGAAGTACATTGTTTTGTTTTGCTTTATATAAATTGATGCCAATAAAATAACTATTGAAAGTAAAGAACAATTTTAAATGATTTTAACAAGACAGATTAGGAGAGTAAAATTACTATATTTTGATTCATTTTAAGTCAGAAATTTAAATCCTAACAAAAGCTACCTTTTATGCTATCATCAAATAGTAATTGTTTTTTAAAGTAAAAGATTTTTTTGAGGTTCCTCAAAATAACCAAAATCTTTCCCCCCAAATAATTGCTTTTATTGTAAAGTGGAAATAAATTTATATTGTAAATAAGACTATGTATTTGTATACATTAAAACACTGAAATAAATGGTGCTTTGTTTCAACCTTTCTGCAGCTAATTCAGCAAGTGAGTTGGTAATGGTAAGCAAAACAGAAAATTCAATCATCATTTTACAATTGCTGTCAAACAAGAAAAAACTCCCAATTCACTTGGCCTACTTTCATATAATCATAGAAACAGAATAATAAAAGTTATTATTAAAAATGTTTCATCCAAATATTTATATTGTTCTGCTCATTATTGTAAATTATTAGGCAAAAAATTTACTTGCAATCTTCTTTAGAAGACAAAGCTAAGCTACTTATGGCATATTTACTAATTCTAATCTATTGAAACAGTAAAAGAACCTAAAGACTTACAAAAAAAAAAAAATCACAGCCAAAAGCCATTCATAAAAGCAAAAATTCTCATCAAGCATGAAAGGTAAAACATTTGAGTCATTATTTTAAAATTAGTTTCATGTGAGATGATTTCTATTGTAAACATTAGTTATTAATCTATTAGCATATAGAGATTCTACCTTTTCATTGATACTAAAAAAAAAAGGCATTAGAAATTGTATTTAGACATATTTAGAATTTCTATTTTTAAAAATTAATTCTCCAAAGCTGAGGAAATGATTTTCTAATTTTAAGCTAGACAGATGGTTAGGTTTTCTTGCTACTTTAAAAAGGTATCACCTTTACCATTAATAGAGATTTGTTAAATTAGCATCTAGACAAAACCAAGTGGGTTGCCTCTAAATGCAAATCATCAAGAGGCAGGCTAGAAAAGGAAGAACTTCTGGGTTTCTTTGCTTTGGGACACATGGTTAGAAATGTTAAAGGAAATACCTACAAACAAACAAAATGGTGCAGCCCTGCCAAATGGGATGACATGCAATGGAAACAATCTCTGCTACTGATTGAAGAGTTTTTTAAAAAATCATATGAGGTAGTGTAAACTATATTAATAAAAATTCATATGTTTCATAGAATCATCTATATATATAAAAGGCTAATATACAAAGTGTCCCCTCGGGAGTTTGACCGGGAGACCAGGAGTTCGATGGCTCACTATGTCGTGCGCTGACCACCTGGGGGTGGCACAGAATGAAAGAAGGCCCAGGCCATCAGCCAGCAGCCGGGGAAGGAAGGCCCCGACCAACACCGAAAGGCCCCAATGGCCCTGATTGCCAGCCAGGCCTAGGGGGACCCTGCCCATGCACAAATTTAGTGCACTGGGCCTCGAGTATTATATAACTTGATGAAAAACTACATAAAAATAAGTAGCCTACCACAAAGGAAAAACAGCCATACAACTATGTAAGCTTTTCATGCTTCTTAGTCTTCAAAAAACAAATTTATTTTGACCTGCTGTATCTTAGGATCATAACCTCTAGAAATAATAACAAAACATTAGATTAAAACATGTTTTTTGTCAGAGATCATTTCCTCTGGTTATGAACTTTACAGAAGATACATACTTCTGAAACTTAGTTCCCCTGTCATCTTTCTGTTTCTGGTGACTTTCTCATATCATCAGCTTTTGTACACTAAGGAAAAACACTATAAATTCATCTGAATTTGGCAACACCTCCTAAGGAATAAAACCACAATGTATGCTAGGTAGAAAAAATTTTCAATTACTAAGATTTGTATATCTTATGACACTATCTCCCCTCCTCTATCATTAAAAAATAAGGGAAAAGGAGCTGACTGTACTCATTTACATTGATCTAAGACTTTAACCAGGTAAGTAAAATGGAATAAAATTTTTAATTGCTCCTTAGTTATTATTAACATTTTTATTAAAAGGAGAATGAGATAGATCACATATCCCTCTAGGATATAGAAAAATACTTAATATTTTAAGCTCACGCTATCTGCAATTTGAAGGTACTTTAAAAAGGTAATTAAATAATAAAAAAGACAAATTTTGAGAAGCACTATACTGATAATTACACTATATTCTATTCAGAAGCTGTCCCAAAGCCAAAATAAAAGACAGTGTTTTTAAAAAGGAAAATTTCTTGGTTCATTAAGAAAAATAAAACACAATTTTGTATCTCTCTCAAATTGGAGTAACTCAATATAATAAAGACTTGAGACCAAAATTTTATATCCATAAATATTATTAAATTGTAAAGACCAATGAGAGCTTTCCAGATGACAAAATTGGGGGAAAGGGAAATATATTTTTAAAAAATAAATCAAGCCCTGGCCAGTGTGGCTCAGTGTTAGAGCATTGGCCTGAGTACCAAACGGTCTCAGTTCAATTCCCAGTCAAGGGATTGTACCTGGATTACAGGTTCAATCCTGGGCCCCTAGGGGCAAGTGCAAGAGGCAACCAATTTGCTGTGTCTCTCATATCTCTCTCTCTCTCTGTCTCTCTCTTCCACTCTCTCCCTCTCCCTCCTGCTCCCCTCCCACCAATGCCTCCCTCCCTCCCTTCCAGTCTCTCTAAAAAATTAATGCAAAAAATATCCTCAGGTGAGGATTAACAAAAAATAAATAAATATAAATCAAGTATCTTTTACCCTATTTGGCCACTATCCCCAGAATTGTACTTGAAATCAAGAACGTGGGTAAAAGTCAAACTTCTAAACTGGTAGAAGCTTTTTCACTAAAATTATACAGGTAATGGATTCATGCACACATTCATAAAGGTGTCAAACAGTTGAACACTTAACAAAATTAAAAGCTTGAACATTTATGCTCCTTTATTTCAAAATCAATTTTATTTTTCACAGGGAAAAAAACAAAATGGTAAAAAAAAAAAAAAAATCTAAGAACTGACAGTGTTTCCTTTCAACAAAACCAATCTGGTTATTACCAAAGGGACTAATTCCTAGTTATTGTTTATTTCTCTTAAATATATATATATATCATATTGCTCAATGTATAATCTTCTTTGAGTAACTATAAACACATCATATGTTCTTTTCCAGATTAAAGAAATTGAGGACATAGACAATGAAAAGGTATAATTTCGATCCTCAAATAAGATGTTTACATTTTCTTACCAATTAAAACATAAGAGACTGTATATCCATTGCAAGTAATCCAAACAAAATGCAGGTTAATTATGAGCTTTCTCGTGCCAAAGAAGAAATTGGAGTAAAGTAGGGGGTGAGGGGAAGAAAGCCATTTGGTACCTGATATGATCGGGCTTTTTCCTGTCATGTGAAAAAATGGGGCAGATTAAAACATAAGGGAAAGGTGGTAAAAGAATGAAAACGCAAATGTGCAAAATAAGCAAAGGACTAGCATGATATGAAAATAAAGCAAGAATTAAAGAAACAAGCTTAAGCTTATAATCTAACAAAATAATCGAAAATCTGTTGCATATTTTTTCACATATTATACATATATGCACATGTACAATTAATTCCAACTGTTAGGAATCTGAAAAATAATATTTCAGAAATATTCAAAAATTTTCTTCTAGTATTATGTTATAATAAAGTTCTGTAGGACGTAGCACACTTGGGTATACCTCTACTATTACTTTCTGCCTTTATTGTCAAAGCTATTAAATATAGATAGTACCTTTCTTCATCTTAACAATCACTATAGCTATGTCTATATAAATCTGAGATAAATAAAAACTTTACATAAGAAAAGTGGGATCACTAAATAAGAATTTCAGGGATTATAAAATATTATCAGTCAAATAAACTCACCCACCTGCTCAAACCCTTTTCGTTAAATTATAGCAGACTCTAAGGCCACACATAAGTAGACTTCATCTTTAACCTATGTATGTACATCTTATTTTTAAACAAAGTCACACAAATAAAAATTTATATCTGTATTAGCAGCATATAGATGCTCTGCTTTAAGAAACTGTATAATACATTTTATTCCTTTAGCTATATTTTTAAATTTAACATAGACTGAGCATAGCACATAATTATTCAGTTTTATTTGTTTTATCAGCTTAAAACTAACTTTTAATATTTAATTATTTTCCTGGTTAATCATCCTTTCTGAATGTATCATTAAAAGTAAAAGAGAAATATAGGTACTAGTAATTCATCTACCACTGATTTGAGCCTGAAGTAAAGCTGCCATACTGAGAAAATGGCCTGAAAATGAAATATTATTTTAGTAGATCTTACATGTTCTCAGAAAATATATATATTATAGATGTATAAAAATCTCAAGACACAAAAACTAACAATATCTGAAATAAACCAGAAACAAACTCAATAATTCATTAACATAAAACGTTTTCACTCCTTACATTATCTCAACCACATCACACAAAATATGATCTCTTCAGTTAATTTCAGGTCATAGAATAATGCTGTCAAAATATACTTAGATTTTATAAAGCACAAGACCAGGTTTTAAAACTATGAGAAATTCGTAGTCAAATTCACATTTCTCTCAGAAAGGAGGTCTTTTTAAAAAGTTAATTTTGAAAATATTATATGCCACTATTCTATTAAACTACAAATAATGGTAAATTTGTGATTGGTACCTATGGTGATTATGACCAAAAAAAAAAAAAAATGTTCCCCTATGTATAATGCATGATCAGAAAAAAATACACACACACACACACACACACACACACACACACACACTTAAAAGTAGGCAGGAAAATATTTGTTTAAAGAGCTGGATTTCTGGATTTTTAGAGTTAAGGCACAAATATCACAAATAGTCTTTTATTCAGAGGCTAGATTATATTAAATCAAGCTGGATAGAGAATTCGAGAAGCAGATTAGACACTAAAGTCATATATACGGAAAGAAAAATTATTTGCAGTACTTTCTGGGATTCAACCTTTCATAAAATTCATAAGAAATTCAGATACATTCTAAATTTTTATAATTAAAAAGCAGAAGAAAGTCGAAATAACATTTAATAGATAACTCTTTTTCCTTTTATAGTTAAAGGCTTATAACCTAAAAAATACTTAACTCTTCTGTTACAAGGTTTTGACTTTTGCATTTGTTTGTGAGTTTTATATAGTGTTTATATGCTCTATTCCTACAAGTCTGCTTTTTACCAGTGTTTTCATCAAAATGTTCATTAAAAGTTCATGAAAATCAAATTAATTTGCTATGCATAATTTTTCCTAAGAATGCAAATTGACTAGTTTCTAAGCTACTTTTTTCTTGTTAATCCTCCAGCTTTCTTTTTTTTTTCAATTGTGACACTATTACAGATGTCTCCCTTAAGCTTTTTTTTAATAGCTGAAGTTGTATTTTGTTGTATCAAAATATAGACTGCTTGGAATTTCCATATCAAGTTTTCAAAAAATACCAGGTTTGGGGCCTCAATTTTGTCACAAACCAGCTGTGTAACCTTAAATGAGCAACCATCTCTCAGCACCTCCATTTCTTTACTAACAACTGAACTATGATCTATGATTTGAATTAATAAGTATCATCCTATTACATATAGATAGCCTCTCCTTTATAAAGTAGTCTCACTTATATAGGTACTATTTTTTGCACTTTGCAAACAGTAGATTACATGTCTACAATTGAGAATAGTTATTTCCTACTTGATTTTAGTTATATTTTATTATCTATGCTAATTAATATTCATGAAACAAATAATAAAAATAAGGTCCATGCTTAAATCAGAATTCAAATTTGCTAATGTACATTTTTAAAATTTTTTCTACTCTCCTAAATGGCAATGTAATTTTCCACTAACACTGTACTTCATTTTGAAGTCTGACATCATTTCTCACTGGAGTGCCACATGAAAGTTCATTTCATTCTTCTTAACATAATGGTATAGTTTCCATAGATTTATTGGGTTTTCACTATGTTAAACTTTAAGTAGGTTGTTTTGAAATCTGAAGGTTAAAATTCAACTCTAACATTACCTCATGAAACTGAATTGGTTGAAATATCTTTACTATAAAAATTTGATAATCACATTATTTTTATTTCCTACTCCGGCTATAGAAATATGCCAGGAAAGGTTTGAAAGATTATTGTCTTGGTTTTTACAGCTTAGAAAACAGAGTTTTACTTTTTCATTTTCACTTTACTATAGTTCATAAAATTATTTCTAACTAGACCATCTTAGTTGGTCCTTCTATATTCATATATTATTTTTAAAGTCCTATATAACTCAAAGAGGCTTAATATCCTATATAATAAAAGCCTAATATGCAAATTGACCGAACAGCAGACTGGCAGAAAAACAGATCACTATGGCGCACATTGACCACCAGGGGGCAGATGCTCAATGCAGGCCAGCCAAGGCAGGTGCCACTGGGAGCCCCCGATTGCCCTGCCAGTCGCCCCACAGTTTGGCCTTGATCGCTGGCCAGGCCTAGGGACGCTATCTGTGCATGAATTTTGTGCACCGGGCTTCTAGTCACATACAGTCATTATTCTTTCTAGTTTATATTCATTCTCAGGTAAAGAAAAATAATTTCAAATAAAACACACCATGTACCACTTGAACATTTGGTAATACCAAATTCTTGGGAAATGCTCAAATTTGAAAATATCAATGAATGTTTTATCTCTATAACCTCTTCACCAAAAAATCAGAATAAGTACACTAGAAACCCATTTTAATATGTTAAATATTCAAGCATGGTCATTTCCATTTAAACAAAAATGTATACTAAACTTACCAGGAAAACTCTTCTTATTTTGCTAATGTACACTTTTTAAAAATAAAATCTCCTCCATCATTAAGTGAATTCATATTATGTTTAAGTAGAGAATAAAATTTATATATTCAACTATAATATAACAGAAAATCAATTAACTAGAACCCAATACTACTTTTAATTAATACAAAACTGTTCTGACTACTATCTTTTTTTTTTCTGCAAAAAGATGGGCGTCACTGAATTTTAAAAATAAATGACTGCTATTTAGGATTATCCTGAGACAACCCAATCTTTTTTTTAATGCCTTAATGTCTGAAGTGATTTCACTTTATTATATTAATACGTGGGAAAATACAATAAAATATTTTACACATTCATTCATTTAACAAAATTTACTGAATTAATATTTTATAGAAATAAATTTAGCAAAAAAATGCAGAGTTTCTGGTAGCTATCAAGTTTAGAATAAAGGAGCACTAGCTACCATACACACTTCACATAAGAACAATCCCATTTCCTAAAACTCCTCATTAATTAAAATTATTGCAAAGATAAGAATCACCCCATTTAAAATTCATAAACAACTAAGTGAAAATGTACAAAACATCATATAGGACAGGAAATCAAAGGGGGGAAGAGTTCATTTGGCCTATTTACCCATTATATTCAACACATGATTTGTAATCAGATCTATTTCCTAACAAATATGAGGGGTAGCTCAAATTGAAAATGTCCTTATTATAATGGTCTAATCAGTATAGACCAATCACTATAAAACTCCTTGCTTCCTGGTTTAAACTTTGCTTAAGTTAGTGTTATCATTTTTCACTTGCTCCTTAGGGTCCCCTTTCCTAGAAGGGCATCTTATCTTCAATGAACTGGGTTCACGAAAATTACCATGAACTATGATTTTAGAGAATTATGAAGGAAAGAGTTGCCAAATGACAAGAAAAGTTGGAAGGCTGAGAATATGGAAAAATTGAGGCTATTATTTGAAATATATTACCTGTTCCAAGTTTTGAAGGCATTGCTGGCTCGTTTGAACAGATATCCTTCCATAACAATGCCATTTGCAGCATCTACATTATATTCTAACTTAGAATCATCACTGGAGAAATCCTAGACAAAATAACACAAGAAATTTCATATGATTTGACTAAGCTGCTAGACAAAAAATTTATCCTAGAAAAACAGCTCAAATGGTAGAAAAACTTCGCATTAAGAGAGTTACATCAACAATAGTCATAAGAAAGGGGGAGACCTAAATGTTGAATAACAGAAGAATGAATCAACATATTGAAGAATTTCAATTCAGTGGACTATTATGCAATAATTGTTATAATGATGATGACATAAAACACAGGTGATTGCATGAAATATACTCTGAAAGAGAAAACAAAACAATATAAACTCTATACACACTGTGACTAAAAGCACAAAATAATATGTATATAAGGAGAACAACTAAATATTATACAGAGTGTTATTTTTTTTTTTTTTACAGAGAGGATGGAAGAGGGATAGAGAGTTAGAAACATCAATGAGAGAGAAACATAGATCAGCTGCCTCTTGCACACCCCCCACCGGGAATGTGCCTGCAACCAAGGTACATGCCCTTGACCAGAATCGAACCTGGGACCCTTCAGTCCGCAGGCCGACGCTCTATCCACTGAGCCAAACCGGTTACGGCAGGGTGTTATATTTAAAATGTTTTCATTTTTTCCAACATTTTATGGTGATGTGTGTGCTAACTATTAAAAATGGAATATAGATACTTTCAAATGGTATTACCACTATTTTCTAATTATATTACTATCACTGTAGTTTTTTAATCTGATAGGAGTAATAACTCCACCATATGGGAGTAATGAAATAAGATAAAGACATTTTGTCCTAAAATAAAATTTAGTGTTACAAAGGAAAGTGACAGCCTGAAGTGCGCATGTCGAGTTCTCTTTTTTATATGAGGACTATAGAATCATTCACAACCTTCTATCATTCTAATCTTCACTTGTATACAATACAAACTTTTGATTTATCCCAAGGATTCATGAAATATTGAAATCACAAATCCCACAATTAAATTGTTTCCTGATAAAATTCCAAAGTAATCTGATAAACAGGCAAGATTGCTGCTATCCCCAAATTTAAAACTTTAAAAATCAGTCTCAGTAATTTCAAAAGTACTCTGGACCAACGATCAAAATTAGAATGCTATCTTGTTAAGTAGTAGTAAACTTTCTGTCTTGAGAAAGATTTTGACAAAAGCTGAATGAGCACCTGCCAAGACTGCTGGATATGGAGTTCCTGCATTAAAGGGGAGGCAGAGTGAGAAAAAATAAGGGCCTTCCAAACCTAAAAGTCTACAAAGATGGAAAAAGGAAGTAAGCTAAAATCAGAATTAAAAACAAAGCTCACCTGACATGTCTCAAAATTAACCCATAAGAGAACATGATACAAAATAATCACATGAAACAATCTATAAATGAATTAGTACATTTCTTTCTATTTTTTCTTTGGAAAAAAATCAGGGAAACTAATTCCTTCACTTAAAATTTCTTTGAGGCTATAATTTATATAATTATGCAGACAGGATTAAGTCAGCAATAGTTATAATTGAGTTTCATTTGTAACATCAGCAGTTTTTTAATAACCCTGATCCTATCTAAAATATCAAATAAGACTTCATTGAAAATGTAATACATTTGTAGTATTCTAATTTTCAATTATATTTTTGAGGTAAATTAGGCCTTTAATTTCATTATTATTAATATCAAATTAATATTTTATAGTATTTAAAATGAGAAGGCTTATATTATCTTATAATGAAAGTAACTAATAATGCTGAGTAAAATATATATTAGCATGTAAATATATTGATGAGCTGACAAATCAGAAAGGAATACTCAAAGGCAAAATATTGAGTGAAAATGGGAAGCCAAAGAGGAAAGCAGAGCAAGGAAGCTAGCTTTCACCTTAAAAACATTTGACTCATCAGAGAACTTGAAGCTTTGGTGTAGGGCCCAGGGAACAGAAGGCAAGAGTAAGGTTGGCCAATAAAGGGAAGAAGCTTTCCCTTTTGAAATTGCAAAGAAGACAAGAAGGAACATCATTACCACTTTGAGTTGAGATTATGATGGAAGTCTTAGCCAGCAAGATAACAAACAAAAAGCAAAGGATTGGAAAGGAAGAAATGAACTATCATTATTTGCAGATGATAAGGCTTTGTACACAGAACATCCAAAGCTGTACACAAAGAATCCAGAGACAAATTAGTGTTAAAAAGAACACAACAAGATCACTGGTTATAAAATCAATACAGAAAAGTCAATTTTACTCAACTATATACAAAAGTAAACAGTGAAAAAAATTAAAGATAATATTTACAATAACATTTGTAATATAAGTGTCTAGGAATAAATAACAAGATGCATAAGAAAATTATCAAAATTTCTGAAGGATATTGAAGAAAACTTAAATAATGAAGAAAATATTTTAAGCTCATGGATTAGAACACATTGTAGAATAAAGATATGACTTCTTCCCCAAACTGATCACATTTTTCTAATGCAATCTCTCAATCAAATTCCCAAAAGAGATTTTTATGCTACGTGAAAAGATACTTCTAAAATGTATATGTAAATGCAATTTCCATAGTTTAGGCAATTCACTTTTGAAGAAAAGAGGGTAGAGGAAGTTTTACTTTGTCAGATATAAGAGATACTATATAGCTAAAATAATTAAGACTGCAGAGTACTAGCACAACACACACACACACACACACACACACACACACACACACGAAGAAGAATGAAGAACCTGAAGCCGGCCTCATGTATATGGAAATGTGATATATAACAGAGAATAAAGCAAAGACTAGTAGGGAAAGAATAAACTTTTTAATAACTGAATAGCTATCAATGTGAGAATAAAAGGAAATTGGATCTCTACCTCACACCATACACAATTACAGATGGATTAAAGATGGAAACATAAAAGGCAAGCCTGCAAACACTTAGAAGATTATACAGGAAATATATCTTCATGATCTTGGGTTGGGAAGGATTTATTAAGCAATACACAAAAAGATACACACACAAACACACACACATACACACATACAAAACCATAAAAGAATTTAAAAAAAAACACCCAGCTTGTGAAAATCAAAAACACATATACCCTAAAAGGGAGCATATAGTCAGAAGATATGAAGAATATGATCACGTTAGGCAACCTAATGGGAAAAAAAGACTAACAGACATTTCACAAACAGGATATCCAAGTGACTAGAGACATAGGGGAAGGCATTCAAGCTCATTTGTGACTAAAGCATAAATTAAAACGACAATGAGATGTCACTATCTACCCACCAAAATAGGCAAAAAGAAAAAAAAATTCTCACAATACAATGAGGTGGCAAGGAGCAATGGGAATTCTCATACAGTGCTGCCTAATGGGAATGATAAAACATTTTGAAAAATAGTTTACATGAATTGATTATGCATAGCATCTTTATTTAATTGACCAACTTCAATTCTTGAAAATCAAATAATTACATTAGACATACTTTCCCTTAATTTTTAGTTGACTGGATCTTGTTTTCTTCCCTCCCCACCCCTTTTTATTTTACCTGTAATGCAGCCTTGTGTCAGCATTTAAGGGCAGAAAAAAAGTAAGTATATATATATACATATATATATATAATGAGCAAAAATAGCATTACTTTCTTTAAAGGAAAATAGTAATAGACTATTACTTAAAATCAAATAAATTAATTTTAGATTTAATAGTCTAACTGAATTGTGTACATAATAGGGAAAGGCGTTAAAAGATGCATAATATTAATTAAATAATTTATTTGAAGCAAACAGTTGTGTTTCCACAAATATCATAACCTATTGTTTTAATTAGAAATGACTGGTCCCAAATTTTTTAAAATCTTTCCATGGTAATGAAAAGTTACCCAACCAAAAGTAATTTAACCTTAAACAAAAACAAAAGATGGAGCAAGTCTTACTAGACTATAGCTAGAAGTAACTAATTTAAAGATGAGGTGGTAGACAATATTTCTCTTTGAGTATTAAGAACCCATTACCAATAAAATTTTCCTTACTTTTCTTACTGATTTCACTTTCTTTTTTTTTACCCCCACTGACATGTTCTATGTTAGATCTAGTTTACTGGTATTTTAAATTCTAAATCAACCATAACAAAAGTTGATTTGATTGCTCAACAACAAGGGAACAGATTCCTTTAAAGCAATGTTAGAAGGCATCTTTTTTTTCCTTTTGGGGCAGTGGTTCTCAACCTTCTAGCCCTTTAAATACAGTTCCTCATGTTGTGACCCAACCATAAAATTATTTTCGTTGCTACTTCATAACTGTAATGTTGCTACTGTTATGAATCATAATGTAAATATCTGATATGCAGGATGGTCTTAGGCGACCCCTGTGAAAGGGTCCTTCGACCGCAAAGGGGTCGCGACCCACAGGTTGAGAACTGCTGTTTTAGGGGAAAGTACACAGTCCTCCACTACCACAAATTACGCAGTTGAGTTTCCCACATCTGGGAAAAGCTCAGGGGTTAGTAAATCAGGAATGTGATCAATAAGCCTCGCCCTGGGAAAACCACCTTCATAGTTAGGGCATCTGCCATGACAGGATAGAGGCATCTTGTCATTTGCTTGTATTATTATATTCAATCTATAATTCTCTCCTTTTGTTTTCAGATTACTACACAAAAAATATCACTGACTATATAAGATAAATATTATTAGGTTGAATTCCAGGTTTGTAATATTCAAAGCTTCTAGCACACAGAAATAAAAACTGGTTTCATATTTAAATTTTCATTTAAAAATATATTTTCCTGATACCAGTTTAGCTAGGCTTAGGCAAATTAACAAGAAATGCAAGTGAAATTTCAACATCACATGAAAGATGGGGGGTGCTGCCTTAGAGTGCTGCCAGATGGGAAGCCCATAATACCAAACATACACATTGATGCTGAGGTGTTCTCCACCCTACCTACCCACCCACAGCTCCCAACCCAACACACACACACACACACACACACACACACACACACACACACACTTTTACAGGGATTGGTAACAGCCTACCTGAAACTGTAGTGTTTTAAAGTCTAACTAAGGACCACTTTTAAATTAGTTAAGGCTCTAACAGACTGATGCTTTTGCAAACTGGTTCAAGAGCATGGATTTCAAATATTTTGATGTAAAAGAATAATAGAACAAATGCCTGAACATCTGAAAAATATTTTACTTTTGACAAAAATAAGAGGAATTCACATACAAATTTAATTATTAAAGCAACTCAAAGGATTTGTTCCAACACAACAGTATCTTGCTAAAAACCAATAATCAAACAATTGAGTAAAATGGAAATTAATATCCTTTAACTTTTCCCCTCAGCTACCTTTTGTTGAATGGTGGAATGTTTTTGCTCCATCTCTCTTTTCTCTTTTGCTGCATCCACAACCAGTCGATCCAACTACAAAAGGGGGAAAAGAGAAAATTATATAGACTTTAAAAAAACGGTGTGCTTATTTTTATATGCATAGTCCCAGTAAGTCAATTTAAATGAACTTTAAGAAAGCATTTTGGCTATAACTTTGAATTGGAGATGTTTTTGTTTTATTTTGTTTTCTAGTATCAAATCCTTCTTGAAAAGGTCCATAACTCTAAGGAAAATGTTTCTAAGAATAACCATGCTTCAAACAAATGTGACAGGATGCCTGGTTAAGAATACAAGAGAGATAACTTGTTCACTCCTTAAACAAGGAAAATGGCTCCAGCTTCAACTGCCTGCTGACCCACTCAGCAATTCTGGTAGTTACAATCAAAGATAGAAAGAAGATACACGGGTGATTTTTTTTCTGCAGTAGCAAAAAATAGCAGCTAAGCTAGTACATGGCAGCTCTCAGAAGTTCACCAGGATAAGATACTTCCTGTTTTCAAGTTGGCTTCCTAATATTATAATCAAATCTAAGCTAGAAAAAATAATTCACAGAAAAGAGAAAGCTAAAAAATAGTAATAAAGTAGTAATTATTCTTAAGACCAGGGTATACAATTACCAATTTTTAAGTGTTTTTTTAAAGCTCAAAAATCACAAAATAAAATCATAAATCCCATTTCTTTCTTGTTTCTTTCCATCAGAAAAAATGAACTTCCATTAAGAGAAATATCTGATTTCCAGTATTAAGACAAATTCACTGACTTCTTGAACTCCTCTTTGCTAGAATAACAAACAATTGGGTTATAAAATACTCTATTATGTGGTTTGACTCTTCTAGCCTGTGATGAACGTCATTTCATCTTTGGACCACCACCCTCTCCCCCCATCACCTCTAACTGATTAATGTGTGATAAATGAATAAATAAAAATATAAATGGAATATGGAGGAAGTTAAAGTACTAAAATATCCAAATGCTTTAATTGATATGCTTTAAAAACTAAATTGGATAAAGGCCTTCTTAAAAACTATCTGAAGAGACACAGAAGCATGGGACAGACTTATGAATCTCAGAGGGAAGGGGGGAGGGTGGGGCTGGAAGAGATTAACTAAAAAACTTATATGTATATA
This sequence comes from Myotis nattereri, assembly GCF_964212035.1. Classification (NCBI taxonomy): domain Eukaryota; kingdom Metazoa; phylum Chordata; class Mammalia; order Chiroptera; family Vespertilionidae; genus Myotis; species Myotis nattereri. Next base: position 52,563,396 of record NC_138077.1, read on the forward strand.
TGTATAACCCATGGACACAGACAATAGTGTGGTGAAGGCCTGGGGCGGGGCAGAAGCATAGTGGAGGGGGTGAATTGGGGGAAGAGAGGGAACATCTTTAATATTTTCAACAATAAAGATAAAATTAATTTTAAAAAAACTATTTGATCCTTTATTCACTCTGTATCACAAATGATGTGGGGTTGTTTTTGTGTTTGTTTGTTTTTTACAGGAGAATATTCTGGCCACAGATTCTTGATATCACTGAATAGTAATAAAGAATCAAAGAAAACACTGAAACAGAACTGTCACTACTGTAAAATATTTTATTTAGATAGTAACTATACTACTCCACTATAGGATCTAATACATACATACCTTAGTGACATGTAACACTGATTTAATAGGTAATGCTGATACATGCTACACTAGGAAAATGTTTGTCCTCAATAGTTTCCTATACTGAATAATCCTTATCCCATGGTTTTATAGCTTTTAATTGAATAGTATATAAATAATATTCGTTCATTCAGATTGAAGTGCAGTACAGGGAAACCTCCAAAATTCAGCCTAATATCTATAAACTTGAGGGCATGTACCTTACACACAGTACTGCAATGCAAGTGATGCTTTTCTGCCTGTCAAACTGGTAGTAAATCCTGCTTCTGCATTCCACTCCACTGCTATTGCAGCAGAAAGAGGGAAAATTCCCCCTCCTAATCTGTTGGAGAAGTATTAAGGAAAAATAATATTTGTCAATGTGGAGGAGAGTAAGGGGAGGTATGAGCTGGGGAGATGTGAAGACTAGCAGTCTTGACTCCTAGATGCTTGGACTGTATCAGGAACAAAGAGTTTGGAGCACAACAGGAAGTACTCCATGTTTCTATTAGTATTGAACATTATGAGTTTAACAGGCTGAAGACCAAGTGACTACCATATCAGACCTTTCTTTGACTTTACATATGAGAAATAAAGTTCTATATTATTGAGGCTACTACTTTTCAGTTTTCTATCATATTGCAAACAAACCTAATCTCAATTTATATACCCAGACAGGGCACTTAGCATAGAGAATAACAGTCTGGTAACTTGTTGGTTTCTTCCAATAAATTAAGTTCTTTATAGGCAGAACACAGTATCACTCTAACTCATGCATATGCCCTGTACACCATCCCTCCCTAACACCACCCCAACACACATGAGCATGCACCATATTTATTTTTGCTCATTGAATGCAATTCTGATCCCACTATTACCTTTTTCCCCATTTTCCTAAACTCTAGTTTTCATCTTTAATTTCCTCTCCTCAAAAAAGTAACCAGAACCATATGGAAAAGAAAAAAATCACCTAAAAGTTGATATTATTAAATCCGGAGAGTTCACCAATCAACAAGAAAAAATGTCCCAGAACAGATCTAATATAAAGTTCTGATCATGTATCAAAAATAATTCGAACATACTGAAATTTCTATAATAGTCTTATATATGTATAATTCATGCATGTTCATGTATTTATATAAAATGAAAAAGTTCACAAAGTTCTATAATCTTAAACTTCTAAAATTTTATTATTCAAAATAGCAAAGTACAAATTTTTTAAACAAAAAGCTATAACTCAAATGAAAACAAAAAGCTATAACTCAATTATGACAGTAACTCAATTTTCCAAATGTAAGAAAATAAAACTAGCCCTGGCCTGTTTTGCTCAGTGGGTAGAGCGTTGGCCCATGGATTGAGGGGTCCCGAATTTGATTCCGGTCATGGGCACATGCCCAGGTTGCGGGCTTGATCCCCCGTAGGGGGCATACAGGTGGCAGCCGATTAGTGATTCTCTCTCATCATTGATGTTCCTATCTCTCCCTCTCCCTTCCTCTCTGAAATCAATAAAAATAGTTTTTTAAAAAAGAAAACTAAATCATGTATACTGTAAAACAGACACTATGTTTTTAAATTCTCCTTTTTAGTACTCTCATATACTTTCTATAAAATTTTTTAACTTTAATCTAATTTTTGGTTACACATTTAATCCTACATAAATCTGCTGTAGCATCCAACTTCTTTTTTTTAAATTTTTTTTAATTTTATTAAATTTTTATTGTTCAGATTATTACATTTGTTCCTCTCTTTTTCCCCCCATAGCTCCCCTCCACCCAGTTCCCACCCCACCCTCTGCCCTTACCCCCCCACTGTCCTCATCCATAGGTGCACAATTTTTGTCCAGTCTCTTCCCGCATCTCCCACACCCCTTCCCCTCCCAAGAATAGTCAGTCCATTCCCTTTCTATGTCCCTGATTCTATTATAATCACCAGTTCATTCTGTTCATCAGATTATTTATTCACTTGATTCTTAGATTCACTTGTTGATAGATGCATATTTGTTGTTCATAATTAGTATCTTTACCTTTTTCTTCTTCTTCCTCTTCTTAAAGGATACCTTTCAGCATTTCATATAATACTGGTTTGGTGGTGATGAACTCCTTTAGCTTTTCCTTATCTGTGAAACTCTTTATCTGACCTTCAATTCTGAATGATAGCTTTGCTGGATAAAGTAATCTTGGTTGTAAGTTCTTGGTATTCATCACTTTGAATATTTCTTGCCACTCCCTTCTGGCCTGCAAAGTTTCTGTTGAGAAATCAGCTGACAGTCGTATGGGTACTCCCTTGTAGGTAACTGAGTTTCTTTCTCTTGATGCTTTTAAGATTCTCTCTTTGTCTTTTGCTCTTGGCATTTTAATTATGATGTGTCTTGGTGTGGTCCTCTTTGGATTCCTTTGTTTGGGGTTCTCTGCGCTTCCTGGACCTGTAAGTCTATTTCTTTCACCAGGTAGGGGAAGTTTTCTGTCATTATTTCTTCAAATAGGTTTTCAATATCTTGCTCTCTCTCATCTTCTGGCACCCCTATAATTCGGATGTTGGTACGCTCGAAGCTGTCCCAGAGGCTCCTTACACTATCTTCGTATTTTCGGATTCTTTTTTCATTTTGCTTTTCTAGTTGGGTGTTTTTTGGTTCTTCGCATTTCAAATCTTTGCCTTGATTCTTGCGCTCCTCTGGTCTGCTGTTGGGAGTCTGTATAATATTCGTTATTTCAGTCTATGTATGCTTAATTTCTAGTTGGTTCTTTATCGTAACATCGAGGGTCTCATTAGATTTCTTGTAGATCTCAATAACTTTATCGGCGGCTTCTAGACAGTTCTTGAGAGACCTTAAAAGTGTGGTTCTGAACGCAATATCCTCCATTGACAGTTTTGTCCTGTTTCTTTGTCTCCGCATTTTTTATGCTTTCTTGGTGCACCCCCTAGTGGTCTTTGTGCGCAGTCTTGTTGTAGTTAAGCCTTGATTGTTGTAGTTAATACTAGGGGGATTTGACCTCCAGGCCAATTGGCTGTGAGAATCAGCTGTGTCTGCAGCGGGAAAACTTCTGTCCTCTAGGGAGGTGCTAATCTAGCCTTTGCCTGAGGCTATCTGGCAAATGGCTCTGCGCAGGGCTTGGGTGGGGCGGGTCGCACGGGATCAACAGAGCAGGTGGAGGGAGCCATTATGGCTGCTCTCAGTCCCGTCCCAGAGGCTCTTCCTTTCAGAGTTCCAGCAACCGCTGCAAGTCCCTCGGAGAGAAAGCTGCCCTCGTGTTCCGACCGATGCCGGACAGGACAGTCCCGCTTCTCCCGTTTGAGTCTGGGTCCCTAGAGACTCGCCCAGAACTGGAGCTCAGAATCTGAGACTCCCTCCCGATTGAAAACGACAACCGCACCCTCAGGTACCAGCACGCTCCACGCGTACCTCCGCACCTTTGTATTTTCCGCACTGCGCCTCCTCTGAGTCTCGTATGCTGTTCTCTTTCCTTCTAGTTAAGAATTTCCCCTCAGCCAGTCTTCCTGTGGTTCTGGCCGATGTCCGTTCCGTCTTTTAGTTGTATTTTTGAAGTGGTTGTTCGAGGCAGCTAACTCCGGTGTTTACCATTGCCGCCATCTTGGTTTTTCCAACTTCTTCATTAAGTAACAGAATATTAAATTCCCTAATATGCTAAATTTCTTTTAAAATATAAACATCAGAGCAAAGGCAACAAAAGCAAAAATAAATAAATGAGACTACGTCAAACTAAAAACCTTTTGCACAGCAAAGGAAACCATCAATAAAATGAGAAGGCAACCTATCAAATGGCAGGAAGCACCTGCAAATCCAATATCTGATAAGGGGTTAATATCCAAAATATATAAAGAATGCATATAATTCAATAGCAAAAAACCCCAAACAATCCAATTTAAAACAGGCAAAGGATCTGAACAGACATTTTTCCACTGAAGGCATGCAGATGGCCAAAAAGTGCATGACAAGGTATGCAATGTCACCAATCATCAGGGAAATGCAAATCAAAACCACAATGAGATTATTACCTCATACCTGTTAGAATGGCTATTATCAAAAAGACAAGAGATAACAAAGGTTGGCAAGAATGTAGAGAAAAAGCAACCCTTGCACACTGTTGGTAGGAATGTAAACTGATACAGCCAGTATAGAAAACAGTATGAAGGTTTCTCAAAAAATAAATAAAGGACTACCATATGTTCAAGCAATTCCACTTCTGGGTATTTATCTGAAGGAAACAAAGACACTCAAAAAGGTATCTGCATCCCCATGTCCACTGCAGCATTATTTATAATAGCCAAGACATGGAAACAACTTATGTGTCCATCAATGGATGAATGGATAAAGAAAATGTGGCATATATACGAAATTGGAATATTTTTCAGCCATTTAAAAAAAAAAAAAAGAATCCTGGCCTGTGTGGCTCAGTTGGTTGAGCATAGTTCTATGCACCAGGAGGTTACCAATTCTATTCTTGGTCAAGGGCATTGCCAGGGTTGCAGGCTGCATTCCCGGGAGGGGGCATGCAAAAGGCATCGGATAGATGATGTTTCTGGTGCTATCACATTGATGTTTCTCTCTTTCCCCCTCTTCCTTCCTCTCTAAAAATCAATAAACTATTCTTTAAAGGGAAAAAAAATTCTGCCATTTAGAACACGGATAGCCCTTGAGGACATTATGCTAAGTGAAATACGTCAGAGAAAGATAAATAGCATATGATATGTAGAATCTAAAAAACAAACAAACCAAAAAACCCAAACTCATAGATACAGAAAGCAGTTTGGAGGTTGCCAAAAGCGGAATAGGAGATGAGCAAAATGGGTAAAGAGGGTCAAAAGCTACAAACTTTCAGTTATAAAATAAGTCCTGCAGCCCTAACCGGTTTGGCTCAGTGGATGGAGCGTCGGCCTGCGGACTGAAAGGTCCCAGGTTTGATTCCGGTCAAGGGCATATTCCTTGGTTGCGGGCACATCCCCAATAGGAGGTGTGCAGGAGGCGGCTGATCTATGTTTCTCTCTCATCGATGTTTCTAACTATCTCTCTCCCTTCCTCTCTGTAAAAGATCAATAAAATATATTTTAAAAAAAATAAAAAATAAGTCCTGTAATGTAATGTACAACATGGTGACTATAGTAAATAATACTGTATTATATATCTGAAGTTGATATGAGAATAGATCTTTAAAGTTCTCATCAAGAGGAAAAGATTTAAAACTATAGGGGGTGATGGATATTAATTAGACTTATTATGATGATCTTTTGTGTGTGTGCGTATAAAATCACTTTATTATATACCTTCAAGTAATATGTTATATGTCAACTATATCTCAATTTTTCAAAATTCATATGTCAGTGTATAACAAAGAATCAAGAGTATACCTGTGCACCAAGGTCCTTCATGTAGGGCCCAAGTTCACTAAATAGATCATATCCTTGATGAAAGAAGGCCAAGTGGGCATACATAAAGGATAACATCTAATAGAAGAAAAAAAGATTAGCATTTTAAAATCAATTCTTAGATAAACAATTCAAAATTCTTAAAAATCTTTATCCTCCCTAATGTATGAAATTATTCCACAAGAGACCAAAAATATCAAACCTATTTAAAATTAAACTGGATCATTTTTCTTAAAAGAGTATTTTAGAGCCTGGTTGGTATGGCTCAGTGGTTGAGTGTCGACCCATGAACCAAGAGGACCCCAGTTCAATTCCTGGTGAGGGCACATTCCCTAGTGGGGAATGTGCAAGAGGCAGCCTATCATTGTGTCTCTCTCATCAATGTTTCTATCTCTCTGTTCCTCTCTCTTTAAAATGAATTAAAAAAATACTTTTAAGAAGAAATAATATGTATAAAAAAGAGTGTTTTAGAAATACTTACAAATATGACAATTTTTATTTAAAAGAAATATCTAAACGGTTCAAAACTTTAACAATGCACCAAATTCTAGTTGTTTGGACTATATCCAAATAATCAAAATTTTCATAGTAATAGTTCGGAGAATCAGGTTTTCAATAGCCCCACCAAATTCCTAGGTACGCTATGAAATATCTCTATGACTTTCAACCAAATTCACTGGTAAAAACTTAAACTGCAAATAAGACATTAAAAGATTAAAAGGAGAAATATGAAGTACTCAAAATAAAGCAAAACCATCACAAACACTTTACAACCTACTAGATTACTAAGCACAACGCAAAGTAGGGGAATGCTCATATTTGCTCAAGATACCAAAATAAAATGAGTCAACAGACTTTGCTATGGAGGTTTCTTTCTACTCATTCCGAAAACCTAAAATGTCATTAATGGATTGAGATTTTTTTCAAAATTTCTTATATTTTACCTATACATGAGAGAAAAATCACCTCTACTTTTATTAGTTAAGTTGGCACATGAGAAAGAAATAAACAATTCAATCAAATAATCAATATTAAAAGAATCCTCTAACAACCATGTTATTTTTAGCAAGATGACCCATGTTTAATTCTCTGAAATCTAACATAGATCCTAAGGTTCATAGTACTTAAGAATTCTTCAAAAGAAAATTTTAAAGAGAAAAAAACAATTAAATAATACCCAAAGACAAAGTTCACTAAAAGATGATTGAACAACTTTGTGAATATTATAAAAAACACTGAATTATATTTTAAAAGGGGGTATATTAATAGCTACAACTACATAAATATGCCAGCACATCAAAACTCATATGCATATTAAAAAAATAAATGATGAACTAGGAAAACAACACATGACAAAGGATTAATAGTCTTAATAAGAGAGGTTATAAATCAGTATAAAAATGATGAACATGCCAAAAGATAAAGAGACAAAGGACATAAATAAGGAACTCAAGTAGACAAAAAATATAGGAAAAAACTGTTCAAATTCATTTGAATTAAATAAAAGTAAAATTGAACAATCATATCACATTATCTACCCAATTATAACTAATACCCAGCATTGGTAAAAGATGGGGAAATGTTCACTTGCACACACTACTAGTGGAAATGTTGTGCAACCCTTGAAATTTGACAGTATTTTTTTTAAGTCCTAATAAGTGTTTATACCCTTTGACTAAGTAATCTCTTGTTTTTATTTATACTAAGGAAATAATCATATTATTCATTTGAACAATCATTATAATGTTATACTTTAATGTCAAAAACATGAAAATTACTTAAAAATCCATTCATGAGTGAAGTTAATGTATGGCATATTCAAGGTCAGCAACCTATGATTAGCAAACTATATCTACCAATTATATTTTGATGGCTTATGAGCTAACAATGGTTTTACATTTTGAAATGGTTGAAAGAAAATGAAAAGACATCAAATTCACGATGCATGAAAATGATATGAAATTAAAATTTCCATGTCCATAAAGTTTTATTAGAACATAGCCATGTCATTCATTTATATATTATCTATGGCTGCTTTCTGATAACAGCACAGCTTGAGTAGATGTGAAACAGACCATATTGCTCACAAAACCTAACATATTTACTACCTAGCCCTTCAAAAATAAAAGCTTGCTCACCCGTCGTAAATTTGCATGGTGGAGCTCTGCCTGGCAACAAAAGTCATCATTGCATAAAAAATATTTAATGGCATCTGATGGTTTTGGAGCGTATTAGTGAAAAAAGAAAGTGATGAAACAGTATACAGAAATTATTCCTATTTTCTTTAAAAAATTAAATGCAATTTTTAAAAAGTATATAGGAATATTCACATATACATACATACATACATACAGAAAAAGAGGAAAAAAGACAAAGATATAAACCAAGATATTAACAGTGGTTCTCCCTTGGTGGTAAGATTTATAAATATTTTTATTTATTTCTTCATGCATTTTATTTTCCAATTTCCTATAACTAGCATACATTACTCTCAATACCAAGGAGGTAGATGTAAACCAAAAGTAAAATATAATTATTAGATTAAAAAATAACAAATATATCTATACTAGAGGCCAGATTCACAAAAATATGTGCACTCGGGGGGGTCCCTGTGCCCTCTTGAAGTCTAGGACCCTTCGGGGGATGTCCACCTGCTGGCTTAGACCCGCTCCCCAGGGGATCAGACATCCCTCTGGCAGCCCAGGAGCCTTTGGGGGATGTCCACTTGCCAGCAGGGAGCAGGCCCAAGCTGCAGTTGGACATCCTTAGCGCTGCTGAGGAGGCGGGAGAGGCTCCCGCCACCACCACCACTGAGCTGTCAGCTGTCAGCCTGGCTTGTGGCTGAGCAGAGCTCCCCCTGTGGGAGTGCACTGACCACCAGGGAGCAGCTCCTGCATTGAGCATCTGACCCCTGATGGTCAGTGTGTGTCATAGTGACCAGTCATTCCCAGTCGTCCTGCTGTTAGGGTCAATTTGCATATTACCCTTTTATTATATAGGATAGAGGCCTGGTGCACTGGTGGGGGCCAACTGGTTTGCCCTGAAGGGTGTCCCGGATCAGGGTAGGGATCCCACTGAGGTGCCTGGCCAGCCTGGGTTAGGGGCTGAGGGCCTTTTTCAGGCTGGCCACACTCCCTTCACAGTGGGGGTCCCCACTGGGGTGCCTAGCCAGCCTGGGAGAGGCGCTGATGGCTGTTTGCAGGCTGGCCCAGCCCCTCAGTGGGGACCCTCACCCCATGGGGGTGTGGCCAGCCTGGGTGATGGGCTGATGGCTGTTTGCAGGCTGGCCAAGACCCCCAGTGGGGACCTTCACCCCATGGGGGTGTGGCCAGCCTGGGTGAGGGGCTGATGGCCATTTTCAGGCTGGCCACGCCCCACGGCGACCGAAGCTCCCAACCTCTCCTTTTTTTCTTTTTTCTTCTTTTTCTGGGATTTATTTATCTTGTATAATTGAAACTTTGTAGGCTTGAGCAGAGCTGAGGGCCGGCCAGGGCAGACAGGAAGCTTGGCTTCCTCCATCGCTGGGGCAACCCAAGCCTTCTGCTCGCTCCAGCCCCGTGGCTGCCGCCATCTTAGTTGGGTTAATTTGCATACTCGCTCCTGATTGGCTTGTGGGTGTGGCTTGAGTGTAGCAGAGGGATGGTTAATTTGCATGTTTCTCTTTTATTATATAGGATACACAAAATTTAGGAAAAATATACATAGGGATAAGAATGAAGAGCAATTTAAGTATACCCTTTCAGAGGGGAAAAAAATAGTGTCAGTGAATGAAGTCAGACAGGAAAAATTATTTCTAAGATTTTCAAAATATAAAAGTATAATGCCATATCACTACCATTCCCTGCCCATTTACTTATTAACTTTAAAACAAAAAATAAGAAAAAAAAATCAATGTCAACATGGGTGCAGAAGCTAAGGGGGAAAAAAGTGATCCTTAATTTTTATCCCATTTGTTTTCTAACTGCACACCAAAGAACCTAAAGGCTGATATATTATCAGCAACCCTAGGGAAAAAATTCTCTAAATGCTGACTATGTATTCCCTGAATCTTAAATATTTAAATGTCTGATTTAAGGAGATCAGTGTATTAAGTGATGAGACACACATAAATAACTATAATATGACAGAGACAAAAAAGTAGATGACATATAATTAGTACAAAAAGATAAATAAAAAGATTAATTATAAACCTGGAATCAATATGTACACACACACACACATGCTTCTTTAAACACTTAAATATGTACATGTAATTTCATATTAAAATATTTAAAACATGATTTCAATAAATATCTTACTGATTTTAGGATTTCTGATCTCCTTTTTGATTGAAGGACATTAATCTGAGGGAAAATACACTTGGTTAATCATCCACACATTATTTTAAAAACTAATCCATAATGCAATATTGTAAAAGTTGTTATTTAACATTTCTCCTAAAAAGTAAATGAAAACAAAATTCAAAATTTTCACCCTTCACCCTGCTTTTTGTGAAAACTGTTAGGACAAACATACCAATGAAATTCTAATCCATTTTTGATCTCAAAGAAAAATTGGCTGAATTTAAATCATAATATTATAGTACTAAAACTATCATTTTGATAGATATTTAAATTTCTTAGAATTCCATCTTTTCCCCACCTTTCTTACCTGATTTGCTCATCAAGACCTTTCAACATATATCCTAATGAAACTGTCATTACTTTTACCACTATCATCAACCACCATCATATCTCTTCTAGACTACTGCAATAGTCTATGAACTAGTGTTTCAACTCTTGACTTCCTACAATCCATTCAGCAACCAGAGTGATCTTTTTAAAATGTAAATAAGATCATGTTCCATCTAGCTTAAAACTTTCCAACTCCCTACCACAGCCTTCAAGATCCTTTGTGATTGGCCCCTGCCTATCTTGCCAACCTACTTTACTACCACTCCCCCGCCCCCCCCCTTTTTTTTAATGTATTTTTATTGATTTCAGAGAGGAAGGGAGAGAGAGAAAGAAACATCAATGATGAGAGAGGATCATTGATCGGCTGCCTCCTGCACACCCCCCACTGGGGATCGAGCCCGCAAACCAGGCATATGCCCTTGACTGGAATCGAACCGGCAACCCTTAAGTCCGCAGGCCAGTGCTCTATCCACTGAGCCAAGCCAGCCAGGGCCACTTTCTCCTTTTGTGTTCAACCACAACCCAATACTACTCCCACCTCAATGCCTGCATACTGGCTGTTCGAACTTCATGTTAAGATAGTTTAAATACTATCTCTTTACAAAGGTCTAAAGTAGGCCCATACACACTCTCTAGTATATCAACCCTATTTATTTTATTCACTAGAGGCCAGGTGCACAAAATTCATGCACTGGGGGAGGGGGGGGGGCGCGGTGTCCCTCAGCCTGGCCTATGTCCTCTCGCAGTCCAGGAGCCCTCGGGGGATGTCTGACTGTGGGCTTAGGTCCACAGGGAGTGGGCCTAAGCCCATCAGTCGGACATCTTTAATGCTGCTGTGGAGGCGGGAGAGGCTCCTGCCACTGTCGCTCTACTCTCCAGCTTTGAGCCTGGCTTCTGGCTGAGCAGTGCTCCCACAGAGCACACTGACCATCATGGGGAAGCTCCTGCACTGAGTGTCTGCCCCCTGGTGGTCAGTGCGCATCATAGCAACTGGTCGTTCTGGTCGACTTACATATTAGCCTTTTATTATATAGGATGGCCATCATTAACTACCTTATATTTTATTCTTCTTTTAATTTTAAAAATATATTTTTATTAATTTTTAGAGAAAAAGGAGAGGAAGAAAAAGAAACATTGATGTGAGAGTGGAACACTGTTCAGCTGCCTCCTGCACGCCCCCATCAGGGGATCAAGCCTGAAAACCAGAAATGTACCCTGACGAGGAATCCAACCAGCAACCTTTTGGTACACAGGATGACGCCCAACCAACTGAGCCAGGGCCCTTATATTTTCTTATGTATGTCTTTTCCCCAGCTAAAGTGTAGTTCTGTGAGAGGGAGGCCGTGCCTTATTTCCAGGTGTATTCTCCAAGTGGTATGTAGTAAGTACTCAATAAATATTTGTTAAATAGATTTTAAATAAATATTTTAATTAGATTAAACTTACTAAAAGATCAGTAAATTATGAAATTTGCATTTTGTGGTATGTCTCCCAACTCTAGAAATTCATAAACAAACATTTTATTTTTGTCTGTTATTATATATCAATTTAGTAAAATAAAATCATTGAAAAGAATCAATCACTTTTTACTAATATTGTCAAAAGACTGCAGAATACCTGCCTTTTTAATATGTCCTTCTCACTGATTATTCTGCCTGTTGATTTATAAAATAATTTTAAAGCACTGATCAGAAAACAAAAACAGACCAAGAAATACCCAAATATATTTGCTTAACTAAGCCCTAGTTTCTTCTGCTTATCTCTTTCAAGGCCTATTTAGTTTTGAGAACTAAAATATTAACTTTCAAATATTCTAAGTAAAATTAGAGGCTACAGATAACCTATTATTCAAACTCTGAAAAATGTTAAAAGTGCCTTTGTTTTTTTGTGGGTTTTTTTGCCCTGTCTGTCAATGGAAAACAACATTTACTTGGGGAAATAAAAGTAAATTCAAGCCCTCGCTGGTTTGGCTCAATGGATAGAGTGACCTGCAGAATGAAGGGTCCCGGGTTCGATTCCGGTCAAAGGCACGTACCTCGGATGCAGGTTCCTGGTCCTGGTCCCGGTCCCAGGCCCGGGCATGCCAGAGGCAACCAATTGATGTGTCTCTCTCACATCAGTTTTTCTCTATGTCTCTCCCTCTCCTTTCTACTTTCTCTAAAATTCAATGGAAAAATATCCTCAGGTGAGGATTAAAAACAAAAAACAAACAAACAAAAAGGTACAAATAAAAAACAAATGGGGAAAAAAAGTAAATTCAAATATTCAGAGAAGCTAAATCATGAAAATTTTTATAAATCTGGATATTTATTACCTAACATTCTCTAAAACAGTTTGGCCATATAATGACACAACAGTTCTCATCAGAAAAATCAAACAAACTAATAGTTAAAGGGATGTCGGAACTCTTAACAAAACTATTGGATGGACACCAAAGTAAATGGAAAATTTATATGTGTTTGAAAATAATGAATATTTTAGCTGTATCCCCCTTCCCAAATTAAATTTAAAATCAAGCTATTTGGCCCTAGCCAATGTTGATCAGTGCTTAGAGCATCCGCCCATACCCCAAAATGTCGTGGGTTCAATTCCCAGTGAAGGGCATGTACCTGTGTTTCAGGTTCAATCCCTGCCCCACTCAGTGTACATGCAGGAGGCAACCAATTAATGTGTCTCTCTCACATTGCTGTTTCTCCCCCTCCCTCCCTTCCACTTTCTCTAAAAATCAGTGGAAAAAAATATCCTCGGGTAAGGATTAAGAAAAAAAAAATTAAGCCATGCGTTCTCTCACAAAACATGTATTACCTATTTTCCAAACACCACACTAGAGGGAAAGGATACAATCTAGGAGTAGAAAAGACAAATAAATAAATAATTAGAATAAATGGGTTAAGTGCTCCAACAGCAATGTGTATGACAATATTATTGCAGCACAGAGAAGGCAGAGGCAAAAATAATTCACTTTGCATGGAGAAGTCTGAGTAAGTCTGACCACAGAACAGAGAATGAATTAATAATGGGGTAGTAAAAACAATGCAAGAAAGATCAACTGCATGGGAACATCTTAATACTCTAGATCAGGGGTGGGCAAACTTTTTGACTCGAGGGCCACAATGGGTTCTTAAACTGGACCAGAGGGCCGGAACAAAAGCATGGATGGAGTGTTTGTGTGAACTAATATAAATTCAAAGTAAACATCATTACTAAAGGGTATTTTTTTTTAGTTTTATTCATTTCAAACGGGCCAGATCCGGCCCGCGGGCCGTAGTTTGCCCACGGCTGCTCTAGATTAAAAAAAAAAAAAAAAAAAAAAAGACAGTAAAGAACTTGTGCGAGGGCTACAGCAAGAGTGAGAGAACAGATTTAAGAGGTACACAGAACTTTTCAAGGCAATTTTGGTTGTTAGATATAGTAGCTGAGGATGAGGGGAATATCTGATATAATTCTCCAAATCTGAACTTCTATGATTTTAGAGGGTGTTGCTATTCAGTTAGGAAAGAACAAAAAGAAGCTGTTTAGGAAGAAGATTTAAGCTTTGGGCACAAAAAGAATGAGGTACTTATGTGGAAAAAGAAAAAAAAAAGAATCTGTCATCTCTATATGGTGGTAATTCAAGCAAGGGAGCATGATGAGACTGTCAGAGAAATTATAGTCAGAAAAGAATAGAACCAAAGATAAAACCTGAAAAAGAGAGTGAAAAGGTGGGCAAAGGAGAGAAGCCCATGGTGGAAATGGAAAAGAAACAGAAGGTGATGATCTAAAAATGGTTAAAGATAAATCAAGACTAAAGTATATTTCAAGGAGAGTATGGCCTAAATTTTCAGTGAAACATAATGGTCAAGTTGGCTAAAAACTAAAAAGTATCTAATGAATAACACTAGCATGAGCATTTTAGTGTAATGGTGTAGGAAGACTGAGAACTCATACTACCACAGGAAGTGGTATGAATGGGAGGTAGGTAACAGGAGACAAAACATACAGACTACTCTCTTCTAGAAGCCTTTCATTAATAAAGGTAGTTTACTTCACTCCTTTAAAATTTAACTTTCCACTCATTAAACGGGAACTTAAGAGAAAAAAATCTTAGTCACCTTCTACTATTCTGCAAAGTTATCTGATTAGTTTTTAATCACTAGCTTATATACTGTTATTTATGTATTGCTTTAAGAAATAGTCTGTGATCATCATTAAGTCAACAATTTCTGGGGACTCACTGCTGTTTTACAACACTCCATGATCTATAGGGACACATAATGTACATGTGAAATAATGTATAATGTGTACCTTCAATTTACATTTCTCTCAAATTTCTTTAGAGACCTTTACCTTCAAATTGGTTTCAATTATACTTTGGACCAGAAGACCACCAGGCAACTTACCAGACACTGATCTCTAGTTTTAAAAAGCAGCACCTAGTCCTAACACAAAACATGAGAATACTACTTCTAGAAATATTTTTCATTTGGCAATACAGTGAGCCTTAGTACCTCTAGAACAGCCGTGGGCAAACTACGGCCCGTTTGAAATGAATAAAACTAAAAAAAAAAAAAAAGAAGACCGTACCCTTTTATGTAATGATGTTTACTTTGAATTTATATTAGCTCACACAAACACTCATCCATGCTTTTGTTCCGGCCCTCCGGTCCAGTTTAAGAATCCATTGTGGCCCTCGAGTCAAAAAGTTTGCCCACCCCTGCTCTAGAATCTACCCTAAAGAAATAATCAGAAATGTGGCAAGGAAGATCTGTATGCAAAGATGTTATCACCACTTAAAATTATTGAAAACTTTATTTTCACTACTGCCAGTAAAAATGGCAACACTAAAAATGTCTCAATCAAATATTAATTAAATTAACACAGCAACTCCACAAAATAAAATATAGCAAAAATGCTTTTACAACATTTTAAATGGAGGAAAGTATAAAGTTAACTTAAAGGGGAAGAAATCACAAGCAGAGTTATGCATATCCACACAGAGACAGATATACAAACAAGTGAATTTTTTTCACAAAATTTTGGTTTAATTTTAAACTAAAAAAATACATTATTTTCAGTGCAACCACTCAAAAATAAGACATGTTCATTAAGCATTTTTCTTAATCTTTACTGTTGAAAGTATTACAGATGTCCCCTTTTTATCCCCAGTTGACCCCCTCCACCTAGTAAGCACTTTTTAATAAATATACCTGAAGAACGTAGTCAAGGGCTATGTGTCGAAAACATTTTCTTGTTGCTGTCAGAATGTTTGTGGCTTCTTCAACTTCATGCTGTTTGTTTCTCTGTACTTGAGCATTTTTTACTAGTGCATTTTCTTTCTCTTCACTGACTTTTTCAAATTGCTTCTTGGCATCTTTGAATTTTCTAAGATCTCTAAAAAATAAAAAGTTAAACTTTTATAAAATTTTCTTGATCAAAAATGTTAGCAAAAGCACTTAGAATTTAATTTTTATGTTCCTCTACTTATTTGATTCACTGTGCAATAACACTCAATAGTTATTCTGACTACAATATATATTGTTTTCAATTACAGTGGGGCCTTGACTTACGAGTGTCCCGACTAACGAGTTTTTCGAGATACGAGCCGTCTCTCGGCCAATTTTTTGCTTTGAGTTGCGAGCTAAAATTCGGGTTACGAGCCAGCTTCAGATACCCCACCGCTAGTTGGCACAGAGAATGTAACAGTGAACGCCACAACATCAGCCCAGCATCACGTGTCTCACTCGTTCACAATTGATTTGACATATGAGTAATTTGAGTTACAAGCTCTGTCACAGAACGAATTAAAGTCGTAAGTCAAGGCCCCACTGTATATATAATTCCCAAAATAGTCACCTAACATTTCCTTACTTAGATCTATGAATTTGAGGTGAAAATAAATTATCAAATTAACATTACAGAAACATAAAAGGCAAAGTTAATTTTTCCCCCTAAGAACAAAATCAGGGGCATGTATCATTATTTAAACAAATGATTTTTAAGTAGTAGTATACATAAAAATCACCACAGAGAACTTGTTAAAAATGCAAATTTAACATGCAAATGTCATCTCCTCTTCCAGAGATTACAATTCATTAGTCTTTGTGATGAATCATAGAAATCTGTGTTTGTGGGGAGGAGGGAGTGGGTGTTAAAGACACACCCTTGGTTTTACTGCTATGGGTGGTCTCAGACCACACTTTAAGAAACAACATTCATTTCTTATTGAAGGGAACCATTGGTCCAAAGGACATGAATGTATTCTTAAAATACAAATTTATAATGCTTTCTAAAAGAATTCTTGTACCCATAAAAGATAACAGTATCCATTTCATTAGTCTGAAACTCTGAAATCCTTGATTTCATTAATAATCTTAGGTAAGTATATAGTAATACTTTGCTTTTACTTTTTCTATCCGGGAATTCGGCAAAATAACTTGAAGACAAACAATTTAAAAAAAATAATAATAAAGTTTACCTAAGAAAGAACTCTTGTAAGAAGCCATCAACTGCCATGTATACATTCTATCAGGACATTCTGAATATTAGCCTATTATGAAGTAATTTATAAAGAATCTGCAAGACATCACTTCCACTATAACAATTCTAACCTACTAAAATGGCAATGCTTACATTTCTGTGATCTGCCACTATTTACAGCTCATAACATCTATAATTTATCCTGAATACTGTATTATCATCAACTTTATCTGTAATAGAATATAATTTTCAGTCAGGAATTAAAAGAGGAATCTGAATTATTAGTGTGAAAAAAGAAAACCAAAAGAGTTGGATATTTTTTAGAAATGTAATGAATGTGACACAAAAGGCTCATATGTAGTAAAAAGCATGCACTTTCATTACTCATTCCCATATATTAACTTCTCTTCACAGAAAATACCATATTGAGAGAATGCAAAATTTAATATCAACTACGATAACTGATAATATTTCAACTACTCTTGAGGTTTGCTTTGATTTTGAAAGGTCATTGGATTATTTACATTTATTTATTTAATTAATAACAATTCTTGCTATGTATCTTGAACACATCTTTCACAGCATAAATGATTCACTATAAGGCATTAAGTCTGACTCTATATAAAATACTTCTGGAAAAAGTGCAATATACATTTCACAAAGCAAAACAAAAAAAAGCTCTAATATTTTTGTAATTCATTATTTCTTCCATATTTCTCTCCAAAGATACCAACTTCTATATGTAATAATTAACTAAATGCTTTACTTTTTCCTTAACTGCAATTGACTTACTCTTTAACAAAGTTCTGCAGCTGTGCCTTAATTGATCTCTGAGTTTGGTCAAATAGGATCTAAAAGATAAAATGTAACATTAAACAATTAGAAAAGTAAATAAAGAAAATAATTTTCATGTAGTACTGTAATTATCACATCCCTCTAGCAATACTCCAATTTCTAATAACACCTATATTTCTAATTCAAGATATATAAAAAGATAAGCATTTAGAAAGAAAAACTGATTTTCAAGCAAATTTCATTTCTAAAAACTAGAATCATTATATACAATGGAAATCAAATCTGCTTTACTATTTAAGTAAAATGCTCAAACAGTAGAGCAATTTATTTCCTTAATTTTAATTCAGCTTTGGAAGGTAATCTAAAAGAGTAATACAAATTTCACTCCATCCACAACAGAAATTTCTTAATCTTGTATATCAAAACATACCACATAAAAACAAATCCACAATTACCTTGCATCTCAATTAATAGTTATTCATTTGGGAAGAACTCATCAGGATTTAAATGTTTTATATTCTGAGTTCAAGTAATTGAACTCAGGTTAAATAATTGCTAAGGTTAGAGACAGGAACAGAATTTTATTTCTCACAATATTTTGCCTCATTTAAAAGGACATCACATATTTAACTCTGATAGCTCTATGTGTGGTAAATTTCACAGGGCTAGTCATGGGAATTTGAAGTACTTTCATAATTTATAGATATACTTCATTTATAATTAGAAACAGATGTCAAATGAACAGGCATAAAAATCAATATTCAAAATAGAAAAAAAATCTTGTGTCCTTCTAATGAAAAACAGTCACATTCTCTGAAATCTTATTAGCAAAGTCCTATCTTCTCACCTAAAAACCAAACACACACACACACACACACACACACACACACACACTCACACAATGTAGATTGAGTCCAGAGTTCCAAAATCTGTCAATTTACTTTCAGGGAGAGAGAAAAAAAAAAATTCTATATTATGTTAAACCTAAAGCAAAAAAAAAAAAAAAAAAAGGAAATAAAAATCAGAATGGAAGTCAACAAAACAGAAAACAAAATCAATAGCCAAAAATCAATGAAACCAAAGCTTAGTTCTTTGAGAAGATCTGTAAAACTGATTAACCTCCAGCCAAAGTGAACAAGAAAAAAAGAAGTGGCAAATTTCAAATATTAACTTTACCACGGATTCTACAGATTATTACAAAGGAAAACCAGGGACCCTGCTGGTATGACTCAGAGTTAGGAGCACTGGCCCACCCACCAAACGTCAGGGGTTTGATTCCCAGTCAATGACACTCACCTGGATTGCTGGTTTGCTTCTCCTCCCCACCCCTTTCGAGGCATATGCAGGAGGCAACCAGTTCTCTCTAACATTGATCTCTCTCTCTCTCTCCCTCAACCCCTCCCTTCTCCCATCCCTCCCTCCCTTCTACTCTCTCTGAAAAGCAATGGAAAGCTACCCTCAAGTGAGGATTAACAACAACAAAGAGATGAAAACAAGGGGATTTGGGGAATTTCATGCCTGTAAATTCAACAGATGAGATGACTAAATTCTTTCAAAGACAAAAATTATCAAAGCTCACTCAAGAAGAAAATTAGTAACCGAAACAGAATTAAAGAAGTAGACTCTATAGTTTAAAACCTATCCTATATAATAAAGAGCTCATATGCTAATTAGATCGGATGGTGAAACAATCTTCCAGAAAAACCTTCCGGAATGACCAGTGGGCAGGTGGTGGGGCAGCCAGGTCCCGAGGGCCTATGCTTGCACAAATTTCATGCATCAGGCCTCTAGTATCTTATAAAGTTAAAACTAAATTTACATAAAACCTAGCAATTCCACTCTTATGTATTGCCCAAGAGAAATAAAAGCTTAGGAATACCAATGGTTATTGCAGTTTCATTCCAGATTGCCAAAAACTGGAAACAACCCAAATGTCTTTGAAAAAACAAGCCATGGTACATTCATACAATGAAATACTACTCAGCAACAAAAAGGCACAACTATTAATACATGCAAAAATATGGATGAATCTCAATGCATTTTTCTAAGTAAAATAAATCACTCAAAAGGCTACAAACTGTATTACATTTACATTACATTTAGAAAAAGGCAAAACTATAGGGATTGAAAACAAATCAGCAATTTCCAGTGGTAAGGCGTGGGAGGAAGGGCTGACAAACAATAGGGTATTTAAGGGTACTAGAGGCCCGGTGCATAAAATTCGTGCACAGGGGAGAGGGAAGTCCCTCAGCCCAGCCTGCGCCCTCTCGCAGTCTGGGACCCCTTGCTCCTTACTGCCTGCCTGCTCACTGTTCCTTACTGCTCGGCTCGCTGCTCCTTAGTGCTGTCACAGAGGCAGGAGAGGCTCCCGCCACTGCTGCTACGCTCGCCAGTCGTGAGCCTGGTTTCTGGTTGAGCAGTGCTCGCCCTGTGGGAGCGCAGTGACCACTGGGGGCAGCTTCTGCATTGAGTGTCTGCCCCCAGGTGGTCAGTGCACATCATAGAGACTGTTCGTTCTGGTCATTTCGCCGTAACGGTCACTCAGGCTTTTATTATATAGATTTTAAGTTAATGGAACTGCATCTTCATTGTGAATACAGACCCAACTATATGCTTGTGTCAAAACTCATACAGCTGTATACCACAAAGAATTAATTTTGTTATATTAAAATTTTAAGATAACATTAAAATATGAAGAACAGGATACATATGAACCAACTGATTTTTAAAAGAATTAAGAAACAAACAACATGACTTTGTAGGGAGTGGCTATAGGGTTAAGCCTCGGACTGACCTGTCAGCAAAGTCACAAACAAGTCCCAGCTTAGAGGGCACAGCCCTCTTAGCATAATTAGGCTTGACCTTATGAAGCTCCCTAGATCTTTCTGGATAGCTAATGGGCCGAAGGAGATGCAGCAAGTGCTGCCAAAACAAGTAAAATTCACAAGAACATTATAACTATGGTGACCACTACCTCGCTTACCTCTGGCTATAAAATAAAGGCTCAGCTTGCTGTCTGGATCTCTCTGTGGCCTCAGCCAGGCACAGGAAGATCCACCTAGTAGACCCAGCTTATTCTTGTTGTCTGTCTTTTCTACATCCTTCGCAGTCCCCCCTCAGGCTCAACCAAACCCTTGGCTGTGCTGGCACGGTACAATGACCAATAAGGTTAACTGAAAGGACAGATGCAGAAACATAAAACCAACAAGAAGAAACTAACCATTAACAATATTTATGAAAACTGCCATATAATAGGGGACAAAGCAATAGTATGGCATCATATAGAACATGTTCTCTGAACTCAATGAAATTATGCTGATAGATCTAAAAATATTCTCTCTCTCTCTCTCTCTCTCTCTCTCTCTCTCTCTCTCTCTCTCTTCTCTCCCTCTCTCTCTCTCTTACACACACACATACACACACACACACACACTCACACTATATTATTCCATTTATATGAAGTAATAAAATAAGAAAAACTAGTTATAAAAAACACAGAACAGTACTTGCCTCAGGAGTGCGGGTTGGAATTGTTTGAGAAGAGGTATGAGAAAACTTTCTGGGTAACGGTAATGATCTTTATCTTTTAAAAAATTTGGGTTACACTAATGCATTTATCAAAATTTGTTGGTTGGTACCCATAAGACATGCATTTAGCTATATTTAAATTTTACCTCAAAATTTAAAAAAACTGTAAAAAATATTAAACTCACAAATTATGCATGGGAATGTAAGGGTTAGATATATAGTTGTCTCTAAATTATTTTGAACTACACATCAATAACAGATCTATAATAGGAAGATTGTTGCATGGATAGAAGGAAGGATAAATAGATAAATATGTAATAAAACAAAACTAGGGTGTCTCAAAAAATGTATACACACACTTTGAGAATAATTATAAAGGCAGTGTTCATTAAAATACATTTCATTAACAAAATTGAGCCATCAGCTATTAAAGTGTATATACATTGTTTTGGGACACCCTGTATATCTAGCAGGTGAATAGATGAATGTTTATTATAAAATTATTTCAACTTCCTATATAATAAAAGAGAAACATGTAAATTAACCATCCCTCCACTACACTCACCAACCAAACAGGAGTATGCAAATTAACCTGACAAAGATGGCGGGTTAATTTGCATACACAGGTGTCAAGCGCCCCGGGAAGTGACAGCAGCCGCAGGCTCCCAGGACCATTGCCAGCCCCTAGAGGTGAGGCTGGCCGCGCCTAGCCACGCCCACGGGCTCCCAGGACCTTCGCCAGCAGAGAGCAGAGCAGGAGAGTGGGCGGAGAACGGGGGGTTTGGAGGACTTGGCAGAGCAGGAGGCCACTGTACACAGAGCAGGGCGAGAGAGAGGGCGGCTTGGAGGGCGTGGCTCCCTCTGTCACCCCAGCTTCCTTATCACAGCTGTGGAAACTGACAGCAGGGAGGAGGAAGTCCCACCCCCACAGAATCAGCCAGAATCAGCCGTTGGTCAGATAGCTCTCAGTGGCCTGACAGCCAGGACTCTCATTCACCTCCATCTCAGACTGTGACAATAGAGAGGTGGGACTATGTCTAAAGAACAACTGTTGATACAACGTAGTTCTGCAACTGAAAGATGCCGGCGTTATCGACAGAAAATATCTGAAGAGCAACGTGCGTCTGATCTTGAAAGAAGGTGGCGCCTGCGACAGAATGCGGCGCCTTCTCAGCAAAAACAGAGTACATGAGGATGCAATTCTCGACCATAGTTGCGGTGGAATGATTGTTATATGTGAATTTTGCCTATCACTAAATTTCTCTGATGAAAAACCATCTGATGGGAAATTTACCCGGTGTTGTAGCAAAGGGAAAGTCTGTCCAAATGATATACATTTTCCAGATTACCCGGCATATTTAAAAAGATTAATGACAAACGAAGATTCTGACGGTAAGAATTTCATGGAAAATATTCATTCCATAAATAGTTCTTTTGCGTTTGCTTCCATGGGTGCAAATATTGCATCACCACCAGGATAGCCATAGTGTTTTAGAATACACGGACAAGTTTATCACCGTACTGGAACTTTACATCCTTCAGATGGTCTTTCTCGGAAGTTTGCTCAACTCTGTATTTTGGATATAGCTGAAGCTACAAGTAAAAGATTAGCAATGCCAGAAAACCAGGGCTGCTCAGAAAGACTCATGATCAACATCAACAACCTCATGCATGAAATAAATGAATTAACAAAATCATACAAGATGCTACATGAGGTAGAAAAGGAAGCCTAATCAGAAGCAGCAGCAAAAGGTATTGCTCCCACGGAAGTAACAATGGCAATTAAATACGATTGTAACAGTGACCCAGGTAGATATAATTCTCCCCGTGTAACTGAGGTTGCTGTCATATTCAGAAACGATGATGGAGAACCTCCTTTTGAAAGGGACTTGCTCATTCATTATAAACCAGATCCCAATAATCCAAATGCCACTAAAATGAAACAAATCAATATCCTGTTTCCTAGATTAGATGCAATGACATATCCTATTCTTTTTCTACATGGTGAAAAAGGCTGGGGAACAGATATTGTATTAAGACTCAGAGACAACAGTGTAATCGACAATAATACCAGACAAAATGTAAGGACACGAGTCACACAAATGCAGTATTACAGATTCCATCTCTTTGTGCAGGACACGTTCAATCCTATTTTAAATGGAGGAAAATTAACTCAACAGTTTATCGTGGATTCATATTAAAAATGAAGGCAAATCGGATAAATTTCATCAAAGCAAGCTAATCTAAGCTGAGAGCTGAAAAATACAGTGGCTTGATGGATTATCTCAAATCTAGATCTGAAAATAACAATGTGACAATTGGTAAAATTATAATATTTCCATCATCTTTTGAGGGTAGGTCCAGAAATATGCAGCAGCGATATCAGGATGTTATGGCAATTGTAACGAAGTATGGCAAGCCCGATTTATTCATAACCATGACATATAGGCAGATATTGCAAACAATTTACATCACTGGCAAAAAGTTGAAAACAGACCTGACTTGGTAGCCAGAGTTTTTAATACTAAGCTGAATGCTCTTTTAAATGATATCTGTAAATTCCATTTATTTGGCAAAGTAATAGCTAAAATTCATGTCACTGAATTTCAGGAACGCTCACATATTATTGATATTAGATAGTGAGTCCAAATTACATTCCTCTAATTAATTCCCTTTCAATGTGCATGAATTTCGTGCACCGGGCCACTAGTCTAATAATAATCAGAAAAAGTCACTTCCCATCAAAAGAATTTGAAAACCCTTCTAAAAGAAAATGTCCTCACTGGTGAATTCTACCAAACATAATTCTACTCAAACTCTTCCCCAAAACATGGATTCTACCAGAAAACCTATTCATCAGAAAATTCTTATGAGGGACAAAACCAGACAAAGACATTCTAAGAAAAAAAAAAAAGCTACAAAAAATTATTAACAATACATAACAATGTATAATAAGAGTATGCACAAAGGAAAATACATCATGACCAACTGGGATTTATCCCAAAGAAGCAAGACTGATTTAACGTTAAAAATCAATCAATATAATTCGCCATGTTAACAGAAAAACTACATAATCATATCAATGTATGCAGAAAAAATTAGACAAAATCCAACATCCATTCCTAATAAAATTCCTCGGGAATTTGGGAATGGAAAGGTACTGCCCCACCCAATGAAGGGCACAGATGAAAAACTTACAGCTGACATCATATTTAGTGGTGAAAGGGTACTTTCCTGCTACAATCAGGAACAAGGAAAGAATGTATGCTCTCAGCACTTCTACAGAATACTCTACCAGAAATAATAGCAATACCATCAAGCAGGAAAATTAAATAAAAAGTGGACACATTAGAAAGGAAGAATATAAAACTGCTTTTAATCCACAGGCTATATGGTTGACTATGTAGAAAATACTATGGAATATACAGAAAAACCTACTAGAAAGGTTTCAGAAACAAAGTCATATAAAAAAACTATGGTATTTCTGTATACCAGCAATGACCAATTAGAAATTGTGAGCTTTTAAAAAAATGCACTTTATAATAGCATCCAAAATTAGGAAATGCTTAGGAATAAATTTGACAAAAGAGATGCAAGACTTGTAGAGTGAAAAATTAAATAAATGTAGACATATTGAATTTATGAATTAAAAACAATATTAATGTCAATTCTCATCAAATTGATCTATAGATTTGATGAAATCCTACTCCAAATTCCAGTAAGGCTTTATGTAGAAGTGAAATTTATATGAAAAATCTGAAGAATCTAGAATAATCAAACCAAAAAAAAAATGGGCAAAGTTGGAAAAAGTATACCTGATTTCAAAATATATTATGAAAGCTACTGTAATTGAGATACTTGTGGTATTAAAATAAAGATGGGGAAAAATATCAATGAAACAGAAACATCCAGAAATGACTTTTTTTAAAAGTCAGTTTTTTAAACAAAAGATGTCAATAGGGAAAAGATCATTTTTTTAAACAATGGTGCTGAAACAAACAAGTGAAGAGTTATATGCCAAATAAGTGAACCTTGACCTTTACCATGCAACACACACAAATATTAACTTAGAATGGATCACAAATCTAAACTAAACACAGAATAAAATTTTAGTGAACTTGGGTTTGGCAAATATTTCTTAATAGAACACAAAAAGAAAACTATTTTTAAAAATCAATAAATTTACTTCATCAATATTTAAAACTTGCTTTTCAAAAGAAGTGCTACAAAAACGAAAAGGACAAGCCAAAGTCTGAGAGAAAATATATGCAAAACATTTATCTGACAAAAGATATACATGGAACATAGGAAGGACTCTTACAACTAAATAAGACAACACAGTATTTTAAATGGGTAAAAGATCTGACATTTCGCTAAAGAAGATACATAGATGGCAAATAAACACATGAAAAGATGCTCAGCATCATTAGTTAAGAAAACGCAAATTTAGACCATAATAAATTTAAGAGTGACCATAAGTGTTGACGATCATGTGAAGCAATTAGAACACTCATATTTTGCTAGTATAAAATGATGCAATTGACTTTCAAAAACAATTTCCAAATTTTTGAAGGTTCTCTTTAATGAAATTAAATTTTTTTGGAATTTAATATATAAAATAATATTAACATTATTATATACATTGATAAGTAAAGCAAAATAAAAAATTTATGTTTCCTTAATTTCTCTTAGCTGTGTACTTTTGTAGTCTTTGCTATATAAGTAATTTTGTAAAGAGTTACACATAATCCTACCTTACAAACTAGCCATTCTACTCCTAGCTATTTACACAAAAGAAATAAAAGTATGTCTGTACAGATGTTTACATATATATTTTACAAGCAGTTTTATTTATAAAAGCCAAAACTTGGGAACTACTCAAACATCCATTATGATTGCTTTAAAATATGTCCACAAATTCTTTGACACTTCTCTTCTCAAAAGTGGAACCATATTCTTCACCCCTTGAGAGTGGGCTGGTCTTATTGACTTACTTTTAATATACCAGTATATTAACTAGAGCCCCAGTGCACGAATTCGTGCATGGGTGGGGTCCCTTGGCCTGGCTGGCAATCAAGGCCTATTGGGGGCCAGCCGGCTAGGGAAGAGGGGCCACGGGAGGTTGGCCTGCCGGGCCCCCCAATCGGAGCCCAGAGGGAGGGACCCCAGGAGGTTGGCAGGCCGGCCCCCTGATAAGGGCTGATGGGGCTGGCCGGCCCAGTGGAGGGGCTGGCAGAGGTTGGCCAACTGGGAGGAGGGTCTATGGGAGCACACTGACCAAAAGGGGGCAGCTCCTGCGTTGAGCCTCTGCCTCCTGGTGGTCAGTGCGCGTCACAGCAACTGGTCGACCGGTTGTTCTGGTCATTCGGTCGTTAAAGGTTGTTTAGGCTTTTATATATATAGATGTGGAGGAAGTGACAATGAGTGACTTCTGATATGATGTCATAAAAAGTATTGCAGCTTTCTCCATACCACTGCTCTTGGATCATTTATTTTGGGAATAAGCAGATTCCATGAAGGACACTTAAGTGGCCCTGTGAAGAGGCTCCTTGGTGAAAAACTAAGACCTAGAGCCAACTGCCACATACATGCGATCTATCTTGGAATTGGATCCTCCAATCCCAGTGAAGCTTTCAAATGACTAGCCCAGCCAACATCTTAATAGCAATTTCATAAAAGACTCAGCCGCTCTAAAAATTCCTGTCCCAGAAACTGTGAGCTAATAAATACTTTTTGTTTCAAGCCAGTATGTTTTGGGGTAATCTGTTAATAACAACAGGTAACTAATATATCCATCAGGTGAGTGGATAAACAAATTATAATATATCCATAAATACAGTACTACCAAGCAATAAAAAAATGCACTATTGATAAATACAATCACATAATTGAGTCTCAAAATAATTACACTGAAAGAAATTAGACAAAGATTCCATTTACATATTAATCTTAAAAATGCAAAGTAATCAATAATGATAAAAAACAATAACAAAACAATACAACTTTTCCCCTGGCATTACCATGTCATCACTGCTTTTGACTTTTGTCCAATATTTCATCTCTCCTTTGCTCTTATTTTTCACAATTCACACCTATTAATTTGTTTTATTTTTCACATTTTCCCTACTTAGCTAAGTATGTATGGTTGTTTCCTTAATATTATCGTCATTTGCTATGAAGTATTCCTACTAGAATGTAATGGATTTTGCTATTTTTTTGGTTGTTACTTCTTGGTACTTAACTATTTATTTAAAATATTTTTTTATTGAATTCAGAGAGGAAAGAAGAGAGAGAAAGAGAGAGAGAGAGAGAGATCGATGACAGAGAATCATTGATCAGCTGCCTCCTGTATGCCCCACAATAAGGATTGAGCCTGCAATCTGGGTATGTGCCCTGACTGGGAATTGAACTCTGCCCTCCTGGTTCATAGGCCAATGCTCAACCACTGAGCCACGGCAGCCAGGCAGTACTTATTTTTACTAGAGACCCAGTGCATAACATTTGTGTACTGGAGGGTAGAGGTCCCTCAGCCCGGCCTGCACCCTCTCGCAGACCGGGACTCCTCGGCTTAGGGCCTAAGCTGGCAGTTGGACATCCCCCGGGGGGTCCTTAGCACTGCCGTGGAGGCAGAAGGGGCTCCCATTACTGCTGCTGCACTTGCCAGTCGTGAGCCTGGCTTCTGGCTTAGCGGTGCTCCTCATGTACATGATAGGTTTCATGTACGTGGCAGTTGGCTCCAGATCTCAATTTTTCACCAAGGAGCCTCTTCACAGGATCTGCCTCCTGCATGCCCCACACTGGGGATTGAGCCCACAACCTACGCATGTACCCTTGACCAGAATCGAACCCAGGACTCTTCAGTCCACAGGCCGATGCTCTATCCACTGATCCAAACTGGCTAGGACTAAATCCTATGTTCTTTTAAAAACAATGTTCAAAAATACTGATTGCTTTCAATTTTAGAAAAGAAAAACACACAAACATTATTGTAATCAGTTCAGAAATCTAGGTGTACATTAACATGACTAGCACTAAAAAGACCAATCTCAATTCTCTTAAAGCAAACTTTACTTATGTACCTTGCTTCAAACAAACATGATTTTTGAAGATTTAACTTACTCTAAGAAAGTGATTTATAAAATATTTTCAAGTAAAATTTCTTGACAACAAAGTTTCCAACATACATTTAAACAATTTATTTACCAAAAGTTTGTCATAACCATTACTTTGTACATAGAAAACTACAAAAAAAGAGCATGGTATTCTTATATAAAACACAAATACAAGAATGACTGATTTAAAGAAAATATCAGAAACAGAACTATTACAAAAGATAAATTATGGAGAAAACATTTAACATATTATGCTAATATAAATCAATAACTTTTAACAAAAAAAAATAATGCTCACTACTGGTATATTTTTTAAGAAGTTGGAATCCAAAAGACCACTTGATTTCAAGAGAAATCAAATATACCATGCACTGGCATCCAAGCTCACTGGAAAGCAAAAAGAGAACTAGTAAGAAATCATTAAAAATAAATTGGTGCAAAATATTAGAGCTAAAACAATAAAACTGTTAGAAGAAAACAAAGGAATAAATCATGATCTGGGATTTAGCAATGGATTCTTGGATATGACCCCAAAAGCAGGAGCAACAGTAAAAAAAGTTAACTGAACATCATTAAAATTAAAACTTTTTTGCATCAAAGGGCATTATCAAGAGAGTAAAATGACAACCTGCAGATGGGAGAAAAATTTTACATGTCATAATACATAAATTTTACATATCTGACTAAGGGTTAACATCCAGAATATATAAAGAACTCAGTTTTTCAAAAATTTTAATGGGCAAAGGACATCAATGGGCAACAGTGATGGAAGAACATATACAAACTAGAGGCCCAATGCATGAAATTCGTGCAAGGGGCGTGGCCCTCGCAGCCCCAGCTTCGTCCGGAATGTCTCCCGGAAGGTTGTCTGGATGGTTGTTCCGCTGTTCAGCCATCCGGTCTAATTAGCATGTTATACTTTTATTATTACAGATGGCTAATAAGCACATGAAAAGTTGCTCAACTGCAATAGTCTTTAGGGAAATGAAAATTAAAACCACAAAGAGATACCACTTCACATCTACTAGAATGGCTATAATAAAAAAAAATAGAAAATAACAAGTGTTGACAAGAATGTAGAAAATTGAAACACGAATATATTGCTGGTGGGAATGTAAAATGGTACAACCTCTGTGGAAAACAGTTTGATAGCTCAAAAAGATAAACACCGAATTACGACATGACCTACAATTCTACACCTAGATATATACCCAAAAGAATTGAAAACAGGAACTGAAGTAGGTTCTTGTGCATGATAATTTTGGTACAGATAAAATGTGAACTACAATTAAAATAAACATTATCAGATAACTTCAGGCTTAATATGTTACCAAAAATAGTAATAAATAAGAAGAAATTCTTATAAACTTTGAATCTTAAATAAGAACCAAAAATTAGCAGATTTTATAAGGAATATTAGTGTTGATATTCTTGTTATAGCTTCTGATAAATTTAAGCATTGAATTAAATAATTATATAACCATATGTTAATGTTTCTTAAAAATTAAGAAGTACATAGCTTATAAGCTATCATATTTTCAGCAAACTTTTAAAAATTTGAAAAGGAATTTTCTAACATTCCAAAAGTAATATATAATCCTTCATTCTTGAAGGAAAAATGCCCTCAAATATTTTTTAATTTTTTAAAATTTATCTTTATTGTTGAAAGTATTACAGATGTCCCTTCCCTCCCCCTCCCCCATTAACCCTCTCTCACCCCACAACCTCCCCCTCCCTAGGCATTCCCTGAACTATTGTCTGTCCATGGGGAAAAAATGCCCTCAAATATTATTTTTAATTTTAAAAAAATATGTATTTTTATTGATTCAGAGAGGAAGGGGGAGAGAGAGAGAGAGAGAGATAGAAACATCTATGATGAGAGAGAATCATTGATCAGCTGCCTCCTGCACAATTGGGAATTGAGCCTGCAACCTGGGCATATGCCCCTATGAGGAATCAAAATGTGGTCTCCACTCATAGGTCAACACTCAACCACTGAGCCACTGCAGCTTGGCACCAAATATTAAACACACACATATATCAAATACTACAGCAGTCTTTAATACTGGCAAGTAATCAAACAAATGGGATGTAATATTTGCATCTTGAAAGAAATAAGAAATAACTAAATTACTTCTTCATTCTTGAAATAATTGCTTACACATTTACAAAGGTACAACTTAAAAGAAAAAATTTATGAATGTGTACCTCATTAATATAAGTTCAGTACTTTAGAATAGGAAATAAAATGTATTCTCTACCTCTCTCTCTTTCTCTGTCACACACACACACACACACACACACACACACACACACACACATTTTAGATTAATACCCAACTAAAAAGTTGACAAATTCAAAGTCACTGAATTACAACTTAAATTATTTCATAAAATACTGCCACTAAAACAACATACTAAAATAACATGGTCATATTAATACCTACTTACTGACACTTACTGTATGAAAATTTATCATTTCTTGAAGGCTGTCAGAAAACTTGGTCAAACTTGTCTATGACAAAGAAACCAAAAGAAAAAAAAATGAGTTATTTAAAATCCACTAAAACAGGCCACAAAAAACATTACTTCAGCATTTCTGACAAAAAGATCAAGTTACATTGTTAACAATAACATTTATTTCTAAGGAAAATCTCAATATCTCATGGGCATGCTCTGCCCAGGTCAAGTCTCTGTGTAGTAACATAAAACCCTAGAACAGTCAAAGAATTAGTACTGCCCTGTCAATAGTATTATGGTAACAAATAGGAATGGCATATATAAATCTAAAAGTAAAATTGAGTGTACCAAGACTACGCTCATGAAGGCATCTATGGATCAAATAATCATCAAACTATACCAATTTCTTCACCTGTTATTATTCTTCATGAACGAAATGTCATTAATACCACATAATATAATGAGAGGTCTAGGCTAACCTAGCATAGGTAGCTGACCAAAACTTTCCTATGCAGCCCCTATACATACAGTTGACACTATTCATAGGTTAATGTTCTGCTTTCCTCTATAAGCAGCTTCTAGTAAGCAAAATCCTGCTCTTCCTGCTCAATCCTTCTTGTAGATGCTTCAGCTCACCGAGCAGTAAGTAAACTTATATTCACAATACAAATCAACCATTAACTTCTAACTATCCAAGAAAACGGAACTGTACAAGACAGAACCAATGGGTGACAGCTTTTCTACTTCTAATTTTAAGGACCATTAAAACTCTTCATAACGCAAATGGATGCATAATTGATTAATGTCTTATTGCATTTGTCATTTTAACTAATTTTAAAATACTAACCTCAACTACAGCATCATTACTAGAATATTGTGCCAGGTCTCGAATCCCATTCATAAACTGTTTATTTGCAGCACAAAAGGCTTTTCCAGTGTCAATCATCACAATACAAAGCTTCACAAGCTGAAAAAAAAAAAGTTACATCAGGTTGAAAATAATTTTACAAATTATGTAGTTAAACAAGCAATTCATATGAGAATTACACCAAAAAGTTGACTTTTCAGGATCCAGAGATTATCTGTAACAACAAAAAAATCGTTTTATTGCCAGAATCAGTTTGGCTCAGTGGATAGAGCATTGGCCTGCGGACTCAAGGGTCCCGGGTTCGATTTTGGTCAAAGGCATGTACCTTGGTTGCGGGCACACCCCCAGTGGGGGGCGTGCAGGAGGCAGCTGATCGATGTTTCTCTCTCATCGATGTTTCTGGCTCTCTATCCCTCTTCCTTCCTCTCTGTAAAAAATCAATAAAATATATATTTTTTAAAAATCGTTTTATCAAGTCAAATTAAATCCCATAAATTAACCAAAGGACTTGTATGCATGCATATAAACATAACCCATGGACACAGTCAGTAGGAGGGTGGTGAGGGCATGTGCTGGGGGAGTGGGTGGGAACAAGTGGGGAGAGGCCAATGGGGGAAAAAGGATTCATATGTAATACTTTAAACAATAAAGAATTTTAAAAAGGGAAAAAAGAGTTTGTAAAGGTTAAATAAAGTAAATTTTTAAAAAATTTATTAAGACACCTCTTCAGAGGAAGCAAAGGAAACTTCAGGCAGAGCAAGCAGTATGATAAAAGTTACTCAAAATAAAAATAAAAACTGTGGTATGTTGGAAGAAAGGGAAGCAAACTGGTATGGTGGGTTAGTACTGCTGGTCATTTCAATATCAGTCTGTCTAAGCAGATGTCTGAATTGATTATATTTCTCCAATGCCTACTGTTCTGGTCATTGTGTAAGATTTAGGACTGAACCTACTTTTCTTTTTCTTTTTCTTTTCCCTTCTTCCTTTCCCTTCCCTTCCCCTCCCTTCCCCTACTCATTCCCCCTCCCCACCGCCCTCCCCTTCCCCTTCTCCTTTCCTTCCTCTCCTTCTTCTCCTTCCATTCTTTCTTCTCTTTTTCTTTCCTTCTTCCCTCCCTCCCTCTCTCTCTTTTTCCATTCCTTGCCTCTTTATGTCTTCCATTCAGACACAGAACATTTTCTTTAAACAAACAAAATCTTGGGCGAATGATAAATATAAAAAAGATAAATGTGGCCCTAGCTGGTGTGGCACAATGGATAGCCCATCGGCCTTCGGACTGAAGGGTCCCAGGTTCAATTCCGGCTAGGTTACATGCCCGGATTGTGGGCTTGATCCCCAGTGGGCGGCATGCAGGAGGTAGCTGATCAGTGATTCTTTCTCATCATTGATGTTTCTATCTCTCTCTCCCTCTCCCTTCCTCTCTGAAATCAATAAAACTATATTTAGAAAAAATCAATCAATCTGAGGGGGAGAAGATAAATGTGGAACCATAGATGAAGGAGGGAAGGGTACTAAGGAGGATAAAGAGCCAGAATATTTTCAGAAAAGACCAAAAGGAGTCTAATTTAAAATTGTTGCACTACAGCCTTGAAGAAAAGAAATTGAAAATATCATCTCTGTCCCCAGGAGCTCTCATTCTAAGTAGTAGACTAGATAAATTTTATACAGCACAAACACAACTGCTACACATGACAAAACCATGCATGAGGGAACAAAGGAAGAACATTTAACTAGGACTGAAGGGATTAGGAAGGATTCCTGGAAAAGGTAACACTTGACAGAAGTCCTGAAAACCAGTAGGAACAAGCCAATCAGATATGGGTAATGGGAAGATACTACTTTATGAAGAGCATGAGCTAAAGCCCAGAAGTTTAAGAGGACAGGGCTAACAAGAAGTACCTTAGAGCAGCATGAAAATGTATACAAGAGCCAGATCAGGAAAAGCCTATGTGCAATGCTAAGGGTGTTCACATTTTATATGAAGGAAATAGGAAACAATTAATGGCATTAATTGGGTGTGTTGCCCAGAGTTCCATTTTAGAAGGATAACCTAAAAGGGGAAAAACTAAAGGTAGGGAAATATAAAGAATAAAGATAAAGATATTATTTGTTTTTTCCCCCAGGATATTATCTTAATTCAGGATAATGTTTTTGAGAAATGCTGCATATTATAACTCCTTTCTAGGATTCACACCACACATTAATATATCAAAAGCTCTTAAAAGCTTAGTAATAAAGAAATCTGTTTAACATTTTAAACTGAGTATTCCAGACTTATTTGATCACAGAGACTGAATGAAAGCAATAAGGTAGGGAGAGGGGAAACAAATTCAAAAATTACAGTCGAGTCTGGTATACAGTTATGCAGATTATGTCCTAAGAAGGGGAAAAAGTAGGGACTGAAATTCAGCCTGAGCTCTGCTTGCTGAGGGCTACATCTGCTACAAAACTCAATCTCACACTGGCCAGCAGAGACTCTGTGTTAACAGTGTTGGGCCTGTGAAGTGGGCTGAGCTAGATGAGCTTATGAAATAAGCCAAATGGGAAGTCTATCAAATACCAGTGAAAACAGATGTTTGAAGCTCAAAATATAAGAGTGTGTTATAGATACAGGCACAGGAGTCATCAGCAAATACAGTGTCAGTGCTACAGTGCTATATCCTAGACAAAAAGTGGAGGGCAAAGCATGTAGAGTCAAGACTCCATAAAGGAGACTAAAGAAGAAGAGGGAAACATAGGAGGAAAAACAAGAGAATAATTTTACCAAAGTCAAGAAAGACTAAAATATCAAAAGACGGATGGTGAGTAAGTTGAAAATCCATAAAAGTCACGTTTTAGAAAGACTCTAAAAATATCTATTGAGGCCTGGCCAGTTTAGCTCAGTGGATAGAGTGTCGGCTTTCGGACTGAAGGGTCCCGGGTCCAATTCCGGTCAAGGGCGCATGCCTGGGTTGTGGGCTCGATCCCCAGTGGGGGCCGTGCAGGAGGCAGCCAATCAATGATTCTCTCTCATCATTGATGTTCCTATCTCTCCCTCTCCCAAATCAGTAAAAATGTATTTAAATAGATAGAGATATAGATATACATATAGATATACATATAGATATTGAATTTGGTGACAAAAAGTCACCAGCATCCTTGGCAAGAATAGTTTTAAGAGAAATTGACTAGGAGTAGGAGGGCTGTAGTGATATTACAGTGATTTATGAAATGCATATAAAGAAGATATATAATAGATCAATGTTTCCTAATATGTAGTCTACAGTATATTCCACAGGAAGGATTCCGTGATCAAATAAACCTGGAAAACTCAGTTTAGAAAGTTAAACAGTTTATTACTAAACTTTTGAGAGCTTCTGACATATTAATATGTAGTGTGAATCAAAACCATATGAGATATGACTTTGCATCTGTCAGAATGACTATTATTAAAGACAACAAATAACAAGTGATGGAGAAGATAAGGGGAAAAGGGAAACCCTGTGCACTATTGGTAGAATTGCAAATTAGTACAGCCACTATGAAAACCAGTCTAGAGATTTCTCAAAAATTTAAAAATAGAACTACTGAATGACCCAGTGATTCAGATAAATACTTCGGGTATTTATCTGAAGAAAACAAAAAGTAATTGTAAAAGATACATGAACCCCTATGTTCATCACAGCATTGTTTCAAGAGCCAAGATATGGAAGCATCCAATAGATGAATGGATAAAGAAGATATGATACATACATACAGTGGAATATTACTCAGCCATACAAAAATGAAATCTTGCCATATGAGACAACATGGATAAACCTAGAAAGTATTTTATTAAGTAAAATAAGTCGGAAAGAGTAAGACAATTACTAAAAAATAAAATAAATGAAATAAATAAACAAAATACAAACTCATATATACTGAGAACAAACTGACAGCAAAGAGGAGTGGGGTGGGGAATTAGGCAAAAAAGAGGAAGGGGGTTAAGAAGTATAAACTTCTAGTTATGAAATAAGACAAGGGGATGTAATATATAGCATAGAATAGAGTCAATAATGTCTTAATAATATAGAGCAACAGATGGTTTCTAGAATTATTGTGGTAATCACTGTAAGGTAAATAAATGTTGAATCATTATGCTTTGCACCCAAAACTAACATAATGTTATACGTTTTATGTCAAATATTTGATACACACACACACACACTAGAGGCCCGATGCACGAAGATTTGTGCAAGAATGGGCCTTCCTTCCCCTGGCTGCTGGCACTGCCTTCGCTCCAGCCCAGAGCCACCTTTCTGCCTTCCCACACTGCCCAGAGGCCCGGAGCGGCCACTCGGCACCTGTGTATGTAAAGTAACACGTCATCTTTGTTTGGTTAATTTGCATACTCACTCCTGATTGGCTGGTGGGCGTTGCAAAGGTACAGTCAATTTGCATCTTTCTCTTTTATTAGTGTAGATACATATACATGTATACACACACATATATATATGCATATACAGTGGGTCCTTGACTTACGAGTTTCATTCGTTCCGTGATGGAGCTCGTAACTCAAATTACTCGTATGTCAAATCAATTGTGAATGAGTGAGACACGTGATGCTGGGCTGATGTTGTGGCGTTCACTGTGACATTCACTGCGCCAACTAGCGGTGGGGTATCTGAAGCTGGCTCGTAACCCGAATTTTAGCTCGCAACTCAAAGCAAAAAATCGGCCAAGAGACGGCTCGTATCTCGAAAAACTCGCTAGTCGGGACACTCGTAAGTCAAGGCCCCACTGTACATATATATACATATATATACACATATACATATATACATATACATAGTCTTGTTATAGATAGCTGCTCTGGACTCAGGCAGCTTAGATTCAAATCCTGCTGCCATACTTAACCATCAAAGTAATCCTGACTGACCTCAACAAGCCTCAGTATCTTCTGTATGATTTGGTAACAATGGTACCAAACCAAATAAGGTTATTATAAAAGAATCAAGATAACACCCTTAAAGATCTTAGCCCAATCTGCTACTGGCACATGGTAATAACTCAACAAAGATTTGCATTTCCTTGTCAGAAGTGAGGTTTTCTTTTGTTTTTAATCAAGAGAAATTTATTTTATCTACTTAAAATAAAGAGGTAGTAGAGAAGGGAAAGGAGAAAGGTGGCTAAAGCAAAGTCCTGAGGAGTTAGAGTCTGGGACTGCATAAGAAAAGGGATACTTTTACCACTTGAATGGGAGGAAAAACAAAAGATAATGACAGGTTCTGTTAAATTTCTAGATCAGGGGCAGGAAATAAAGGTTTTCCCACCAAAAGAAAGGAAGAGTCTTAGTTATTACTAAGAATAAAGAACAAAGTGGTAAGTCTTTGAGAAAACAGAAGTATAAGGGCTGCTAAAGGTAATAAAATAAACCTGATTGAATCTTGTAAAAAATCATTTGCATCAAGAATTCCAGGAATATGTAGCTCTGCTGATTGGTTTCACCAAACAGTTGTATAGCTTCTCCTGTAGGGATTTTTATAGCCCAGATATGGGATAAAGAGTATAGATGGTTGGACTAATAAAGTGAGAATTCTATAAAGTAGTTGCTATGGAAGGGAAGTGAAGGTCTCCAGAAGAGAAATAATATTGTAATAAAATTAAGAGTAGCCTGAAAGGTTTCATAATAGTATTATTCATCCAAAAAAGTAGAAACAACACATCACTATCAACAAATGGACAAACAAAATGTGGTATATTCATACAATGGCATTTTATTCAGCCATAAAAAAGAAATGTTGGAACACACTGCAACATGAACTGACAAACGTTAAAAACATTATGCTACATGAAAGAAGTCAGTCACAAAGGGCCAAATATTATATGATTCTGTTTACATGAAATGTCCAGAATAGGGACATCCAGAGACAGAAAGTAGAATAGTGGTTGCCAGAGGATGTTGGGAGAGGTTAGGAGTGACTGCTAAAGGTACAGAATTTCCTTTTGGGGTGAAGAAAATGTTCTAGAATTAGATAGTTCTAGAATTATGATTGCACAACACTGTGAATATACTAAAAACTACTAAATTGTGCATTTTAAAATGGTGTATTTTATGTTAAGTGAATTTTATCTCAAGAAAATAATTACCAAAAAAAGGGTGCACTGAAAGGAAAGTGAATTTAAAAGAACTCTGAAATACCAGAAGTAGATAGATTAAAAGACCAGGAGTCTAGATGAGCTTGAAGAACAGAAGCAATATGAGTAAAGATTATAACTGGAAGAACAGGAGATTCAAGTTAGAAAGTAAGATATCAGCATTCCAAATCTCAAGAGATTAGAATTTTGATTGGTGAGGCATAGAACATGGCCCTGAAAATAGGTATCAATATTAGAATAGAGGTCACTATTACAGGAGTTGGAGAGAAAATGAAATTGTCATATAGCTGAACCATATATACACTGCTGCTACTCAGAAGAAAGACTAACTTGGTGATAAGATACTTGGCCAGTTGTCAAGATCCATATTAGATGACAGCTATGACTGAGGTAGAACTGAATAATATAAGCCTAGGAAGAGGGAAGAATTTTACCTAAAAGTAAATGTCAAATTAGTCAAAATTATCAAGCTAATAGTTCCAATTCATTAAACTGTGTGTGTTTTTTTAATAAAGTGAAAACTATGTCATGGGCACTTGCCAGATAATGGAAATACAAATAACTTATTTGCTGACTACCCCTGAGTACGTAAGATCCTCTCTAACTCTCACTTTTTTATGTGCAAATTCAGTGTAATAACAACTCTGCAACATTGCTGTGAAGGTCGGAGATAAGTAAAACTTAGAACTTGGTACCCTAAGTGAACAAGAAATAAGAGGGTTATTTTTCCCTAAAGACAGCCTGTTTTCAAGGAGCTAATAATCTGTTGAACACCATTATCATTAACATTACTATGTGCCAAGAACTGTGCTAAGCACTTAACATATCTTATTCTCATAATCTATAATAATAAAAGCATAACATGCTAATTAGACTGGACAGCCAAATGACCTTCTAGATGGAGCCGGAGCTGTGAGGGCCGAGGCAGCTACCGCGGCTGCAAGAGCCAAGCCCCTTGCACAAATTTCGTGCATCGGGCCTCTAGTAACCTTATAAGACAGATAGAAACTCTTATTTTCCCTATTTTGGAGATGAAGAAACTGAAGCATAGGAAGGCTGAGGAACTTGCCCAAGACTACACAGCTTAGTAAGTGGTACAACCAGATTCAAATGTAGGCAGCCTTGTTCAAGGCTTTGTTTCGTAACTGCTAATAAAAAAAATTACAATATTATAATAATTTAAATGGAATTTTGTGCAAGTAGCAATGCAATACTAGAAAAAGAACCTAAGTTGGGTAGTAATTGAGCTGTGATTTAAAAAAAAAATCACAGCGAGAGAGAGGAAGGGAGAAGAAGAGAGAGAAACATCAACTGGCTATGTCCTGCAGACCCCCAATGGGGATCAAGCCTGCAACCCAAGCAAATCAACCACCTCTTGGTGTATTGGTTGATGCTCAACTACTGAACCATACCAGCCAGGCAACTGAACTGTGATTTAAAGGGTATCTATTTAACAAACAGGGAGCAAGTATTCCAGTGAGAAAATGCAGCAGATACAGAAATTGCCTAGATGGCAACTATGATGCTCTATGACAGTGATGGTGAACCTTTTGAGCTCAGCGTGTCAGCATTTTGAAAAACCCTAACATAACTCTGGTGCCGTGTCACATATAGAAATTTTTTGATATTTGCAACCATAGTAAAACAAAGACTTATATTTTTGATATTTATTTTATATATTTGAATGCCATTTAACAAAGAAAAATCAACCAAAAAAATGAGTTCGCGTGTCACCTCTGACACGCGTGTCATAGGTTCGCCATCACTGCTCTATGATGTCAATGCCCAAATGCCTGCCACAACGGACAAGTAATTGGACCCAGTAAAGCAATGCCCCTCATTGAAGCAATACTCATGAGGAAGAGTGGCATACATTATAAGCAAAATAAACATAAGCTAAGTCATCAAGCTCGTTTAACCTGTTGCTGGCATGACTTACAATATTAAAGGTGAAACTTGCCCTGCACAAAGTTATGAAATCACTAACCTAGTCTTGGGCAACCTCTCCCCTCCACTAGTCCTTCAATGCCACCACCTTCAATAACAGCCATTCTAACACCTCTCAGGCTCTCTGCTCTATGCTAACTCCTCATAATTCTAAAGTGAAAATGATAGATAATAGCTTAAGAATTTTGGAGAGTACATTTATTTATAAGGAATTAAGACCTTAAATTAGAAAAATATAAAAATAACTATGGACCTTCTTTTTGGATAGAAGATGAACTTTTCATAAAAGTCAGAGTTCCCACGGTGCCTTTAAGTGGCCCTTTGAGAGTAAAATGTCAATACTGTAATAACTAGTTTTGGATTCGAATCTTTTGGTTTTAGAATTCTACCAGTCTTCCAACTCCAACTAAATGATATAAAAGAAAAAAACCTACTCATAAAAGCAAAGTCATTAAGAATTCTGTCAGTGGACTGTTTAGATACTTTAAATTGTAAGGCTCTCCTCACCCCCGCAAAAAAATTTCATGTGGTTTACATGCAGTCCTACCCAAAGAGAATAGATGCCCTATTATACTACTCTGTGATTCTTTAAAAAAGCCTTGCCTTTTATATATTCGCTCATAAATCTACCAGAAAATCAAAATAGTATCTTCTGTTGCCTACCTTAAAGGTTTAAGAACTGTTTTAAAGAGTGCTTAAAAACAAATATAATACCTCAGGAATTATCCTATATAATAAAACCCTAATATGCAAATCAACCGACCGGCGAAACGACTGGTCACTATGACATGTACTGACCACCAGGGGACAGATGCTCAATGCAGGAGCTTCCCCCTGGTGGTCAGTGTGCTCCCACAGGGGGAGCGCCGCTCGGCCAGAAGCCGGGCTCATGTCTGGCGAGTGCAGCTGCGGTGGCAAGAACCTCTCCCGCTTCCACTGCAGGCAGGCAGTAAGGAGCAAGGGGTCCCACTTCGAGAGGGCACAGGCCAGGCTGAGGGACCTGCCCAATGCACGAAATTTCATGTACCAGGCCTCTAGTATAACAATAATAATCCCAGACATTTATTTTTAAGTAAAAAGTAAAGTTTTAAAAATAATATTCTTATTAAAAATTGTAACATTAATTCTTAAAAACACTTGCCTGGAAGCTTGTTAGTGTTCCTCAGAAAATTTCCAAGTGATATGTGCTCCCCCAACATGGATCCAGAAATACAGTGGAGCACAAGAGCACTGAACTAAGAATAAAAACATATGGGTTCTAATCTTGATTCTGCCTCTTCTAACTGTGATATGAAGCAAGTCCCCTTTGCCATATGGGCTTTGGTATTATCATCTCTAAAATGGGAATAATACCACTTGTCCTACCTACCTCATAGGACTATTATAAAAATCCAAAAACATGCTGTATAACAAAGTGCTTCTAAAATTTGTATGTTTTACATATATAACTAATACTGTTTTATATAGTTTCTATAGTACTTACATTATATACCTATGTATGTATATTTCAAGATTTCAAAACACTTGAAAAAATCATCAGACTAATTTTTATATCCTTGTTACTCAAAGTGCAGTCCTGGAACAACAGCATAGGTATTACCTGGAATTAGGTTAGAAACAAAGAATCTCAGAT
Organism: Myotis nattereri; assembly: GCF_964212035.1. Classification (NCBI taxonomy): domain Eukaryota; kingdom Metazoa; phylum Chordata; class Mammalia; order Chiroptera; family Vespertilionidae; genus Myotis; species Myotis nattereri. The sequence goes on from NC_138077.1 coordinate 52,604,723, forward strand.
ACTCCAGACTTACTAAATCAGAATCTGTATTTTCACATAAGATCCCCAGGTGATAAGAATCTAAGCACAGTAAGGTTTTAGAAGCACTGCTTTACATAGCAATACCATTTACCATATCTATAATAATAAAAGTGTAATATGCTATTATAATTAGACTGGACGACCTTCTGGATGTCCTTCCGGATGACCTTCCAGATGAAGCTGGGGCTGCAAGGGAAGCCCAGGTCACTGGTGCCTGCCGGCGGCCAGAGGGAAGCCCAGGTCCCAGGTGCCAGAGGGAAGCTGGTGCCAGCTGCCGGGGGAAGGAAGGGCTACTCTTGCAGAAATTTCGTGTGTCGGGCTTCTAGTCTATATATAAAAGCCTAAGCAACCATTACGACCGAACGGCCAGAATGACCGGTCAACCAGTCACTATGATGCACACTGACCACCAGGGGGCAGACGCTCAACACAGGAGCTGCCCCCTGGTGGTCAGTGCGTTCCCACAGCCAACTTCCCACGGCTGGCTGGTAGTGGTGGCCGTTCCTTCTGCACCCAACCCGGCGACAGTCGCCTCCTCTTTGGGCCCCGGGGGGTGGGGGTGGGGGTGGGGGAACCTGGGGTGGGTGGCAGTGGATGCAGCCCCTTTCCTAGGGGGGCCTGTGGACTGGCTCCCTCCTCGGGGCCTGCAACCAACCTCCCACACCCTGTCCTCCCCCCGGCTGTCAAGCCCAGTTTGGCCCACGGTCCCTCCCCCACCCCTCCCCGATCTGCCCAGCTCTCATTGGCCCTGATCGCTGGCCAGGTCTAGGGACTCCAACCGTGGACAAATTCATGCACCCAGCCTCTAGTAATTATATAAATAGGAAACTATTTTCAAAAAAGGTAATTAAAATATATACATCTAATTTATTTCCAGAAATTTTTCACTGAATAATGGTTATGTAAGATCAGAAACACCCAACCGGTAGCTCAGTGGTTGAGCATTGACCTATGAACCAGGAGGTCACAGTTCCATTCCAGGTCAGGGCAAATACCCTGGTTGCAGGCTCGATGCTCAGTTGGGGGGCATGCAGGAGGCAGCCAATCAATCATTCTCTCTCATCACTGATGTTTCTATTTTTCTCTCCCTCTCCCTTCCTCTCTGAAATCAATAAAAATTTATTAAAAAAACAAAAAGATCAGAAGCCATGTTCTAGTCATTCTCATATTTCTGCGTATTGTATAGCAGACAATGTCTCTTGAGTAGAAGCGAAAAAACACACAAGATTATCAATAATTAATATAGAAGATAGTAATCAATGTACATTTACCTTTACAGAGAATATGACCACTTAATATTAATTTTTTTTAAATATATTTTATTGATTTTTTACAGAGAGGAAGGGAGAGAGATAGAGAGTTAGAAACATCGATGAGAGAGAAACATCGATCAGCTGCCTCCTGCACATCTCCTACTGGGGATGTGCCCGCAACCCAGGTACATGCCCTTGACCGGAATCGAACCTGGGACCTTTCAGTCCGCAAGCCGATGCTCTATCCACTGAGCCAAACTGGTTTTGGCTAATTATTAAATATATATTAAGCATTCTGGCAATAGTTCTTTAAAAATATGAGTTTTTGACGACAATAAAGGTATCATTTAAATTTAAAAGTTGTTACCCGGCTTTGTCTCCGTTTTTTGGAAGAAACTTCTTTAAAGAGCCTCATTGGCTCTGAAAAAATTTTTAAGCAATTAACATGAAAAAAAAATTTTAACTGTTTTTTTTTACAATGACAATATACATACCTTTTGTATACACAAGCCCCCCATTTAAAATAAAGTTACCCCTATAAGTTTCATTAAATAATGCTGCCACACTAATGAGAGGCACGCATGTCTATGGGCGTGAGGGAATTTTACAGATGCTGCTTGAAAGATGACAGAAGAGCCTGAGATTAAAGGAAAAACCCCAATGATATCTACGTGGAAAGACCAAGTCTCTATAAAAAGTTCTCAAAATAGTGGGTCTTTGAGTTTAAACAATTCACTGTTATTTTATATTCTAAAGTGCATATAGGTTGATATTTTTAAAAATGCCACTGGAGAACTTAATCTTTCTATGTAAAAAATAGGACATTTTTCTGTTTTCTGGCAAAAGTTGGGGATAAAGGGAACAGTTATCTCCAACTCTCAGTTAAAAACCAGCTCAGGAAGGAAAAATGCTTCTGAATTGTATGGTTAAAGATGGTAATGATTACTTTAAGCCCAATGTGATATCCTATCTGATTTTGCTTAAATAAAAGCTATTTAAAATGGGGGGAAAAAAATATGAGTTTTTGTTTTGTTTTATTTTATTTTATTTTATATTTGAACATGGCCACACTCAAATTTATAAACAGGAACTTACAAATTTATAAGCATCAAAAAAGATAGTTACAATCTTTTTGATGGGGACAAAGGGAACAAACTTCCAACAATATAAAGAATATATAGTGAGCTTTAAAGTCAGACATGAGGCCCTGGGTGGGTAACTGTTGTTTAGAGCATTGTCAAGGTTGCAGGTTCAATCCCCAGTCAGAGCACATACAAGAATCAACCGATGAATGCATAAATAAGTGGAACAACAAATCAATGTTCCTTTCTTTTTTCTATCTTTCTTTCTTCCTTTTTTTCTTCCTCTCTCCCTCTAAAATCAATAAGCTTTAAAAAAAATAAATAAATAAAGTCAGACACGGTTCAAATTCTTGCTCTGGCACTTCGATTAGATTTTGAACAAGCTAGTTATTGTTCCTAGCCTCAAGTTCCTCATGTGTAAAATTGGGATAAAAATAGCATTTACCCACACAGAGATAAAAGAAGTAATGTGAATCATCTACTATTATAGGCACAAATTATTATTTATAGAAAATAAGAATGTTTTAAAAGTTAAAAAAGTAAAATTTACCTTATCAAGTTTTAGTTCCAATTCTGCCACATCTCCTTCTACCTCTTCTAAAGCAGCTCTAAAAAAAAATTATATATAAAATAAGTTATTTTATGTGTTTAAATGTAAAGTTTACTCTTAAAATTACTCTAAGTAAAAAAATAGATATAAATGCTTAAAAATTATACTTCACATAAAGTATAAATATTTCATAATCATGAAATACAATAAATAATACAATTATTATTTAAGGTAATGAGAGAACACATTGGGCTGATTTACTTAAAGCATTTATACTTTTCAAATTAATAGGACTAATTAGAACTATTTAGCATATATATATTTTTAAATGAGTAAGACATTTTAGAAGTTGAGCCTTACAAAGTTCTGATTTCTATTCAACAAGTAACCAAACAGCAAAGCATCATTGGCAACCAAAAAGAAAATCTTTTACTTTTAGAAATAGCTCAGAAGGATGCCTCCCTTGTTTAATGTTCCATTTATTTCCAATGCATTTTTTTAAAACTTTAGTGTTGAAAGTATTACAAATGTCCTCCTTCCCCCCCACTCTTGACCTCCTCCATCTACCTCCTGTCCCCTTCCCAAGCCTTACTCCACTATTGTTTGTCCATGGACTATGTATATATGCATATAAATTCTTTGTTTAAACTCTTCTGAAATATGTCAGTCTGTTGCATGTTTCAATGTTTCTGGATTTGTTTTGTTCATCAATTTATTTTCTTCATTGGATTCCACATATAAGTGAGATCATGCGATATTTGTTATTTCCAATGTGATTTTTTAAAAATGAGCAAATACTCTTACTTGTCAGGATTATGATAAAAATATAATACTATAGTACTTGATGTCACACTACAGGCAACATACAAAAATTAGAAATTTGGAACAGCAACAACTAAAACTTTTTAAGTATAATAAAATTTTATTGTTAAGAGTAATATACAACAAAATGCAATTCATCTACTATAAGCCATATATACCATTTTCAGATACCTTCTTGATAAACTAGCAACTTCTAATCATTATCTTTTTTAATTAAACAAAATTTGTCTCAGTTGGATAGCAGTGGAGACTAACAACTCAAAAAACTATTTTGAACTCTAGATAAGAAATTCTCACTTAGACAAAAAAGATGAGAAAGATAGCTAATATATAAGTTCTATTCCCAGAAATATCCATTTAACCTCTGTGAAACTTCTGAACAGTCATTTTTATCAGTTTGTGATTCCACTTCTCCATTGGTTACATTTATTGAAAAATATTTTTAATCTCACAAAGAAAATTATATATTTATAAATTATTCAGTAAATAGATGTCTATTCCATAAAATAAGATACTCTAACACACAGTTCAGGAACACAAGAGTTCATAAAAACAGAAATGCTTCTCCCCTAAGTCTGTCATTTTCTTCAGCAGCGTTTTTTGAAAGTACATGCTGTTCCCTTAATCCAGAAAATGTTCCTCCTTCACATTAATCCTCATACTCTTCACCTACTATATGCTACTCATCATTTAAAATTTAATTCACAAAAGAAAATAAATAATTTGGTAGAAGGACATTCATTGTTTATAATAGGTTGGAAAACTACATGTCCAGCAATAGAAAGTAAATAAATGGTAGTACAGCCATACCATTATGTGAGGCAGCAAGTTTTTAAATGAGATTGATATATATATCTACTGACATGGAAAAATACTATAGACTATTACATGGGGGGGGGGGGAGCAAGTTACAAAATTAAACATAGTGTGAGGTCAATTTTGTGGGGGAAAACTTTGATGGTATACACACAGAAAAAATCTGGAAACATAATCATCAATCTATTAATGACAACTTTGGAGAATGGGGATTAGAGAGCAGGGTGTATAATTAGGGATTTACACCTTTTACTACTCGTATTTCTGGATTCTTTTAATATTTGCAATAACTATGCATTTTAAAATAATTTTTAAAACTAATGAAGAGGGAAAAGAAAAAGATTTAGACATTACCTTCCTAGGAGGTGGGTCCTCCTAGAACAGTGATGGCGAACCTTTTGAGCTCGGTGTGTCAGCATTTTGAAAAACCCTAACTTAACTCTGGTGCCATGTCACATATAGAAATTTTTTGATATTTGCAACCATAGTAAAACAAAGACTTGTATTTTTGATATTTATTTTATATATTTGAATGCCATTTAACAAAGAAAAATCAACCAAAAAATGAGTTCGTGTGTCACCTGACACGTGTGTCATAGGTTCACCATCACTGTCCTAGAAACTCTTCCCCCAAACACTCAGGCTCAATTACATGTCCATTCTGTGCCCCCAAAGCACCTCACATATATCTCTATCATTGTTCACTTCTCTCTTAGCAGTATATTCAACTTGTTTGTTGACTCAGTAAAGAAACTCCACAATTTTCACTTTGTTAAAAACTCTGTTTAAACTTTATATAATTTAGCTTCACACAAACTTCAACTTCTTTCAAGCTAATTAGTTGAAATGACCAACTTAAGATTTGATTTAGTTGTTGGTTTCTACTGAACATATACACTCACATGCAGCCTAACAACCTTTCTTCCAATCAACGTCAGGCCATATATACGATGGTGGTCCCATCTTAATAATAAAGAGCTAATATGCTAATTAGACCAAACAGCCGAACGACCTTCCAGATGTCCTTCCAGATGAAGCCGAGGCTGCGAGGGCCAACCGGGACTGCAAGGAGCTGCAAGGGCCGGCCAGGGCTGTGAGGGCCAGCGGAGGCAGCCAGGGCTGCGAGGGCCAAGCCCCTTGCATCAATTTTGTGCATCGGGCCTCTAGTAAAATTATAATGGAGCTGAAACGTTCCTATCACCTAATGTTGCCATAGCCATTGTAGCCACAGTAAGGTCTTAAAGTCAGAGCACAATTCAGTACCCATGTGTTTGTGGTGATGCTATTTACAGGAAAACTAGTCTAATGTTTTATTCTGAGCAGGTAGGAAATTAGATTTTTTCCCCTCATACACACAAATCAGTAGTACTTTAGAAAGCTGTTTCCATTTCATCCGCCCTTCTCTAACAGCCTGAATTTCTTGACCAGGGAGTTATTTAGCATATTCAAGCAGGTAAAATGACACTATAATTACAGTGGGAGTTAACATCCTTCTACTATGCCATGAAAGAAGATGGTGGAAGAAGAGATGGCCTATCTATTATGTTGGAATCAATAAATCAACAGTGACTAATGACTGTTTAACAGCCCCATCCAGTTTTCACAGTAGAGCGTGTAAAGCTAGAATGAAGGCACCAGTCATCTACAGAGGGGTAATATCACTTTAATGAGGAAAAAAGGAGAGTTAAGGAAAAAAACTGCAAAATTACAGGCTATATAATGTTGCGTTCAACTTGGCCCAGAAAAATAAAGACTGAGGAGGAAGGCATTTCCATTTGCAATCTCAACAAACTCAGGCATGTCTATTCCCTAAGAATTCCTGTCACGGTTATGGGCAATACATTTAAGGAGAAGAGAGCACTATAAACTTCATGGGGGGAATGAGATTTCTATGTAGAAAAGTTTTCTGTGACTGATAATACTGTGAGGATGACCAAGTATTTCAAATAAGACTGAACTATCAGCAGACTCACAATGAGAGAAAGAAGCAAGATGGTAGAGACACCTAGGATGAGGCCCCAACAAAATTATCAACAATTACAATTCGAGACCTGTCATATTCCCCCTTTAATGGTTCTCCATTACCCTTTCCACTGAAAATGGTATTTAAGGCTCAAGATATATGCAAATCAGAGCAGGTAGGTAACTACATACTGAGCCTTTCAGGGTTCTCTCTATGACCTATCATGGGCTGCTAAACAAATCACATCTACAACTTTCCCAGATTCTTCCATTAACAACAACAACATCCATATTAATACATAATAAAAATAATTTTGCCTTACATTTTCACTGTGTTTTATAACTGGCATGGCACCTGCATGCAAGATACAGTATTTGTTATATTAAGAGAATATAGTCTAGTAATGTAAAATAATAAAGAGAAAAAAAACTTAAGAGGAAGTGAGAAACAACCCCAGAATCACAGAATCTTGAATTGGAAGAAACCTTAGCAAACTGCTGAATGTCAGAACTGTTCAATGGAAGTACAGCAGCTGTTTAGAAAAGCATTTCAGCCCTAGCCAGTTTGGCTCAGGGGATAGAGTGTTAGCCTGCGGACTGAAGGGTCCCAGGTTCAATTCCAGTCAAGGGCACATGCCCAGGCGGCAGGCTCAGGAGGCAGCCAGCAGTCAATGATTCTTTCTCATCATTGATGTTTCTATCTCTCGCTCCCTCTCCTTTCCTCTCTGAAATCAATTTAAAAAAATATATAGATATATAGAGACATATAGATATTACAGGTATAATATCTATATCTCTCTATATATCTATATATAAAACCCTAGTATGCAAATAGTCCAAAAGGCAGAACAACCGAACAAATGAACTGAACAATCGGTCACTATGGCGTGCGCTGACCACCAAGGGGGTATGTGTGGAACATGGCAGGCACTGGCAGCAGGCAGCAGAGTGCATAACATGGTGGGCATCAGCTGCGGCGGGATGGTGGAGCAGTTGAGCAGGGATGCCAGGGCAAGGCAGGGCGCCAGTTGCTGTCATCGGGGCGAGCCTCTGGTGGTTACTAAAAATTCTTTGTTCCCGCATGCCGCAGTTCCACCTGGTGCTCGCACTTGCTGCGGGCGCCAGAGCCGCCACTCACATCCACGGCCGGCGCTCAGCGCCATCAGTGGGTGTAAGTGGCGGCTGCTGGCCCGATCACCCCTGAGGGCTTCTCCACCTCCCCCTGCTCCTGAGGGTTGACTGGGGCAGCAGCCATCACTCACACCCGCTGACAGCGCCAGCCCTGCTCACACCTGCTGCTGGCGCAACCCCCAATCACTCCATGCAGTCAGCGGGTGCAAGCAGGGCCGGCGCCATCAGTGCATGGGAGTGGCAGCGGCGGCAGCGGGAGCGGGGCTGCTGGCAGACAGGGGACCAGGGCCATGGCAGGAGGGGCCGGGCAGGGGCGTGGTGGATGGGCCAAGACCTGCCCCTGTGCCCACCGCAGCCTCGCGGCCCACAGTTCCTTTCAAGGTGCACGAATTTGTGCCCTGGGCCCCTAGTGTGTGTGTGTGTGTGTGTGTGTGTGTGTGTGTGTGTGTGTGTGTATATATAAGCATTTCATATATACATATATGCAATTTCACACATACATACAGTGGGGCCTTGACTTACGAGTGTCCCGACTAACGAGTTTTTCGAGATACGAGCCGTCTCTTGGCCCATTTTTTGCTTTGAGTTGCGAGCTAAAATTCGGGTTATGAGCCAGCTTCAGATACCCCACCGCTAGTTGAAGCAGCGAACGTCACAGTGAATGCCACAACATCAGCCCAGCATTCAATTTATTGTAATAGTGAAAATTGATTTGACATACGAGTAATTTGAGTTACGAGCTCTGTCACGGAATGAATTAAACTCGTAAGTCAAGGCCCCACTGTATATAAAAGCATTTCACACCCTGGCCAATGTGACTCAGTTGGTTGAGAATGGTTCTGTGCACTGAGGGGGTCACTGGTTCAGTCAGGTCACATACCTGGGTTGCAGGCTTGATCTACGGTCAGGGTGAGCACAACAATGTGCAACCAATCAATGTTTCTTTCTCATACTGAAGTTTCTCTCTATATATCCCCCTCTCCCTTCCTCTTTCTTTAAGATCAGAAAAACATATTTAAAAATAAAGAAAGAAAATCATTTCACACTAGAGGCCCAGTGTATGAAATTAGTGCACAGGTAGGGTCCCTAGCAGCTGCCAGCTGCTGGCCGGGGCCTTCCTTCATTCCGTACCTCCCCCTGGTGGTCAGCGCACGTCATAGCAAGCGATCAAACCCCCAGTTGGTCAAACTCCTGAAGGGACACTTTGCATATTAGGCTTTTATATATATATACACACACACACACACACACACACACACACACACACACACTAGAGGCCCGTTGCAGGAAGATTCCTGCAAAAACAGGGCTTCCTCAGGTCTATTCCTGCAAGAATAGGGCTTCCTGCGACCGGAGCAAAGCAGAGAAGGGAGCGAAGCCTGCCTCGGTGGGCTTCGCTCCCTTCTCCGCTGCCTGGCTCCACTCCTGTGTCCGCTGCCTCAGCTCCCTCCCTTCTCCGCCACTTCGCTCCCTTCTGCAGCGCTTGGCTTCCTTCTACACTGTCTTCAGCCTGCATATGCAAATTAACCGCCATCTTTTGGGGGGGTTAATTTGCATACTCATCCTGACTGGCTGGTGGGCATAGTGGAGTGACACCAATTTGCATGTTTCTCTTTTATTAGTGTAGCAGATACTATCTCATCTCTGTAGAAACCCTGCAACTTTTAAACATCTGTAAACAGGATGCAGAAGAATACAAATTTAACAGAGTACTAAATAGGCTCAGGGTTTTAAAGACAATGTTCCCACCTTAAACCATTTTTAAAAAAATATATTTTTTAATTGATTTCAGAGAGGAAAGGAGAGGGAGCGAGAGATAGAAACATCAATGATGAGAGAGAATCATTGACTGGCCGCCTCCTGCACACCCCACAATGGGGATCGAGCCCACAACCCGGGCATGTGCCCTGACTGGGAATCGAACCGTGACCTCCTGGTTCATAGGTCAACACTCAACCACTGATCCACGGCAGCTGGGCCCACCATAAACCATTTTTAAAAGTATATATTTTATTGATTTTTTACAGAGAGGAAGGGAGAAGGATAGAGAGTTAGAAACATCGATGAGAGAGAAACATCGATCAGCTGCCTCCTCCACACCCCCTACTGGAGATGTGCCCGCAACCAAGGTACGTGCCCGTGACTGGAATCTAACCCAGGACCCTTCAGTCCGCAGGCCAACACTCTATCCAGAGAGCCAAACCAGTTAGGGCCATAAACCATTTTAAGATAGTAAACTGGTGACAGTGAGGCACCATCTATTCCCCAGTATGAGCACCTCACCACCACCTCTACAAAGCACCCTATGCTCACTTCAAATAGTGCACTCAGCACTCAATATGATAAGTCAACTATTTAGTCTGGATGGCTAAACTAAGAGGCCTTGAGAGAGACTATGGTTCATTTTATTACATATCCCTAGTTTAGTTAATTACCAAGTAAATTAGCTGAATGGAAGGATAAATGCAGCATTTAAAACAATTATGTAACCTGGGGACTGGAACCACCCATGATGATTATACTTGCATCTCAATGTACATGTGTTTATGTGTAACTTCTCAAATCCCTCTTGCTCTAGCTAAGTTATTCCAATTTGTCATGACTTCTCCAGCCTCATTTAGATGTTACCAGAAAGTAAAAAAAGAACTCACAAATAATTGCATAACTCTCACATCTAGATTTACAAGGAAACAAGGAAAAAGTCAGTTTTTTCCACATACAAAGATAAGCCTATGTTCTTTTAATTCAATCATTACAATACCTACAATTCTTTTAATCTTGAGAAAAGGGAAATTTATATAATACTCTAGAATATAGAATAATATAAGATTTGGACTTCTAAAGGAAAGAGGGCCCTTTGGTGGGCTTCTTGAGCACCTCAGAAAGGGAGCACTAAAAGAAACTTCAAAGGAGCTAAGGAGGAATTTATTCCAATACCACCATAAAATTATACTTCCATGATCCCCTCACTTCATTCAACTGATAATCAAATAGAAAACCTGAACATCCAAAGAGAAGAATCAAAATAGTTAATCAAAAATAGGAAAAAAATTAAGCAACTTTAAAAAAAAAAACCCACTAAACTAGAAAAATTTATACAAGTGAGGAAATTTGAGATTTCCCTTTCTTTTCTCTAACAACAAACAGGAGCAAATATTTATTGCTTGACATATGTGAATAAAGTAAACAAAGTTCCTTCCCTCCTAGACCTTACATTTAATGAGGAAGACAGACAACAAACAACAAACATCCTATATAATAAAAGCCTAATATGCTAAGTGCCCAGTCGTCTGGTCGGCCTTTCAACCAATCAAAGCATAATATGCTAATGATATGCTAAGGCTGCTCAACTGCTCACTGTGATGTACACTAACCACCAGGGAGCAGACACTCCGACTGGTAGGTTAGCTTGCTGCTGGGGTCCTGCCTATCGGGACTGAGCAAGATGGGCCAGACATGCCCTGGAGCCCTCCCATGGTCCCTCCCCAGCTAGCCAACCTCCCGCATTCCTCCCTGGCCCCGATTGTGCACTGGTGGGGTCCCTCAGCCTGGCCTGTGCCCTCTTGCAATCCGGGACCCCTCATGGGATGTCGGAGAGCCAGTTTCGGCCCGATCCCACAGGCCAGGCCAAGGGACCCCACTGGTGCACAAATTTGTGCACGGGGCCTCTAGTATCAAATAAGTGGATCTGATAATATTCTATAAAGTGATAAGTGCTATTTTTTGTTTAAGTCAGAATAGGGGTGGGGGCAGAGACAGCTACAATTTTAAATAGGGTGGTCAAGTAGGATGTTATAGCAGAAAAAATAACCAATGCAGTGGCCCTGGTATGTTCAAAGAACAGCCAGGAAGCCAGCATGGCTAAAAATAAAAAAGCAAAGCAGAGAAGTGTAGGAGAGGAATTGAGATAAATAATGGAGAGCCCATCACAACGAAGAGCCTTGTAGTCTGACAGTAAAGATTCTAAGTGAAATATGGAACAACCAAAGGGTCTAAAGCAGGGATGAGACACATGACTCATTTTTTTCAAGCATTACTCTGCTGGCATGAGATTTTAGGGAAACAAAAGAGGAAGCAAAAAAATCAGTCAGAAGACTAGAGATCTTAGTTCACAGATCATGGCTAAAGCTAAATTCCAATCAGTGTTAAGAAATGTTCAGATTCTGGATATATTTTGAAAGTAGAGCCAACAGATTTTCTCATGGACTAGATGTGGTGTGTGAATGTGTGCACGGGTACACCAATGAGAAGGTAGACCTGTAATCAAAGATGTATTCAAAGACTTTGGCTGGAGCAGCCAAAAGTATAAAGTTACAACCAAATGAGATGGAGAAGACTATGGGCAGAACAGGTTTCGGGAGAAAAGATCCCAAACTCAGTTTTGGACTGGACTATGAAGTCTTTATTAGATACACATGTAAGTGGTGACATTAAATAGGTGGATAAATATATGAGTCTGGAGTTTAGAAGTCTGAGCTGTCCTGGGATATAAGTTTACTAATCATAGGCATTTAGATAGTGTTTACAGTCACAAGACTGGACACTACCCCCCAAAAAAGTAAAGACAAAAAAGGAGGATTAAGGACTGAGGTTTGGCACATTCAAGTATTAAAGTAAAGATCAGGAAGAACAAGGGGAAATGAAGAAGAAAAGAAGGAGAAAGGAGGGAGGAGGGAGGAGGGAGGAGGGGAAGGAGGAGGAGGGGCAGGAGGAGGAAGGGAAGGAAGAGGAAGGGAAGGAGGAGGAAGGGAAGGAGGAGGAAGGGAAGGAGGAGGAAGGGAAGGAGGAGGAGGGGAAGGAGGAGGAGGGGAAGGAGGAGGAGGAGGAGGAGAAGGAAGGGAGGGAGAAGGAAGGGAGGGAGGGAGGGAGGGAGGGAGGGAGGAAGGAAGAAGAAAGAAGAAAGAAGAAGAAGAAGAAGAAGAAGAAGAAGAAGAAGAAGAAGAAGAAGAAGAAGAAGAAACAACAACTAATGAAAAAAATCAAGCGTGTAGAAGGGAAATGGAAAAAGTGCATCAAGGAGGAAGGAGTTATCAACTATGTCAAAAAGCTCTATGAGATCAAATAAGATAAGGGCTGAAAATAAACATCAATTTTAAGATAAGTCAAAATGGTTGGAAAATAATTTTTTAAATGTTGAAAAATGGGACTGGCCTGATACTTTGATGAACCAAGAGTATGATCCTATGGGAGAGATTAATTTAATATTTTAAAATAGATGTTTGGAAAATTTTCCAGAAATATCAGACACATGAAACTAAAATGAGAAAAAAAATTCCCAACTAGAAATTATGAGAATGCATATTAACAATCATCAAGAAAAACAAATGGCTAAGTTCCCCACTTCTCCTTTTCCATTCTCAATCCCTTCCTGGAAGCTTAAACTAATTAGTTAGATTTTTTTTTAAAAAAAAAACAAACCTTCATATTCTTTTTCAGGAAGTCTGGGCAAAAGTCTTTATTGTCACTTTTAATATTAAACACAATCTAACTTCTACAAATGCAAGGACTGCTAATCTAGCTCTAATTTTCCATGAGACAAGGTACAGTAGATCAAGATCTGTGATTTCTTATCTTCTATAAAATTAGGATTCATTAGAGTCCAACTCTGATTCATTTTGTATAGCTATAGCCACTATATAGTTTAGATAGTTACACTTTGCTGATAAATTCTCAAAATTAAAAGCAAACACAAAATGGGGAAAAAGGCAGGACATCTGTAATACTTTCTACAATAAAGATAAATTTAAAAAATAAAATAAAAGCAACACATATACACAGATCAATCACTTCAAAATAACTTCATTAACTGTTTATGCATAGATTATAAATCTGTCCCACAAATTTACCAATCAAGTGTTTCAGTAGTCCACAAAATTGTCTTAAAAACTAGATCATCTTTGAATAGTCTAGCTACAGTAACCTTAATGCAATCATATTAACTATATTGCTGAGGCGCCAAGAATCTCTGTAATGCGAACTTGACTTTCTATTCAGCAAGTCCTCATCCTCCAGTTTAACCATACTTATACTCTAAAGGAGACTGTGCAATTAAGAGACTGTACAACTTCAGTAATACCTATATTTAAACTGAGTATTATTCATATTCCACAGTTCATCATTACATCTAATCCACTGATTTACAATGGCTAAGAAGGGACAACAGATTCATGGATGCTCACTAAACACCTACTGATCTATAGCATCTCAGTTGCAAATTTCTGGTGATACCTAATATTAACAACAACAACAAAAAACAGGAAAATATTCTAAGCCATCAGATGACTTAACTGAGAGAAATAAACCAGTATGTAGCCCTGGCTGGTTTGGCTCTGTGGATAAAGCATCAGCCTGTGGACTGAAGGGTCCTGGGTTCGAGTCCGGTCAATGGGCATGTACCTCAGTTGCAGGCTCGATCTCTGTCCCTGATGGGGCACGTGCAGGAAGCAACCAATCAATGTGACTCTCACATCAATGTTTCTCTCTCTCTGTCTGTCCCCCTCCTTTCCACTCTCTAAAATATTAATGGAAAAATATCCTCGGATGAGGATTAACAACAACAAAAATAAATAAATAAATAAATAAACAAACAAATAAATGTTTAAAAATAAATAAGTAAACCAGTATGTATACTGATGACATATTTACCTTAATAAAACTGCTAATGTGACACTTTCAAGTTAAGTATAAACGAAGGCAACATACAAGTTCAAAATGTTTTGTGTTTAACACAATTCTAAGGAAAAGAAATATAAACTACTATTTAAACTCTTTTTTTTTTTTAAGTGAAAGAGAGTTTATTGGTGATGAAGTGAGACAGAGAGTAGCTACACCAGACAGAGCAGCCACTTAAACTCTTACAGACTTATGGATTGGCTTGAATCTTATTTTCCCTATGGTATGATTTGTAGCATAGATGACTTGTAGCATATCTAAATCTGTGTCTAACAATCCATTTTATAAAAGGGTTCTGTTGAAGTCTCAAAATAACTGCTGACAAGTCTATTTTGATTTGCCTTTTAAAGCCATAAGGAATGGAGATATGTACATGACATACACTAAAATCTAGAATATATAAAGATGACAGTAAGAAAGGCTCCTGGATAATAATGGTAACCACACCTATCTCTGTAAAAATGGAGGAAATTGCCCTAACTGGTTTGGCACAGTGAATAGAGCGTCGGCCTGCGGACTGAAGGCTCCCAGGTTCGATTCCAGTCAAGGGCATGTACCTTGGTTGTGGGCACATCCCCAGTAGGGGGTGTGCAGGAGGCAGCTGATAGATGTTTCTTTCTCATCGATGTTTCTAACTCTCTATCCCTCTCCCTTCCTCTCTGTAAAAAACCAGTAAAATATATATATTTTTAAAAATGGAGGAAATTATATCCTGGCCAGTGTGGCTCAGTTGCACCAGGAAGTTGCCAGTTCGATTTCCAGTCACGGGCACATGTCTATGTCGATGATGTGTGTTGCACTCTCCATTGATGTTCCCCTCTCTCCCTCCTCTCTCTCTCTCTAAAAAAAAAAAAAAAAAAAAAAAAAAAAAAAAATCAATAAACTGTTCTTTATTAAATAAGAAGGGGAGGGAGGATTATGACATATGCTACAACATGGATGACCCTGAAGACATTAAATAAATCAGTTAAAAAAATGCAAATACTCTATGGTTCCACTTATATGAGGTACTTAGAGTATTCAAAATCATAGAGACAGGAAGTGGAATGGTAGCTGCCAGGGGCTGAAGAGAGAGAAGTTATTGCTTAAAGGGTACAGAGTTTCACTTTTTCAAGATGAAAAGAGTTCTGGAGATGAATGGTGGTAATAGCTGCATAAAAATATGAATATACTTAATACTACTGAGCTATTCATGTAAAAATGGTTAAGATAGTACATTTTATGTTAAATGTACTGACCACCATAAAAAATGTAAAATAAATTTTAAAAAATTTCATTTCTTCACATCAAAAGATATCATACCATGTTTATTTAGGTATTTCTTTGGTAACCTCTAATCTTTAGTCTTTTTCCTGTGACTGGCATATTTATAATAGTGACCAATTTCAGACAAATTTATTGGTCAAACCATGAAGAGATTTATAATGAATAAAATTATATTACATTAAAATTCAGATTGAGCCCTAACCAGTTTTGCTCAGTGGATAGAGTGTCAACCTGCAGACTAAAGGGTCCCAGGTTTGATTCCAGTCAAGGGCAAATACTGGGGTTGTGGACTCGATCCCACTAGGAAGCAGCCAATCAATGATTCTCTCTCATCTTTGTTTCTATCTCCCTCTCCCTCCCTCCCAACCTTTCCCTTCCTCTTTGAAAAAAAAAATCTATGTACTAGAGGCCCAGTGCACGAAATTCGTGCATGGGTAGGGTCCCTAGGCCTGGTCAGTGACCAGGGCCAATAGGGGCCTTCCAGCTGCTGGCCAGGGCCTCCCTTCCCTGGCTGCCAGCCGGGGTCTTCCTTCATTCCGCGCCGCCCCCCTGGTGGTCAGCGCACATCATAGTGAGTGATCAAACTTCTGGTCTCCCAGTTGAATTCCCAAGGGGACACTTTGCATATTAGCCTTTTATATATATAGGAGATAAAAGGCTAATATGCTAAGTGTCCATCCAACCAGTCGCTATGATGCGCACTGACCACCAGGGGGCAGATGCTCAATGCAGGTGCTTCCGTGACACGCACTGGCCATTTACAGAGAAATGGCACTGCGGACCTGGTGCCCACAAATCGTCTTTCCCCAAGTGGAACACAGGCCTCATCACTACCCTGGAGCAACAGCCCACCAAACTACAGCCGATGCTGCCAAGACCCCATGGCGCAAAATGCGGTCAACAGCCCAGCCCAGCCCAGAAATGGTCGCCATGGGTGCCAGATAATGACGTCACATAGCAACACCTGACTTCCTCTCCCTAGCAACTAGCCTCCTTGGAGTTTTCTTAGCCCAGGAACACGACTTGCTTTATGGCCAGGTACAAACATTTTACACTTTAACCAAATGTCTGTGAAGTGTTTTCCCGTGCCTCATCTCATTTGATCCTCACAGAAGTCCTGGATTAGGTAGATAGGAGACTCAGTGGAATCCTATTTTCTTTTCATTAGCCGGAAAACGGAGATTTAGAAAGCTTAGAACTTGACCCAACTGAAAAGAAATGGTGGATCTTGAAAATGACTTCAGATTTTCTCACTGCATAGAATATAGTCAAACATTGCTGCAGTTAAATATTTTACCCTTTGTTCTCCCTGCATGATCTACAATAATAATCTGCTTCATGTTGATATTTACTGCTGTGTTACTGACAATTACCTGAAAGAGAAGTTGGGGTGCTTCACTGGGCTGGAAAAAGTTTAGCTAAACCAGAAAGCAGGTCTAATTAAGCAAGTTTATTCTATATATATAAAAGGCTAAGTTGACTCGTGCATGCACGATACATATAAAGCTCTCACTGGGGGCAATCGCACGCGTGTGTTTCGATCTGTCATTGTCGATCGTGAATTTGGTTGACGCTTCTATAAGAAAGGGAAAATAGCAATATTAAAATATTTCTTCTAATTAATTTCCTTTCAATGTGCACAAAGTCGTGCACTGGGCCACTAGTGTGTGTGTGTGTGTGTGTGTGTGTGTGCACTCGCGTGCGCATGTATATTTTTTTAATTCAGATTGAGCTTCCTGTAATGGCTGCTTCCTAGAAGGCGCTGTCACATGGAACCTTTTAGCCTCAGAATTCCGAGCTCCAGGAAGGGAGTATTTCAACTCAGGTAGAGTTATACCTATATCATTTCTTTAAAACCTTCAGCACTCAAAATCCAGCCATCTCAAGGTCCCAACATCATGACCTCAGTTTCAGCACAACTGTTCATAGTCTTCATTTCACTGCTTTTGTTGTTGCCTGTTGTTGAAGCAGTAGAAGCTGGAGATGCAACTGCTCTCTTTTTAGGTGTGGTTTTCTGCATTACAGGCATTTGTGCTTGTTTTGGGGTATAGCACGAAAGAGAAATAAAGAGGTGTAACTTTGAAGGGCCTCCTGAGTCAAACCTTGCCCAGAAAATATTTGAATATTTAGGTTAAAAACTGAGCTTTGGTGTCTAAGAGTTCCCAAGAAATAGTAAATACGGTAATTTTACATTCTTAGTTTCCCTATAAATGGGAATAAATTTATATATGTTAAATGGAAAAAAAAATTCTTTTTCACAACAAATAACGCACTGAAAAATGCAGTCTATAATTTATTTGATAGTTAAAAAGAGGGTCAAAGAAGATGTCTGTAATTTGCATAATATTTGATCATCTCATAATTTTCAAAGCACATGAAATTGGAACAAGGAAACTCTTGCCCAGAATCCTAGGAAGTTGTCACTATTCAGTTGTAATTACTGCCTCGTGCATTGTTAAGGAGTCTCTTCCCTATATTTTTATTAGATTTTTGTTTTGTTATCTCCCAAGTCAATATTGTACTTAGATATTAGATATCAAATATAGTCAGTCAAAATTTAAAACTTTTATTTTTGGGGAGAAAAGTAGTGAAAACTATATTCAATGTACCTAACATTGAAATGGAGAAAGATTTAATGTAAAAAAGTACTTTGTATTGACATTAAAATAGGGAAGAGATTTAATGTCAAAAATAAAAGCTTTTATACTAACAACCCCATGGTGAGAAATAGTATATTAAATATAAGCCCATTATAAGTTTAAAAAACTAAAATTCAGATTAATGAAAAAAATAATTTTTTTTCTGTTTTTACTGCAAAAAGCTTTATTGATTCCATTTGGTCCAAGGCATAGGGAATGGCTTCGGGCAGAGAGCCGATCAATATTTTATATACATATTTATTACTGATTTCAGAGAGGAAGGGAGAGGGAGAGAGAGATAGAAACATCAACGATGATAGAGAATCACTGACTGGCTGACTCCTGCACACCCCCCCCTACTGGGAATCGAGTCCGCAACCTGGGCACGTGCCCTTGACCGGAATCGAACCCGGGACCCTTCAGTCCACAGGCCAGCGCTCTATCCACTGAGCCAAACTGGCTATGGCTAACCTAGTTATTATTAACAGGAAAGGAGTAAAAGGAAGACTAGATAATATAGGCATGCCATTTATACAGCTTTGCCAAGAAGCTGCAATTAACACTCTACAGGTCTATTCCCTGCGAACTGAGAGGGGAAGGGACTGGAGAGAGGCAGTTTAGATACATGCCCAGTAAGGTCTAGATGATGTGGGAGGATGCTTACCTGTCAGTCACCTGGGAACAAGTTGGTGGCCAGAATAGGCATGGCCACCACCACGGGAAGATTTGATATTTAAACTCCTGCAAAAAGGGAGTTTCCTCTCTTGGCTCTTGTGCTCTAAGCCAGTGGTTCTCAACCTTGGCTGCACATTAGATCACCTGGGAATCTTTATAAAATCCTGATTTCTGGGCCTCATCCTCTGGAAATTCCATTTCTTTGTTATGGGGTGAGGCCACAACATTAGTAACAAAGAAACAGAATTTCCGGAGGATGAGGCCCAGAAATCAGGATTTTAAAAAGATTCCCAGGTGATTCTAATGTGCAGCCAAGGTTGAGAACCACTGCTCTAAGCCCTCTTGTCCTCTTGAAACTCCCGTTGCAGGAGGCAGCTCCCCTGCATTCGCCCCATGTGGCTCAAGGCTATGTCGGACCCACACAATGGACTAACGGACTGTAATTAGCCTGATGCTACACTGGACTCAGCTCCACTATAGAAGGAAACTCTGGATACTGGCCTGCTTTGCTTTTGGCTCTGCTGGAGCCCCAGCTGCACATTTTCCAGAACTGGTTTAAGCCCAATGGGACTTTGCAAATCGAGGAATGTAACTTTACGCAAATAAAAACCACTCGTTCTCCCATGGGGGCTTCTGGAAATTCTTATTTCAGTGGTGACCCAAGAGCTCCAGTCCCACTAGTGACGGAGGAATTCCACTCATCCAGGCCTCTAGCAACAGCAACATTGATAAAATAGGAAACAACTTAAATGTCTAACCACAGAAGGGCTAAATACCATAAAGTATTTCCTTACAATGGATTTCCAAATGCCACGAAAACTGAAAATAAATAAATGAAAATAGCACGCATCAATTAGGTTGAATTTCACAATTACAACACTAGAAGTAAAACATGTCCAACAAAATACTTCCAGAAAGCCTGTTATTTGGCAAGCAGCTCTTTCAGCATAAGCTTAACATGTATCTGTCATAAATATAAAAGGAAATTATTCCAACTTATAAAACCCATTTACCAATTTGAAATATCAAGACTTCAAATCTTTATCTCCAGCCCATCTCTCTCTCAGAGCTTCAGACTGCCTATTGAAAATGTCTGCCTGAATGGACCATGCATTATTCAAATACTGGGCATTATCTTTACCAAATCTGCTCTTCTCTATCTCAGTAAGTTACAACACTATTTGCACAGTTATCAAGATAAATCTGAACTGTGGTACATCTACACGATGGAATACTATGCTGCTCTAAAAAGGAAGGAACTCTTACCATTTGCAACAGCATGGATGGAATTGGAGAGCATTATGCTAAGTGAAATAAGCCAGTCAATGAAAGAAAAATACCACATGATCTCACTCATTCATGGATAATAGAGACCATTATAAACTTTTGAACAGTAATAGATACAGAGGCAGAGCTGCCTCAAACAGATTGTCAAACTGCAGCGGGAAGGCCGGGGAGGGTTGGGGGGGACGAGGGGGGGGGGGGGGGCAAGAGATCAACCAAAGGACTTGTATGCATGCATATAAGCATAACCAATGGACATAAGACACTGGGGGATAAGGGAGGCTAGGGGACTGTCTGGGGGGGGGGGGGGGAGGAGGGGGGAATGGGCACATATGTAATACCCTTTGTAATACTTTAAGCAATAAAATTTAAAAAATAAAATAAAATAAAAAAGATAAATCTGGACTCTTCCTAGCCCATCAGTCATTTCCAAGCAAGCATAATGTCCCATATCATTCTACCTCCTAAAAACTTAGATGCTATCCCACTTCCATCTCTACTACCTAGAGCAGACCATCATTTTCTCTCACCAGAATTGCAACCATCTTCCAAAGGTCTTTCCTGTTCCAATGAAATTAATTACACCAACACAATCAAGATGTTCTTTTAACAAACAAAAATATGATCAAGATAGATTAACCGCCTTAAAATTTTGAGACAGGTTTATCAATGTAAAACATTCAAACCTATATAGACTTTTTGTGAGTTTATTTGAGTCAAACTATCAACAATTGCTGGGAAGCAAAATCTCAATGGATTGAGATAATGCTCCAGAGAATGGCAGTTTTACACCTTATTTTATACATTATAATTAAAAATGAAGATATAAATGGGTTACATGAAATCCACTTCTGATAGTGTGGGAAAACGAAAAGGGTGGGGAACCTCTGGGATTGGATGAAAAGTAAAATGACAGACATATACATTTTTTACACAGGTGGGTACAAGATAGTTAACAGTCAACAATTAACATGAGAGGATTTATGGTCTCCACCCTGGTGCACTGGTTGTGCCCTGAGGGGTCTAGAAAAAGGTGAGTTACCCTGACATTCCAAAGTTATGGTAGATGTAAAAGAAAATAGATACACTGTTAAGGTAAAGATAGACTTTTGTCAGGGAAGATTCTAGCCTATACAAAACTACCTGCCATAACTGCTTTTAGTTTAAAAAGTTTTAATTTCAAACCATCCTTTGTGGTCACTTTAAGTCTCTGAGTTTGCAAGGCCTCCATGCAGGCCTTCTTTGAGCTTGTCAGGTTAGCACACAGCCCTTTCTTGTCCATAGCTATCTACTATGCTCAGGTTAAAATCCTGACTCAAAAGGCCCATGATTTGGCCCTTATTAACACCTCTATCCTCACCATTCTACATGCACAGCTACATTTGGGTCTTTGCACATACAGTTCCCTGCCAGAAGCCCTTCTCTTCTTAAACTCTTCTTCACCTTGGTTAATTCCCAATTTGTCCTTCTACTTAAACATTCTTTCCTTTTTTTTTTTAACATATTTTATTGACTTCAGAGAGGAAGGAAGAGGGAGATAGAAACGTCAATGATGAGAAAGAATCATTGATTGGCTGCCTCCTGCGTGCCCCCTACTGGGGATTGAGCCCACAACCCCGGCATGTGCCCTCGGCCAGAATCAAACCCGGGACCCTTCAGTCTGCAGGCTTATGCTCCATCCACTGAGCAAAACCAGCCAGGGCAATGTAAACATTCTTTACTTTGGAAAGCTTTACTATGCCAACACGCAGATATTCTTATCTGCTCCCAGAATTTACTTCGATTGTATCACTTAACAAACTGTGACTTAAGTGTCCATTTGCTCAATGAGGGCAGGGACTGAGTCTTGTTCACCATCAAAGCTCCAAAACCCAGTTCAAAGGTTTACAACTTAAACTTCCTTTAAAAAGCAAGATGGCAATTTCTTTCAAGTTGCAATTAACTTGCTCTTGGGTGGCCTGAAACCCATCTTGAACATTGTTGTTTTTAATAAGTTCTCAACAACCAAAGAGATAAATGGGACATCCAGCTAAGAACATTAATTCTTACAAAAGTGTTCTGTAGACCTGGCCGGCTACACAACACTTTTGTTGTGTTGAGCATCATCCTGGACAACAAAAGGTGATGGGTTCATACCCAGTCAGGGCAACATACCCAGGTGGCAGGTTCAATCCCCAGTCAGGGCATGTGTGGGGCGCTGCAACAATCAATGTCTCGATCTATCTCTCCCTCCCCCTACCATTCTCTAAAATAAATAAATAAATAAGAAAGTGTTTTGTAGAAATACCGCCCCCTAAATAGTGTGTATGTATATATACATATATGTATATATATACATATACATATGTATATGTATATGTACGTATATATATATACACACACACACATATATACACATATGGGGCTATTCAAAATATTGAGACATAATGTAACACAGAAATATTTGCAATAGATTGTTAAGTGAAAAAAAGCCTCAGATAAATTTCTAGAAGTGTGATGGTGAAACATTTTATGAGTATAAATACTTTACAGCTTTTGTTATACAATAATGTATTATCTACCCTCCTAACCTTTCTCCCCCTGCCAAAGGCTGAACCAATTTACAATCCCACCAACTATATACGATATACCCCATCTATATTTAATCTTTTTGAGTTGAAAGATTTAAAACAATGCTATGTGATTGGCCACAGTACAAACTAGTTTAAAGTACTGCAATGTTTGGGGATGTTTCAGAAAGTTGTCTCTTACAACAAATATGAGATCAGAGGATTCTGCTTATAGTGAATGGTTAGTAAAACTTGGAGATGGCAAACTTGATAGCAGTTTTCATTCAGGAATGGATATTATTGAAATCCCCTGTGAAATGATTTGTAATGGATCTATTATTGAAGCTACCT
Organism: Myotis nattereri; assembly: GCF_964212035.1. Classification (NCBI taxonomy): domain Eukaryota; kingdom Metazoa; phylum Chordata; class Mammalia; order Chiroptera; family Vespertilionidae; genus Myotis; species Myotis nattereri. The sequence continues at coordinate 52,627,796 of NC_138077.1, forward strand.
TTGGAAATACTATATCTATAGATAATATTCAAAAAATATATCTAAACATGCAATTTTTTGTCCAAAAAAATGAGCATGTTTGCGTTGGTGGTATAGTGGTGAGCATAGCTGCCTTCCAAAAAATGAGCATGTTCAAAAAGTAAATGAAGACATTTTGGATATACTCGATGGAGATTTTCACACATACTTGAGTGATGATTCCATTGATTCCACAGATGATGCTGAAAAGGAAAATTTTCCCATCGAATTTCTTAATAGTATTACTCCTTTGGGAATGCTGTGTCATAAATTAAAATTGAAAGTGTGTGCAATCATCATGCTATTGAGAAATCTTAATAGTAAATGGGGTCTTTGTAATGGTACCAGATTTATTATCAAAAGATTACGACCTAACATTATCAAAGCTGAAGTATTAACAGGATCTGCAGAGGGAGAGGTTGTTCTAATTCCAAGAATTGATTTGTCCCCATCTGACACTGGCCTCCCATTTAAATTGATTCAACGACAGTTTCCCGTGATGCCAGCATCTGTGATGACTATTAATAAATCACAAGGACAAACTCTAGACAGAGTAGGCATATTCCTACCTGAACCCGTTTTCACACATAGTCAGTTATATGTTGCTCTCTGTCGAGTTTGAAGAGCATGTGATGTTAAAGTTCTAAATAATTCATCACAAGGGAAATTAGTCAAGCACTCTGAAAGTGTTTTCACTCTTAATGTGGTGTACAGGGAGATATTAGAATAAGTTTAATCACTTTATCAGTCATTGTTTGCATCACTGTTGTTTTTATATCATGTTTTTGTTGTTTTCATATCATGTTTTTGTCGTTTTTCTATCATGCCTCTGTTGTTATATCCTTTTGTTACTGTTTATTTAATAAATTTATATATTATTTTCATATACATTTTACTAATTTCCTTTAATCTCTCACACTTCTATTATAGAGAAAGGGCAAATACCAATATCAAAATATTTCTGCTAATTAACTCCCTTTTAATGTGCATGAATTTCATGCACCGGGCTACTAGTTATTCTTATAAAAGTGTTTTGTTAGAAGATTCAATCTTGACAATGTTGAATCTTCAAGCCACAGATGATTTTCCTTAGTCATATTTTTCCTTTTTGTCATCAAATTCTGTTTTATTGTTGTTTATAAAGTAGATATTTTATTTTTTAAGTATATTTTTATTGATTTCAGAGAGGGAGAGAGAGATAGAAACATCAATGATCAGAGATAACTATTGATCAACTGCCTCCTGCACACTCCACAATGGGTATCGAGCCCCAAACCCAGGAATGTGCCCTGACCGGCTATCAAACTGTGACCTTCTGGTTCATAAGTCGAAGCCCAACCACTGAGCCATGCTGGTTGGGCAAGTCCTACATATTTTATGTTGACTTCATTTCTATTTATTTTATATTTTTTGTTATTAATTTAAATGGGATTTCCCTGGTAATGTTTTTATTTCCATCTGCTTATTGGTATATAGGAAAGTTACTAACTTTATTTAATGTATGAACATTCAAAGGCCTTTTAAAATTTTTATTAATTTTCATTATATCTGCCTTCTACTTAATCAGACCTAAATATTATAAGCTGAAAAAGACATGAAAAATATGATCAGAAAACGCATTCATCTCTGACCATACTCAAGAAGCTAAATTTCTCAAGGAAGACATTTGCAAATAAAGAGCAGAAAAAATTGCACAGCCATGAACTTGGGAGAAGACATTGGATGGAAGTTAATGGAAAAGAACCATTCCACTCAGAGTTCATCTGCCCAAATTCTCATCTTAAAATGTGACTCACTACTAACTTTGAAATACTAAATTTATCTCACAAATTAACATATATGCGTTTTCCCAGAGGAAAACAAAAAGGATTGTCATGCCACAAAAATGTATCCTTGTTTAAGAGGAATCTCACTAAGTCTGGAATAGATTATGATAGGAAAATCACGAAAATCTTTTCAGTAGTGAACCATCTGGAATGATTTTTGTGTTACACTGTTAATTTGCAAGCGAAAGGGTGACTATGTTGCTTTACCTTCTTGTAGGCATTTGGTTACCCTTTCAGAGACTTCTGATCAAAATAACCTCTCAATTATGCTGATCATACATAATAAATTTTACCATACTAATGGTTTCCCTGTGATTAAGATTTTTTAAAGGCTGCCTCGTACTAGTACAGAAAGGGCAAAAGGACAGCTTTGCTTCATACTGTTTTTCTTCTTGTTTCACCCTCACATTCTTGTATGTCTCAAATATTTCACCTAGTTTCCACTCACATCTATGTCATAAAAATTTTCATGAGGACAGATTAGCTTTTAACACAAGCAATTTACCCAAATACTCCTTTTTCCATTACTCAAATTATACTTTTATAGCAATAAAGTTAAAACAAAAAAGAACAGAAAAAAATATACACAAAATTAAGCAATTAGCCTGATGTTGTTCAAGTACATTTATTGGTACTATGGTGGTTTCTGATCGATTTATTATTTTGATAACATCTCATTGCATGATGTAAAGCAGATAATAGAAAAAAAATCTAATAATTGAGACTTTAAATCCCCATTCCTACATTACCTACTACTCTAGTAATAATAAACCAATTGAGGGGGAAGGGGTTGATATTCCTTGGTAGAAAGCAAATCTTAAAATTTCTAGCACCCAAACAGCAAAATACAATAGATAAATCCTATACTATAATCCTTACTGTCATTAAGTTTGCTATGTCATAATGGCCAAATACTTTAAGTCGGACTTATTCATTATCTATAAAACTACGAATAATATTAACTAGTCTACTACTCCCCAAAGGAGTTTTGAGAATCCTATAATATCTGAGCTGGGGCATATCAAAGATAAATCATTTTAACTCTTCCGTTTTAAAAATAGAGAAAACAGCCCTGACCGGTTTGGCTCAGTGGATAGAGCATCGGCCTGCGGACTCAAGGGTCTCAGGTTCGATTCCGGTCAGGGGCATGTACCTTGGTTGTGGGCACATCCCCAGTGGGGAGTGTGAAGGAGGCAGCTGATCAATGTTTCGCTCTCATCGATGTTTTTAACTCTCTATCCCTCTCTCTTCCTCTCTGTAAAAAATCAACAAAATATATTAAAAAAAAAAAATAGAGAAAACAGTCCTAGTCAGCTTGGCTCAAAGCACTGGCCTGTGGACTGAAGGGTCTCGGGTTCAATTCCCATCAAAGGTACGTATCTCAGTTGCAGACTTGATCCCTCGTCAGGGTGCATGTGGGAGATAACCAGAGAGAAACATTGATGTGTCTCATTCACATCGATGTTTCTCTCTGTCTAACCTCCCTTCTACTCCCTCTAGAAATCAATGGAATAAATATCCTCGGGTGAGGATTAACAACAAATAAAAAAAATTGAGAAAACAAATCTATTCCACTAAGGTACTTAAAAGGAACTAGATAAATACGAAAGAATAAAATAGTAAATAAATATAAAGAATTATTAGTAAGAAATAAATTCTATAGAAGTTTAGAGAAGATGGAAGTCAGTGAGGGCTGCAATAATGAGATGACTTTTAACAAGGAGTCTTCAGTTTAAAAAACAAAAAAAGAAAAGAAGAAGAATAAGGGTATGTTTACTTCCTTCCCTAAAATTTACAAATATTAATAAAAAGAAAAAACAATTATTACAGGAAACTCCATCATGAAACTAGGGAATGGCTACAATCCCAAACCATTGATAAAAAGATATGTCCAATACAGAAAATAAGGACAAAATGAAAAGTGGAACTCCCACAATTCATTAATCTCAAGCAAAGTCCAGATTTTTAAATTAAATCAGAGTTCAGAAAAGTTCTATTAACCACATAGATAACATGATACCCAAACAAACCTCTGTCTCAGTCTTGGCTGAGGCTGAGAGGCACTATCTGCCAACTGCTTCCACATTGCAAATTGAAGTGCTAACCCAACTTGGACAAAACCTGCAAAGGAAGTTTTACAATACTTAGCTGATCACCCACCTCTGAGTATTTTTTTAAAGGGTGGAGGTGGGGAGGACTTAGATCTAAAGAAGAGATGGAAATTGGGGAAAAGGGATTTCTTTAGCGAGAGTTGTCAATAAGACTCTAGAATCAAAGAGGGATGGATTGGTTCTTTAAACCTCACCTCTAGCCTAGTAAAGGGGGCTTCAAGTATATCACTCTGAAAACTTTATATCTGTCTTTGGGAGATTAGGGACTCTGTGGAATGGTTATCTGACTTCTACCTGAGAAACTTAAGACTAGCATTTGATTGAAGTGATCCACCACAGCAGAACAGAACACAACTACAATTACAAAGTAGCTGCACTGTCATTATAGCTGGCCAAGGTGAGTGTCTCCCATTTAAAAATGTGTGCCACTTGAGTCTTGCCTTGGGCTTTAAATCCTGGAATGAGGAGACTTCTGCAGAAAGAGGCTGGAAGTATACCACTGGATGTCAAGGAACTGACAGAAATATCATAAACAACCACCCGGCCCAATAAGATGCATTTATGCCCTAGCCAGTTTGGCTCGGTGGATGGAGCGTTGGCCCAGGTTGCAGGCTGGGTCCCCAGTGGGGGTGTGCAGGAGGCAGCCAATCAATAATTCTTTCTCATCATTGATGTTTCTATCTCTCTCTTCCTCTCTGAAATCAATAAAAATGTATTTTTAAAAATTATTTTTAAAATTTAAAAAAAAATTAAAGAAGCATTTGCTTTTTGAGGCAGGATAGCAAGAAGCTAGGAAAATTCCTTGATAAGTGGATGGGGAAACTGAGGCAGATAGCTAAACAAACTGGCCAAGCAATTTACAGCCAGATACAGAACGTCACCAGGGAAGAAAAAGAAAGCCCAGGTGCCTGGCAACAGTCAAAACTGGCATAGAACCTTGTCCCAGGGTGGCCTTTCCTCCTCTGGCATATACTAGTAACAAGGTCATGCAGTTTAGACTCCCTGATCTCTCCTCCCTACAGATAACATCTAGTAAGCCTCAGTTGTATTTCAGCCCAAGAAGAGCAGCAAAGCCAGGCAGGCTAGGACCAGTTGCAATGAGAGGATCATTACTCCCTGCCCTGGTGCTTCCCAAGACTCTAAAAGGTCACACCTAGAAAAGCTGATGAATATTCTATTGAGATCCTTTCCTAAGACCTCCCCTCTAAACTCCCAGCCTTTAAAACACTAAAAAGGAGCCCTCCCTGATCAGGTAGTTCAGTTGGTTAGAACATCGTCACAATGTCATGGTTGTGGGGTCAATCCCTAGCAGGGCACATACAAGAAACAAGCAATGGGGAGAACCAAGATGGCGGCATAGGTTAATGCCGGAGTTTGCTGCCTTGAACAACTACTTCAAAAGTGAAACTAAAAAACGGAACAGACATCACCCAGAACCACAGGAACGCTGGCTGAGTGAAAGTCCTACAACTAGGAGGAAAGAGAAACGCATACGGACACTCAGAGGAGGCGCAGTGCTGAAGTCAAATTCTGAGGTGCGGAGTGCGCGGTTGGCGTTTTCAATCCGGAGGGAGTCGCAGACTCTGAGCTCCAGATACGGGCGAGTCTTTAGAGACCCAGACTCAAACAGGAGAAGCGGGACTGTCTGGCTTCGGTCAGAGCGGGTGCAGCTTTCTCTCCGAGGTTTGCAGCTGGTGCTGGGACTCAGAGAGGCAGAGCCCCTGGGGACAGGACTGAGAGCCGCCATAACTGCTCTCTCCGGCCCACCCTGTTGATCCTGTGCGACCCGCCCCGCCCAAGCCCTGCACAGAGGCATTTGCCGGATAGCCTCAGGCAAACGCTAGATTAGCACCTCCCTAGAGGACAGAAGTTCTCTCACTGCAGACACAGCTGATTCTCATAGCCACCTGGCCTGGAGGTCAAACCCTCCCTGGTATTAGCTACAACAATCAAGGTTTAACTATAAGACTGCGCACAAAGACCACTAGGGGGTGCACCAAGGAAGCATAACAAAATGCGGAGACAAAGAAACAGGACAAAATTGTCAATGGAAGATACAGAGTTCAGAACCACACTTTTAAGGACTCTTAAGAACTGTTTAGAAGCCGCCGATAAACTTAATGAGATCTACAAGAAAACTAATGAGACCCTCGATGTTATATTGGGGAACCAACTAGAAATTAAGCATACACTGACTGAAATAACGAATATTATACAGACTCCCGACAGCAGACCAGAGGAGCACAAGAATCAAGTCAATGATTTGAAATGCGAAGAAGCAAAAAACACCCAACCGGAAAAGCAAAATGAAAAAAGAATCCAAAAATGCGAGGATAGTGTAAGGAGCCTCTGGGACAGCTTCAAGCGTACAAACATCAGAATTATAGGGGTGCCAGAAGATGAGAGAGAGCAAGATATTGAAAACCTATTTGAAGAAATAATGACAGAAAACTTCCCCCACCTGGTGAAAGAAATGGACTTACAGGTCCAGGAAGCGCGGAAAACCCCAAACAAAAGGAATCCAAAGAGGACCACACCAAGACACATCATAATTAAAATGCCAAGAGCAAAAGACAAAGAGAGAATCTTAAAAACAGCAAGAGAAAGAAACTCAGTTACCTACAAGGGAATACCCATACGACTGTCGCTGATTTCTCAACAGAAACTTTGCAGGCCAGAAGGGAGTGGCAAGAAATATTCAAAGTGATGAATACCAAGAACCTACAACCAAGATTACTTTATCCAGCAAAGCTATCATTCAGAACTGAAGGTAAGATAAAGAGCTTCACAGATAAGGAAAAGCTAAAGGAGTTCATCACCACCAAACCAGGATTATATGAAATGCTGAAAGGTATCCTTTAAGAAGAGGAAGAGGAAGAAAAAGGTAAAGATACAAATTATGAACAACAAATATGCATCTATCAACAAGTGAATCTAAGAATCAAGTGAATAAATAATCTGATGAACAGAATGAACTGGTGATTATAATAGAATCAGGGACATAGAAAGGGAACGGACTGACTATTCTTGGGAGGGAAAGGGGTGTGGGAGATGCGGGAAGAGACTGGACAAAAATCGTGCACCTATGGATGAGGACAGTGGGTGGGGAGTGAGGGCGGAGGGTGGGGCGGGAACTGGGTGGAGGGGAGTTTTGGGGGGGGGGGGGAAGAGGAACAAATGTAATAATCTGAACAATAAAGATTTAATTTAAAAAAAAGAAACAAGCAATGAATGCATAAATAAGTGGAACAGCAAATCGATGTTTCTCTCTCTCTCCCTCTCTCTCTCTCTCCCCCCAATAAATAAATTTAAAAAAACACACACACACACATTTTAAAACCCTAAAGACCAAGGACCAGGTATGTACTCCCCCTCCGCCTTTAGGGAGCACACCCATGCCTTTCCCTGCCCCCTCTTCTTAACCCACAGGCTTGCATCTCCTCGCTCTACGGGAGCGCGCGCGGGGCTTGCAACCACAGGAGCAATGGGTAGTGGCAACTGGTCTCATCCCAGACTAACCCCCTGAACCTGTCTCCAACGCCCCCTTTTCTCTGACTTAGTGAGCCAAAGCAGCCCCACCTAGGCTCCCTCCTGTTGTTTCCTCTATCCAGTGGTCGGCAAACTGCGGCTCAGCAAACCGCAGCTTGCGAGCCACATGCGGCTCTTTGGCCCCTTGAGTGTGGCTCTTCCACAAATTACGGGCTCTTCCACAAAATACGCCTTCTGTGCATGGGCCACGAAGTTTCAATCGCACGGTATGTGCGCACCCACACGTGGTATTTTGTGGAAGAGCCACACTCAAGGGGCCAAAGAGCCGCATGTGGCTCGCGAGCCGCGGTTTGCCAACCACGGCATCTCATCCTAAGCCCTTCCTTGTTTCACTGTCCTCAGCTTTAATAAACATACTCTCAAAATCACCTGGACTTGTGTTGTGAAATCTTTGCTATACAAAATCAATAACCCACACACTACAGGCCTGCCCAAGGCAGACCCCACCCTAGGCCCAGTCCCTTTCCAGTAACACTTTTTTAAAAATATATGTTTTTATTGATTTCAGAGAGAGGAAGCGAGAGGGAAAAGAGAGATAAAAACATTAATAATGAGAGAGAATAGTTGATCAGCTGCCTCCTGCATGCCCCACCACTGGGGATCAAGCCCAAAGCCCAGGCATGTGTTCTGACCAGAATAGAACTGTGTGTGACCTCCTGGTTCAGGGGTGGGTGCTCAATCACTGAGCCACACCAGCCAGGCAGGCCCTTTCCAGTAACACTCTTGACAAGAGAAAAGCAGTTAGAGATCCCACTGATGGAGGTTGGGGAGTAATAATAATGCTAGTCTAACACACTCTCTAGGCTGTTGTTTTTTAACAACTTTATTGAGGTATAAATGACATACAATAACTGCACATACTTAAAATATACAATTTGATCAGTTTTGACACGTATATACCCATGAAGCCATCACCACAAGCAAGATAATAAACATATCTACCCTACCCCTTTACAATCTCTGTCTTCTGCCCCTTTCTTCCCCAGGTACTTTCTGTCACTATAAATTGATTTAAGTTTCCAAGAATTGTCTATAAATGGATTATTAGTATGCACTCTTTTTAATCTGGGTTCTTTTACTCGGTATACTTATTTTGAGATACATCCAGGTTATAGCATGTAACAATACTTCATTACTTTTATTATTGACTTAGTATTAAGTTTTAAGAAGATACCAGTTTGTTTATCTACTCACTTCATAAACACTCATGTACAAGTCTTCTTGTGGATATTTGCTTTCTTTTTGGTAAATTCCTAGGAGTGAAATGGCTGCATCATATGATAAGATTACACTTAACTTTTTAAGAAACTGTCTGTTTTTTCAAAGTGGTTTTGCCATTTTATATAATCCATAGGTGGTGTATGAGGATTCTAGTTGCTCCACATACTTGCCAATACTCAGTATAGTAAGTCTAAGTCACTTTACTAGGTTTGTAATGGCATCTCAGTGTGGTTTTAATTTGCATTTCCCAAGTGACTGAAAAAGTTGAGCATTTCTTCATATGCATATTTACTATTCATCCATCTTCTTTAGCTAGTCCTGAGAAAGAAGGCAGGCTTCTGGAAGGCTGTGACATTAACACTGAGTCAGAAAGGATGAATAGGAGTAAGCTAGGAAAAGGGGGTGGAGAAAGACTTCCAGACAAAGGGAACAAACAGCCTGTTCAAAGCCTAGAGGCAACAAAGAGTATGAGCTTGAGAAGCTGAAATAAAACCTGAGGAAACTAGAAATCCACATAAAATTTCCAAATTCTTAAACGTTGGCAACTTTTTAATCAATGTTAATTTTTAACATTATTCAGGCCAACACAATGCATGGCAAGCAGAGTATGTCTATGGGCCAAATAAGACCTGTTAGCCAGTTTGTAACCTCTGATGGAGAGGAACTAAACAGAAATAAAATCATTAATACAGTTTGATCCAATAGCCATACCAACATACGTATAGCTATTAGCTAAGATTTATACCCAGCAAACAAGAGTATATATCTCCTATTTAAACAATCATGGACCACTTTAAAAAACTGATTTATTAATCCACAAAGAAAATTTGTGTTTCATCAAGCAGATATATAACTAATCACACTAACCACCATGTAATGAAATTAAAAATAAAAGAACAACAACAACAAAAACACAAGCACAGGAATTTTTAAATTTTTCTAATAGTGTTAAAAAAAAAATCAAAACTACACAGTAAAAATACATGGTAAATAATGATTTTTAAAAAAACAAAAACAGTTCATATCAAATTGGTGAACTCTGTTAAAGAGAAAGCCACGGGCTCATAATAACATCACTGTTGCTAAAAGTCCAAGATACCAAACCTAGATTTTGTAGAGGTTCAGAAAAGACTTCCCCAAGGTGTGATACTTTGGTATGTAAATTATTTTGAGCTGAAGTCAATCAAGACCCTGCAAGCTCAAAAGAAACTTTTACCGCTCCTTAAAGAATATTGATTCCTGGTCAGTTGTGGGCTCCATCCCCAGAGGGGGATGTGCAGGAGGTAACTGATATCTCTCTCTCTCTCTCTCTCTCTCTCTCTCTCTCTCTCTCTCTTCCCCCCACCATCTGTATCTCTTTCTCTTTCTCTCATTCCAAAATCAATAAAAAGATTTTTTTTTTAAGAATATCAATTAGGTGCCTTGCCCATAATAAGAGTTATCAGTAGAAATAACTTTTTATGACCCATCTATAAGTCAGGGCAAACTTCTAATTATGGAACATTTATTCTTTTTATATATATACTAGAGGCCCGATGCACGAAGGTTCATGCAAGAATGGGCCTTCCTTCCCCTGGCTGCTGGCACTGCCTTTGTTCCAGCCCGAAGCTGCCTTTCCGCCTTCCCACGCTGCCCAGAGGTCCAGAGCAGCTGGGGCGTGAGGAATGTCTGCATCGTCACCATGGCACCTGTGTATGCAAATTAACCCGCCAGCTTTGGTGGGTTAATTTGCATGCTCACTCCTGATTGGCTGGTGGGCTTCCTGAAGGTACGGTCAATTTGCATCTTTCTCTTTTATTAGTGTAGTTTTTTAATTGATTTCAGAGAGGAAGGGAGAGGGAGAGATAGAAACATCAATGATGAGAAAGAATCATTGATCAGCTGCCTCTACTGGGGATTGAGCCCACAACCTGGGCATCTACCCTTACCAGGAATCAAACCATGACCTACTGGTTCATAGGTCGATGCTCAACCACTGAGCAATGCCAGCTGTGTGGAACATCTTTTCTTATTATTGTCTTGCAATGACCCTCTGAAGCCCCAAAATGCCTTACCTTATCCTTAGCTCAGAATGTCACATACACCTCACTTTCTCTTCCTATCTCTGAACCTTCTGCTATGTGGGGTTCCCAAGAATATGCACATATTAAATTTGGTTATTTTCTCTTATTAATCTGTCCCATGTTTGTATTACACTGTTTTTCCAATTAATGTAATTGTTTTTAAAACTTGTACAAGAAAAAATAAAATTTCATAATTTATTTAAAGGCAGAAGAGAAAAGCATTGCAGACCTATGGTATTGTTTAGGTGACATGAAAGAAAAATTAGAATGTAGAAGACACAGGAGAGAGAGTATATTAGAAGACCTTAGTAAAGTTTATCTCAAAAGCAATGTAGAGACACAGAATTTTTTTAAAAATATATTTTATTGATTTTTTACAGAGAGGAAGGGAGAGGGATAGAGAGTTAAAAACATCGATGAGAGAGAAACATCGATCAGCTGCCTCCTGCATACCCTCTATTGGGGATGTGCCCGCAACCAAGGTACATGCCCTTGACCAGAATCGAACCTGGTACTCTTCAGTCCACAGGCCGACGCTCTAGCCATTGAGCCAAACTGGTCAGGGCGACATTTTTGTGAATAAAATGAGAATTTTTGTGTATAAAAGTAAAGCTAATGAAATTACTATCTTAGAAAAATTATGAATACAAAACAATGATAATAGGTAGCTCTGGGTTGGGCAAAGAACAGGTTTCTAGCAAAGTGCTATAATGAAGTTGTCTGCAGTGGATAGTTACTGAGATCAGTCTGAGGTGTGACACAATAATTTTGGTACTAATAAGTGGGAAATACAAATATTATCACATCATTCACCGGCTAAAAACACTTTAATGGCTATCTATCTGCTACAATGCTAAATGATTTATCTGTTCCAGAGAAACAGAATAAGTGATGGAGTTAGAGACAGCCAGTAGGAAACTATGTACTACCTATTAGGTTAAAAAGACAGGGAGAGGACTTTTGTTGTTGACGGTATTACAGATGTCCTCCATTTTCCGCCCCCTTAGCCTCTTAGCCTCTGCCTCACCCCAGGCCTTCACCGAACTATTGTCTGTGTCCATATGCTATGCATGCATGCACATATATTTAAGTTCTTTTTAATATTTTCTGACCAACCCCCAACCTGCACCCCCCCCCCACCCCCGCCCCGAGATGTGTCAGTCTGTTCCATGCATCCATGTCTCTGGACCTATTTTATTCATCAGTTTATTTTGTTTATCAGATTTCACATATAAGTGAGATCATATGATAGTTGCCTTTCTCTGACCAGCTTATTTCACTTAGCATAATAATCTCCAGGTCCCTCCATACCATCTCAAAGAGTAAGAGTTCCTGCTTTTTTACAGCTGCATAGTATTCCATTGTGTAAATGTACCACAGCTTTATTAACCACTCATCTACGGATGTGTACTTGGGCTATTTCCAGATCTAGCTAGCTACACTAATAAAAAGATGCAAATTAACCATACCTTTGTGATGCCCACCAGCCAGTCAGGAAATAGTGATGTAATAAATTAACATCAAATTAACAAAAATGATGGGTTAATTTGCATACACAGGCACCAAGTGACCGGGGGTGGGCTGCTTGCGTCACCATGGCAACGATGCAGGTGTTCCACACTGCCCCAGCCGCTCCAGGCCTCTGGGCAGCATGGGAGGGGGAAAGGCAGCTCTGGGCTGGAGCCAAGGTGGAAAGGCAGCTCCGGCCAGAGTGAAGGCGGTGCCTGCAGCCGGGGGAAGGAAGGCCCATTCTTGCACGAATCTTCGTGCATCGGGCCACTAGATGTAAATAATGCTGCTTCAGGGTGCATATATTCTTTCTGATTGATGTTCTAAGGTTCTTAGGATATATTCCTAGAATTAGAATCACTAGGTCAAATGGCAGTTCCATTTTTAATTTTTTGAGGAAACATCATACTGTTTTCCATAGTGGCTATACCAGTCTGCATTCCCACGAGTGTTCCCTTTTCTCCACACCCAGGAAAGGACTTTATTATTATCTGCTTACATATTATAAAGAAGAATTCTAACACTCTTACAGCACTAGTCCTTGAATAAAGGCTCAAAACCAAATCTCCTAAAAAGCCTTTTCAAAGTATCTAGATCTGTGAGTCCTGTTCTCCCCAAAAGTTCTGAGTCAATAGTTCTGGAATAGAGTCCAAACAAAGGTATGTTGTATAAACCACTCTAAGTGATTCTGATGTGGAACTCTGGTTAAAAACTGCTTATTGACTATATAAATGGCTTCTCAAATAATTATTAAGCATTAAAATAAAAATTAAACTAAAACATTATTAATATAGAGAACAAAGGCCCTGACACTAAGTCACCTGTTGACTTTCTTTCTTAGAAACAAACTCTATTTTCATAATACAGTATTGTTATATTTTTACTTCAATGACTGCTACCAGCACCTGTGGCCAGACTACAGATGCTGGATTCAAATAAAAAGAAATGCCATTGTTACATATCTTGGACTCATAGTAAAGCAGTATTAGTAATGCATTAGTGCTATAGTCATAGGAAAGATTACACACAACTTACACAATAGCTGATTGATAAGCAACATATCTCCACAACAGCATTCTACAATTGTAAGAGGCAGTTTGAATTAAACAGTTGTGTAATTGGTACAGAATTTTTCCATTGTAAAAGCTAGCTTTCTGCCATACTTAAAAGATTGTAGTTTTAAAATAAATACTGTAAAAGCAAGATTACTTCTTAATATCTTAAAATATTAGATTCTTTTTAAGAGATAAATTATTTTTGCTAAGAATTCTTTTTCTATTTTTTAAAATACATTTTTATTGATTTCAGAGAGGAAGGTAGAGGAAGAGAGAGACAGAAACACCAATGATGAGAGAATCACTGATAGGGTGCCTTCTGCAAGCCCCACACTGGGGATAGGGCCTGCAACCTAGACATGTGCCCTGACCAGTAATCAAACCATGACCTCCTGGTTGACAGGTTGACGCTCAACCACTGAGCCAGGCCAGCCAGGCAACAATTCTTTTTCTACTAAAATGTCTAGAAATAAGCCTGAGATATATATCTTCACACTATATAAGAAAGAACTCCTCTGGAAAGTAACAGAAATTTTGAATATCAGATAACTTTCACATACAAGTTACCCTTCTAGTTCATTTTCCATTTCAAAAAATGAGGTGTCAGTGGTATGTTTTTTTAACCTCTTATGCAATGAATCAAACACATAAAAATACCCATCACCTAGTTTCAATAATTATCAAAATTATTCTTGTTTCATATAGTCCTATCCCCCCCCCCTTTTTTTTCTGATGTACTTTAAAACAAATTCAGGTGTTGTATTCTTTTAAAGGGAGTGGAAGGGAAGTGAAAACAGAGAGAAACAGCAATGAGAGACACACATCGATTAGTTGCCTCCCACACGAGCCCCGATCAGAGCAGGGGATCAAGCTTGCACCTGAGGTATGGTGCCCATGACCAGAATCAAACCTGAGACCCACCCTTCAGTTCATGGGCTGGTGCTCTACCCACTGAGCCAAACTGGCTAGGGCTTATTGATCTTTAACAGATAATTTAACAGAACCTCTTAGCCATTATCACACATAATAATTCCTAAATAATCTCATATTTATTTCATGTTTGACTTCCCCAGACTGTCTCAAAAACGTATTTTTCAGTTTTTTTCAGTGTCATTTTATACCAAATTGTGATACACTAAAATATTTTGCCTCAAAAATTAATACTATACAAATTAGAACAAGTCACATCTCTAAGAGCTTCGCACTATGTTTCTATTATAATCCACCAAAATTCTTAATGTGACATACAAAATTTTACCCAATTTGAAGTTCTCAGATAAGATCAAGATCTCTCCTAGCTCCATAATCACCCAATATTTTCTTCGTGGTTAAGTAACCTCAGTGAGAGATGATGGATTAAAAGAATGTACAGTCAGTACAGGTAATGAAAAGGCAATGCAGGAACCCTGATTGGAGGCTGAAAGAAAAAAAAGAAAACTACTTATAAGAGACATTATATGAAATACTAAAAAAATATATATTGGTTTCTGCCCCCAGTTTCTGGCATAGAGCTCCTAAAACCCTTGTAATTTCCTAAGTGACAAGAATGCTATGAGCATCTCTTGTTCTAATATTTGTCTTTGGCCCCATCTCTGACACAGGCCTCCTGAAACCCTTCTAAATTTCGAAGTGATAAGAGCACTAGGAGCACCTTTTGTTCTAATGAGGCCACTCTGGGTGGGCTCCTAGATGGAGGCTGGTCACCCGAAACACCAAGCCATGATTAGAGCCTTCTCGTTTTCAGAATGCCCCCCCCGCTCCCCCCCCCCAACCCCACCTTCTACAGAGAAGGGAGAGGGGCTGGAAATAGAGTTAATAACTGATCCTGCCTAAGTGAGGAAGTCTCCATAAAATCCCAATTGTACAGAGTTCAGAGAGCATCCAGGTAGGTGAGTGAACACATCCATCCACACCTGGAATATGAGGCACCCCAACTCCTCAGGGACAGAAGCTCCTGCACTTTGGGACTCTCCCAGACTGAGTCCTATGTATCTTTTCATCTGGCTGTTCATGTACACACTTTACCACATCCTCTAATAAACTGGTAAACATATGTGGTTTCCCTGGGTTCTGTGAACCCCTCTAGCAAATTATACTCAGACCTGAGTGGGGTGGTCATGGGAACCTCCGATCTATATAGCTGGTCAGAGTTACAGGTGATAATCTGAATTTTAACTGGCATCTGAAATGGAGATGGGGAATGGCAGCCTTATCATATTGAGCCCTTAACCTGTGAGATCTGAAGCTATCTTTGACTAGATAGTGTCAGAATTTAGTTAAATTACAGCTAGTGTAGGAGATTTATTTGTTGTGTGTGGGGGGGGATGGGGGGGGGGATGTGGGGAGGGGGGTGACCACACATTTGGTGACCAGAAGTGTCAGAAGTGAAGTGTTCTGTGTGACTAGTACAGAAAAGAGGCATAGTAGGGAAGAATAGTGATTTTACCTACACAGGAGGAGGAAAACATCTTTATTTTACAGACATTATTTGTAAATCTGGAAAATTTTGAACATGTAATTACTGTGTTATAAGTGTGGTTATAAAAGAGAATTCCTTATTTTTAACAGATGCATGCCAAACTTTCAAATGATTCAGAAAAAAAATATTCTTGCTGTGTGCATTTACAGGGATGTATTTGTGTGTGTAAAACAGAGCAAACAAATGTGTCAAAATATAAACAACTGGTGAATCTTAGATGAAAGATAGTAAGTGTTCATTATATGATCCTTTCAACTTTTCTGTAAGTTGTGAGAGGCAGAGGGGAAAGGGGAGGAATGCATGGCCTCCTTTCCCACTATTATGTTTGGGGGTTTTTAATTGTTGTGGGTTTTTTTCACCCATTTTGCTTACCCTGTGTTTTGTGTTTTTGATTGTTTTGTCTTTTTGGTTTTTACTAATAACTCTGATTATTGTAAATAAAACTTTAAAACTAAAGGCCAAAAAGCATACTCCCATTTTCCAGATAAAATATATTAGTCTTTCCAGACATTTTAACATATAACCCTTTTGACATATGCAGTGTCATATTATACATTCTAAATTATAACTCTATATCCCACTTTTCTTATATCATGAACATTATCCGGGATCTTCAGAATTATGTGCTGCTTAACAGTGGGAATACATTCTGAGAAATGTCTCGTTACGCGATTTCATCATATGGACATCATAAAGTGCACTTACCCTTGATGGAATAGCCTACTACACACGTAGGCCACTGGTCGGCAAATTGCGGCTCGCGAGCCATATGCGGCTCTTTGGCCCTTGAGTGTGGCTCTTCCACAAAATACCACGTGCGGGCGCGCATGTACAGTGCGACTGAAACTTCCTGGCCCATGCGCAGAAGTCGGTATTTTGTGGAAGAGCCACACTCAAGGGGCCAAAGAGCTGCATGTGGCTCGCGAGCTGCAGTTTGCCAACCACTGGATAACCTATTGCTCCTAGGCTATGAAACTGTATAGCATGTTACCGTACAAAACAACATACGATTAAGTCAAGCACAAGAGAGACACAACCATGAGGCGCAGTAAATATGAGATGTATGAGTCGGCTGCCAGTGTAACATGGCATGCAGTTTACAGCAAACTCTGTTTTCATAAGTAGAAAGAATACACTCTAAAACAACAATAAATAGTATGTAAATACACAAACCAGTAAGTCATTTATTACCATTATTAAGTATTATATACTGTACATAACTTTTAGACAACAGTACAATACTGTAGTTAGCCAACATTGTACTTGCACAATTTTTCCTCTAAATACATAAGCAATTTGATACATATCTTTGCTCATACAACTTTGCACACTTTTCCTATTATTCCTTAGGAGAAATTTCTAGATGCAAAAATGCTGAAACCGGCATCACCACAAACAGGTGAGTAATACACTATGATATTTGGACCACCACTGTATATGAGGTCTGTCAATAACCAAAATGTCAATTATATGGCATGTAACTATATCCTCATTCTTTTATAAAGACAGAATAAAGCAGTGGTTTATATCCAGAGTTAGCAAACTTTCCATAAAGAACCAGATAGGGAATATTAAGCTTTGAAGGCAATACAGTCCCTGTTCCAACTACTCAATTCTGCTGTTGTAGCAAAAAAGCAGCCATTGAAAATATGTAAATAAGCAAGGCTGTGTTCCAAAAAAACTTTATTTATAGGTACTACAATATAAACTTTGCATAATTTTTGTGTCATGAAATTATCCTTTATTTTTTCTCAACTTTTAAAAATGTAAAAACTTAGTTCACATAGAAATGAAACACAAACTAAGTCACAGGAATGTAAAATAAAGTATAGGGAATATAATAAATAATATTGTAATAATTATGTATGGTATCAGGGAGATCACTATACTGTACACCTGAAACTAATACAAAATAGTGTTGAATGTAAACTATAATTGAAAAATAAAAATTTATAAAAAGAGATGACAACTAAATTTGTGGTGACCAGTGCAAAAAAAAAATGGGGCCTCCTGTTTTAAAATTAAGAATTTAATTAAACCCAGTACAGGGCTTCATAAGAGAGGGGACCACCCTGACTGTACAAACTATAAATTATAAGTACTTAGAATGATCCTAGTATATATTAAGCATTTTTTAAGTGTCAGCTATCATTATATTTAATAGCTAAACAATATTGTACTTAGCCAACATTGTACTTGCACAATTTTTCCACTAAATAAATAAGCAACCTGATACATATCTTTGCTCATACAACTTTGCATACTTTTCCTATTATTCCTTAGGAGAAATTCCTAGATGCAAAAATGCTGAAGCAAAGTAGATGAATTTTTAAACCCTAAGATATTTTAGTATTTTGCCCTTTGAAAAAGCTATACTAAACCACACTCTTTAAAACAGTATGGGGACCTTTCCCTAAAGCTTTCTTAACAATAAGAACTCTTAAAATTGTCACTTTGACAGAGAAAAGTAACTCGCTTTAGTTTTAAATATTCAATCATGTTGCATCTTGTACCTTTCTTCATCATGATTCCAAGGCATTTTTGGACACCATGTATTACAGATTATATTTCCCAAAGGAGGCCACACATGCTCTTCTGCAACATAACCTTGCCATTCTACCATCAAGATGAAGAGTCACACCCTAGATGGCTGCTCAGTGGTTAGAGCATCGGCCCGCAGACCAAAGGTCTCAAGTTTGATTCCTGGTCAAGGGCACATACCCTGTTGCAGGTGCATCCCTGCCCCAGTCAGGGCATTTGTGGGAGGCAATCGATGTTTTTTTTTCTCTCTCTCTCATTCCTCCCTCCCCTCCACTCTCTCCCCTATATCTACTCTCATCCCTCCACAACTCATTTTCCAAATACCTTTAAAATATAAGCCTTATCATTTCTCAACACTGCTAGAAACTTTCTAATCATAACTTCTTACTATGGATGACTTATAAAGCCTAACATGATCTGGTCCCTACCTATCCATCTGAACTTGTCTCCTACCATTCTTTCTCTTGCTCCCTCTGCTTCAGCCCACATTGGCCTTCTTTTTGTCCCTTGAAGATCAAGCTCCTACCTACCTTAAGGCCTTTGATCTTTGATCCCACTTCAAACCTCTCCCTCCCCAGGTGTCCTACCTATCGCAACAGTGATGGAACTTTGCATTGTCAACAGGAAGACAAACTTCATGGAATTCCTGATAGAAATGACACATTACATCATCACCTATGAGTTTTCTTTCCAAAAATGTTTAAACTGTGTCTATCTAGAGGAAACAATCAGACAAATTCAGAAAGTGAAATATAATACAATTTTTCTACACTCATCAAAAAAGTAACATGAGATTGTTAGTTAACATATTATCTATAACCCAGAAAAGTGGAGAAACAACACATCCAAAACAGGAATAAACAATAAGTGTTAGGCCATAACATCTTCATAGAATATATAATACAACCATGATTTAAAATCAAAATAGTCATGCAGATATAAAGTACAGCATAGAAACTATAGTCAATAATCCTATATAATAAAAGGCTAAGATGCAAATTGTCCCTATAGGTGGAAGTTTGAACTACTGGGAGTTAGACATGAGCTGATCACCGGCACAGAACATGGCAGACATCAGTGATGCAGCGCTGGGCAGCAGGCAGCAGTGGAGGCACTGCAGCCCTGATGGGCCCTGACGAGAGCGGGACCACGGCAGGATGGTGGAGCAGGTGAGTAGGCAGTGCCAGGCCAAGGCGGGTGTGAAGGGAGGCCCCAGCCAACAGGTGGGGAAAGGGAGGCCCCAGCCAGCAGCTGGCAGCCCCTAGGGATCCTACCTGTGCACAAATTTCATGCACTGGGCCTCTAGTATTCTAATAACTATGTATGGTGTCAGATGGGTGTGAGATTTACTTGGGATGATCACTCAGTAGGTATGTAATGTCTAATCACTAGGGTGTACACCTGAAACTAATGTAATAATGTATGCCAACTATAATTGAAAAATAAAAATGAAAATAAACAAAAATGATTTTAAAATGAAAAAAAGGATCTATAAAAGAGAAAATCAAATAAAAATTTCAAAAGTGAAAAATACAGTTGAAAAACTCCACAGATAGGTTTAACAGCAGTTTATGCCCAGCAGGAGATGAGCTTAATAAACAGGACTATAGATCAATAGAAAATATTCTAATTCTCTATAAAACTAACATTTCAGAAAAGAAATGCAGGACACAGCCAAAAATTCTAACATATGCGGTGTTGAGTCCCAGAAGGAGGAAAAAAAGTGAAGTAGAGGCATATTTAAAGAGATAATAACCAGGAATTCTACAAGCTGATGAAAGATACTCTACAAACACCATACTTTATTGAAAAAACTCTGCAAGCCCCAATCAAGATAAATACAACAGAAACCACAAGTACACGCATCATAGTAAAACTGTCTAAAACCAAAGGCAAAGAAAAAAAATCTTAAAAACAGCTAGAAGAAAAAAGACACACTATCTTCAAAAGAGCAACAATAATACTAACAAACTTGTAACAAATAATAAAGACAAAAGATAAACAAAAGACAATGAAATAACATAGTGCTTAAAAAAAAGAGGTGACCTACTTAATCGATGCTTTGGAAAAATAGCCTTCAAAGATCAAAGAAAAACAAAGGTAAAATCCTTGGTATTACTTATCCTCATGCCCATTCTCCATTGCCTGCCTTGGATTAAGCTGTTTTATCATATTTTACAGTTCAAACTGAACTGTATTTTTTTTTAAGCAGTGAAAAATATAAATTTGAGTACATCTGTAGCATCACAGAAAATGTAAACATTAAAGGAATAAAATGGCTGAAACCGGTTTGGCTCAGTGGATAGAGCGTCGGCCTGCGGACTGAAAGGTCCCAGGTTCGATTCCAGTCAAGGGCATGTACCTGGGTTGCGGGCATATCCCCAGTAGGAGATGTGCAGGAGGCAGCTGATCAATGTTTCTCTCTCATCGATGTTTCTAACTCTCTATCTCTCTCCCTTCCTCTCTGTAAAAAATCAATAAAATATATTTTTTTTTAAAAAAAGGAATAAAATGACCATATTCAATAAAGAATCCTGACTTACTTCAGGTACAAATTACTAACTATATATATATAAAGCCAGCAAATGGAACGCTGTAATGACCGGAATGACTGGTTGCTATGATGCCCACTGTGGCCAGCGAACTGGCTCAATCGGGGGTTGGGCCGGCTGGCCAACCTCCTACGGCCCTGCCCCCAGGCCAGCCCCGCCCCCAATCGCCTCCCCACCCCAAAAGGGGGTGGGGCCAGTGGCCAACCTCGTGCAGCCCCTCCTCTTGGCCAGTCCCAACCCTAATGGGCCCCCACCACCCCGACAGGCCCACAGCCCCTCTCCCCAGCCAGCCCCACTCCTGATCGCCCCCCAACCCTGATCGGGGCAGGGCTGGCTGGCCAACTGCCTGCAGACCCTCTCCCCAGCCAGCCCTGCCTCCAATGGGCCCTCACCACCCCAATTGGCCTGTGGCCCCTGCCCCTGCCAGCTCTGCCTCTGATCAGCTCCCCACTCTGATCAGGGGCAGGGCCTGCTGGCCAACCACCTATGGCCCCTCCCCCAGGCTACTGGCCCCCTATCGGCCTCCCCCCCATTTGGGGGCAGGGCCAGACGGCCCACCGTCCACAGCCCCTCCCTACGGCTGGCCCCACCCCCCGATCAGCCCTCACCATCCCGATCAGCCCGCAGTCCCTCCCCCCAGCCAGCTTCACCCCTGATCGCCCCACCCACACCAACTGGGGGTGGGGCTGGCTGGCCAACCTCCCACAGGCCCTCCCCCAGCCGCTGACCCCTGATTGGCCTCCCCACCCCATTTGGGGGCGGGGCCAGCTGTGGGGAGGGGCTGTGGGTGGTGGGCTGGCTGGCTCCGACCCCAATAACCCCCCCACCCCAACCTGGGGTGGGGCCTGCCAGCCAATCACCTGCGGCCCCTCCTCCCAGCCAGCCCGGCCCTGATCTGCCCCAATTGGGGCCGGGCCAGCCAGTCCCCACCCATGCACAAATTCATGCACTGGGCCTCTAGTAAGATTATAATCAAGTCAATTTCTTCTGGGAGAACTTCTTCATCTCTGAAATAGGAATATATTCCTATTCATATTCAATATATTCATTTACCCCAATGTTTATAGATTTAACTCACATTGTTTCCCATTTGTCTAACCTATAGATCATTCTAGATACTATTCAATGGGCGCTGACTTCATGTAATCTCAAGTAAACATACATATTTCCTCACAGTAGTTTTCTTCTGTGAGCACTCAGTTCACTTACCCTGTCTTTTGATATCATTTCAGAGTTAAACCTTAAAGGCACTGTGGCCTCATTTTTGTTTATTGGTTTTGTTTTGTTTTCCGCCTCTTCTTTTGCTCATTCTACCTCTTAAATACTCTAACCATAAAATCTATACATGGCCCTTTTGTAAGACCTTTACTGATCTCCTACAAAGTTGACTGAAGTTTTGTCCGTCTACTTTTACTGTTTCATTATCCACAACATTGATGATTTTCTTTTGTACAATATGCCAAATCCTTCATGCATCCTAGATGCTTCCAACCAATAGTTTATTTCCACATGGGAAACCAACAGCATAACTAAATTATCTAAGCTACTCTTCAAGGATACAAGAAAAAGAAGGGGAATTAACATCATTAAGTGAGTCAGTGAAAGGCATTTGGACTCAGTCATGCAGTATTATTCTCATTCTCTGAGCCTGAGAAAAAGAAAGAAACCTGCCCAAGGTCTCACAACCAGTAAGTGAAAAGGAAGTCAAACAGGTAATCTTCCTCAACAGCCCACTTGGTCCATATTCACTCCCCGAGAAGAGTGTTCTCGTGTATAAATTATGCTTTGCCTATCAACAGTACAGAAACTTCCAGTTAAACATCACAGATTGAATATACCTATTTATCTCCACTTTCTCCAGAACTCCAATTAAAAGGGGAAAATAAGGGGCTGCTAATCCACAAGGACAAAGAACAGAAGACATAATAGTAATAATATTACCAGAAAGGGGGCCTGGCCCCAAACGGTCTGCCTAGGGCCCCTCAGTAGTGTGTGGCTTCTTGACTTCGTGCAGGGAAGATTTCAGTCCAGGTGATTTTTAGAGGACAATTATTAAAGCTGCGGACAATAAAACAAGGAATAGCCTAGCATAGAAGCAGCAACAGGAGAGGGACTAGGTGGGGAAATGAGTCTACACTAGCCTGCTTTGGCTCATTAAAAAGTCAGAGAAGCCCTAGCCGGTTTGGCTCAGTGGATGGAGTGTCGGCCTGAGGACTGAAGGGTACCGGGTTCGATTCCGGTCAAGGGTGCATGCCCGGGTTGCAGGCTCAATCTCCAGTAAGGGGTGTGCAGTTGGCAACCAACAATTCTCTCTCATCACTGATGTTTCTCTCTCTCTCTCCCTCTCCCTTCCTCTCTCTGAAATCAATAAAAATTTTAAAAAATTAAAAATAAAAATAAAGAAGTCAGAGAAGTCCTACCAGGTTTAGCTCAGTGGATAAAGCATCCATCCACCCATGGACTGAAGGGTCGCAGATTTGATTCTGGTCAAGTTGAAGACTCCATCCCTGGCCTGGGTCAGGGCAGTGCAGGAGGCAACCAATCGATGAATCAGTCTTTTCTTTTTTTTTCTCTCTCTCTCTCTCTCTCTCTCTCTCTCTCTCTCTCTCCCTCTCTCTCCCCTACTCCCTTCCAGTCTCTCTAAAAAATCAATGGAAAAAATATCCTCGGGTGAGGATTAACAAAAAACAAAACAAAAAAAAAGACAAAGGAAAGAGATAATACAGAGAGAAAAAAAGTTAACTATGATTCATTTCTTCAGCTCTGTAAGAGAAGCTGTTAAAGAATGAGCAGATATTAAAAAGGAATATTCAAACAGTAATAAAGAAGTTGTGGAAACTAGGGTTAGAAAATAAGTTGCATATATCATCCAGAAATTTCGAATAAAAAGACAAATTTTTTTTAATTTAGATAATTAATTCAAAATATGAGTATAATCAAAAGTCTAGGAAAAAAGTAACAAAAAAGGGGGCAAATTAATTATCAAAGAAATAATGTTTCCCCAGAACCAAAAGACATGAGTTTTCAGATTGAAAGTCTCCAAGAAAATACATAAAAAAGACCCATCCTAAAGCACATCATAATGAAATTTCAGAATACCAGAAATAAAGAGTAAATCTAAAAAACCTTCAGAGACAAAAAAATGAATCAAAAAATCAAAACAGCACCCTATGTGTCAACAGCAACATTGAAAACCAGCAGACAATGGAGTACTGCCTGAAAATACTGAGGGAAAATGGTTTCAACTTAGTCTTATAAACATTTTCAGACATATAAAGTCTCAAAATAAAAAATGCACCTTTTCAAAGGAAGGTAATGAAAACTATGCTCTGCCAAAAAAAGTAAACAGAAAAGATAACATGAAAACCGAATCCAATATAAAAAAAGACAGAGGAAATTCCCATTATCGAAAAAGTAAAGGAAATGAAGAGACTAAAAAGATAAGCCTTGACTTGGAGGAAATATTTGCAAAATACTTATCTGGCAAGGAACTATTATTTAAAATATACAAAAGAACTCTTAAAACTCAACTAGAAAAATAATATGCCATCAGAGAAATGCAATTAAAATAACAATGAGATACCACTACACACCTAATTAGAATGGTCAGAATACTGACAATACCAAATGCTGGTGGAGCAATACTGTGGTGGGAATGTAAAATGGCACACAAACTGTGCTTGTGTGGTTCAGTTGGCTGAGTGTTGTTCCATGCACCAAAGGGTTAGATTCCTGGGCAGGGCACATGCCCAAGTTGCAGGTTCCATCTCCAGTCAGGGTGTGTGCAGGAGGCAACCGATGGATGTTTCGCTCTCTCCCTCTCCCTTCCTCTCTAAAATCAATTAAAAAAAATAAAAGTAATAAAATGTCACAATCACTTTAGAAGATAGTTTGGGGGTTTCTTACAAAATTAAATATTGTCTTTCCATGCAACCCAGTAATTGCACTACTTGGTATTTACCCAAAATAATTTTAAAACTTATGTCCACACAAAAAATCTGCACAAAGATGTATACAGCAGCTTTATTCATAACTAGGGGCCCAGTGCATGAATTCATGCACCTTAAAAGGAACTGTGGGCCGAGAAGCTGCAGTAGGCACAGGGGCAGGTCTCAGATCATCCTCCGCACCCCCACCTGGCCCCTCCCGCTGTGGCTCCCCGTCCCCTGTCTGCCGGCAGCCCCACTCCCACCGCCACTCCCATGTGCTGACAGCGCCAGTCCCACTAGCACCTGCTGAAGGCACCAGCCCCAATCGCTGAAGGCACGAAGAGATTGGGGCCGTTGCCGGCAGCAGGTGCGAGTGGCGGCTGCCGGCCCCAATCTCCCCTCAGGAGCAGGGAGAGGTGGAGAAGCTCTGAGGGGTGATCAGGGCTGGCAGCCGCCACCTGCACCCGCTGATGGCACCAAGCGATTGGGGTGGCGCTAGGTGCCGGCAGTGGGTGTGAACAGTGGCTCCAGCGCCAGCAGCGAGTGCAAGCAGGGCGGGCACAGGCAGCAAGTGTGAGCACCAGGTGGGACTGCAGCACATGGGAGCAAAGAATTTTCAGTAACCACCAGAGGCTCGCCCCAATGACAGCAACCAATGCCCCACCTTGGTCTGGCCCCCCCCCCCCACCTGCTCCACCATCCCACTGCAGCCAACACCCGCCATGTTCCACGCATGCCCCCTGGTGGTCAGCACACATCATAGCGACTGGCTGTTCAGTTGTTCCACCATTCGGTCTATTTACATATTAGCCTTTTATTATATAGAATTGCCAGAACTTGGAAGCAACCAGATGTTCTTCAGCAGTTATACAGTTATATAAACTGGTACATCCAGATAATGTAGTATTTATTTAGTGCTAAAAAGAAATGAGCTATCAAGCCATGAAAAGACATGTTGGAACCTTAAGTGTATATTACTAAGTGAAAGAAGCCAATCTGAAAAAGCTACAAACTGTATGACTCCAACTATATGACATTCTGGAAAAGGCAAAACTATGCATGAAAAAGAGTACACATATCCGTAGTTGGGGTGTGGGGATAGGGGAGGAATAGGCAGAACACAGGAATTTTAGGGCAGGGAAACTATACTGTAAGATACTATAATGGTGAATATATATCATTACACATTGTAGAAATCAATGTACATCAGCCCTAACCGGTTTGGCTCAGTGGATAGAGCGTCGGCCTGCGGACGACTCAAGGGTCCCAGGTTCGATTCCGGCCAAGGGCATGTACCTTGGTTGCAGGCACATACCCAGTAGGGAGTTGCAGGAGGCAGCTGATGAATGTTTCTCTCTCATCGATGTTTCTAACTCTTTATCCCTTCCCTTCCTCTCTGTAAAAAATCAATAAAATATATATTTTTTAAAAATGTACATCAACCGCGAACCCTAATGTATAAACTATGGATTCTGGGTGATAAGCTGTGACAGTGTAGGTACACTGATTGTAAGAAATATATCGCTCTTATTAGGGATGTTGATAACTGGGTAGACTATGCAAGTATGGGGATATAGAATACATAAAAATTTTCTGTGTCATCCTATTTTGCTGTGAACTTAAAACTTCTCTAAAAAAATAGTATCTATTTTTTTTAAAAGGAAAGGGAATAGTCACAAAATATGTATCTGACATACATATTCAAGTATCCAGAATAAAGAACTTCAATTCAAAAATTAAACACAACTCTTTTTTTTTTAAATGAGTTAAGAGATTTGAACAGAATTTCACAAAAGATATTCAAATAGCCAATGAGTACTTTTTAAAGTACTTGACATTATTAACTAACAGAAAAATTAAAAACATAATCACACTGAGACTTCTGGATTAGCATGTAAGGAGCTTAGATGTTACCACTCCATCCTAACAAATAGAACACTGGACAAAGAAAAAGAACAAGCAACAATTTTTCTTTGATCCATGAAAGAAATGAGGTCACAGGGCAAACTGCTACCCCAAAAAGTAAAGAAACAGACAAGTGAGTACTGGAGTAGAAACCTATGTTGGAACCCGTATTGTGTCCTTTGAAACCCAAAAGTTTTAAATGTTGATGAAATCCAATTCATCAATTATTGTTCAGGTTGCTTGTACTTTAGCTCATCATATCTAAAAAACTATTGCCTAATTCAAGGTTACAAAGTACACTCCTTTGTTTTCCTCTTAGAATGTTATAGTTTTAGCTCTTACATTTAGGTTTATGATCCATTCTGGGTTAATTTTGCATATGGTGTAGGGATCTAACTTCATTTTTTGCATTATGGATTTCCAGTTGTTTCAGCACCCTTTGTTGAAAAGACTATTCTTTCTAAACAGAATATATCAGTATCCTTATCAAATATCAGTTTACATAAACATAATGGTTTAGTCCTGGACTCTCAATTCTATTCCATTGATCTATACTACCATCCTTATGCCAGTTCCACACTATCTTGACTACAATAACTTTGTAGTAAGTTTTTATACCAGGAAGTGAATTCTCCAAACTTTCTTCTTCTGTCTCAGCCTTTTTTTTTTTTTTCCTATTGTGGGTCACTTGCATTTCCATATCAATTTTAGGATTATTTGGCAATCTTCAAAGAAACTAGCTGGAATGTTGATAGGGATTATATTTAGTCTAGAGATCAAATTTTTTTAATTAGTTTTTTTATTGATTTTAGAGAGAGAGGAAGGGAAAGGGAGAGAGCGAGTGAGAAACATCAGCTGCCTTCTGTATACCTCTACTGGGATTGAGCCTGCAACCGGGGCATGTGGCCTTGACCCGAATTGAACTGGCAACCTCTTGGTACATGGGAAGATGCTCAACCAACTGAGCTGGCCAGGGCTAGAGATCAATTTTGAGTGTTCTGATCTATAAACATGGAACATCTTTCCATTTAATTAGGTCTTTATTTAAATTGTGTTATGTAGTTTTCAGTACATAGTCTTGCACTTCTTTGGTTATTTATATTATTCTTTTTGCTGCCACTGTTAAAGTGCTGTGCTTGCTAATTTATAGAAATATAAATGGTCACTGATTGAGATTTTTTCTTTTTTTTTTTTTTTAATGTAGGTGTTTCCAGGTATAAATTTCCCTCTTAAGCACTTCTTTGGCCATATCCCATAAGTTTGATATGCTGTGTTTTTATTTTCATTGTCTAAGAGTGTTTTCTAATTTCCTTGTGATTTCTTCTTTGCTCCACTGGTTATTTATAAGTATGTTGCTAAATTTCCACCTATTTGTAAATCTCTCAGATTTTCTTTAGTTATTAATTCTACTTTCATTTCATTATGGTCAAAGAACATATTTAGTACAATCCTTTTTAAATGTATTGAAACTTATTTAATGGTGTAACATATGGTCCATGCTAGAAAATATTTTCTGTGCACTTGAGAAGAATGTGAATTCTGCTATTGTGTAGTGTTCTATAGATATCCACGAAGTCCTATCTATTTTGTTGATCGTTTGCCTAGCTGTTCTACCCATTATTGAAAGTATTTATGAATTATTACTGTTGAATTGTCTATTTATCCCTTCATTTTTTTCAGTTTTTGCCTCATGTATTTTGGGGCTCCCCTAGTAAGTTTATAAGTGTTATGTCTTCCTAATAGATTGACCCTTTTATCATTATAAAATGTCCTTTATCTCCAGTAATTTTTGGCTTATAATCTATATTATCTGATATTAGTATAGCTATTCCAGCTCTCTTTTGGATACTTGTTGCATGCTTTACCTTTTCCTATCCTTTTACTTCCAACCTATTTGTGGTTAAATCTAAAATATGTCTCTTATAAACTGTATATAGTTGGATCATTAATGAATTTTACATTACAAAAAGTTTTCAAAAATACTAGTAAGACCAAAATATATAGAAAGACATACTCACTTCTGAAATTGAAGAAACTACTGCAAAGATAAAATATTCAAGAACAGCCATTAAATTTGGAGGGAGGGAGGCACAAACCAGTAACAAGGGAAAACTTGTCCCACCAGATATCATAACAGACTATAAAGTATTGCAACTAAAATATTAATGGTATTTGCAAGAGAACAGATAAATACATTAATGGAAAAGAATAGAACCCAGAAAAAGACTCATGTATGTATGTGTGTATGTATATGTGCTTGGGTGTAATTTTAAATCAATAAGGTTAGAGTACTCAGTAAAAGGTATTACGACAAGTGGCTTTCAATAGAAAGAAAATTATATTATCTCCCACACTCAAAACTAAAATGCAGTTGCATTACATGACACTAAAATTACAAAATGGCCATGGCCAATTAGTTCAGTTGGTTAGAGCATCATCCTAATATACCAAGGTTACAGATTTAATCCCCAGTAAGGGCACATAAAAGAAACAACCAATGAATACATGAATAAATGGAACAATAAATAGATGTTTCTCTCTCTTTCACTCTCTGCCTTTATCTCTCTCTCTAAAAATCAATAAGAATTACTATAAAATGATATAAAAATATCTATATACTGTATATATATAAAAGCCTAAGCGGCCATTATGACTGAACAACCAGAACAACCAGGAGACCAATCGCTATGATGCACACTGACCACAGGAGGCAGATGCTTGACACAGGAGCTCCCCCTGGTGGTCAGTGCACTCCCACAGCCAACCTTCCACGGCCCCTCCTCCCAGCCAGTCAACCTCCGTGTCCACCCCCCCCCCCAACCGGCTGGCCCCCCAGAAAGGCCTAGATCCCTGGCCAGGCCAAGAGACTCTACCTGTGCACGAATTCATGCACCAGGCCTCTAGTCCTATAATAATAAGATAGGGGAGAAATCACTAGGTAATAGATAAAAGCCAGTTTTTAAAGAAGCTGTGTGTGTGTGATTTTAGAGAGAGTAAAGAGAGAGAGAGAGAGAGAGAGAGGAAAGGAGAGAGGAAGAGAGGAAAAGAGGGAGAGAGAAAGAGAAACATCTTTCAAAACTTCACTAAAATACAACTTAATCAGTATCTTTCCCTTTTTATATTCAATGATTACTTTATATAAAAAAACAAAGATATGCTCTGGCCTATGTGGCTCAGTTGGTTGGAGCGTCATGTCCTGCACGGGAAGGTCGAAGGTGTCAGCTTCCATCCCAGGTCAGGGTGGGTGTGGGAGGCAACCAATGTATCTTTCCCTTTCTCTCTCTCCTCCTTCCCCCTCTCTCTAAATAAAATAAAATATATCATATGGTTTATGACCAACACCAGTGGCTAGAAGTTCTCCAAGTCACTTCTTTCAACTTTCTTTTTAAAAATGAAATTTAAAATGTGGAATAAACTGCGCACAACGCTATTTTCTCTAGGAAAAAAAGGCTGTGATTACCGCATTAAAAAAACACACACACAACAAACAGCTGATTCATATTAATAAAAATGTCACTGAAAGTGTAACTTTATAAGATATGCTTTAAAAATTACTTCATTTGCTACACAATCCTGAAACCTAACCTGTAAAACTGTCTTACACAATCCATCAGTGTCTCCGGCGTCCTTCAATTCACGCAGAACCTGAGAGTTTCAAAAGCTAATAGCAACAGCAATCAAACCAGGTGCAGCTTGTAACAAGCAATAGCCCTAAATTCCAAATAAAATTAATAACAAGACACTGGCTGGGTAAGTCCACTGGTTAGATTCGCCAGGGTTGTGGGCTCAATCTCTTCTCCCACACCCCCACCCCCACGTCAGGGCACATACAAGAATCAACCAATGAATTATAGAAGCAATTGAAAAAAATAAAGTGGTGTTTCTCTAGCTCTTCCCCCCTTCCTCTCTCTCAAATCAATTTTTTAAAAAATTTTTAATTAACAACTAAACAAAAGTCAAAACCTCCGTGTTCTTAAATTTTCTCTTAGAAGTAGGAGTTCCTTAGTTTTACAATAGGTTGCTTTTCACTGAAAAAAGAACGGGAAATCTAATTAACAGTGATAAGGATGAGAACAGTTAGTTCCCAGGCAGAGGATGCAAGAAATTGACAACGCAGGCTTGACCTAGAGATCTCTCTCTCTCTCTCTCTCTCTCTCTCTCTCTCTCTCTCTCTCTCACACACACACACACACACACACACACACACACACACCCCAATGCTCTGGGGACGCTTTCAAGAAATGTCAATGCCAACGGAAGTTTTAAGGCCTAAGGACAACCCTAAGCCTGTAAATACACTGCAAAATACAATCAAGCAAACTCCATTCTCCAAAACAATTCAGGAGTTTCCTACGATGCCCGAAACGGAAAGAGCGCGTACTCCGTCTGGCCACCCTCGGGACCGCGGCCTCTCACACAGGAGGGAGGGAGGGCAGCCCCTGGGAATCTGAGCGCCCCCTCGCCAGTTCGGGTGACAGACCCGCTGGGGGCATCCGACTGAGATCCGGGGCCCGACCGGGCCGGCGCTGCGGGAAGAGGAACGTAACTGCAACCTTCAGAGCCTACTTCCGTCCTCAACACAGAAATGCGCTGTTTCTCCTCCTCCTCGCCCCTCCATCCAATGCCTCTCCACAGCGCTACCCGCTTCAGAAAGCTTAAGTGGAAAGCAAAGCAGACGGTCTCGGACCGAGCCCACAGAATGTGGTTGGTCCAAGCGCCCCCACCCCAGACCCCGGCGCAAATCACCCGCCAGCGCCGTCCCGGGAGCCCCTCTGGCTGGGGACTCGCACGCAACAGAAATCGACGTCCCAGTTCGCCTCCCCCCGCCGCCCCCACCACCACCCCCACTTCCTCCACGGGGTAAGGAGAGTGGAAAAGCGCAAAGAGGAACTAAGTGAACTGCAAGAGGCTGCCCGGCAAGCTCTCTTAGAGAAGGGGTGGGGTGGGGTGGGGTGGAAACGAGAAAGGAGCGGAAGGAAGGGGGAAGGATGAGCTACGAGGAAGGGGACGAGAGCGCGCGCCAGCGGAGGGCACGAGTCTTCGCGGACGCGGCTGCACCCCAGTCCCCGGCGCAGAGCGGGTGCGCCCGGCCTCGGGATCGCTACGCCCCGGGCAGAGGGCGAGGAAGGGGGATGAGGAGGCAAGGTCCTCCTCCCAGGCAGCCTCGCAGCTCAGGACGGGTCGGTCGGAGCTGCAGTGCCTTCGCGGGGTCGAGAGCGGCGACAACGGCCGCTCGCCCCGTCGGAAGGCGCGGGCAGCGGGGCCCTCCGCGCGTCCCGCCGGCCAGCTTTCACGCCCCCGCCACCCCGGGAGGCAGCTCCGGCGTGACGCCGGCCCCTCGCTGGGCGGCCGCGCAGGTTACCTGAAACGGGGCGAATCCTTCAGACACTCCTCGAAATCCACCGTCATCTTCACCCTGCCTTTGCCTCCGCCTCGCCTCGCCGGCGGCGCTGGAGGAGCCTAAGGGGCCGCGGGAGCGGCTGCGCTGGGGACCCAGACGGCTACGGCGGGCGCACGGCCGGGACTAGCGCTGCGCGGAGCTGAGCAGGGCGCCTGGCCGGAGGGTCATAGCAGCCGCGAAGACGGCGGCGACGGCGAGTCAGGCCCCAGTCCGGCCCCTCTTCCTCCCACCGCCAGCAGAGCGCCGGCCTCAGGGAAACGGCCGGGGAGTGACAGCCGCGGCCAGCCAGCCACAAACCCAGCGGCCAGTGGGAGGGGCTTCCGGCAGTGCCGCCCGCGGGCGCTCAGGCAACGCACCAGAGCGACGTTAGCCCCAGCCAATGAGCAGAGCGACCGTGGGTGCCTTCTGGCTACACGCGTTCCCGAGGGCCAACCGGGATGCGCAGGCGTCGTTAGGCGGACGCACCGGTTGCTGGGAGGCCGACAGCTGAGGCTCCTTGGGAAGGAAGTCACGTGAGTGCGCGCCGCGCTTCCCTCGGAGCCCCCTCCTCTTCTCGGGCTCCTCCAGCCCCGCCCTGCGGAGCTGCCAACGCGGAGGAGCCGCCTCCTGCAGGTCTCAGCGAGGAGAGTTGCTGTTTAAGGCAGCTTTGGCAGAGATCTGAAGGGGTTAGAAGACATTCTCAAAGAAAGATACAGGCTAAGCCACCGATTCCTTTCAGTTTAAAGAAACCGAGGCCAGGAAAGGAGCGAGGGTCAAAGTTAATTGTAAAAATCCGTCTTTCAATTCTTGGCTTCATTGTTTAATCATTTAGAAACATCTCCCATGTATATATCTTTTTATGTAACCAGAGACTGCTTTCTGGAGGAGCTGGCATTTAGAGTGGGCATCGAAGATCAGAGGGCTTTAGACAGGTATGAGTGCAGAGGCGTTCAGGGTGGAGGAGCCGTTCTCAGAACCACCGGGGACATGCCTCCTGACCAACACCTTTCTCCCGGCAGCCTTCTCCAGCTCTAAGATGATAGGGTCCTGAAAGTAAGGCTTCCTTACTCCAACTTGCAACACCCGCACCATAGATACGTTATATTTAAATGTATACTTTTTACACCCAAGCCAAAAAGTATAGGCGTAGCCATAACAGTGCACCCGGAGGGTGTTCGAACAGCACAGTGGCTCCCAGCTTTCTCACTAAAATGAAGATAAACACCCCTGATCCAACAGAATTGTCCCGAGGTTGAGACAGATCAGACCTCTAAAGATACTTAACACAAAGCCACATGGCACTCGTTCAGTAAATGCTGACTATGACCATAATTGTACCGCTTTTTTTTTTTTTTTAGGTGAAGGCTACTTTTATTAAATGACTGAACCATGTAATGGCCAAGGCCACTGTGTACAGGGACGAGAGGGGGAGCTTTGTTTCTTGGTCTCTTCCTCCTTGGACAGAGTCCTGATGATCTCCTCCTCCTTGGCCCGGAGCCGCTCTTCATGGCGCCTGCGGGCTTCCTCGGTCTTAGACCTGCGGGCCCGGCCTGGTCAGCCAGAAGCTTCTTCTGAGCCTTGTCTGCCTTCAGCCTGCGGCTGTGTCCACGAGAATCCGCTTGTTTTTCAACACGTTACCCTTCACTTTCAGGTACAGGCGGTGGTACAGGTGGCGGTCACTCTTCTTAGATTCACGGTATCTTCCGAGCAGCCAGCGAAGAATTCTCATCCTCCTGACCCAGGTTCCTTTCTCAGGCATCCTAGCATTGGCAGTGCCCTCCTCTTACCTATGCCCATATGCCTGCCCTTCCTGCGGGCCCAGGTGGACAGGCACAGGCTTCCGGATGATCAGCCCATCTTTGGTCAGCTTCCGAATCTGCGGGCGGGAGTTGGCATTGGCGATTTCATGCGTCTCACTGAGGTCCAACCGGACCTTCTTTTTGCCGCAGCGGAGGACACTGGAGGCAAGCCTCTCCCGAAGCGCGAGCACACTCATGGCGAAAGGAAAGGACTGTACCACTTTTTTCTTCTGTGCTATAATCGGTGATTACGTTTAAGCCTCTCACTTCTGCCTGAAGTCTTATACAGCCCTTTGACCATCTGGCTAACTTTATAGCATGATGGTTTGTTGCTTTTCATAACCTATGGTTCTATCTTGTTCTCTTGAGTACTTTTAGGAATTAACAGTATAATTTTGAGACATTTCAAAGAATATACAAGCTTTATAAATGTGCCTTCTTGGGTTATAAGCTTGTTTTCTCTTTTTAAAATTGAATTGTATATTCCTGGAATCCACACAGCTTCTCTTGATAACTAGAAACTATTGACAGTTAAAGGTTGTGTCCTCAGACACTTCAATCAAGCCAACCTCTTCTAGATTTGTAACTTCTATGTCAAATTTAGAAATAGAGTTGGCCATTTCTACATTTAATTGCATTCCTGATGCATAATCTGTATATACAATAACTTATTGTTTCAATGCTTCAATACAGAGTAACCTTTTGGAAGATGCCTATAGTGACACTTTGAGACTCAAATTAAAATTCAACTGCAAGTAAGTCAGTTAGCGAAAGATAAATATCACATGATCTCACTCATTTATGGAATATAATGAACAACATAAACTGATGAACAAAAACAGATCCAGAGACAGAGAAGCATCAATCAGGCCATCAAGCCTCATAGGGAAGGCGGGGGCGGGGGGGGGGGGGGGGATGGGGGAGAGATCAACCAAAGGACTTGTATGCATGCATATAAGCCTAACCAATGGACACAGACACCAGGGGGGTGAGGACACGAGCTGGGGGAGGGGGGGAGTTGGGGGGGTAAGGACACATGTAATACCTTAATCAATAAAATAAAATTCAACTGCATGACACCATCAGCGCAAATAACTAAGCTGATTATCAAATAAACATTTTTTCTGTGGATGGCTAAATTTACATATACCCATTTAATGATAGCAATTTCACAATTTTTTTTCACTGCCCCATGGTAAAGCAAGCATTATAGGGTGTCAATGGTAATATAATGTCCCAAATTAAGAAATATTGTCCTGGCTGGTTGGCTCAGTTGGTTGGATCGTCATCCCGTATGCCAAAATGTTGCGGATTTGATTCGGTCAGGGTACATGCCCAGGTTTCATGTTCAATCCTCAGTAGGGGTGTGTATAGGAGGCAACCAATTGATGTCTCTCTCTTTCATTCTCACTCTCCCTACTTAAAATCAATAAAAATATATCCTCTGGTGAGGATTTAATGAAAGAAGAAATATTAAAAGTGGAGTAGGGTGAGAATCCCAAAATGTCACAGGTCATAAAAACAAGTTTCAGAGTCACTGTGCAACTTCTGCTATCTATTTCTTGATGTATCCTTTTAACCTATGCTCCTGTAGCTTATCACTTTTAATCTGTCTCCCAATCCCCAGATCCCAGGAGAAAAATCTGATTAACACAGCTCACTTTTTTTTTTTATGACAAGTCACTGGAATTGATCATTTGCACAGGAATGGGGGTAAGGATGGGGGCTGTAGGACAGCTGACTGGTAGACAAGGCAGTTTCCCTAAGAGAGGATGTCGATGGCTGGACCCCATAAAACACAGCGATTAAACTTTCACATACATCCAGGACTTTGGCCTCTGACTCAGTCCTCCACCCCAACTCCTGCCATTAGTTAAGGTGATTTCCACATTCACCTGTTCTTTATCCAATAACATCCACTGAGCATATACTCTGGCCAGACCCGACAGTAGGTTCCAAGGTTTATAAGTGAAATAAATGGTATTTCCTATCTAGAGCTTTCAAACCAAAGGAGGAAACACATGATAAATTCAGAGTCAGGAGTGTGCACAGGGAGCTGTCATACTTCGGGGAAAGAAATGGGGTTCTCATGTCTCTGGAAATATGAGGAATCTTGAAAAAGTAAGATCCAACAGCAGGTGAGGAAGCTCTTTCCAAGGACCTTTAATCACAGTGAACTATATGACTAAAGAGGTAAACAGTGAGCAGATAGAAAGGACCTTGCCTGCCATGCTAAGGAATTTGTGTCTTAAGGCAATGGGAA
Source organism: Myotis nattereri (assembly GCF_964212035.1). Taxonomy (NCBI): domain Eukaryota; kingdom Metazoa; phylum Chordata; class Mammalia; order Chiroptera; family Vespertilionidae; genus Myotis; species Myotis nattereri. The sequence goes on from NC_138077.1 coordinate 52,663,996, forward strand.
AACATGAGAACGACTTAAGCCTGAAAGTGCCATGCTGTAATTGGAATTTGAAGCAGCGTGGGGCAAAGGGGTGGGGCTGTCTGGACTGAGATTAAACGCTCTAAGCAATTTTGATGTTCTCAACCAAGGCAATTTTGATGAAGAGATAGTTAAGAAATACAACAGAAAAAAAAATCTGATGGCCACCTGAATGTGATGACGGAAAAGGAAAAAAGACTAAACTTTATGGTAACTCCATGTTTCAGGTTTGGGTGACTGGTGAGAGGTGGAAGGTGGTACCATTCAAATAAAGAAAACATTTACTAGTATCTCTGTGTCTCAAAGTATGTCACTTTGGGAAGTCCTTAAATGTTCCTGCCCTAAACCTTGTCTCACCCAGAACATTCATGCACAAGCTCCACCTTGAATGTTTCCCGCTGTCTCACCCCCACACATTCACTTCACATCTCCAAAGCCCCAGGACTCTTTATCTCCCAGGCTTGTTGGTATCTGCCTGTCTTGCCTTCCTCCACCACTTCAACAATACTCTTTACAATGCCTCCATACCCCTCCCTAGGTCGTTCCCTGGCAATGTCACATATCCAGAACTGGGTCAACCCAGATGTTTCTCACTCCTAGTCGATGAGCAATACCAGAGACAGTTTATATCTTAAAGCAGTTGGAGTCATTGGAAAATTTTCAGAGGGGAGTGTGATGTAATCTGATCTATATTTTAAAGGGGGCTGGATAGGCAAGAGGTGAAGGCTTTTACGGCTGAGACTATGTATCACTGCATTCAGTGATACAAGACCTGGGTGCTGCATACATAGGATTTTCAATTGTCTTTGTATTATTTATCTGTGGCCAGATCTCTAGTGCACTAGAATAATAGCTATTTGCTACACAGTCTGTGCCCCAGCCCTCTCGTGATTTGTAGATAATTTTGACTCTTCACTAGGAAAATAGGAGTCAGTAGGTAGGAACACTCTTCCTAGCCCCAACTCGCATACTCATTTGTATTCTTCTTACCCACCCATCTCAGAGGACAATTCATTTCACCCTTGTTCTCTGGACTTCACCTTCCATTCTCTGAGAATGGCTCTATCAGTTATTCACTCTGCATCCTCAACTTGTATTTCAACTGACCTTTCTGTTCTCTTTGAAGAAAAGAGAAAGAACAGCAAAAAGGATAAGAGAAACTATTTGAGTAAGGCAAAATGGGGGGGGGGAGTGGAGGGGGGTAGGATGGTTTCACTCAGAACCAGTGGCGGACTATCCATGTACCTTGAGAAGGCTTTAGAAACAGCGCCCGTGAAGCCTGGATGCTCCCGCCTGTCCTTTCCACACATCTGCTTTGTTCTTCTGCACACATGAAGCTCATTTCCTCTCCCTCTCCAGGCTCAGCTCCCAAAAGTAACCATCCAACAGGAGGGAAAGGGTTTCACTCTTGACCCAAATACTAAATGTCTTGCGGGAAGCATTGGCCCAACTTGGATGATGTACTCCTGCAGAGCCAAGCAACTGTAACCAAGGAATCAGCCATCTACAAACATAGCTTCCAGAAGCCTGCTCTCATGGCCATGTGGATGGGGGATCAGTTAGCAAGAAAGGAGTTAGGAGCTGGATAAATTCCCCTTTGGCTATTGCCAAATCATCTCCCTCCACTGCTTTCTATCTCAGACTCTTCAGAGCATAGTCTCCACATTTCCTCCTCTTATTCACTTCACTGCCCACTGCATTCTATTCTCCCCTCCCTATCCAGCCCCATCAACTGTTTTCAATAAGATCACTTTCCAATTGGCAAACCAAAGGACACTTTTAAGGACTTGTTTTTCCTGACATCTCTTCAGCACTGGACACTGTTGGCAACTATTTTCACCTTGAAAACCCGCAGCACTCTCCTGCTTAAAATTCTTCAAAAGTTTAATATCATCTAAAGCTATGTTTTTTAAACTTTACTTAACCTTGGAACCCTTTGTTTAAAAGAAAAAAAGCCTATCATCAATGCCCACCATCAAATGGACAAAATCAGAACTGGTGTGGTTAAAATAGGGCGGGGAGACCAGTGCCTGGCCACCTGGCCCCACTCCCCATTACCAGGTGACTCACCAGTGAACTCCAAGGAATACTCACAGCTCCACTGAGTATAATTTGAAAACCACAGATCTGTAGGACAAACTCCAAATTCTTTGATTTCATCATTGCCAACCCTTCCTACTTTCTTTGCTGCCCATCTCTCTGATCCAAATGGGTTCATCCACCCATGAAGGAATTCTCTCAGCCACTTCAGCATGCTTCTTCCTCAGACCCACCTTGGTACCTGATGTTTCCTCTGCCTGAATGGGCCTCCTTCATGTGCCTGGTGAGCTCCCATTCATTATTTAAAACTTGGCTTAAATGGAACCTCTTCGGGTACTTGCCTGTCACAGTGACATGACTTCTCCTTTGTGCTCTGGTTGTTTGGTCACCCTTCCTACATAAGTCTATTGGAACAGAGCTCAGTTCAGTATTATAATTTGAGATTTTTACGGCCATAGTCTCCTCAGACCTGGAGCTTTTGGGTGGTCACATTATGTTCTTTTCATCTTTGTAGCTCTAGAACCTAGCACAGTGCCTGTCATTTTTACTAAGTGTCTGATAAATGGTAAATAAGTGGATTTTATTTTTTCTCCCAAAGTAATATTTTCCTATTCAGATTCTCATGATTACTTGTGCACATGTATCTATTTCCCTACCAGATTATGAGCTCAGATAATGATACTTGGGTGGTTGTAACAATTAAATAAGATATACATAAAAGTGCCTAATAATGCCTGACTCGTTGATAGTTTTCATCATGGCTGTATAACAGAATCCCATGTAGAGTATTTGTGTGTTTTTTGGTTGGTTTGTTTTAATATAGGTTCGTGGGCCCTATCTACTAAGTCAGATTTTCATAGGTGAGGCCTGGGCAGAAGGCCCACAGATGATTCTGATGCCCAGCCTTCATAATTGAAATTCAGTAACTGCTAGCTAATGTTCATTTTGTAACTCCAAGACCTGGCACAGAGATCAGCAATGTAGTAGGTGCTCACTCAATATTGGCTGAGTTGAAGTTGAAGTATATAATGTTTTCAACATTCAGATCTTAACATTTTTTTTTTTATATCTAACAAGCCAAGGGTTTGGGGTAAAATGGTAGATGTAGGCCAAAGGGGCCCAGAACACAACTTGATTCTCAGTCCCTCATTATTGGGTCTGTACTTCAGTGAACCCTCTGCTCCTCTCCCTTCCTTCCACCCCCTTGCCACCTTCATACCTTTAGTACATAGTAAGAAGACTTTCGCTGCCCAACTGCAATCCTTTTAGATCCAAAACACCAAGGTTTCTAAACATTTGTTCCGTAAGTTCTTGATTTGGCTATGGTCTATGATGAGAACTTTCCTGGAGTCTCCCTCTCCCATAATCACCACATTTAATTGAACCTCAGATCCTGCTGTTTCCCATGTAAAAGCTTTTGAGTTTGTGCCCACCTTACAAATCTCAATGCCACTGCCTTGGTCCAGGCCTTCAGTACCTCTTCCCTGGATTATTGCAAATAACATCCTAACTGGGCTCCTTGCCTATTATAGGTTGAGTTTGTGTTCCCCGCAAAATTATATGTTGAAGCCCTAACCCCCAATACCCTAGAATGTGACTATATTTGGAGGTGGGGCCTGTAAGGAAGTAATTAAGGTTAAATGAAGTCATAAGGATGAGGCTCTAGTCTAATATGACTGGTAACTTATGAGAAGAGGAAGAGACACCAGGGATGCAAGTGCACACAGAGGAAAGGCCATGTGAAGACACAGGTAGAAAGCAGACATCCTCAAGCAAGGAACCAGGCCTCAGGAGAAACCAAACCTGCCAACACCTTGATCTTGGACTTTCAGCCTCCAGAACCATGAGAAAATAAGTGTGTTTATTTTTTAATATGTTTTTATTGATTTCAGAAAAAGGAAGAGAGAGAGAGATAGAAACATTAATCGGCTGTGTCCTACACACCGCCTACTGGGGATAAAGCCCACAACCCAGGCATGTGCCCTGACCAGGAATGGAACCTTCGACCTCCTGGTGCATGGGACAATATTTAAACAACTGAGCCACACTGGCCAGGCAAATTTCTGTTGTTTAAATCACCCAGCTTATGGCATTTTGTTACGGCAGTCCTTGTAAACTAAATACACTGCCACAATGTCACCCTCTCCAAATCTCTGTACTACTAAAAAGCTAATCTGGTCACATGACTCCCTGGCTCAAAATACTGTGATATCTTACATTGTTTTCTGGGTACAGCATAAGGAGATGCTCTGTCTGGCCTTTCTGAGCAACACCATCTTTTATTCTTGCACCACCATTTCCAAAACTTCTGTTATACACACTATGTCAGTCGTGGTTTAAGTGTAATGAGCAAGAAACCAACTCTGGCTAGTTTAAGAAGGAAAGGAATTCCTTATGATGCTGTTAGATGTTTGTATTAGTCTGCTCAAGCTGCCATAACAAAATACCGCACACTGTGTGGCTTAAACAACAGAGATTTATTTTCTCACAGTTATGGAGACTGGAAGTCCAAGATCAAGGTGCCAGCATGGTTGGCGTCTGGCGAGAGCTCTCCCCTTGCTTGCAGATGGTACCTTCTGTGTGTGTCCTCACACAGCCTTTCCTCTGCTCACATGGAGAGAGGGAGAAACAGAGCAAGCTTTCTAGTGTACTTTATTAGAACACAACATTCTATCTGATCAGGGTCTCACTCTTATAACCTCATTTAACCTTATTTACTTCCTGAGGTCTCATCTTTCAATACAGCCATACTGGGGATCAGGCCTTCAACATACACATTTTAGGGGAACCTAAACATTTAGTGCCTAACAGTGTTCATAGAAGTTTTATTCATAATAGCCCAAAACAGGAAATAACCTATATGTCAATCAACAGGTAAAAAAGATGAATACAGAAGATTCCCGACTTCAATGATTCAACTTGAGATTTTTGACCTTAAAATGGTGCGGAAATGGTATACATTCAATAGAAAACATACTTCAAATTTTGAATTTTGATATTTTCCCAGGCTAGCACCACACTCTGTCTTGATTCTGGGCAGGGGCAGTGAGCCACAGCTCCCGGTCAGTCACATGACCACATGGGTAAACCACCGATAGTTAGCCTACAGTGTACTGTGTTGCCAGTGTTTTTTGGATATTGTGTGTTGTGGTTTTACATTATGTCATGTCTTCAAAATGTCCATCTGTGTCTCCTGCTTTTGGTAACAAGAAGAAGGAAACTACTCATGAGATGAAATTCAAGATAATTGCCTAACTCTAGGCTAATGTAAGTGTTCTGAGCATGGTCAAGATCTGCTAGGCTAAACTATGTTGTTAAGTAAGTTAGTTTTGTATATTTTTTGGACTTTACATAAGTGATATAATACTATATGTATTCTTCTATAACTTTTTTCTAGCTCAAAATCATGTTTGTGACATTCACCCATGTTAATGACTACAGTTCTAGATCATTTATTTTCACTGCTATATGAAGAATCTTTAAAATTCTTTTTAATTTATTGGTTTTAGATAAAGGGAGAGAGAGAGAAGAAAAAATTGATTTGTTGTTCCATCCATCCATGCATTCACTGGCTACCTCCTGCATGTGTCCTGACTGGGTATCGAACCAGCAACTTTGGCATATGAGGACTATGCTCTAACCAACTGAGCACTGAGCTACCTGGCCAAGGCTGAATATTCTTTATTTATTTTTCTATGAACATATGAGTTGTTCACAGTTTTGTTTTGTTTTTCAGAAACAATGATGCTATGAGCATTCCTGTCCATGTCTCCTATATGCATTTACAAGAGCATTTCCAGAGCCCAACTGGCATGGCTCATGGTTGAGCATCGACCTATGAGCCAGGAGGTCACGATTCGATTCCCAGTCAGGGCACATGCCCGGGTTGTGGGCTCAATCCCAGTGTGGGCTGTGCAGGAGGCAGCAGATCAATGATTCTCATCACTGATGTTTCTATCTCTTGCTCCCTCTCCCTTCTCCTTCTCCCTCTGAAATCAATAATAATATATATTTAAAAAAAAAAAAAAAAAAAAAAACAAGAGCATCTCCAAAGCCTATACCCAGGAGTGGAATTACTGAGCCATGGGGTTTGCATATCTTCAACTTTGTAAGATAGAGGCAATTTGTTTGCCAGGTGTTAAACAACTTTGTATTTATTGCCTCCACCCTGTGTGAATGAACTTTTATTACTTCATATCCTCTCTAATACTTGGTGTCAGATATTTTAATTCATGTCTATCTAATGGTATAAAAAGCATCTCATTGGATATATAAATATATACACACACACACATATATATAATATCCCTGGTTATTAATGAGGGTGAACATATTTTCATACACTTATTGGTTATTTATAATGCCTCTTGTGAAATGTCTATTCATGTCTTTTGATCAGTTTTTTTAAATATTAAAAATCAACTTTTTTCCTTTTTATTGAATTTATTGGGGTGACATTGGTTAATAAAATTATATAGGGTTCGCGTGTACAATTCTATAATATATCACCTGTATATTGTATTCTGTGTTTACTGCCCCAAATCAAATCTCCTTCCATCACCATTTATCTCCCCTTTACCCTCTTCTACCTCCCCCATTCCCCCTTCTATTGCCCAGTGTTTATTAAAGTCATTTTTCTTTATATCTAGATATCATTTTTCAATTATATGTGTTACAAATATCTTCTCCTGGTTATGGATATTCTTCTTTTTTGTGGCATCTTTTGATAAATAGAAGTAATTGACTTCAATGTAGTCAAATCTATCTTTTCCTTTATGATTTGTGCTTCTTGTGTTTGAAATAATTCTTCCATACCCTGAGATTATGAAGACATTCTCTTGTAGAATCTCCTAAGTTTTGTTTCTCATGCGAATCTTGAGGCCCACATGGACTCAATTTTTGTGAAAGGTAGGAAATAGCTACCTTTAAAGATATAGAATATTGGCGGCTAATTGTCCCATTGCCCCAGTGCTGTGCATTGAAAAGTCTACCCTAGTAGATCACTTTTTGTTTGTTTACACATCTATCTCCCCCTACTAGCCCACAAATCATTTGTTGTTTTATATATTATTTGTATTGATTTCAGAGAGGAAGAGAGAGGGAGAAAGAGATAAGAACATCAATGATGAGAGATGATCATTGATAGGCTGTCTCTTGTACCCCCCATACTGGGGACTAAGCCCACAAGCTGGGCATGTGCCTTGACTGGGATTTGAACCATGACCTCCTGGTTCATAGGTCGACGCTCAACCACTGAGGCAGACCGGCCGGGCCACAAATCATTTAAAAGCAATGATGGTGTCTTATGTGTCTATGCATACTCAATGCCTAACATAGTATCTTACATTATAAACATTCGCTACATATTGTTGGGTTTGTTTTTGTATTCTTAAATCCATAACAGTGAAGACAATCTGAACTAGAAAGAAACTGAAAACATTGTCTTGTCCAGCTCCTTTATTTTACAGTTAAGGAAATGGAGGCACTTATGAGATCAATCACATGGGGATTTAGTGCCAGAGCTGGGGCTCAGCACACTATTATCTGTTTCTCCTAAAATCCCAGACAACAAATTCAACTCCACTTACCATGGCCATCCAGCATCTGAACAAAACCATGGCCTGGTCAGCAAGTACAGAGCGGGGCACTGGTGTCTGCCACAATGGCAAAGGGTTAATGTGATTAATGCTGACAAATCAGAAGAAAGTGGAGGAAAAGGCCAATATTAGTCATAATAAAAAGTGGAGGAAATACAGCCCTGGCCAGGTAGCTCAGTTGGTTAGAGCATTGTCACAATATGCCAAGATTATGGGTTCAATCCCTGGTCAGGACATATATAAGAATCAACCAAAGAATGCATAAATAAATGGAACAACAGATCTCTCTTTCCTCTCTCTCTCTCTCTCTCTCTCTTTCTCTTTCTCTCTCTCCCCCCTCTCACTCTTCCCCCACCCCTCCCCCTCTTTCTAAAACCAATAAATTTTCATCACCATTTATCCTCTCTATACCCTCTTCCACTTGTAATCATCACACTGCTGGAAAAAAAAAATTTTAAGTGAAAGAAATACAAATGGACCAAAAAAATATTGAATTCAGAAATAAAACATGCAAGTTAGAAAGATATATCTTTCCCTTCCCTATCAGATGGTAAAGATGGAAAATAATACCTTAGAAAACAACCCATTAAAATGTAAACTCTCTGAGAGCAGAGACTATTTTGCTCACCACTATATCCCTATCACGTGGCACAAGGTCTGGCAGAAAGTTGGTGCCAATTAATATGTAATATTAAATAAGGGGCTAGCATGCCTGTGCAATATGGGCTTTCTTATTGCAGAGGGAGGCAGGCACATCCAAGTCCTCCAGCCTTCCCTCTGCCACACACAACACATAAGGAAATGCCTGCTGTTCATGGCTGAATATGCTCTGCAGTTCTCAAACTCTGGCCCGTGAGAAGATAAACTATCTTCAAAAAGAAAACAGGAAACATGTATAAGTAAAACATATTAAGTAAATATTGGTGAGACTGTGCAGATAGAGGTTGTCATACACTGTTAGTAGGAGCATAAAAACTTTTCTGAAGGACAATTGGGCAATATGTATCAAAATGCTAAATACGTGTATTTTTTAAATTTACCTTAAGAAAGGGATAGGACATATATACTTATGCATGTTTGCTACAATGTTGTTTCTAGAGAAAAAGAGGATATATGTTAAATTTTGAACAATATGTTGGTTAAATTACAATATATCTTTACAGTAGAATATCATGTAATGTAAATTTCTTAGGGGAAAAAAGGGAAAGGAAATAAGTTCAATGTTAGCAATAATTGTTTGCTTTATTCCTTTATGTAGTCACTCCTTTTTAAAATAAACATGTATATATATTTTGTAATCAGAAAAATAATTTTATCCTTATTATTACAAGAAAAGTTTCAAATTCAAGAAAAGTTTCAGTTTGGGGAGTTTCAAATTTTATCTATTTATGTATATCCTGCATATCTCATGGATTAAAAAAATTAAATAATGAGACAGTTAAAATGATTTTTTTTTAAAAAAAAAAAAATGAAAACCTTATGAGGAAGAGAGTAAAAAGTTATGCCAAAAATCTAGGCTTTTTTTTTTTACAAGATTAAAAAGAAAATACAGTTATATTGTTCTAATTAACTGAGGAAAAATTTATACCAGTATGAAAAAGATAAACATTTTCCTGAGTTCCAAGAGGAATTTATACAAGCTTAATTTCTTTTCTTTTCTTTTCCTTTCCTCTTCTTTTCTTTTTCCAAGCTTAATTTCTATTCTTATTACTATTAGCCAACTGATGTGCACTTCCATTCAAACCTTTCTTTAATGCTGAATCCATGGCTTTGAAAGTGCTTACCCATGAGGATGTGGTATTATCACAAGGACATTTTGGTACTTCCTTTTACTGGCATCAAACCATATACCTTATTTTCTTTGCTTTTATTATTATTATTATTTTAATTTAGTATTCCCCAATAAGAAAATGGAAGTTTAATCCAAACATTAGGGGAATTTAGTTTTGTTGCTATAGTTTAGAATTTAAATACTTTAAATGTTTGCCCATGCAGTGAAGGGTAGGTTGATGCCAGGGTGCTCCAGTCCTGGACCTCCCCGCTTCTCTCATGAACTACCAAAGGCCACCCACAACCTTCAACATGAACACACTCTTTTCTTTGAAATCTCTCTCTTTTCCCTTCAACTGCCTCTAGACTCTTGGCAGAAGTGCTAGGGAAGTAGAAGGCAGTGGAAATAAATTTGTCTTATTTTTCCTCTTCTTTCTTCATGTGATAAAATTGGTATTGATAGATAAAACCAAGCTATTGATTTCTGAGGCTGAAATTAAAAACATTTCTTTAATTTTCACCAATGGAAGGAATAGAGACAAATGTGTCCTTTACTAGAAAAGCTAAGAAGCTACCTACCCCAACCATATGCTAAAATGTTTTGTAGATGCCTCATTTCTTAATCTCTCCAAATGACAAGATGGCTTCTTGTTGTTAAAAAGGGCGGGTGGGGGAGTGGGAGTGGGGGTGGGGAAGATGATGAATTCTAATTTATTAGTTCTTGTTCTACATCATGGTACAGATCTACATTACAATTTGATTTTTTTTAATTAAAAAAAAAAGTATTTTTAAAAGAGGTTTTGGCCAGGCCAGTGTGGCTCAGTGGATTGGGTGTTGTCCCATGCACAGAGAGGTCACTGGTTCGATTCCTCATCAGGGCACATACCCAGGTTGTGGGCTTGATCCCTAGTAGGGGGCATTTCTATCTTTCCCTTTCCCTTCCTCTGTCTCAAAAAGAATCAATAAAAGCATTTTTTTAAAAAAAGAGGTTTTATTTCACCAGAAGGAGGTATTCATTGTAATGTTGATATTATTAATAACCTTTTGCACCAAACGAATACTTGCTCAAATGCTACAAATCCAAAACTACATATTCAAAATACAAAATGTATGTGCTATGGAGATGTGATGCAAGGGGAAGGATAATGTTGCAAGTTAGTAAAAATAGCCCAAACAAGGAATAAACTATTATAAAAGGGACAAAGTCCCGGAATACAAGGGGTTAACCCCACACTCTCACCCAGGGGCCTCAGTGCCTAAAAGTATAATGCTGTTCAAAGCACTGTGCTTTCTGCATGATCAGTCACAAGACAGCTAAATTTAAAGAGCAGATATTGTCCAACTCTCCTGGTCCCAGCCACCACTAATCTAGTTCCTTATAGTTCTGACGCCCAGCTTTCTTACCTCTAGAAAATTTGTTACAGCAAAGCTAGTAGGTGGGCTAGTGCCAGTGGCATGCAGCCACTGACAAAAGGGGTATGTGGGCATTGGTTACATTGCTGTACACATATAATTAGACACAGTCAACGCCCCCATCCCCCCACCCCCCACTCCACTCATGGAGCAGCTGACCTGCCAGGCAACTTCTAGCAAAGAAGTTCTGCAGAGATGACCATGGGGCATGTGCGGACCTCCAATATTCTGGTGTAGCACTTAGAGTTCTCCTTAGCTGATTCCATAATTGGCAACCGAAAGGGGCCAGGGTGGGCAGAGGGACTGCACTGAGCTATTGGTAGCTTGTGGATGTGATGCTCAAAGGCAGAGAGGTGGGTGGCACTATGGAGATAAACAGTTCACACCTCCCATCCTTCCTCCCACTCCTGAACTTGGAAACACAAGGTACTGTGGGATCTGGATTCAGCCTCCTGCAGCTGTTCTGCTATGGCTTATGCTTTGCCAACTGCTTCCTTGGAGTTGTCCTTTAAGGAGTGGTTGGGGTTTGCTTTTAACTCACTATGTCACAGCAAGACATTAGGACACACACCCAAACAGGGAGATTTCCTACATCTAGAGTCATAATTCGACAGAGCCAGAAGAATTTAAAGATTCAGGGAAGGACTCACCAGAATGACACGAGTAGCCTACAGAATAAGAATTAGAACAGGTCCCATGAACAGTGTCTCTAAAACTCATGAAACCATACTTGATCCATGGTCAGAAATACACTTTATAAGCTAACCAGTGAGTGTGAGTGTAATATATGCATATGTGAGGATAAATATATCCACATATGGCCCAGTCGGTGTGACTCAGCAGTTGAGCATCGACCGAAGAACCAAGAGGTCACCTGCTCTGATTCCCAGTCAGGGCACAATGTCTGGTTGCAGGCTTGATCCCCAGGAGGGGGCATGCAGGCGGCAGACAATCGATGATATTTTTCTTTCATCATTTTTCCATATCTCTTTAAAAATCAATCAAAATATTTTAAAATATATATCTACATATGTAATTAAAACAGAAATGGCATGACATAGTACTACCTTTCCCAAATGTTGTGCTCCATTTTCTATTATTGTTTTTTAAAAGCTGTTTTTGACCCACCAAATTGCACCATGGTCAGATAAGCAAAAATCCCTTGTGTCATTTCATACGGAGTCATCTAACTCATTTTAAACTACATAGTAAACATTTCTGAAAATAAGAGTAAGCATCACTCTTAGCTCAAAGAAGGTTTCATATTTCATGTAAAGCCCGTTTCAGAAAACAGTTCCTTTTCCTGCTCATTATTCTCCATCCATACACACATCGCTGAAGCAAGGCTTCTAAATCATAACTCCTATCATGTCAGTCCATTGCATAAAACTCTTCAGTGGCCCCTGGTTGCCAGTAATGACAATAGCTAACACACCGTGCTTACAATGTGCCAGGTTCCCCTCATTTATCCCTCACAGTACCTCTAAAGGGCTGGGTTATTTCCACACCTATCTTACAAAGATGATGAGCAACCAGCTCAAAGACCCACTGCTAGTAAGAGGCTAGGATTTGAACCTAAGCAGCTGTCTAGTTCTCCTGGTCACCGTGCCACAGTCAACAGTGAATCCAGCTGCTTAAAATAGTCCCCCAACCTCAGCATGATGCCTCTTATGCTCCAGCCTGCTGGACAGTTGTATGACCTCACACATGCTGTTCCCATGTCTAAAATGAGTCCTGCCTTTGGCTCACTTGTACACACGCTTCACTCCAGGTCTTCCCTCACTCCCTTGCACTGTCTTCGATGTCCCGTCTGTGTTCCCACAGCATCTCTCTTTCCCTCCTTCCCCTCACGCCCCCTCATTCATCCATTCAATTCATCTGATAAATAGGTACTGAATACTTACTCCATGCAAGGAGACATAGCAGCAAAAGCATAGTTGCAAGTTAGCCTATATTTTCCCAAAAGGGGTGGGGAGATAATACATGATTAAATAATATGTCAGGTGGTGATGAGTGTCAATGAGAAAATAAAGTGGATGGGGCGTGCCCAGGGCAAAGGGGCATGTGCCTGTTTTCTATTGGGACAATAGGAAAGGGCTCCTTAAGGAGGTGATAGCTCAGCAGAGGTCACAGGCACTGAGAGGCAGCATGTGGGTCTCTGGAGGTGGAAGAGTCCTTAAAAGACCCTGCGTGGAGAGACTGCTTGGAGGGTTCAGGAACAGTAAGGAGGCCAGTGTGGCTAGAACAGGGTGAGCCAGGGGAACCAAACAGAAGGGAGGTCAGAGAGCCACAGGGGGACAGAGGCGTGGAGCTCCCTTGCAGGGCACTTCGTCTTTTACCCTGTGTGAGGCGGGGAGCCTCGGGAGGGTTCTGAACCTGAGTGAACTAGTAATTTTCTATTGCTGCTGTAGCTAATGAACACAATTTAGTGTCTTAACCCAACACAAATTTCTCCTCTTACAGTTCTGGAGGTCAGAAGTTAGAAACAGGTCTCATTGGGATAAAAGCAAGGTATCTGCTGGGCTGCGTTTCTTCTGGAGGCTCTAGGCTTTGCTCTGGGGAGAATCAGAATTCTCTAGGGGAGATTCCGTTTCACCTTTTCTAGCTTCTAGAGGCCCTCCCTTTCCACCTTCAAAGCCAGCAGTTTACATTTCTGTGGCCATTCTTCTGTAGTCCCATCTTCTCTGACCTCAGTCAGGAAAGGGTACCCACTTTTAAGAATTTGTGTGATTAGTTTGGGCCTACCTGAATAATCCAGAAAAATCTCTGCATCTCAAGGTCCTTACCCACATATGCAAAGTCCCCTGGTCATGTAGCATATTCATAGGTTCCAGAGATGAGGACATAGACATTGGGGCGGGGGGGTATTTTCCTGCCTACAACAAATGACATGATCTGACTTGAGTTTACCAGGATCACCCCAGGTGCTCTGTGGGGAATAAACTGTAGGGGATAAGGGTGAAAGCAGGGAGACCAGGTAGAGGCTGTCAGAGTAATCCAGGAGAGAGTTGATCAAGGCCTCGGCCAGGGTGCCAGCCGTACAGGTGGTGGGATGCGGTCAAATTCTGGATGTTTTGTGAGGGTAGAGCTGACATGATTTGCTGATGAACTGGATGTGAGGTGTGAGAGAAGAGGAGTCAAGAATAAGCCCAAGGTTAACACCCTCTGCCCTTAGAGTACTTGATGTATGTTGTGTTTATTTAACTATCTCCCTATTAGGCTGAAAGTTCTGAGGGAGAACGGCTCCAATCTGGCTTGTTCATTGTTGTATCCTCACATGAACGAGTGCATAGAACATAACAATATAGTTCATAACTACTACTTACTGAGCCATCACTATGTGTCAGGCACTTTATATAATCCCATTTCATCATCAGAACAGCCTTGTGAGGTATGCACTATTATTATTCTCATTTACTAAATGAGGAGACAGGCTTGGAGAGATTAAATGACTTATATCAGTAAATAGAAGAGTGGAATTCAAATCCATATTAAATAAAGGAATTAATTCATTAAAATTAAGCCAAGACTTGGGGTTAGCTAAATATTCTGACCACATATGAAATGGGAGATGGAGAAAAGTACATAGGTTTATAAGTACTTCATTTTTGGCCGTAGAAAAATTATGTCAAGAAACAGCAGAAGTTAGAGCCTTAAGAATTCTCATCGAGAGTCAATCTGTGGTTTGGTTGCTGTGATGAGTGATGTAGACAGTGATTGCAGAAATATTCTGTAACCACTCCGGAGGCAAATAAGAGAAAAACAGATGACATCAGGCAGACCACGGTGGTACAGACCCGAGAGAGAGGAGAGCGGGATTTTAGTCTCACGTTAGTCCCAATCACTGTCAGCCAATGCATTTAAGGTATTTATTTCAGCTTTTTGAGACCATCTTAACTATAAAAAAGATGTTCTGTCTTATCCACCTTATAGATTCTTGAGAGAAACTAAATGTATTCAGTCAGTGGACACCAGGCACAGGTCATGAACCATCAGACAACATCCTCACCCTCATAGAATTTGCATTATAGTGGAAAGGGAGACTGACAAAAACAAGAACACATAGTAGATAATTTCAAGAGTAGTAAATGCTGTGAAGAAAAATAAAACAAGACAGAGGTTATAGAGTGATTAGGGAGGAGGTAACATCGGATAGAGACTTAAATAAAAATTAAAAAAAAAAAACAAGCTGTAAAGTAATCTGAAGAAAGGGCCATCTAGGTAGAGAGAACAGAACTTAAGTTCCAGAGGTCAGAATGAACTTGGGATTCATATCTGAGGAATAGCAAAAGTAAGAAAGAGGGAGAGTGGTGGATGATACCAGAGAGGTAGGCATTATTACTTTTAGTTATCAAGTTGTACAACTAATTGAGTTCATTAATCTAATTTTTCTAATCTAGAATCTGAAATTTACTTTTTAAACAAAAGTTACATATAAAAAAAACCATTTTAAAACAAAAACTAAATAATACTTATTATACAGAAAGTATTGTAGAATTCAGACAACAAATGAAATTAGCCCCCCCCCCCCACCAAAGTTATGAATGATTTAAAAGTGCTTAAATATAAAGGGTTTAAATAAGCAGTAAAGGGCTTTATCTGTACATTGTTCCTTCCTTTAGCCAAACTTCCCTCATCCCTAGTGATTATTCTTGGTCCATCTAGTCCTGGTGAGGAGTAACATGAGATCCAGGTCTGCCCAGAGTCCTCCATCCACACTCTGCCATCTGCATCCCTGCCCCCTCCAAGGTGTACACACATAAAACCCAGACTGGGCCAAATCAGAGTCCTTGGGATTTCTGCCAAACTGTAGGAAAAGGATTCTCTCTCTCTCTCTCTCCTCTCTCTCTCTCTCTCTCTCTCTCTCTCTCTCTCTCTCTCTCTCCCCCCCCCCCCCCATCTCAAGCTTCTACAAATGCTGTACAACAGGTACCAGCAGCCAACTCTACCATTAGGTGGAGAGAATGGAGGCCAACACAGAGAGAAGTAGAGTCAAAATGTGGACACAGCTTGGCCAAGAATTCAGCCATAGCTAACATTAGATCTACCTCTGTTACAGGAGCTATAAATTCTATTTTGATTAAGAATTTGGTTTCTGTCACTGCACCAAATGTGACACTCTCCATATACATACTTTCTATGAAAGACACTCTGTTTTTCTAAGACATCTGTAGTAGTCTGTGTCTATACAACATTCTTTATATAATGCTTCAAGAATCTGACAAAATTTTAAAAATCAATACTGATGTGCACAACGAATAAAGATAAAAGTTAAAAATCTATTTTAAGGCACAGACTTTGTCAGTATTGTTGTTAGCCCATGTTTTCAAACCTACAGAGGACCTCATGCGAGGACCCAAGTCATGTCAAGCTTTCACTGTATTTGTTACTATTTAGGAAAAATGATTTCAATCCCAGTAAAACCTAATACATGTAGAACCATGGCAGTGCTATTTCTGCCATCTCTGTGTAACAATAAAAAGGCATCATCTGTTTTCAATAGTGTAATGTGAATCCATATCCACAAATTTGCCATCGTCCATGTTTTTATAACTTCTCCCTTACTTTTACAATATTTAGCAAAACCTATTTTTTGCTATTTGAATATAGGAAGGAAATTGGAGTAATGTGTAATTGAAGCAAACCAGGTTGAGAACAAAACTTCTAAAACCCAGTTGCCAACCAGCTTCTCAATCACCTACCTTACTTAATTTGTTCTTTTGGAATCGAACAGCAGCCAAAAACAAATTCTCTTCAAAACTGGATGAAGATGCATGTGGTGTGGATAAAAAAATGCCATTAAATAAGTGTTCCCATATCAATAAATAGCTTAAAATGAATAAGGCAGAAGAAAAATCCCTGGGAATTCATGAAAATTTGGCAGAGATGTGTATCATTTGGGTTATGTAAGAAACTATCCCGATAATAAATAAACACACTGAAAAATTCCTTGGGTAAAGCAAAGCATATTTTACCACCACTTGAAAAAGTATGTAAAAATGTTTGTTTTTATTTTTAACCTTTCTAAATGCAGGCACCCACTGCCTTCAAGAAGCTATTTTTGGTGATAGGACAGTGTTCTGACACCTTTTCCCTCAGTAAAATTGACAAATCTGCTGAAATTAACATTTTAATCTCCATGGACCCACACGTCACTTAAAAATATAAAATATCATTGTGTTTTTCTGCTAACCAGCATTTGGTAGCAGACAGCTGTTCAAGGCAAACCTACTCCAATCCTGAGAGAGAGACTATGTCATCACTATTCCCTACCTCCGCTGATTATTGCAAGGCCTTGCACAAGGTGGGTAAACTCAGCTCAATCTATACTGAATAGATGTGTCTGTGGTAGCCCAAATCCATTTGTTGGAATCTGCATATAGATAATACCTTGACAATCCTGCAAGTTTGCTTGGTGTTCAAGATCTAGAGAAAAGAGGACAGTAGAGCAATGCAACTGTAATTTTTTTTTTACATCCAATAGAAAAACAGGTTCAAGGCATTAGAATCTAAGCAACCTTTCTTCTTGCTCCCTCCACCTTTATCCAGCTGTAAACTGACTCTGGGCTCTGTCATTACAGGTTGGTGTCACATACTAGTGCTTCACTCGTCAATATACCTCAAGAGTCAAGAATAATTAAACACCTATTGTGCACCTTTGTATGTGTTACAAAATATAAGAAAGATGTCATTAGTTCAGGGGAAGAGGAGACAGGTACACAAATAAGGGAGAAATAAGCATGCTATATATGAGGGACTCAAAGGGGAATGACATATATGAAAAAGTTCAATGAAAGAGGTGGAACTTGACCTAAAAGACAGAAAAGATCATGATAGAGGGTTGATAAAGAAAAATAAGTCAAGAGAGAAACCAAGATGGCGGCATAGGTAAACACCTAGAATTGCTGCCTCCCACAACCACTTCAAAAATACAACTAAAAGACAAAACGGACATCATCCAGAACCACAGGAAGGCTGGCTGAGTGGAAATTCTACAACTAGAAGGAAAGAGAAAAGCACACTGAGACTCAGAGGAGGTGCGGAAGTAAAGTGCAGAGGTACGGAGGCGCACGCAGAAAGGGCTGGCAACTGAGAACGCGGTTGTCTTTCAATCAGGAGGGAGACACAAGCTCCCAACAGCCCTGAACTCCAGTTCCGGGCGAGTCTCTGGGTACCCAGACTTATACGGGGAGAAACTGGACTGTCTGGCATCGGGCAGAATTCTAGGGCGACTTTCTCTCAGAGGTGCTTGCAGCGATTACCGATTACTGCGGGACACTGAGACCCAGGGCCCCTTAGGGCAGGGCTGAGGATCAGCCATAGCTGTTTGCTCGGCCCTGTTGATTCTCTGAAACCCCGCCCCACCCAAGCTGTGCAGAGAGGCTTTTGCATATGAATGACCTGGCCCTTTGCAATCTAAAAGTACCTAACAAACTGCAGCTGGGTCAAGGAGACGCAGAACATCCAAAGAAGGCCCAAGGCCCCATAGCAGCTTGCATTGCTTCACAGCTGGGCCTCATCTGGGCACCTCCAAATCCCAAACAAAGAAGAGGAATCTGCAGATCTCTCTGTAGCTCCTGCTGGGTAGCCTCAGGCAGAGGCTAAATTAGCACCTCCTTAGAGATCCAAGAGCCAGTGTACCCAGTGGTCAGAGTGGGACCATCCAGATCACAACTCCTCAGATCCATATGGGACACACTCAGGGGGCAGACTCAGTGAGCACCAAAGCCCCACTGAAGCAAGTCTTGCCCCAGAAGGGTGTCGCCAGCACAGAAGTTCTCCCACTGCAGACACAGCTGATTCTCACAGTCAATTGGCCTGGAGGTCAATTCCTCCCAGTGATATCAGCTACAATCAAGGCTTAACTACAACAAGACCGTGTACAAAGCCCACAAAGGGGTGCACCAAGAGTGTCCACCTCAGGTAATTGGGGAGGCTGAGCCACTGGGCCCTATAGGACACCTAGCACAGAAAGCCACTCTATCAACACAGGGAAGCAGCCAAAATGCAGAGACAAAGAAACAGGTCACAAATGACAGAAATGGAGTAAAGCACACTACTGGGTATAGAGTTCAAAACCACGGTTATAAGGTTTTTCAAGAATTTTCTAGAAACCACCGATAAATTTAGTAAGACCCTCAATAAGTCTAGTGAGACCCTTGAGGATAGAAAAAGGACCAACTAGAAATTAACCACACACTGACTGAAATAAAGAATATTATACAGAGATCCAACAGCAGACTAGAGGATCCCAAGAATCAAGTCAAAGATCTGAAATACGAAGAAGCAAAAAACACCCACCGGAAAAACAAAAAGAAAAAAGAATCCAAAAATATGAAGATAGTGTAAGGAGCCTCTGGGACAACTTCAAGTGAACCAACATCCGAATTATGGGGGTGCCAGAAGAAGAGAGCGAGCAAGATATTGAAAACCTATTTGAGTAGCAGCGATGGCTGAGTGGTTAAGGCGTTGGACTTGAAAACCTATTTGAAGAAATAATGACAGAAAACTTCCCTTCCTGGTGAAAGAAATAGACTTACAAGTCCAGGAAGCGAAGAGAACCCCAAACAAAAGGGATTCAAAGAGGACCATACCAATAAACATCATAATTAAAATGCCAAGAGCAAAAGACAAAGAGAGAATCTTAAAAGCAGCAAGAGAAAAACAGTCAGTTACCTACAAGAGAGTACCCATACGATGGTCAGCTTATTTCTCAACAGAAACTATGCAGGCCAGAAGGGAGTGGCAAGAAATATTCAATGTGATGGATAGCAAGAACCTACAACCAAGATTACTTTACCCAGCAAAGCTATCATTCAGAATTGGAGGTCAGATAAAGAGCTTCACCGATAAGAAAAAGCTAAAGGAATTCATCACCACCAAACCAGTATTATATGAAATGCTGAAAGGTATTCTTTAAGAAGAGGAAGAAGAAGAAAAAGGTAAAAATAAAAATTATGAACAACAAATACATATTTATCAAGTGAATCTATAGGATCCTGAGGAGAAACCAAGATGGCGGCATAGGTTAAGGCCGGAGATTGCTGCCTCGAACAACCACTTCAGAGATATAACTAAAGGACAGAACGGACATCATCCAGAACCACAGGAAGGCTGGCTGAGTGGAAATTCTACAACTAGGAGGAAAGAGAATATCATACCCAGACTCAGAGGAGGCGCAGTGCTGAAGTGAAATACTCACGTGCGGAGTGCACGTGGAGCGGGCTGGCGGCAAGGGCGCGGTTGTTGTTTTCAATCCGGAGGGAGTTTCAGACTCTGAGCTCCAGATCTGGGCGAGTCTCTGGGGACTCAGACTCAAACGGGAGAAGCGGGACTGTCTGGCTTCGGTTGGAACTCAAAGGCAGCTTTCTCTCTGAGGTTTGCAGCGGTTGCTGGGACTCTGAGAGGCAGAGCCCCTAGGGACGGAACTGAGAGCAGCCATAACTGCTTGTTCCGCCCGCCTTGTAGATCCCCAGGGACCCGCCCCGCCCAAGCCCTTCGCGGAGCCATTTGCCAGATAGCCTCAGGCAAACGCTAAATTAGCACCGCCCTAGAGATCCAGCACAGAAGCTCTCCCACTGCAAACACAGCTGACTCTCATAGCCAGTTAGCCTGGAGGTCAAATCTCCCCTGGTATTGCCGACAATCAAGGCTTAACTACAACAAGACTGCACACAAAGACCACTAGGGGGTGCACCAAGAAAAGATACAAAAATGCGGAGACAAAGAAACAGAACGCAAATGTCAGAAATGGAAGATATAGAGCTCAAAACCACACTTTTAAGGTCTCTCAAGAACTGTCTAGAAGCTGCCGATAAACTTAGTAAGGCCCTCGAAAAGACTGGTGAGACCGCCGATAAATGTAGTGAGATCCTCAAGAAATCTAATGAGACCCTTGATGTTATGATAAGGAACCAACTAGAAATTAAGCATACACTGACTGAAATAAAGAATACTATACAGACTCCCAACAGCAGACCAGAGGAGCGCAAGAATCGAGTCATCAAAGATTTGAAATGCGAAGAAGCAAAAAACACCCAACTGTAAAAGCAAAATGAAAAAAGAATCCGAAAATACGAAGATAGTGTAAGGAGCCTCTGGGACAGCTTCAAGCGTACCAACATCAGAATTATAGGGGTGCCAGAAGATGAGAGAGAGCAAGATATTGAAAACCTATTTGAAGAAATAATGACAGAAAACTTCCCCCACCTGGTGAAAGAAATAGACTTACAGGTCCAGGAAGCACAGAGAACCCCAAACAAAAGGAATCCAAAGAGGATCACACCAAGACACATCATAATTAAAATGCCAAGAGCAAAAGACAAAGAGAGAATCCTAAAAGCAGCAAGAGAAAGAAACCCAGTTACCTACAAGGGAATACCCATAGGACTGTCAGCTGATTTCTCAACAGAAACTTTGCAGGCCAGGAGGGAGTGGAAAGAAATATTCAAAGTGATGAATAGCAAGAACCTACAACCAAGATTACTTTATCCAGCAAAGCTATCATTCAGAACGGAAGGTCAGGTAAAGAGCTTCAAAGATAAGGAAAAGCTAAAGGAGTTCATCACCAACAAACCAGTATTATATGAAATGCTGAAAGGTATCCTTTAAGAAGAGGAAGAAGAAGAAAAAGGTAAAGATACAAATTATGAACAACAAATATGCATCTATCAACAAGTGAATCTAAGAAACAAGTGAATAAATAATCTGGTGATCATAAAAGAATCAGGGACATAGAAAGGGAATGGACTGACTATTCTTGGGGGGGGGGGGGAAGGGGTGTGGGAGATGCGGGAAGAGACTGGACAAAAATCGTGCACCTATGGATGAGGACGGGGTGGGGAGTGAGGGTGGAGAGTGGGGTGGGAACTGGGAGGAGGGGAGTTATGGGGGGAAAAAAGAGGAACAAATGTAATAATCTGAACAATAAAGATTTAATTTAAAAAAAAACAAAAAAACAAGTGAATCTAAAAATCAAGTGAATAAAAATCTGATGAACAGAATAAACTGGTGAATACAATAGAATCAGGGGCATAGACAGGGAGTGGACTGACAATTCTCTAGGGGAAAGGGGTGTGGGGGAAGCGGGAAGAGACTGGACAAAAATCGTACTCCTATGGATGAGGTTGGGGAGGTAAGGGCAGAGGGTGGGGTGGGAACCGGGTGGAGGGGAGCTATGGGGGGGGGGGGGGAAGAAGGGGAACAACTGTAATAATATGAACAATAAAGATAAAAAAAGAAAAAGAAAAAAGAAGTCAAGAAAGCAAGAACTATGTTAGAGAAAAAAAGAGCAGTCTAACTTTTAAAAATATATATATTTTTATTGATTTCTTAAAGAAGGGAGAGTGAGAGAGAGATAGAAACATCAATGATGAGAAAGAATCATTGATCGGCTGCCTCCTGCTTGCCCCACACTGGGGTTGGAGCTCACAGCCTAGGTATATGCCCTGACCGGGAATCGAACCATGACCTACTGGTTCATAGGTCAACAGTCAACCTCTGAGCCATGTCAGCCGGGCAAGCAGTCTAACTTTATCCAAATGCAGGGTTTGAAATATGGCTGGAAGGTGTACCTGCACCATAGCATAAAGATATAAAAGCAAACTGTTTAGATTTTATCCTGCACGTGTAGGAGAGCCAGGGGCTTTCTAAACCAGGAATATTGCCTTTTAAATAAACACATTTTTTTTATTGATTTTTAGAGAGAGAGGAAGGGAGAGGGATAGAGAGATAGAAACATTGGTGAGAGAGGAACATCATTGGTCGGCTGATTCCTGCATGCACCCATATTGGGGATTGAGCCTGCAACCTGGCATGTGCCCTGACTTGGAATCGAACCAGCGATCTCTGGGTTCCTGGGTCAATGCTCAACCCCTGAGCCACAGTGGCTGGGCTAAACCAGGAAATATTGTAATACATGATCACATTTAAGAGGAAATTAACATCCAGGAACAGGATGGATGTGGCTTAGCAAGGGTAACAGAATCCTATATAATAAAAAGCTAATATGCAAATTGTCCCCATGGGAGTTTGACCGCTCACTATGACATGTGCTGACCACGAGGGGGCAGTGCAGAATGAAAGAATTGGCAGCTGGGGAAGGAAGGCCCTGGCCAGCAGCCAGAAGATCCCAATTGACCCTGATCGCCGGCCAGGCCTAGGGACCCTACCTGTGCACGAATTTCGTGTACTGGGCCTCTAGTAGTTATATAAAGGACAGATTTAGAGAGAATCTGTAAAAAGGACAGATTTAAGTGACATTTTGAAGGCAATATTTGCAGCTTAGTAATTGATAAGGTGTAAAGGTGAAGACAAAGAGGGCATAAAAAATGACTTTGCATGGTAACATGACAGGAAGACACTGCTTCACAACTTTGGTGTTGTTTGGTAGAAGTTTGTTTAATTTTATACACATTGAGTTTAAACAAAAGAATGTAAGCTTAAAATCTATTTTTTCTCAGATATGCTTTTGAAAAAAATCTGCTTTGACTGCTGAGTTCCAAAATTAGCTCCAAGCTATCTAGCTCTGTGCTCAAGTGTCTTGTTTTGGGGTATTTGAATATCCCCTTTCTCTAATACCTGCCACTTTTACTGTCCAAAATTTCATATAACAAAAAATAGAGGGTGGTAATTGTAAATGTTTTTCTCAATAGACTTTTTTTTTTTTTTTTGCGCCTACAGTAGATATTTTAATTTTAACTAAATTTTGGATGCAATAACTTTTGTTAATAAGATGTGTGAAAAAAGAACCATAAAGTTTGGGGCTCTAAGTTAATATTATACACTAAAGCTTCTGACCCTAAAAATAATTTTTCAGTTGTTGTGCCATCTGTTTAGAAACTAATTAATGGTTTAAAAATAGATGATCTTTTGAAGGCACACAACATGAAAATAATGGAAAATATTAATAAATCTCATAAACCCACACTATCAAAAAACAATAAGTAAACTTGCACTGCAATATAATGTGCACTGATAAGGAGGGAGCTACTTTAAAAAAAAATAAAGCAAGGTTATTGATTAGGTACTTTCATAGGTCTCTTTTCAAAATGTTATTGCTGCTGATTAATTTTTATTTTTATGTATTTTTTAAAATTTATTTTTATTGTTGAAAGTATTACAGATGTCCCCATTTTCCCCTCCCATTAACCCCTCCACCCTACCCCTGCCCCCCTCCCTAGGCCTTCACCACACTATTGTCTGTGTCCATGGGTTATGCATATCCTATATAATAAAAGCGTAATATGCTAAGTGTCTGACTGTTCATTCAACCATTTGTTCAACTGTTCCACCAGTCGCTATGACATGCACTGACCACCAGGGAGCAGATGCTCTGACAGGTAGGTTAGTTTGCTGCTGGATCTGGCCGATTGGGACTGGGTGAGATGGGCTGGATATGTATGCCCTGGAGCCCTCCCGCAGTCCCTTCCTGGCTGGCTGGCCCAGATTGGCCCCAATCAGGACTGAGCGAGATGGCCCTAATAGGCCTTGATCACCAGCCAGGCCAAGGGACCCCACTGGTGCCTGAATACATGCACTGAGCCTCTAGTATGCATATAAGTTCTTTGGTTAATCTCCTCCTCCACCACCCCTTTCTCTCTGAAATATGTTAGTCTGTTGCATGTGTCAATGTTTCTGAATCTATTTTGTTCATTAGACTCCACGTATAAGTGAGATCATGTGAAACTAGTCTTTCTCTGACTGGCTTATTTCACTTAGCATAATACTCTCCAGGTCCCTCCATGCTCTCTTAAATGGTAAGAGAGCCTTCTTTTTTACAGCTGCATAGTATTCCATGTGTAAATGTACCACAGCTTTTTTATCCATTCATCAACTGATGGGCACTGGGCTGTTTTCAGATCTTAGCTATTGTAAATAATGCTGCTGTGAAAGTAGGTAGGGGTGCATATATTCTTCCTGTTTCAGACTTCTTAGGATATATTCCTAGAAGTGGTATCACAGGGTCAAATGTCAGTGCCATTTTCAATTTTTTGAGGCAGCTCCACATTATTTTCCATAGTGGCTGCACCAGTCTGCGTTCCCACTAGCAGTGTACTAGGATTCCTTTTTCTCCACATCCTTGCCAGCACTTGCTGTTTGTTGATTTATTTATTTAAATATATTTTTATTGATTTTAGAGAGGGAGAGAGAGAAAAAATCATCAATGATAAGAATTATTGCCAAAGCCGGTTTGGCTCAGTGGATAGAGTGTCGGCCTGCGGACTGAGGGGTCCCGGGTTCGATTCCGGTCAAGGGCATGTACCTGGGTTGCGGGCACATCCCCAGTGGGCGATGTGCAGGAGGCGGCTGATCGATGTTTCTCTCCCATCGATGTTTCTGGCTCTTTATCTCTCTCCCTTCCTCTCTGTAAAAAAATCAATAAAATATATTAAAAAAAAAAGAATTATTGATCGGCTGCCTCTTACACACCCTCCACTGGGGATCGAGCCTGCAACCTGGGCATGCACTCTGATCAGGAATCAAACTGTAACTTCATGGTTCGTGGTTGACACTCAACCACTGAGCCACACTGGCAGGGTGTTTTAATTTGCATCTCTCTGGTAATTAATGACATTGAATATTTTTTCATATGGCCCTTGGCCATTTTGTGTGTCCACTTTAGAGAGTGTCTATTCAAGTCCCCTGCCCATTTTTAAATTGAGTTGCCTTCCTTTTGTTGAGTTGTATGAGTACTTTATATATTTTGGAAATTAACCCCTTATCAGATGTATCATTGGCAAATTTGTCTCTCATACAGTGGGTTCCATTTTCATTTTGATGCTGGTTTCTTTTGCTGTGCAGAAGCTTTTCAGTTTGATGCAGTCTCATTGCTGATGATTAATTTCTAAACTTTACCTAGTAACATGTGCATTAATACTTATATACAAAAGGTGAAATTCCATTTCCTATCTCCTAAATCAACACTAAAAAAATTGTAAAATGTAAACATACAAATATCTGCTGAACCTCATCTATTTTTCTACCTCCATCTTCCCTTTTACAACCAAACTTCTTTTCTTTAGTATGTTTTTAAAATTTTTGATCTTAGAGAGAGTAAGGGGGCGGGGGGCTGAACATGGACGTTAAGGAGAAACATCAATCTGATGCCTCCTGCACGTCACCTACTGAGGTTGGGACTGCAACCGGGGCATGTGCCATAACTGGGAATCCAACCAGAGACCTTCTGGTGCATGGGATCATGCTCAACCAACTAAGCCACACCAGCAGGAACAGGGGGAGGTGGAGAGGCCCTCAGGGGAGATCAGGACGGCGCCAGGCACTGGCAGTGGATGCGAGTGGTGGTTTCATCAGCCACACTACTAGAGTTAATAAATGAATTCAGCAATGTAGCAGGATACAAAATTAACACCTAGAAATCTATGGCTTTTCTATACACCAATAATGAACTCACAGAAAGAGAAACTAAACAAACATTCTCCTTTACCATTGCACCAAAAAAATTAAGATACCTAGGAATAAACTTAAAGAGGTAAAAGACCTACTATACTCAGAAAACTACAGGTCGTTGAAAAAAAGAGATAGAGGAAGACATAAACAAATGGAAGAATATACCGTGTTCATGGATTGGTAGAGTCAACATCATTAAAATGTTCATACTACCCAAAGCAATCAATAGATTCACTGCAATCCCAATTAAGATACCAACCAAATATTTCACACACCTAGAACAAACTCTCCAAAAATTCATCTGGAATAAAAAAGACCCCGAATAGCTGCAGCAATCCTGAGAAAGAACAAAGTAGGTGGGATCTCAATACCAGATATCAAGCTGTATTACAAAGCCATTGTTCTCAAAACTGCCTGGTACTGGCACAAGAACAGACATATAGAACAATGGAATAGAATAGAGAACCCAGAAATCGACCCAAACCACTATGCTCAATTAATATTTGACAAAGGAGGCAAGAACATACAATGGAGTCAAGACAGCCTCTTCAATAAATGGTGTTGGGAAAATTAGACAGATACATGCAAAAAAATGAAACTAGATCACCAACTTACACCATACACAAAAATAAACTCAAAATGGAGAAAGGACTTAAACGTAAGACAGGAAACCATAAAAATCTTAGAAGAATCCATAGGCAGCAAAATATCAGACATATGCCAAAGCAATATCTTTACCGATACAGGTCCTAGGGCAATGGAAACTAAAGAGAAAATAAATAAATGGGACTACATCAAAATAAAAAGCTTCTGCACAGCAAAAGAAACCATCAACAAATCAACAAGAAAGCCCACTGCTTGGGAGAACATATTTGCCATTGTTATCTCCAATAAGGGTTTAATCTCCAAAATTTACAGGGAACTCATACAACTTAACAAAAGGAAGATAAACAATCAAATCAAAAAATGGGCAAAGGACCCAAATAGACACTTTTCGAAAGAGAACATAAAGAAGGCTGAGAGACATGAAAACATGCTCAAAGTTACTAATCATCCAAGAGATGCAAATCAAAACAACAATGAGGTACCATCTCACACCTGCCAGAATGGCTATCATCAACAAATCAATAAATGACAAGTGCTGGCGAGGGTGTGGAGAAAAAGGAACCCTCATGCACTGCTGATGGGAATGCAGACTGGTATAGCCACTGTGGAAAACAGCATGGCGTTTCCTTAAAAAATTAAAAATGGAACTGCCATTTGACCCAGTGATCCCACTTCTAGGAATATATCCCAAGAAAACGGAAACACCCATAGAAAGGATATATGCACCCCTATGTTCACAGCAGCACAATTTACCATAGCTAAGATTTGGAAACAGCCTAAGTGCCCATCAGCAGATGAGTGGATTAGAAAACGGTGGTACATTTACACAATGGAATACTACACTGCAGTAAAAAAGAAGGAACTCCTACCATTTGCAACAGCATCATGCTAAGCGAAATAAGCCAGTCAGAGAAACATAAATACCACATGATCTCACTCATTTGTAGAATAAAATGAGCAACATAAACTGATGAACAAAAATAGAGCCAGAGGGGAAAAAATATTTTAGAATATAATAGAAGTAATCCTGTTATTTGCAGAATTTTAATATTTCCTACTACTTTTGTGATATCATACTGTGTTAGTACAGTTTTGGTAATATTATTATACTTAAAATTCTTTTTTTCTTGAAATATTAATATTTATTGCATGTGATATTATATTTAAGATCATTTTTCTTGAATAATTGGTGTTTAATGCATGTAACATTATATTTAAAATCATTTTCTTGAGATATTAATGTTTATTGAATTTACTCATATATTTAAGATCATTTTTCTTAAAATATTAATGTTTATTGCATGTATCATTATTATATTTAAAATCGTTTTTCTTGAAATAAAAAATAAATTAATAAAAAAGGTCATGCACATGAAGACTCACCAGAGACAGAAGAGGAGAAAAATCATGTGAAGCTGGAAGCAGAGATTGTAGCGATGTGTCTACAAGCCAAGGATTCACCTTGGCAACAACCACCAGAAGCTGGGAGAGAGGCATGGAACAGATTTTCCCTCTGGGCCTCCAAAAGGAGCCAACCCTGCAGACACCTGGATTTCAGAATTTTGGCCTCCTGAAGTGTGGGATAATAAATGTCTTGTTTAAGCCAAAAAATATATAATAATAATAAAAATAAAAGAAGAATTAGGTAAAGTATGTCCTCCCATTTTAATTATTCATAAGAATCTCGCCAACGTATGTAATTTTCTGGAATTTAGACAGAACAGAAATCTAATTGTTCAAAGTATTCCAAGCCTGGTTCTCAAAATTCATAGAACTTTTCTGACTCATGTTCTAGTTTGATCACAGAACCTGACAACTGATATCTTCTCAGAAGTGTAAAGAGCTTCCTAAAACAAGCAGGGCTGGGAGTAGTTCAAGGAGTGCTACATAACCACCCATTCACTCTGGCGTGAGCTTTTTGGTAATTACAGCCAGAAACAAAGACAGGAAGCTGGAAATGAAAACAAGCTTCTTGGCGTCAAGCAAGATAGTCACAAAGCCCACATCCAGGGCTGGTAACCACCCTCAGTTGTCTGTCTTTTGAAAAAGACCAGCATATTAAGGCCTAGGAAAAGCCCTTCAACGGGCTCTTGAGGGTAAGATTGTATTTCGAACAGTACAATAATCAATGTTCAGAACAAACTGGAGTCAATAAGTTAAGAATCTAGGGTCCTTGGCTTGTGAATATTAGGAAATGCACCTTCTTTAGCAAGATTTACTTCCAAAATGCTTAAAAGTCAGAGATTTGGTACTAGGATTTTTTGAGAAATTTACTTGGGTGAGATTTTCAGATAATCCTGAATAATGAGTTCTTAACTCTCTCCACACTGAAAAAAAAAACAAAAACAAAAAAAAACCACTAAGCCAAGACAGGGCTACAGCTGTTCCATCCAAAGAGGGATTTATTGTGAAAAATAAGGAGTCAGAGAAACTAGATTCTAGTCTTTCCTCTGCCAAAAATCAGTTGGGTAATCTTGACTTCTCTTTGCCTGGGATGACTTCTTTGCAAAACAAGGACATTAGGCTACTTGATTTTTAAAATCCTTTCCAGTTCTAGTGTTCAAACATTAAGTATGAACATTAAAGGGCTATAGGATGGAAAAGGTAAATTACATTATGACAATTATCTTCCCTTTATTCATTCAACCAACATTTATTGAGGCTTCTATTGAGCTGGCCCATACAAAGCTCTACAAGTACTGGAATAAGTAAAAGAACTCCTGCCTTCATGAAGCTTTCTATTTAGTGAAAAAGGCAATAGCCAAGCAAATAAAATAAGGAAACAAGAGTCTGAGAACAATAGGAAAGACATCTTTTTTAGGTAGTGTGGGCAGAGAATGGGACCTTTGGAGAAGTTATGACTGTACCTAAATAATGAGAAGAAAAACAATATGAAGAATTTATGAAGAGCATTTCAGGCAAGAAACTTACCAGTATCTAGGTGCTAAAAAACTGTGAATTTGAGAAACTGGAAAAAAAAAAGATTGTAATAATAAAGCAGGAGAGTGGTACAAGATGATTTGAAGAGTAAGTGGGGGCCAGTGCAGTTTTGCCATTCTAAGAATTTCTGGACTAATTCTTTAGTATAGACATCACTTACAGGCTTTTAGTAACACTTCTTGTTATAGGAAATGGACTGGAAAGGGATACACTGGGAGTGGGGAAATCACTTAGGAGGCTGTGACAGGAGTACAGGCGAAGTGTAATGGTGGCTTGAGTAGCTTGCTGCAGGAGGGATTGGAGAAGGGGAGAGACTTAATATACCACGGAGGGAGAGTCAGAAAGGTTTACTACTGGGCAGTTTCTGCATATTTGAAAGAATGAAAGCAATCGATGTTGAGAAATAGTATTGTATTAAGTTATTGATTTGGGAAGAATGTTTTGAGTGGGGGATAGAACAGTTTAGAATAGTTGGGGGAAAATAGAGTTGTTTTGGACATGGTGTTTGTTATCTGTGCGACATCTTATGTAAGCAATGGGCATCCTGAACCCTCTGTTCTACCGATCTTATTTTGATTTTGGGCACAGTACTTACACACCTTTTTTCCACCTTTTATTTATCTTTTTATGCACACTGCCCAGCATATACCTGGGCATATAGTTGGTGCTTAATCAATGTTTAACAATGTCCTAACAAATAAACATCATTTCCCCTCAACCTTACATTTACCCATGTGCCTTCATCTAGATCAGTGGTTCTCAACCTTCCTAATGCCACGGCCCTTTGATACAGTTCTTCATGTTGTGGTGACCTCCAACCATAAAATTATTTTTGTTGCTACTTCATAACTGTAATGTTGCTACTGTTATGAATCGTCATGTAAATATCTGATATGCAGGATATATTTTCATTGTTACAAACTGAACATAATTAAAGCATAGTGATTAATCACAAAAACAATATGTAATTGTATATGTGTTTTCTGATGGTCTTAGGCGACCCCTGTGAAAGGGTCATTCGACCCCCAAAGGGGTTGCGACCCATAAGTTGGCGACTCACAGGTTGAGAACCAATGATTTAGATCATAAAATTCCAGATTATTCTAATCTAGGTCTACACACAGAACAATGCTAGGTCTACATACAGAAACTTAGAATAAAAGGGAATACCATTCTGGGTCCAATTTGCTGTGCAATCTGGCCAATTGTGGATATGTGTATTTCCCTAAGGCTGCTTTTAAAATTTCTAGCTTGAATTCCATACTTTGTGATTTACCATGAAAAACTCAAGACACTTCAACTTGGGGACATAGGGACCAATTTGCTTGTCAAAGTTATCACTGAACCAGAACACAGTACCTGAGTTTCAAACTTGAGTGGGACTCCCATAATTGTGGTCTTGACAGACCCTCTCTCCAGCCCCAATAAAATGATTTTAGGGATTATTAAAATGACAGCAGCAGCTTAATTGGCAAAAATCCACAAATATGTTTCAACTTCTGAAAGCCAACATTTTGGATTGGGCTGTTCTTTTTAAAAATCATTTGAGATTTCTAGTTTTTTTGTGGGATCTACTTTGCTTAGTAACAATTTTGTGGTAGATGACTAAATAGATCTTTTTTTTTTTTTTTTAGGGAAACTACATAAAAATCTGCTAAGTAGCCGAAACCGGTTTGGCTCAGTGGATAGAGCGTCGGCCTGCGGACTGAGAGGTCCCAGGTTCGATTCCGGTCAAGGGCATGTACCTGGGTTGCGGGCACATCCCCAGTAGATGTGCAGGAGGCAGCTGATCAATGTTTCTCTCTCATCGATGTTTCTAACTATCTCTCTCCCTTCCTCTCTGTAAAAGATCAATAAAATATATTTAAAAAAAAATCTGCTAAGTAACAAAGTTTTGCTAATAATTATCCCAGCCTTCCCTACCAGAAAGGCCCCCAGAGAATGGCTGGAGAGAGTAAGTATATTGCTTACTTCTTCCTTGTTCTCCCAAAGCAGTACTATCTGCTCTGTATGTACATGAAAGTTTGAAAATTTCTTAAGGCAGGGAGTTTTATATTCATATCTTCCAATTAGCTTGGCATAGTGCCTTACAATAAAGAGCTTACTTATTTTTCACTTGGGCATCTCATTCATGGGGAGATGAAAATATATTGTCTTTTAAGT
Source organism: Myotis nattereri (assembly GCF_964212035.1). Lineage (NCBI taxonomy): Eukaryota > Metazoa > Chordata > Mammalia > Chiroptera > Vespertilionidae > Myotis > Myotis nattereri. The sequence continues at coordinate 52,695,951 of NC_138077.1, forward strand.
AATTGCTTATCTAAGAGATACTCAGATACCAGGGAGTGCAACTAAACAAGAGTATAACTCAACTTTCTTCTTCCTGTTTGTTAGGTCTATTATTGGTAACAATTTTTTAAGTTGAACGCTTTTATTAGACCAAAACATGCTGCAGAGCTGCTTATAATCTTTGTCTAAAAATGAGGTCAAATGTTATTAAGATACAAAAGATAACTCTGCTCAATCCTCTTCTATTTCCAGTCAACACTCTGTCATCAATCCAAAAAGAATTAAAGAGAATAAAAATTTATAGGCATTCTCTTCCAATTCCAGTAATTCCCATCCTATATAGTAAAAGGCTAATATGCAAACTGTCCCCTTGGGAATGCGACCTGGAGACCTGGAGTTTGATCGCTCACTCTGACGTGTGCTGACTACCAAAGTGTGTTCCACTCTGGCGTGGAACATGGTGGGTGACCAGCGGTGGTGGCGGGGTGCTGAGGGAGTGAGGGAAGAAGGAGATGGGGAGGTGGGGAATTGCACAGTGGTGGCGCACGAGGCGGTGGGGAACCTGATCGGCCCTGATCGCCAGCCAGGCCTAGGGACCCTACCTGTGGGTGAATTTCGTGCACCGGGCCTCTAGTTGGTAATACAACTGAAATGCTTAACTGAAAAAAATTTCATGTTGGGCAGCTGAGATAAAATCATGACTAAATATTTGCCAATGCCACCCTCACTTAGCTATTCTTAGAATTACCTCCCTCAAATAATTCCTCAAATAAAAAACGAGGTGAGTCAAATCCACATTTAAAATGTAGAAGCCAAACCCCACACCCTCAAACACTGTGGCTGGGGTAGTAACTAAGTCTTGCAGCTGTGAGCCACACGAGGGAGACTTGCTATCTGCTCTTTCATTTTCCCAATGAGTAGCAGGTGCGCTCCTGTCAGCCCGTTAGGCAAGAGCTGATGGGGAGGACAAGGCATTTTAGAAAATTGCTTAAAGCAGCAGTTCTTTGAGCAATACAGGCATACCTCAGAGATACTGTGGATTTGGTTTCAGGCCACCGCAATAAACTGAATCACACAAATTCTTTGGTTTCCCAGTGCTGGTGCAGGGTCAAGTCTTTAATTTGTTAAAAAATGCAGTATCCGATTAAGTGCAATAAAACAAGGTATGCTTGTATTCATATCAATACTAAAGCACAGCAGCATATACTAACCATGCTCTCATCTGTCCTGGATATGTATTTTGTAGTTTCTTGAATAAATTACCAAAAATTAAGGTCATATGCTTGGCAAAATATGTACAATCCATAAATGTTGTGCAGTTATTTCTACCACATCTTCCCTTTCAATGGTAAACTGTTCTTATTTTAGGAGGTTCAACTTTCATAAGACATTGGAGACCCTAGTTTACCTTCCCTATTCCTATTTGGGATTCTACTTAAGGGAAAAGAGGGAGTGGAGGGATTATGATGAAATGTTTAAAAACTGCTAGGTTAAACCAAGTTTTAAACACATACTTTATGCAGGATGTCTCAAGCCCTTTAACATGATGATGTGCATTATTATTAGTCTTCAAGGGGGTAGGAGAATAAAGTGTATAGTATGTGCAAAGCTATGAGCTGTGGAATCCTTTTCATGGAATATGCTGTAGGATTGAGGGTTTCATGGAATTCAGCGGTGTTCTTTAAATCTAATAATAAAATAAAATGGTATAAATGGGATTGTTAAAGAATAACTTTAAACTGAAGATTACAGCAAAGTACTATTTTTCCTTAGATTTTTATTTTGTTTACATTTTCCCCTTTAAATTGATACACTAAACACATTGTAATAAAATGTGATGTGATGCCCTGGCTGGTGTGGCTCAGTTGGTTGAGCTTTCTACTGTGCACCAAAAGGTCACAGGTTAGACTCCTGGTCAGGGCACATGCTCAGGTTGTGGGCTCAATCCTCAGTAATGAGCGTGCAGGAGGCAGCCAATCGATGTTTTTCTTCCCTCTCCCTTCCTCTTTAAATCAATAAAAACATTTAAAAAATAAAATGCAGTGATATGACATGCCTGTTTTTATAAGCTAGCTTGGTATTTATGAAAAAAATCCTGTTCTGAGCTTAAAACATCCTGCTTAGAAACAAACTTGCAGAATGAGCAAAATTACCTGCACTTAGACATCCCTAGTCATAGAATATTTGTGCTTTTGGGATTTTTCCTAAATGGCATAAAACCCTCAAATAATTTCCAAGTTTTCCTACTAAAAAAACCTTCAAAAACCTAAAAAATGTTACTCCTAAAGGAAAGGTTGTAAATCAAGAATCCAAATAAAGTTTAATTTGTAAGGTGTAACTTCTAAAATGAAAGCATGGATAAAGCGGATGAAATATATAGTTAGATCTGGAATTAAACTCTGTAATTTAGCATGTATGAGACATACATTGAGACTGAAAAACTTGGCCAAGAGCATTTTCCTCATTTACAAAGTACTGGTAAGAATACTGCTTGCCCTGGCTGGGTAGCTCAGTTGGTTAGAACATTGTCCAATATGCCAACATTGCGAGTTCGATCCCCAGTCAGGGTATATCCAAAAAGAAACCAAAGAATGCATAGATAAGTAGAATAGCAATTAGATGTTTCTCCCTCTCTAAATTAAAATATTTTTTAAAAAAGGAATAGCTGCTTTACATGGTTGGTGTGATTATATTTGAGACCTAGCAAAATGCTGGGCAAGAGCAATTAAAAGGCTCCCAATAAATTATATCTTTTATTATTTCTATCACAACTAAACAAACTACCCTACCACAATGTAGTCCAAAATCCTCTCCTGGTATCAAGAACACTTGGCCAATGGAACATGATCCTGAGATAGCTGGGTAGCAAAAAAAGTAAAATCCACAGACAAGCAATTGTCAATCACTGTATTTTATTACAATACTACGGGCTCTGTGCACGAATTTGTGCACCTTGAAAGGAACTGTGGGCCACGAGGCTGCAGTGGGCACAAAGACTGGTCTCAGCCCATCCTTTGTGCCCCTGCATGGCCCCTCCCATCGTGGCCTTCAATCCCTGGTCTGCTGGAAGCCCTGTTCCCACCGCTGCCACTCCCACACGCTGACAGTGCTGGCCCTGCTCGCACCTGTTGATGGTGCAGAGCGAGCGGGGCCAGTGCCGTCTGCTGCCTTTATTGCCCCGCAGGAACAGGGGGAGGTGGAGAAGCCCTAGGGGAGATCAGGACCGGCACTGGGCATCGGCAGTGGGTGTGAGCGGCGGCTCCATTGCCAGCAGTGGGTGCGAGCGGGGCCATTGCCAGCAGTGGGTGTGAGAGGTGGCTGCCAATACTGATTGCCCCTCAGAAGCAGGGGGAGGTGGAGAAGCCCTGAGGGGTGATCGGGGCTGGCAGCCGCCGCTCGCACCCACCAACCATGCCGAGTAATTGGGGCTGGCGCTGGGCCCAGCAGTGGGTGTGAGCAACAGCTCTGGTACCGGCAGCTGGTGTGAGTGGGGCTGGTGCCGGCAGCAGGTGCAAACACTGGGCAGGACCATGGTGTGCAGGAGCAAATAATTTTCAGTAAGCACCAGGGGCTCACCCCGATGACAGTGAACAGCACCCCGCCTTGGTCTGGTGCCCCTGCTCACCTGCTCCACCATTCTGCCACAGCTGGTGCCCACCATGTTCCACGAGTGCCCCCTGGTGGTCAGCGCACATCATAGCAATTGACTGTTCTATGTGCATATTAGGGTTTTATATATTTAGACTAGTGGCCTGGTGCATGAAATTCATGCATGGGGAGGGAGGTCCCCTGAGCCCAGCCTGCACCCTTTCCAATCTGGGACCCCTGGCTCCTAACCGCTCACTAGTCTGCCTGCCTGCCTGCCTGATGGCCATTAACCCCTCTGCCTGCCTGCCTGATGGCCCCTAACCCCTCTGCCTGCCTGCCTGATGGCCCTTAACTCCTTTGCCTGCCTGCCTGATTGCCCCTGCCTCTGCCTTCCTGATCACCCCTAACTGCCCTCCCCTGCCAGCCTGATCTCACCCCTACTGCCCTCCCCTGCCAGCCTGATTGCCCCTAACTCCCTGCCAGCCTGATATCGCCAACTGTCCTCCCCTGCCGGCTTGATCGCCCCTAACTGCCTCTACCTTGGCCCCCACCACCATGGCTTTTTCCAGAAGGAAGTTGGACGTCTGGAAGATGGCCAATTGACCTGGTCTAATTAGCATATTACCCTTTTATTAGTCTATAGAATAGGATTCCTTAAATGGGGGGGGGGGGAGCCTTCTTCAACAGGAAGAGATGCTCTTGGCAGATAAAAATACATAATCCCTATATCTGGACTGATATCCAGCAATATGCACTATACTGCCAAACTGATCATTAAAAAATTGAACCCCTTGCTTACACCTTACACCAAACAGCTGTTGCCCTTAAAACCCCTCCTCAGCCCCCACCTTAGGTTCTGCCTTCACAGTTCACCAGATTAGGTTGTGATTGGTCGGTTTCTATGCCAGTCAGCGTCAAAAGCTTTGCCTCCTAGGTAGCCATTGGCTCCTCACAGTTCACCCAGATTTGGTTCTGACTGGTCATTTTTTATGCCAGTCAGTGTCTCTGGGCCTATCTCCAGGCCTGATCAGAGAGGCAGGGCTGATCAATAGCCACCCCAGGCTGCTGGTGAGAGGGCTGAACTGCTAATCTCTCAGACAGAAAGAGGCGTAGCTGCTGGCAAGGTCTGCTGATCAGCCCCGCTTCTCTCTCTCTCCCCAAGAGGTCAGTTCAGCCCACTCACCAGTCCCCACCCACCGGAGCCTGATGCACACAGCCTGGCATTTGGTTGAGGCTTCAGTCATTTTGGACATTACGGACCTTGGGTTTTTATATATTGGGATACTTAGTGTACCAATTGAAAAGGAAAAATGTAAACAAAATTAAAGTCTAGGGAAAAATGGCACTTCTCCTTAATCTTCAATTTAAAGTTATTCTTTAATAATCCATTTACACCATTTTATTATTAAATTTTAAAGAACATCACTGCTGAATTTTAGACTAAACAATGAATGAGTAGAAATGATGACACCACAAGTTAAGCAGAGGACGTAATATTGATCAAAAAGTTGAATGTAAAATCTACCTTGGCTAGAACTGAACATTGATAACTTTTTCCAAAGAGAAAATATAACTTGAATCATAAAGGTTCATTTTTTTATATAGTCCAATACCATGTTAATTAGAAACTCATGATTTGATAAAAACAGTTTTACTTAGTTACATTCGACTTCTAAAATCCTACTGGGCATGCTATTTGCCATGTTTTATTTTCCTGAGATAACTATCTACATTTCTTATTTTAAAATATTTTTTTTATTGATTTCAGAGGAAGGGAGGAGAGGCATGGAAGCATCAATAATGAGAATCATTGATCAGCTGCCACCTGCATGCCCCCTGCATGGGGATTGAGCCTGCAACCCAGGCATGTGTCCTTGACTGGAATCAAACCTGGGACCCTCAGTCCAAGGCTGACGCTCTATCCACTGAGCCAAACCAGCTAGGGTTCTGCATTTCTTAAAAACGAGAAATGAGAGTTTGCCTATGACTGAAGTTTCAAGATAGTTTGGTGCTATTAGCTAACATGTTACAGTTAGAATACTGTATCTGTAGTTCAGAAGTGCTTTGATTGGATTCCATTTTAGAAAGACATTCAAAATAACAAAAACATTCTTCTAACAGCAAATAATGTTCCCACTTTTTAAAAAATGTTTTTATTGATCTTTTAGAGAGGGAGGGAGAGAAACATTAATGTGAGAAACATTCATCAGTTGCCTCCCATAAGCACCCTGACCAGAGATCGAACCTGTAACCTAGGTATGTGCCCTGACTGGGAATCAAACCAGGTGACCTTTTGGATGACGCTCAGCCAACTGACCACACTGGCCAGGGCTCTCCCACTTTTTATTTGACATATTGATATTTCCATAAACTTGTAAGTGGAAGATAAGCTGTTCAATAAAAGCCATTTCATATGTACAATATACAGAAATTATTTAAAAGTCTGTTCATATAATGGATTCTTTGGGCACTAACAAAAAACTAAGATACAAATAATTGACTAAAAATGAAACTATCATTAAACCAAGAAACACAGGAACTGCACTTCATTTCAGGGGGTAAAAATATCAATCTTACCGTGTTAGAAGAATAAAATACATTTGTCATAGTATACATTATCATATTCCCTTAAAGCAGAGAGTAAAGTTTTAAATTAAAAAGTGTTCATATTACTTGTCTATACATTTAGGAACTAACTTCATACCACTAGTTACACACCATTCTCTCATCATGCAAAAAAAAAACAACAAAAAAAAAACCTCAGTTGTTTCCTAAGGTCTACTTAAGTCAAACAATAAACTAGTAATAGCAAATTAATTAGCAGGCTGTAAATCAGAGCGGTGTAGAAATTCTGCAGTTGAATTGTATTTCTTGTCTATAGTACTGCTGCTATTAAATCCGTTTTCTCCACATATTAGAAGAAAAAAAAATAGGCATTGATAGTCAAAATAAGATTTTCATTGCTACAACAAATGACAGAATATGTGAGAGAAGGAAGAGTTCCTAATGTTACAGCAATCTTTGTGATCTATATATATAAAAGCCTAGGCGACTGGTCGACCGGTTGCTATGACGCACAGACCATCAGGGGGCAGATGCTCAACACACAGGTGTAGACACATGGAAGAGACTAATAAATCTCAGAGGGGAAGGGGCAGTGGGGAGGGCGGAAAGAGATTAACCGAAGATCTTATATGCATACTAGAGGCCTGGTGCATGGATTCGTGCACTGCTGCGCCCTCTCGCAATCTGGGACCCTTCGGGGGATGTTGAAATGCCAGTTTTGGCCCAATCCCTGTAGGCAGGCCGAGGGACCCCACTGGTGCACGAATCTGTATACCAGGCCTTCAGTTCTCTATAAAGGTAAAGGGTCATTGTGTGCATATATGTGGAAAGGAGTATGAAACAAAGGCAGGTGGTTAGGACAGACATATAAAGGGAATGCTAAAACTATATTAGAATTATATTTGTTTGAAAAAACTGATCTGAAGTCTGCCAATCAAGTGTACAAAAAAAGAGCAGACATTAGTGCAAGTTTAACCTGATAATTTATTTGTGAATAAAGCTAGTTTTGGTGAGGAAAAAGTTTAATCCTTTCCCTGAAAACATAAACAAACTCAAAAGGAATTTTAAAGGTAGTAGGCCAGAAAATGCAATAGTAATTCTTGTAATCTTTTTTATTTAAAGAGAAAAATCAAGTTGAAATGTGTTAAAATACTTTTCAGATTGAATATTTATCAGCCTATATAATCTGTTGTTCCAATTGGATTTTGACTTAAATTTTATACGAGCTATCACATCTAGAAGTGAAGAAAATAAATTAAATCCCCTCCCCCTTCCCAAGATATTATTTAACCTCTAAAGCATAAAAAGCTATGTAATATCTTATACAAATTAACCAGTGTTCTTAAAAAAGTAATGCAGTTTTGGACTGATGATATGCTGTATTTGTGGTGAAGTACTAGGCACAAGAATATGTATATATATATATATATATATCAATTAGGCATTTTCAAGTCTAATTAGTCTCTAAAGTTATTTAATTCTTGGCAACATTGGTATGCATTTTGGTACTTAAGTCATGAATTGTAGAGAACAAGAGCAGTAAAGTATAGCAACAGGGTCTGTATCAACAATGAGTGTTGAACAAATCTCTTCTATGAACTCTGTGATTTGTTTTGCAGTTGGTCACTTGTAGTAGATCCTGCAAAGATAAAAGAGAAACAATCAACATAATTTGTTTATTGTATAGTCTCAACGTTGGAACTCCCTGAGCTAAAGTTCCCTTCCACCACCATTGATGATTAACAAATAAAAAGATCTAAAGAACAAATATGGTATATTTCACGTAGGTAAAATAGTCTGATATAAAGAATCTGCATACCCCTAAATATTCTAAAGAGCAGAACTGGAGTGTCAACTTGGTGACAAGACAAAAACGTTTCAGACTCACATTTCTGTGAGTAAATCACAGGTGGATAGCTGAGTTAATTACAACTCAAATACCCAATGCTATAAAAAGATGGCATTTATGTTATCAAAATTATAAAATATTTAAATATATAAAATTTATATATTTTATAAAATATTTCTTCAGATTCTACATATGCTACTTTAAAAAAAAATAAAAACAACAAAACAGAGGTCAGGGGAGAAGAATAACGCTAAAAAAGTAATGGGTTCTATAAAACCTGGAGATTTTAAAAGCTGGTAAGATTATTTTTTAAACCAAAAGGGTAGAGGATAACGAACTTTCTTCCCTGTTTTATTTTATAGTCTTTTCTATCTTTGTATACTTTATGAAGCTAGATAGAATATATTCCTATGTAAGTAGTACTTCATCTCCACTGAAGAAAAATCAAGCACTGTGCTAATACAAATTTTAATCATTATCTTTAAATGATAAAATATACTTATGTACTATATGTGTGAAATCTAATATCTTACAAATAGAAAGACAAAAAGAGCTATTTTCAAAAGCTGTGGTTTAAAAAAAGAAATCCCTCTAACCTTTGGCACAGTGTTGCTGGTGCAAATTCCCAAAGGCAAATAAGGTATTTACAGTGTTTGACCAGAGTTACTAAGAATTGATGTTGAAAGTCTGAGCAGAAACTGATGAAAACTCATAACCAAAGAAACATTCATTTTTACATCAAAATAAATCACTACGATATAGGTGGTAAATGGGAAACAAAGAGCAATTAGGAGAAAGGCCAACTAAAAATGGGTAATAAATTCTAAAAAAGGAGAAAACCAAGATGGCGGCATAGGTTAACGCCGGAGATTGCTGCCTCGAACAACCACTTCAAAAAACAACTAAAAGACGGAACGGACATCATCCAGAACCACAGGAAGGCTGGCTGAGTGGAAATTCTACAACTAGGAGGAAAGAGAGTATCATACCCAGACTAAGAGGAGGCGCAGTGCTGAAGTGAAGTACTAAAGTGTGGAGTGCACGTGGAGCGGGCTGGAGGCGGAGGGCACGGTTGTTGTTTTCAATCGGGAGGGAGTTTCAGACTCTGAGCTCCAGATCCGGGCGAGTCTCTAGGGACCCAGACTCAAACGGGAGAAGCGGGACTGTCTGGCTTCAGTCGGAACTCGAAGGCAGCTTTCTCTCCGAGGTTTGCAGCGGTTGCTGGGACTCTGAGAGGCAGAGCCCCTAGGGACGGAACTGAGAGCAGCCATAACTGCTCGCTCCGGCCCGCCCTGTAGACCCCCGGGGACCTGCCCCGCCCAAACCCTGCACAGAGCCATTTGCCGGATAGCCTCAGGCAAATGCTAGATTAGCACCGCCCTAGAGATCCAGCACAGAAGCTCTCCCACTGCAGACACAGCAGACTCTCATAGCCAGTTAGCCTGGAGGTCAAATCACCCCCGGTATTGCCGACAACAATCAAGGCTTAACTACAACAAGACTGCACACAAAGACCACTAGGGGGTGCACCAAGAAAGCATAAAAAATGCGGAGACAAAGAAACAGGACAAAACTGTCAATGGAGGATATTGAGTTCAGAACCACACTTTTAAGGTCTCTTAAGAACTGTCTAGAAGCCGCTGATAAATGTAGTGAGATCCTCAAGAAATCTAATGAGACCCTCGATGTTATGATAAAGAACCAACTAGAAATTAAGCATACACTGACTGAAATAACGAATACTATACAGACTCCCAACAGCAGACCAGAGGAGCTCAAGAATCAAGTCAAAGATTTGAAATGCGAAGAAGCAAAAAACACCTAACCGGAAAACAAAATGAAAAAAGAATCCGAAAATACGAAGATAGTGTAAGGAGCCTCTGGGACAGCTTCAAGCGTACCAACATCAGAATTATAGGGATGCCAGAAGATGAGAGAGAGCAAGATATTGAAAACATATTTGAAGAAATAATGACAGAAAACTTCCCCCACCTGGTGAAAGAAATAGACTTACAGATCCAGGAAGCACAGAGAACCCCAAACAAAAGGAATCTAAAGAGGACCACACCAAGACACATCATAATTAAAATGCCAAGAGCAAAAGATAAAGAGAGAATCTTAAAAGCAGCAAGAGAAAGAAACTCAGTTACCTACAAGGTAATACCCATACGACTGTCAGCTGATTTCTCAACAGAAACTTTGCAGGCCAGGAGGGAATGGCAAGAAATATTCAAAGTGATGAATACCAAGAACCTACAACCAAGATTACTTTATCCAGCAAAGCTATCTTTCAGAACTGAAGGTAAGATAAAGAGCTTCACAGATAAGGAAAAGCTAAAGGAGTTCATCACCACCAAACCAGTATTATATGAAATGCTGAAAGGTATCCTTTAAGAAGAGGAAGAAGAAGAAAAAGGTAAAGATACAAATTATGAACAACAAACATGCATCTATCAACAAGTGAATCTAAGAATCAAGTGAATAAATAATCTGGTGATCATAATAGAATCAGGGACATAGAAAGGGAATGGACTCACTATTCTTGGGGGGCGGGGGAAAGGGGTGTGGGAGATGCGGGAAGAGACTGGACAAAAATCGTGCACCTATGGATGAGGACAGTGGGTGGGGAGTGAGGGCGGAGGGTGGGGCGGGAACTGGGAGGAGGGGAGTTATGGGGGGAAAAAAGAGGAACAAATGTAATAATCTGAATAAAGATTTAATTCAAAAAAAATAAAAACAAAACAAAACAAAAATTCTAGAAAAGGCATATAACAATTATTCAAAATAAAGTCTGTTCAAGTTAAATATAAGCTAAACAGGTTATAGTGTATACAATGGAAATGAAATACTGAATAAAGTAAACTGTATCACCCTGGCTGAATAGCTCAGTTGGTTAGGGTGCCATCCTGATATGCCAAGGTTTCAGGTTTGATCCCAGGTCAGGAATCAATCAGTGAATACAAAAATAAGTGAGACAACAAATTAATGTGTTTTTTTTCTCCGTCTCTCTCCATTCCTCTCTTTCTCTAACATCAATAAATAAAAATTAAAAAACGAAACAGAAAACAAACTATACAAAAGGCTAAATAAAGCCTAATATGGAATATCAAAAAATACTGTAATAGTATTTTTATTATAATGAGAGTTATCAGATTCTATCACAGAATACTGATATTTCACACATGCTCACCAAAACAATATAATAATTTACTTTCCTAAGACTTAGCCATCCAAAGCATAACAAATAAAGTTACATCTCGACTGAAAAGCATGTTTGCAACTACAAAGAGTAGGTAAAACAGGCACAACATCTGTATTAGTGGTGTAGAAGATTCACCTTCATGGAATACCAAAATAACAGCTTGTTAAAAATAAATAAATAAAATCTATTTCCTATGACTGATCAAGAGTTGGTAGGCTGCAGGGGCAGACTGTCTGATACTTAAAAAAACAAAACAAGCCCTGGTCTGTGTTGCTCAATGGTTAGTCAGCCTGAGCACTGAAGGGTCAAGGGTTCAATTCCTGGTCAAGGGCATGTACCTGGATTGTAGGTTCCATTACCGGCCCCAGTTCAGAGCATGTGCAAGGGGCAACCAATCGAGAGACACATGATGTTTCTCTCTCTCCCTCTGCCCCCTTCCACTCTCTCTAAAAAAACCAATGGAAAAAATATCCTCAGGTGAGGATTTATAAAAAACCAATTAGCCAAATAACCTGTCAATCCAAGAGTCAAAAGAATCAACACTGAAAACATATCATACAATTTGTACCCAAAGGGATATTAAAACAAATCTTCCATATTAAAAACATTTCTTCTAAAGTTTAAACCTTAATTTAGATTATGAAATATCAAACAGGATCTAAAACATTAAAAACAAAATACAGCTTAATATGAAGACAAACATCATTGCTTAAAATCAAGTAAACCAAAACACATTAATATATAATATAAAATATGGTCTTAAATCAACTCTTGGCATAAAAAACTTTATTATTTTGAGATTGGCCACAGGTGTTTAAATTTTAGAAACTTTTGGCATAATTGAATGCCAGCAAAATATTCTGAGGTTCTTTAAGTTTAAAGCAAAATAAAGTCTATTAGGCACAAAGGATTACAAGAGTCTCAGGAATATTTCTTAAACACCTAACCTTGATTTGATTCTTCCATGCTCATACTTTCTCCAGTTGCATTCTCTAACATTTCTTCATCTTCATCATCTTCATGTAGATCTTTTGAAATTAATTGCCTAGCTAATTTCATATTCAGTCCTTCATTGTAGTGAAGCTTCCTTTTCATTTCAAACTGTCGCTTTTTTTCTATAAAATACAAAAAATAGACTTAGGAAGTCTTTAGCTCAAGGACTGGCAAACTTTACAGCCTATATCTGTTGGTACTGCTGGAACATAGTGATGCTCGTTTGTTTTTGTAATGTTTAAGGTTGCTTTTGTGCTCAAAGGCAGAGCTGAGTAGCTGCAATAGAACAATATGGCATATAAAACCAGAAGTATTTACTTTCTTGCCTCTAAAGAAAAAGTTTGTCAATTTCTGCTTTAGATGGTTCAGGAATATCTTAATTGGAATACAAGAATAAAGCCATTGAGTAGCTCTATTTGTGAAGAAAATTTAAAGATATTGAAAAACTTTCCAGAAAGAGTTGAATAGGAGAAAAAAGCAAACTATAATACTGTGTGTGTGCGTACTGACAGTCTGAGCAGAAACTGATGAATACTATGTAGAAGTATTATATACAAAGCCTGCATGTATGTGCATGCATACATATGGAGAGAAAATAAGACTCAGTAAGTAACAGTGGCTAATTCTGGGCCAAGAAACTATGGAATAATTTTAATATTTTCAAGTTTTTATAATTAAGAAAAAGTTTAAGAAATTCTTACTATTCATTAAGAAATTACTAGGATTTAAAAAAATACTGGCTAAAAACGCAACCTCATCCCCAGAGTACTTTTACGAAAAACCTATTATTACAGTTATTATAGTGAAGTAATTATGGACTATTCTTTTATTTATATTCACCATAGAAACATTAAACAAGCAACAAATAAACATAGCTGATCATAATTAATAGACAGCATTTTAAAGATCAACTGTTTATGAAGAAATAAGTCTAAGATTTTAAAATTTCTTAGACCTGTAAATTAAAAAAACAAAAAAGGGGGTTGATATAAAATTGCCAACTATTTATTTTGTCAAACAAGAGAGCATTCAAACTCATTCACCATAGTTTTATTATGGCATTCATAAAAATATTTTAATGCCAAAAAGGCATAAAGAAATAGAAATCTCTCAGAATACAGCTATTCAAAGTACTTCCTCAATGTCCTCTAAATCCAAGTTTTTATCATTATGTATACTTATGTTTTACAGGCATTTATAATTCATATCACCACTCATCAATCACTTTCAGGAAAGTTCTGAGACCAACATCCATTTCAGCATTCCATAAAGATCTTGCCAAGTATCTTTCTTCTTCTGTGCTTATAGATTCCTTTGTGATTTGTTTTACTCTTTCAGAGTACCATATTGTAAAGAGGATTGAAATTAAGATTAAAAAAAAAAGACCATTAAAAGAGACCAAGTTCTCATGACTAAATTTTTAGTTATGCCTTTAAAGTATTCAGATGATGTAGTACAAAGCAATATAAAAAAATAAAACATTCTAATTGCCTCCAATACCATATAAATTTACTAAAAAGATAACACTTTTTCTCATTACAAAGTAACACAATTTCATGAGAAGCATAGTAAAATTCTGCCACGTACAGAGCAGGTTTACATAATTTAAAAATGATTATAAAGTATGAGAAACAATTTTATCCCCTGTATCACAGATTCCTGATTTCCCCCTTTATATTTTCAATGTTTTTTACTATGTAATATACATACATTTTTGTGTATTTGTTCTATTATCTTTGTAATATTAGTGTGGTTTCAAACCGTGCTTCATGACTATTGAGTCACAATTAGCATTTAAAGAAAAAAAGAAGAACAGAAAAAACTGACACATCACATATAGTAAAGGGGAATACTCTTGTGCACTTTTTATTTTTGTAATTTTATGTACACATGTATATTAAATGGGATTTCATTAAATATGTTTAAAAAACATTAAACACTGGGAAACTGAATTACTAGATCAAAAGATGTTTTGTTTTTAGTTTTCATTTTCCATGCCTACCAATAGTAATATGAGTAACCTATTTCTCCACATTCACACCAAAAGAGATACTTTCTTTTTAATCCGTGTTGATCTGAAAGGAAAGAAAGGTACCATGGCACTTTTAATTTGTAGTTCCTTATTCCTACGAGTTGATATAATAGTATATATTTTTTTTTTTGGTGAATTATATTTATAGCCTAAGAAAATTATTTCTTTTTAATTTTAAGAGATAATAAACTTGGTTTTGCTTGTTATAGATATACTAGAGGCCCGGTGCACAAAAATTTGTGCACTCGGGGGGGAGGGGGGGGTCCCTCAGCCCGGCTTGTGCCCTCTCGCAGTCTGGGACCCCTCCGGAGATAACGACCTGCTGGCTTAGGCCTGCTCCCGGGTGGCAGAGGGCAGGCCCAATCCCTAGGTGCAGGCCCTGGTCGGGCTCAGAGCAGGGCTGATTGGGGAGTTGGGGTGCCGCCCCTGTCATGCACAGAGCAGGGCGGATCGGGAGGTTGTGATGCCACCCTCAGTCACGCTCAGGGTAGGGCTGATTGGGGGGTTGGGGCACCGCCCCCTGTCACACTCAAGGCAGGGTCGATGGGCAGGTTGCGGCACCACCCCCTGTCACACACAGAGCAGGGCCCATCACGGGGGTTGGGGCTCTGTACCCTGTCACACACAGAGCAGGGTCGATCAGGGGTTTGGGGAGCTCCCCCATCACGCACAGAGCAGGGCCCATCAGGGGGTTGGGAAGCTCCCCCCTGTCACTCACAGAGTAGGGCCGATAGGGGAGTTGGGGCACCGCCCCCTGTCACACACAGAGCAGGGCAGATCAGGGGGTTGGGGCGCCACACCCTGTCACACTCAGGGCTGGGCTGATGGGGAGGTTATGGCTCTACCCCGTCACACACAGAGCAGGGCCCGTGGGGGGCAGTTGAGGCGTCGCCCTCTAACACCCACAGAGCAGGGCCGATCAGGGGGTTGGGGCGCCACATCCTGTCACACACAGAGCCGCAGAGCAATCAGGGGATTGGGGAGCTCCCCCCTATCAGGCACAGAGCAGGGCTGATCAGGGGGTTGGGGCGCCTTCCCCTGTCACGAACAGAGCAGGGCGGATAGGGAGGTTGTGGCTTTGCCCCGTCACACACAGAGCTGCAGGGCGATCAGGGGGTTTGGGTGCTGGCCCTTGTCACGCTGATCCCGGTGCCGGGAGGCTTCGCGGCTCCGCTGATCCCAGTGCTGGGAGGCATATTACCCTTTTACTATATAGGATAGAGGCCTGGTGCACGAGTGGGGACGGGCTGGTTTGCCCTGAAGGGTGTCCTGGATCAGGGTGGGGGTCCCCACTGGGGTGCCTGGCCAGTCTGGGTGAGGGGCTGAGGGCTTTTTTCAGGCTGGCGGGTGACTGAAGCTCCCAACCGCTCCTTTTTTTCTTTTTTCTTTTTTTTTTTACTTTGGGCCAGCTTTAGCTCTGAGGCTCCAGCTCTTAAGCCTCCGCTACTGAAAGCAGGTTTATGGCCTTTGTTTACCTTCTGTATTTGAAACAATGTTGCGATCCTGCTGGCTGAAGCCCGGTGACTAAAGCAGGTTTCTGGGGTTTTGTTTAGCTTCTATATTTGTAACATAGTTGCTTAGAGTTGCAGCTCAGAGGCTGACAGCGGCAGGCGGGGAATGCTGGAGTCCTCCGTCACTGAAGCAAGCAAGCCTCATGTTCGCTTCCAGCTGCCTGGCTGCTGGCCGCCATCTTGGCTGGCAGTTAATTTGCATATCGCCCTGATTAGCCAACGGGAAGGGTAGCAGTCGTACGCTAATTACCATGTTTCTCTTTTATTAGATAGGATTCTAGTTTTGGAATACTCAAAATTTATTACATAATTTAATAAATTTCTATTCACTTCACAGAAAGCTGCTAATATACAAATGGTCTTAGTCTTCTTTGAATATTTTCATTTTATCTACAATCCTTGTATGGCAGAGTAACATAATGCAGAGTACAAGGGCATTCTGGTTTCAGGCCCAGATGTAATAATAATGAACTAACCACATGGATTAGACAAGTGAATTATTCTTTTTTTTATATTTTCTTTTACTATCCTACAAACTAATATAATGGAGAATATACCAATTATTTTAAGTTCTTAAAAGTTAATATTTACTGAGCACTTATATATAATATGCCAAGAAGCAGTGCTAAGTGCTTTAAATTTATGTAATTTAATACCAATGGCTCTCAATATTTCTAAAGCTCCCGATTTAGAAATGAGGAAATGAAGACTCAGAGAAATTAAGCGAATTAGACAAATGACATATCTGAAGTACAAACTTAGATCTGTCTTGACTCCATAGCCAGTATCTTAATTGTTATGCTATCAGTTACAAGACAATTTTTTTCAAAAAATTCCGTCAATAAACAAGGCTTTTTATAATACATGTAATTTGTTTATAAGTAATAAACATGCACATACGTATATATGCATCAGTAACTCTACTAGTGGAAACTGAACATGTGAAATTGCCAACTACTCAACAGTTCCCCCTGCTGGCTAATTCCCAGAAGTACAATTTAAGGAAAAAACCCTTAATGAAAATTGTCAATATAGGTTAATAATAAATTCCCTGTTCTCAATAGATCATGTTTTTAGAGAATAATGAAAAAAACAACATACAGAATTTCTATCTGAAACCCTTTTAAGGGCCTTTTGGGGTATATGTTGGGAAAATAGAAGTCAGGAAGTCACTGTGGATACAAAAATATAATACAACTTGAGATTATGCTATGACAATTAGGCTCAGACTATCATAATTTCATTGAATAAGCTATATTCTAAGGATGTGAGGAAGGAATAACAAATTATACCTTAGCAGCTGCCTATGACAAAGATTCTGAACTTCTTTTACAATATGTAGTCTCTACATTTCAAAGCTCTAAGTACACTACTACTCTCTTTTTTTTCTTTTTCTGAGGATATGAGGGTGTTTCTTGCATCTTTTTTTCCTACACATAGGCTTATGGTTTTTTCCTTTTAAAAACAGTTTAAAATAAATTATATAAACAATTTTTAATTCTTAAAACGATTCTACATTCATACAATTCAAAAGGTATAAAAAGCAAGGTGAAATATCTTCCTTCTCTCCAAACCTCCATACATAACCACTGTTACTGCAAAAACAGAAATAATGAGTAGATAGCAATGCCTTACTGTATATGTGCTATATGGGCCACAAAGGCCTTTTCCATCCTTGTTGAGAGGTTATCTTTATCTTCTTTCCTATGACACTATCATTCTTTGTATGATGGAACCTAATAAAAACCTTCTTACTATGCCTGACTATCTGGAATTATTAAGGTTTTTCTGCCTTGAAACAGAAAAAGCACAAACAACTGGGAAATTAGCTTTTATTTCTATTCACTTTAAAACCAAACACTCAATGACTCTAAAAGCGTTAATCTAATAAATATTTACTGAGCATCTACTCTATGCCAGGCACTAAAGAAGTACAGAGGAACATCAATAATTACTTTAAAGATGGTACTATTTTCCCAAATTCTTGATATCGAGGTGGAAACGACTGTCAATACAATAAACACACATAAGTAGAATTTGAATTTAAAAATGTTGCTCCCAATCTCTCTCATCCACTTTTCAAAAAGGAAAACCATTTTACAATCTTCCAAATAATGGGTTTATTTTAAGCAAAAATTATTGGCATAATGCTGAAAGCAGAACAGGAAATAAAACTACCTTGTTCTTCAGGTGAGAGGTCACTGTCTTCATCTTCACTGCTTTCTTGTACATGAACCTGATACTTTGACTCCGAGCCTTCAGCAGCAGCTAATCTAAACAATCATTTGCAAAGAAATCAACACTCTCATATTCTTATATTAACTCAGTGACTTGTTTAACTTTTGAGTACCATTAAAACATCTAAAGCTCATTAATATACTAGCTATAACTTGATGAGGAAAATAAAAAGCAAGAGAGTGAGATGGGTGTAGAAACCAATACGCAACAAGAAGACTGGAGGGTGAGAAATCAATGAACAGCAAAGAAATAGAGCTTTTGTTTAGAAATGCAATTATTTTTGCCTTCCTCACATTTATCTTTAAAACTCAGGAGGCAGCAATATTAAAAAAACAAAACAAAAAACCACAATCAGTGTATTAGGCTCTGGTACTCTAATCTTTGTCACCTGCATACCTTGATTTTAATCTAGAAACAAGACTATAAAAGTTATGAAAAATCCAGATATACTTAGCACATGCTTTTTATTTACACTTGTACAAGTAAAATGCCTTTAACGCTGCACAATTAAAAACAGCATAAGTGCCCTGGCTGGTTTGGCTCAGTGGATAGAGCATTGGCCTGCAAACTGAAGGGTCCCAGGTTTGATTCCGGTCAAGGGCACATGCCGGGTTGTGGGCTCGGTCCTGGGTGGGGGGCTTGCAGGAGGCAGCCAATCCATGATTCTCTCTCATCATGGATGTTTCTCTCTCTCTCTCTCTTTCTCTCTCTCTCTCTCTCTCTCTCTCTCTCTCTCTCTCTCTCTCTCTTCCCCCTCTCTCTTTCTTTTCTCTCTCTCTCTCTCCTCTCTCTCTCTCCCCCCCTTCCCCTCTGAAATCAATAAAAAATATATTTTTTAAAAAACCAGCATAAGTGAAAATGCTTTATAGTCAACAGTACTTACTTCTTAGCTAATGTATCTGGGGTCAGGGCTTCAGTGGTTTCTGAATCACTCAATGCATCTTCATCATCACCTATCATACTAGGACAACAAGCAGATTATAATTAATAATGGAATTATAATTTTTCAAGCAGAAAAACAAGGTAAATATAATCCAATTGACTTACTTAAAATATCAAGACATTTATAGCTCTGTTGTCATCTCTGAAGTTTAATTTTAGTTTCAATGCAAATATTTAAAAGTAAATGATTAAAAAACAACACTACTGCAACCATGAAGATAAATATTGAAAATTCAAACCATCTGAAAAAAATACTTCGATTATTCCATCCAGTGGGGGTGGGGGAACAAATAATGCAAAAACAAACAAACAAACAAAACCACCTCACTGTCTATTTTACAATAGGTACTGTTACATAACCTGAAGATGAGACAAAGGGATCTACACAGACATAAGGTTAGGTAAAATAACAAAATTGGACCCTAAAGACCTCATTCAGGAAGTTTTAAACGCTATTTAGCATTCTAGATCTACCCTCTAATGAAGTATTTGCTCCCCAGTTAATTGCAAAAATGGGCATCTTTAATTTTCAAGCCACTGAAAGTATATAAAACAGAATTTAGCTACATATAGAGAGATATAAATATATACCTACATATCTACATATCTATATGACTTATACCTTTCCTGGTTTGTTAAGGAGGCAAGTTAAATAAGTGCTATGGTTTAAATGATGCTCTTTTTCCAAGTGAAGTTGAAATAAACTCATTTACATTAAGCAGAGGACAGAATCATCTATCAATTTGTAGAACTCTTTTATAAAAAATCTAGGCTTTGTTATAAAATTTACAGATGAATTATATGTTTGTGTATATGTATACACACACACACAGTGGAGCAAAAGTAGGTTTAGAGTACACGAAACGGTTTATTCTTGTATTATTATTTATTGTCTTATTTTCCATACAAACAACTATAAATTTACCTTTTTTATTTTTATTCCTCACCTGAGGATATTTTTCCATTGCTTTTCAGAGAGAGTATATGGGGAGGGGGGGAGAAAGAAACACTGATGTGAGACACATGTATCGGTTGCCTCCTGCATGTGCCTGAATGGGGCCAGGGATCGAACCTGCAACCCAGGAACAGGCCCTCGACTGGGGATTGAACCCGAAATCCTTTGATATGTGTGGGCCAACACTCATCACTGAGCAACAATGGCTAGGGCTATAAAAAGCATCTTAAAGAAAAAAAAAAAAGCTCTTTAAGAAAAAAAGAGCTGGTAAAACTGAGCACCACATCGAGAAAACCTAAGCACATACATTTGTACATACACACAGCCTCAATCATTTAGGGACCAAATAACTTTAGAGACTCTCAGAGGAAGAATATGGGTAAGGTAGAGAGAGAGAGAGGGGGGAAAAAAGCATATCTACCTGTGGACAGCAGCTGCAGAATTGGGACTGGATCAAGCCTCAGACTGACTTGTGGCAAAGCCACATACAAGTCCCAGCTTGGAGGGCAAAGCCCTCACAGCACAATTATAGCTAAAAGGCTATGGTTGTAAGCTTGACCAGTCCGACCCTGCAGGCCTAGGTAGCTAAGGGATGTGGGCTACAGGAGGGGAGGGGGGTGTGTGTGTGGGGGTGAGTGTGTGTATGTGTGTGCGCCTGCACATGCAGCAAGTGCTGCCTAAATAAAGCTTGATAGAGTTCAGAGAATGGCAACAACAGGAAAGAAGCAGATTTGAAATTCACAAGAACATTGTAAACATCTTGCCCCTGTTTAGCTTTGTGTGATCTGAATATAAAATAAAGCTTCAGCTTACAGGCTGTGTCACTGTTTCCTCATCCAGGCACAGTGATCTACCTGGTCCGAACTATATTCTCTTGTGTGTCTTCTTTAATCCTTCACCGCCCCTCCTCAGGTTCACCACTGGCCGTGCTGGACGTGGCTCATCTACCATTCAGATTTATTATATTTTAAATATAAAGCCTAAAAATAATGAGTACAGCTATTTTTTTGAATTATGTTCGATCTAAAGTCTTTCAGGATAGTATCTCCAACACAAGTAAGTAAGGGGTATCTACTACTTTTATTTTTACTTAATTTTAATTTTCTGTTTCAATTACAGTTTACTTTCAATATTATTTTATATTGGTTTTAGGTATACAACATAGTGGTTAGACAATCGTACTTTACAAAGTGTTCCCCCTGAAATTTCCAGTACCCACCTAGCACCATACATATTGACTATATTCCCCATACTGTACTTTTATATCCCTGTGAAAGAAGTGAAGGGATTAAGAGGTACAAATTGGTAGTTACAAAATAGTCTACTACTTTTACTGAAAAGGAAGAAAGCCCCAACTTTGGCTTCTGGTACAATAAACGTTTTAAGGTATGTCTTAAAGTATATCTGTAATTAGGAGAAAACAATATAAACTTTTCATAAGTAATATGTCTATTTTTTCCCTCAAGTTTATTAGTATTAGTATTTCAGTATCTGTACTTCCTATTTCCTTATTTCTTTCTACCCTTGCCAAAATCATGTTTATTCTTTTTACTGTTTTTATCATCAAGTTATCTCAACTTTGCTTCTTCCCAAGATTTCATCCACTGATTTAAAACAGAATTTCTTAATTCTATTTTAACAATAACTTCCGGATTTATGAACTTACACTTCAATGACAAAATATTTCAGTCCTGAAAATCTTTATTTTTCGATACAAGTTAAGGCATGCTCTGCGTTAGGTATTTCTACTTATTTAGAACTCCATCTTCTCAAAATGCTTATTGGCACATTATTTTTGTCTTTATACTAATCACTGCCACACACTATGATTTTAAAAATTTTGGAAGACTCAAAATTGCCAACAATAACAATGCAATGATCTAAACTACAATATTATGTGAGTAAAAAATAAGGACACCAAACAGTAGTAATGACCACTTGTCTTTGAATGGGTTAAAAAATAGTTAACATCTGTGAAGTTATTTTCTGCAAAGAGAGTAAGTCCCTGATTTCTATTTTGGAAGCAAACAAGCCCAATTTTAAAGTTACATATTAGTTATATTATTACACAAAATATGCAACATATGCAGTTGGATTATTAATTAGCACTCCAGTAACAAATATAAAAACAAATTCAAATCAGCTGTTATCCAGAAATTCATATCAAATGCAAAATGTAAACAAGTCAAAAAAGGAATGATGTCTACAAACATTACCGGTGGTATGGAGTGCTTGGTTCATCTATTTTCATTAAACCATAGTCTTTGTCTGCTGGATGATATGTCGCCAGGATGTTCATTTCATCCCACTTCTGGGATTTTTTACTAAAATTAAAAGAAAAAGAAAAAAACTGTTCCTCAAAGCAATAAAAGATAAAAAATGTGCACATCTAAAATTCACAAACATCTAAAAATACGTTTTTATTGATATTTAGAGAGAAAGGGACAGGGATAGAGAGATAGAAGCATTGATGAGATAGGAACAATATCGTAGGCTGCCTCCAGCACATACCCCTGTACTGGGTGGGGATAAAGCCCACAATCAGGGCATGTGCCCTGACCAGGCGACCTTTTAGTTCCTGGTCAACACTCAACTGCTGAGCCATACTGACTGGGTTAAAATTCACAAATATCTAAATCCCACATTTCAGTTTCTAGTTGACTGCTAACTTCTATTTTTACAGCTACTTTACTAGAATAGAAACTGATTTAGGAAAAAAACCATAAGTCATTAAAATAAAATCTTGGTAAATATTTTATAAAATACTTAGTGCCCACATATTAAAAACATATTATTCAGAATCTTCACTAGGCATTCAAAACACACTATGACATATTTAGTCTTCACCTGATCTACAGAATTAAAACAGTAAAAATTGAAATTTATACATTGTTTGATCTCAATAGTTAAGAATTTTTGATCTACTATATATTAGTAACAGTGTGATTAAAAATATCAAACAGGAATTTTTTTTGGCCTAATTTTTTCAGATATCCATGCTAATCAAAAGAATCAGGCTTGCTCTCCTTCCCAGGAGCACACCCACACGCTGCCCCCCTCCTTTTTTCCCCACAGGTATGCATCTCTTAAACTCTAAGGGACCTCATGAGGCTTGCAAACAGGGCAGCAATGGGCAGCTGCAGTTCATTCCAGGCAAACTCCCTGAATCTATTCTCAAGGCCCCTTGTTCTCTGAATTCTTAGTGAACCAAAGCAGCCTACCTAGGCTCATTTCCCCAGCCTTTGTTTCATTGTCACCAGTCTTAATAAACGATCTCTAACATTCAACCAAAAAATCAGAACATTAAACAATAGGGAAAAACTTTATTAATTTCATATACCACTAAATAAAGATTTAGGTTGCAAAAAAACAAAATTATAGCTCTATTTTTTAATCTAGAAAAATAAGGCTTTGCTCAGAAATGGAATACAGCAGTCCCCCTTTATCTCTGAGGGACACATTAGAATGCCTGAAATTGCAGATAATACTGAACCTTATATATACTATGTTCTTCCCTGTATATACATATTTATAATAAAGTTTAATTTGTACTAGTAAACTCGGCACAGTAAGAGATTAATAATAAAATAGCACAATTATAACAATATACTGTGATAAAAGTTATGTGAATGTGGTCTCTCTCAATATATTGTATTCATCACCTTTCTTGTGATGATGTGAGATGACAATGCCTACCTAATGAGATGAACTGAGGTGACGAATGTAGGCATTGTGATATAGCATTAGGCTACTATAAGGGTTGCTTGAACAAAAGCACTGTGATACCTGAACAGCTGATCTGATAACCAAATGGCTAGTAAGTGACTACAGGCAGGTAGTGTACTAGTATACAATGTGAATTATCTGGACAAAGGGACGATTCACACTGAGGTTTCATCATGCTACTTAGAATGGTGCACAATGAATTGTTGAGCATTTTTTTCAAGTCTCTTGGCCGTTTATTTGTATGCCCGCTTTGGGCAAGTGTCTATTCAGGTCCTCTGCCCATTTTTAAATTAGATTGTTTTCCTTTTGTTAAGTTGTATGAGTACTTTACATATTTTGGAAATTAACCCATCAGATATGCATGTATCATTGGCAAATATGTTCTACCAAACAGTGGGTTCCCTTTTCATTTTGATGCTGGTTTCTTTGGCTGTGCAGAAGCTTTTTCGTTTAATGTAGTCCATTTATTTATTTTTTCCTTTGTTTCTCTTGCCCTAGGTGATCTATAGGTGAAAATTCTGCTACAGGAGATGTCAGAGATTTTGCTGCCTACGTTTTCTTCTAGGATTTTTATGGTTTCACGACTTACATTTAAGTCTTTTACCCATTTTTAGTTTATTCTTGTGTATGGTGTAAGTTGGTGGTCTAGTTTAAATTTTTTTGCACATACCTGTCCAATTTTCCCAGCACCATTTATTGAAGAGACTCTCTTTACTCCCTTATATGCTCTTGCCTCATTTGTCAAATATTAATTGAGCATAATGGCTTGGGTCAATTTTTGGGTTCTCAGTTTTGTTCCATTGATCTATATGCCTATTCTTGTACCAGTGCCAGGTTGTTTTGATTAACAATGGCTTTGTAGTATAACTTGATATCATCTTTTGATACCTCCAACTTTGTTCTCCTATCTCAAGGTATCTGCAGCTGTTCAGGGTCTTTTTTTTTTTTGTTCCATATACATTTTGGAGTATCTGTTCTAGATCTGTGAAATATGCCATTGGTATTTTAATAGGGATTGCATTGAATCTATAGATCACTTTGGACAGTATGGACATTTTAATAATGTTAACTCTTCCAATCCATGAACATGGTATATTCTTCCACTTGTTTGTAGCTTCCTCTATCTCTTTTATCAGCGTCCAGTAATTTTTCGAGTACAGGTCTTTTACTTCCCTGGTTAAATTAATTCCTACGTTTGCTTATTTATGTATTTATTTACTAGAGGCCGGGTGCACAAAATTTGTGCACGGGTAAGGTTCCTAGGCCTGGCTGGTGAATAGGCCTTCCTTCATTCCGAGCTGCCCCCCCTCCCCCCACCCCAGTGGGTCAGCGTACACCTAGCAATCTGGTAGAACTCCCCCAAGGACAATTTGCATATTAGCCTTTTATATATATATAGAAGATTTGCAATAATAAAAGGGATTTTTTTTCTTTTCTTTTCCTTTTTTTTTTTTTCGTTTCTCTTTCTGGGAGATCATTATTGGTGTATAAAAATGCCATTGATTTCTGGATATTAATTTTGTATCCTGGTACTTGGCCGAATGCGCTTAACAAGTCTAGTAGTTTTTTTTTTTGGTGGGTTCTGTAGGGTTTTCCATGTGTAATATCATGTCATCTGTGAATAATGAGTTTTACTTCCTCCTTGACAATTTTAATGCCTTTTATCTTTTCTTCTTGTCTGACTGCTGTAGCTAGAACTTCCAGTGCTATGTTGAATAAGAGTGGTGAAAACAGACATCCCTGTCTTGTTCCTGTTCTTGAGAGAAATTATTATGCTAAGTGAAATAAGCCAGTCAGAGAAAGACAAATATCACATGACCTCCTTGACTATGATGTTGATTTCAACGTCACTAATCATCAGAAAAATGCAAATTAAAATGACAATGAGGTATCAC
Organism: Myotis nattereri; assembly: GCF_964212035.1. Taxonomy (NCBI): domain Eukaryota; kingdom Metazoa; phylum Chordata; class Mammalia; order Chiroptera; family Vespertilionidae; genus Myotis; species Myotis nattereri. The sequence goes on from NC_138077.1 coordinate 52,721,426, forward strand.
CTCACACCTAACAGAAGGGCTACCATCAATAAATCAACAAACAAGTGCTGGTGAGATTGTGGAGAAAAAGGAACCCTAGTACACTGCTGGAGGGAATGCAGACTGGTACAGTCACTATGGAAAACAGTGTGTTTTCTCAAAAAATTAAAAAATGGAACTGCCATTTGATCCTGTGATCCCACTTCTAGGAATATAGCCTAAGAAGCCTGAAACACCAATTAGAAAGAATGTATGCACCCCTACGTCCATAGCGGCATAATTTACAATAGCTAAGATCTGGAAACAGCCCAAGTGCCCATCAACAGATAAGTGGATAAAAAAGCTGTTGTACATTAACACAATGGAATACCATGCAGCTGTAAAAAAGGACCTCTTACTCTTTGAGACAGCATGGAGGGACCTGGAAATTATTATGCTAAGTGAAATAAGCCAGTCAGAGAAAGACAAATATCACATGACCTCACTAATATATGGAATCTAATAAATAACATAAATTGATGAATAAAATAGAACTAGAGGCATGGAAACATGGAACAGAATGATGAATCTCAGAGGGAAGGGTGGTGGTGGTGGGGTGGCAGGAAGAGATTAACCAAAGAACTTATGGCATATATGCATTATCCATGGACACAGACAATAGAGTGGTGAAAGCCTGTGGTGGGGTGGGAACTTTGTGGAGGAGAGCAACAGGGGAAAAAGAAGGGGAACATATGTAATACTCTCAACAATAAAGAGGAAAAAAAGAAATAAAAATAAAATTTATGAATTGTTTATTTCTGGAATTCATTTAATATTTTTGTTTTTAAAATTGTATTTTTCAATTGTGCTGTTTACATTCAATTTATTTTGTATTAGTGTCAAGTTAACAGCACAGTGGTTAGACTTTACAAAGCATTTCCCCCAGTATTTCCAGTACCCCTGTGGCGCCATACAGAGGCATTACAATATTATTAACTATATCACTTATGCTATACTTTATTTCCATGACTACTTTGTAACTACCAATTTGTATTTCTTTAAAACTTTTTTAAAATATATTTTTATTGGTTTCAGAGAAGGAGAGATGGAAACATCAATGATAAGAATCATTGATTGGCTGCCTCCTGCACACCAACCTGCTCGATCTCCTACTGGGGATCGAGCCCACAACCCAGGCATGTGCCCTTGCCCAGAATCAAACCCAGGACCCTTCAGTCCACAGGCCAATGCTCTAACCACTGAGCCAAGCTGAGTAGGGCCCAAATTGTATTTCTTAATCTCTTCAACTTTTTTCAGCCAGTCCCCTAACCACCTTACCCTCTGGCAACCATTAGTCTGCTCTCTGTATCTGAGACTGTTTCTATTTTGTTTATTTTGCTCTTTAGACTCCACATGTAAGTGAAAGCATATGGTGTTTGTCTTTCTCTAATGGACTTATTTCACTATGCATAATACCCTCTAGGTCCATCCATGCTGTCTCAAATGGTAAGGTTTCATTCTTTTTTATTGTTAAGTTGTATTCCATTGTATATATATGTACCAATCTTCTTTATCCACTTGTCTATTGATGAGTGCTTGGGGTTGCTTCCATATCTTAGCTACTGTAAATAACACTGGAATAAACATAGGAATGCATATATTCTCTCAAATTAGTATTTTTGATTCCTTTGGTTATATTCCCAGAAATGCAATTGCTGAGTCTCAAGGCAGTTCCAATTTTTTTTTTTTTAGGATCCTCCATACTGGTTTTCACAGTGGATGTACCAATCTGCATTCCCACTAAAAGGGGTCCGTTTTAACCCATCCTTGCCATCACTTGTTTGCTGATTTACTGATGATAGCCATTCTGATAGGTGTGAGGTGGTATCTCACTGTGGTTTATATTTGCATTTCCCTGACGATTAGTGATGCTGAGCATCTTTTCATATGTCTATTGACCATCTGTATGTCCTCTCTGGAGAAGTATCTATTCAGGGCCTCTGCCCATTTCTTAATTGGATTGGTTGCTTTTGGTGTTGTTATAGGAGTTCTTTTTTGTTGTTAATTCTCACCGAAGGATATTTTCCCATTGATTTTTAGACAGAGTGGAATGGAGGAGGAAGAGACAGAGACATCAATGTGAGAGAGACACATCGACTGGTTGCCTCCCGTACATGCCCCAACCAGGGCTGGGATTAAGCCTGCAACCAAGGTATGTGTCGTTGATCAGAATCAAACCAGGGACCCTTCAGTTCATGGGCCAACTACGCCAAACTGGCTAGGGCGAGTTATATGAGCTCTTTATAAATTTTGGATATTAACCCCTCATCGGATGTACCATTGGCAATTATCTTCTATTCAGTAGGTTGTCTTTTCATTTTGTTGTTTCCTTTGCTGTGCAAAAATTTTTAAGTTTGATGCAGTCCCATTTGTTCATTTTTTCTTTTGTTTCCCTTGCCCAATGATAGATATATATATATATATATATATATATATATATATATATATATATAAATAGAGCTTCAAGAAATGTCTGAGATTTTACTGCCTGTTTTCTTCTAGGAGTTGTATGGTTTCCATCTTATATTTAAGTCTTTAATCCATTTTGAGTTTATTTTTGCATATGGTATAAGGTGGTCTATTTTCTTTTTTTTCTTTTTTTTTTTGGCATTTGTCTGTCCAATTTCTCCAACACCATTTATTGAATAGACTGTCTTTACCCCACTGTATGTTCTTGCCTCTTTTGTCATACATTAATTGACCATCTAGGTATGGGTTTACTTCTGGGCTCTCAATTCTGTTTCATTGATCTATGTATCTGTTTTTATGCCAATACCATGCTGTTTTGATTACTATAGCCTTGTAGTATCATTTGATATCAGCTGGCATGATACCTCCAGCTTTGTTCTTTTTTCTTAGGATTTCTGTGGCTATTCAAGGTCTTTTGTGGTTCCACATAAATGTTTAAATTATTTGTTATGTGAAAAACACCACTGGTATTTTGATAGGAATTTCGTTGAATCTGTAGATTTCTTTGAGTAGTATGGACATTTTAATGATGTTCATTCTTCCTATTCAAGAGCACGGTATATGCTTCCATTTACTTGTATCTTCTTCAATGATTTTTGTCAGTGTCTTATAATTTCCTGAGTACAGGTCTTTTACTGTCTTGGTTAAATTTATTCCTGGGTATTTTACTTTTTTTGATGCAATTATAAATGGGATTGTTTTCTTAGTTTCCCTTTCTAATACTTCATTATTGATATACTAGAGGCCCGGTGCACAAAATTCGTGCACAGGTAGGATTCCTAGGCCTGGCCGGCGATCAAGGCCGATCAGGGCCTCTGGCTGCTTGCCAGGGCCTTCCTTCCCCAGCTGCTGGCTGCTGGCCAGGGCTTTCTTTCGTTCTGTGCCACCCCCTTGTGGTCAGTTCATGTCATAGTGAGCGATCAAACTCCCTAGGGGACACTTTGCATATTAGCCTTTTATATATATAGAAGATAAAGATGCAACCAAATTCTTATTAATTTTGTATCTGTTATTTTACTGAATTCATACATCAGTTTTAATAGCTTCCTGGTGGAACTTTAGGGTTCTCTGTATACAGTATTCATGTCATCTGCAAATACTGATATTTTTACTTCTTCCTTTCCAATTGGGATGCCTTTTATTTCTTCTTCTTGTCTAAGTGCTGTGGTTAGGACTTCCAATACTATGCTGAATAAGAACGGTGTCTTGTTCCTGATCTTAAAGGAAATGCTTTTAGCTTTTCCCCATTGAGTACAATGTTAGCTGTGGGTCTGTCATATATGAATTTTATTATGTTGAACAGTGTTCCTTCTATTCCCACTTTGCTAAGAGTTTCCATAAACTAGAGGCCCAGTGCATGAAATTTGTGCAATGGTAAAGGTCCCTAGTGGTTGCCGGCCATCAGCCGGGGCCTCCCTCCCTTCCCCCGGCTGCCTGCCAGCACCGGGGTCTCCCTCACTTCCCCCCACCAGCCTGCTGCCTGGTCGAACTCCGGTTGAGGGGACAATTTGCATACTACACTTTTATTATATAGGATGGGTGCTGGATTTTGTCAATTTCTTTTTCTGAATCTAATGATATGATCATATGATTTTTGTCCTTCATTTTGTTTATGGGGTGCATCACCTTATTTGATTTGCAGATATTATACCAACCTTGCATTCCAGGAATAAATCCCACTTGATCATGGTATATAATCTTTTTAATGTATTGCTGAATTCAGCTTGTTAATATTTTGTTGAGGATTTTTACATCCATGTTCATCAGGGATATTGGCCTATAATTTTTTTTTCTGTAATTTCCTTTTCTGGTTTTGGAATCAGGATAATACTGACCTCATAAAATGAGGTTGGGTGTCTTCCCTCCTGAATTTTTTAGAAAAGCTTGAGAAGGATAAGTGTTAGTTTTTCTTTGAATATTTGGTAAAATTCACTTGAGAAACCATCCAGGACTTTTGCTTGTTGAAAGTTTTTTGATTACTGCTTTGAATTTGTTGGTTGTAATCAGTCTGTTTTAGTCTTAGAAGACTGTATGTTTCTAGGAATTTACCCATTTCTCCCAGATTGTCAAATTTGTTAGCATATAGTTGTTCGCATCTATTTAATATTTTTGGACTGCAGGTAATTTAAACTATGGAAAGCGAAACTGTGGACAAGGGGGAACTGCAAATAAGATAAATCTACTTAAGAGAAATAGAAATGCTTTGTAAGTACTTCATGAACACTTGTTATTATCCATTCAACAAAATATTTGCACAACTATTAAGATGTTCAATAATTAATGCCTTAATTACAAATCTTTATATACTCATTAAAAAGGACATCAAAGGTCTCTGTTAGCTGACATTTTGTCATATATACAGTTTATAACTTGGTTATATAATTTGAAAATAATACTACTTTAAAAAGAATCAATGTAGATTTTATTCAGATTCAAATCATACCTTCTGCATTTGGTCCATATTGTTGAAGTTTAAATGTAGATAATTTTAATGTTCCCAAATCTACTAATATCCTGATCCTGAAATGCTCTTGGAAAATTACATACTTAAACTTTAACATTATATTCACTTCACTATGCTCTGAGTCACCTTAAAAATACATGTGTCCATTCATTGCAAGTAAGCCTGACTTTATGTTCTTTTGGTGCATTAACTCTAAGCAAAGAAATAAAATTTCTTTTTTAAAGAGCTTCTTTTATTCACTCAGCATATAACTGAATTTCCAACTCATCAAATTTAAATGTTGTTAGTATTAAAAAAAACACTTGACTGAACTAGACTGAGTAAATACATCTTGCTTTATATTGATATTTTTAGATGCCAAGTTTCAGACTGTCTTATCAGTAATAGTTGGTCTTGTGGTAGGAAAAAAAAACACAAAAAATTTAACTAGGAGACAGATATTTAAGGTTCAAGTTCCAGTCACCTTTCACTAGTCCTGTGATTAGGGGCAAGCCCAGAAAACATCCTCTCTTGGGCTATATCAACTCCACATGGAAATTATAATAAAATGGAGTTTTAATAACAGCCTTTTTTACTATATAAAATTGTTGAATCAACTGGAATAATGTCAATGAAACCAAATTATAAAAGCACCTTATAAAATTATAAAAGCTCCTTATAAACATAAGGAGCTTTAAAGATCTTAAAATCTAAAGTTTTGGGTTAAAAATCCTGAAACCAGATCTCACTTAGCACCACAGAAAATGGTTTGAGATAAGGTATTCTGAAAACATAATTAAGTTGTTTTTGTACAGAATGTCTTCTTCCTTTGCCCTCCAAGGCTCAATATTTAAGATCTGTCAAAGAATGAGGTTTCTAAAAAGCAATCAGCTTTCTATTTAACTAAATCTACAGCTTCAGACATTTTATTTTGCTAAACAGTTCCATTACCTACAGATTTCTGTAAATTTAAACAGCAAATGATTAGGTTTGCTCATGGTCACATTCTATAAAAGGAAACTTACAGTGGAAAGAGATACATTTCTCTAAAGATTTTGTTTTTTTAAAAAATATTTTTATTGATTTCAGAGAGGAAGGAAGAGGGAGAGATAGAAACATCAATGATAAAAGAGAATCATTGATCGGCTGTCTCCTGCATGCCCCCTACTGGGGATTGAGCTTGCAACCCAGGCATGTGCCCTTGACCAGAATCGAACCCAGAACCCTTCAATCCACAGGCCGACGCTCTATCCACTGAGCCAAACCTGCTAGGGCTCTAAAGATGAGAGAGAAACATTGATCAGCTGCCTCCTGCACATCTCCCACTGGGGATGTGCCCGCAACCCAGGTACATGCCCTTGACCGGAATCGAACCTGGGACCCTTCAGTCCGCAGGTTGACGCTCCATCCACTGAGCCAAACCGGTCTCGGCAAGGGCTCTCAAGATTTTAGATAGAAATTATCAGAAAGCTTCTGATTAGAAGGATAATGAAAGAAAAGGATTCACGTTTTAAGAAAAGAAGATTAATTTTGTGAAGAAAGCAATTCTAAAGCAAAAAAGGAGACCCATGATCTAGTAACTAAATGTTCCCTCCTTATAAGACAATGCCTCTGAAATGAGTTAAGTCAGAGTTAGAAGCAGAAAAGCACAGCTAAAAGTTGCATTAAATCTATGTAAATAGTCCCACTAAGATTTCCTATTAAGGATACTGTAAAAGAAAACTAGTACATCTCTATGTAAAGTTCAAAAGCAGGCAAAACTAAAATGTGTAGGGATATATAATTAAGTGATTACCATAAAAGTCAGGATAATGGTTATGATAGCAGGGAGGAGAAAGGAGACTGGAAAGGACAGGAGGTATTTCTGAAGTAATGGAAATATTCTTTTTCTTGACCATGATGGTGGTTACAGAGACGTTTGTTTTATAACTTCTTAAGCTTCAAAATATACTTTTCTGTATGTATATGAAATATTTAAAAAACAAACACATATTAACGACCTTGTTCATGCTTCCTAATCTCAAAGTAAAACAGGTTATTTCCTCAATGATGCTAACAATATTGAGTTAAAAATGACAATTTATTGTTATTACTGCTTAGGAGAGAAGAATGAAGATGGACCTTTGGAGTTTAAAAGGTATCTCTAATTGTGAGGGGGACACCAAAATACTTTGTAAACCTGCTTTGTGAGCCAATTATAGAAAAACTGTGGGACACAAGCAGAAATGTTTTCTTAAAATTAAGAATGAAATTTAAAAATCATAATCCCAGCACCTTAACCCATTAACAATTTTGATTTCTGCATACTTTCAACTGTGTATGATAAGAAAAAAACACATAAGCTTTCAGTATATATAAAATGATGCAACATTTATAAAATACATACATGTACTGATATAAAACCTATCAGTATATGTATTTTATCATAATAAGCTGCTTGTATTTTCTAGTATTTTACCTTTTAAAAAAATCTTTACCTGAGGATATATTTTTATTGATTTTAGAAAGAGAGGAAGGGGGTAGGAAGGAAGGGGAGGAGGGGAGAGAGAGAGAGAAACATTGATATGAGAAACATTGATCAGTTGCCTCTTGTACTCACCCCAATTGGGGATCCAACCTGCAACCTAGGTATGTTTTTCAGTCTTTACCTTTTTAATAACTGCAATAATATTCAACAATAAACTCTTAACCTAATGTTAGATATTTAGATTAAATCCAAGGGTTTTGTATTTAAAATAAAACAGAAATGAACATTTTTGTGCATATTTTATTCCATGATGTTTTTAGGATAATTTGCCAGGATAGGCATATCTGGATTAAATTTTATCAAGACCTTTTAGTTAACATTATGTTGCCATACAGCTTTTTAAAAAGAGAGGACTATTTGTAATGTCCCCAATAATTACTAAAACTATGCCAGGATCAGATATTTGTATGTGTGTTTTCCACCTGAGCAGAATAAATCAGTATTTAAAAGCTGTTTTGTGTTTCTTTGCTTATTACCTAATAAGTAATATGAAAAAATATTTACTTTACTTTCTTGTATGAATTGCTTAAATCCTTTGCCTACCTATTGGAACCCTCTTATAAATTTTAAGAGATTTAATCCATATTACACACAACCCAAGGTATTTAAATGAGGTATAAACGACATTATATGTAACCCAAATTTTTCCCAGTGTGCTTGCCGTTTAGTTTACGTTCCACTAGAAACAGAATTAAAGCTTTATATATTCAAAGCTTCATTCTACTTCAACACAATGCTAAGAAAAAAAGAAATCTTTAGAATTATTCAGAACCAAAGATGATAAAAGTATCTTGCAAACACAGGAATTTAAATAAAGACATAAAATAACAGGCTCCAAACAATGGTAGGACTTCCTAGGTGGAAAGTAGTGAAGTAGAAGAAACTGTTAGCAGAGTACACTGGATATAGAAATTAGCATCTCTAAAGTTTTGGCAGATTAAAATTAGTTGTAGAGCAACAAAACCCAAGGAGTAAAACTTGAGTTTAATCCCAACAGTATCAGGAACTGTTCCTGTGACCTCCTTTAGGTCTTTATCTCCGCTTACAAAAAATAGGGGCACCACCACATGCACTGCAGATCTGCTGTGAGGGTAAGAGCACCTAACGGTTTCAGTTTCTTTCCTCACTCTGGCTGAGTAGTTTTCCTGCAGCCTAAATCTGGTCCAGAAAAAGTCACCACTCTCACTTTCACTTTGATAGCCCATATGATGCCATCTCAAAGACTTACTCATACTTCCTTATTGCTTGTGACTTGTTCCTTTGACAGTTTTAGCCACGCTTGGAGTGGGAAGCAGGATTTTGCTTCAGGGTGTTAAACTTTAATTGCACATTTCAAGAAATGGTTCTTTTAAATGAAGATTCAACTTATGTAGGGTGACAAATTACAAGTCTTTGAAGCCTGACACCATTACTGAACTATTAAAGTAAGACTTAACAATAAAAGCAATTAGTAAATAAAACTCACTTTTGGAAAATTTTACTCAATGAGACTTTAATACATCCCTTTATAGGCAGAAAAAGACAAAGTTAAAGCACACTTATATGCGTGGCCAGTGCTGTTCAGTGGTTGAGCACCAACCTATGAACCAGGAGCTCAAGTTTTGATTGCCAGTCCCGGTACATGTCTGGGTTGCGGGCTTGATCCCCAGAGTGGGGTGTGCAGGAGGCAGCAGATCAATGATTATCTCTCATAACTGATGTTTCTACCTCTCTCTCCGAAATCAATATATTTTTAAAAAAGAAATTAATCCAAGCACATTTTTTTTCAAACATAATTTGCCTACATTACTAACCCAAGACTACTACAGAATTTGAATTGAACACAGTGATTCTGAGATGTGGGAAAAATTAGTATTTATGTTTATTTACTAAAATAAGAGTAACATTTGAAGTTGAGGTACTGGGTTAAATACTTTACATTTATTACCTCATTTAATAATTAAACTAGGCATGAATATAATGAATAACTTACTGGCAGTCACAGAACAAATAAGTAGCAGACAGGATCCAAACCCAGGTAATCTAGTTCCTAATTAATTACTAGCCTACACACTTCTCATAGGATAGCATTAGTAATATTTAATATTAATACCATACTTTCAACAATTCCAAATGAACATTCTCATTTTAATATCTCTGAAAACAGAATATATCTTAAAATAGATGGCATCTTATAAATTGGCAGTACTTTTTTCTTTCTTGGTAGTACATAAAATCATGTTACAGCTTAGAATAAATGGTGTCTTGTTTTTGATGAAATGGACATACTTACTGTATCTGTTACATTAGATCAGCGATTTTCAATCTTTTTCATCTCATGGCACACGTTAATTACTAAAATTCTGCAGCACACCAAAAAATATATTTTTTTGCCCATCTGACAAAATAAAAAAGGTGTAATTTTGATTCATTCACACCAGATGGCTACTGTTTATGTTGGCTATTGTCATTTTTTTTGTGTGACAATCTAAGGCAGTGGTTCTCAACCTTGGCTGCACATTAGAATCACCTGGAAATCTTTTTAAAATCCTGATTTCTGGGCCTCATCCTCCGGAAATTCTGTTTCTTTGTTACTAATGTTGTGGCCCCAACCCATAACAAAGAAACAGAATTTCCGGAGGATGAGGCCCAGAAATTAGGATTTTAAAAAGATTCCCAGGTGATTCTAATGTGCAGCCAAGGTTGAGAACCACTGATCTATGGGAAAAGAGGTCAGTGCCCCTGACTAAATAGTGCAGTATTGCATTATCTTAAAATTTTTTGTGGCACACTGCTTGAAAATTGTTGCATTAGATCTTAATGAGTTATGTACTATACTCAAGGTATCCTGAAAGAATGGGAATTCCACAATCATAGGAGGTAACAGTAGAGTTCTAACTATTTGAACAGTGTGTTGCAATGTACTGAGATTTACCTATTCCTAATTATGTGGATCTACAGAATCTATCCAATTTAATGGTAACTTGAAGAAATTAGTCATTGAAGATAATATTACAAATGCAAAGTATAAAGAGAATATTAATAACAGCAGAGAAATTAAAAAAAGATAATTTGACAAGTACTGTATAAAAAAATTCTAAAGACCATTCAAAATATGGCATTATAAGAACCTTACTTTAAGTGTATATTTAGCTTTGAGATATTATCCAATGATAGAAGTACATGTGTAAATATTATAAACAAACACTTGGAAGCGTATTTGAAATTTTTCCTACTAAAAAGATGCACAATCAAAAAATTTAAAGACTAATGGAATAAGACAACTCAACTCTGGCCTTTTAAAAAAACCCCTTGGTAAGGTTTCTTTTTGTTAAATAAAATGTTGTATTTAACAACTGATGGTGGTGGTAGTGGAAGGGAAGTGGTGTGTACAGAAAAAGGAAATTACCACTGCATTTTACATGATAAAGACACCAATAAAAAGTATGGTTGAGATTCTGTATTTGCAAATAAGGGTACTTGCTGAAATTCATCTGTAATTTCAAAATAAATATTCAGAGGCACTTTCTTCAGTCTCTCAAAGAGCAGGGAAAAATTTGAGTTGCCCAATGCACATTCCCAGTTGAGGGAAAACAAGGAGATGCTTTTACATTGTTTCAGCTCTCATACTGTAAGTGTCCTTTTGGCAGTATATGTAGTTCCATGTTATTTGCTTTTTGCTAGTGACTTTGCTGTTTAAACTGGCTCCCAGGTGTAGTGCTGAAGTGCTATCTAGTGTTTCCAAAAACAAGAAGGCTGTGATGTGCCTAAAGGAGAAAATATGTGTATTATATAAACTTCATTTAGACATGAGTGACAGTGCTGTTGGCCATGTGTTCAATGTTAATCAAACAATATATATTAAATAAGGTGTCATTAACAAAAACAAAATTTTTTAAAACTTATATAATGCTAGAGGCCCGATGCATGAAATTTGTGCAAGAGTAGGCCTTCACAGCTGCCTCAGCCCTCACAGTCCCTCGCAGTTGCAGCCGCCTCTCAGCCCTGCCCCCTGCCCCACTGGTCATTCTGGAAGGTCGTTCTGCAGTCTGGTCTAATTAGCATATTAGCTCTTTATTATATAGGATTGGTGATTAAAATGTGACCAGAGGCTTGCAGAAACTTAGCTTTGTATTTCACCTGGGAGCTATGATTCAGTATTCACTAACTTAGTGTTTGTGGTGACTTTATAGAACACAACTACCGAAAATAACCAGAATTAACTTACATCCCTGGTTTTTTTATATTAACACATTTCATACCGCTCAGGAGTTTTCTCATGTTTCACGCGCCATCTGTTAAGGACCGCTCACGAGTGTTCTCGTTTTTCACGCCCATGGAAAAAGGAGTGAATCTAGATACTTATGTAAATTTTGTTTGGTCCCTCTTCATAGAGGAAAATGTTTTATGCAGTACCATACGTTAAAAAAGTACTAGGAACTTTAATTGTTTGTTTTTGTAAATAAAAATGTTATAATTATTGAAAAACAACACCTAAAGTGCATTATGATGATTTAAATAACGTGCAGTTTGCCCAAAAACGTGTGGTCCCTGGCGTATGTCTTAGAGATTTCTATGCGGTATGCAATGTGTTAATACTAGAGGCCTGGTGTACGAAATTTGTGCACTGGGGGAGGAGGGTTGACCCTCAGCCCAGCCTGTACCCTCTCCAATCTGGGACCCCTCGGAGGATGTCCAACTGCCAGTTTAGGCCCAATCCCTGTGGAACCAGGCCTAAACTGGCAGTCGGACATCTCTCTCACAATCCGGGACTGCTGGCTCCCAACCACTTGCCTGCCTGCCTGCCCGACTGCCCCTAACGGCTTCTGCCTGCCAGCCTGATCACCCCCCCCCCCCAACCACTCCCCTGCTAGTCTGATCGACACCTAACTGCTCCACGCCCCCAACTGCCCTCCCCTGCCGGCCTGATTGCCCCTAACTGCCCTCCCCTGCTGGCCTGGTCGCCCCTAACTACCCTCCCCTGCAGTCCTGGTCGCCCCCAACTGCCCTCCCCTGCCAGCCATCTTGTGCAAGGGCGTGATGGTCAATTTGCATCTTCCTCTTTATTATATAGGATGAGATTCGTTTGCCTTATACTCTGTTCCAACATTTAAAGTTAGACTACTACATTACACTTATTAGTTTCTGAATTTTAAGTGCATTGTAATTGAGTTATTTTCAGTCCTTTTATATAAAAGGGGGAATACTGGTTGTATTAAAATTACACATTACAAAAAGTTTGTTTCAAATATATTCAACTATACTTTTGTTTCAGCTCAAAGAGGCTCTCATAAAGTCACTAATATTGTTTGCATGAGCTGTGACATAAATACATAATAATGTATATTGTACAGCTGACCCTTGAACATTTGCGGGGGTTGAGGTGCCAACTCCCAAAAACTTTACTAATATCTTACTGTGACCAGAAGCCTTACTGATAACATAAACAGTATTTTGTATGTTATATGTATTACATACTGTATTCTTAACTTAAGCTAGAGAAAAGAAAATGTTAAGAAAATCAAAATGGGCCCATGCAGTTCAAACCCATGTTGTTCAAAGGTCACTGTATTACCAATATAATCAGTTTCTCTGCTTTACTGCCATGTAACACTGATTATTACTTGGAACCGAACATCACGAACCTCAATGAATTAGGTAGCTCCTTTTAAAGACAAGACTATAACTCTCTAACTAGAAAAGCAATCAAAGTCACCCATCTTGTAAAAGGCTCCTTTGGAATGAAATCTGCCCTGATAGCAGCTCCTACAGAAGAAGTAGCCCTATGTAGGTGAGTCAGTCTACTATAGTGACTTTCAAGGTAAAAAGATCTGGAGGTAACCCCAATTACAAGGCCAACCCATACATGGAGTGGGGCCATAGGATTTTATGGCAGATCAAAGTTGAGAATAGACGCTATCAGAGAAAAACAGAAGAAAATTATAAGCCACTTGGTAGCCAAACAAAAAGTTCCCACTGATATCTAAAAACATAAATGCCAGTGAGAACTGTATTCCTGCTGCAGAAGAGCCTTCTATAGTTTTTGACTTTTTTTTTTTTTTTTAACTATCTTGGTCTTTCTGTTATAGCTATGTTCTGGTGAGATTCTGCTTTCTAAATCCCATCAACCACTACTCCTCATCCCCATTCGAAGTGGCTTATCCCAGAGGTTGGAAAATTGTGTTACAGAATGTAAGAGTCAAGCATTCCAGAACGGGGGTGGGGGAGCTGCTAGACAAACAAGGTCCTTTCCAACCCCAAAGGTCATGATTCCAAGCTGTGATCCTACTTATGTTTTCTTCAAGGTAACACAAATCCACATAAATTTACCAGCACCAACTAGTAAGCTCCTTTTATTGACCTAAGATGGTCCTTTAAATGGGTATGCCCTAGTTCCAATACTCTTCAAGTTTTCCTGAACATCCTCACTTTATGACTTTACAGATTTCAGTTTTCTGAAGCCTTAGTTCCAAAATGTAGCGTCTTCATATTTTTTAGCATTTTATAACAAGCCCTCTAGCACTGCTAACCCAGTGGAATATTTTATAGTACATATACTGTATGGCAATTTTTTCTTTTAAAATATATTTTTATTGATTTCAGAGAGGAAGGGAGAGGGAGAGAGAGAGAAACATCAGTGGTAAGAGAATCATTGACTGACTGCCTCCTGCACGCCCCACACTGGGGTGGAGCCCATATGTGCCCTGACTAGGAATCCAACCCTGACCTCCCGCTTCATGGGTCCATGCTCAACCACTGAGCCACCCCAACCAGGCTGCAATTTTTTTTTTTTCTCCATTGAGCATTGCTCCTTGGGTATCTTTCTCTGTACATAAACATCTCTCTCGCTCTCTTTAAAAGGCTGGTATGTTGTTCCATTATACAAATGTACCATAATTATTAATGGACTGTGGGTTGCTTCCAATTGTTTATTATTACACACAATGCTATTGGTCAACATCTTTTTACACGTGGACCTGTGAGTATGCACGAGTCGCTACATTATTACTGGGTTATTTTGAATTGCTGCTTTCTGAACTGTCTGAGTTTAGGTATGTCTTGAAAGAAGAACGAAGGCTAGAAAGCACTCAAACTCTCCCTGCAGATGCAAATATACTTAGCAATAAGTAGCTTTCCATTAACTATAAATAAAAGACTTGGGCATTTTTCGTTCCTCTGAGGTGCAGAGACAATGACAAACCGGGACCGGGAGACTTGGCCCATGGCACGATGTTTCTGACAAGGTTCACGTAAGATTGAGAAGGACACTTAAAAAAATGGAAGAAATTGCTTCTTTTTTTGGAAACTAGAGTTCCCAGGCCAAGGGTTCCCACGCCTAATTACTTTAATTACTGAAAATACTTTAATTACTGAAGAATTTCAGAAACCTCAGATGCGAGATGAATAACAAACGCTTAACAGGTGAAGCTTTGAAACTTCAGTGTGATTCTTTAATGCTCCCAATATCCGAAAGTTCAAAGGTTATGATGTGTGCTCTAAAAATATTATAAATGCGTATATACTTAAAAAAAAAAAGATAAACACGCCATAGCTCCTGCCTTCTTTAGACTCACCCCTCTCGGGCCGGCGGGCCAGCCAGAGGAGACCCGAGCGGCGCCCGAGCAGCATCCTCGCCGCCGCCCGCGCTCGGGGCCGGGGCCGGGGCCGGGGCCGGGCCGGGCCGGGTCGGTAGCCGCCGGGCGACGGGCGTCCGTCCCTGGGGACTCACCTCAGTTCTTCGTCGACACTCTTGCTGGGCTGCTGCTCGGCCGAGGCTACCACAGAGGAAGTCGTAGAGGTCTTGTTCTTCAGGATCCCCTTAATGGGCCGGTGAGAAGCCGTCGAGGCCGCCATTGCCCGCCCCTCCGGCGGTCGGTTCAGGGTCGCTGCTGGGCGTCGGGTCCAGGAAGGAAAGGGAGAGGCGCGAGCCGAGACTCGCCGGGCAGCCGCCGCGCCCGCCCCGGGCTGAAGCGGCCGCACCTGCTGTCGCGGAGGCGGCCACCGGCGTCGTTCCCACGACACAACGACCCCGACGCTTTGGCGTCCAGCCGACGCCGCGCGGCTGGCGGTTCTTCGCGCGCCCCCGGCCACCGACACGGCAGCGCGGCCCGCGGACGCGGAGAGAAGCCGGCCTACCGCTCCAGCGCGGGAGCGACGCCGACGCCGAAGCCAAGCGGGCCCGCCCTCTCGCGATATCTAGGGGGGGCGGGCGTGGGCGGGGCGTGGGCGGGGCTAGAACAAAGCCAACCTGCTCGCCCCGCCCTCCCCTGGCCCTCCCGTGGGCTGGCCGGTACCACGGGCGCGGGAGCCCAGGAGCCGCAGCAGAGAGCCTTCGGAGGTTGCTGGCTTGCCTCTGCGCAGAGCTGTACATCTCTCCGAGCACCCTCATCCCCACCAGCGTATGAAGTCCACATTGTTATTTCTGTAACTTACAGGTGGGAAAACTGAAGCTCAAAGGTGACATCAGTCCTCAAAGATCCTGGGTGACTTTCAGAGAAATCAGTCTCCTCTTTCCTAACACTGAACTCGCATAAAAAGTTGGACACTATGATAAAATCGTGGAATGTCAGCATTGAAATGACCCTTAGAGACCTATTGTGAGGTCATAGAATATTGACTTTTATGAAATCATAGAACATCAGCATTGGAATAGTCTAATTCATTTTTAGAAATAAATTTTGGAGAACCTGAGGGACACAGAGGGGAAATGACCTGACCACCCTGTCACACAGCCCGTCCATAGTGCGTGGTCATAGAACTTCAGATTTGTAGTCTGGCGTTTGCACATGTTACCGCATTCTCCTCCTGTGTTGGTAATTCCAAGGAAGGTATTACTGGCAAAAGTTCCTATAATGGTGCTTTATAATGTCTTCCCCCCCAAAATCTAGGGAATTCACTTAAGGTAACTATGTGAATTAAGGTAAACTGGGTAAAACAGGCCAGAAGCTTTGGAAGCTATCTAGGTCTTTGTGAAAGTCTCTAAAATGAAAAACAAAAAACAAAACCTTCATACACCAAGTTTTTCTGTGTCTGGGTGTAGATAAAAGATCCCAAGGTGGACTTTGATAAGAGCGAAGGAAAGCTCAAGGCAATAGGGCAGGGGTGGGGAACTTTTTATTTTTTCCAAGGGCCATTTGGATATTTATAACATCATTTATGGGCCATACAAAATTTCAATTTAAAAATTAGCCTGCTATCTTTGTTCAAACGTTTAATCAACTCACCCCTAGTGCCTTGGCAGGGACAGACCAAATGATTTTGAGGGCCTTACATAGCCCGTGGGCCAGATGTTCCCCACCCCAGCTCTAGGGTGTGAGGAGATGTGGGTGTCCAGGTTGGGAGTGGTGTGGATGTCATGAGGGGAAGCGGTTCTATGGAGAATAGGGAAGGGCAGAATTTCAAAGCCCTGGGAGCAATCTCAGAGCTATGTTGTACCTGAAATTAAGCTCGGGCCAGCAGAGGGAGTGGTGTCTACTCTAGCCACCCAGCCTCTCTCCATTCAGTGTCAGTACTGGAAATGGATAGTTGGGGAAAGAGGAGGTCTCAGCCATTAAGCAAGTTGCTTCCTATTATGTGTTGAATTATGTGTCCCCTAAAATTAAGCTATATTGAAGTCCTAACTCCCAAACCTCGGAATATAACCTTATTTGGAAACAGGGTAGTTGCAAATCAAATTAGTTAAATTAATATGTCATACTGGAGTAAGGTAGGCCTCTAATCCAATATGACTAGCGTTCCTGTAAGATGGACATGTGGAGACAGATGAGGAGGACGCCATGTGATGACAGGTTCTCAGTGATGCATCTATAAGCTGAGGAACACCTGGGCTACCGAAGGCTGGGGATGCATGAAACAGATTCTCCTATAGGACTTTTCCTTTTGAGAGTCAACTTTGTTGATACCTTAAGTTTGGACTGTGAGACATTAAATTTCTGTTGTTTAAAGTCGCCCAGTTTGTTGTATTTTGTTATGACAGCCCTGTACACCTCCTCCCCTTCTACTCCTACCTCCAGTCCCCAACTGCCTCATCACCAGGCTTTTTCTCACCACTCTTTCCTATCAGGCCTCTTCATCATCCTTATGACAGTCCAGAGCAGCCTAGTCCACCCAGAACGGACCCCTCAGCCGACCCACCCCCTGTGAATTCACAAACTACTTGGTCTGGAAAGGACCTTGTCCATCCCACCAGATAGCTATCCAATCCCTTCTCCAACAACCCCAGTGGCCAGGAGCTCACCACCCTACAACACAGCTTATTTTGTCTTTGGACATCTCTAAGAAAGCTTTTCCTCAGATTGAACTGACGCCTGGTTCCCAGCAATGTCTGGCCACTGGTACAAAGGGAGGGAGGAGAGAATGGGAATGGGGAAGGGCTATCTCTATCTTACCCCACTGGCAGTGTTCTCACTCAGGTCTCCTATTTCCAGGCCCCAAGTCTCATCTCCCTTAACTCAGTATCTGTGCCTAGAGGAGCAACATTTAGTTCATCCTCCTTAGGACTCTGCTCCTCAGGAATGACTTCAGGGCTCATGAAAATAATTCTGTTTTCATTGTCTGGCCCCCAGCCGTAGCTGAGTTTCTGGGCTCGGTAAAGGAATGAATGCTGAATGGAGATAATAGAGGAGGAAGTGAGCAGGCAGGATAGAAGAGCAACAGCTTTGGCAGTCAGAGCTGGGTTTTCCTTAGGGATTTCCCCAAGCAAGACAGAGGCCTTCACAGCCACCCCAGGGCACCTCCCTCTCTTGGCCTCACCCCTGTTTCTAGCCACAGCTTCCACACTGTTTAGTGGATCTGAAGTCATGCTCTGACAGCCCTGCCCAGCCCCTGAGGCAGAGAGAGGGTTCTCACTGAGGGGTAGCAGGATGGCACCTCCCTTCCTGAATCCTTCCTACCACAGGTTACAACACTTGCCTCTCTTGCCCTGTCAGCTGGAGCGCCAGTCAGCGGTGCTCATCCTGTTTTCAAGGGAATACATAAAACTTCCCTTCATGTTCTAAATTATTGGGCTGATTTGCTCTGTTCCTGGGTGTCACCTCCCTGGACCTAACCTTGACTGGGCCCTTAATTTAGCACTGCCTTGCTCTCAGGCACGCTAATGAAAAGAGCTGCCGCAGTATGACACAATGTGTTTTATTACAGTTAATAATGCACTGGAGTGGGAGTTCCCTGAAGAATTTTGAAAAATGTCTCCCTCATTAAAAGTCAAACTTTTGTTTCTTGTATTATTTCTTCCACTCTGAACCCCACTCAAAGTGAATGCAGATGAAGAGGACTTTCTTAATGTTGTGTTTTTTTTTTTAAATAAAATATTAGTGTGACTGCAAGATGGTAAGTGCCTGTACAGCTTCTCTTTATTTTATAGAATCATTGAACCACTTTATTCCTCAGTGTAACCCAAAGAAGATTGCCAAATGCTGCTCAACAGAGCTCCCCTTCAATGCCTCGGCTGAGATCTGCTCTTGTAGGAAGTCATCTCCACCACGCCCTGAGTTTTGCTGTCTGTGTGTTATGTTTCCTGTGTGTCCCAGAGATGGATTGTGAACAGAATCTTCCATTCTGCTTTCAGTTTTCGGAAGTAGCTATTGAGCTCAAGCCAAATCATGTATTTAAAAACACATACACAGTTAAGGCTTACCTGACAATTACTTCTCTCTTTTTGAAGACTTCATCAGTTGCCTGATTCAACACCATTTACAGGGAAGAGAAGAGGAGACACTTTTACTGTGCCCCCTGAATTGGCTGAGCTACTTGGCTCTCTGCTCATTGGAATAGGCTACTGAGGTCAGTGCTACTTGATTTCTCACCGAGAGGAGAATTCCAAAGCTGGAAATAGCTTCTCTGGCTGGCTCCGCCCTGTCAGCCTAAATCATCCCCCAGGGTTCACCGAGCGAACACGTAATAGTGCCCCCCCCAGCCCCCACCTCTGGAAAAATACCCACAGTTTATGGCTTAATGACCACTGAGTCAGCAGCATCTCTTTCTTTGCCAAGAATAGCACATTGTTTTTTGTTTTGTTTTGTTTTTGTTTTTAATCAAGTAATCCCTCCATGAGACAAGATAATCACAGATTTTATAGTACATGATAGAAATTCATGGTGGCAGGGGCAAGATTATTTAAACAAAATACAGAAAGTATGAGAGAGAGAGAGAGAGAGAGAGAGAGAGAGAGAGAGAGAGAAAGAGAGAGAGAGAGAGAGAGAGAGAGAGAGAGAGAGAGAGAGAGAGAGAGATAGGGCGCCAAGGACAAAGATTAATCATTTTCTGTTTACAAAATGGCTATGATTTGCAACTGTGGCACTCTCCACCTTTCTCTTCTCCTCTAAGAGATCTACCAGGAGGATTCCTTGACCTCGCCACAAAAGCCTCCAAGTTGCCAAATTCTTTCTGAGACTGCACACTTGTCGGGTATACAAAGATTTCATTAGTTCCTAAGTGTTTCCTGACCTTTTAAAAACTAGTTAAATCAAGGGAAGCTAGGGAAGTACTTACTCTTTTCCAAAGCCTCTCAGACAACAAATGGAAAGAAAAAAGAGGCAAGACCTGTAGTATAAAGAGCCTTGGAATGATAAATAGGAAATGTCTAATATTTTCTTGGCTAAGCTACAAATTTCTCTTGTGCCTGCTAGAAATCACTCAGTTTTTTTGTGACTGTAAATTTTCCATGTGTTTGCAAGTCTTTCAAGAAATAAGCAATGCCCTTTATTGTAATTTTATTGTGTTAATTTTGCCAGGTTCTAATGCATTTTATTATTCTGTGAACGCATAATGGGATAAGGAGTATAGACTTTGATTCAGAATACATGTGATGCGAAAGCCTATATAGTCATTGCTTTCAATAGGAAGACTTTTGGCTTTAATACTGTGTTCACGTCCCTTGCATTTGTTCTAGTGTGAAATTCCTCACATATGTAATATTATTATTGATCTAGGCTCCAACCTCCATTTTTTAACTGTCTATTCATCTTCACACTGCTCTCATACTACAAAAAAAATTGGCTACGTAGTGAACCTTAATTTATTACGTTTAATTCCGCTTTGCCAGACACGGTGTGAGGCACAGGGCAAACTATTAGTCCTTTCTCTCCTTTTGTCTTTTGCTCTAAGAACTCATCTTCAGCGACTGCTCACTGCATAGCATATTCCAAACTCCTTGGGCCTTCACAATCTGGTGCCATCTGTTTTTGCAGGCTCCCTGTCTTTTCACATCCATTTCTTTTCTCCCTATGTTCTTCACACCAGTCAGACTACCCTTGTGAGGTGCTAGAGTATCCGTTTTCCTTCATGTTTTAATACCCCTACCAATCTGTGTGCAATGCCACACCTTACTCTTTCCCTGGAATTACCCCAGATTAAAGGTTGCCTTCTTGCCTACTCCTCTCAGGCAGAGTCAGTCTTTGGCTGCACTGAGATCCTGAGAAGTTATTTGTATTCCTCTAGCTCATCCTATATAATAAAAGGCTAATTTGCAAATAGACTGAATGGCTGAACAACCGGAACAACTGAACAACGGATAACCGGTCTCTGTGATGGACACTGACCACCAGGAGGTGTGTGCGGAACATGGTGGGTATTGGCCGTGGCGGGATGGTGAAGCAGGTGAGCGGGGGGGGGGGGGGGGGGGTGCCAGACCAAGGCGGGGCACTGGTCACTGTTATTGGAGCAAGCCTCTGGTGGTTACTGGAAATTCTTTGCTCCTGCGCCTTGTGATCCTGCCCGGCATTCGCATCTGCTGCCGGCGCTGGCCATGCTCTCACCCACTGCCAGTGCCGGAGCTACTGCTAGCACCCCCTGCTGGTGCCTGGTGCCAGTCCCAATCACTCGATGCCATCAGTGGGTGTGAGTGGTGGCTATAGGCCCCAATCGCCCCTGAGGGCTTCTCTACCTCCCCCTGCTCCTGAGGGGTGATCGGGGCAGCAGCCGCCACTCGCACCCACTGACAGTGGCGGCCTCGCTCGCACCCACTGCTGGCTCCGGCCTCATTGCTCCGCGCCATCAGCGGGTGTGAGTGGGGCCAGCGCCGTCAGCATGTGGGAGCAGCAGCAATGGGAGCAGGGCTGCCCTGCTGGCAGACAGGGGACTAGGGGCATGGCAGGAGGGCCAGGCGGGGGAGTGGAGGATCAGCCGAGACCTGCCCCTGTGCCCACAGCAGCCTTGAGGCCCACAGTTCCTTTCAAGGTGCACGAATTTGTGCACTGGGCCCCTAGTAGTATCAAAATTCTCTAAGTGTCTATCTCCCATGGTGGCCTCTTCAGGAGCAGGCATATTTCTTCTAACACCCCAGCAGCATCACTTAATGAATGCAGTATCTGTCCATGAGAAGCCCTCGGTAAGTGTTGGTTGAATCAGTGAATAAATGAATAAATTCTAAAATTTCCTCCCCAAATAATGGTGCCCTTAAAAAGGCATTAAAGGAGGAGGTTATTCTTTCAACAATCAGTTTAAAATCTTCATTAAGGTCTTGCTACGTGCCAGGCCCTTTTCTAGGTCCCAACTATTGCTTGGTTTCATAAATTGAACTACAGCATTTTCTTTTAATTTTAAGTTCAGAACACTTACTAAAAAATGATTCTTTGTTGTTAGACACACACACACACACACACACACACCTAGTTTTAATTCAGTCTCTCCAAGCTTTGGTTCTGTGCTCTATGAGAGCACTGTTGCTGTTTTCATGAAGTATAGCTTCCTATTTGTGTCAGTCAGGTGTTCTTATTACGTGTGCCTGTGCTGTAGATAGGATTTCAGGCCTTCTGTGTTCTCCTGTGGCTAAGGCGGGTGTAGGGGGTCAAAATTCCTTAGTAGGAGCCACAAAACTCTAAACAAGAGCAATTGGTGTCTAGTTGTTCCTCCCCACCATGGACTGGAAGTCAGGAGAAAGCAAGGTAAGGGAGGCTGCAGAGAAAAGCTCCTGCTTGGGAACTAGCAGCAGGGGCCAAGTAGGTCAGTGGAATATGCAAACAGTCTAATCTGTGAAACATAGGGTAGGAAATGCTGAAGGATTCCCATAATCTTTTTTTTTTTTTTTTAATATATCTCCTACCAAGAACATTCTAGGGCACAAAAGAATTTGCTTCTATTTCTCATGTATGGGGTTTTCCAGGCAGCATCTTAAACTGAATTGAATTAAAAATAAAGCCAAAGTGAAAACACTAGCTTTGCCCCTAGAATTTTTTTTTAAACGGTGGCCCCAATAGTGTTGCATTGTAGGTTACTGACTGTTCTTTCTAATTACCTGTCACTAATGGTTACCTACTTGGAAACCCAACTCTGTCCAAGACAAGCCCTTAGGTGACATTATATGAAGTTCCACCCTACCCCTAATATCCTGACATTCTTAAATACGCTGCTCAGCTGCGCTTGTCAAAGGCAATTGCATTTGCCACATTTCAGATCGGAGACCGGAAGCATGTTTGATCTGTGCCAGCACTGACTCAGTGAAGGATTGTGGAGCTGAAACTCACTTTGATTTTTACTAGAGCCCTCCAAATAGGAAACAATGAATTGATGGATACATTCCCTCAGACTGTTATAGGGCTAAAGAGAACACATAAAAAATGTGAACCTCTCTTCTTACCTGCTTCCTCTCTTAGAGGGGCATAGAAATAAAGAACATTTACAGAGAGTGGACAGGAATAAAATCTTCTGGTTAATCAAGCTAGCATACATATTAAATGTGGTAGTATATTTCTTGAAGGATTAGAATAGAATAAAATGACATCAATACTAAAATAACTCTAAGCAGAATTTAGCACAAATGTGTTTTATTCCATAAGCACTGGAACTTCACCTTTCATCTCTCCAGGCCCTGGGACCTGACCAAGCCCTTCCCTCCTGGGGCAGCTGCTTTCAGGAACCAACAGGCTAGTGCAGCTTCTCTCCCAGCTCAGCCGGCTTTCAGAGAGCTCCAGTGGCGGGGTGGGCAAGCCCTTTCCCACCCAAGGCCAGTTCCACTCACCAGGCCTCCCTTCCCTGTCACCATCAGGCTTCCTGGACGTCCAGCCTCCTTAACCAATGTCATCTTCAGGCATCGCAGTATTCTCTTCGGCCCCATGAGCTGGACACTCCAGCCACCATCCTCACAAACGGCTCATACCCTGGGCCTAATCAGAATATTTGATAACCAAAACAGTGTGGGCTGGTTTCAACAAAGCGAAAAGGAAAATGGCCATCGTGAAATATACTAGGCTCATATAATTCCCAGAGGACTCTGATGTACCAAGTGTTACCCCTTTAGTTTCTGGGGTAACTGGGGGGACCTAGGGGTGGTTAAGTGATGGGGAACACTCTGGAGGCTCAGACAGGTGTCTGCTTACCAAGTGGTATTGTTGTGCTAGTACAGGCCTGTGGAGTGTCAGTCCATCTGAGACCCCAGGTGACTTCCCGAAATGTTGCCTGCTTTTCACATTAACAGAATTCTGGTTTTTCTCTCCCATGTGGCTCTTACCAATCATGGCTGACAGTTCACCTTGGTGTCTTAGAGCACAGAGCTGGGAGGGGTGGGGCTTTCTCTTTGATTCT
This sequence comes from Myotis nattereri, assembly GCF_964212035.1. Taxonomy (NCBI): domain Eukaryota; kingdom Metazoa; phylum Chordata; class Mammalia; order Chiroptera; family Vespertilionidae; genus Myotis; species Myotis nattereri. The sequence goes on from NC_138077.1 coordinate 52,745,380, forward strand.
CAAGACTGCTTCCTTCATCACCAGTCCCCCTATCCTGACTCATACTCACCAAGGTAAAAACTCCTTCTTGAGGCTCATGCCAGCTACTATGTATTCCTGGCTGCCCATTCCAGTTGCTGTCATCTCATAATCCTGACAATTTCTACATTTTGTCAAGAATGTTTGCTCACTTTTTTCTCATTTCATAAATATTTATTAAGTATTCGCTGTGCAAACAATGATGTGCAAGGCATAATTCTTGTCCTTAAAGACAAGCTCATAGTTTAATGAAGAAATATAAAACAAGAAGTACCAGACTAGATGGTAAATGTCTAAATGCACATACAGTATTTGTAAACTTGGAAACATGAACACAGGGAAATGGTTGGTGTATTAGTTTCCTGTGGCCTCTGTAAGAAAATACCACCAACTGAATGGCTTAAAACAACAGAAATTTATTATCTTGCCCTGGCTGGTGTTGTCGAGTGGTTAGAACATCTGCCCATACACAGAAGGGCTGCAGGTTCAATTCCCAGCCCTCGTCGGGGTGTGTGTGTGGGAGGCAGCCAATCAATGTGTCTCTCCCACATTGATGTTTCTCTCTCTCTCTCTTTCCTCTGCCCTCCCTCCCTTCTACTCTTTCTAAAAATCAATGGAAAAATATCCTGCCCTAGCTGGTTTGGCTCAGCAGATAGAGCATCGGTCTGTGGATTGAAGGGTCCCAAGTTCGATTCCAGTCAAGGGCACATGCAGGGTTGCAAGCTCAATCCCCAGTGGGGGGTGGGGGTGGGGGGCGTGCAGGAGGCAGCCAATCAGTGATTCTCTCTCATCATTGATGTTTCTATCTCTCTTCTCTTCCTTCCTCTCTGAAATCAATAAAAATATATTATAAAAAAAGAAAGAAAAATATCCTTCAGCGAGGATTAACAAGAAAAAAAGAAAGACAGAAAGAAAGAAAGAAAGAAAGAAAGAAAGAAAGAAAGAAAGAAAAAGAAAGAAAGAAAATAAATTTATTCTCTCAGTTCTGGGGCTAGAAGTCTGAAATCAAGATGTCAGCAGGACCAGCCTCCCTCTGAGTCTCTGGCTAGACTCCTTCCTTCCTCTACTCCCCCTTGTGGTTTTCCCACCACCTTCATATCCAGTTGGTCCCTAGGTCCACCTGATTGTGACTCCTACAAATTTCCTAAATCTGCCTTATCATTTGCATTCAGGCTGTCATCATCAACCATTAATTCAGCATTGACCTCATGAGTCCTCTCACTTTGATGCTCACCCATCCTCTCTCAATCCTTCTCTGCTGCCAGAGTCATTGTTGAATATTATCAGCTCCGCCCAATGGGAAGGTTGTTGGGCAGGTGGTAAGGGGATTCCTACTATGCAAAGAATGAGGTTGTGCCCGGCCGGTGTGGCTCAGTGATTGAGCGTCAACCTATGAACCAGGAGGTCATGGTTCGATTCCTGGCCAGGGCACATGCCCAGGTTGTAGGCTTGATTCCCAGTATGGGACATGCAGGAGGCAGCCGATCAATGATTCTCTCATTATTGGTGTTTCTACCTCTCTTTCCCTCTTCCTTCCTCCCTCTGAAATCAATAAAATCATATTTAAAAAAAGGATGAGGTTTCCTGAGCCTCACCAACCCCTTCTACATCAGATCTGTCATCACCTGCTGTAACCTGAAGACAGAGCATTTTGCTACCCAGAGGACTCCAGCCTCGGATCTGCTTTCCAGGCAAGTTTTTTCACCATGAATTAATGCGTTGGTTTTCTGATTTTATTTTATTTTTTTAATATATTTTATTGATTTTTTTTACAGAGAGGAAGGGAGAGGGATAGCAAGCCAGAAACATCGATGAGAGAGAAACATCGATTCAGCTGCCTCCTGCATACCCCCTACTGGGGATGTGCCCGCAACCCAGGCACATGCCCTTGACCGGAATCGAACCTGGGACCCTTGAGTCTGCAGGCCGACGCTCCATCCACTGAGCCAAACCAGCTAGGGCTGGTTTGTTTTTTTTAAATGCAGGTTAAATTACTTCTGAGATTTAAATCCTTCAACCACTCCCCTTCACCTTCAGAGTAAGAGCTGAACTCCTTGTCATGGTTTACCAGGCTGTCGGAGAGAATCTGACCTGGGCTGCCTATCTAGCTTCATATTCATGGTGCCTCCTCAGACTCTGGACTCCTGAGACTCCTGAATTATTTGTGTTCTCTTGCATGACAATTGTTCTTCTGCTTGGAGTGCTGCCTCCTCACCCGTCTATTTCTGGTAACTCCAGTTTGTTCTCCCAAAAGCAGCTCAGGATTTGCTTCTGAACAAAGCCTTCCCTGACTCTCCAGGTAACCTTTCTCTGTGTTCGCATACTGCCCCATTCTAATGTAGATGATAGCTTCCCAACTCCATGTGATCTTCGAATCCTACATTGTTTTGGTTGATTTTCTTGTTTATCTTTCCCTCTAGACTGTGAGCAATACAAGCAGGCTCCAGGTCAATTCTCTGAAAAGCAGTGTACCTAAAACACTGCCCTTTTGGCATTTTTAACCTGATTGTTGGCATTTTTATTTTGTGTGGGTGTTCTTTTTCTTGATGGAATTGCTGGATTTTCACAGACATTAGATGTGAACTGCAAGGCACCTCCCTTCAAAGAGGTCGAGTTTGCTGCTACTCATGGTGGAGGCTGAGCAGCCAAGACTGAATGAGGTGCCACTGGAGACACGAGAGAGGCAGTGGAAACATTTCTTTTCTTTTTAAAAATCTTCACTGGATAATATTTGTCCACTGATTTTTAAAGAGAGTGGAAGGGAGGGTGGGGAGGGAGAGAGAGATAGAGATAGATAGAAAGAAACATTGATGTGAGAGACACATCGATTGGTTGCCTCCAACACATGCCCCAACCGGGCCGGGGATCAAACCTGCGACCAAGGTATGTGCCCTTGACAGGGAATTGAACCCATGACCCTTCGGTCTGTGGCCAATGCTCTAACCACTGAGAAAACCAGCTTGGGCTCTTTTTGTTTTTGTTTTTTAGTATGTTTTTATTGATTTCAGAGAGAGGAAGGGAGAGAGAGAAAGAGATAGAAACGTCAGTGAGAGAAAAACATTTATCAGCTATCTCCTGCATGCCCCCTACCAGGGATCTAGCCCAACCCGAGCATGTGCCCTGATCCAGAATCCAATTGGTGACTTCCTGGTTCATGGGACGACGCTCATCCAAATGAGCCACACCAGCTGGGCGGCAGTGGAATCATTTCTGTGGATGAGATGTTGAGATTATTTGGAGACTCTGAAGACTATGGTCTGTGGGTGGATCCCAATTGTAAATGCTTGAAATAACATGCTTTCAGTCACCCATAATATTTGGTACAAACTTGTGTCTATAATTTGTGGTATTTAAATTAACATTTTAGAATCTGATATATAATTTAGTGATTTTCAGATCTTGATTAATAGTAAAGAAAAATAACAGCCACAAGGGAAGTAACAATACCATTTATATAATGTTTCAAATCTATGACAAGCTAATTGGAAATATGAAGTCTGAGGTACTTTTGGCCAAATTATTCTTAAAAAATCTTAAAATGCCAAAAAGACAGAAATAAAGACTAGAACAAATTAAAAAAAAAAAGTCCTCAAAACGGGATTGACTTTTGAGCCAGGCTCCACACCTAATTATGTGTTCACTTCACTCCTCTCTACTATACGGGGGGAAACAAAAATGAATAAGACAGGGTTTCTGCTCTTAAAGGCCCTGGCCATCTCTCTCATGGGAGAGACAGGCTGGCCAACCAACAGCTAAGAGTCAAGGAGATAATTTAGAGTTGACCATTGAATTTCTTTGTAGGCAGTAATTCTAAGAATAAGAATAGCAGCCTTCCTGCCAAAGCTAATAGGTGAGCTGTTGGTGTTCTTAGGCATAATTCAAATAATGAGTCAAACCAACCCTGAGAACAGGTAACTGAAAACATTGCATTGGTTACCAGTCTTTGTTCCTCAGATAGAAAACTACCATATTCTTTCTTTCTTTCTTTCTTTCTTTCTTTCTTTCTTTCTTTCTTTCTTTCTTTCTTTCTTTCTTTCTCTTTCTTTCTTTCTTTCTCTCTCTCTCTCTCTCTCTCTCTCTCTCTCTCTCTCTCTCTCTCTCTTTCTTTCTTTCTTTCTTTTGAGAGAGAGAGAGAGAGAGAGAGAGAGAGAGAGAGAGAGAGAGAATCTGTTGTTCCACTTACTTATGCATTCATTGGTTGCTTCTTGTATGTGCCCTGACCAGGGATTGAACCCAAAACATTGGCATATTGGGACAATGCTCCAACCAACTGAGCCACCCAGCCAGGGTGCTATTTCTTCACTATATTGAATTTGGTAACTTCAAGTGGTGTTTTCTGGGATGTTCTGTCAATTCTGCTTTTAGAAAGTTGCTCTACTACCTGAATAGTTTCCTTTTGTTATTCTGAAATAGTAATTATTCTTTATTTTTATTGCTTTGTGATTTTTTCAGTTTCGTGTTTAATATTAAGGGCACCATCATTCTGTACTGAAAATTGTCTCTCAGGAAGCCACCCATTAATTGCTCCTTGTGATTTTAAAGGGAGATGCCTTTCTTTAAGATGGCAGTGGCGGTGGTTGTTACAACACTAGACATAATTAATGTTGGTTAATGGTGAGGTTAGTTTGAGGGCTAAGAAAGAGTCTCTAAGATAGGCTATTCTTTAATAAATCACTGATCTTCATAGAGTATCCCATTACTGTGGTAATTCTTTCACTGCTGCGGGTTCAATCCCCAGTCAGGGCACTTACTCATGAGAATATATGGCACCTCAAAGCTTTTATTTCTTTGAACTAAAAAAAAAATCTCCTTTCGATGACAGACAGTGATATTTGGCTATTATAATTCAAATCAGTTTTCAGAGCTGATGACATTTTCAAGGAGAAAGAAATAAGAAAGGATGAATGAATGAGCTGGGGTATACTTTCTATAACATACAAAGAGAAAATGAGCACTGGACACCGATAAAACATTCAGACTTATTAAGAAATTAGGAAAGCCCTAACTGGTTTGACTCAATGGATAGAGCGTCGGCCTGGGGACTCAAGGATCCCAGGTTCGATTCCGGTCAAGGGCATGTACCTTGGTTGCAGGCACATACCTAATAGGGAGTGTGCAGGAGGCAGCTGATCGATGTTTCTCTCTCATCGATGTTTCTAACTCTCTATCCCTCTCCCTTCCTCTCTGTAAGAAATCAATAAAATATATTTTTTAAAAAAAGAAATTAGGAAAGTTTCTCATTCAATGTATTAAGTGCATGCACTCAGTATTTGCCTCTCAAATGACTAGGAGGCAGCATAGTCTCATGGGAGGAGGGGAAGTGGGTACTAGAAGCTCCTGTTCTTCAGGCTTCCTGTACTGTCCTCGTCCAGATGGCCTTAGATGCTGGGAAGTTCTCATTTAGTCAGTCAACCCCTTGCTTCCTGGTAAAGTTGTCCCTTAATCATATGAAACAATATCCCTAATGCTAAAAATAACCAGAGTCTGAGTCCAAGACTTCATGTTGACCATCTCGTGTACCTGGTAGCCCTGGGGATTAGGATGTCCTCTCACTCATCTTTAATAACATAGACTATCGTAGCGTAACATAGTGAAAGCTGCCTCCTTAATAATTATTCCTGGAATATAACCACCCATGGAGTGATTATTGACTTGCCAAATGGAACACTGACTTTGTAGCATAGTTTTTTGTCTCATGGAGACAAAAACACTTTTCTTGTAGGAGGTATTTTGTTGTTTTATTTGTGGGGGAAAGGAACAAAATGAGATAAAAAAATCTCCAAAACATCCTATGAGTAAATTACTTCTTTGATAGAAATTATAGTCCAAGTTCAAGTCATAACTATAACTAGTCATAGTTTTGTTCAAGTCCTTTCATTTTGCTGGACTTCAATTTCTCCAGTTGGAAAATGAATATGCATCTGAAGGGGATGATATTTCAGAGGTAAATGTGGGAATATAGTGGAAAGAGCAAACTGGGCAACAATCTTAGCTGAATATGTTGAGACACATAAATATAGGATGTGGGGAAGCACAGGACTTGGTTGGAATGTCTATAAGGCAGATTCTCCAAAAAGTCGGGGGCCTCTGAGGGGACCTTGCTGAAGACAGCAGCCCCTACCTTGACTTTTCCAAACAAGTCCAATCCCTCAGGGTGTTTTGCTAGAATCTCTATGTTTAATCTTTAAAGACCCAACTTTGTAGAAGCATATACTTTCTCAAGGATACTTACCCTGCTGATTTTATCTAGAGGTTAATTTTAGTTCAAGCTGTTGTGACAATAAAAGTCTAAGGAGGCAGGCGAACAGGACTGCTTTTTACTTCTAAAGGAAAAGCTTTTCTCTTTCACAGAAAAGTGTGTCAGAGCAATCTGTTCATCTGTCGCTCAGGGTTTGCTGGTCAGCCCCGGCAATAGGATATTTACATTTATTTGGATTTTGTTTTCACTTCCGTGACTGATTCTTTCTGGATCCTGGAGCATTTATTCAGCCTCTGAATTCACTTGTCTATTTGTTCATTCATTCATTTATTCAGTAAAATTTTGTTGAGTGTCTAATATGTGTCAGGGCACTATCCTAAGCTCTGAGGATATAAGAATGTACAAAAAAAGAGAGTAGGGTTCCTGACTTCACAGAGCCTACTTTCTAGTGGGAGAGATGGATAATAAATGCACAAGCAAATAAGTAAACAAGGTTATTGCAGATTGTGAAAACTGGTGAAAAGAAATAAAAAGGGTGATGGGATGGAAGGTTACTGGGACAATCACTTTCAGGTAGGTGTCTGTAGAGATGCCATTTAAGCTAAGACTTGACAAATGAAATACCAACAACCTTAGCTTCTAAGTCTGCCAAGGTAGAGAGGTTATTCATATTAGTAATTCCTGGATGCTAAAAAAGGCCCATCTAGACTTCCCCTATGCACAGTACACTTTGTTGACAAAATGCCCTTGGCAGAACGCCACATATGTCAGCCTCAGCTTTGTAGATTTCCTTAGTATTCTCCAGTAGGGCTGGTCCTGGTTATTCCAACCACTCCCTCATTTGGAGGGTGCAGGGAGTCCTCTGACTTTGTGGGGAATGTCCTGGCCTCCTAAGACCTGCTTGGACCAGTCTGCAGAGAAGGAACAAACATGTGCTTAGTCACAGCTGAACTGACAGAGGAGTGGCCACCTGCTTCCTCTGGCTCATTCCAGCCAGGGAGTTCCTGAACCCATTAGTTACCTCCTGGGAACCAAGCTGACTCACAGAGTACTGGCAGCTAGTTTGACCTGGAAGAGGTTGAGATACAAAGCTTTGATTAAAAGCAGGTAGAGTTGGTGGCTGCCTATATAATAAGTCTGGAATTATTTTTTCCTGACTTGTCCTCAATGCTTGAAATTCTACTGCTATAAGCTAGCATACAACCCATTCAATTTTTGAAAGGTTTGTTTTTTAGTCGTCAGGTTTCATTTATTTTTGGAGGAGGTGCCACTCTTTAAACATTATGATTTAACATCTTAGATGGGACTCACATAAATTTCTAAAAATGACAAGAGTCGGGTTTTAGGTGTCATACTCGGAATCTCATCTTATCCAGATTGCTCCACATCTAAAATGACAAATTCATACAGCCTGCCCTTAGAGCATGACTCCTAGCCTTCTAGGTTTCCCATTGCAGTATTTCCCTTACATTGCTCTGCAGCCTCCTGAAGCCCTCTCTTCCCATGAGAAGTTCACAGTCTGTGTATGATGTAGGACAGATGCACATGTAACTGTAACTCAAGGTAGAGGGTTATGAGTCTATGTCCACTGTCTCACACCATTCAGCTGAAATTGCCCTCCGTCCTAAAGATACCAGGGCCTAGTCCCTGTAACCTGTAAATAGTAAATTTGGAAAAAGAGTCTTTGCAGATGTAATTAGGTTAATGGTCTTGAGATGGGGAGATTATCATGAATTATCCAGATGGGCCCTAAATGCCATCACAAGTGACCAAATAAGGGAGAGGCAGAGGGAGATTTCACACACATGCGTGAGTACACACACACACACACACACACACACACACACATTTGTGATGGTAGAGCAGAAAGATATTTGAAGTTTGGAGTGATGTGACCATAAACCAAGGAATGTTGGCAGCCACCAGAACCTGGAAGAGGTAAGGAACAGATCTCCCCTATAGCTTCCAGAGGGAACACCACCCTGCCCACATCTTCATTCTAACCCAGTGATATTGACTTTGGATCTTTGCCCTCCAGAACCGTGAGAGCAAATTTCTATTATTTTAAGCCACCAAGTTTGTGGTAAATTTGTTACAGTAGCCACAGGAAACTAATATAATTATTAAATCAATGGAAGCCACCCGTGTTCCCTGCCCACTTGCAACACCCTCTCTCTACCCCCTGGTGGTAACCAGCACCTTGACTCTGGTGTTTATTATTTTCTGAACTTCATTATACTTCTGTTAAATATAAATTTTCTGATATATGTCATCTATATATTGTATCCTCCTGCATATTGCCTTTTACTTTCTGTATATTTTTATTTATCTATAAATATATGTATTTTATAAATTACACTAGAGGCCCATTGCACGAAGATTTGTGCAATATGCCTTCTTCCCCCTGGCTGCCCGCACCAGTTTTCCTCTGGCACCCTGGACCCAGGCCTTCACTCTGGCCACCGCCTTCCATCTTCGTTCTGGACACAGTCTTCGCTGCAGCTGGAGCCTTCAGTTTTTGCTCCTCGCTCCGGCAGGAATCTTCAGTCTCCAGCCAGAGCTGCTCCTGTAGCTCCTTCCGCCCCCCATCATCCCCCTCATAGCTTGCTGACGGGCTCCTGGGTTCCAGGGGGCTGCCTTGCCTGCCCCCGGCTTTCTGATCACGATCACGATCACGATCACGATCACGATCACGGCTGCCAAGCCCCGCCGCCCAGGGCCGCACATGGGGGTCCCAGCTGGCGGCGGGGCTTAGGCGGCACATGGGGGCCTGGATGGCGGCTCGCGCTGGCTGGCCCTGCCTGCAGTATGCAAATTAGCTACCATCTTTGTTGGCGGTTAATTTGCATATCACACTGATTAGCCAATGAGAGGTGTAGCGAAGGATGGTCAATTATCATGTTTGTCTATTATTAGATAGGATATGTTGCTACATATAGCTCTAGTTCATTTTCACTATTGCATAGTATTCCCAGGTGTGTGTGTGTGTGTGTGTGTGTGTGTGTGTGTGTGTGTATACCACAATTTTAAAATAAAAATTTCAGCTGATAGACATTTAGGTTGTTTCTAGTTTCTTGGTCTTTCAAACAGAGATGTAATAAACATTTTTTTGCACATATCTACTTGTGCTCAGGTGCAAGAATGTTTCTAGGATTTTTACCAAAAATAGAATTACTAGATCAAAGGTGTGTCATCTTCATCTCTGCCAGAGTTTGTCAAATTGCTCTGCAAAAGTACTGATGTACATTTGGTGGGTTGGATTTTGACAGCTGGAGATTTTAATAAGAGGAATGATGTGTACCAAAGTTGTAGAGATGGGAGACACAGGGAGTGGTAAGTAGTCAGTTCTCTTTGACAAAGGAATGGTTCTCAGTTGAGGCATGAAAGCAAACCTGGATTTTTCGGGGGAATTTTTGCAATCTTTGCCGTCTTTTGCCCACTCTCTCCACATACGAGGATGTCTTCCCAAGGAACTGATACATTCTCCCAGGAAATTGTGGCATGTTTTGGTTGAGAACCAGTAGACTGGTATCTGAGAAGAAACAGAGAGAGAAGAGGCCGGAAAGCTTGGCTGGGAGGACCACTGCGAGGGCTGGGATGCCAGGCAGGAGAGTACACATCAGTCAGGGACACCGAAAATGTCTGAGCAGAAGCTGAGCACCTACCTTTCTGCAGGTATCCAGAGCTTCGGTCTCTTAGGTTAAGAGATTTGGAATAAAGGTTTACATATTTGACCGTGTGTCGAGCTTTGGCCTCTGACAGCACTTCCCTCAAGTGTCCTTCCAACCTTGCTCACTGAGGAGTCACTTCATAATTCAGTGAGCTATTGCTCCCCTGGGTCTCAGGATCATTGAGATTGCTGAAGAGTTGGCTAAGCTTGGCATTTCTATATTTTAATTAAATTACCAATGTAGGAAAATTCAGGAGAATTAAATATAATACTTCTAGTGCACTAATAGAATATAATATGTTATATTGGTAAAATGTGTGCATTCTGTGGAAAAACATATACTAGTACATCCAACTAATTCATAGTCTGAAAAAAAGACATAAATATTGTTTAAAAAACAGAGTACAGTGTGTGTGTGTATGTGTGTGTGTGTGTGTGTGTGTACCTTGATAAAGATTAGAAAAAGGCACAAAACATGAAAAGAGTTGTTTTTTTAAGTTTATGGCTTATTTTTCCTATAAATGTACAGGTACTCCCTCCTTCTTAGCAAAAATTGTACTATATTAATCACATACAAACCTTTAGAACTATAAATGTTAGAGAAACCTCATCTATTTTGGCTCTTTCAACTATGACACATAGATGAGGGGACAGCCTGTGAGGGGAAGAGGCCTGCTGGGGTTGGAGGCTACCGAGTCCCGGCTGGAAAAGTGCTAGACCCCTCTGCCACAGGTCCGCTCCAACAGTTCAGATTACCTCGTTTGGTTGGAAAACATTAGATAACTAGTTTTATTGAGTCTATTTCAATTTCTTATTTGGTAGTGAGTCAAAATAATGATTTTAATATTAAAGTTGACCATATTTAACACATTTTTAAAACATTTTAATAGTTTCTCATAATTCTCAAGGCGAATGGTCTTTTTTGGAAATCTTTTCTAAAGTAACATAATGTTTAGACAAGTATGAAAATAAAAACTTTCTAAATTACTTGCTATCTCCCTTCATGTCTCCTAGAAGTGTGCAGAGGAAATTGCTGGTAGTAAAGATTGCTTTAATAACATGTCCTATATTCATAAACTAAGCCATCCTCTCAGATGTGTTAGGAGAGTGGTGGGATGGAAGAATAGTCCAGAGGGGTCTCAAAGTCTGAGATAATTGTTGGAAGAAAATGCCTATTTGGGGTGGCTTGACACTAGACTTGCCAGAGAAATCAGGTTGAACTTGAAGGAAGTTTTAGGGTCTAAAGTTTTGGAACTACACTATAAACACCACTAGCCAAAAATAAACAAACAAATAAATAAAAAATTTAAAAATCACCTTGTAATTCTACCATTCTAACACACTCATTGCTTTCTTTTTTTGTTTCTGTTAACTGTTAGTCCTTGACTTTATGCCATCATTTCAAGTAACTTTAAATACAACATAGTTAAAATCCTGCTTTCTTTTTTTATCTCAACATTATATTGTGAACAGTTTTGTCTCAGAGCTATTTTGGTTGCAAGGAACATTAACTTAGTCAAGTTATATTACCTGAGAAAAAAGGTGTGTGTGTGTGTGTGTGTGTGTGTGTGCGTGTGTGTGTGTGTGCGTGTGTGTGCACGCACTTAAACTTAGAAATATTCAAGGACAGGAACCTAAGCGGTGAAGCTCCAGAGGCATTGGAACCCAGAAAGCCATCAGTCACTGAAGTTGCTCCTTCAGGGGCCTTTAATGGGGTCCCTGCTTATTTTTGCATTTCTGTTCCGTACTCTCCTAACTTCAGATGTGCATTGTCAGTAATGGCCACCCCAGACTGCATGACTACAATTCCACAATTTTCAGCCATCTCTCTCTAGATCACTTAAAGCCAAATCCTGATTTGATTTGCCTAATTTATCTTTTCCATTCAGTTAGGCCACAAACAAATCGGAGGTTTCTGTTTATTCCATGGATTGGCCGTCACTAGCTCAGGTTGACATACCTTGGTCCACTCGGGTGTGAGTGGGAAGGTGGAACACATGCTCTAGATTCTAGCTCTGCACTCAGCAAAGGATATGCAGCAACTACCCTCCCTTCTCCTAGCAGTGAGTGTGGGTGGGTAGGCACCAGCTCCGATATGATTGTGTAGTCTTTTAAAGAATGCCCAACATTACATCAAATGGCTATTCCATAATTTATGATCCCACTAGAGGCCCAATGCACGAAATTCGTGCAAGAGGCTCGGCCCTCACAGCCCTGGCTGCCTTGGCCGGCCCTCGAAGCCCCCGAATCCGGACTGTTGTTCTGCTGTTTGGCCTAATTAGTATATTAGCTCTTTATTATATAGGATTCCTCTGCTCTTTTAGTTTAACTCCTTTCAGTTAGGGGGCTATAAGTGAAACTATGCTGAACATTTGTGCATACATAGTCTCCTTTGCCCAGATTATGTAAAATAATTTTTAAATTACATAGCGATTGCATCCTCGGAGCACCTTCAAGATACAAAGCATAACCTTGTTTTTTTGTTGTTTGTTTATAAAGTGTATTTGTTAGAGATTTATACATAGATAGCCATGGGAAAAATAATAGGATGTGATACCTTGGGTTTGCTTCAAAACACTCTAAAAAATTGGGGGTGGGTGGGTGATAGCTGAAGCAACGGTGGTGAAACGTTGGTGACTGTTGGAGCTGAAGGTAGGCACAGGGGATTTATTATATACTATTGTCTTTATTTAGCTGTTTATTTCCCACTTGCCTTTAGGATTTTTTGTTGTTTCCCCCATGTTTCTTCTAGACACTTGCTTCCCCCATGCCGCCCTCTGGATTCCCAATTTTTTCCCCCTCAGATTCAGTCATCCCTAATACCTGTTTAATAGTTTCCTTTTCCTTTAAAAAAAAACAAAACCAAAAACTTCAAGTCCATTCTCTATTCACGCATTCAATAATTCATTTAAATAAAAAATTTGAGCCTATGTATAGGGCAAGACACTGGAACAGGTACAACATGTAGTCATGCTCATTGCTTTAGATGTTACCAGGCAGCTATTAAGAGGAATGCAATCACCACTTACTTTGGATCATGAGATAAGAGATAGATAAGCAGCTTAACACTCTTGGGAAGAACTATATTTTAGAAGAGGAGCCACGTGCCCTGCAGTGGAGTGGGCAGTATGATAAAGCGCAGGGCACAGCAGCAGGCTCAGCTGGGAAGAGAGGGTCTTCTCCTTCAATTCCTACCTCCTCTGTACCGTCTTTTTGCCCAGTGGTTCAGCCTTTAAGAATTTCAAACTAAAAGCTACAATTTGAGATCATATGTAGTTAGCAAAATGAAAATTGTACATATTAAGATCCTTGGAATTTTTGTAACCTTCATTATAAAGCATTAAAGTGTCTCAAGTGCTCAAGGAAATTAATATTTTTTATTCAGGCTGAAAAGGCAAAAATCATATGGTTTCATTTTCTATTCATTTCCCTACACAGGAGTAGATGATAAATATTACCTGAGCTAAGTGAAATTGCAGGGTAATAATTCTAGGGTCTTTCTGCTTTTGAAAGTCACAATATAAAAAAATCTCAAGGAGGTTCCTGACTCCCTGAAGCTGGAACCCCGGAGGCGTGACTGTACAACCTTGTGGGTGCCTGTGTCTTGCAGGGTTGGAGACTCTTGGAGCTCCCATGGCTCCTCCACATGCCTCTCATGCCACTCTGCATTCTTCAGCTTGGATTATAATTTCATTTTAACTCGCCAGGCTCCCTCGCAGGCCTGTGAACCTCTGTGGGAGGACAGGGATTCTGTGCTTTTAATGCCTGGAATGCAGTTGGACTTCAGTAAATATCAGCTGAATGAAAGACACCTCCCCCCAAAAAATTTTTCTTAAAAAACTTCCCATAAGTTCTCCCTGATAGATTCTCTTCTTTCTTGCACAGACCCAAGATGGTCCCATTCTTCAGCGTGACCTTGAAGACCTCCTGATAAGAAAGTAAATGCTTCAAGGAAACTGCCTGTCAGAGACTCGAAAACCCTAAGAGATTTTTCCCAAAGGAGCACCTGATGCAGAAGGGGCACCTGGATCCGTGTCATCCATAATATGTCTTTGCCATCAGCTTTCCTTTTCCAGAAACAGGATTGTTACCTTTAAACTTAAACTGTTCAGTACTTAGGTTTTTTGTTTTCTTTTTCAACATAACTGATTAAGAATTTCCAAACATAAATTTATAACTAAAATCCACAATAATTGTTCCAAATCAGAATTTACTGTGAGTACAGCAGGTCAGCAAAAAAGTTTATTATTAGGCATGCAAGGAAACAGGTAGTGTACGGCTAAATGTTTGGGCCAACTTTCCTTGAGTTCCTCTCCACTGGCTCCTGCTGTTAAATTTCCTTCTGTAGTTGCAATGGTTCACCACGGTGGGTTGGCTTATTGTCACGAGAGGTGGATGGGGTGGGGGAAAAGCAAAGCAAAAGAAGGAATATGGGGTGAATGCAGCCTCCTGCCTCATTACAGGAACTCGGGGCAGTTCCCCTGATCTGTGATGGTCATTTTCTCGATGTCAATGTTATTAGAGGTCAGGATATCTTTTAGATGGGTCACTGTTTCTGGAGGGAGATATGGGTTTCTTCCCAAGATCCAAACATGATCTACATGAAACAGCCAGACGATTGTGGTACAGGAGTACACGAGGGCGTAGTTCTCGTAGTCGGTGGCCAGGACCCAGTATGGAGCCGAAGGCATCACTGAGAACCAGAGGAGGGCAGTATTAGGAGGGACCAGAGCAAGAGAAACCTTCATCGGCAGGACCTGGAAGCCAGATTCTGGGGTCTTGGTTCTTCTAAATCAGTGGTTCTTAATTCTGGCTTCATGTGGGAGTTGTGTGGGAGCTTTGACTAATACTAGACCCTTCCCCAGCCTTCCCTGGATTCTGATATGGAGGTGGTTGGTACTTTTAAAAAGTCCCCTGTGATTCTAATAAGCAGCCAGAGTTCAGAGCTAGCATTCCTGATCCTCCCTGGTAGGACCTGGTAGCAGATTGGTCTCTAGAAGCCCATAGTAACTGCTGGGGGAGGGGCGGGGTGGGGTTGGCTGGACCTCCCAGATTAGCACTAGTGCATATAGAGGCACTACTGAGTTAAACTGAGTCAAGAATGTAAGGTCAGGAGCCTCAGGCTTTCTGAGTCTGTACCACCCAGTTTCCAGAACTTGACCAAGGGAGGAGGTAGTGGCTAACATTGGTTTGTTTGTTTCTCTTCCTGCTTGTCCTTTGAAAATCCTTCCATTCTTAAGAATATAGTAAATCAGGTGGTAACAAGTTATAAGCTCTTCTTTACAAAGGGTCTATGAAGATTCATTGATTGATAGCTACATAGCTTTGAAAGCCCAAAATTAAAGGGGTCGTTAAGGGGAGAGATAGGGTATTTGCCCTCTCCAACTGAATCCAGAAATTTCCTCTGTGAATTTGACCTCCAAGGCCAAGCTTCAAACCAAGGAAAACTCATAGCACAGCTTGTGAAAGTTAAGTGGAAGATGGACCCACATGGGAGATAGATGTGTGCTGACAGCATAAGAACAAAAGACTTGGACACATATGCAGTCCTGGGTGATTTGCTGGGTTTTAAGCATCCTACCCCCTCCAATCAAAAATAATCTCACTGTTTGCCAAGTCAAACCAGAGCTAAGCTGCTGGACAAAGGAGGCAGTATGAGCGTGGTTAGAGCTTGGCTGGGGGTCAAGGACCCAACTGATTATCAGGACCACACAAGAGGACAAGTTCAGATGACCACCCACCAACATCCCTCCTACCTCTGACTTTCTACCTGCTTATAAATATAAAAACAGAAGAACACTTGGAGGATGTCTGGACAGAAGCCTGGACAAGGCTGCAGGAGCTAGACTGAGTATTGTTTCTGACTTACATTTCTAACACGGTTGGTGCCACCTGCCTGGCTCACTCAGGAGAGCATATATTTACCATATATCTGCTACTGTGGAGTGTCCACTGCTCTGTGGGTTCCCAGCTGGACTGAGAGCTCTTCAGCCCTGAGCGATACGTCAGCAGCAGCAGCATGCCCCACTGCCCACACTCAGGCATGCGTATCCTGTCTTCCTCCCACAGGGTCTAGCACTCATGCATAAATGTACCCAGATATTTTCCTTCAGTAAAGAAAACTTCCATGTCTCTTTATTAGAAAACTTTGACTGTCAAAGTTTTAGGACAGGACCTTCAGATTATCTAACATGGCCTTGGAGACCTCCCTACTCTTGTCTTCTACTTCATGGACCCTTCAGGGCTTTTCTCATGCCATCCTCTCCACTTGGAACATTCTTTCCCATACTCTCCCATACACTCCCCCAAACCCAGTGCAAACACCTGACCTCCTCAACAATAAATCCCTTCCTCCTCTGCTTCCCCAGCCAACAACTCTTGGCTCTTTTAGTTCCTGTTTGGCTTCCTTAAGAAGGTTGTGCCCATAATATTTGACCTTCCCTCCCATCCCCATCCCTCAACTGAGAGTTTGGAGACCTAGGTTTTAGTCCCGACTCTGCCTCTAATTAGTCCAATGATTGTGCCTATATCACCTAGCTTTTTTGCTTTTCTTTTTAAATCTTTATTGTTGAAAGTATTACATATGTCTCCTCCCCCCGCCCATTGATCCCTTCTAGCCCGCCTCTTGCCATCTAGCTTTTCCTTATTTAACTTTCTTATTTGTAGAAACCACAAGAGAAACTGGCCTGTACAAAGTCCTTTACGACATATAGAGCATGTGTTATCTAGTTTATCTACACAACATTAGGTGTAGATGTGAAGTTAGTTGCCCACAGTCATATGTGTGGGAAGAACTGTTTTCTCCTACTCCCAGCATTCCTATCTTGGCCTACAGAATAAGAACTTCCTCTCTGCCCACTCTAGGCCCTTCATCAATGGGGAAATGGGGGAGGAGGGTAGTGATTCCTCTTGCAGCTGGTCACTTCTATGTCTGCCCCACAGGTGGGGAGAGGTGCTCCCAAGCACTTTTGGCATTAGAAAGTCTCACAGCCCTGACCGGTTTGGCTCAGTGGATAGAGCGTCGGCCTGCAGACTGAGGGGTCCCAGGTTTGATTCCGGTCAAGGGCATGTACCTTGGTTGCAGGCACATCCCTGGTAGGGGGTGTTCAGGAAGCAGCTGAACGATGTTTCTCTCTCATCGATGTTTCTAACTCTCTATCCCTTACCCTTCCTCTCTGTAAAAAATCAATAAAATATATTAAAAAAGAAAGTCTCACAGTTCTGAGCTGAATTAACCTAATTAATTCAGCAATAAAACTAATACATGGTACTTTCTCTGTTGCATATGTTCAATCCTCAGTTAGTCCAGAACTCGGAGGGCAAATGCCTGCGATTAAATATTTCTCAGGGACCCCAACAATGTGGCTGGAAAGTAGCAGACAGAACGAGGACTCAGACTTACCTTTACCCTTATCAATTTCTTGTCTCTAAGCTTCTGTACATGCTAGTTATTCTGTTAATAACTACTAATTTTTTAGGCTTCCGTTTCCTCTAGGAAACAAGACTGGATTGGGTCTCCTACTGCTCAAGCACTGTGTGGGCCAATCTGTGTTTCCTCTATTGCAACACTCACTACAGTTTGACAGTAAACGGCCTGGGTATTTGTCACTATCCACACCGGGATGTAGGCTCCTCAGGGGCAAGGGCCTGCTCTGTCTTCCTCATCATTGCATCTCCAGCAACTTGCTCAGTACCTGGCATGGCGTAGGTGCTCAGTAAATAATTATGCACTGAATCGTTATTGACATGCAGATGGGACACACACAACCTTGTCCAGCTTAGGGCTCTAGCCCACAGTTTGCTTATCTCTTGTCCCTGAGACCTCCTGAGAGAACTGGATACTTACACCAGAAAAACTTTACTCCCAGCTTGGCGGGCTCGGTAAAGTTGCTCTGGGAGGCTTCGCCTTCAATTTTGTTCACAGTTCCATCAGATCTGCAACGAATTAAAAAAGAAAAAATAACCTGAACTCATGAAAGCCAAAAACCGACGAAAGGCAAGATTTGTTACACTTAAGAAGCATAGTGGCCAACATTGTGGTTTCTGGTTCAAGAGGATCTCCAAGGTAGGTTAGACTCCAGTTCTAGCCTTTCCTCTTCAGTTTGCGACTGCCTCTGAGACCAAGCGGAGGAAGACAACCTTGGGGAAATGAAAAGCAGCAATTGCAATGCTCTAGACCAGCGGTTCTCAACCTGTGGGTCGTGACCCCTTTGGGGGTCGAACGACCCTTTCACAGGGGTCGCCTAAGACCATCAGAAAACACATATTTAATTACATATTGTTTTTGTGATTAATCACTATGCTTTAATTATGTTCAATTTGTAGCAATGAAATTGGGGGTCACCACAACATGAGGCGCTGTATTAAAGGGTCGTGGCATTATGAAGGTTGAGAACCACTGCTCTAGGCACTACATTAGGCCCTTGCACTTCAACACTGGTTTTTGGACTGTATGGTACTGGTCTGCAAGGCTCCAGAAAGAGGAAGTAAAAAAAACGGGGGAGGGAGGGAAAGGAAAAACAAACAAAACAACCCAGTACACTGAGAATTCACTTTTTTATAAAAAAGTGAATCACTTTTTAAAAATAGAAGTGGCCAAAACATGGAGCCTGGAGACCCTCTTTGGCCTTAGGGATCATCTTTCCCATAAAAGGGTTCATGCACATGAACTCTGAGACCCCTTTCAGTTCAGCAAGCTTCTGACTGAATGTGGGAGATTTCAGTGTACGCCAGGTAAAGCAGGCAATGAGCAAACACCTTATTTCAGTGATTCTCAGGTGCATCCAGATCTTAGAGACATTAAATATGAAGAAATGTGCATCTTACAACTAATGCCACCCTACACTTACAATTGGCAGTGTCATTTCTTCCTTAGTGGTATATAAAATGGTACATATATAAAAGTGATGGTCTTAGGGTGTGTGAAATACTTTCACTCTTTTGGAGGGAGATAGCCTCATTTCTGGATAACTCCCAGTGACCTCATGGACCGCAGGAAGAGCAGAAAGGCCTGGGGATGGAGGCAGCACAGAGGGAGGGTGCTCAGACGCCAGGGTGCTCTTCCTAGGAAGCCGGGAGAGGAGCTGCCTGTTAATCAGTCCTCCAGGTGGGGGAACTAAAATTAGAGCAATAGTATGTGTCAGAAAGTCAGTAGGCTTTGGCTAGTGGTGATGAATATCCTAGAAACCAGCCAACAAGCACCAGGTAAGGGAGGGTCGGAACCACTGTGCTGATCCTGGATGCCTTGTCTGCTTATCCTTAATTAGGGCTCGAGACAGAGCCCTGCTCTCTCACCTGGAACTCAGCCATTGGGAAGATGGTCCATCTCTATCTGCATACAGTTGCTTAGCAACAAACTAGTCTCTTCCCATCAGGCTTTTCCCCTTTTCACTACCATTTGCATTGTGCTCCAGAGCATTTTTTAAAACACCATTCTCTGATCATAAACTCATAACTTGTTCATGGGAAAATGCATGAATTTTTCAAAAGTAGCAGCAGTTGAACAATAATAGGAAATATTTATTAAAAGATTAATACACGCCAAGCACTGGTCTAAGTGCCTTACATGTGTTGCCTCACTCTTAGTCACAAAGCCCGCTGGGGGGAGGTGCTACGATTATTGCCATTTTACCCAGATGGAGTGGGAGGCTGAGAGGATTATTACAACTAACCTAAGATCTTGTCATTAGTAAGTGGCAGAACCAGGATTTGAAGCCGGGCAGCCTTCCTCAAAAGCCTGAGCCCTTTAGCTCCCAACCCTGTGCCAGCTGCTTTGTCCCTCAAATACTCTGACGGTGTCTAGTGTTTAGCTCAGACTTTCTGCTCCACTCACTGCAGGACTCCTGGAAGGAGAAATGAGACCATTTTCTGGAACTAGCAAACCTTTCTTCATGTCTCCTTGTACCTTAACCAGGTATGACCCGAGAGGCAAGGAGACCTAACACTCAGGATCCTGGCTAACTCTGAAGGAGAGGTGGGGAGATCACATAGGTGCTGGGATTTGTGTCATTGATTCTTGGTCATAGAATGGGACAAAATATTTGAAATAAAGTCATTGCAACGATAGGGCCTGCAGAATTCCTGTGATCTCTTCTGGGTGTCTACAACTCAGTTCCTGTAACCCTTCCTGGGCTCTGAATGAGCTAAATTTTTCCCTAGAGACCCTCACGGTCCTTACTTTGTTTCTTTGGTTTATGCAGGTCAGGGAATCGACCCATTGTTGGAAGCTGAGTGGATAATAGGGTGGCCGCAGAGGGTCCCTTTGAGCCTGAGTAACGTCCAGGCTGGGCTGTAGTTATTTTCTTGAAGTTGAACACAATTCTCAGAGCCCATAGGGAACTGGAAGGACAACCCTATATTCTCAGCCTTTTCTGGTTTTTTTTGGCCTGTCTCCAGTTCTCTTCCCGCGTCACTTCTCCCTGGGTTGGAATCTCAGCTTTATCACTTATAAGCTGTGTGACCCTTGGGCAAATTTCTTTACTTCACTGTACCTCAGTTTCCTTACCTATAAAAATGGGGTTAATAATAGCACTACCTCAGGGTTGTTATGGGATTATATCAATATACTGGGTAGGGCAAAAGTAGGTTTACAGCTGTTGACTATGTGAAACACAGTTTATTCTTGAATTATTTATTAATTATTGTATTATTTTCCATATGAACATCTGTATACCTACTTTTGCCCCACCCTGTACATACACACTCATATAGGTACATACACATGTATATATACACTAGAGACCTGATGCATGAAATTCGTGCGAGAGTAGGCAATCGCAGCCACGGTGGCTGCCTGGATCCCACAGCTGCAGCCCCGGCTTCGTCCCGGAAGGATGTCCAGTCTAATTAGCATATTATTTATTTATTATTATAGATATACACGCAGAATAGTGCCTTGCATATAGGACATGCTTAATAACTGTTAGTTACTGTTTTTATTGTTGCTGTTATCTTTGTTGATGGAGGGTGGGTAGGAGCTTTCCTGAGGCTTTTTAAAGTTTATGGTTGCTTTTCAAAATGTGAATTTGGGGATCAAACATCAATCTGGGAAAAGCCTTCAGTAACAGAAAGGTGCACTTGTATAGGATATCCTGTTCACATAACCTAGTATGTGGCTCCGTATGTATTTGATCCTTGCTTAATAGGAAAAGGCATTTTCTAGTAGCTGAAGCTGTCGGGAGATGGGATAAACTGTCATGGCTGGTGATGCGCTCCCAGTTCCTGGAAGCTGCAAGCAAAGCTGGATGCCTCTGGCAGTAGCTGTATAGGAAGGGTCTTGGTTTGGAGGTCAGACAAGATGGTCCCTGATGTCCTTTGCTACCAGAGTATCTATTTTGCGGTGAGAACAGGAACCCTGAAGTTTGGGTTACCATTGAGTGCCCAGTGCCTCTTGCAGGGTCCAGTGCACTATAGGTGGTCAGCAAGTGGGCAGGGAAATGGGTGACTCTTCGTCCCCACCGTCCTGCCTGCCAAAAGCGTTCCTCTCAGGGCCTGTTGTGAGCAGGCAGTCTGACCCAGCCATGGCCGAACCCTCCCTGAACCAGACGGCAAGGACACCCAGTCACTCCAGGACAGCTCTCTGCAGGATGTGCAACGCCTTTGACGCCACAGCCACTCACCTCAGCTCCTGGTTTATCACTTTGATGTTTCCGTTTTCCATTAGTGAGTAGTTGGCTTGGATGCAGCTTCCCTTCTCAAAGCTCACTGGGATCTTCTCAATTTCATACCATCTTCCAAGATACTGCAGAGACAACAACAAGTAGAGCAAAACCCTGTGGCTCTCTGGGGACCTGCAAACTCTCCTCTATTGTTGTCTTTCAGAGCAGAGCCCTTTCCTGGGGAAACCAGGCAAAATGGGCTGCGTTGTTCCCAGTAGCAACTGAGCAAGATAACGATTCAGAGGAGAATAAGTGATTCGGATGTGTAGGCATTGACTGAATGCCACCTTCTATTCCTAAAGTGCTCTTTATTTAGATGCGCTCTCAGTGTCCCCTTCAGACAAAAATCTATGTGAAATTCGAATCTCTGTCAAAGTAAGGGATTAGATGATGTAAGGTGCCATCTCAAACGTTTTATGATTCTTCAAGGCATCTTTGAGTTGTGTACAAAGTTAGATATGTTCACTGTGGGATTCCAGAGGTAACTGAGTTCTCCTCATGTGACCCCACATAGGGAATTGGTCTCAGAGGCTGTGGGCAGATGATCAGGATTTAGAAGACCTGTATCATTCTTCCACTGGGGCTTGTTCTCAGTTCATAACTCTGGTGTACAGAGTCAACTTTAAAGGAAGTGTGCAACTGTGTGCTTCCATACATTGCCTGGCATAGAGACTGAACAAATTTACAACCTTCACGGAGGGTAATTTGGCAATATCTAGCACAACTAAATATACATATACTGTTTGGCCAGAGATTTCACTTCTGGAAATATAGTGAAAGAAATGATGTATGCACAAGATTATTTGTTGCAGTACAATGAGTAATAATAAAAGACAGGAAACAGTCTCAGTGAGCATTAGTAGGGGGCCGAGTAAGTAAATAATGACACATTTAAACAGTGGAATGTTATACATCCTCTTTTAAAAGGGTAATGTGTAGCCTTAACCAGTTTGGCTCAGTGGATAGAGTGTCGGCCTGCGGACTGAAGGGTCCCAGGTTCAATTCCGGTCGAGGGCATGTACCTTGGTTGTGGGCACATCCCCAGTAGGGGGGTGTGCGGGAGGCAGCTGATCTATGTTTCTCTCTCATTGATGTTCTTAGCTCTCTATCCCTCTCACTTCCTCTCTGTAAAAAAAATCAATAAAAAGTATATTTTAAAAAAATAAAAATAAAAGGGTAATGTGTAATTACCTCCAAGGTACCTTTAATAAAAAGAGTCAGGTGTGCCCTAACTGGTTTGGCTCAGTGGGTAGAGCATCGGCCTGTGGACTGAAAGGTCCCAGGTTCGATTCCGGTCAAGGGCATGTACCTTGGTTGCCGGCACATCCCCGGTGGGGAGTGTGCAGGAGGCAGCTGATCGATGTTTCTCTCTCATCGATGTTTCTAACTCTCTATCTCTCTCCCTTCCTCTCTGTAAAAAAT
Source organism: Myotis nattereri (assembly GCF_964212035.1). NCBI lineage: Eukaryota > Metazoa > Chordata > Mammalia > Chiroptera > Vespertilionidae > Myotis > Myotis nattereri. Next base: position 52,768,346 of record NC_138077.1, read on the forward strand.
CAATAAAATATATGTTAAAAAAAAACTTTAAAAAAGAGTCAGGTGCAAATAGTGTATATATTAAGCTACAGTTTGTGTAAAACAACACAAATTTACTTCTTATAGGTCTGTAGGTCAGAAGTCTGACACGGGTCTCACTGGGCTAAAGCCAAGATGTGGGCAAGGTTATGCTCCTTTCCAGAGGCTGTAGAGGAGACTCTATTTTCTTGCTTTTTCCAGATTCTAAGGTCTCAATTTCTCTTCCTACATAGGAGAATGCAATGTCTACAAAGAATCCTGGAAAGGAAGAAGTATGACTCTCTATTGGCAAATGACATAATTTTTGTACACAGAAAATCCGAAGGTACACACACACACACACACACACAAAGTATTAGAACTAATAAATGAATTCATCAAAATTAAAGGCTACAAGATCAATTTACAGAAATCAAATCTCTTTCTACACTTACAATGAGCAATCTGCAGGTGAAATTAAGGAAATTCCATTTATAATAACATCAAAAAATAAAATGCTTAGAAATATTAGTAAATTTAACCAGAAAAACATAAAACGTGTATTATGAAAACTACATTGTTGAAAGAAATTAAATAAGACCTAAGTAAATGGAAAGATATCTTAAGTTCATGAGTTGGAAGACAAAATTTTTAAGATGGCAATTGATATACACACAGATTTAATGTAATTTCTATTAAAACTCCCAACAAACTCTTTACAGAAATTGACAAGCTGATCCTAAAATTAATTCATATGGAAATGCAAAGGACCCAAAATAGCCAAAAGACAAAGTTGGAAGACTCATACATTCTGATTTCAAAACTTAACCACACAGCTATAGTTATCAAGACTGTATTATATTGGCATACGGATAACCATATAGATCAATAGGACAGAACTGAGAGTCCAAAAATAAACTCTTACATAAATGGTCAATTGATTTTCAGCAAGAATGCTGAGACTATTCAATGAAGAAAGGATAAGTCTTCTTAACAAACAGGGCCAACTGAATATCCACATGTGAAAGAATCAGTTGGGCCCCTGTATTATACTATATACAAAATTTAACTTAAAATTATTTTAGGAGAAAATATAGTAGTAAATCTATATAACCTAGGATTAGGCAATGGCTTTTTTGTTGTTGTTATTCATCTTCACATGGATATTTTTTACATTGACTTTTAGAGAGGGTGGAAAGAGGGAAGAGAGGAAGAGAGACACATTGATTGGTTACCAACTGCATGCGTCCTGAGGGGGGCCAGGGATCAAACCTGCAACCCAGATATGAGCCCTTGACCAGGAATCGAATCTGTGACCCTCTGGTGTATGGGTTTACACTCTAACCATTTAGCAACACCGGCCAGGGTGGCAATGGCTTTCTAGATATGACACCAAAAATGGAAGCAATGAAAGAAAAAAATAGATAAATTAGGAGTCATTAATATTAAAAACTTATGTGTCAATAAAGTTAAGTGACAATCTATGGAATGGGAGGAGAAACTTGCAAATCATATATCTGATAGGAATTTGTATCTAAAATATATAAAGAACTCTAGCCCTAGCTGGTTTGGCTCAGTGGATAGAGTGTCGGCCTGCGACTGAAGGGTCTCGGGTTCGATTCCGGTCAAGGGCATGTACCTTGGTTGCGGGCACATCCCCAGTAAGGGGGGGGGGGCGGGGAGTGCAGGATGCAGCTGATTGATGTTCCTCTCTCATCAGTGTTTCTAACTCTCTATCCCTCTCCCTTCCTCTCTGTAAAAAATCAATAAAATATATATTTTTTAAAAAGAACTCTTATATCTCAATAATTAAAAGATAAATAACCCAAATGAAAATGGGCAATAGACTTCAACAGACACATATCCAATAAACACATGAAAAGATGCTCAACATCATTAGCTATTAAGGGAATGCAAATCAAAACCACTATGAGATACCACTTCATATCCACTAAAAATTTCTATAATCAGAAATATGACAATAAAAAGTATGGGCAAAGATATGGAAAAATGAGAATTATACACTTCTGGTGGGAATATAAAATGGTGCAGGTCTTTTGGAAAAGAGCCTGGCAGTTTCTCAAAAGGTTAAATGTGGAGTTACCATATGACCCAGCAATTCTATTCCTAGATATATATCCAGGAAAACTGAGAATGTATGTCCATGAAACCAAACAAGCAAACAAAAAACCCTGGGCACGAATGCTCATAGCAGCATTATTCCTGATAGTCAAAAAGTGTAAACAACCCAAATGAACCGATGAATAAAATGTTGCATAACCCATACAGTAGGATATTATTTGGCAATGAAAAGAAACGAAGTACTGATTTATACTACAACATGGATGAACCTTGAACACATTGTGCTGGTAAGAGAAGTCAGTCACAAAAGACCTATTGTATGATTCCATTTCTATGAAATGTCCCGAATAGGCAGAGCCATACAGAGAGAAAATAGATTATTGATTGCCTGGGGCAGAGAAGGTTGGGGGAAAGTGGGGAGTAACTGTTAATGGGTATGGAGTTTCTTTTTGAGATGCTAAAAATGTTCTAAAATTGATTGCCGTGATAGTTTCATAACTGAATATACTAAAAACCACTGAAAGTGAAACCACTTTAAATAGGTAAATTATATAGCTCATGGATTATACCTCAGTAAAACTCCCTGCTTTATATCTCAAAGGACTTTTGTAAATACAGATCAATTATAATTTCCAAAGTATCTTGGGATTTTTATCCCCAAACTGAAATGTAACTCAAATTCTCTGGATTTTTTTCTGTAAAGCCTCCTATACCTGAATAAAGGAATCAGCCTTAATAATTAATGCAGTAAGTCAATGTAGACTTTGGTGTACTGTATCTGTCCTACCTACCTTCCTGTTTGAACTCTATTGATGGTGCCTCTTCTCCCTACCCCCTTCAGGCTTTGAGCTCTCTTCCCTCATTCTCTACCTTTATCCATGCTCTATGAGGTCCCAACACTCATTCACACTGAGCTGTGAGTGACTGATAACAACTTCAATGTTATTCATAACAAGTGAGTTGCTTCTTATTTTTTAAAATATATTTTTATTGATTTCAGAGAGGAAGGGAGAGGGAGAGAGTGATAGAAACATCAATGATGAGAGAGAATCATTGACCAGCTGTCTCCTGCATGCCCCCTACTGGGGATCGAGCCCATAATCCTAGCATGTGCCTTTGACCGGAATCAAACCCAGGACCCTTCAAGTCCACAAGCCGACACACTATCCACTGAGGGCATGAATTGCTTCTTAAAAGAGAGATCCAAACTTCTACAAAGGAGAATATATCTTAACTAGAGGCCCAGTGCACAAAATCTGTGCATAGGGGTGGGTGTCCCTTAGCCCAGCCTGCACCCTCTCCAATCTGGGATCCCTCTCACAATCCGGGATTGCTGGCTCCCAAGCGCTCACCTGCCTGCCTACCTGATTGCCCTTAACAGCTTCTGCCTGCCAGCCTGATCACCCCCTAACCACTCCCCTGCCAACCTGATTGACTCCTAACTGCTCCCCTGCTGGCCCAATCGCCCCCAGCTGCCCTCCCCTGCAGGCTTGGTCGCCCCCACTTCCCTCCCCTGCTGGCCTGGTAGCCCCTAATTGCCCTCTCCTGCTGGCCTGATTGCCCACAACTGCCCTCCCCTGCCAGACATCTTGTGGCTGTGGGTGCTGCCATCTTTGGAGGCGTGGCAGTCAATTAGCATATTCCCTCCTTATTGGCTGTGGGTGCTACCATCTTTGTGATGGTGTGAGGGTCAATTAGCATATTCCCTCTTTATTATATAGGATGGGGAGATTCTAGCCTTGAGTTAGTAACAATGAGAGCCTTTAAATCATGGCATCCAAAAGCACCTCTTTCTGCTACTCCATCCCCCTGGCCACACAGGTATTCAGTAAGGCTGGGCCTAATTTGAGGAAGAAAAGCCATACATGGGTGAGCTGGTTATATTGATAACTCTTTAGTGCAGGTAACAAGAAAGCCCCTTAGGGCAGCAGTTCTCAACCTGTGGGTCATGACCCCTTTGGGGAGTCGAATGACCCTTTCACAGGGGTCACCTAAGACCGTCAGAAAACACATATATCATTACATATTGTTTCGGTGATTAATCACTATGCTTTAATTATGTTCAGTTTGTAACAATGAAAATACATCCTGCATATCAGATATTTACATTATGATTCATAACAGTAGCAAAACTACAGTTATGAAGTAGCAACGAAAATAATTGTATGGTGGGGGGTCACCACAACATGAGGAACTGTATTAAAGGGTCGCGGCATTAGGAAGGTTGAGAACCACTGCCTTAGGGAGTTCTGTCCTCTCCTAGGCCCTGTTTGGGTGGGTGTTCTGCACTGCTGGGGAGCCGAGTTTCGAATCCCAGTCTGCATTCAGTGGCTGTGTGACTGGGTAGGTTATAAACGCTGCAACATTCAGCGTCCTCATCAGTAGAATGGGGGACAAGCTACTGCAGCAGCTGCTGTGGATGCCTGGCCCCGTGTCCTCTGCGTCCACCTTTGCTTTGGGTTTACTCCAGCCACAGACAGTTCCCACACACACTGCCCCTCGGTCTCCTTCTCTGCCAGGCAGCTTTGCCACACGAGCTCCCACGGCTCACTTGCACCCATCCCTGGGACAATCTGAGGTACATTCCGCACATTTCCGAGGATCCTCAGCAGGAGTGAACCCCGTTGTTCACAGAGTAGCCTGCTCCTGAAAGCAGCCTTTATTGCTTTTCTGCCTTCTCTGTCTCACTTTCCTACATGGCCACTGGTGCTTCCTGGTATTGGCTTACAGAAACTCCCTGCCCCCAGTTCTTGTCTCAGAAGCACACGTAAGGTAAGTAGGTCCCCCCAGGCTTGCTGTGGCCATCAAAGCAGAACGATATAACTGAGCCTTGTAGGGTGCCGTTCAAACAGGAGACAGAAAACAAGCGGGAGGTTAGCCTTTTACCACACCTTATTCACGTCAAAATTCTCCTGCACAGGAGGAGTTGGGCACTTCCCGAGATGGAATGCTTGTCCCTCTGCCGCACGGAAGAGGCCGGCCAGTGCCGAAAGCAGCAGCAGGGCAGTCACCATCTTGGGGCTGGTGGCTGAGATGGAACCTGGAATTGGAGGAAGCAAAGCAGCGGGAGTCTTTTGAGCAATCTCTGGAGAAAGATTTCTGGGCTGGCTGGTCCCTTTGTGGGCAATTCTCCCACTCAGCCCGGTATCCCCCAGGGGCCACCTGAACTGTCAGCACTGCTGTGAGGGTCCCTCCACCCTTCTACCCCCCTACCCCCGACCCCCCCTACCCCCCATCCCCCTACCCCCACCCCCCTACCCCGCCTCCTGGTGAGCCGCTCTCTAAAGCAGTGGTTCTCAACCTTCCTAATGCTGCGACTCTTTAATACAGTTCCTCAAGTTGTGGTGACCCCCAACCGTAAAATTATTTTCGTTGCTACTTCATAACTGTAATTTTGCTACTGTTATGAATCATAATGTAAATATCTGATATGCAGGATGTATTTTCATTGTTACAAATTGAACATAATTAAAGCATAGTGATTAATCACAAAAACAATATGTAATGATATATGTGTTTTCTGATGGTCTTAGGCGACCCCTGTGAAAGGGTCGTTTGACCCCCAAAGGGGTCGCGACCCACAGGTTGAGAACCGCTGCTCTAGAGCCTTTGCACCTGCATAGAGCACACCCTGCCTGGTATTAGTTTGTTGGATTTGTGCTGCAACCACTTCCCCTCACCAAATTAGGCATTTTTCAAGGGTGGACACTGTTTCTGCTGCTCCTCGGACTCCTCCACAGAACCATGTGGTGTCAGGCATGGTATATATTTGAGTGAACAGAAACAATGTGCGGGCAGCAGACAGCAAAGGGAGAGATTGAAGCTGTCAGCTCTCATGAGAGAGAAAGAATGAAAACAAACCACTACAACGTTTAGTATCTTATGGAACTCATAAGAGAAATGCCTTCCTGCCCGCACCCCTCACCCCTGCCCCAATCTTGCTGAGCTGTTTATCAACCCAGGAGTAGGGCTGGAAACCTTGGCAGGGAGCAGCGGGGTCCCGGTCAAGGTTTTGAATTCTGGCGTTGCCACCTACTACTAGTAAGTATAACTGTGTCCAACTTATGCTTCTGTTTCCTGGTCTATTAAGTAGGAACAGTAATCACCCACCTCATGAAGTTTTGTGAGAATTAAATGAAATCATAGAGCATTTAGAGTAGCGTCTGATACAGAGAAAATGCTCAATAAATGCTAGTTACTATTACTATGAAAAGCAGAAACAAATGATTGTTTCTGATTTTTTTCTTTTCTTCTTTTTACATTCTTTTGGGGATATATTTCATAGACGTGCAATTAACTAGAGGACGAGTAGCTGGCATGCAACTTTGCAACCAGTATTTCTGCCCAAAGTACCCTTCTGGCAGCAGAAGCTGCCTTGAGGAGGGGCAGCGGGCGGGTGTGGGGGCGGGGGTAAGGGCGGGGGTAGGGGTGGGGGTGGGGGTGGGAGTGGGTGGGGCAATGCAGGGCTGCTGGCAGGGTCTGCTCCCAGGCTGCTCCCTGCTTTTCTCACTGACTTGCTTTCAGTCTGTTCTCTTCTGCGTGACTCCCTGCCTGTAGCTGCACAAGAGCTATTTCCAGCTCTTTGCCTTTCTCCTTGTGATGAGGAGGACTGAATCCACGCAAGCAAAATGTTCTCAGATCTGAGCATTTAAAAGGATGTGTCATAATAGGAATAATTATCACCACTGTATAATGAGTCTCTAAACCTTCAAATAACTTTAATGATCAATAGCTTTTCTTCTGGAAGTTTTCTGGCTGGTTTTCAAAAGAAAAATTACATAACGAGTAAACGCTGCCAGTGGCGGTGGGGGAAGGGGTGATGGCTGAGTGCCCGCCCCTTGAGCAAGTCTGCAGGGGTAGGGGGCCCACCTTCCTTAGTCTCTGAAGCCCCATTTCCCATCAGCCCTACCACCATGTAACTTTTTCAGGGATGATGGACTTGCAGAAACCCAGCCTAAACCTACAAAAATGTGCATCCATTTCCAAAAGGCTCTTAGAACCACTGGAGCTCATCTACTTTTGGCCCCCAGTAGGCGCCACACTCAGTGCCTTGCCCAGGAGATCTAACCTCAAAGGAGGGCCACACGTTATACACATCCAGAGGGTCCCAAACACTGGATAGGACCTTAGAGGCCATTTATCCAACCCTCCCCCCTCCTCCCCCTTCCCCTCCCCCCCTCCGCATGTGGGAAACTGAGTCCCCGAGGGCAGAGAGCTGGGATTCGCACCCCATCTCCCGCTGCCCGTTCTGCAGCGGCTCTGAGCCAGGCTTCCTTCTGCACACCACCTCCGTACCCTGATGAGTCTCACCTCACCACGTGACAGTTACACCAAAAGTCAGTTCCACATCTTGCGCTGACAACTCTCTTATTACAAAATGTTCTACTGTGGGCTGAAATATGTTTTTTAGCTCTGTAGGAGGATTTCAGAGCAAGGCTAATTCCCCTTGATTGCATCTCTCCCAAAGATACCTCTTTATTGCAGGAATTTTATTCCTATAGTTAAAACTTTTTTTGTGAGAGAAAGGGTTCATAAAATCCATAATTTTTCAATGCCCCTTCCATTCTAATTCTAACACTTACTGAGTACCTACTGAGGATAAATCACATCATTAACATGTACCTACGAACCTGGGTATATATAACATATTTTTGCATCTTCTAATTAATACGAATGGGAAGATTGTCCCAATGAGAAGAGTTTACATACTTTAAAAATATATGTTATTTAAATACTATTGTAATTGAATAGTAAATAATTTAAGAATAATTCTAAGGGGCATCCACTGGGCCAGCACTGACTCTGAGAACCACTGCTCACATTCATTGAGCTTCCCACCCAGATGCCCTGGCCTCGGGATTTTACATGTGCCAGGCACTGAATCTCCAAACCATCCGTCTGGAAGGATCCAACACTGACCTTCTCTTTGTGCTCAGTGAGGTCAGTTTGCCCAGTTTACGTCCTGGTAAGCTGTGGAGCCAGAACTTCTGCCAGATCTCCAAAGACTGCACTCTTAACACCTGCCTGTTAGCATGGACCTGGTCTCTGATCTCAAGAAGCTGAAGAACATTAAGGACTAGATTTTTAGATTTCATGTGGTAACATACAATACGTTTCCACAAGCAAATGAGTCTTGAAAACTCATTTAGCTATTGAATCTAACAAGAAAACATATCTTCTGAAGAACACATCTTTGTGCCATATTGTTAAACGCATTTTCTATCCACACGATTCCAGTTCGCTTTTCAGTATTTTACTGTAATGAGCATTTGGATAATAAGCCCGAGAATTCATCTAATATAGTATTGGTGTATGGAAAGCTCTCTCAACTGTCTCAGTTAGTACAGAGAGGGTACATATTGCAAGCAGAATATTTTGAGGTGAGTCAACATTGAGTTGGCACCCCAGCTCTGGCATTTGTTGGCAGTCTTATCTTGGGCCTGTTGCTTCAGATATCTGAACCTCAGTTTGTTTGAGGAAAATTAGATCAAGTCTGCAAAGCTACTGGCACAAGCCCTTGATAATGTTAGTTAAGTGGCCCTCTTAAAGCAGCAGGCAGCATATCAGTCTCATAATCATGTTAGTTATGAATTTTTAGCTGAAAAGGGGCAATAGAAAAACAAGACTGTCTCCATTTTAAGCATTATTCATCCTAAATAAAAATTAAAACTACAGTGCATACCTTTTTATCAAGATGAAGGCAGTTTCCAGATGCAAAACCACCCAATTGGAGATGCCTTGTTTGGGTGACTGGCTTCTCCCAGGTTATTTTATAAGCTTCATCAGGTCACTGACGTTTAATTTTAATGCATGCCACACCCCCCTGCAGTTCCAGGAGGGCTGGGCTAAAAGCTTAGCTCTGTATAAAACACAAAGATGAAATGTTTTGACCATCTCCCTCCCCCAATTTCCTTCACAGCTGCTCCCTGAAGAAGAAACAATGAGATATTGTTTGTGTGTGTGAGAGAGAGAAAGACAAAGTGCATTTCATTCAAAATATTGTGGGGTTTTTTTGCTATGTGGATTTTCTAATTTAATTTTCTTAGTCGGACTGCACTTTGAAGTTCCAGTAAGGATGAGTTACAATGTTTTCAAACATCTGGTGTTTATTTTTCATTTTTGTGTAAATGAAAAATCAACAATCCCATTTCCTGAAATGGAGCAGGGGTTCTACCCCATGTGGTCCCTGGTCTGGAATGTGGCTTAGGCAACAGAGTGAAGTTTAGGAATTGGAGTTGACTTTCTGTGTGATCCTGGGTAAGCCACTTCTCTGAGCCTCAGTCTCCCCACTGTGAAGTAGAGACGAGCATTTCTGTCTCCATCAGAGCTTGGGGTATAGGCTAGATACTAGTTCTGCAACAGTTGGGGCTAAAAGCTGAGAATGCCAAAGGTGTCTTCTGCAGCTCCTCTCTGTACCTTTAATGACCCTCCCAGTCACTGCTTGGGGTGGGGTTTAAGTACAAGGGTACTTCTGGTTGGGCTTTATGTATCTCTGTGGAATGAGCAGCTTAGACTCAAGAATTGGATTCCACGCCTTTGTTATAGGCAAGAGGTATTTTTGGTGGCATATAGATAAGATAGTACCTTTGTAGGATACTTAGATCCTAAGTAAAATTCATTATCAAATTTGTTAGTAATAGAGAAAAATTTATATAACTAAGCATTATAAACATTAAAACAACAGCCCAGCTGGAGTGCCTCAGTGGTTGAGCATCGACCTATGAACCAGGAGATCACGGTTCAATTCCTGGTCAAGGCACATGCCTGGGTTGTGGGCTCCATCCTCCATGGGGGGCATGCAGGAGGCAGATGATCAATGTTTCTCTCTCATCATTAATGTTTCTATCTTTCTCTCCCTCTCATTTCCTCTCTGAGATCAATAAAAATATATGTTAAAAACAAAACAGGCAGAAGGAACCAAGATGGTGGCGTAGGTAAATGCCTGTACTTGCTGCCTCCCACAACCACATCAAAATTACAACTAAATCCGGGTGTGTCGCTTTTTTAATTGGGAGGTCGCCTCTAGGGAGGCCACCTGGAGGAGCAAGGAGTCCCAGCCCCACACCAACCCCCTAGCCTAGGGTCCCAGAGCTGGGGAAAGAAGTCCCTACAGGCCCATAAGAACTACAGACTGTAAAAACCAGTGCAGATTGGGGCTGAGTGACACACAGGCTTCTGGAGATCCAGATGCTCCTCTTAAAAGGCCAGCACCACGAACTGAACTTACAAGTTCCTGCTTCCTCTGAGCTCAGTGCCAGGCGAGACTCTGGGGGACCCAGACACATAAGGGGAGAAACTGGACTGTCTGGCATGGGGGCAAGAATGCGGGCTCAGCTTTCTTCCAATGGCAGATGCTCACAGCAGTCATTGTTCCCATGCTGGGACCTCCCTGGTGCAGGGCTGACTGGCAGCCATTTCTGTTTGCTCAGCCCTGGAATGTCCTGAGACCCTGCCCCACCCAATTTACAACCCAACCCAAGCTGTGTATAGCAACTTTTGCAGATGAATGGCCTGTCATTTCTCAGCCTAAAACCTGTCAAACAAGCTGCAGCTGGGTCAGAGAGCCCTAAAGATATCAATAAAATGCCCAATGCCAGCACCAGCACCAGCCTGCCTTGCTTCACAGCTGGGCCTCATCTGGGAACTTCCAAACCCAATATAAAGAGGAGGAATCTGCAGATCTCTCTGTAGCTCCTGCTGGATGGCCCCAGGCAGTGGCTGACTTTGCACCTCCCTAGAGACCCAAGAACCAGTGTACCCAATGGTCAGTGTGAGACCATACCAGATTACAAGTCTACACATCCATAAGCAACACACTCAAGGGGCAGACTCAGTGAGCACCAGAGCCCCACTGAAGCAAGTTGTGCTCCGTAAGGGTGTCTCCTGCACAGCAGCTCTTCCAGTGTAGACACAGCTGGTTCTTATAGTCAATTGGCCTGGAGGTCAATTCCTCCCAGTGACACCAACAGCAATCAAGGCTCAACTACAACAAGACTGTGCACACAGCCCATAAAGGGGTGCACCAAGAGTGTCCACTTCAGGTGATTGGGGAGGCTGAGCCACTGGGCCCTATAGGACACCCACTAAACAAGGCCACTCAACTCAAGGAGAGTTAGCAGCTACCCAATACATAGAAACAAACACAGGAAAGCAGCCAAAATGTGGAGACAAAGAAACATGTCACAAATGAAAATAATTGGAAGAAAGCAAACTACTGGATATAGAGTTCAAAGCCACAGTTATAAGATTATTCAAGAATATTCTAGAAACCTCTGAGGAACTTAGTGAGACCTTCAAGGATCATAGTGAGAATGCCAAAAAACTGGAAAAGGACCAGTCAGAAATTAAACAAACACTGACTGAAATAAAGAATAATATACAGGAATTCAACAGTAGACTAAAGGATCCCGAGAATTAACTCAATGATTTGAAATATGAGGAAGCAAGAAACACCCAACCAGAAGAGCAAAAAGGAAAAAGAATCCAAAAATATGAAGATAGTATAAGGAGCCTCTGGGGCAACTTCAAGCTTACCAACATTGAATTATGGGGGTGCCAGAAGAAAAGAGAGAGCAAGATATTGAAAACATATTTGAAGAAATAATGACAAAAAACTTCCCCTACCTGGTGAAAGAAATAGACTTACAAGTCCAGGAAGCGCAGAGAACCCCAAACAAGAGGAATCCAAAGAGGACCACACCAAGACACATCATAATTAAAATGCCAAGAGCAAAAGACAAAGAGAGAATCTTAAAAGCAGCAAGAGAAAAACAATTAGTTACCTACAAGGGAGTACCCATGCGACTGTCAGCTGATTTCTCAACACAAACTATGCAGGCCAGAAGGAAGTGACAGGAAATATTCAAAGTGATGAATAGCAAGAACCTACAACTAAGATTACTCTACCCAGCAAAGCTATCATTTAGAATTGAAGGTCAGATAAAGAGCTTCACACACAAGAAAAAGCTAAAGGAGTTCATGACCACCAATCCAGTATTATATGAAATGCTGAAGGGTATTCTTTCAGAAGAGGAAGAAGAAGAAAAAGGTAAAGATAAAAAATTATGAACAACAAAGTGACAACAAATACGTATCTATCAAAAAGTGAATCTAAAAATCAAATGAATAAAAAATCTGATGAACAGAATAAATTGGTGAATGGAATAGAAATCAGGGGCATGAAAATGAAACAGATTGGTGATTCTCAGAGGGAAGGGAATGGGGGGGGGGTTCGGGAAGAGATTAGACAAAGATCTTATATGCATGTATGAAATACCTATGGACACAGAGAATAGGGTGGCGAGGGCCTGGGTTGGGGTGGGAACCAGGTGAAGGGGAGTTATGGGGGGAAAAAAGAGGGACATCCATAATAATCTCAACAATAAAGATTTAAAAAAAATAAAAACAAAACAAAACAAAAGCACAACAGCAACAGGAGTGAATCCATAACATACTAAACTTTGAGAGCTCTTTTGGGGGATATTTACCTTTTCAGGAAAAGAAGGGATTCTTATTCTTGTTCAGGGCACTGACTCTTGTTGTCCCTCCTGTAATACTTTCCCCTCAGAACTCTGAATGCCTCCCCCCATCCATATTCCTGCTCAAAAGTCACTTTTTATTTACTTATTTTATTTTTAAAAATATTTTTTATTGATTTCAGAGAGGAAGGGAGAGAGAGATTATAACATCAATGATGAGAACCGCTGCTGCCAAGTCACTGCAGCTCAGCAGCTCCTGTATTGAGCATCTGTCCCCTGGTGATCAGTGTGTGCCATACCAACTGGTTGGTGGGCTGGTCGGACAGTCACTTAGCCTTTTATATATATACATTATACTTTACCTGAAAGTATATCCTTTATTTATGTCTTTTCTTGCTTATTGTGTTTTCCCCACTAGACTATAAGCTCTGCAAGTGCAGAGAATTTGTCTCATTGACTTACTGCTGCAGTCCCACGTAAGTGTTCAATAATACTTGTAAAATAAATGGAAGGGACCTGTCTATTCAAAGAATTTACTAAGCATTCTAACATATGCAAAGGGAACTAGCAGTAATATTTAAGAGACTTCTACTTGAATTGTTTTCTTGAGAAAGATCTAGCCTGTAATTTTCTGTGTCTTTTTTAAAATTTTTATTTATTTTTTTATTTCAGAGAGAAAGGGAGAGGGAGAGAGATAGAAACATCAATGATGAGAGATAATCATTGATCGGCTGCCTTCTGCGCACCCCCTATTGAAGATCTAGCCCGCAACCCAGACATGTGCCCTTGACTAGAATTGAACCCGGGACCCTTCAGTCAGCAGGCCAACGCTCTATCCACCAAGCCAAACTGGCTAGAGCTCTGTGTCTTTTTTATCGGCATCACATTTGTCACCAAGAAATACTCTTGTTCATGTCATAAAAAAGAGCATTTCCCTCTACTCTAAACAGTTGCCGTTTTTCACAAAGCAATGTTGTTGGTTTCCAAATGTGTAAGTTGGAGATCAAATACTTATATACTTATTCCTCAATATTGAATCAATAACTGTGGAGCTCAAAGTACTATTCTAAGAAGTCCCAGCATGAGAAAAATCACATTATCTTTTTGTGTTTCAGTTTATTTTTCCTGCAAATATTCATAAATGATATAATTTAGGGAAATTCTCTCTCTACTTATTACTGTGATGTAGAGCCATGCACAAGTTCTTAGGTGCCATAAACCAATTCAGACCTGTGTTCTAAACCAGACTTTATTTTATTTAAAACCCACCACCCAAAGTCAAATTTTTTTAATTCCAAAATAATACACATTTGTTGTAAACAATTAAGATAGTAGGACTCAGAAATGCACACCTCAGAGATAACCATTGCTATGTTTGTATTGTTTCTTCTAGGTATTCCTAAGCAGATTCTAATATAACAAAAATAGCGACAATGTTCAGTGTCCTGAAACTTGTTTCTTTTCATGTACGAATGTATTTCTCCATATCAACACACACAGGACAACCTCATTCTGTCACCACTGCAAAGCCTTGCTTTTACCTGACAGCTCATTTCTTCAAGGAAGCGGCCTGTGGTTTTGCAGGAAAGCAGCTTTTTGGTTGGATGATCTTTCAGTGTATAGGTGATTGCCTCAAAGGCTTCTCTATAAGACCCTCAGGGAAGACGAAATGATTTTTGATGGATAAAAAACAATCCCATCTTAAAAAAAAAAAAGTTTCCCTGGTGAAACCTCTACTTATTAATAAGTGGTTCTTTCAACTACCACAGTCAACCTGTATGCTCTTCTAAAGTATTTTTTCTTTCATTAGTTAAAATAAAGGGGAAACATAACTGTACTCTTCATGTGAAAACTCAGACTAAGAGTTTCCCATAACACAAATTCCCTCTGTAAGAGGCAGCTCCAAAGTTCCCGTCTCTGGAATGTCTTCCTGAATTCTCGCCCGCTCCGGGCAGCCTTCCTCACTCTCTGCTCTGTGTTTCCACAGCCCATGCTACTTTGTTCTCCATCACACTGAGGCCTCTGTCTCCTTCTGGAGGCTGTCAGACCCTTCAGAGTAGATTTGTCTTGTTATCCCTGGTAAAATGCCTAAGTGTTTACTGGATGTGACTGGATGATTACATGAATATAGAATGTTTAATTCTCTTTACATGCGGGATTTATTATATACTTCATGATTTTTTTCACTTCTTCTTTCCTCTCCTTCTTGCCCCCTTATGGCCATTTTCTTTATCACTAGGAGCTGGAATGAGGTGAGAATTTAATGGCACCAAGCATCTGATGAACCAGGAGAAAGCAATCAAACTGATAAAAAAAAACTGAACTTGATATGGCTCAGGGGAAAGAATTCTGAACTGGAAGGCAGGAGGCCTGGGTTCTAGTCCTAGCTCTGTTGCTAACTCATTCATCCATCCATTCAACAACACATGTCAAGCACTGCCATGTTCAGGCACTAAGTCCTGCAAATGTAGTGGTGAAGAAGAAAGACATGCCTTAGCTCTTGTGGGGCTTGCCTTCCAGGGGAGAGTCAGATACAGAGACAGGAAAATATACACGAGAGCCTAGGGTGGCATGCTAGGGAGTGACTGGGTGGCTACGTTAGTTGGGTGGTTAGCAAGGGGCCTATTTGAGGACTTACTTCTAGGCTGAGATGTGAATGATAAAAAGAAACCAGTCACTCAAGGATCATGGGGAACAGCATTCCAGAAACAAGTGCCAGTCCTAAGACTTTATTTGAATTGTTTTCTTGGGAAACTCTCTGAGAGAGAGAAACACTTAGAACCCCATCCAGGAAATTCTTAGAGTGCTTTCCTGGGAAATTCTTAGGACCCTACCAAGGGTTCCAAGATGGGAGCAGATTTTGTGTTTCAGGGAACAGAAAGACCAGTGTGGCTGGAGTGGAGAGGGCAAAGAGGAAAATGATTCAAAATGAGTTTGGATGTAGGCAGGAGCCATATTATACCCTGCTTTGGGAAATTTGGATTTTATTTTATGTACAATGGGAAACTATGGGAGGGTTTTAAGCAAGAGCACGAGAAGATCATTTAGGCTGCCCCAACAAGAATGAATTGTAAAGTGATTACAGAGGGATCAGCTGAGAAGCTATTGTAGTCATTCAGGTAATGATGGCTTGGACTAGACTGTACTGAAAATGAAAAGAAGAGGATGGATTTGAAACATGCTTTTCAGATAAAGTGGACAAGACATGCTGATGAATTGAATATGGAAAATGAGAAAAGAAGGGAATTAAGACTGACTCCTAGATTTATAGATTGAACAACTGGGTAGATGGTCATGCCAATGACTAACACTTTAAAGATTGAGGAAGGAGGAAGTTTGGGAGTAAAACTCAAGAAGTTTTTCATGAATAAATTGTACCTGAGTTGTCTATTAGACATCCAAGTAGAAACATTAAAAAGGCAGTTGGATATTCAAGTCAAGTTTCGGGGGAAAGTCAGGGCTAGAGGCAGAGATTTGGAAATCATAAGCACATAGATGGTCTCAAAGTCACGGAACTGGATGGAGCTACCAAGAGAAAGCATACAGTAATAGAACGAAAGTGTGCTCAGAACAGATCCCTGGTACCCTCTGACCTATAGAGGTTGAGTAAAGGAGAAGGAGTCAATAAAGGAAACAGAACGAACAGAGGACAGTGAGCTATCACAGAGCCAAGGGAAGAAAGTGTTTCAAGAAGGAGGAAATCATCAACCTTTGCTGAGAGGTCAAAGAAGATAAAAATAAAGAAGTGACCACTGGATTTAACAATATGGAGGTCACCGGTGACCTTGACAAGAGCAGTCATTATGGAGTAGAGGGGATAGAAGCCAAATTTGAGTTGGTTGGTGGAAGGAGTGGAGGTAGCAACTCTCTTTAATATTGAAGGAAAAGAGAGAAATGGTTAATAGCTGAAAGTAGACATGGAGGTTAAGAGAGATACTAAGAGCATGCACATGAAGATGATTTGGTCCAGAAGAAATATTAACCATGCAGGAGAGGTGGGTGGAGACTACAAGAGCAGCCCTAAGTAGGAGACTGTCATGGGTTCCAGAGCACATTTCGAGAGGCTAGCTTTTGAGAGGAGCAAGGGTTCTGTGTCTGTAGAAACAAGAGGGAAGGCAGAGGGTAGGCCACCAGATGCAGAAAGATATATAGATTTGGTGGTGAGAAGATGCAGGATTTTCTCTTTGGGTGACTGTGGTCAAGTCACGTATCTTGCTGAGATATGTTGGAGAAACAAAACAGGTCTGCTCTCATCATGGTGACTTCCCTGAACACAGTCATTCTTCTAATTATATCTATCCTAACATCTACTTTATTCAATAAGGGACATAGAGGGGAAGGTGCAGGGTTCAACCTAGAACAAATTATAATACTAGCTCCTAACTATTGAAACACGACATATCAGGTTCCGTGTAGGTGCCTTCCACATATTAGCTCTAATTGTCACCACACCCTGCAAGGCAGGGATTAGTACTGTTCTTATTAGAGAGATTAAAAACCCGAGGTGGAAAGAGGTGGTCAAGCAGCTTCTCTAAAGTGCTGAACTGAGAATTTAAACCCCGAGGTGTGACTCCAAACTCACACTTTTAACCATCATATTGCCCAACATAGGAAAGAGTGAAAGGGCTCAGCTAGGAGAGTGGCCAGGGGTTAATGCCCTCAGGTTAAATATCTATCAACCTTCTTAGCAGAGAAAGATGACACTGCTCATTCCTTCCTTGAAAAAGGCCACCTGAAAGCCATTTAGTCTACAATCTAATGTTATCATCGGTCAAATTCCAGGAGCTAAGACATCTGCTGCCACTTAGTAGTGCATTAGATGAGTCCTCAGTCAAGTTATTGTGGCCTTCGGCTTTTCCAGATGTTTGCTGGAAAACAATCTTCCTCTGGTTTTGTAATCCTGTATAAAATGAGGTAAGTTCTTATGAATACATACAGGGCAGCAGGGCCTTTTCCATACCTTCCAACATGGAAAAAATTCAGGATTTAAAAATATATATTTGTTATTGATTTCAGAGAGAAAGGGAGAGGGAGAGAGAAACAGAGACATCAATGATGAGAGAGAATCATTGATCAGCTGCCTCATGCATGCCCCACACCCTCAACCTGGGCATGTGCCCTGACCCGGAATTGAACTGTGACCTCCTGGTTCACAGGTCAATGCTCAACCCTAAGCCATGCCAGCTAGGCAGAATTCAGGATTTTCCATGCATAAGCAATAAGAGTTGTTTTGTTTTTCTTAATTTTCTATAATTAAAAAACAAAACAAAACACAAATTGATGGAGAGAGTCCAGGTCCAGAAATAGGACAGTGAGGCTGTTGCCCTGGTTCTCTTACTTCTAGCTGAGTGAACTCATAGAGTTTCCCAAGCTTTCAATGGGGAGTTCAGCCATCAGGTGTTTATAATATAGAATCCATAGAATTTCATGGGAAGTTGATAGAATTATATTACAGTATAATTGACAAAATTCCATTAGCATACCATCTTAGAACTAACCTTTTTAGCGAAGTCCAATAGAGTGTGGAGGAGTGAAGGGCAGTTTCCCAGTGCTGGTCATCAGAGAGGTCAGTACATAAAAGGTTATGGAGCATCATATATGGGTTGGGCCTAGGCCAACAAAGGGTGAGATGCAAACTCTTGGATGCTGTCATCGTCTGGGTATTGAGGCTTCAGATGTGCATTTGGGAAGCACTCTTGAGAGACAGGAGCGGCCTGAGACTGAGATGTCTTGGGAGTCATGTGCTGCCTCCAAGGACAAGAGAAAGTGGCAGCAGGAGGAGAACCTCGACCTGGCCCATCCTTCTACTTCCTGTGCTATCTCCACTCCTGTAACACAGCTTCTGATAATAAAGTATAATGTCAAATAAATCCCGGTTATAAGAGTTATCACTGATTGATCAGCCAGCTATCAGATACTGGACACTTGTTATGCTGGGTACCTTGCATATATTCTCCTTTAAGCCAAGAGCAACCACGTTAGGTAGATGTGATTATAGCTATTTCACAGAGAAGAGAACAGGCTCACAGCAGTTAAGTATTGGGCCCAACATGGTGCAGTGAGTGGCTGAACTGGGATTCACACCCATTTCCATGTTTGCCTTCTCGTGGATGAGAGCGATTGGCCAGTCTCTTGGTCCAAGGTAGTCCTTTCCCTTTCAGAGTGAAACATGATTTCTATGTTTCCATCCAAGTCTCTAGGAAAATGGCCAAGGTTTATTTATTATTTACTTTGTCAAAGGTACTTGTATTGTGTCTGGAGTTTTTTGTTTGACCTGGAAGACTACTCTTAAGTTTTCTAAAATTAGTGTTTACAAGTAGATCCTCATTAGAGCTATGAGGGGACTATTATTGGATTGAAGGACCACAGTACACTCCATTAAGAATGGCAAGTGATTTTTCATGAGCTACTACTCCTGGAAGGGGCAAGAGGGTGGGCAGAGGAGTGGGTATGGAGGACAGGAGATAACTGAGACCCATATACTTCATTGATTTAGGATTTGGGTGGGGACTGTATGGTAGATCTGTTACAGACTCAAGAATAGGTCAGTGCATCCCTTGATCTTGCACACTTTGCATAGACTCTAAGAGCCAGTGTTTCAGAATATTGGTAGAGTGAGCTATTGGGGTACTCTTTGTGCTTTTCTTTTCCAAAGATTTTGTGTTGGTGACTCTTCCTTAGACCAGTGGCCCTTAACTCTGGTTACATATACTTGGGGTGCTTTTAAGAGTGATTCTGGGCCCCACCTCCAATGATTCTGACTTCATGGGTCTGTGTGAAGGCCTGGCATCAGTAACTGTTAAAAGCTCTGCCAGTGGTTTCAATGTGCAGCTAGGGTGAGAACCACTGAGCCATGGTCTTACTTGCCTTTGGACATCCCACTCGCTGCTCCTTTACCTGAAGGCCCTGCTGCCCTCTTCACCCAGCCAACTCTTTCTTGTCCTCCAGGAAGTCTTCTCTGAAATGCTGCCTGGGCTCTGTGACCCTCTTCTGTGCTCCTGGGGCTGCTTGCATCAACTCACTCTAACACATCACACAACATCCCAGTCTTTGGTTCGTCTGTCTTTCCTACAAGGTTGTGGAAAGGAATATGGCCTTACTTTTTTTTTTTTTTAAGCCCCAACTTACAGCACAGTGCATGGCACAAGGTAGGAGTTTAGTAAGTGTTTGTTGACTAAATGAGGGTGTGAATATATTTCTGAGGAAAGAATCAGAAAAGGGGCCAGACTTGTATCTGGTCCTTCTCTATTTGCTGAGGGCCCTGAAGACATCGCAGGAGAGCTCAGCATGAGCGTTTTGAGGGAGGCCTGAGGTTGAATGAGAACCTGACATTTGGAAATACATGTGTTCAGTTTTTTAAAAAGTCTTCCACATGCTGTCATGATGTATACCACCACACACAGCAAGTTTTGAAATCTCAGGGCTGCAGCCCCAGCTACCACTGTGCAGCCATCACCCGGCCCAGAGCATCTACTCAGCTTGAGTCAGCTGCCTCTTTGTCTCTCACAGATATGCTGGTTCTGTCTCAAAGGAACAAAGAAAACATTCTGACTGTGAGAGAATGGCTTTCAGAGCTTTCCTGATGTAGCCCTGGAGAGAAGACACTTCCACTTTTATTTCTATCTGTTCAGTGGAAACCAGCAGAGGTAGGGGTATGTCCATGGCCTTCAATCATGAGATTCAGATAAAGACATCAGTGGCAGAGCTTCCTTGGAGCAGGCACTCTGAGGTGTCTAGGTAGGATAGCCATACCTTTAATGAAAATGGAGAGGGACAAGGAGGAGGAGAAAGCTGCTTTTATTAAGAATCTACCCAATGGCACTCAAATACTATTTCAGGAACTCCGTGTGTTGGTTAATTCATCTACTCCTTACAGCAACCCCATGAACTAGAAATTGTCTTCATATTATTTTCACCTTTAAGTCACTATTCTTTGACAACTAAATACTTTTAGCCCCCAAATTCTCCCCACCCAGCCTTTCCTACATTTCTATTTCATCCCTTCTCTCTCCCCATTGGCAATATTTTATCTCAAGCCACTATCTAATTGCCATGAGAAAGTTCAAGTGTCAATAAGCTCACACCATATGTCACAACCTTAGAGAGAGTTGCATTTGGACCTGGGTCTTGGGTTAAAGGAACTTTCTCTATTGAGACAATGATGCTGAAACTTACTAAGGTTCCCTAGTTTCTGACTAATCCCCTTAGATTTCCTTTTGCCTTCCTTATCCCCAGGCTTAAATCTTTAACTTGGTCTTATAAATCAATCATTTATTAATTTCACAAATGTTTACTGAGCACTTCCTAAGGACCAGACATTTTGCAAGACACTAGGAAGATTCAACATATAAGATAAAATCCTTGCTGTAGCCAGTTTGGCTCAGGGGATAAGAGTGTCAGCTCGCTGACTGAAGGGTCCCGGGTTTGACTCCGGTCAAGGGCACGTACCTCTGTTGCAGGCTCGATCCCCGAACCTGATCGGGACATGTGCGGGAGGCAACCAATCAATGTGTCTCTCTCACATCCATGGATGTTTCTGTCTCTCCCCATCCCTTCCACTCTCTCTAAAAGAAAAATCAATGGAAAAATATCCTTGGTGGAGGATTAACAAAAAAAAATAAAAAAAATAAAAAATCCTTGGAGTTTGCCATTCGAGGTCTTTTCCCCTCTAAGTACTTGCTTTGGTCACTTGCCTTCAGCCTCCCTCACCTAGAGCAGTGGCTTTTACAGCAAAAGCTGGGTGTGGCCATTAACCAGGCAAACTCCTGAAGATTCAGGAGTTCTGCATCCTGTCATGAATGGTCCAGGGCAACTCTATTCTGCCCATCAGGAGGCTGCAAGTGGTCTCTTATCTTCCCCATCCCCAAGCCTCTTCCACTCAAGAGAAGGACAAAGGTTAGGGACCCTCAGGACCCCACAGTATCCAAAGTTATCACTCTGGAACTTTGAGACAACAAGGGGGTACTCTGGTCTCCAGAGCAAGAAGTCTATTGACCTGAGGTGGGCCAGGAATGTTTTTATCTTTGGTGTCATGAACTCTCAAGTAAACATGACTTATAAACATTTTGCCCTTAATGATTAAATGTCTGGTTTCCTGGTACATTCTGTATATTTAAACTGAGCTGCTTTGACGTAGTTAAAATAACAAACATTTAAGAAAACAAACTTTTCAAGAAAAAATATGTGAAAGAAAGATTTGGCTCATCAAATCTGGTTCAAAAAGGGAAATTTTAACCATGTATAGAAGGTCTTTGGTTTTATTATAAAGGCTTGGGAGGGGCTCATCTGAAGAAAGACTCCTGGACCTGAAGGAGGTTTCTACTTTTAACCCTAAGGGATGAACACACATTTGCCTTTTTTTCCCTCTCTCTCTCTCTCTACAGTTTGCCCTGAGATTATCTTCATGTTGTTATAGTAACTATTCCAGTTCGAGAATTCCACTTCCTGGAGATTTACCCTAACTCACTCAAAAGAACCCAATCGATGCCCTAAAGATTAGGCATCAACCTAACACACCCCTTGTCCTATTCTTCCAGTAACCAGGAACCAGGGTTGTGGAATTTTCCAGAGGCTTGCACTTCCATTTGAGGGGAAGTGACTGGATTTCCCAGGACTCTCTCACTTCAGAAGGGTCATCTGAAAAGATGTCCATGGCCTACTTAGAGATAATCACAAGTTCCGTTGTGGTAATGTGCTTGGGCAGGGCTGGCTTCAACTGAGGCCCTGAGGGAATGTGGTTAAAGCTGGGGAGAAGGAAAAGTTTAAAAAAACAACAACCAAAAAACCCAAACAGCCAAAAAACAAACAATGGTACAAAGGAGGCACTGTCCCAGTGAGCAGATGAGTGGTGGGGTCGGCACAACACAGGTCACTTGTACCAGGCCTCCCACAGCACCCGTGTTGGGTTGGGAGGAAGCACATTTCTGGTCCAGGGCCAGCCTGGGCTGAGGAAATGGTTCAGGGGATGAGTGGCTACATTAGGACATCCTGCGGAGCAGAGGGATACCCACAGGACTTCCTACTTGAAAATCAGATGCGCGGAGAGTACTCCCCAGTTCTACTACCTGAGTGTTGCAGCTTAGACTGCCAAGTAGATTAATTCAAGTGGCATAGTGAACATTCCGGCTTGAAATACGTAGTTTAATTCCTATTCAGATTAACTCACCAGATCTTTAGGCCTCGCCAGGATCTGTGGACACAGGTACGGGCTTAAACATCAGGAGGTGCCTTCAGACCTGCAGCTGCTTCTAGCATATGTGATCTCAGATGCACCCAGACAGTTGGTTATTCTGCATGCTCTTTAAGGCCCCTTCCCTTCCAGAGCCTCTATGATTTTATAGAGGCCAGACGCTAAACGGTGTTAAGAATGAGTCATGCTGGGAATGGGTGGCTAGCAGAGGGAAGGAAGGATTCACGTGACTGAACATATCCTCTGTGTGCCTAGACCCTACTCAGACCCCGTGAGACTCTTGGGAAGGAGAGAGTTTGTAGTCTCCTCTCACCGATGTTATGGCCAACAAAGGCTTATCCTACTTTGACTTAGCTTAATTTTGGTAACTTGACAGGCTGTTATTGTTTATACCCAGGGATTGAATCTCAAAAGAACATAGGTCTGTGAATAAAAACACAGGAGGGTTTCAGGCCCAGCTTTGTCATCAACTTGCAGCTGAAGGCAGTTCCTCTTCCAGATCAAAGTTTCATCCTCTTTCTTGCCACTTTAAAATTCCATGACTGTGATTTGGTACCTAGTATGGGAAGCAGACAGGACCCCAGGTAGGTCAGGGGAATTACAAAAGGAAGTTAGGGGAGGGTCATATTAGCTTGAGAACCATTTAAACCCTTGAATTGTTACATAACTCTGTACATATCTTATGTTAATCCTCACTTGAGGGACACCCTTCTTTCCAGTGACTTTTAGAGAGAGTGGAAAGGAGTGGGGAAGAGAGAGAGAAACATCGATGTGAGAAAGACACATCGATTGGTTGCCTCCCCCACTCGCCCCAACCAGGACAAGGACCATAGATCAAGCTTGCAACCCAGGTACGTGTCCTTGATGGGGATTCGAACCTGCAATTCTTCGGTGCGTGGGCCGATGCTATAACCATTGAGAAACACTGCCCAGATCCCCCTTTGGTTTTCTCTGTGTGCACTCACCATGGAGAAGGAAAGCTGGAGAGATAGGTATAGGGTGAGGAAGGAGGGCATTTGGAGAGTGCTGTTGGGAAAGATGCTTCTATGTTGTAGGCCCTCTAGACTGGGCACTGGGAGGAATATAGTCATGGGAAAACAGCATTTGCTATTATTCTCTTCAGATGAAATTGTTTTCCTGAAACAGGAAATGCAAACACAGGTTCTATTTTTTCTGCCCTATGTTACTTTAATGGGAATAATAATAGTGGTGCAATCAAGAGGGTGATTAATAAATCTATCTTAGGTTCACAAAGGTGCTGTAGGGAAGCCAAGACTCCCCAGGAAGGATTTGGAGATTTTGCAAATTCCAAACTATTTTCCTGATGAACTGTAGTAACCCACCACAAGACAGAAGAGACGGACTCAAGTTCCAAGTACATGTGTCCTCATAGAGCTTGTTTTGACACCAGAAGAATTTCATCTGTGTGTCGTTCTCATGATCTTACCCCCATGAGCTTGTTTGGCACCCAGTCTAGTGGACGCTTGGTAAATGCAAAGATCTGTCTCTCCAGCATGAAATAACTGGCTGAGAAGGGGAATATTTCATGTTCCATGAGTTAGTTTATTTGTAGGAACCAAATAGACTGGTTGGTTCTTCCACCAAATTGCAGAACAGATTCTTTCAGGGGAAGGATTCATCATCAATATATGATGAAGTGTTGTGGCTGAGAGATCAGGACCTCAGACTCCAGGAGAAAGACAGACGTTTTATGATAAGCCTTGAGAGGTCAGACCAGAACCAGTCCTGAGGTTTTAGTGAAACCCCTGAGCCATACTGGAGGGGGTTGAAAGAAGTGCCTGGCTAATTTTGGACAGGTTTCTTTGGTGGGAATAAAAGGTCATGCTCTCATGTAGTGCAAATGAAACCCAGAACTCAGACACATGCAGCATTCCCATAACGCTCCCCTTATAAGAGGTCTGGTCCTTTCCCTTCCATATGCTTCTCAGGCAATGAAGGTCCCTTTTCTGACTCTCCATCTGTCTTCATCCTTCACACCCCTTCCCAAAACTACCCTTGATGCTCATCTCACCCACTTTTGTCTTGATACAAATGATGGGAGAGGGCACTAAACTTGTCTCCTCACCTGTCCTTCATATGTCAAGAGGGCCCCCAGCCTTGCTTGGTTGAACTGTCAAACTTGGGGATAAAATAAGGAAGAAGTCTGAGAGAAGAAGAGGAGCTTAGGAAGACCATGGACAGAAGCCAGCTTGCCTCTTGTTGACTCACCTTTATAAGGAACTAGAGCAGGAGGAGGCAATGCTCTCAGCAGCCCCCAGGATCTGTCTCTTGCTTCAACAATATTTGGGCAGGATATACCCACCTTCTAGCCTCTGACCACCTTCCAACCTCTTTTCCAGTCACCACCTTTGGAATGATCTCAGCCACCCTCAGCCTCTGAGGCCACCCAACACCATTTTTTGAGCTTAACTCCTTATTGCTGAGCAACCATGAGCTCCCAAATTAGTCAGAAATATTCCACTGAGGTGGAGTCTGTTGTCAACCGCCTGGTCAACTGGCATCTGAGGGTGTCCTACACTTACCTCTCTCTGGGCTTCTATTCTGACCTAGACAATGTGGCTCCAGAGGGTGTGGGCCACTCCTTCTGGGAGTTGGCCCAGGAGAAGCTTGAGGGTGCCAAGCATCTCTTGTAAATGCAAAACAAGTGTGGCAGCCAAGCCCTCTTCACGACCTGCAGAAGTCCTTCCCAAGATGAGAGTGGTAAAACTCAGGGATGCTATGGAAACTGCCACGGTCCTGGAGAAGAACCTGAACCAGGCTCTCTTGGAACTGCATGCCTTCGGTCTGCATGCACAGACCTTCATCTCTGTGACTTCCTGGAGAACGGTTTCATGGATGAGGAGGTGAAACTCATTGAGAAGTTGGGCAACCACCCGACTAACTTCCACAGGCTGGCCAGGGTGAGTATCTCTTCAAAAGGCTCCCCTGCAAACATGACTAGGAGCCTTTGGAGCCCAGAGTCCTTTGAGGGGCACCTCTCCATCTCCCTGGCTTCTGCTTGAGCCTTTCCCTTCAACCACTAGACAGCGTTTTAACCACCCTAGAGCCCTCTCCCATGCTGTAGACTAAATAGAAATAATAAAGCTTTTTGCAGAAAAAAATAGTTCAGGAGGAAACTGAGAAAATAAAATTTAGCTCTCCAAAATTTAGAACAATCTTAACCTTCCTTCTGTGCTTTATTGAGGCCATCTTAGTGCTTTGTTTAGGAAGGTTTGGGTGAAGAAACTTTTATCCTTTTTACTGCCAGTAGGTTTTATCCAGCCATGGAAACAGGGATGAAAAGCTTGGTCTTCAAATATGCCCTGGTTTTCATTTAAAGCCAAATATCTAGTTCTGTTTTAATTTTACTTTATACTGCTTATTAGATCCACGAGACAGTGATAATT
Source organism: Myotis nattereri (assembly GCF_964212035.1). Lineage (NCBI taxonomy): Eukaryota > Metazoa > Chordata > Mammalia > Chiroptera > Vespertilionidae > Myotis > Myotis nattereri. The sequence goes on from NC_138077.1 coordinate 52,794,499, forward strand.
GCATTTTTCATGTCCACAAACACCATTTCTTGACATCTTTTCTTTCTTTAATCTTTAACCATGTAATTCTGCAGCTATAATCCTATCTAATAAAGAGAGAATATGCTAATTGAGCCTCACACCATCACAAAGATGGCAGTGCCCACAGCCAATAAGTAGAGAATATGCTAATTAACTGCCCTGCCCTCAGAGATGGCGGTACCCACAGCCAATAAGGAGGGAATATGCTAATTGATTGCTCCGCCCTCAGAGATGGTGGTGCCCACAGACACAAGATGGCGGCACCCAGTCCCTTCAGCCCTGCCCAGGCAGCAGGAGTACGGCAAGGCCAGGCCCGGGCGGGCCCGGCCACTCCACGCACCTGCCTCCTCAGCCCCCCAGCCTCCCAGGGCCGGCCCGAGGCACAGGCAAGTCTCAGATGGTGGTTGCCCAGCCACCCAGGGCCGCCTGAAGTTCAGGTAACCAGGGCCAGCCGAGGCTTGTGCTGCCAGCAGTGGCAGCAGGAGAGGTGTGATGGGGCGTCGCCTTCCCCTGATCACCAGGTTGCCTCCTGCCCCTGAGGGCTCTGGGACTGTGAGAGGGGGCAGGCCAGGATGAGGGACCCCCCTCCAGTGCATGAATTTTCATGCACCGGGCCTCTAGTACATAATAAATGGGAAGTTATCGCTATTTGTTTTATTTCATTTATTGTACTTTTGTGGAAAAATATAGTATATAGTCTTTTAGTTGATATAAGGTATAAAGATCAAGGAAAGTCTAATTCAAGTTGAAAATCAGCAACATTTGGCAGGTGATAAACTTCCCCAGGGTTCCATGTCTGAGGGAAATTTGAGCACAGAGTACAAATATTATATTGTTGATCTTCCCTATATCTCACTTGCCAATGATATTGTAATTTTAGAAGTAGCATCTATACTTTAAGTGGCTCATGCTGAGATGTAAGATTCTGCTGGCAATATTTATTTTAAAAACTTACAAACACTAGTTCCCTTTTCTTATTGCTCCAGCCACCTTAGTGATAGTACATACAAGCACTTTTGTAAGTGTTTTGTGTATGGAATGATAAGGTAATTCACATTCAATGAAAAAAAAATGCGGAAAACATAGGAAAGCACAAAGAGGAAAAGCACATGGAACTAGTAATCCACCCGTCAGTGAGCACCTTGGTTGACAGCTGTTATTTCTGACATAGAGAGATAGAGTCGTAGGGGCAGAGAGCCATATATCTTTTTCTGCTTAATCCTTAGCCGAGGATATTTTTCCATTGATTTTTAGAGAGACAGACAGAGAGAAACATCAATTGAGGGAGACACAGTGATTGGTTGCCTCTTGCATGCACCCTGACCAGAGCTGGGGAACCTGCAGCCAAGGTATGTGCCCTTGATGGGAATCTAACCTGGGACCCTTTAGTCCATGAGCTGATGCTCTGAGCCAAACTCAGAGCATGGCCCTAGCCAAACCAGCTAGGGCATGGCATACTTCTTTTAAAACAAAAATGAGATTGAATGGAGGGTTAGGGAGACACAAAGGTGACAGAGATGCTGCAATTGCATCAGAGTTGATGCAAGACCATCTGACAAAGTGGAAAATCTGAGCTAGCTAAACCTGGGGCCTTCCAGAACAAAATTCTAGAATCTGACCTTGACTTCCTCAGGGTGCAGTTTAGTTGTATTTCAGTTGTTCTAGTTCTGGGGTATTTGTGGCCTGCTCAGGTCACAGCAAGTCACGAGAAAAATCCTGTCCCTTATGGAGCTCTCATTCTAGGGAGACCAGATGGACAAGTGCCTGTTGCTGCTGTGCCAGTTTGTTTGTTCATTCATTCATTCATTCATTCATTCATCTAACAGTGAGAGCCCACTATAATGACTTTGTAATGTGTCAACTTGGCTAGGCTGAACCACATTTTCCAGAATTTCCTTTCTCATGTGAGATTTGGAGGGTAGAAGGGAAGCAACAGCCATTTTGCAGTTCACACACATTGTCTCTACATGCTCACCCGCCACCTCCCACGGATCAACTTCCATGTCTCCTGGGCTGGCTGTGGGCATTCACCTCCATGATGATAGGCCCTGCCATTGGACTTGGCAGCCTTGTTAGCGTCTTTGCACTCTGTTCCACTTTCCAAAACCCCATTCTGACATATCTGGTATTGCTTACCCTCCAATCTTACTGAGCCCTGCATTTCTTATTTATTTATTTATTTATTTATTTATTTATTTATAAATAAATAAGGATATTCCCCCAAATGATTTTTAGAGAGGGTAGAAGGGAGGAGGAGATACACAGAGAAACATTGATGTGAGAAAGAGTCATCAATTGGTTGCCTCCCATTCGCACCTCAATAGGGGGCTGGGGATCAAGCCTGCACCAGAGGTACATGCCCTTGACTGGAATTGAACCCGAGGCCCTTCAGTCAGCAGCCTATGCTCTAATCACTGAGCAAAACTGAGTAGGGCTGCATTTTATTTTTAATTGGTTAAGGAAACCATGATATGTCACTTATTATGAACATTTTCATTTATTTACTTATTCATTCATTCAACAAATATTTTAATGAGATTCTCTTAAATGGCAAATGCTCTGCTAGGTGCTGGGGATACAGTGGACAACAGAACAGATGTGGCCTCTGCCCTCATGGAGCTTATAGTCCAAACAAGAGGACAGAACAAAAAAATCAATTAAACAAATAAAACTAGATTAAAAATGAGTGGGGCTGTGTGAATAGAGAAAAGTGGGCCAGGGTAGACAGGAGGTAGTACTAAGATAGACAGGAAGCCCTTTGTGTCCAAATGCATTTTTACATATTAGAAAGTCAGAAAGATATAGACCTATTGAGAAAGCAGTTTTTGTTAGAACTGTTCATCCATTTGAAAACTACTCCATAGAGATTAAATTTCTTGAGAAGAAATGAGTAAAGAAGAAAAACTAGCAGTCTGAGAAACTCATGTTTAGGAAGAAAGAGGCAATCATACAAGATTCACTGGGAAAAGAGGAAAGGTTGGGTCTTACCCTTTTGTTCTGAGGGAATGCATTGAAAGCAAGTCTTGTATTCAGACAGAGCCTATTTATTTAGAATTGTTTATTGAACGTGATCCTAGTCCATGCCATAAAAAACCTCTCAGTGAAGGGATGGGATACAGGGAGAACTCTGAGCAAACAGGCTTGGGACCAACACCTGGGGTGGGTATGTGGACTCACTCTTTCTCCTACACAGAAACCTGCTTGACTAGTCCATTCTAGGGAAATGAACAAGATGATGGCTCTGCATTTTCTCTGCCGCTACCTGGGAACCAAGAATGAATCCACTCAGATGGGCTGTGAGCACCAGGAATTACCCAAGTTATAATATTCCCCGGGTAGTGTCAATTTCCTGGTCAGGGGTTCCTGGCGACCCTGGAATAATTCACATCTGCCACAGAGTGGAAGGGTCGTGACTTTATTTTTTGTGTGTCTCCTCATAGTACCAAGCAAAGTGCTGTGCACCCAACAGGGGAATCGATGCTTACTGATTACTTCATACAAAGCTTTCCTCCTGTGCAAAGTCAGCTTTTAAAGCTTTTAGAAGTTGGGGCCTGAAGTGTGGACTCAGTACACAGAGACCCCAACAGGGAGGTAGCAGGTCTTCTTCTAATGTTTCCCATGATGTTTCCAGGTCTAGTTACTGGCGTTGGATCCAGAGGAACTATGCTCCTCAGGTTAGGACTTCTACGGATTAGAGGAAGAACTAAACGATGAGGTAGGAACCAAGCCAAGCCAATGTGATGAGGAACAGAGTAAAGCCCCTTTCTTCTCAAGTGAGAACATGGCTTTCAAAACAAGAACAAACACTGTTCTTTTGGAAATTCCAAAATTTTCCCTACACATTTGCTCTCAGGGCAATATCAATATCCCATTGTCATTCATCGGCTTCTCTAGGTTCCTTTAGTGAGGTGCCAGCGTACTGATAGGCTATTTTAAAAAACAACAACACACACATGGAAAGAGAAATCAGGCTAAAATTTTTATTTAAAAGTTAGCTACCTACCCTGGAATCTGACATTCTCTTCATGTCAGAATATTCAGAGCGTCTGAGGTCCATCTACTCCCCAGGAGACTAAGCACCAGACACTTCCCAGATTTCTGTTATGGTTATTTTTACAAACCTGGACCCATGCAAAAGGCCCAGGAATCACCTTTAAAAACAGTGGTGCTCTTCAGCCTTATGATAGTCTGGCCCTGATTAGGAGACAGAAAATATCATGGCCTCTAGTGAGACCTTGTCACAGTTCACTCACCTTGCCTATTAATGACCTTTACATGACATAAAGCAAATTACCTGTCATGGATCAGCTGAGATAAAGAAATCATTAAAATTCAAGCAAAAGGGGGGAAAAACGGATACATATATAAAGGTTTAATCCAAGGTCACCCAGTCTAAAGCTCTCAGCCAGAAAATGTCACAATCTTTCCTCCCATGAGGCATGTGGGTAGAAAACACATTAAGCAACATTGAGAACTGTGAGGCCTTCCCACAGTCCCAACAGAGGAATAATAGCCTGAGGCCCTACCTCCACCTCTAGCTGTGCCTGTGACCTGGCTTCCATCTTGGACTCAGAGGTCAAGCCAGGAACAACCTTGATTTACTATCCTGCACTGGAGCAATTTCCCAAGAAGGTTTAGCTCATAATTCAATGTTTATTGTATGAAGCACTTTCAAAATCCTTTGTTATCAAAGGCCTTTGCCTAGAGCCTTGGAGAAGATTACAAAGGAATACTTTTTCTGCTTTCTTCCTTCAGTTTATTTCTTAGGAAATACCTCCAGACCTGCCAAAGTCACCAAGAACTGAAGGATCTCATTGGTGCCTTCACACATGAAACATTTGGACAGCTTTCATGATTTTTTCCACTGCCATTCCCTGAGGAGGAAAAAGAAGATCTGGCAAAAATGGACTGTTTACCTCTGATTTCTTGGCTGCTCTGATCAAATGACTCCAAGTGGCAGTTCCAGTAACAAGGCTGGAGCATATGTATAATTTATTGCTCATATCTTTGTCTTTCACAGTGAGTGGCCCCACTGTCAGGTGGGGGATACTCTACTTTTGTCCAGGTATTTTGCCTTCTCCCTTGTTTGGTTACCTCATTTTGCCTTCTGTCCATCTTTTCATCCATAAATCCATTCACTAGCCATCCATCCATCCATCCATCCATCCATCCATCCATCCATCCTTCTACCCACTCTTTGAATCGTAATGTTTTACTATAGGCCAAGCTCTGCACTAGAAATTGACTCTAAAAATAAACAAGAAGTTTCTTCCCCAATATTGTGGGAGGAGGCAGGCACATGCATATATAGCTCTAATATGTGCAGAGATTGAGGTGTGCATAAGACCAAGGGACTGATGGTGTCCATAGCGGAAGCATCACCTCCAGCTGTCCCCCGCTATGGGGGCCTTTCTCTTAAAGTGACCTCTCTGATCCAACTCCTCATGTTCACGCCCTTGTGTGATCCCTCCTGTTGAGTGGGCGAGACCTGTGATTTATTTCTAATCAATAGAATATGGCAAAAGTGACAGGATGTGGGTGATTATGTGCATGGGATTACATCATTATCCTATATAATAAAAGGCTAATGTGCAAATTGTCCCCTCAACGGGGAGTTTGACTGGGAGTTTGGCCAGGGGGCTGACCAATCACCCACGGCCCCTCCCCACAGCCGGCCCTGCCCCCAATTGGGATGGGGGGACCCCAATTGGGGTGGGCCAGCAGGACCCCGCTTGTGCACCAGGCCTCTAGTGTCACATAATGACCATCTTGCTGGAGTCTCTGTCTCCCTTTCTGGCAAGTAGCCACATTGGGAAACCTCACATGGCAGGGAACTGCACGTTAGCCTTAGGAGCTGAGGGCAGCCTCTAACCAACAGAAACGGAAGAAATGGGAGAAATGAAAGCCCTGCATCACATGCTACCGGAACTGAACTCTGTCAATAAGCTGAGGGGTTGGAAGTGGCCGCTTCCCCAGTAGAGCTTTAGCTGAGTCCCAACCCCAGTTGACACCTTTATTGAAGTCATGTGAGACCCTAGAGAAAGGACCCAACTAAGCAGTGCCTGGATGCCTTACCTACGGGAACTGTCAGATAATGCATGTGTGTTGTTTAAAACCCTACGTTTGTGGTAATTTGTTACGCAACTTTAAAAATCTATTACACCTCCTGAGGAGCAGCTGTGAGATGTAAAGTTGTGGGAAGGGGCTGACAGTTGGAGGAATGCTTCTAATCTCCATGCTCATTCATTTAGTCATTCAGCAAGTATTCATTGAGCACTTACTATGCATGAAGCACTGTTCTAGATACATTGATATACAAAATAAAATCTCTCTCATGAGTCTTACATTCTAGTCAAGGAATATAAACATTAAATTAATAGGTTTATTGTATCATGTTATTGGATGATAAATGCTATCGGAAAGGATAGACAAGGGAGCTGGGAATGCCAGGGAGGTGGATTGAAAATTTTTAGGGAACATCTCATTGAAAAGGTGACACTTGAGTAAAACTTGAAAGAAGTGAGGAAATATTACACCCGGAATTCCACGCATCTGCCATGTGCACAACTTCTAGCATGGATTCAAGGTCTAATTCTGCACTAGGGGGTAATGCGGGGGCTCATAACTGCCCTTTTAAACTTCATTTCCCACCTCTACTCCTCCACTGCCCATGTCCACCCTGCATCCTCACCTCCTAGCCCTCTACCACTCCCCAAACCCACCCATCAAGAATCCTCACTCCTCATTCTGTTCACCTGACAAAAATGCCTTCCCTCCCCATTCACCTCAACAGTCACCTCACCCTGAGGCCTCCTCTGCACCCTACTTCCTGCAGAATGTCAGCCCCTCCTCCACATTCCCTCCAAGTTTGTTTATGATTTTATCGTGAGCTTTCCACTTTCCACACGTGTTACAGCTGGTAGCCTTTTTCTCTTGAAAATATTGTGGGCTCATTGAGCACAGGGACTTGGCTGAATTTCCAGACTCTTGTATATTATAGATGCTATTTGTTGAAAAAAATTTAGTTGGATGTCAGTCTTCTGTGGTTTTCTCTCTCTCTCTCTCTCCCCTCCCCGCCCCACTTGCCCTGACTCCCTTACTATCTGTCTTTCTCTGATCATCTCTTTCTGCCTCTTTAAGTGTCCTCCTCTCTTCCTCAGCCTGTCTGTTTTCCCCTGTAATACACACATGGACACATGCACATGGATACTCACACAGCATATGTAGAAGTTTATTTTGAGCATCTTGAGGACAGGTGAGAAGGAAATGAGGGTAGGATGGGGGAGGATTGGGGTGGAGGGAAAACCCTTTACTTCAAGGAAAAACCTAAATATACAGCTGGCACCTCTTAAATATTAGATTAAAATAACCACACTATTACCCTGCATCCACCTTTGGATGTTCTTAGGGTTTCTTACCTTTATGTTCTTAGGGTTTCTTCGTAGAGGCTCTATTGATGTTTTGGATCAGATAGCTCTATTATGGGTGAATGTCCTGTGTACTGTAGGATGTTTAGCAGCACCTCTGGCTATATATATGTGTGTATATATATATATATATATATAAATATATATATATATAAATATATATATATATACATTTATATATATATTTATATATATATAAATTTTTTATTGATTAAGGTATTACAAATGTGTCTTTATCCCCTCATTGTCCCCTCATCCCCCCAGTCTTGCCCTCACCCTCACCCCCTGTTGTATGCATCCATTGCTTAGGCTTATATGCGTGCATACAAGTCCTTTGGTTGATCTCTTCCCTTTACCCCCACCCTCCCCTATCTTCCCTTTGAGGTTTGATGGTTTGATTGATGCTTCTCTGTCTCTAGATCTGTTTTTGTTCATCGGTTTATGTTGTTCATTATAATCCATAAATGAGTGGGATCATGTGATATTTATCTTTCTCTGACTGGCTTATTTCACTTAGCATAATGCTCTCCAGCTTCATCCATGCTGTTGCAAATGGCAGTTCCCAATGGAGGAGGGGGATTTTGCCCTCAAGGGACATTTGACAAGTCATTTCCAGGCAGTGTCATAGGCATATAATTTCCACAGGGTGCAACAGAGAACACAGTGCCTGGGTTCAGGACAGAACAGCAACCTCAGCCTGTTCTCAGCCTTCCCTGAATCTGGCCCTTTTAGATCTAACACTGACTTTGTGGGGCCTCTGGTAGCTTACGGGCACATTTGTGGGGCCCCTTTGGGGAAGACCTATCTCTAAGTCAGGACACAGAGCTTGGATTTTGGTCCCCATTGCACCAGCTCTACTGGCCTTTCTGTACAGTCTGCAAACTGTACACATGTATACTGTGGCCCTGGACACAACCTTCCCTCTGCTACTAACCAGTGGAGTGGCTACCAGTGAGGTTTTCTTCTAAAACCATGACAGCCCTGTTCTTTTTTTTAAAAAAAAAAATGATATGTTTTTATTGATTTTAGAGAGAGAGGAAGGGAGAGGGAGAAGGAGAGAGATAGGAACATCAATGAGAGAGAAACATCAACATCGATCAACTATCTCCTGCACGTGGCCCATTGGGGATCAAGCTCACAACCTGGGCGTGTGTCCTGACTGGGAATCCAACCAGTGACCCCCTGGTGCATGGGTCGACGCTCAATCACTGAGCCACACTGGCCAGGCAACAGCTATGTTCTTCTCTAACATAACCATAGCTGATGTGTTGCAAATCAAGTGGGGTGAGGTACAAAGAGGCACATTTTTTTTTTTTATTTCTTAAAGAAACAGACTGTCTTTGCCAAATGTAATTCATCCAGTAGTAAAATTTGGCCACCTGTGCAGAAGATCAGCCTAGACTAGAAGGAGCAGGAGGCTACATTGTTGTGAAAATGTAGGTAGAACTCAGAAAACATCTGGGATGGGAATGTACTTGACAGATGACTAGAGAAAGCGATGACCCACACTTACAAACCAGTTTCTGGGACTTTGTGTGACAAGAGTCTCAGGAACTTGCAAAGGGAAATTTGACTGCTCATCTGACCTTAGACAAATCCACCCTGGGAGGATTTATGTAGCTTGATCCTGTCCTTAACAGCAATAGTGGTGTAAGTACTAGCATTTCTACCCGATGCCTAAAATGTTTAGACAAATGAAAGTACTTAGAGGAAGTTTACATCATTTTTCATTTGGTTTGTTACTGAGAGGGTATTTGGACACAGTCTTACTTGTTTTCCAAATTCTACTTTTGAACCAACTTCCTCCCAGTCCTGACTTTCTTCATAGAATTGCACACACATTCAAGACACAGCCTTAGACTCTCAAACAGATAAATCATGCAGCTACATGTCTTTCCTAGAGAGGTGAAAGCATAAGGGCTTTTTAAAATTTATTTTATACCTAAAACATTCTTAAAGTGGTGGCTTCTTGTTTGCAAGCCAGCTGATTTGGTAGCAACCAAAAATTGTGTTTGAGCATATGAAAGACTGCCGGCTTACCTGTGCTAGACACAACAGCATTCAAAGCAAGGACTAAACAATTTAGTGACCACTACATTATTTTAGGATTCTGCATTAACTCTATAATGTTATTGGTATCTATATATATAAAAAGGCAGCTACCGTAAAGGCCGTAATGACCTAACAGCCAGTTGCTATGACGTCCACTGTGGCCAGCGAACTGGCCTGATCAGGGAGTGGGGCGGACGGCCAACCTTGAGGCCCCTCCCCACTGCGAGCCTGCCCCTGATCTGATTCTCCCACCCCGATCAAGAGTGGGGGCTGCTGGCCAAATGTCCCCTCCCACCCCCCCCTACCAGCCCCGCCCCGATCACCCCCCCTCCCCAATAGGGGGCGGTGCTGGCCAGCCAATCTCCTGCAGCCCCTCCCCCAGATCGGTCTCCCCCACCTCAATCAGGGGTAGAGCCAGCTGGCCAACCACCCATGGCTTCTCCCCCAGGCCACTGGCCCCTGATTGGAACCCCCCACCCACCCCATTTGGGGGCGGGGCCAGCTGGCCCACCACACCCACAGCCCCTCCCCATGGCCAGCCCTGCCCCAATCGACCCCCAACCCCAAGCAGGGGTGGGGCCCGCCGGCCAATCACCCGCGGCCCCTCCCCCCAGCTGGCCCGGCCCTGATCAGGGGCCCTGATTGGGCCCTGATCCAGGTGGGCGGTCCGGCCAGCCAACCTCCTGCCATCTCCTCCTCCCGACAGGCCTAGCCCTGATCCACCCCAATTGGGGCCAGGCCAGCCGGACCCCACCTGTGCACGAATTTGTGCACTGGGCCTCTAGTTAATAATAAAAAAAGCAGTCCTGGCCTGGTAGCTCAGTTGGTTAGAGTGTTGTCCCTATACGCCAAGGTTTTGGTTCCATCGTGGGTCAGGGCACATACATGAATCAACAAGTGAATGCATAAATAAGTGGAACAACAAGTTGATATTTCTCTTTCTCTTTCTTTTTGTCTTTCTCATTTTCTCTCTCTCACTCTCTCTGTCTCTCTCTCTGAAATCAATAAATTAAAAGCATGTTTGTCAGAGAAATTTAGTTAACATCTTAAAACTGAAAATGTATGTATGTTGCTTAGATAAATACAAACACTGTAAACACTTAAAAATAAATAAAATAAAATAAAATTTATATTTTTTTTCAATATATATTTTTATTGATTTCAGAGAGGGAGGGAGAGAGAGAGAGATAGAAACATCAATTGTTAATTGATTGCCTCCTGCTCACCCCTACAGCCCCTACACGGGAAAAAGCCCGCAACCCGGGGATGTGCCCTGAGTAAGAATTGAACCATGACCTCCGGTTCATAGGTTGAGACTCAACCACTGAACCATGCCGGCCGGGCCATAATGGCTTTTAAATGTCACTAACAAACACCTTGAGAAAGAAGTGGTTTCTCTTCTTGAGTACGGAGCTCCAAATATGGTGATTAAAAACTTCTATTTAATTACTTATTGCAATTAAAATAAAACAAACACTATGGTAGCAACAGTCTTGCTGACGGAAGCTGCAGTCTGAAATTCAGGCACCTGCATGTCCATAGTCCCACTCACCATGTAAGCCAATGACTAGAGGAAAGAATCAGTTTGCCTCTGATTACATCTGATTGCCATCAGTGATGACAATAAACAAGGCAGAAAGACCAAATGATACTTGTGGGAAGCTCTGAAAAAGGCCTGGGAAACATTCCCAACTGAGGATACACAAGAGAAAAAAAGTCAACTGAGTCACATAGATCAAAGGCAAACTGGTTTAAACTAGTCACCGGAGCAGCACAGATTAAAATAACAAAGGGACATCATTTTATACCTATTAGATTGGTAAATGTTAGAAAGTAGAATAATGCCACATGTTGTGAGCTGTGGGTTATAGGAAACCCCTTGAACAGCTGGTGGGAGAGGGCACTGGTGCCACCATCTTGGAGAGAATCAGGATTTAGTCAAATTGTATATATTCTATGGCCCAGCAATTCCTCTCCTGGTTTGTCTCAAAGAAATCTCATACAGGTTCATAAGAGGTCATGCAAGAGAATATGTATTGCTGTGTTATTTGTGAAGCTGGAGGCAATCTGGGTTCATTACTGGAGTAATGGAATAACTCATGGTGGATGCACACCATGATATGCTATACAGCACTTAGAAGCAGAAGATTAGTCGTAGCATAATATGTATGGATCTTAAAAATACAGTGCTGTGTTTAAAAAGTATGAAATCAGCCTGGCCAGTGTGTCTCAGTGTTGACCTATGAACTAAGAAGTCATGGTTCGATTCCAGGTCAGGACACTTGGTTGGGTTGTGGGCTCAATCCCCAGTGTGGGGTGTGCAGGGGGCAGCTGATCAATGATTCTCTCTCATCATTGATGTTTCTCTCTCTCTCTCTCTCTCTCTCTCTCTCTCTCTCTCTCTCTCTCTCCCTAACTCTCTGAAAGCAGTAAAAATATATTTTTAAGAAGTATGAAACCAGACAATATATTACTATACTACCATTTACGTAATTTAAAACATATGTATATCAAACAATAAAATATACAGTATTTTGTAAGAACCCAAACAAAAAGATCCACATTAAACACATTAGGCTGTTTACATATATAGGGGACAGAGAGAGGAACGAGAATTGGAATTGGGATTCAAGGGAACACATAAATAAATGGGGACTTGCATGCATCTGTGATAGCAGTGTCTAATGAATTAGAAAAGGCAAGGAACAAGGTCTCTCTGGGAACATCCAGAAAGAATGCAGGCCTGCTGACTCTGATTTTAGCCCTTAAAGACCCATTTCAGACTACTGACCTCTGGAACTGTAAGATAATACATGTGTGCTCTTTTAAGCCATTAAGTTTGTGGTAATCTGTTAAAAAAGCAATAGGAAAGCCATACAATAGCAATAATTTATATATTAAAAGAACTAGTGGAAAAGGTATACAACATACATAAACAGGGATTTTAGCAACGAGATGGAAGCTATTCAAACTAGTCAAATGTAAATGTTAAATGAAAAACACAATCTCAAAATAATTACTTTGACATTCTTATCAGCAGAATGGACGTAAAAGAGAAAAGAATTGGTGAACTTTAAGATAGGTGAGAAATTATGCAAACCAAAATACACAGAGGAAAAAGGGTAAAAATGCAAAACATACACCCAAGATCTCTGGGACAATATCAAATGGTCTAACATACATGTCTCTGGATTTGCCAAAAGAAGGCAAAAGAGAATTTGGAAGGGACGGAGGGGGAGAGAGAGAGAGAGAGAGAGAGAGAGAAAGAGAGAGAGAATGAATTTGGGACAGAGGTAATATTTGAAGAAATGATAGCTGAGAATTTTCCAAAGTTAAAAAAAAAAGACCAACCACAGACTGACAGTTGAGAAAACCCAAAGAAAGATTAACACAAGGAAAAAACACTTGCCAGGCACATATGGTCGACCTGCTGAATTTTAAAGATCGGTATAAAGAAAAACATAAAGGAAATCAGAAAAAAGAAAAACAAAACAATAAAACAGAGGAACAAAGATAAAAGTGACAATGCACTTTTCATCAGGAAATATGCAAGCTAGAAACAAGGAAGTGGTATTTTAAAATACTGAAATAAGCCCAGCTGGCATGGCTCAGTGTTTGAAATTGACCTATGAACCAGGAGGTCACCAGGAGATCACAGTTTGATTCCTGGTCAGGGCACATGCCCAGGTTGTGGGCGGCTTGGTCCTCAGTGTGGGGCATGCAGGAGGCAGCTGATCAATGATTCTCTCTCATTATTGATGTTTCTCTCTCTCTCCCTCTCCCTTCCTCTCTGAAACCAATAAAAATATATTAAAAATAAAGTACTGTAATAAAAAATATGTCAACCAAAAATTATTTACCCAGTGGTAATATTGATTTTTAAAAATCTATATTTAAATCTAACCAACTTACTATTTGTTTTGAATCTTATCCCATCTGTTCTTTGTTGTTATTTTTGGCCCTTTCCCTATTTTCTTGTAGATTGAGTACTTTTTACAATTCCATTTTATTGGGTTATTATATTATACTAGAGGCCCAGTGCATGAAATTTGTGTACTGGGGGTCCCTCAGTCTGGCCTGCGCCCTCTTGCAGTCTGGGACGCCTCGCTCCTTACCGCCCGCCTGCTCGCTGCTCTTTAGTGCTGCTGTGGAGGCGGGAGAGGCTCCTGCCACCACCGCTGCGTTCACCAGCCATGAGCTCAGCTTCTGGCTGAGCAGTGCTCCTGTGGGAGTGCACTGACCACCAGAGGCAGCTCCTGCATTGAGCGTCTGCCCCCTGGTGGTCAGTGCACATCATAGCGACCAGTCGTTCTGGTAATTCTGCTGTAACAGTTACTTAGGCTTTTATTATATAGATTAGAGGCCCGGTGCATGAAATTTGTGCATGGGAGGGGGTCCCTCAGCCCGGCCTGCACCTTCTCCAATCCAGGACCCCTTGGGAGATCGGGCCTAAACCGGCAGTCGGACATCCCTTTAGCAATCCAGGACTGCTGGCTCCTAACCGCTCACCTGACTGCCTGCCTGATTAGCCCTAACCACTCTGCCTGCCTGTCTGTGTCCCTAACTACTCCCCTGCCTACATGATCACCCCTAACCACCTCTGTCTGCCAGCCTGGTAGCCCCTAACCACCTGTGCCTCAGCCCCCGCCACCATGGCTTTGTCTGAAGGGATGTCTGGCCTAATTAGCATATTACTGTTTCATTAGTATAGATCAGTGGTTCTCAACCTTCTGGCCCTTTAAATACAGTTCCTCATGTTGTGACAAAACCATAAAATTATTTTCGTTGCTACTTCATAACTGTAATGTTGCTACTGTTATGAATCGTAATGTAAATATCTGATATGCAGGATGGTCTTAGGCGACCCCTGTGAAAAGGTTGTTGGACCGCCAAAGGGGTCGTGACCCACAGGTTGAGAACCACTGGTATAGATGGTTACTGAGCAGTGCATTCTGGGGAACATGGGAAGCGGCCCTATGACTCAGAGACCAGGGACTCGACAGGAAGCTGGGAGGTCTGGTTTCACTCAGCAGAGGATGGGCCTTGGATCATGGGTGAGGCCTGGACTGTGTTTAGATCTGAGGAGCCTCCCTCCTCCAGGCACCACTTGCTCAGTGGCCTCCCACACACACTCCCACCCAGGTTCAAACCCGCAACCTTTCAATGTACAGGATGAAGCTCCAACTAATGAGCCACCCGGCCAGGGCAGTTATTCTTGGCTTTTCTTTTCTTTTTTCTTTTGCTTTTTTATTTTCTTTTATTTTTTACTCTTTTAATTAAATCTTCATTGCTGAATGGTTTACATAGGTCCCCTTTCCCCCCATTAACCTTTTCCAGCCTACTACCCCCTCCCCCCAGGCCCTCACCACCCCATTGTCTATGTCCAGGGGTGATGCATATATGCACATAAGGCCATTGGTTGATCTCTTCCCACCCACCCTCCCTCCCCCGCCTTCCCTCTGAGGTTCCACAGACTGTTCATGTGTCTGTGTCTCTGGGTCTATTTTTGTTCATCAGTGTATTTGGCTCATTAGGTGTTAAAAGTGCTCTGCTTGTGATCACTTGGGTTTTCTAAAGATGAAGTTATAACACGTACAAATCTTTTTTCTTTTTCCAAGTGTACTTGTGGACACATTGGGAATATAGATACCAGAAGTAGAAGTCTGCGAATAAGTTGGGAATAGGATGCTTTTTCTTTCGTGACGTTGTGTACCTGATCCTGTGCTCCTGCTGTGTTAAGAACACCAGGTACTGTGGCTGCAGGGAGGCTCTCATTGGCAACTCATCCACACAGAGCCATGGCCTCCCTCTCCATCAGCCGCAGCTCCCAGGACAGATGCATGCACCCCTCAGCAGAGGTGGGGGCACTTGGCCACTCCCGCAGGCTTGCCCCCTGTCATCACCTGGTGAGGCCCACCTTCCGCATATCACCCTCTTGTTCCTCCTCCCAAGACTTTCCATGCACTTCCTCTCACTCAGCCCCTTCCCTCCTCCCGTCATGTCCGGAGTCCCAGGTGCTGTCCCTGTGAGGTGTGTGACACTCCCTACTGGATCGTTTTATCTTATTCTTCCATGGCGTCCAGGGTTTCTCCTGCCTCGTTTAACTTGGTTTGAATCTGAGTGGAAATGGCTCCATCTTCTATTCCTTTTGTGTCCTTTCCACCCCTAAGTTAATGCCGTGTCCTTGGTATGTGGCTATGAGATGTCTCTGTGACTGAGCTGGGAAACCTTTCGCATTTCTCTTTCCTTTCCGTTCATCTCAGCATAACTGAGCTCCGCGGTTTGTGTGGGGCCAAGTGCCCTGAGAATACAATGCTGAGCCCTCTGAACTCATTTTATTCTTTATTGTATTATTTGATTCCTGGGGTTGAATTAAACATGAAAACAGAAGAAAATATACCCTTAGATATAGAATCTGAGTTATTACCCGGAGATTTCCGTGGGAGTTGACACTGAGGCATGAGACACATGTGTTTATTGGTCAGTTTCCTCAACTATGGAACGAAGGTTGAACCTGCCCCTCGGATCCTTTGGAGGTTGGATAGGATGCATCCAGAGGGATTAACTGGCGGCTCAGAGAGTAAGATTGGAAGTCAACAGACACTTGTTTCCTTTACCCCGACACAGTTAGAAAAAGACAACTCCTTTTATCTTAACACCATGAAAGGCTATGCCTGTGGGCGGAGGTGCAGGGACCAGGGCTGGCCCCTTGCTCCTGCCCCGCCCGCCCTCCCTCCATCCCTGCATCCCTCCATCCCTGCATCCCTGCATCCCTGCATCCCTGCATCCCTGCACTGGCTCAGCTGCCTGGCTCGGCCCCTCCCCCATCGAGGAACCACTCAACTCAGGCTCTGGCCCCGCTCATCCTGCAGGGAGGAGCATGCGCAGTTTCTTGCAGACGTGGAAGCTGTGGAGTAGGGAGGTGGCGGGTTTTCCCAAGGAGGGTGTTTGTGCTTTAAAGCTGATGCGCTCTGTCCACCTCCAAGCAGTGACGGCTGAGGGCCGCTGCAGGCGCTGAAGTCCTTGTTGAAGTCTCTGTTCCGGAGCCTCTCACAGCGGAGAGTCCGTGTCCCGGGAGGCTGCGCAGTGGAGGCGCCATGTTCCCTTCAGAAGAAACTGAGGATCGATTGGAGCCTGCTGGCTGGGGGAGCAACCAGGAGGTCTGCCTTGTGCCCGCTCACCAGTCCCCAGTCCCACTCCGCTGCCACCCAGCCCAGTTCCCCTTGGTTTCCCGTTGATCATCCAGCAATGGGAGCCTGGGGGCAGGGCGGGGGTGGGGGGGTGGGGGGGGGGAGGGAACTAGAGGTGCTTCATGCACTTCCTGTGTTCGGTCGTCCGTTTGGTCATTTTGGACATTACGGACCCTAGCTTTTTATAGAGTAGACTAGAGGCCCGGTGCATGAAATTCATGTGTGTGTGGGGGGGTGTCCCTCAGCCCAGCCTGCACCCGCTCCAATCTGGGACCCTGTGGGATTGGGCCTAAACGGGCAGTCGGACATCCCTCTCACAATCCAGGGCTGCTGGCTCCCAACCGCTTGTCTACCTGCCGGAATGCCCCTAACCACTTCTGCCTGCCAGCTTGATCACCCCCTAACCACTCCCCTGCCAGCCTGATCGATGCCTAACTGCTCCCCTGCCAGCCCAATCGCCCCCTAACTGCCATCCCCTGCTGGCCTGGTTGCCCCCAACTGCCCTCCCCTGTAGGCCTGGGTCCCCCCCAACTGCCATCCCCTGCAGGCTTGGGTCCCCCCAACTGCCCTCCCCTGCCAGCCATCTTGTGGTGACCATCCTGTGTCCACATGGGGCAGTCATCTTGTGTGTTGGAGTGATGGACAATTTGTATATTACCTCTTTATTATATAGTATATTAAATGTAAATAGTTTACACACTCTGACTAAAATGCAAAGGTTGTCAGACTGTATTTTAGAAGTAAGAACTATTTTCTATTAAAAAAAATAAACCAAAAAAACAGCTTCAAATATAGATGGACATAGATGGATTAAAACTAAAAGGATAAGAAAAGATATCACACTAACAATAATCAGAACATTCAACATCATTTAGATATCAGTTCTCTCCAAATTACTCTATACATTCAACATAATCTCAATAAAAATCTCAACAGATTTGCCCTGGCTTGGTGGCCCAGTTAAAGGAATGGGAAATATTTAAATTGGAAGAGAGAGGACTCCACGGGCATATGACCACAACTTGCAAATATCTCAAGTCTGGCAGGAAACAGACATGATCCATGTGAACCCCAATAAGAAAGTAGGATAGAAGCTGAGAGGAACTCACCCTTAAACAGAATAAGACATCTTTTAATTTTTTTTGGGGGGGGAGGGCACATAAAGCATGAACTGTAAAAGAGAAATTACCAATTGGGTTTCTTCATGTTTAAAAATATTTGCTCTTCAAAAGACATTGTTAAAAAAATGAAAAGACAAGCGACAGACTGGGAGGAAAATGTTTGCAAATATATCTGATGAAAGTCTTATAGTCTAAATACATAAAAGACTCTTACAATTTAGTAATAGGAAGACAAGTCAATTAAAGAAATGCATAAAAGGTTTGAATAGACACTTCACCAATGATATATGAATGGCGAATAAGCACATAAAAAAGTGCTCAACATCATCAGTCATCATTAAAACAACAATGAGATATCATTCCATACCCACTAGAATGGTTATAATGTAAAGGACTGACCACACCAAGTGTTAGTAAGGATGTGTGACAACAGCATTTCTCAGGCATTGCTGCTGGGAATACTAACTAGTACAGCCACTTTAGGAAGCAGTTTGACAACTTCTTATGGAGTTAAACACACACATACCCTATGACCCAGCAATTCCGCTCCCAGGTGTTTACCCAAGAGAAGAACATACGTCCATATCAAGGTACTTAATTTTTGTGTATATTACCATTTCTCAACTAAACATGTAACCATTATATATAATAAGACATCTTTTAAAAAATCTCTAGTTCCTTAAAATTGCAAACAATGTGTACATTTTATATCATTCATATTAAAATAAAAAAAATTAACAAGTAATAGAATGGTGGCAAATTTAAATTAGGATTTCTCCGCCCCCAAACCTATAAAGTCTAGGTAATCCAAGTCTTGATTTAAAGGTATACTGAATGGCATATGTGAAAATTATATTTTTGTTTTAACACATTAAATAAAATGAATTTTAAAAACCATATGTCCACATAAAGACCAGCTATGTATGGACATATGGTTTTTCCCGACAATATTGCAAGGAACACTGTTGAACATAACTCCTGGAGCCAGTGTGGCAGTTTCTCTAGGGCCATCGCTGTGGCTGTGAAGGCTGAGTCACTGAGTGTGTGCTTCTCCTTTACTAGACACCCCACATTTACTTTTATGCCTCCTGATCACGCTAAGCCTGTGGTCAACTGACTTTATCATATAAATGCCTATCAAGCAAGGTCTCCCTCAACATGTTCTACTTTTAAAAAGCCAAAATTATACTCCTTGAATGTCTCCTATAAGCAAGACACTGTGCTAGGCACTATGGACATACAGAAAAATAGTAGGTCCTTCACCTTCAAGGAACTTAAGATAAACTAAGGTAAATCGAGAGCCGGGCTGGGTCTGTAGATGGAGCCTCCTCATTGATGCGCCTAATAACTTATGCAAACCCATTGAGGAGGTGCAGGCCCTGCTACTTGGGAAGGGAGCAGAGAGCCTCTGTTCCTCCTGTTGGTCAGATAGCCACTCTTCCTGAGCAGTGCCAGCCACAACCCTTAGACACGGTGGTGAAGGTCGGAGTGAACACATTTGGCCTCACTGGGCGCCTGGTCACCAGGGCTGCTTTAACTCTGGCAAAGTGGATATTGCCGCCATCAGTGACTCCTTTATTGACTTCAACTACATGATCTACATGTTTCAGTAGGACTCCACTCATGGCAAGTTCAAAAGTACAGTCAAGGCTGAGAACGGGAAGCTTGTCATCAATGGAAAGTCCATCTCCATCTTCCAGGAGCGAGATCCTGCCAACATCAAATGGGGTAATGCTGGTGCTGAGTATGTTGTGGAGTCCACCGGTGTCTTCACTACCATGGAGAAGGCTGGGGCTCATTTGAAGGGCAGAGCCAAGAGGGTCATCATCTCTGCCCCTTCTACAGATGCCCCAATGTTTGCGATGGGTGTGCACCATGACAAGTATGACAAGTCCCTCAGGATTGTCAGCAATGCCTCCCGCACCACCAACTGCTTGGCCCCCCTGGCCAAGGCCATCCATGACAACTTTGGCATCGTGGAGGGACTCATGACCACAGTCCATGCCATCCCTGCCACCCAGAAGACTGTGGATATCCCCTCTGGGTAGCTGTGACGTGATGGTCAAGGGGCTGCCTGAACATCATTCCTGCTTCTACTGGCGCTGCCAAGGCTGTGGGCAAGGGCATCCTGAGTTAACTGGAAAGCTCACTGGCATGGTCTTCCGTGTCCCCACCCACAGTGTGTTGGTTGCAGATCTGACCTGCTGCCTGGAAAAAGCTGCCAAATATGATGATGTGAAGAATGTAGTGAAACAGGCATCAGAGGGCCCCCTCAAGGGCATCCTGGGCTATACTGAGGACCACGCTGTCTCCTGCAACTTTAACAGTGACACCCACTCCACCTTTCATGCTGGGACTGGCATTGCCCTCAATGGCCACTTTGTCAAGCTCATTTCCTGGTATGACAATGACTTTGGCTATAGCAACAGGATGTTGGACCTTATGGTCCACAAGGCCTCCAAGGAGTAAGAGCCCCCTGGACCACCAGCCCCAGCGAGAGGAAAAGAGGCCCTCAGCTGCTGCAGAGTCCTTGCCCCAAGTCAATCCCCAATGCACTGAGAATCTCCTGACCACCGTTTCCATCCCAGACCCCCTGGAGAAGGGGAGGGGCTTAGGGAGTCCTACCTTGTTGTGCATCATCAATAAAGGTCACTGTACCCAGCCAAAACAGAAACAAAACTTCCCTGGGAGGCCAAGAGGGCACCTGCCATCGTCCCATCAGAGAGAAGAAGGAGCTGAGGCACAAAGGGGGAAGTGAATTGTATCACATTATAAGGCCAGAAATGGCAGAGCCCAAGCTAGAACTTAGGTCGCCTGACTCCAAATCAGTGTCTTTCCCCAAATATCACTGACTCCCCACAGCTAGAAAAATGGGGAGGCTTCTCAATCTGTCCTCATGTCAGACTGAAAGATAGACACATTATCAACAAAAGTTCACAATATTAAGTCTGGGCTCCTAACTTCCATGGCTGGCAAAATGCCCCTGATAACCAGGCCACAAACTCTCTTAGGCTCGGGTACTCACAATACCCATCTGTGGTTTGGAAGTATCTATTTTCTAGAAAGCACAGCCATAACTACGTTTATAAAACTAGGGTACAGACAGCTGAAACTACTCACGGATCCTCAAAATGTGTCTCCCCTTTCCCACTCTCAAACCTTCGCTCAGTTTCCTCTCTTGAGCTCTCACCTCCATTCCTGCCTATCAAATCTTACCCAGACCTGAGCAGCCAGCACAATAATGAAGAAGAACAAAGTCAGAGGATGGACACTGTCCAACTTCAGGACTTACCACATAGCTGCAATAATCAAGACAGTGTGGTATTGGTGAAAGAACAGACACATAGATAAATGGAACAGAGTGTGGAACCCAGAAGTATTCTCACACTTAAGTCTGTAGTCCATTTCAAGTTGAATTTTGTGTACGGTTTAAGATTAGGGTGCCGATTTCATTGTTTTGCATGTGCTTATCCAGTTTTTCCAACACCATTTATTGAAAAGACTGCTCTTACTCCATTGTGTATTCTTGGTGTCCTTGTCAAAGATTAGTGGAATACATGCGCATGGGCTTATTGCTGGGCTTCCTGTTCTGTTTCCTTTGTCTATGTGCCTATTTTTATGCCAATACCATATTGTTTTGTTTACTAAACCTTTGTCATATAGTTTGAGTTCACTACCAACAAAGAAAATACATTAAAAATTCAGGAATATTTTGTCTTATTCCCTTTCCCTGACACTTTAAAGATGATCTTCGAGATCAATATGAGCTGAGTAATAGCCTATTCTCATGGCACAATCTAGCTTTTCAATGGTGGTGAAACATACCAATGAAGTCATTCTCTTGGGAGGAAAATGTTGGTTTTTGAGAGAAAAACAAAGGAGAAATGTGGCAACAACTTGTACTCATGGAAGATCCTTTTTTCAGAGGTTCATTGAAACACACAAAAAAACCCAGATGCCTTTAAATGGTTATTGTGCTTCAAAATGTTGGCTTGTTACATCCAAGGACCCTCCCTGTGTTCCCGTAAAACAATTTCTCCCAAGAGAGGTAGCCGAGTCTTAATGAGGTGAGCAAGAAGACTGTTTGATTAGACCAGTACTTCCTAAAACACCCATCATATGCCTTATGTTCAGTTCACGGGGGCACATGCACTTAGGGTGGGTCGCCATGTTGTTTTGTCCTCGAGATGCTCATACTCAAGCCGTAGAGAGAGCTAGTGCTTAGCTGGGTTATTAAAAGCAACATTTTCATTAAACACTTCAGTCTGCCATTACACAGATCTTCACACTGTGTGACAGCATCAGCATGTATCCCCCAAGAATGCCCAGCTAGGACAGTATGTCCAGGGAGGACCTCTAGGTCATTTTACAGTCAAGCAATGGATTGTGCGGAATATTCCTCCCAGTGGGGAGAGGGAGGGCTGCGACGTGCCGTATTTGTGGACCCGTGGGCCACCTTGGGCTTTATGTGGAACCATTCATCTCCGTTCTCCAGCTGAAGACACTGAGGGCTGCACGTTACTGGGGACACATGCAGCACCGGTACTGCATACCCAGCCCCGGCTGAGGGCTGCCATCTGGTCTGGGTGAAGAAAAACCTGAGGTGCTTAGAGACAAGCAGTTGACCTGTCTGCCCATCCCAAAGGCCCAGTCAGAGAGCTCATGGATGTTGGTTTGGCACTGTATCAGTGGCAGAGGAACTGCTTCCCCGGCTCACAGGTAATGCTCACTTCTGGGTCTTTTTGTGTTGCTTTGAGGCCCTGGCCTCGTTGAAACATTTCAGCCCAGGCACAGCTTTCTTTCTTTTTCTTTTTTTAAAAAATCTTTATTGTTCAGATTATTACAGTTGTTCTCTTTTCCCCCATAACTCCCCTCCACCTGGTTCCCACTCCACCCTCTGCCCTTACCCGCCCCCCACTGTCCTCATCCATAGGTGTACGATTTTTGTCCAGTCTCTTCCCGCTCCCCCCACACCCTTTTCCCCCTGAGAATTGTCAGTCCACTCCCTTTTTATGCCTCTGATTCTATTATATTCACCAGTTTATTCTGTTCATCAGATTTTTTATTCACTTGATTTTTAGATTCACTTGTTGATAGATGTGTATTTGTTGTTCATAATTTGTATCTTTACCTTTCTTCTTCTTCCTCTTCTTAAAGGATACCTTTCAGCATTTCCTATAATACTGGTTTGGTGGTGATGAACTCCTTTAGCTTTTTCTTATCTGTGAAGCTCTTTATCTGACCTTCAATTCTGAATGATAGCTTTGCTGGGTAAAGTAATCTTGGTTGTAGGTTCTTGCTATTCATCACTTTGAATATTTCTTGCCACTCCCTTCTGGCCTGCAAAGTCTCTGTTGAGAAATCAGCTGACAGTCGTATGGGCATTCCCTTGTAGGTAACTGACTGTTTTTCTCTTGCTACTTGTAAGATTCTCTCTTTGTCTTTTCAGGCACAGCTTTCTTTTTAACTCCATGTCTTTTGCTGAGGAAGACGCTCTCCATTGAGAAGAGGCAGCCAGATGCAGTGTGGGAGCAGAAACTTGGGGGTGAGAAGGCTCAGGGTTCTAGTCGCATCTCAGCAAGGTAGTGAACCTCCTTAAACCTCAGTGTCCTCACCTGCATGCAGAACAAACCTTTCTCTCTTCCAGCTGAAAACAGGTTGTGACTAGAAAACTAAAGATTATAGAATTGTCTTTTGGAAGCCACTCTAAAAATCAGGCCTCCACCCCCTAGCTGGTTTGGCTCAGTGGATAGAGCATTGGCCCGCGAACTAAAGAGTCCTAGGTTCAATTCTGGCCAAGGGCATGTACCTCAGTTGCAGGTTCCCCGGCCTTAGTCTGGGGGTGTGCAGGAGGCAACCAATTTATGTGTCTCTCTCACATCGATGTTTCTCTGTCTCTCCCTCTCCCTTCCACTCTCTCTAAAAATCATCCTCAGCTGAGGATTAATAAAAAATTTTAAAAATAAATCAGACCTTTATGAGAAAACATGAAGAAGAACACCAGGGAGAGAGAACCAGGCAAGCCAGACTGGGGGCTTTCCTGTGAGCCCCGGCCCAAGATGGCTCTTATGGGACACCTGGGCCTTCCTTACAGAATGTCCATATCTGCAGAGATTAATACGCTGAATAACAATGGTTGTGGGTGGCACTTTACAATTCACACACCCTCCTGTGCTCCCCAGACTGCACAGGCTTTAGTTGCTCCCGGAAGCGTCATCTCTTGTGGAAAGAATTTATACCCAGCCTTGCCACCCAGCAGCTCCTCAGATCCCAAGGTACTTGACTCCCCTTAAGAGCACAGCGCTGGAAGGTCCTCCCCTCACCCACTCACACCTCACCGCCCTGCTGCCTCTGCTCAGGGGCCTGGTGGGCCCAGCTTCCTTGCCTGTCGGGAGCAGCACCTTCAAGAGGGCCAGCCCGGGGCTGCCACTTCTGCTCAGAGCCGGTTGGCCCGCCGGTCACAATGCCTTTTAAGCAGAAGTTAAAGCCTTTCCTTCCGTGGCACCTTGCCTGACGTTGGAGAAGAGCGCCCTCTAGTGTGGGTTTTTGGTAGAGACGAAACAGCTTCCTCCAGCCTGAGTGAGGCTCTGGGAGGATCTGAACCGCTGGGAGGGGAGGAGGAGCCAGGAGCAGAGTAACTGGGTGTAGCAGAGAAGTGGGGAGGACGGACTGGGGACTCTTGAGCTCCAGGAAGTCCCTCCATACACACTTAGCCTCTCAGGCCTGCTCATGGCGGAACACATTTGTCCCAGACCCTCCTCTCTTGTAACACCCAAACTTCAGCCTACCCCTGACACCTGGCCACAACAAGCTCACCTGCCTCTGTGACTGAAGAAGGGAAAGGTGGAAAAGGCATCGAGCAGTGTGTCTGAGTAGGAACACGGCCGCCCAGTTGTCCGTTAATAGCACCAATCCTTGGGTGGCCTCCTTCTGTGCCTTCGTGGTCCTGCAATGACCATCAGATCAGTCCTGTTTTCTGCAGGCTGGGGGCGGGGAGAGTTTAGCAGTGTGTGAGTAGATAGATGTTGGGTGACATGCCCTACGAGGGTGTCAGGCAGCAGGACTGCCTGGTAACTATGCTTTGTAGAGCCACACAATCTTCATCTATACCACCCCATTTTTTGAGCGGGACAATCCACATTTTAAAAAATCTTCAGTAAGGTGTTACACAATTCAGATTAAAGCCCCCCTCCTTCTTTCCCTTTTAAACAGATGGCCTTGCTAAGCCCCTCCCATAAGGGATTTTATAGCTGCCGCCAGCCACAGAACAGGATGTCCTGGCACTTAGGGAAATGAAGTCGTAGAGGCTGTACCATCAGTACTGTACCCGTTAATTCCCAGACTTGCAAATACATTCAGAATCTCTTTTGTTGCTGTTGTTTCCTATGAATTATATCCTATCTTCAGCTCTATGTGACTTTATTGAGTTTAATCAGACCCTAAGCTGCTGCACCTACATGGTCAAATTGAATGTTATCCTATATAAAAAAAGGCTAATATGCAAATTATCCCTTCAAGAGTTCAACCAACCGGGAGTTCAACCGCCCACTATGATGTGCACTGACCACCAGTTGGGCGGCGCAGAATGAAGAAAGACCCCAGTCAGCAGCTGGCAGCCAACAGCTGGGGGAAGGAAGGCCCTGGTCATCCCTGATCACCAGCCAGGCCTAGGACCCTACCCATGCATGAATTTCGTACACCAGGCCTCTAGATTGTATGTAATTTTCACCAAGTCTATTTCCAGTTACAGGCAGGGTGACCACCCATCCGGGTTCACCGGGTTCAAGCATGCACCCAGTTTACATCTGTCACGCTGGCATAATTATTAATGGTGGTCCTTTTACTCTGAAAAGGGTCCCATTTAGACAATCAATTACACTGTCACCCTAATCACAGATGATTTATGTAAGAAAAGATTTAGGTGTAAGGATTTGTAGGAAGTGAGAGATAACATTACAGGAATTTGAAATTTAAATGGTTATTATATTCTTGGCCTAAATAGCTCTAAGCTTCCTGGCCACTGGAACAGAAGGAAAACATGAAGGTTAAGAAGTTCATTTTATCTTGTAAAATGATGTATATGCTATCATCTGGAGGAACATATTTGTCAGAAACTAAATCGGAGGAGGAATTTTTCACATAAACTGTTGTATAAGGGACTGTATGTGATGTCCTCCGTGATAGTTTTAGCAGAATTTCCTATGTGGTCATTTAAAATAAAAATTGGTTCTCAAAAATGATAGTGCTTTTCCAATTCTCTTTCAGTCTCTGTGGAAAAAAAAAATGGGTAGGGAATAAAAATTAACTCACAAGGATAAACTCAGATATGTGTGCAAAGTGCCAAGTAAACTATAAATATCAAAACATTGTCATTTTTACTCTTATTATCTTATTATCCCAAACTGTCCTTTTATTGATGGGGAAACCTAGGCGGGGGGAGAGAGAGAGAGAGAGAGCGAGCGAGCACGCACTAGTTTTTGGCAAAACTGGGGTTAAGACTCCTGTTTAACCTTAAATGCCAATAAAATCTCACATGGCTATTCATCAAGACACTTTGAGAGTCTGTCAGGCCACTTGTGGGGTTGGGGCTGAGGCGGGCAGGGAGATGATGCAGAAAGGAATTCAGGGACCTTGGACAGTAATGAGTGTGGCAGCCCAGATGCAGAGGCTAGAAATGCTGTTTTAAGTCATTATCCTAAAAAATATTATGAACATAACTTTCTTTTAGCAAAATAAAAGTTCCATGGTGTTTGCATGAGTCACTCCCAGGTGAAAACAATAAGGCATCTGTTTTTTGTAAGTTAAGAAGAAGGCTTTCTCAGTCTGGTTTCAGGGACATAGCCCTTTGGGTTCGTCCTAGCAGGGGGTTTTCCAGCCTTATAGCACAACCTTCTTCAGGACAGTGGGTCTCAAAGTGTGGTCCCAGACCAGCAGCAGCAGCAGCAGCACCCAGAAACTTGTTAGACATGCAAATTCCCAGGCCCCACTCCAGACCCACTGAGTCAGGAACTGGGGGTGATTCTGTTGCACACTGTGGCTTGAGAACCACGGCTCCAGGCTGACTTCAAGGAGAAGAGAGAAGCAAAGTCATGGCAGTTCTCCCCTGGCTGCTCTCCCCCACCCACCAGGCAGGTTGTCCTTCCCGACTCCTCATAACCATTCCTTTCTCAGGCGTGGCCGATGCGACTTGCTCAAAGCTGAAGAAGTGCTTAGTCTTTGTTTGAGGGTTTGCCTCACCCGTACCACCTTTGGGGGTAATAAAACGACCTTTACCGAGCACTTCATATGTGCCAGGTTCAAGAGCACTACAATCTGATGATGGCCCAGGTCAGTTTAGTTTTAAGGAAAAAACATGTATTTCTTCAGCCTCTGATATATTTGGCTGATTTCCAGCTGGAATAAACTAAGAAGGATCCCATTTAATTTTTGAAGGGTAATCAGGAAAGGGAACACCATGACAGTCCAGAATGCAGAATTCTGTAGAAACCGCTGTTCCCTTCTACAACGAGCTTTTCACATTCACAAATGGGTCTCGGCAGAAATAGTTCATCTGAGCCTGAAAGAATATTGATTCGCTTTCAAGGCAGAGTGAGTCTAACGGTTTTGCCTGCTATTTTTACCCTGTCATTTCAACAGACCAGTGTTGTGGGTTCAGACTTATCAAAGGGGAAAGAACTCTTAACCCTCTCCTCTTTGGAGGGCTGTTCTTGACGGGTTGTAAACTAAAAAGGAAATGAGAAGGATTTTCTGGCTGTGTGGACCTGGGATTGCCCTGCTCTGCATCTTTCTTCCCAGTGGAGCTTTCTGGATACTCAAGGCACTGCTCCCCAAGCTTTATTCTGTATGCAACATGCTGCCAAAGGACCGGAATTCACTCAGCGAGGTGGAGGGGAGGCTGAAACCTGGGAGGGTGGATCTGAGTTCCTGTGATGCTGGGCAGGAGGGTATGCCCTGGAGAGCTGACTTCTACCCCACGACCAGACCAGTCAGCACAACCCATCTGAGCTCTGGGTGCAAGCTGCCTTGGCCAATAGTGAGCGGGGAAAGACTCTTAAGAACAGGGGGCCCGGCCGGCATGGCTCAGTGGTTGAGTGTGGACCTATGAACCAGGTCTCCACTCGATTCCTGGTCAGGGCACATGCCTGGGGTTTCAGGCTAGATCCCCAGTGTGGGGAGTGCAGGAGGCAGCCAATGGGTTATTTTCTCTTATCATCTCTCTCGCTCTCTCCCTTCCTCTCTGAAGTCAATTTAAAAAATATATTTAAAAAAAGAATAGGGGGGAGAGTAGCAGATGGAGACAAGTGAAGAGAGTCAAGAACAGAAGTGTCCTTTCCTCTAGAACACTGGCTCTCAGCCTTGCCCTGCACATTACAATCCTGTGGGGAGCTTAAAATTTTCTGACCACCAGGCCATACCCCGGACCAACTGAATCAGAACCTTTGGGTGTGGTACCCAGGCATCAGCACTTTTAAAATCTCCCTGGGTGGTTCCCATGTGCAGCCAGGGTTGAGAACCACCTTTTCAGCATTTACTTCCTCCAGCAACTGTTGCTTTCTTGCCTCCTATCCGGAGGACCATGTGTCAGAACCCCTTCACGTTTGTCTCAGCTTGTATTTTCTTCATTTGTCTGGCCTTTGAGGACTGTGTGTAGAATCAGGGGCATCTTATCTAAGTGAAAATTAGCTGGACTTCTTTTGTTCAGGACTCCTTATTTCTCTTTGAATCTTACATCTTTATCAAACACTGAGATGGAGTCCCAGAAGAAATAATTGGTTTTATTATCCTATATAATAAAACCCTAATATGCAAATTGACCAAACAGCAGAATGACCTGTCGCTATGACTTGCACTGGCCACCACGGGGCAGATGCTCAATGCAGGAGCTGCCCCCTGGTGGTCAGTGCGCTCCCACAGGGGGAGCGCTGCTCAGCCAGAAGCTGGGCTTATGGCTGGCGAGTGCAATGGCGATGACGGGAGCCTCTCCCGCCTCTGCTGCAGGCAGGCGGTAAGGAGCGAGGGATCCTGGACTGTGAGATCCCTGGACTATGAGAGGGCACAGGCTGGGCTGAGGGACCCCCCCTCCCAGTGCACTAATTTTGTGCACAGGACCTCTAGTATAATTTTAATATATAGAGTCAGGTCCGTCATGTCTGAAATGTTCAGACGGACAACTGAACACCAGGCTAGGGTCACAGCCAGCACGGCGGAAGTCAGTCCTGGGTCCCAGCGGTGCAGTGGGAGGGAGCTGTGGGGACAGAGCCAAGCCGCCATTGGACTGGCCTCTGGGTCCCTCCCCCCTGGCCCGCAGGCCCAGGGCTGGACCCTACCCGAGGGGTCCAGGATTGGAGATGGTACAGACTGGGCTGAGAGATGCCCCCCCCCACCCCCCGAGTGCATGAATTTTTGTGAACTGGGCCTCTGGTAATAAAATATAAAGACAGATCTATCATTTGATTTTGCACTTCCTGGTCACTTCTGGTTGAGTCTGATGAACATTTGAGCCTCTCTACAGTAGGACAGTGCTTCCTGGCAGTAATTAAAGAAAAGAGGAGTCTCAAGAATAGGACATACTCCCAATGTTTCACTGGACAAACATGATGCCCCCTATCAAATGTGCATCACTATGACCCCTCTAAACAGCCATAGAGTCTGTTAACTTATGACCACAGGGATCTACCTTCCTCTACCTACTGGGCAGTATGACGTCTTTTCTTATTTACAAGCTCCCTCCTTTCCTGACTACAAACCCATTCTTGGGAGGGGTCTTGGGTTGAACTTGTACATAAAAGAAAGCCTATGATTTTGGAGTCTTAAGGAACTTTGGTGTGATGTTCACCAACTTTTGCCACACTCTCCTCCCTCTTTCTTGCAATGCAGCTCTTCTAAACATTAAAAGCCTTTTAAAAATTCTGAAACAGTTTATCCTGCTCCCTCCCTCAAGCCCCATCCCCCTCACATACTTTAGTTCGTCATACTTTTGGCAGGATATGGAGCATCATGCACCTTGAGAAAAGCAGAAATATATTACAGGCCGAGTACCAAATAAGCATATGGTACACTCTCATCCTCCTTTACTCCTCTCTGCTGCTTGGGCCACCTCAGCTAAGCACCCTCCCCAAGCTGTTTTCAATGAAAATGTGCTGTTTCATTTCAGTGAGGGACTCGACACTGGACCCTGGGTACCCAATGGGGATTGGTACCAGAACCCCCAGTGGGTACCATTATCCAAGGATGCTAAAGTTCCTTATATACAATGGCGAAGTATTTGCACATAGTCTCCACTGGCATGCAGACTACAGCGGGATATGCCTACACATCACTTCATTCACATGAGTTCAATGTGGTGCGCAGTGTGGGGCAAATTCATGTTTTGCTTTTGGGAACTTTCTAGGATTTGAAAAATATATCTTCCATCTGTAGTTAGTTGAACCCATGGATGTAAAACCTGAGAACACGGAGGGAAAACTGTATTTTGAACCTGTTAAATGTCTATTTATTTAACCTTGGTGTTACTCTTCTAAAACTTTAATATCTTTCCATAAAAGTTGGGTTTTCCTATTCCTATTTCCTATTTCCTACAGTAGAGGGACTTACGCCTCAGTCCCAGGGCAGGAAGAAAGCCTCTCCTTCTCTCACAACAGGTTACACAGTTTAGATCCCTGCCTCAGCCCCATTCCCCAGAAAACAGAGCCTGAGGCAAAGCTCCTGTACTAGATCTTTACTGCCAGGAGGGGTTGAGTTCCAGGAAAATGTGAATGAGGGGGAAGAGGGAAGTGAGGAAGCAAAGCAAATAAATCCAAGTTACCTCATTACCAAACAGGCCATTGCTTCTTAAGAAAACACAGCTGGTTACTCAGGGAATGGGAGTTGATCCAGGGGACTGGGGTCTGAGACTGGCTAAGTCAGATCTAACTCCCTGCCTGGATGCCAGGAGATGAGGCAAACTCTAGGGTAGCTCCTGGAAGCCTGGAAAAGTGATACAGCCAGTGCTGAGAGCTGGGGTGGAAATGCCTGAGTTGCTCTGGCAGATGGAAGTGAAGGAATATGTAGAATATAAGGCCAGAAGATCCACCAGGGGAGTAAGTTCCACTGGGGGAGGAGGGGGAGGGGTATGGCGTTAGAGCAAGAGGGTGAGAGGATATGAAGTGTTTATCTTATTTGAGTAGTAATCTTTATTTTCTAAAATGTCTAGATTAGAATAAGCTGCCAGTATTACAGTGAGCAAGTCATCAAGAGTTTCCTGGGTGCAGAGTGCAGATTCTACAAGAAGATGGACCACCTTCAGAGTGTCCCAAGCCCTAAGGAATGAAGAGCAGGAACAGTCAGCTCTTTGCAGGAGTGTGAGGTGGTAGGGGGAGAGGACATGCCCTAGTGTCAATTCAGGGAACATTTGCGCAGCATCGCCTATGCACTATGCCAGGCACGGGGGGTACAGAAATCAATCCATTCTGGTCCCTGAGGTCCAGGAGCTCCCAGGCCAGTGATCAGGAACTAGCCCTGGAGGACTCTGTGCCTGGGTGGAGAGCATCTCTTTGGGCCTCTCTCAGAATTGGGGATGTTGGTATTTACTCACTGCTGGAGCAGGGCTGGCTTTGAGTTGTTTTCCTAGTAGCAGAAAAATCCTCTGATCCACTGCCCACATGGGTGAGGCTAGGCAAGGTCAGGGTCCAAGCTCTCCCAGAGCCTGCAGGGCTTGCACCGCCAACTGTGTGTGAGCCAGCAGTTAGAGGGGCTCCCACTGCCCAGGCTGGCAGTCTTCTAGGGAAGTCCCTGCAGAAAACACACAACAGTGTGTGATATATTTTCTCCTGGGTTTCTGTAGGGTCCCTCTAACCTTGGGAATGAAGGAGAAAACCCAGCAGCAACTGGCTGAGCACTATTCCAGCAAGGAATAGTGCTGGAAAGGAAACTCTAGGGTGCATGGCTGTGTTGGCCATGGCCTCGTACACTGCCTGCACCTGACAGCTTCCTGTTGCTGTCATTGATTGAAGCTGGGTTGTTATTGGCTGCCTCTAAGAACTTTTACTCAGTGCCTTTTTGTTATTGTTTTAATTATGAAAGTACTACATGCTCTGACAACAAATTCTAACTGACAGAGGTGTAAAGTAAAAGCTGCCTCCAGCAACCCCTGCTCTTACTAACCAGAGGTTAATAGCTTCTTATACTTCCTCATGAAAGATTTCTTAGCAAACATAAGCATAACACACAGTAAGTCATACTATACATAAGATCCTTAACTTGTTTTTTCACTATATCTATATCTATATCTATCTATCTATCTATCTATCTATCTATCTATCTATCTATCTATAGTGCAGAAGTCTGAGGATGTGAGAATTCTAAATTTGAAACTGGACTTTCAGGGTGCGATATATTTAAGGTAAAAGAAAAGAACATATTTTATTTAACAGTTTGCTTGATTTATGACCTTTAAATATTTAATTATTTAACATTTTCTGCTTTCAAATTTATCCATTATTTTCCTTCTTTTCTCTACTTTCTTCTCTTTCTCTCTTTTAATGGATGTTGTTTACATGCTATTTATATGTTTTTCTAAAACCTATTATATTCACTATATAATATATATATCTGTCACACCAGCCTATCCTGTTTAATGGCAGCAATAAATATTTCATTCAATTAGTGTACCATAGTTTAGTTTCCCATTCACTGTTTGATATTTAGATTGTTTGCAGCTTTTTAAAAAATGTTTTTATTAATGTTTTTAGAGAGAGAGGGAGAGGGATAGAGAGATAGAAACATGTATGAGAAGTATCATTGACTAGAGTCCCGGTGCACGGGATTTGTGCACTGGTGGGGGGTGTGGCCTGCAGGGATTGGCCTCTGTGGGAGTGCCGTTCATTCTAGTCAGCTGAGCGGCTGAGAACCCGCCCTCTGAGCGGCTGCTCCCGCTGCGGGAGCGCACTGACCACCAGAGAGCAGCTCCTGCATTGAACATCTGCCCTCTGGTAGTCAGTGTGTGTCATAGTGACTGGTCAACCAGTCATTCTGGTCATTCTGCCATTCGGTCACTGGGCTTTTATTATATAGGATTGGTTGCCTCCAGTATACCCCCTACTGGGAATTGAGCCTGCAACTAGGGCATGTGCCCTGATTTGTAGTGTTATAGTAAACATACCATCAGGCACTTCTACAGTAAATCTAGATGATATATTACTAGAAGTTGAACTTCCAGGTTGAATTTTGAAAAATATTGCCAAATTGCTTCCCCTCAAAATTTATTTGAAACAACTAGTGTATGAACCTGCCTATTTCCCCATGTCTAGTACTTCCCTGGGACCAGGGCCAGAGGGGCCCCTGCCATGGGTCCCAAGCTGTAGGAAGCTCCATTCTGGCTCACCTCTGGGTATGTCCTTCCCACAGAGCATGGGCTCTATGAGGTCAAGGGGATATGTCCACCTAGAGCCTGCATCCTTCCCCTTCTTGACCATGCCCTGGGGTTCTGGAATCCCAGAATTTCCTTCCCAGAGAACCCTAGAACTACTTCTAGGGTCTGCATAGGCCTCTTCCCAGATGTATCTTCCAGAATATGTATGGCTGGTACTCTCATCCCTATGCCCTAAGGTGGCCAAGAGGTGACTATGCATGGAAAGTAGATAGGGCTTGGATGTGTGGGCTGGGGTGTATACACACACACATACACACACACACACACACAGGCATAAGGCTCCTCACAGTGGGGTATGGACCTGGGTGGGAAAAGAAGGGGTAGGCTATGGACTAGGGCCTGGGAGCCTTTAGCCAGTTGGTACCACAGTTGGGGAGGGGGAAGGGTGTCGGGCTCTTTTCTGGCTCTCCACCATGGCTTCTGGGTGTATGTCCTGATCACAGCTCTGCGGAACTTGAAAGGGCAGTTCCGAAAGTGGAGGAGTCAGGAGGGCATCGTGCTGGATAAAAATGATGGGACATCAGAACTGCAGGCAACCTTCAGTGTCACCCCAACCTGCCTGTCCTGGGCACGCAGAGTTGGAGGCTCCAGGAGGAGAGGTGTCAAGATCACACAGCGGGACAGGGGCAGAACTAGGGGCCAGTTTTTTGACTCAGAAGTATTCAGATCTGCAGAACTGCTAATTTCTAATTAGACTAGGAGTACTTCACAGCTTCGTCATTTTGACGCAGGCTGCAATTGAAGAGCTGGCCCTTCAGAGAACCGTGAGCTGAGAATTTCTCCAGTTTCAAAGTCAGCAGCCAGACCGTGGGAAGGAGGAGAAGGGTTTAAGGCGGGGCTGAGATGGCTTTGTCAGACTCTGAACTAGTCCAGTCCTTCAGCTGGCCCTCTCTCCTGGGAGTCTCTGATGCATCCTTCCTCTGAGAGCTTATTAGTAATGCCCTGGAGGGCAGGGCAGCTGGGAAAGAAAAGGAGCAAAATCTCAAACCAAACAAATGAATTCCTCCTCAGCAGCTTGGGAAAGATCTGGTGAGAACAAGGCCTGGCAGATGGACTGAGATGCTTCTTTGGAATTCAGGAGATATGCTTCCTAGCCCCTACCCCCACCCATTCTTCAGCCTCATCTTTTCAGACTCTCTTCGTTTCTACAAGCTCCTCCTTCTAGTTTGGGCACTGGCTTGGGCCACAGCTTGCCTCCTGTCCACAGCCTGCACCCCCATTCTGAGTCACGGCCTATTGAAGTGATCTGCCTCTGGGCATGTCCCAAGGTCCCCAACTGAAGCTGCCCTAGAGGGCAGTCCTGGCAGCTAGTACCTGGTGGCCTGGTTCTTGCCTGCCTCCTCCCGCTCCTCTGCAGCACCCACCAGAGAGGGCTGGCCAGGCAGGTATGTGAGGGGTGAAGGGAAGGGCATCTGGGGGAATCTCAGGTTTTTGGCTTGGGAGTCTGGGAAGGAGAGGAAAGTGGGGGGGGAGGGGGAAGGAAACATCTCTGAGGAAAATGGATAATGACAGAGCTGGTAGACAGTAGTGAAAGAAGAGAAATGACTCTAAAAGTGATTATGCTCCCATTTACTTAATTGAGATTTTCTCTTTTTCCAATAATATATTGTGTTCTGGGAGATGCTTGGGAAGGAAAGCCCTGTTGTTCAAAATATCTCTTCAAGAGGCCTGCAACTATACCATTTGAGACTCCTTTCTTTGGGTCTTGAAGGCTTTTTGGTCTTTGAGGCTCTTTTATGATTTTGTAAAAAGCTAATATGCCTCCAGAGACTGATTTCCCAGGGACCTCTGAACAAAGGCCAATGAACATGGACCGAATTTCCTGGCCACTCTCCTCTCCTGCCACTTACCCTTCTCCCTCTACTTACCTTCTCCCGCCCCCCTGTCCCCTGCCCACAGACTCCAGGCCACAGTGCAGCTCCCTGGAACCACAGCTATTTCCAGTCATGCTGGGCTTTTTCACATCCAAGGGATATAATATTTGCTGTTCCCTATGTCTGGTGTACCCTTCCTCATCTCAGCCTGTCCTAATTGTACTTAAACATCACCTATGTAGTATTCCTACCAAAAATGTTTAATCTGGATCCAATCATGAGGAAACAATCAGACAAATCCAGACTATATCTCCTATATCTCTATCTATCTATCTATCTATCTATCTATCTATCTATCTATCAGAGAGGAAGGGAGAACTAGAGAGGGATAAAAACATCAATGATGAGAGAATCATTGATTGGCTGCCTCCTTCACACCCCCACTGGGGATCGAGCCTGCAACCCAAGCATGTGCCCTTGACGGGAATGGAACCCAGGACCCTTCAGTCTGCAGGCCAATGCTCTATCCACTGAGCCAAACCAGCTAGGGCCAAATCCAGATCTTTAAACATTGTACAAAACAAGTAGCCTGAACTCATCAAATTGTCAATACCATGAGAGATAGTACCAAGGGCAGGGTACTGTTCTAGATTAAAAGAATGTGAAGAGACATGATAACTAAATGCCAGTCATGATCCTTGATTGGAATCTTAATACAGAGGAAAAACTATAAAGGATGCTGTTGGGACAATTGAAGGAACTTGAATATAGATTAATTAGATCATATTATTGTTATCAATATTAAATTTCTTGAATGTGACAATCATATTATGGGTATGTAGGAGAATTGCCTTGTTCTTTTGAGTATCTGTTGAAATATTTGGGCGTGATGTGTCATGATGTCTGCAACATACTTTCAAATGACTCAGCAAAGTGTATGTACTATATGTGTATGTGTATAAATATAGAGAAAAAACAAATGTGACAAACTGTTAGCAATTCACGAATCTGGATTATGACTGTATGGGTGTCATTATACTCTTCCTTCATCTTTTCTGTAAGTTTAAACTTTTTCAAAGTAAAAATTTGGAGGAAAAATATTCTCTCTATTGTTGACTTTGAGATGCAAAGTAGTCACCTCCTCCTTGTAGCCTGCTCCTTGGCCCCAACCTGAAGGGATATCTCCTTCTTCCAACCTCCCAGAACCTCATGGTTTTGCCTGTTACATCATCTGGCCCCAGATGCCCTGGAGTTGAATAAGCTGCAGTGGTGTCTGTCCGCCTCCCAGGGCTGTGAGCACCTGGAGGGCAGTGGGCACAGAGATCTCTGGAGATGGAGACGTTGAGAAGCAAGGCTTGCCATATCCCAGCTTGGCCTGCGACCAACCCTCCTGCCTCTGAACTGTGCTCTAGGCCCCTGAGTAAGGGCCCTTTCTGCTGCTATTGGGTCCTGCAGCAGGAGGATCAATTTCAGAGCAGAAGGATCTATTTCAGTGTTGTTTCGGAATCTAATCAGGGTTGCAGACCACACTGGGTGGGTATTTTTGTCAGGGTTCTCCTAAGGAACAGAACCAACAGGATGTGTATGGATAAAGAGGGGGAGAGGGAGAGGAGGGAAGAGAGGGGGGGAGGGGAGAGAGAAAGAGAGAGAGAGAGAGAAGAGAAAGAGAAAGAGAAAGAGAGAAAGAGGAAGAGAAAGAGAAAGAGAAAGAGAAAGGGGGGGGTGGGGGTGGGGGAGATTTTAAGGAATTGGCTGACATGATTGTAGAGCTTTTACAAATGCAAAATCTGCAGGCCAGCGAGTAGAGACCCAGGGAAGAGTTGCAGTTTAAGGCCAAAAGTGGTCTGCTGGCAGAGTTCCCTCTCCTTCTGGGGAGGTCAGCCTGTTTCAATTAAAACCTTCAATTGGTTGGAAGAGGCCCACTCACATTATGGTGGTAATCTGCTTTCCTCAAAGTCCACCAATTTCAATGTTAACTGCTTTCAAAAACACCTTCACATGAACATTCAGAATAATGTTTAATTGAATATCTGGGCACTGTGGCCTAACCAAGCTGACTTACAAACTTAACCATCACAGTCTACTCCTTGTCAGCTTGGCACCATACACATCAACTTAATCAAACTTAATCTCCAAATAAAGACAATAAATAATAAGGGCATAATTCCAGCTAAAATGATACAACTATCCCGTATACAACGGAAAATGGAGAAACCCTTTCCCCAGAAGAGACGGTAAAGTCCTTGTGGTGTTTACTCTTCTCCTTAATATCCCATAATTTAAATACTATGATGTAAAGTCAACAATACTATGATATACTAGTATATGATATAGTCAAAACATCTCATGTTACATAATAAGGTGATAAGAGAAGAAAGAAAACGAAGATATCACACACCCTCCTCCCCCCAAAATAAGGAAGGAATCCTCATGACATTACAGTCGTTGTTTCTGTAACTGGTCACATGATTGTAGCTGGTATTTATAATTGCTTTTTCCAAATGCCCATTCCATTGTCCCTTTGTCATCAGCTAGTCATGGTTCTTAACCTGGTAGGGTGACCCAAACCTTCATTCATGAAAGGTCTAGGCCAGGGGTGGGCAACCCCTGGCACACGTGCCAAACATGGCATGCCAGTAACTTTTGCTGGCACACGAAACCCTCTCAGAAAAAGAAAAGATTATTCAGGGCATTAAAGACTTGTCTGTGAGCAGGAAAACAGTTAAGGATAGGATACTTAAGTTGGCGAGTAATACTGCTGAACAATTAACAAAAGATTTGTCTTCATGTCAATTTTTTTTCTATTTGTATTGATGAAAGTACAGACATTACATCGTCATCTAGGCTGGCCATTTTTTCTTGACTTTGTAAAAGTGATGAAATATGTGAAGAGATGGTTGCCCTTCTAACTCTACCTGAGTGTACTACCAGGGCTGAAATATGTAAAGCAGTTATGAATGAATTCTCTTCTCGACAAATTGACATTTCAAAAGTAGTGTCCATCACCACTGATGGTGCTCCTTGCATGACTGGTGAGAAGGCAGGTTTTGTAAATCTGTTTGCGAAAGAAGTTGGTCATACACTGATAGGTTTTCATTGCATCATACATGAGGAGGCTTTATGTGCAAAAGCTGGCCTGAAGGAACTGCAGGAAGTGATACAAACAGTTACCAAAGTTGTTAATTACATTTCTGCTCGGACTTTAAATAAAAGACAATTTCAAGTTTTACTGAATGAGGTAGAATCTGTATATAAAGGACTGAAAATGTACAACAATGTTCGATGGCTTAGCCGAGGTTTGGTTCTGAAACGATTCGTTGAATGCTTAAATGAGATAACGCTCTTCTTGAATAACCAACATGTTTCTTACCAAGAATTGTCTGACGCCACGTAGGTTTCTAAACTGATGTTCTTTGCAGATTTTTGTGAACATTTGAATGACGTAAATGTTAAATTACAAGGAACTGGCAAGACACTTGATGTTATGTTTGGTTACATAAATGCTTTTGAAAAGAAACTGGAAGTCTTTAAGAGGGATGTGGATGGTGAGAGATTTAGATATTT
This sequence comes from Myotis nattereri, assembly GCF_964212035.1. Taxonomy (NCBI): domain Eukaryota; kingdom Metazoa; phylum Chordata; class Mammalia; order Chiroptera; family Vespertilionidae; genus Myotis; species Myotis nattereri. The sequence goes on from NC_138077.1 coordinate 52,833,097, forward strand.
CCCAAACCTCAAGAGGCACATCAAAGACCTCCCAAAAGATGACAGAACAGACTATCAAAGCCTTCAAAAGCTGTTTTTAAACATCATTGAGTCAACTATTGAGCAGTTCTTCTCAAGATTTGCGAAATTCAGAAAACTGGAAGAGACAGCAAAATTCATGGTTTCCAGACAGCATGAAACTGGAGGAACTAAACTTACAAATGTTTTCATGGATAGACATGGCTGACTTTGAAATGCAGTTGATTGAATTTCAGAGTAGCTCAATTTGGAAGCAGAAATTTATTGACCTTAGAGTTGACTTGGAAAACATTGAAAAAAAGCGATTAAAGACAGGAGTACCAGAGAGAAGTGTTGAAAACAAACTATTAAGGACTTGAAATGCGATTCCGGAATTTTTTTTCTGTTTAAAAAACTTTGCAACAGCATTACTCTCCATGTTTTCATCCACATACACTTGTGAATCTTTGTTCTCAGTGATGAATTTTGTTAAGTCTTGTAATAGGAGTAGCCTGACGGATGAAAGTAGTAGCTTGTGCATATCTCTCAAGGTCACGAAATATAAACCTGATGTAAAATCTCTGTCATCAGTGATGCAGCAGCAAAAGTCCCACTGATATCAAACAGAGTCATAAAGTTTTCTGTCGGACTATCAGTGTACATGTATACATTAAAAAATAAATGTATTTTTCATCATCATATACTGTGTTTTTGTCGCTCAAATGAATTTTATTATTTCTTCAAGGTTCTTCACATACGTACACCTTAAGAGATATCAAGTAGGTGCAACATGTTCTCAAAAAATTAGGGTTGGCACGCAGAAGAATTTTGAGTCAGATTTTGCTGGTTTTGGCACGCACTCACAAAAAGGTTGCCCACCCCTGGTCTAGGCCATTAGCTGTCCTGCCAGAATTTGGTTGTTGTAAATTTCCACTGACTTTAATAACAGGGTATAGTAATATTAAAAGATGCCCTAAGGGAGCTGTATTCCAGATATACTTCCCCTTACCGCCACTGTGACGTTCAAGGGGCATGTTTTGGCCCCATCTTCTTGCAGCTGAGCCTGTCCAAAGTCGCTGGCCATTTTGAAATTTTTCTCAGGTCCTGATTCTGCATTATGTTTGACTGAATATCTGGGCCCTGTGGCCTAACCAAGGGACTAATCCTTTCCCCAGAAGGGGAGACAAAGTCCTTGTGGTGGTTACTTTTCTCCTTGATATCCCATAATTTAAATGCTGTGATGGGAAGTCAGGATACTCTCATTCTGTTCAGGTCAGTTCCTGTGCTCGTTTATGCCCACACATATCTGGCAGGGAGAGCTCCAGATGGAATTGGCTGGAGCTGCCCTTTGGCATCATTTTTTCTTATGTGTCCCCAAGTAGTGGCACCCGCCTTTGACCCTCTGCTTGTCAGAGGGCCAAATTCATAGACATTTTAAACTTAAAACAAATAGTTACAAAGCTGAACTTTGCCTCAGTGACAAACACACAAACATTCAGAGCTCCAAATATTGTATTGTATCATTAGTTGGCTTTGGTTAGCATGAGTGTGAGAATTTCCCTTCCCAGCTAAAGACAAGCATTGAAATAATACACACAAAGCCTGGGGGAGGTCTCTTGGGGTGTCTTTTTTCCGCCTGTTAATTGAGAATTAAGAAGATTCCAGGTGTATCTGGCTTGCAACTTGCCTGAGAGGATCCTGCGTGCTGAGCGAGCTGAGGGAGCCTTGCTACAGCCCGCCAAGGTAAGAGAATGCTGAATGTGAGAACTCTTAGCAGTAGTCTTGGGAAGAGCCTGGTGTGAGAGGACAGGGTTGGTGAGGAGCAAATGGCCCTTTGGGAAGAGGTGCTGGCAACCCAAAACAAGAGGCAGCAGCTTTGCAATTCAATTTCCCTTTTGAAACAGCAGGCTCTGTTCCTGGTAGAATAATCAGAAAATATAAATAATATACATTCATTGGGAAAATATTGAAAATATATTAGATAAGCATATAGCTTTGTATCCTGGTTTTTAAAAGTTTATTATAACATATTCCATATTCTTTGAAATAAACAGAATTTGATGTTGAGAATATGAAATCAGATTTAAGGGTTAAGAATCTTGTCCTGTACTTTTGTCTTTCAAAGTTTGTCTGACCTATTAGAACCTATAATTACTTTTTCTATTGAGGGCATCAGATCATGGCACCTGTATTGTCCTTATTGAAAGAAGTTTCCGTGTAATTTCTAAGTAATTCCAACCTCTGTTGGATCACTCACAGAAACAAAGTCTAACTGGTTACCAAAATTCTGTATTCCAAATAGCCTTGTAAATGTGGACCGTCATGCTTGTCTTTCAAAGCAAGAACCATAGGACAATTGGTGGTGTGCTTGAAAACGTCTTAGTAGTGGGACAGACTTGGATTGACCTGTCTCTACCACGTCCCAGCTGTGTTGCTATGGGCTACTTATTCAAGCCCTCAAAGCCTCAATGTCCTCAGCTGCAAAATGGAGGTAGTCTTGGGCTGCTTTTAGGACTGTTGCAGAGATTAAGTGAAATAATGCACACTAGGCACCTGGCCTAGTGTCAGGTGCACAGCAGCCAGTCACTAACTGCCAGGTTGTGTTACTGAAGACAGGAACCTGTACTGGGATAGCATGGCTTTCCAGAACAAAGCCCAATGCCTGGCATAGAATAAAGGCTCAATCCGTGTCCACTGAAGGAAGGACGGACGTCTTATGGGTTGCTGTAGTTTGGGGTGGTATGAACAGTGATGGGGACGCAGTTGTGTGTGTTTTTTGTTTTTTTTTGCCTCCCTATATTCTCCCCTCTTTAAAGATCCCAATTACCTCAAAAGAACTTTGCTTAAATTTCTAGTCTAGGACCCCCAACTTTGTGGCTTAAACATTTTAAGTAAATCCATAAGTCAAGAGACAGAAAGGCGGTGGGGATGCAGATGCTGATATAGCTCCTCTTTTTCCCTTAAGGTCCCAACACTGGTTTTCCTTACTCATTCACTTCAGGGAAAACATTGGGCCTCCAGTTCTCATATTGGTAGAATTCAGTATTAGTGTCATGGAAGATCATGGGCTCTTTTCAGCACACTCGATTCTGAGCACCACAGCTGTTTTAGAATAATGCATTGGGCCTTTTCTTTCCTTCACTGTCAATTATAGAAAAAGCCATTTGATACTTCTAAAATTCTGCAGGTTAAGGGTAAGATTTCTTGCCCCCTCCCTTCCATTTTTTTTTTTTTTTAAAGAAAACTCAATTGCATCAAGAAAAGCAGAAAACCTGTGGGTTTGGTATAGAAGTAGATGGTGTTATTATTCTCTATTCCTCAGCAGAACTCAGCATTGCACAGTTGGGGTGGGCTCCTGGAGGGCTTCGAGGTGGCTGGCTCTCGGCAGGATTCCCCTGTTCCATCTGGCATTCAATGCTTAACACTGAGTGGGGAGAAGACCAGGGACATTCAGAAATGGGGCAGGGCCAGATCTAGCATGGGAGACATGGGACCTAGGAAGACAAGGCAAAGACTAGCTTGAGCTGGGACTCAAGAAGGAGGTGTGTTAGGAGGCAATTAGGAGCTGATACAGGGACAGAAGCAAACAATGTGGCTCTCTGGGCAGGGGGATCTTCTGAAGGCACTACATTCCAACTGAGTGTTTTGGGATGCTACCACTTTACAAAGCCTGTCCTGAACCCCTGTCTAAACCCCCTTTTTTATAAGACTTACAAGAGACTTCTAACAATTCATTAGCTTATGTACATACCCATTTCCCTCTTTGAAGGCAGGGAGTGAGGGCTCTTTCTCTACCAAACCTAGCTTGGCAAAAATTCAACACCACCTTCTTAGTGTTGAAATGAGATGAAAATGTGCTAAGTACCTAAGACCCTGGCCTGAGACCTCTTATCCAGGCAGAGAAATTGCTTTTATGGTGCAATGGGGAAGGGGGGAAGGAAAGGGCTAAGAAGGAGACAAAATCTTGGCATGGGCCATGTTGGGAGGAATCTGGGTCCCACACTATTTCTGCTTCCACGTTTAATCCCAGAACTGTTTTCCCATTTTCAAAGTGAGCAGCCAGGACCTTGAAAGGGGTGGAGAGGTTTAAGGTGGGGCTGGCCCTCTCTCCTGGGAGAATATGATGCTGATACAGGAATGGGAGCAAACACTGTGACCCTTTGGGTAGGGAGATCTCCAAAGGGGATTTTGCCTGTCTCAGAGAGCTTATTAGTGATGCTCTGGAGGGCAGGGCAACTGAGAAAGAAAAGGAGCAAAAGCTCAAACTGAACAAATAAATTCCTTGTTAGCAGAATTGATTTGGTGAGAATGAGGCCTGGAAGGTGGACTGAGATGCCTCTTTTAACTAATGGCTTAATCTGGGTTCCCCCAAACAGAGCCTGAACAAGGACTTGTATACAGGTAGGAGAATGAATCCCAAGGAACAGGAGTGATGGACTCTGAAGAGTCAAACAAGCAAAGAGGGAAAGAGAAAAGCAATCCAAGGGTGCATTATTGAGTTGATCGAGATGGGCACTACCATGGGCAACTGGGGCTCCATCACCTTAGGAGCTATATGGAATGTATCTTGGAATCGCCCACTAGAACGGAAGGATGGAGTATTTCTCCTCCAGCCCCTGCCTGCCTTGGTCAAAGTTGGTCCCATGAGGGGTTTGTTCTTTGCAGGGGTCCCAGGCTGCAGTGACAGAGAAGCCCTGAGGCAAAGAAGATAGGGGGTGCAGCTGAGACAAGGTGCTCTTGGGTTACACCTGTTTGCAGCTGGTTACCTCAGCAAAGCTGGAGTACAAAGATAGGTCAGCCACAGGAGGAGTCTGATATAACCACAGGCAGTTCAATCATTCTCTTCCTGTCTTCCATGAATAGAACTGTATTTCCATTTACTTCTCAGTCCAAAGTCAGGACCTACGGTTTTCCTACGTGCAATATTAATTCTCCTGTAATTAACTGCTCTTCCAGCAATGCATAATCCTAAAAGTATAACCTGGTGACTCAGTGTAGCTCTTCGTTATTATTGATGGCCAGGACATAGAGTAACTCCTTTGAAACACTGCACTGAGCAGGTATTCTGGCTTGAGTCTGTCTGTGAAATGGGTACAGAGAACCAAGTGCATTCTCCCTCCATGATCGCCCCAGTAGTTTTCCAGGCTGTATGGGTCAGGAGTTGGGGATGAAGAAGACACAACCTTGAAGAAACTCATGGTTTGGAGCTACAGCCCGGATAATTTCCTTTTCTCCTCAGCCTGTTTCTTATTCTGGAGACTTGGCGGGGGTGGGACAGCCTGTCCTCTGACGCTGTCCTGTTGACACTCTGGGAAGCTGTGCTATTCAACTATTTTTAAACACCCTTCGGAGCAAATCTTTATAAAAAAAAATTCATCTGATCAAAAGACAAATTTAAAAACCAACCACCCCTGGTGAGCTCTAAAGACAGCAAGCACGCCCCGGACCTGGAAGGAGCCTCCTCCTCACCAGGGTGTCCTCACTTCCTGAAGCAGCACCTTCTCTGGCCTGGGCGGGTTCCTGGAGGGCGACGGCGGTGAGATCTGCGCCCGGCTTAGGGCCGAGCCGGACTGGCTGCCGGGGGCGCCTAACAGGCAGCTGGGCGTTTAAGGGCTGGGGGGACGCTCTACCGGAGCTGCCAGGCCAGACACCCCAGCGCTTAGAGACGTGGCGCGGCAGCACTCCCCGCCCCGGCGACTCCCGCGGTCGGGACCCGCCTGCGCAGCTGGAACGCGGGCGCCCTAGGTGTCTAGGCGCATCCGGGTTGCAGAGGCCGCCGGAGTGCGAGCGGGTAGACGGCTTTTGAGAAGGAAACGGCGGCAGCGCCCCCAGTCGGTCTGCCAAGCCAGGAGCGCGGGTACCTGTGAAGCGCCGGATTAAGGCGAGTGCCTCAGCCGAACCTTCCACAGGCGGGGTCCCTCCCCATTGGGTGTGGGGTCAGAGGAAGGGCCCGCATCTGTTCCGCCGGAGTGGGGTGCGCCCGCGCCCTCAGCCCGGTTTGTCCTTGTGCGGCCCTTTAGCCGGGTCTCCAGTTTGCGGGTGGGGAAGGGGGCATGCAGCCCTGCAGGCCGGCCCTGTGGCCGCGGCGGAGTAAAGGTAGGAAGATGGACTGATCCCGCTCAGACCCGTCTCAGCCTCTGATGGTCCCTACCCGCCGAACTCCGGGCCTTCTGTCTGCCGTGCGGGAGCCTCGCCCGGTGTTATTAGGAATGAGGTGCCCTGCAGGAGGCCGCACAGGTTGAACTAGCGGCCCCAAGGCTCCCAGACAAAAACCCTCGCGACTCATCGTCCCCTGCTGCCGCATTTTACATTAGGGAACCCCGGGCCCAAGAAGGAAAGGAACCCGGCCAAGGTCACATTGTAGTCCTGCTTCCAGCCCGGGCTCTGGGCACCGCGCCCTTCTCCGCCGTCCTTCTGTTCTGCCCAGCACCCCTCCTCTTCCGCGCCTTCCAGGAGGCTCTGTGGTCGCGGCGCGGGGAGCGCGCCCTCCCTTCCCGCTGCGCCCTTGGGAAGGATGCTAGACTGCGGTCTGGCCGCCGGTCCAGCTGCCTTGAGCACTAGCCAAGCCGGCCGTTGCTGGAGTACAGGACGGACCACAGGACCGGGGCAGTAGGAGGGCAGAGGAAGGTGAGGGCGACGCGGTAGTAAGCTGGGGATGCTGGGGGGTAAGGGGGGGATGGGGACGGAAGCCTCGGGGTGCGTGGCCGCAGTACAGTGGGGCTTTGTTTGGGCGGTGCCGCTTCAGCCAATGGGAACGCGGCTCCGGCCGAGCCTCCTGGTCGCCCCCTGGCTCCGGTCTCTTGCCGGCGGGAAGGGAAGGTGGCCCCGAGATTGGCTGCGCCGCACCGCGTGGGGTGGCGGCGCCTGCGCGCCTCCGGCGGCGCGCGCTTTGCTGCGCTCGGGCGAGAGGGGGCCTGGGGTGCGCGTCCCTGTCGGGGGAGGGGCTGACGCTGCGCGCGTCGTGGAGCTCTGCACGTTTTTTTCCAGCGGGTCGGCCAAAATCTGAACACAGTCAGCTGACGCGCAGTCACCGTCTAACCCTGCGAGGGCACCGGCGGGAGGGCCGCCTTTAATCCTCCGCTGCCGGGATCCTTTATGACGTAGCGAATGTACTTCCCGCCCAAGCGTTTGACCCCGCCCCTGCATAAGGCGTGTACCCCTGGCTGTTGCGGGGGAAGCGGACCTTTGAAATGTGCGTGGCTTTCATATTCTCTCTCAACACACTTCTATAGAGCGCCTGCTTCCTGTCAAGCACCAGAGTAGATATTCTGTAGGACCAGAAATCAATGATAGAACACGTGAGTCCTATCTGTGGGGGCATTCTTGGTCCCCTGGGGCCTAGTGGTTAGATGGGGGCTGTGGATGGTTGTAAACAGAAATGTATTACGTATTACCCTCCCTAGGTAAGTGCTGTTACAGAGGCACAGAAGGGGAGAGATTTTTATTTTTTTTATTTAGGAGATCAGGAAAGGCATTTTGAAGTAGGCGTCAATTTGAATCAGTTAGGACTTGGTCAGATGAAGAAGTCAGATTTGGTATGGGATGATCAAGGACTGGAAATTGGAAAGTGCTTGGTGAGGGTGTAGCAAAGGGTATAATGAGTAGGTGAGAAAAGTCTAGTTGAAGACAGAATTTGGAGGGGCCAGTGAGGATCAGAATTCCCAGCTTGTATACTCAGATTTGAAACGTGGTAAGCACTTATGAATTGAGTGGCCCCTTCATCTGTCAGTTGGACTAATGTCACTTGGACTCATCTGCACCAAAATCTTGAAAATATCTTTGATTCTTTCTTCTTTCACATCCTGCATTTAATTTGCCAGCAAGTCATAGTAGGCTCTACTTTTAGACTCTGACCATTCATTACGTCCTCATTATAATATTAAACTCTCCTGCCCCGGGCGGAGATTTTCCACCAGTCTTTCATATGTAATGTATGTATAGGCATGTTTTCCAACTGCGCATGCGCAGGAATGTTCCCACCTGTACACGGAATTTTATTCATGATTTCCCTGAATAAAGATGAATCTGATCCCTTATCTGGGGACATGCCACTTTGGGAAGTGAACCCCTGGTGTGTCCTTGCTTGCTGGCTTGCAATAAAGTTTATTCCTTTTCATCAAATCATCCTCGAGTTGTCTTTTGGCTGACAACTATTGAGTAACTGGATCCGGTTCCCTTGGGTAACAAATCAAGAAGTACAGAGGGGAAGGCCCATGTTCCTGTTGTCATTATAAGATCTACATCGTGGCATTCTCAGAATATGGAGCAAATTTAAAAATTAATAATAATAATGATCCGAGAAAGAACCTGCTTTCAGTGTGTTTTAGCCAATATTGTTTCGGCTGCAAGTAACAGAAACTTTAAGCTGCTTAACCAGCATGTACAGAGCTGGAGGGCAGGAGTGCAGCAGGGCTTCATAGGCAGATCTGTCTGTCAACCGCTGGTTGGCGTCAATTCAACACCAAGTTTGGGGTGGGGTGAAGAAAGAAACTTTATTCAGTGCAAGCAGCTCGATTGTGATATCGCTCAATTATGAAGTAGTACAGCTATTAGGAGGCCCTGGAGTGAGGCAGCCCTGGGGCCAGCCCCTCTCTGGTGTGGCAGCTCTACTGTGTTCTGGCTAAACATGTCAGTGTTTCAGCCTCAGTTGAGGAGAGGCAGTCTTTTTGACTTCAGTGGAAAGGGAGAGTATGCTTCCAGAACCAAGGGGGAGCTGACTTATATAGACAGAAGTCCCCATTCCCGGTCCCTGATTGGTCTGACCTAATGCAAATGAGGACTCCAAATTCTCTGGTTGATTGGTCCAAGAGTCCCTGATTGGTCAGAATGGAGCAGCTCTGATTGGTTGGTGAAGATGCTAATAGGGCTAATACTGAGCAGCTCCAGTTGGACAGGGAAAGCCTCAGTCCTATTGGTTGAAATAGGATTCCAGAAACTCCTTTGTAAGGGCTGGCTCAGAGGCAGGTAGTTCAGTTCAGGCTTCTCCCTACCCTGCAGTTTGGATGAGAGGCCCCTGTGTAGAAATGGCTGCTAGGCTCTGTTTTTGGTTTTTTTTGTGTGTTTTTTTAAATTGAGCCCAGTTAGCCTCCGGGAGCCCTTCTTAGTTAGGTATTTTCTTTCTCAGGATCCACCTGCTGAAGGAAGCTCTATTCTCATTCTCATTCTCATTCTCTCTCTCTCTCTCTCTCTCTCTCTCTCTCTCTCTCTCTCTCTCCATGGACCCCTGTGCCTGGCTCTTCTCTCTTTCTCTGCAGATTGGCTTTTTCCATCTCTGTATCTCTGTGGCATAACTGCCCCCTTCTCCACTCCAGCAGCCAGATCACATATCCTGCCCTTCAGAGGCTGATTTGCATTCTGTCACAGTTCCAGGGGACAGAGTGATGGGTTCATCTTGGGTCGGTGTCTCTCCCCGACCCAGTACCTAATACCTGGGAGGAGGTCTCACTGTCCAACTATAGCTGCATGTGGGTGAAAGGCAGGTCTAAGAGCCCAGGGATCAGGTGAGCAGGAGAGACCACTGCAGAGAGTGTTTGTGAAGTGGTCTCTGGGGAGAACTGGCCATCACCTACTGGTAAGTCTAATCTGGTGACCAGAGTGTCTCTCAGACTAATCCAAGTGTCTGTGTTAGGTTTGCCTAGCTAGGCTCTCTGTTAAACACAGGTACATAAGAGTCACCAGAGTATTAATGGTAAAATGGTAGTGAGAACAATGTCCACTATGTCATTTGATGTTCCTAGAATACTTTTAGACTTTTGTTCCACAATAGTTATTTTTCTAAGGATTAACAGGCATCTTTTTTGAACAAGGGCTTTAAAACTTGTCAGGTGGCCTTGATGGGGAATATAAGACATTTTTTTTGGGGGGGGGGGAAGAGGGGGAGGCTAGCAATCTGAATCTGTACCAGTAACCTGCCTTCTAAGACACACTCTTGCTAGCGGATAATTAACTCCATTGATACCTGTCCTGTCTGGCAGAACCTGTTTCCCAGAAATCTCCCATTTTACAAAGGGGCCATAAACAAAGAATGTAACAGCTTAGCTAGTGGGTGTGTGTGTGTGTGGGGGGGGGGTCACTGGCACCCCCCAGACCAGGCATTTAGGTATAATCTAACTTCCCCATTCCAACTGACTCGGGAGGGGCTGTGGAAGCCCACCACAAAAGCCTGGTAGTTAGGAAACAGATAGAAAACAAAGAAACCAAAGGGTATAAAATGAAAGCTTCCTCCATATTCACTCACTCAGGATTTGGAGAACTGACCCCCTGAGTCACTGTACTAGTACATGTGAAAATAAATGGGCTTATCCTGGATCTCCGAGTACTCCCTGTGTATTTTTCAGTTGCCAGGAAAATTCTGTAACAGCCTCAAGGAAGCCCCATTAATTGTGCAGTTAGCATGCATAGCTGAGTTGAGCTGGAACTTTTAGGCAAGATTATAATAAGCAATCAGAAGGAAAATAGCCAAAGGATAATATACATCTATCTAGTGAGGGACCTCAAACTCAAATGCCCACAGTGTCCAGGCAGTTAACAAAGGCAATCTGGGTAGGCTTAAGATAGTAAGTGAAGCCCTGACCAGTTTGGCTCAGTGGCTAGAGCGTCGGCCTGCAGACTGAAGGGTCCCAGGTTCGATTCTGGTCAAGGGCATGTACCTTGGTTGCAGGCCCATCCCCAGTTGGGGGTGTGTAGGAGGCAGCTGATCGATGTTGATCTCTCATCGATGTTTCTAACTCTCTATCCCTCTCCCTTCCTCTCTGTAAAAAATCAATAAAGTATATATATTTTTTAAAAGATAGTAAGTGAAAACTATTTGTTCAAGCATCATGTAGTTGCCTAGTTACATTGCCTTTTAAGACACTAGACTGGCAAACAAAACAGCCAAGTAGAAGAGAGGCTGCCTTTGCCAGACATGGGAGTCTCACACAGCTTGCTCGTCTGATGGTCCTTAGGGTGGGGTCCCTACATAGGATAGTTCCCTGCCTAAACCCAGCTTGCCCCTCCAGTGGGACAGTGCCTTCCCTTCCCACTTGTTAGTGCCAAGCCGCATATAGACTTCATGTCCAGAACCAAGTGACTTCTATGTCCTGCCCAAGGCCTGCTGCCTGCCATGTTCCTGTTTCTTGATGTTGTCCCACCTCTTCTGAGGATGTCAGTACTGGGAATGTCTGTCCCTTGCAGGGACCCCTTGACCCTGTCAGAGCTCAACAAGGGAGCCAGCATCAGGACAAGGATGCATGCTGGATCCTCATGCTTTCCACAGGTTACCCATGGGCTATGCATTGCAAATGGAAAGGAGGTGCCCTTGAGAGCAGACCCAAATGTTCTTAGTGTTAGATATGTTTCACCCAGATTATAGATTGATATGTGAGCATTTTGATTTTGTAATAATATCTTATAAACTTGGTTGCTGGGAGTCAAGCCCCCTGTGCCAAGTCTCCCTGGGGTAGCTAATTGAGTTCAAGGCTAAGGAGACTATCTCCCAACCCCAACAGCTGCTCTGCCATTCTTCAGCAACTACCTCCCATAACCATTTCTGATTCTAAACCAAAAGGCAAGTGAGTGTTATTTCAAGTTTGAGAACTTAATATTTACAGAGAATAAAGCCCAGCACAAGGCATTAAGACAGTGGTTCTCAACCTTCCTAATGCTGCGCCCCTTTAATACAGTTCCTCATGTTGTGGTGACCCCCAACCATAAAATTATTTTTGTTGATACTTCATAACTGTAATTTTGCTACTGTTATGAATCGTAATGTAAATATCTGATATGCAGGATGTGTTTTCATTGTTACAAATTGAACATAATTAAAGCATAGTGATTAATCACAAAAACAATACGTAATTATATATGTGTTTTCCGATGGTCTTAGGCAACCCCTTGAAAGGGTCGTTCGATCCCCAAAGGGGTTGTGGCCCACAGGTTGAGAACCGCTGCATTAAGATGACAAAGAACCCCATAGAGTATGTGGGAATCCCATTGCCTCCAGTATTGTGTTTGGAGTGAAAATAGCAACACGTTTAAGAAACGTAAGAAAAGAAGAAGAAGATCTACAAGCCTGCCATTCTGCATGTAAGACACAATATGTGAACAGTACATTTTCCAAGGTGGGGAGCTTTTGTGCACTTTAAAATATTTTGATTCTCGCAGCACTTTTAGATATTGCTGACTCTAAGGAAAATGAAATTCAAAGCCACAAGTATTGAGCCTGAGGGATGGAAAGGGCTTTAATTATAGACAATTGGATTTGAGATCACCCAGTGGCGGTGACCTCAGACTCCAGTTCTGGTAAGAGGAGGTGTGTGCTCGGCCAGCTGGGTCACCCCGTTAAAGGATCGGAGTCTGGCTTGGGCATCATGGGCATGGGCCTTCCATGGATGGAGGAGAGTGGGGTCTGTGAGCACACAGCTTGTCCCCGCTCAGCAGAGATTCACTGAGGGCCTCCTTGGTGTCAGGTTTCTTGTAGACATTTTGGGGGTTGGGGGTTCAGTGGAGAACAAGATGGACAAGGTGCCTGGACTCACCAAGCTTATGACCTAAAAGGGGAAGAGAAAGTAGTGAAACAAGGTACTTTTGGATTGAAGAGTGATCTTAGAGAGAGAACCTCTGTGTGTTGCATGGGGGATTAGGGGACATCCTCTGTGAAGTCTGAAGGGTCAGAAGGACTCGGCCATCTGGACTGAGGAAGAACAATTGCCAGGGCCCTGAGGCAGGACAGAGCTGGGCATACGCCAGAAACTTCCAGAAGGTCAGTGTGGTTACAGTGCAGAGCACAGCGGAGGGCAGTACCAGACAAGGTTAGGAAGGGAAGCAGAGGGTGTTTCAGCAGGCACGGGAAGGAGACTGTTAGGTGAGGAAGTCACATAATTTGACTGCAGTGCTGGCAATGGGGTGTGGTGAGTAGGAGCGGGAGGGGAGGCCGAGCCTAGAGATCCCTGTTTGTTTTTCTTCCCTGAGGATTAAACAGATTAAACCTCCACCTGTTTCCTGCAGTGAACTTGCAGTGGTTGGCTAGTTAGTGAACTTATTACAGACCTGTTGGCCCAGTTAAGTTTGGGTGACAGCAAAGGGCAGGGGAGGAGCTGCCTTCCAGGCAAAAGCTCGTACTGGTAAGAACAGGATATAACCAACCCCAGGCAGGTGTGCAAAGGAGAAGCTGGGACAGCTCACCCGGAAAAGAGCAACGTCTCTCCACTGTGGTTGCTTCGCTTCACTCCCTCCCATCCTCCCCTTCCTTCCCTGAGGCCAGGAGGAATTATTATCACAACTGACCGGAACAGGAAGGCAAACAATCTCCACCCTCATCCACACTTAATAATCCACAAATAGTCACGTGCTGAGGAGCCTTAAGGAGATACTAAATCTGGGCCCTGTTGCAATCAGGTTGATTTAACCTTGAAAGGGGGTGGTAGGGTGGTGGGAGAGACTTCGGCGCGCGCTCGTGTGTGTGTGTGTGTGTGTGTGTGTGTGTGTGTGTGTGTGTTAATTTAGGTTGATTAAAGTGTGTCTCATTTAATAACTCCAGTCCCCATGCTATAATGAGTTACTGATGATTTAGCCTCAGAGCCAGTTCCTGTGTGGTTGGAAAAGCTACCTAGGAGGCATGTGGGCCACTTGAGATAGAAGGTTGTCTTGGGTCACACAGATGGATGATTTGCTGGAAATGGGGAACATGGACGGAGAATGAGGCTCATGGAGTGGGAACTTCTGAGAGGATAGTTCCTTGGATCCCCCAATAGTGTCTGCACAGCCTGGTTTGAGGATGACAGTTCTGGTCCACCTTCCTTGGGACTGGTCCAGGCTTGGTGGTGCAGCCAGAACAGGACCCAGGTTTCTAGACGTCCCCTCCTCCTCACTTACTATCACGTGAGGCTACAGCTTGAGAGGAAGGTGCAGGAGAGGTCTGCCTAGGTGCAGGGCTCAGTTTGGCTTTCACAACCTGGAAGAAAAGTGTCCACTCCTGCCTAAACCTCTGCAGACAACAAGGCAATGCTGAGGGTGTGTTTTGTGTTTCAGAACTCGCCAGGAGGAGGCCCGCCATTCTACCTCTTGTGGCCACAATGCTGACCGCCCGCCTCTCCAGGCCCCTGTCAAAGCTCCCCGGGAAAACCCTGAGTTTCTCTAACAGAGAAAATGGAACAAGGTAAGAGACTGAAGGGTAGAGGTGGCCTTGAGTGCCACACTCTCTGGGCAAAGCAGAGGGAGTTCTTCACACATGGATGATGCAGGTGGTCCTAAGGCCTGACTCTCAAAGTGACACTCAGCACCCACCTTCGACCAGCAAAGGAAACTCAAAGGTGTCCTCAGAAGACAGAGACCTTCCCAGGGCACACAGGGAACAGAAGAATATCTTCCATCAGATTTTTCACTCTCTTATTTGGAAATAACTGATACAAAAGTTGCCCAAGTAGTACAAAGGGCTTCTCTATCCTCTTCACCTAACTTCCCTGAATGTTAACATCTTACAAAACCATAGTGCAATCATGAAAACCAGGAAATTACCACTGATACGTGTTAACAGACCTACACACCGGATTCAAGTTTTGTCAGATGGCCCAGGCATGGACCTTTCCTGGTCCAGGCTACAAACCAGGGCCCGCAGTGCCTTCGGTTGTCATGTCTCCTTCCTCTCTTCTCATCAGGGGCAGTTCCTGAGTCTTTGTCATTCTTGACCTTGACACTTTGGAAGAATGTCTCTCAGTTGGGGTTTGTGTGATGTCCTCGTGTTTGGATTCAGGTGTTCATGTTTGGAAGGTGCCACCCAGGTGAGGTGCGTCTTCTCAGTGCATCGCATCGGGAGTTGCACGGCATGATGTGTCTTACTGATCACCTGGGTGACTCCTCTTTTCAAACCTTACACATGAAGCAGCTAACTAAACTGTCCTGAGACTTCACTGAACTGCTGTGTGTTTAGAGAAGCTACGTGCAGATGAAACAAGCAGCTCTTCGTTGAGAGCTCTGGGATTGCCCTTCCCAAGGGGACCCAATGCACTTTGCTACTTCATTTTCCTCTGTGGCAGCCAGAGCCAGGAAACATAATACCTTTTGTCTTTATATTTAAGAGGAATGAAAGTAAGTGTTAGGTTAAATTCAAAGTTCCAGCAGCTGGAATATGGGTGGGTATTTTTTATGCCAATAAATGTTTGGAAGAACTGCATTTAGGCTTATAGCAGCATTTGCTTAAAAGCATTTCCCCGGGAGACAGCAGCTTGGTTGGAGATGGGGATTCAGCTACCAGAGGACACCTTAAAAGTAGAGTTAAAATGGCCCTTCCAGCAGAGGTGACAGCTCACTGAAGAGGGAAGGCGCCTGGCTCCCTGCAACTATTTTTTTCAGTAAGTCATTGATTTCTATGGCAAAAATCTGTCTCAAGCGTGCTTTTAAAGATATCTGGGGGTTTTTATAGAGGAGGAAATAATCCCAAAGGAAGTTAAATATTTTTACAAAGGTTTTGTCCTCAAATGAAAGGGAAGTGAAGTATTAGTCAAGCTTCTGGCTCATTTGAGGGGAAAGAAGGGCTGTCATGGGGAGATTCTGGATCTTCTGGAAGGATTGTAGAAATAACTGGTTAGGCAAGGGACTGGGGGCAGGGTGGTCTGGGGTAGAGCTGAGTCAGAGGGCATTAGCTGTCCTCAGGGCAAAGGTGTCAGCAGAGGTCCGGGAGGGAGACCCAGTTGTGTGAGGAGGATGGAAGGGATCATTGCCTGGATCAGACCGGAGGCCTTTGGGTGGGGAAAATCTTGGTCCTCATCATTTTGCTTGAATAGCAGTTGGCCTCATAATCCTGTCCCCACCTGTGGGTGGATCCTGTGATAAAACCTTAACAGGTGACTTTACAGCCTTATACCTCCAGCCATGGGGCAGTCCGTACCTCTCACAGCAGGCCTGTTCCTAAGTCTGCCCGCTCTATTCATACTGGCCAAGTTAGTATATTATCCCTAGGGGCACCATGCCACCCTAATACCTGCTCTCCCCCACACTGACTTCTTATTCCATCTACATGTTTTTTCCTTGCTCATCTCCCCACTCAGCACCCAGGTCTCCCACCTGTATGATGTCCATCTAACCTGAACTCCCTGTTGAGATGCCTGAACAGACCAGCACCCATCCCTTCCCATGTGTATCTTCCCATGTGCCTCAGAGCAGCAGTCACCCAGTACACACCATCTGTCTAGGTCAGTGATGGCGAACCTATGACATGGGTGTCAGAGGTGACACGCGAACTCATTTTTTGGTTGATTTTTCTTTGTTAAATGGCATTTAAATATATAAAATAAATATTAAAAATATAAATCTTTGTTTTACTATGGTTGCAAATATCAAAAAATTTCTATATGTGATACGGCACCAGAGTTAAGTTAGGGTTTTTCAAAATGCTGACACGCCGAGCTCAAAGGTTTGCCATCACTGGTCTAGGTGAAATCCTCCCCAGGAGTGTTTGCATGTTGTCCTTCCCCCTTCCCCTGACACCTGACAGCCTGCTCTTCTTTTAAAAATGTTTTTGTTGATTTTAGAGAGTGAGGAAGGGAGAAGGATAGATAGAAACATTAATGAGAAATCAGTCATCTTCCCCCTGCATGTCCCTGGGGATCGAGCCCACAACCTGGGCAGTTGCCTTGACACAGAAATCAAACCATTGACCTCTTGGTGCATGGGATGACACTCAACCAACTGAGCCACACTGTCCAGGGCCCAGTCTGCTCTTATTACTGGCTTTTCACAGCCCTTAGACTTTGGATACAACCAAGCAACATAAAGAAACAAGTTATTGATAAATGCAACAATCTCAATGAATCTCCATGTTGACAATGAGTGAAAAAAGCAATGCCAAGAACATATTTGCTAATACATCCAGTAAGGGGCTAATATCCAAAATTTATAAAGAAGTTATAAAACTCAGCATCAAAAAACCCCCAAGCAATCCAATTAAAAAATGGGCAAAGGTCTGCCTGGGTAGCTCAGTTGGTTAGAGTGTTGTCCCAATATACCAAGGTTGTGGATTTGATTCCCAGTCAGGGCACATACAAGAATCAACCAATGTATGCATAAATAAGTTGAAAAACAAATAAATGTTTCTCTCTCTCTTCTTTCCTCTCTCTTAAATCAATAAATAAAAATAAAATAAAGAAGTGGACAGAGAACCTGAATAGACATTTCTCCAAAGAGGACATACAGAAGGCCAATAGACATATGAAAAGATGCTCAATGACACTAATCATCAGAGAAATGCAAATTAAAACCACAATGAGATAACTCCTTATTGTGGTGATATGGTGGTCAGAAAGGCTATCATCAATAATTCAACAAAGTATTGGTGAGGATGTGGAGAAAAAGGGAACCCCCATGCACTGTTGGTGGGAATGCAGATTGGTGCAGCCACTGTGGAAAACAGTATGGAGTTACCTCAAAATAATTAAAAATGGAACTGCCTTATGACCCAGCAATTTCACTTCTGGGAATATATCTGAAGAAACCTGAAACACTAATTTAAAAGAATATATGCACCCCTATGTTCATTGCAGCGTTATCTACAATAGCCAAGATTTGGAAGCAGCCCAAGTGCCCATCAGTGGATGAAAAAGCTGTGGTACATTTACACAATGGAATGCTATTCAGCTGTAGAAAAGAAGGAAATCTTACCTTTGAGACAGAATAGATGGATCTGGAGAGTATTAAGCTAAGTGAAATAAGCCAGTCAAATAAAGACAAATACCATGTGCTTTCACTTATGTGAAATCTGATGAAAAAAATAAAAAACAAAATAGAAACAGACTCATAGATATAGAGAACAGACTGACAGCTGTCAGAGGAGAGTGGGGAGGAGGAATGGGTGAAAAAGTTAAGGGATTAAGCAAACAAAAAGCTTCATAGACAACAGTGTGGTGATTGCCAGAGGGAAAGGGGGAGGTAGGAGAGTAAAGAGATGATAAATGGTGATGGAAGGAAACTTGACTTGGGGTGGTGAACACATAATACAATATACAGGTGATATGTTATAGAATTGTACACCCGAAACCTATATAATTCTTTATTGATTTAGAGAGAGAGAGAGAGAGAGAGAGAGGGAGAGAGAGAGAGAGAGAGAGAGAGAGAGAGAGAGAGAGGAACACCAGTGTGGGAGGAAAACATCGATTGCCCGCCTTCTGCACACCCCGCACTGGCAATCTAGCCTGAAACCTGGGCGTGTGCCTGACAGGGAACCGAACTGCTAATCCTTCAGTGCAGGGGTGATACCCAACCAACTGAATCACACCGGCCAGGGCTGAAACCCATAGAACGTTATTAACCAATGTCACCCCAATAAATTAAATAAAAAATAAAAAGTAAATAGAAAAGCAACCCCAGAAGGTCAAATAGAGTAAAATTCCACTTATATCATTCTTGATATGACAAAATTATAGAGTTGGAGAGCAGAGTAGTGGTTAAAGAGGATGTGGGGTGGGAGGGAAGTGGATGTGGCTATAACAGGGTACCAGGAGAGATCCTTGTGTGATGGAAATGTTTTGTATTTTCACCGCATCACTGTAAATATCCTGGTTGTGATATTGTACTGTGGTTTTGCAAGTTTCATTAGGGGCAATTGGGTGAAAGGTACAGGGCATTTTTGTCTATTTTTTTTAACTGCATGTGAATCTATAATTATTTCAAAATAAAAAGTTAAGTTCTGTAGATGAATGGATTAGAAAACTGTGGTACATCTACACGATGGAATACTATGCTGCTGTAAAAAAGAAGGAACTCTTACCATTTGCAACGGCATGGATGGAACTGGAGAGCATTATGCTAAGTGAAATAAGCCAGTCAATGAAGGAAAAATACCACATGATCTCACTCATTTCTGGATAATAAAGACCATTATAAACTTATGAACAAAAATAGATACAGAGGCAGAGCTGCCTCGAACAGACTGTCAAACTACAGCAGGAAGGCCGGGGAGGGTGGGAGGGCAGGAGGGGAGGGTAAGAGATCAACCGAAGGACTTGTATGCATGCATATAAGCATAACCAATGGACACAAGACACTGGGGGGTAGGGGAGGCCAGGTGATTGTCAAGGGCGGGGGGGGGGGGAGGAGACATATGTAATACTCTTTGTAATACTTTAAGCAATAAAAAGAAAAACTCAATGGGGGAAAAGGAAACATCTGTAATACTTTAAACAATAAAGAATTTTTAAAAAGACTATCAGGAAGCAGCATAAAACCCAAGGGCTAAGGGGTGGAATTTGCAGAAGGCTTTGTTAGCAAAGCCGTATCACCTGAAAGTTCTTCCTACACAGTGGCAGAAATGGTCACTGCAACTGATGGCCACTTCCTACCAGCCTAGCAACCCCGGAGGAGAGAGGACCTCTTTCTCAGTGGTACCAGCAGGCTGTCCCCAGGGGCTCCGGGTGGGGGCACAGTCAGTGCTGCTCACTGGTGGCTGTGGGTACTCGGAGTTGCTTCTGCCCCAGGAACAAGGTCTGGGTGTGTCCACAGCCTGTGCTCATGGCTTCCTCTTCTCTTGCAGGCGCACACTGCTGTTTTACCCTGCCTCCTTCGTCCCTGTAGGTCGTCGCACCTACGCTGATGCAGTGAACCCGGTGAGTGGCAGCCCAGTTACCTGGGAACCAGCCAGGTGGTCACAGCCCTTCCCTCTGGGCCCCCTGGGCCCTGAGCTACCTTCCGAGTACCAGGCTTCAGAGCTTCTAGGACACTCAGAGCCACTTGCTCACATTCTTAACCTGCTCTCCGCCCCCCGCCCCCCAAACCTCCCTTCAAATGAGCTTTAGAGGTTAAGAGTTTAGAATCCAACAGGCCTGATTTCAATTCCATTTCTATCACTTAGTATGTTGGGCATTTAAAAAATACCTGTTTCCTCATTCGTAGCATGATATAATAATCATGATTACTATATGCAATTATTATGAGAATTAAGAGAGAAAAATATCAATTGGCTGCCTTCTGTACCAATTCTAATAATAACTCCATGTAGTAATCATGCATGCACATGCTTGCACGTGGTAAGTAATGACGAAGATGATATGATGATTGTGATAATGGTGATTGCAGGTGAAAAACCGAGGTCCAGAAAGGGGACCTCAAGCAACATTATTAGCTGGTGGCAGAGTCTGGGTTAGAACCTGGTCCCCTGATTCTGAGTCCAAGCTTTGCCCACTAGACTATGGTGCTTCTCCTGACGGAAAACAGCAGGCAGGGAGGCCTAGGCACGGTCCACTCCGGAAGCACTTTTTGTTACTGCCCAGAGGAGGACGGGTCACTCTGCACTCAGGATCCTGGTTCCTAACGTGCGGTCTAAACTTCTAAAATAGGTTGGCAGCAAAGCCGTCCTGGTCACAGGCTGCGACTCTGGATTTGGGTTCTCCTTGGCCAAGCATCTGCATTCAAAAGGCTTCCTTGTGTTTGCTGGCTGCTTGTTGAAGGTAAGAGATGGGTCATCATTGTCACCATTGTCCTTCACACAAAGTCATTGTTTTGTACATTGTTATTTTTAATTGCAGTAAAATACACATAACATAAAATTTACCATCTTCACCATTTTAAGTGTACTGTCCAGTGATCTTACATATATTCACATCGTCTAAGTACCTCATATAAGTAGAATCATACAGTATTTGTCTTTTTGTAACTGGCTTATTTCACTTAGCGTAAAGTCTTCAAGGTTTGTCCATGTTGTAACATCTTACAGAATTTCTTTTTTAAGGCTGAATACTATTGCATTGTATGTATATATTACGTTTTACTTTTCCATTCATCTGCTGATGGACACTTGGGTTGCTCCCACATTTTAGCTACTGTGAATAATGCTACTGTGAACATGGGTGTGCAAATATCTCTTCAAGATACTGTTTTCAATTCTTTTGGGCCTATATCCAGATGTAGAATTACTCAAATCATGTGATAATTCTATTTTTAATTTTTTGAGGCATTGTCAAACTGTTTTCCACAGCAGCTGTACTGTTTTACCTCCCGTCAACAGTGCACAAGGGTTCTGATTTCTCCATATCTTTGCCAGTACTTGTTTTCTGTTTTTAGATAGTAGCTATCCTAACATGTGTGAGGTGATGTTTCACTGTAGTTTTGATTTGCATTTCCCTAATGATCAGTGATGTTGAGCATCTTTTCATGTGCTCATTTGTCATTCATACTATCCCCTTTGGAGAAATGTCTATTCAAGCCCTTTGCCCATTTTAGAATTGGGTTGTTTGTTGTTGTTGTTGTTGTTGTTGTTGAGTTTTAAGAGTTCTCTATATATTCTGGTTATTAATTCCTTATCAGTTACATGATTTGCAAACATTTTCTCCCATTCTGGGTATTGTCTTTTTACGCTGAGGGTAGTGTCTTTTGATGTACAAAATTTAAAAAATTTTATTAAGTCCAGTTTGCCTATTTTCTTTTGTTGCCTGTGCTTTTGGTGTCATACCCATGAAGTCATTGCCAAATCCAATGTCATGAAGCTTTTGTGCTATGTTTTCTTCTAAGAGTTTTATGTCTTACATTTAGGTCCTTGATCCATTTTGAGTTAATTTCTGTATATGGTGTTAGGTAAAGGTCCAACTTTATTCTTTTGCATGTGGATATCCAGTTTCCCCAGCACCATTTCTGAAAAGACTGTCCTTTCCTGCATTGAATGGTCCTTGTAAAAAAAATCATGTGAGGGTTTATTTCTGGGCTCATCCTCTGATACAAAATCTTATATTCCTCTCCTGACGCCCCCCGCCCCTGCCACTCTCACCTCACACTCCTCTTCCTTACTTAGGAGGCTGCAGCCACAGAGACCTCCTGCTGTAGCCACCAGGTATACACCCTCCTCGGCTTTGGCATGGCTGCCTCCCCTTCTTCAGATTTCTTCAAGACTTGCTCCCTCACTTCCTTCCAATGTCACCTTCCTGGTGAGGTCTTCCTTCCCTCTTTAAAACTGAACACACCCTTTACCACATTCACCCCCATCTTCTTTTCCTGCCTCTCTCTGGGATCATAAGGAAGGCTCGACAAGCCAAGTTGGCATCTCATCGCCATCTGGAAGGATAAACAGGAGTTCCCTGTGATGGATGGAGGTGACATAGCCAGACACTGCCAGTCATCTGACGTGGCTGAAGCCCAGTGCCCTCTTGGAACTTGTGGAAGAAGAGGAGATGAGCTGGGAAAGGAGGGCAGGACTGGAGCAGGAGGGGCCCTGAATGCCTCTGATGCGGCTTTTGTCAAGGATGCCAGATCCATCGGCCGCTTCTCAGACCAGGCCATTCTCAACCCATCAGCAGACTTGACCATACGACTCTTGTTTGTAACACTTTGTTTCTTGACTTCGTAGACACCTTTCTCTCTATCTTCTCTGCTAGCTCCTTCTGCTGCTTCTCCTGTAAATAGTACAGCGCCCTAGGCTTGCTTCTCTCGTCACAGTGTTTCTCAGACATGTGACAAGATGCTCACAGGTAACAAGTGCTGAGTGTCCTTACAGCGGCCTTGAGGTGCTAGAGCACTAACAACAAATGCTGGGAGGCTGTGAAACCTTTCTGCCAGGATTAGCCCATCAGCTGTCTCACGCTGTAATACATTGAGGTGGAGGAGGTGGAGGGGTTGGACAGAGTTGATAGTGTGCTGTGGTATTTTCCATCTGGTCTCAAGTAAAATGAAGTTGGTTTCAAGAGAACTCCTTGGAGAGCTTACCATTTGTGCCCTGGCATCTGAGGCCACAGAATGGCCTGTTCATGTTTGCAAGGCCCAAAAAGGGGCCAGAGTGGCTCGTCTGGAAGCAGTGCAGGAGAGCTCCCTAGGGGAAGGGCTGCCCTTCTGCCTGGGCAGGACACTGTTGCCTGAACCTGATGTGGATAATGGGAGAGCCCCTGGAATCATCTTAAGGGCACCTGCCCAGTGAAACTCCGAGAGGGTCATGCGACCTGACCAGAGGGGTGGCTCCCGGCAGCCCTGGCTGAGGGAGAAGATGCACAGTAGGAGGAAGGAAGGGCACAGGAGTCTCCAGGGCAGGGATCTTCTCGGAACCCACAAAAGTGCCCCAGGGAGGGAGGGCCATCCAGGGCACCACCCTCACAAGACTCGACTAGAGTCTTGCTCCCTCACTTGTCAGCCTCTGCATCCAACCCTGGGAGGATCTGAGATTACGGAATAAGAGAGGAGCAGCAGCTAGAACACAGTGAGAAAGACAACCTCTGCCCCTGCTGCCTGGCGTCCCACACGGGCTTCCCACACTCATCAGGCCTGCGGCAGGGCCGGCTCTAAACTGGATACAAGTTTGAGGGAAGGTTTGGGCTTTCAACCCAGGCTGGGCTGGAGTTACTTGATGAGCAGACCGAACTGGACTCTTTGTGCCAAAATAAAGAGTCTCTCTATTATCTGAGACTGAGTGGAAACACTGTAAGACTTGCCTGGAATTTCATCCAGGTGTGGAAAACATAGCTCACAGATGAAGTTTAAAGGGATAGTGACAGAAGGCATTGCCCCTTTACAAAGGGACCAACGCAGCAGTACCGAAAGCTCCTCTCTGAGCAGCAGACAGATGTGGAGCCAGGGATGCGGTGTGGCCCAGGCAGTGCGGCCTTGGCCTGAGGATGGGGACGGGCCACCTCGTCTGCAGCCTGCAGACCGAGGGCCGTTGGGAAAGATTCCTTTGAACAGCTGGGGCAAAACAACAGTCCCCTTCCCCATGGAGGTGGCTGTCAGGAGCAGGGTGTGCAGGCTGCTTAGAGATGAGTGCGGACTCCTGAGGAGGTCTGTCAGGTGGAGGTAGGAAGGTGGGGCTTCCCTCCTGGGGGCCTGAATGCTAAGCCTGAAGCTGTGGGCTATGAGATGACCTCCAGCTTCCTTTGAGAGAAAGCTCTTAGCTGCCAAGCTGCCAACCTAAGTTCACGTGGACCCCCTGACCGAGGTGAGGGGGTTCCCCAAGGACACGGGAGCATTGGCTCCATGCTGGCCAGAGGCACGGGGAGAGACCAGGGGTGTGGGGTCCAGGAGTTACTGAAAGATCCCGGGAAGAGGAAAGGACACTCAGGTTTCTCTCGTGCATCCTCAGCTGAAATCTATCCTGTTGGAAGTTGATGTCAGCTCCCCCTCAGAGACACGGAGTGCTTGGGCTCAGCTCGAGGGGCATCTGAGGGCCTCGATATGAAAACTGCATGAAAACAAGTCATGTTTTCCTGGTGCCTGTGTGCTGTTTGTGGAAAAGAGAGGTGTCTGTGGCAGCAGCCCCTCCAGCCTCTGGACTCGAAGGTGGCGTCCCCGGGGAATTCTTTTCTGGAACCCTCTGTGGAAACGGCAGCAGAAACTGCAGGCTTGGCTGCCCCTCTGTACAGGTAGATGGAGCACCTGCCGTGTCATTTGGGAAGATGGCACATGGGGGCGGGGGGCATTCAGAGCCAAGCCTTGCGTGAATCGAGCCTCACACCTGGCTGCTCTGTGCAGACATGATTCTGGGTGTAGCTGCCATTCCTGGTGCCAGGTTGGGCAGAGACTCAAGCATGTTGCTTTTTCAGTAGAGACACTGGGCGGGGTGGTGGTGGGGTATCCCTGGAGAGGATGGCAGTTTAGGGTGGAAGAGATCTTCGAGGAGGGGTTTTCTCTGCACCATGTTCCCCATCCTGTCCCAACCGCACCTCCACCATCATTGTCTGAATACCGCTAGGCCAGTGATGGCGAACCTTTTGAGCTCGGCATGTCAGCATTTTGAAAAACCCTAACTTAACTCTGGTGCCGTGTCACATATAGAAACCTTTTGATATTTGCAACCATAGTAAAACAAAGACTTATATTTTTGATATTTATTTTATATATTTAAATGCCATTTAACAAAGAAAAATCAACCAAAGAAATGAGTTTGCGTGTCACCTCTGACACGCGTGTCATAGGTTCGCCTTCACTGCACTAGGCAGCCCGTGCCATCCCCGGACTCTGAAAGTTACTCCTCATTTTGAACCAGATTTGCCTTCTTGGCCCTGGTTCTGTTTTCTGGGCTGCGTAGGACAAGTCGGCTCCCATTTGACACGGCCCTTCACCATTCTCTCCTGAGTCCCTCTGACAGGACATCCCTCTGACACTGAACTGCAGTCCTGGGGTTCGAGTCCTCCTTGTTCGAACCACTTAACGAGACTCAGAGGACCCCATAGAGAACCCTCCACAGACATGCTGACCCTCCTTGTGCTTCTGCTCTGCCACTTGTTCAGTACCAGCTGTCTGCGCCCCGGGCAAGCCTGGGCTGAGAGTCGGCATTCCTCTTATCGCTTCATCCTCCGGCAGCTGTTCCTGTCCCCTGTGAGATGCGTCACTGCACCACTGAGAAGATCGCTTGCCAATTAAATGATGACTGACTGTTTAATTTTCACCTCGTTTGTAGCTCATGCCTATTGTGAAAATATGTGGCATAGACAGATGAATGTGGTAATGCCGCCTGCCTCTGAGGTGAGGGCTAACAGAGTGAATGCATGTCAAGTGCCCAGCACCATGGGAAGCATAGCAAATGCCCAAAAAACGACATCTGCTTTTATTCAAACCCCCGAGCAGCTGCCCACTGCCCACACAGGCCCCTGCCCACCTCTCAGCCTCTTGTCCACAACGTCCTCAGGCCTCTGCTGCCCCTGCCATGGCTTCTGGCAGCACCCTCTCACTTCTGCCGGAAGCGCCCCATCCACAGGGGCCCCTCCAGCCGTGTCTCCTGCCGCCAGTGCCTTTGAAAAGCCTCCCCTGCCCGCCCCACCTTCTGTGCAGCCCCCCACCCCCCACGAGGCTTCCTGCAGCAAATACTCCCTGTAGTGTGTGCTTACTCACCTGCCTCCTTCCCTAACGTGGCTTTCTGAGAACAGGGGCTGTGTTATTTGTTTTTGTGTCTCCAGTACTTAGCACAGAGGCCCACGACATGTTTGCTGAGTGAGCGATACTTTTCTCGTGTGTAATAACACCTGAATTTGCATAGCGCTTTATCATTTCATGGGCTTTTAAAAAAAACAATTTCCTCGTTCCATTAACCTGAGCAGGTCCGGACAGGTGGCGATGTCCCTATGACTAACTGTAGCTGGAAAAACCGGGCACCTGTTGAGGGATGCACCTGAGTGCACAGAGCCTGGTTAGTGGCCAAACTGGCAGCAGAGCCTGGCCCTGGCCACTTACCAACTTGCAGGTTTCAGGGCCTTGGCGTAGAACAGAGGTGGCAAACGGGCAGCCTGCTGGTCACAGGGGGCGGGTGGATATGCTTTGGCCCACATATTTTTTTTGTTTTTTTAGAAAACCCAAATAAGTTGCCAACACTTAAAAAGTTAGGAGCTTTTGCACAGAAATCCCAATTACAAGTATAAAAATCTAAGCATCTGGCAACCCTGGGCTCACATTCACATGTGGACAACAGCTGGGGGCGGCGGGGGGGGGGGGGGGTGAGAGGTGAGACTTGTGCTCCACTCCTGAGAGTCCCCTTCTTATCATGTGACACCCACATGCCTGGCCCCAGCATTGAGTGTGTAAGTTCTGCTTAGAGAATGACCCTGCCAGTGAGGATTTAGGGGCTCATGGCTGTGTCTATGGCACATAGTTTGGTGCTTGGTACATCATCAGTGCCCAGGGATTAGGCCCAGGTGGGCCTGCCGTTGTTAGTAGTCCCAGGCTTAGGCAGGGACAGGGCCAGCCCCCGGCCTTGGCCCTGGTCCTCGTCCTAGAGGCAGGGGGTGAAGCAGCTCCTCTCTCCTCCCAGGACAAAGGGGATGCTGGAGCCAAGGAACTGGACAGCTTGAAGAGTGATCGATTGAGAACTGTTCAGCTCAACGTCTGCAAAGGCGAGGAGGTGGAGAAAGCAGTAGAGGTCATCCGCTCGAGCCTGGAGGACCCTGAGAAAGGTAGGGGGCCCCTTGGGGCAGTGGGGTACTACACGGGCGCCTTTCTAAGCACCACCCTCCATTTGCTGGTATCCTGCCAAAAGACTGCTTTCTTTATGTTCAAGCTCTTCCTTCTGCACAGGAGGAGGAAGTGGGTTGAATTAAACACACAGTGCAATCAGGGAATGGGAAATAAAGCCAGAGGTGGTTTCAGAATCTACAGGAGTGATTGAATGGATGTGCTCTGGTTCAGGCCAGTTCAGCCAATGCCCACTGAATGCCTACTCGGAGCCAGGTGGTGGGCCGAAGTATTGGGAGCACAAAGGTGGCCAAGACACAGTTCCTGTACTCGAGGACCTCACAGTTTATTGGGGAGGTGGGGGGGTGGGGGCTGACTCAGGTGATTTCTATGTCCTTTCTTGGGGTGAGGTGAGGAAGGGGTCAGTTAGGGCAGACTGTGGCAGAGCGCTGGGAAGGGCATTCCAGGAGGAGGGGAGAGCGTGAATAGTGGTGGGAAGCACACAGGTATGCAGGGGAGGACAAGTCAGGAGTCAGGTCTGGTGGAAGTGGCAGCAGCAAATGAGGTTAGAAGGGAGCGCGTCCAGGGCCTGGGTGCCAGGCAAAGGAGGTGGCCACTCTCTTGAGGGCCGTAGGAGCTACTGAAGGGGATTTCCTTGAGGGGAATGACCTGGTCATACTCATGAAAGCTTTCTCTGGGGGCTGTGGTGACAGCATGGGAATAAGAGTCCCGAACTAGGGCCGTGAGTATTGGGAAAGAGGAGGATCAGTTTCAAGTATTGAGAAGACACAGCTGGCTGGAGTTGGTGACATGCATGTGAAGATGAGGGAGAGACAAAAGGCCTCTATCCTGGACACCTGGTACACCTCATGGAGGAGCAAGTTGAGGGGTGTGGAGATGCTGAAGTGCCCAAGGGACACCCTGGGGGAGTATCTGGGCTGGAGCTCAGGTGTCTAGGGTTGGAGGTGACACTAGGAGTGGGAGCGATGCAAGGAGGGCCTGCTGGGGAACATGAGCAATTGGGCGCCAGAGGAGGGGAAGACACGACTGTCAGAGAGGTTGAGTACAGTGCCCCCGAAGCTAAAGGGACAGAAAGTTTGGGGGACAATAGCCAATAGGGGCACATGATGCTGAAAGTTTCTGTAACATAAGGACTCAAGTGTCCTCCCAGTTCAGCCCACGAGGGCCTTGATGGGAGGGGCTCTGTGGTACCACAGCGGGGAGGGGACGCCATTCACGTAGAACCCAGTGTGATGGTGCTGCCGGGGGAAGCCAGTTCAGTCTCCTCACTTCATCTGTAACATTCACCTTTGAGCTTCCCAACAGCCCAGGCAGAAAGGCTGTGCCTCAGCTCTCTGCTTCCCCACAGAATGGCCTGGGGACAGCTCTCCTGAGCAGTGACTTCAGTTGCTGGTAGGGGGGACGGAGAGTGGGGTGACCAGGGCCAGTGCCGGGCACTCTGCTGAGCATCATCCGTCAGGGGACATGCTGCCGCCCCAGTGGCATCTCAGAAGCCCCCGTGCTGTGAGGAGCTGTTGCTCTGGCTCCCAGCCTGTCACTGACTCGTCACCGTGTCAGCCCAGTGCCACCCCCACCCCACAGCAGGCCATTCCCAGGCCCCCCTGCTCTCTGAGGAGAGGCCTGTGAGTTCCGGAACACCTGTTTAGTAGTTAACAGGCAGACCAGGGCTTCTGTCCCATTAAGAAAAGACAGGAGGGATACATTAGGACCATGGTTCTCAACCTTCTGGCCCTTTAAATACAGTTCCTCATGTCGTGAGCCAACCATAAAATTATTTTCGTTGCTACTTCATAACTGTAATGTTGCTACTGTTATGAATCGTAATGTAAATATCTGATATGCAGGATGGTCTTAGGCGACCCCTATGAAAGGGTCGTTCGACCCCCAAAGGGGTGGCGACCCACAGGTTGAGAACTGCTGCACTAGGATGATTACCAGTCCAAAGGTGCAGCCAGCTCCCCCTCCCCACCCTCCCCCGTGGCAAATCCTCCCCTCCGCCTTCCCTGGCAGCTGGGATGTTGAGGAGGGAAACAGCTGCAGTCAGCACCATAAAGCCACTCATTATGGCCTGTGGGTTTGCAGTGATTTAAATGCCCGTGTAAAGGAATCGTCCCTGTAGACCTGAGCATGGAATGAAGCTGCACCAGGTCTTGGGGCTGCTCAAGGCCCTGGTCCTTGTCCGCTTCCACTCCCTGGGCACTTAGCCTTACCTACAAGGCGGAGTGAATCCAGAGCCACAAGGGGGAGGTGCTCAAACCCCAGCACCACCCCTGAGACATGGACCTTTTCCTGATGACCCATTTCAGTGAGGGCTGATAAACTCCTCAACGTGACCTCACTGAACCCAAACTGCTTTGGGGGGGAGGGGAGAATATTTGAAGGTTTTTAGGTCTGAAAAGAAAATAAATCTGTTAGATACATAGTTGTGCAGGTCTTCCCCTCCCCCCTTCCTCGCCTCCCCTCCCGCTCCCCTTCTCCTACTCCCTCCTTCCCTGCGATCTCCTGCCTCCCTCCCTCCAGGTGCTGTCCTCCTGGTAGGTAGAACAGCTCAAATTCGCCCCTTTCCTCCGCAATGCTGTCTCTGAACTCCAGGTGGCGCCCTCCCAGAGCTTTCAGACTAGCTTGTGGTTCCTAAAGAGGTGGTGCTTCTGACTCTCCCTCTGCCCAGCCAGGCAGGAAGCTCCCAGGAGGCGAGTGGAGGGCACATTTTGATGTGAGTTTGGTGCCCTTCACCCTGGCTCTATGGAACAGTTGCTGCCAAAGCCAGGGGAGCCAGCCTGCGGGGGGTGGGTAAGATGAAGGGGATTGTCTGATTAGAGCTTCGAGCCATCTGCCACCAGCCCCTCGGCACCCCAGCAGGACTCTGAGGGACTGGGCATCTGGAGCCTGTGACTCCCCTCCCCAGGGAAAGGCCGAGGGGATGGGCCAGTGGCAGGCTGTGGGCATGTCTGATCTCGAAACCACTTACCTCACCGTCAGTAAACATGTACTGTGTGAACACTCGGTGTGTAGTTGGTAGTGTACTGAGCACCAGGAAGGGTTCAGCCTGGCAGGAGGAGTGTGTGGTTGGTGGCCAGCCCAGTGGACGCTGGTGAGGAATGGTTATAGCACTGGAGACATTACGCCACGAGCAGGGAAAGCCCTAGTATCTGGGACACCCTGGGTCTGGGAGTGAGAAGACTGGGTTTACTTGGAGCTTCACCTCTTACTAGAAGTAAGAGGGTTGCATATTCACCTGTGTGGGCCTCACCTTGCCCATCTGTGAAGTGGGAAAAGTGCTTTGGGAGCCATCCAGTGCTCATACCTAGATCTGGCTGCTGCAGGAGCATGGGTAGCATTTCAACAAAAAGCAGCTCTCAGACTGAGGGGTGGCGGGTGCAGGGCTCACAGAGCCAGGAAGCAGCCGAGGTGGGAGGGGCCCTGATGTCAGAGGAGTGGCAGGCTGTTCAGAGAAGGCAGAATACTTGAAAGGGAGCAGAAGTGGGTGAGAGAAGCCTGGAAAATGCTTCACATACCCCACTAGGGAAGGGAACCTTCGGAGTAGGACGTGACTGAGAGAGGAGACTCGGGCTGAGGCGGTTGGATCGGGATGGAGGTGGAGGAGAGAGACGAAGACAGGCAGACCTGGGAGAAGCTTCCCAGTAATACAGGACCCAAACTACGCCGTGGAAACGGGATAGCAGACGCAGATTCTAGTGACATGAGAGGAAGCCAGTAACAGCACAGGATTAAGCATGAGGGCTGTGTCCTCACACAGACTGGGTCCAGATTCCATCCTGTCCACTCGTTATCTGGGTGACATTGAGCAGATGCTTCACCTCTCTGAGCCTCAGTTGCCTCACTCAGATACGGGACAATTTAATATCTACCTTATAGGTCGGTTGTGAGGGTCAGGTGAATTAGTAGATGCAAAATGTTTAGGTCAGGGCCTGGCAGCTGTCCTTTTGATCTTTATCAGTAATGTTAACAGTAGTCATCAGAGGGGGGAGAAATGAAGAAGCCAGAGGAGTCAGCCATTAAAGTGAAACTATTAACAAGGAGGAGGGGCAGGGCTGGGCAGCTGGGAACTTGATATGTCGGTGTGGTTGGGGCAAGTGCCTGTCAGGAGGAGGGGACTGGGGTTAGGAGAGAGCCTTGACCGCCGAGGGGTGCATGGGACCCTCCAAATGGAGGTGTGATGGGGCTGCTGTGATGGGGCTGCCGCAGGAACACAGCTGTCACCAGACCAGCAGGAATGTCATGAGGCCTCCAGAGAGCTCCTGGGTCCACACACTGTCTGTTATCACCCAGGCACAGTGTGCTTTCACAGGCCAACTTCCAGTAAACCTTTTTGGGTATCAGTGTCAGATGTCATTGATGTTAGATGGAAGAAATACTACGTTAGGTTGTGTGATACTGCCCCATATGAATCGAACACAAAGCAGCTGGAAAATTCCATGAACATAAAGAAAATGAGGCTGCCTAAGCACTGAGTGTAGTTTTTAAAAACATGAATTTTTTTATTGATTACAGAGAAGAAGGGAGAGAGAGATAGAAACATCAATGATGAAAGAGAATCATTGATCAGCTGCCTCCTACATGACCCCCACTGGGGATCAAGCCTGCAACCTGGGCATGTGCCTTGACCGGGAATCAAATCGGGACCTCCTGGTTCATAGGTCAATGCTCAGCCACAGACACGCTGGCCGGGCAGCAGTGTGTATAGTGTGAGGAAAAGTGGTCTAGGACAGGACTTTGGGGACACGTGTATGTTAGTGGGGCAGGTAGAAGAAAGGTGGCAGGGAGGAGGGAGGAGACGCTTGGATATTATTAACGACGAGGGAGGAGTGAGTGTCAGGCACCATCAGTAGCACTCATATGGTGGCGAAGCTGAGAGTGAAGACAAGGGGCATCATTAGCATGTGGCATCCTTGATAACCAGAGCAGCCAGTAGTAGGGCTGGGACCCAGAATGGCAGGGAAATGGGAAACTGGGAGGGTAGCTTGTGTTCTCAGAAGACTGGCCTCGGAGGGGAGGGGAGCAGAGAATAGCACGAGGGAGTAGCATGGTAAAGAGAAGGTACTTGAGGGTATGGAGACATGGTATTTGTATTCACCTCTCCAACATTTATTAAGTACCTAATGTGTACGACGTTGAAGGGAAGGAGACAGGGACCATGGAAGAGTGGAAGTTGCAAAAATGAGAGAGCATTGATGGCTTACCATTAGGAAGGTGGAGAGTGAAGCATCAGCCAGCCTTGGCAAGGGCCGAGAGAGGCCTCCTGGGAAGAGGAGGGGAGGGGATGGCGGAATCTGCAGGGCTGGGGGAGGGGAGGGGAGGAGAGGGGACAGCAGCTGTGGGGGGTTGTCCTGGCTGAGTCATTGCAAGGTCCTTGGTAAGACCTGAGAGCCAGGCTTTAGCTTTCGGCGAGTGGGAGTGAGAACTTCATGAGGACTTTGTTAACCAGCAATTTCCTTTCCCTAATAAATGTCCTTAATTTCCCATAATTGAAGGAGAAGGCACCAGAGGTCAGTTGATGAAGCATTAATTTGGGTAGCACGGAAGGGAGCAGCCAGAGACCAATTACTCTGTCATTTACACAAATTCCATAATGAACTCAGAAAGCAGGCGGGCCAGAGTTCCCACAGGCAAGGGGCGGGACTGAGGCACTTCCCTGAGACTGAACTCTGAGCGTTTACACCACAAAGAGGCAGGGCCTGAGATCATGTGGTATTTTTCCTTCATTTATGGATAATAAAGACCATTATAAACTTATGAACAAAAATAGATACAGAGGCAGAGCAGCCTCAAACAGACTGTCAAACTACAACGGGAAGGCCGGGGAGGGTTGGGGGGGCAGGAGTGGGGTGGGTAAGAGATCAACCGAAGGACTTGTATGCATGCATATAAGCATAACCAATGGACACAAGACACTGGGGGGTAGGGGAGGCCAGGGGATTGTCAAGGGCGGGGGGAAAAAAAGGAGACATATGTAATACTCTTTGTAATACTTTAAGCAATAAAATAATTTTTAAAAATAAATAAAAAATAAAAATAAATTTAAAAAAAGAGGCAGGGCCTGTTCTGTCTTGAGGCTCCAGCGCATCCAGTCCTTGCACCCCAAAAAACAGAACTCAGAGAGGGTGTTTAAAACGCGACTGCCTCCTCACTGCCACCTCCCAGTTAGGCTCTGCCTCTAACGTACCGGGCACACTGCAGCCAGTCCTTTCCCCAGGGGTCCGTATCCCTGTTTCTGAAATAAGATATCAGACGACGTGACCTCCAAGGAGCCACCTAGCACCAGCGTTCTGTGCCTAGAAAAGCCAGCTGTCCCGTTGCTGGTTTTACTGGAAATAGCCAGCACACGTATCCTGGGTGAGTGTCCATTTGCTCCGACCCTGTACCTGTGGGACCACACAAGGCTGAGGGGTGTTCTCTACCTGCACAGGCCAGGTGTACACACTTGGGGTATTGAGGAACAGGTTACCGGGTGACCGTGGCTTGCCACATGATAACCAGCACCAGTGCATGGTTCAGAGAAGGGAGGTCAGAGCATGGCGTCATTGCTAGCTGGGTCTCAGGGTGAAGCAGGATGGAGGCCCAACCCGAGATCAAGGCTTGACCGAGCCTCTTACTGGCTGTGTGACATTGGACGCTGGGTCCCCTCTCTGGTCTTCCAGAGAGGCTTGGCTTGGAAGACTCTTGAGGTTCCCCTGGCTTCTGGCAAGAGGGGAAGTTCAGAGGCAGGGATGACTACACAGTGCCCCGTGCAGAGTGTGGAGTGAGACTGGCTGGAATAGAGTGGAAGTGTGTGAGGTGAAATGGGACTCCAGGCTGGGGCACTGGCAGGGCTGGGTCATGATGGGCCCAGAGACTCAGTTAAGGCAGAAGAAATATAAGGATTGGTGGTAGATCTAAGGGAGGGCTACAGCCAGCACTGTCTCCTGTTTTCTGTGGTGACTCTAGAAGGTGTCCCGAGAGCCTTGGGCACAAAGCTGGCAAGTCCTGGGGAAAAGGATGAAAGTGAGGAGGGGAACGGGCTGCAGGCTGATGGGTGATCTAGCCCATGTGGTGACCTCCGTTCTGTGCCCTCCCAACCAGGTATGTGGGGCCTGGTCAACAACGCGGGCATCTCGACATTCGGGGAGGTGGAGTTCACCAGCATGGAGACTTACAAGCAGGTGGCGGAAGTGAACCTCTGGGGCACAGTGCGGGTGACAAAATCCTTTCTCCCCCTCATCCGAAGGGCCAAAGGTGAGCTGGAAAGGGACCTTCCTCATGACCCCTGGACCTGCCCCACCTTTTCATCTTTGCTCAGAATGGGAATAGGTCTCAGCAGATCCAAGGGCTCCCAGGGGCCGTGTGGGGGCCTGTGGGTGGTGTTGAGTGGAGGTGGTGTGGCCTGGCAGGCGGAAAGGGATGTGTGGTTTTTCAGAAAATAGAGCCTTCTCTGCAGCAAATCCCACTCTGGGACCCTAATCTGGAGGAACAGCCACCCTTGTGTACAGACCACATGCCCAAACCATGTTAGGAGCCAATGTAAGTAAACCGCCTAGAAGCCACCGATTCACATGTCCTTCCTAGAAGAACAGACAATTATGGCAAAAAGGGGAAGATCCATGTGATCTACCCCGAGGGCCCAGCAACGACAGGATGAACCCAGAGAGCGCTGTGGGGTTTTAGGAGGAGACCGCAGCCCTTCAGTGACTTCCAGTTTAGAGGTTTATGAAAGGAGCCTCCCACAGTGCCCAGGATGGGGCGGTGCCTTTTCCTGGGCGCACACCCAGGGTGAGTGGGTCCCAGGTCTGCCCGGGCTGTCTGTCTGGATTGGCTCTGCCTCTTCCATGCCCCCAGGGCTGGGAGAAGCTGTGATCTGGCACACCTCGCTGGGCCTGTGGGAGAGCCTTCTGTGGTCATCACTCTCTCCTCAGGGCCCGAGACTCTGCCCACATGTCCCAGCCCTGAAGTCAGGTCCAGAACCCTGTCCCTGCCCCTGCCTCTGCTGCCCCTGCCCCTGCCCCTCCCTGCTTGCCAACAGAGCACTGACAGGTAATAGCATTTGGGGGGGGAAATACAATGGGGGAACGTGGGAGGTGAGACACAGCTTAGTTGTGTTTTGTGCGTTTTACTGTGCCCTCCTGGTATGCAGCTCTGCTTCTCACTCATTTCTCCCCCTCCATCCTGCCCAGCACAGCTGGCTGCTGGGAAAGTGTCAGGGATGTTGATACTGATGTGTGGGTGGGAGCTTGCCTTGACGATGAATGAGAAGGCCCTCAGACCTTGTGTGGTGCAGGCTGGGCCCCAGCCTGGCAGGCAGATAAAATAAGTATGAGAGGCCAGGAGGCCAGGTTCTAGCCAGGTCTCTGGAAACATGCCAGGTCCCAGGCCCTCTGCCACCATCATCCCCTCACCCCCCAGGCAATACCCCTGAGCAGTGCTTGCTGTCTTCCTCTGTAGGCCGTGTGGTCAACATCAGCAGCATGCTGGGCCGCATGGCCAACCCGGCCCGCTCCCCATACTGCATCACCAAGTTCGGGGTGGAGGCTTTCTCCGACTGCCTGCGCTACGAGATGCACCCTCTGGGTGTGAAGGTCTGTGTGGTGGAACCCGGCAACTTCATCGCTGCCACCAGCCTCTACAGCGCTGAGGGCATCCAGGCCACCGCCAATAAGATGTGGGATGAGCTGCCCGAGGTGGTGCGCAAGGACTACGGCAAGAAGTACTTTGATGAGAAGGTTGCTGCCATGGAGACCTACTGCAACAGTGGCTCCACCGACACGACCCCCGTCATCGACGCTATCACCCACGCCCTGACCGCCGCCAATCCCTACACCCGCTACCATCCCATGGACTACTACTGGTGGCTGCGAATGCAGATCATGACCCACTTGCCTGGAGCGATCTCCGACAGGATCTACATACACTGAAGAGTTTCTAGCTGGCCTCTGTCGGGAGCCCTGGTGGGTGGGAAGGAAAAGGAGGAGGGAGGGAGGAAGGAAGGAGCTTATGTAGTCACCTCTTCATTACTCACTTGTGGATTGTCCACCATCCCAGGAGGACCCACTACCAGTTTTAGTATCAACCGAAATGGGTAGCCCAGCCTGCCTCGGGTGCACAGTGAGTGGCTTGGGCCTCTTCCATTGGGTGCGGAGTGGTGGGCAGGGCCCCTAAACTTCAGGGCAAACATGGTGCCTTGTCTTTCTGGAGTTGATTTCATACAAAGATTTGGGGGAAATATCTTTGTATTAAAAATAGATTTATTATAAAACAGAATCCTAATCTTTTATATTTTAAGCCAAAACCCCATTCAAAAAATGTATCTCATTTGATCCTTAAGCCAGTCTCAGGAGTAAGGGGACAGATTCTTTTCTTTTGTACACACAGAATTTGCAGCCCAGAGAGGATACATGCATAATCCTCTTACTGCTTGTGGATGGTCCAGGTCACATGTTCCTGTCACTGCTGTAGAACTGCTTCACATTCTGTGTTCCAGGGCGCTCTGGGTCCAGCTCTGTGACCTCGCCTGAGCCTCATGTGCCCACGGTGCACCTTTCTGCATGTCCATGGTGCTGGTGTGTGTGGCCAAAGTTCAGAACTGACTGTGGAGGGGGTGGGATGTTGTGGAGATGTACATTTGAGATTTCTCCAACCTCTTTTAAGACTTAGGACAGACTAAGTGAGAGGTACTCTTTGGCTAAGAGGGCGGTTTCTGGTTTGAGTTTGATTAGTTTTGCCTGGAGTAGAACCCCTGAGGCATCCTGGGCAGGAGCTATGGTGCAAAGGCCAGGCACTGTGGCACTCTCTCCCCCAGGGTGGGGCAAGTCTCTGTCTATCTCATGTGGTGTTCACACTCACACATCCTGCACACACACACACACACACACACACACACCTATTCTGTAGGCCTCAGGGTGGCCTTCATTGATGGCTTGCCTTCCTACTGTGGCTTTATCTTTTTTTAAAGAATAATTTATTGATTTTTAGAGAGAGAGGAAGGGAGAGGGGGAGAGAGAAACATCGATGTAAGAGCGCAACATCAATTGGCTGCCTCCTGCATGCTCCCTAACAGGGACTGAGCCCACAACCCGGGCATGTGCCCTTGACCAGGAATCGAACCCAAACCTCCTGGTGCATGTGATGACTCCCAACCAACTGAGCCACACAGGCGAGGGCTGTGGCCTTATTTTTAATTAAGAAGTCAGGTCACTGATAGGCTGTCATCATTTCTTAGAGTTGGGTTTGAAGGTTTCCCTCCTTGAAATTTCCCAGGGCCTGGATGTTCAGACCTAAACCAGGCACTACCCTCCTCCAGGTGGCTGCAGGCCTCGGACAGGGTCCTGAGGGTCAAGCCTCGCCAGTCACAGCACTGCACTTCCGTCCTCCCTGGAAGGGCCATGCCAGCCACGAGAGGGCGCCCTGCACCCGCAGCCGGAACACCCTGTGCTCCTGGCTGGGAGTTTCCACTCAAGCCTGAGGTCTCTCAAAGGGTTTGTGATCCCCACTGGCACAAACACACGAGGCCCTTAGGAAACAGCTCCCGCGGCTCTGTAGCTATCTGGCTTCAATGTGGAGCTGATGCTAGGAGAAGGCAGAAGGACCTCAGCAGCTGGGACTGACCACGGGGCTCAGGCAGTGCCAAGGAAAAGCAGATCCCACAGTGAGCAAATTCACCCTGCCTGTGTCCCTTTGTCCCCTGTCTTCAGTCAGGGGTGCCCTGTCCCAGCTCCCTTCTGCAAGGTGAGGCCGAGAGGCCTGCAGGGATGACAGTGAGGGCAGGCAGATCTGAAATGCCGTAGAGCCCAGAGAGGGACATGTGATGGCCATCATGTTTACATAACAATAAGATCTTTTTGTCTCACAGAGCTTGCCTTTCAGAATTGCATTTTCACATCTTTTATTTTCATGCTTAATTTTTTAAAAATATATTTTTATTGACTTCAGGTAGGAAGGGAGAAGGAGAGATAGAAACATCAATGATGAGAGAGAATCATTGATCGGCTGCCTCCTGCACACCCCCTACTGGGGATTGAGCCTGCAACCCGTGCATGTGCCCTTCACTGGAATCGAACCCGGGACCCTTCAGTCCACAGGCCAATGTTCTATCCACTGAGCCAAACCAGCTAGGGCTCGTGCTTAATTTTATTAAAGGAAAAGGAATGCATGGATAGCTAGGATCTAGCAGGCAGGGGAGAAGGTCTCACGCTCAGAGCTGGGGTCAGCAGTAACGTGAACACTGGAGAAGCTGCATCCAAGTCTGCTGGGGTCTCCAGGAGAAAGCTAGAACTGCTGGGCTGGCCTGCTGGCTGCCTGAGTTTTAATTTTTGTCCCTGTGATTGAAAACCCCAGAGAACCTCCCCTCCAGATAACCTCAGTACTAATTAAAACCTCACATTTACCATTCACGTTCTGGCAGCTTAGTGCCTACTGAGGTGCAGAGTCTGGTTTTGATCCTCACAAGAGTCGGCTGAGGTGGGCAGAAAGGAGGTGGTGGTTCTCAACAGGGGAAGTGATTTATTTAGTGTCACCGTCCCCGGAGTGCTGCTGTCCACCATCACTGACCCTGCGGCCCCAACAGCCCTGGGAACTGGGTGGGTCAGGGTCAGCAGGCACCTGCGCCCTCACTGATTGTCTGCAGAGAGCTGCCCCTTCCTGTGCGGCTGAGGGGAGAGACGAAACCTTCCAAAGGCTGCCCCCGGCTCTCACTGTCCAGTCCTACTGTCCAGGCGCTGCCTTGGAGAGGAGCACTGTCTCCAGCATCCACCCCTTGGAAGGATTCCCTGGGTCAGTGAGGCTTGATGTTTCTCCCACTGTCTCCGGCCAGTAGGACTAGCCTGGGCCCCTTGACGGACACTCCCATCTCCCAGTCAGCAGGTCCCTGGGCCAGGGACCAAGCATTCATGATCTCATTTGATCTTCCTCAGGGCCTGTGAGACTGGAGAGCATCCAGTACCCTCTGCCGGTCCTGCTGTGCACCCCTGTGGTGTGACCTTCAGCCAGTGGCTCTCAGTCCAGGGCCTCACTTGGTGCCTCAGGCAAGAGGAGGGAAAGCAAGTAGACAAAGCCTCTAACTGTGGGAGGGGCCTCAGGTGAGGCTCAGCTTGCACCCCAGACTTTGACCAGTAGTACCTCTGTCCGTGGGTCCCATGGCCTGCTGTCAGCCTGCACTGACGTCCTGACAATGCCTTGTTACAGAGTGCATGTGCTTGACAGTCCACCCTGGGCCAAGAGGCACTGTGAGCAGGTGACAGGCTGCCTGGCCCTGCCGGCCACAAGCTGCTTGGGCTGTGCCCCTGCTGCCCACAGCAGGGGGCCTGCCAAAGATTCCCCCCTTGTGTGGCCTGCTCACTTCCTGTATTTCAAACAGGGTCCAGCTCTGCAAACCTGGTGCAGGTGCGGGCGTGAGCAAGCAGAGCCTCCCCCCCCCCCACACACACACACACACTCCCCCCAGCTCAGGAGACACCAGGCTCAGGCTGCCAGGTAACAACCAGGGACATCTGTATAGTTGAGCACATTACTCAGCCAGTTCACCCCTTCCTCTCTCCCGATTCTCACAGCAGCCCTGGGAGGTAGGTAGGGTGGAGCCAGAATCTCATTTTACACCAAAGGAAACAGACAACTCTAAGTCTCCCACCAAGTGAGGGATAGAGCTGGGCGGCCAAGCCAG
Organism: Myotis nattereri; assembly: GCF_964212035.1. Taxonomy (NCBI): domain Eukaryota; kingdom Metazoa; phylum Chordata; class Mammalia; order Chiroptera; family Vespertilionidae; genus Myotis; species Myotis nattereri. The sequence continues at coordinate 52,872,581 of NC_138077.1, forward strand.
ATCTAACCTGCAGCCTGGAGCTAGTGATGCATGAAAACCAGGGCAGATGGTACCAGGATCTAAAATAAGAAGGGGAGAACACCTCCGTTATGTAACAGTGGGAGAAGTCGGTGAGCACGTGTGCAGGAACAACCACAGAGAGCTGCCACATGAGCCGGCTCCTGCTCCCCTCCTCTCTCAGGGCTCTGGGTGCCACTCTTTAGGAGAGAATGTGCTGGAGGCTCCCACCAGCGGCCCTCCTATAGGAGCTCTGCCTTGACTGGGCTAACACTGCCCCTGTCAGGGGCATTTCTGAGGGCGTTAGGGACCCTGAAACCCAAAGCTTGGGCAGAGAGATTCTGGAACTGCCCCCAAAGGGCTTGCGGGTTAATGAGCCCAGGGCTCAAGAATCCTCAGGTGAGGAGATGGAACAAGGAGGGATGTGGGGCTGAGTGCTCTGGTGGAGACCAAACCAACCAACCAACCCTGAGCATCATAGGCCTTCCTGGTGTTTACAGGCACCGAAGAAGGTGGTTTCTGAGTGGTGGTTTCAGAGGTATAGGGTAAGCACCAGGGACTAGGGCTGGGAGAGGCTGCCAGGACCCCTCCTCCCGCGCCCCCCCCCCCGCCCCCCCCCCCCGCCCCGTCCCCTGCCAGAACCTCAGAGAAGGAAGGAGGGAACTCAGCCTCCTGGGAGATGGCAGGCTCTGAAGCCTCCAGGAACCAAGAACTCATTACTTCCTCAGATGCCATTTCCTTGGTGGGGGGAAATTTATCCAAAGACTGAGCTGAAATCTACCACCTCTACCAACCCTTTTGGCACTTGGCTGTGACTGGGACCCACACAGAACAATTTAAATATTCTCAACGAGTCCACTGGGTATTTTGGAAATGGCCAAGTCAGGTCAAGAATCCAGGTCCCTCATGCGACAAGGTTTCCATACGCCGCACTGTCTGAACAGAAGGTTTCAGCTGTGGTCATCGCAGCCCTCGTTCTTGATGATTCACGCCAGGCCGAGTGGCCCGCTGAGTCCCCTCACGCAGCCAAGAACTTGGAGAGGTTTTAATGCACGCAGGGAGCTGCTGACGATCCTCACATGTACGTGCCCTTCGCAACTAACCGCATGTGCTTACTACTTACCTCTCATCTGATCCTCATAAACAGCTTATGAGTTAGGCAGGACCATGTTCCCATTTCACAGATGAGGAAACTAAGTCTCAGGGAGGTTAAGCACCTTGCTCAAGGTCAAAGAAAGTGGGAGAGCCAAGACAGAAGCCCAGGCCTTCCCCAGGACCCCTTCCTTTCTCCCCAGCTGACCTCAGTCTCCCTATCAGGGACCTAGAGCTGGGCTGGACTCTGCTCAGTCAGAGGCTGGCCATGTAGCCTGTGAAGTGTGGGGAGCATGGAACTCAGCTTTCTCCTGGCCCACAGTTTTGCAGAGAGCAGCACGAAGGGAGGCTGAGCCTTTCCTGTACTGCACAGCAAGTGTGTCCGCTGTGTCTGTGGGATCTTCCAGTGGCCTGGGCGCTGATGGAGGCTTGAGGTGGAGCGTGCAGGGTCAGGAAGTATTCTCAGGACTGCGGCTGCGAACCATCCTGGCCTCGGCATCGGTGGACATGTACTAGAGCTGAGAGTGTAAATGGGGAATAACCTTAGGGGGTGCTGGTCCCCAAAACACCGTGTGCTGCTCTCTCAGTGAGACTTAATTACTCTATAAAATGTGAGGCTGCTTCCACTCATCAAATTATAGATGAGCTTAATTACAGCTCCCCGAGTAACCACACTGGGCTCCTTCTGAAATAGCAGTGGGCTGGCCGCTCTTCTCAATTTCAGCTGCAGTCAACTCCCACCCCACACCCACCTCACGCCCCTTTCAGGAGGAACTGCCATCCTCTCCCCCTCTCCCCCCGCCCCCCTCCCCTCCCACCCCCTCACCCCCAACCAGTGCTACTTAAGTTGTGCTCTCAGACAGCGAGAGCTGACTTTGGGGACAGCACTGGGCACTCTCTCTCCGCTCCTGGCCACTGCCTGGCTGGGACCACGCTCAGCCAGTGAGCTTCTGCTGGGCCATGGCCGTGTGTTCTGTTATTGGGTTGTTTACTCTGCCGGGGTTTCTCTCTCTCTCTTCTTATGTTGTGTTCCGGCCAAAGGTTTTGATTCAATGTGTGAACAAAGGTATACAAAGTGGTGCGGGACCTGCCATAAGGAACAAAGAGCATGGTGCTGGATGGAAAACACACGCTTTATGGAGACTCAAGGGCACCTTCAAGGGAACTGGGTAAAGAGCAGCAGGCCACCAGGAACTGATGGAAGCTCCATGGCGCTATGACGGGCACCGTAAACTTCCCTGCGACTGGCAGGACGACAGACTTGTTCAGTGGAAGAAACTGGAGGAGGCACGCTGTGACTTCAGGGGGCTTTGACACGAACGGAGGAGCGACTGCTGATAATGCAAGTGCCCTCAGTGTCCCCACATCCTCAGTGGCAGACGAAGCCACTGTGGGTGGATGAGTAGAAGCAGCATGATCCCATCCCTGTTGTTTAGTGCTCAGGTACTTGGCTCCCAGCTGCCCAGCTGGCCTGGACAAGCCAGAGGCTTGGGGCAGACACTGCTGCAGGTCTCTGATATCCATCCTTTCCTTCTACGGGAATATATCCACCAATGTATGGCTGGGCACATGGCTGTCCACAATAAAGACTGCATTTCCCAGCTTCCCTTGCAGCTAAAGGTGACCTATGTGACTATGTTCTGGCCAACAGCATATAAGCAGACATGGTAGTACAAGAGCCTTCAGGAACTTTCCTTAAGAGATAGCTATAAGCACCCTTTGGCTCCTTTATTCCTTCATTCTACTGCCTGGAACTTGAATGCTGCCATTGTGGACCATGAGGTCAAGGTCATGTATGGGCATTACAAGATAGTGTCTGGATACCAGACACTGGGGAACTACTTTCTACTCTCGATCACCCATCTAGATTTTATGTGAGAAGAAATAAACTTCTGTCTTTTCTGTATTATCACTATTTTGGAATTATTTCTTTGCAGGCAACTAAATCCTAACTAATATAGGCCCCAGCTGGACAGAAGATGGGAAAGACATTGTATACATATAGGGGCAGGAAGCCACATTTGATACTAGTCATAGCATTTATTGAGCACTTCCTACGTGCCAGTAAGTGCATTATCCCATTTGATCTTCCCAGTAATACTATGAGGCAAGATTTATAATCCCAATTTTATAGATGATTAAACCGAGGCTTAGGTTTAATACCTTGGCTAGTCAGCCACAAAGTGATAGGATTCAGAACCAACTCTCTCTGACTGCTGAGTGCAAGCACTGACTTCCTCAGGCAATGAGCAGGGTCCCTATGAAGCTGGCCCCAGCGTCCCTGACCTCACCCAGGCCACTGGGGGCTGTGGTTCAACTTAGATGGAACGGAGAGATTCAGAGGCTGCGACTGTACTGAAATTGGCCATATTCAGGCTGAGACCCTGGGCAACCCAAAGTGTAGTCCTTATCCTCCAAAAAATATTCTTAGCCTTGAAATATTTTTCAAATCTAGTTCCTCTACCTAATGAAGATATCCCCTCAAGAACATCCCCAGGGAGATCATCTGCTGTTGATTAAATGTCCCCCAAATTCAGATGTCCAAACTCTAACCCTCAAAAATGATGGTATTTTAAAAATATATTTTTTTGGCATTTTTATTGATTTTCAGAAAGAAGAAGAGAGATGGAGAGAGGGACAGAAACATCAATGATGAGAGAGAATCATTGATTAGCTGCATCCTGCATGCCCCTTCCTGGGATCAAGCCTGCAACTCAGGCATGTGCCCTGACTGGGAATCAAACCATGGCCACCTGGTTCATAGGTCGATGCCCAATCACTGAGTCATGCCAGCCAGGCCAAAAGTTATAGTATTTTTGATGGTGCTTAAGTCATGAGGGTATAGCCCTCAGGAATGGGATTAGTGCCTCATAAAAGAGGCTCCAGAATGCTCCCCAGCCCCTTCCACCATGTGAAAGGTACCAGTTATGAACCAAAGAGAAAGTCCTCACTGGACCATACTGGCACTTTGATCTTGGACTTCCCAGCCTCCAGAACTATGAGAAATACATTTCTGTTGCTTATAAGCCACCGTGTGTGTTGTATCTTGTTACAGACCAAGATAAAGCACCAGCTCCTATTTAGTAGCTAAGAGGACTCAAGACTCCTCCTCTTCCACCTCCTCCTCCTCTCCCCTTTCCTTTCTCTCTTCCTCTCCTCACCCCCCCTCCTCTTCTGAGGATCATAGAGGTTGTGCCAGAGGCCCCTTAAATAGCATGGCCTCCCCCAAAGGGGCTTTTGTTTATCTTCAAAGATTTCCATGGAGGATCAACCTCAAAATGTCCAAGACACAAAGGATTCCACTAGGTCGTTGGGAAGCCTTGGTGTTACTCACCTTTCTGCTACCAAGTTCCCTGTCACTTGGGCAAGTCCCTTCTCCTCTCTGGGCCTCACCTTAAAGTAATAGTAATGATAACAATAACCATCCCTCAGTTTTCTACTGGGACTCAGCACAACATGTTCTAAGTGCGTTACATACTCTTACTCTTCTCATTTTGCAGATGGAGAACCTGAGACACAGAGGTTTTTAAGTGGCCCAAGGTCATGCACTACAAAGTGAAAGCGAGAACAGTAAACTTGGAAGAGGACCTCAAGCTGGTGCCCATATCAGTCTCTTGTTTAAATGACATCCTACGCAGAGTCCCAATGCAGTAAAGAGCAAAGTGGGAGTCTGGAGTGGAATGGGGGTAGCCTAAGCCTCACCCCTGGGCCTCCCCTGCACTACCCTGGAGGCCTCTCCTTACCAGTGGTTCTCAACCTTCTGGCCCTTTAATACATACAGTTCCTCATGTTGTGACCCAACCATAAAATTATTTTTGTGGCTACTTCATAACTGTAACGTTGCTACTGTTATGAATTGTAATGTAAATATCTGATATGCAGGATGGTCTTAGGCGGCCCCTGTGAAAGGGCCGTTCGACCGCCAAAGGGGTCGCGACCCACAGGTTGAGAACCGCTGCCTTAGTTCCAGAACAGTGAAAGCCACACTCCCAGGTCTCCGAGGGCCCCTCCAGGTGGAACATTCTGAGAGTCTCTCACGGCCAGGAGTGGCGGGGGCTTGGAAGGTGGGGAACAGAGAGGAGGGGTGCCCTGCCGTATGCCGGCTGAGACCCGGATTAAGGGATTGATCGGAACCTCTCTGCGAGCTCCCGGTTTTCTAGGTGAGCAAAACCCACCTGGGGAGCTGAGGCCCAGGGGCCTTTTGCTCCACCTCAGCTGCTTTCAGAAAGCAACTCTGCTTTAATCTGGTGGCAACACCTACTCCTCAGATCAGAGGAATGGGGGCAGCCCCTCTGATGATAAATGCCCCGCGGCCTCCCTTGTCTGGTCCCGGGAGCGCCTGTCCTCCGCAGGGCCCTCCGCCTGGCTCACCCCTCGGCAGCTCTAGAGGTGCCGAAGGTGGGGGCTCACCAGGCACAAGAGGCGGCACATCCCGGTGGCCGGGAGAGCCCACCCGTTGTTCCCGGAGTCTCCTCAAGATGCTTCGCAATCCAGCCTGTTCCCCGCCCCCCAGCTGAGCAGCTGGAGTGCATTCCTCCCTCCTCCGCTGGGCTGGGCCGCTTGGACAGACATCAGAGGCTGATCCCCTCCCCCAGCGCTGTCGGGGCCTTGGCCAGTCTCTAAATCTCTCGGCGATAACGCCCTGTGCCCGGGCCTTCAGTCCCTGTCCACCTTTCCCATCCTCACATAGTGCAGGGCGGAGGGTCGACTCTGCCCGCTCCCCACCCTGGGCTGTCAGCTTCCCCTGGCAGGAAGCCAACCCGAGAAGCCCACCAAAAGCCCCTCCCTGGCTCATGCCTCATGAAATGCCCTGTGACTAATGGAGGAAGACATCTGGGGCCCTTGTGCGGTCGGTCGGGCCACCAGCAAAACCTGGCTGCCAGCTCTCTGAGGAGCCATGGAGGAGGCAGAGCCAAGGCAGCTGGAAGGAATTTCTTTTGTCCGGTTTTGCTGGGCCTGCTTCTGCTTTATTTCAGCAGGGGGCTCAGCACTAGAAACCTCCTGCCGAACATTCTTGTTTTCAAAGGAGACCACAGCCCCCTGCTGCCCGGGGAGATTTGTTTATTGCAAGGGTGTCAGTGCATTGCCCCATTTATGTCCCCATGCCCCCTCTCGGAGCCCTCTTCCTCTCGGGGTGTAAATAGCCTGGAAATGAAGGAACGTTCCGTTTCTCTTTGATGCCTCACAGAGCTGGAGACACCTGTGCCAAGGGTTAGAGACCTGCACGGAAGGTGGTTTTTAAAGTTTTGTTTGCTTTAACCACTGGTTTATTGTGTGGCCTCGGTCACATTTCCGTCCTCTCTCTGAGCTTCACTCTCCCTATCTGCACAGTAAATCAGAGTGCAACCTGGAGTCCCAGCGGTTCTTCAAGTAGCTGATAAGGGGTTTGCTTTAAGATCTTATGAAGAAAGGGTTCTGTTAAAAAAACAAAAAAAAAAAAAAACAAAAAGGTGTGATTTCACACCGGTGTCAAGGAATTGTCTGTTTAGGTTTCTGACTCAAAACTTCTCTTTAGGCGTCGTCACCACAGGTCCCTGAGTCTGACATGTCTTCTCCTCTTGGGGTGGCCAAGAGCAGCATCGGGGACCGAGGGGTGTCCTAATGCAAAGGACCTGCTGCCCCGGGGACAGCCCCAAGTAGGGGCAGGAATGACACGACTCTGCAGAGCTTTCCTGCCTCCTGGGGTTGGAGCTCTTTCTATGCCCACCCCCCTCCTGGTCCAGGCCCCCTCTGTCTTCTTCTCTTACAAGATCATGATCACAGCGATGTGGTCTCGTTGGACACAGCAAACTGGTAATGGAGGGAGGGGAAGGATGATGTCCTGCCCTTTACAAATGAGAACACAGGCTCAAAGAGATGAAGGGGTGGAGCAAGAGGACAAAGCAAGTGTTTGGCAGAACGGGGCAAGAATCCTGGCATCCTGGTCACTTCAGGGGAACCGGGACTCCTGTCAGCTGGGGGAATGGTTCTGAGAGGCGTGATGCGGTGAGGAGGAAAGATACTCTGGCTAAGCTAAGCCACTCCCTTGAACTTGCGCCAACAGCCAACACATGCCGAGGGAGGAAAACGTGGGGTATCACTTCTTTTGGTGCGTGGGGTCCTCTGCACACGTCCTAGGGCTCCTGAGCCAGGACTCTTTAAGAGACGAACAGAGGGTCCTGGCAGGCTCAGGCCACAGGTACCAGGGCCCTGGTCCCGTGACTCCTCACACCCCCAACACACGTGCACTGGGCATTGAGAGGGCCTCCTGCGTGGCACGTTCCCTGGCACAGGAGCGCTGTGCAAGCAGAAGGGCTCTCCCGGCCAGGCAGCCCGTAAGGCTCTGAGACTCTCCCATTTGCATCACTGGCAGCTTCTTAGTTTCCTTTATATTTTCCAAGACAGGCCCAGCACGTCCTCAAGGGACTTGGAGTGGAAATCAGTATTCTGGTCACGTCTCTGGTGTCTGTAATCCCTCCCACTTGGGCGGCACTTGGGGTTTACAAAGCACATTCACGCCAGAGGCCCGGGAGGTAGGCTGGGTAGATAGCAGCTTCATCCCTGTTCTATAAACTGGACAAACAGAGACCCAGGGGGGGGGGGGGGGATGCCCTGTCCAAAGCCACACATGGCATCGGAAGACCCAGACCTGGAACCGGGGCTGCTACCCTGTCAGGCGGAAGCCCTGATCGCAGTATCAACCCTGGATTTGCTATGAGGTTTCCTACTCAGCGAAGGCCAAGGGCAGCTTCTCTCGCAAAGATCAGACCAGGGCGTCTGTCCTTATTTCTGGCATTTCCCCATGACAAGCTGCTGCTCTTACAATCAGAAAGGGAGGGCCCTGTGAGGGGACAAAAGTCACGTAACTGGCCAGTCCAGGGGAGCAGGAGTCAGGAGGCTGGGGTTGGTGTCCAGCTCAACAATGGATTCTCTGGTGGGCCACGGCCAGGAGGACATTTCTTTTTGAGTCTCAGTTTCTTCCTATGTAAGATGGACTAAAGGACTAGAATCACTATTTTCAAACATCTCCTATTAGGATCGCCTAGGAAAGTGCACAACAAACTTGGGGCTTCACCCAGGTCTGGTGGACCAGCCGTGGGGTTGCGGAAGTCTGTGGGAACCCATACCGTTAACTAGTTCCCTGGAGATTCTGAGGCCCCCTGGCGTCTGACAGCACGAGACTAGATGGCCGAGGGCCTACCCTGCACTGACATCCTATTTTTCAAGGCAGCAGGAAGTATGGTAGGTGCACTCTGCTCACTGTTGACATCCTCCCATGTTTTATTCTTCATAGCGGCCCCAGCATCCTAGGGGTGGGAAGTATCTTGAACAGATGAATGGAGTGCAGTCTCCAGGGAAAGTACAACACGTCCGAGGAAGCCCGGGAGGGGCAGGATTTGCATTTCCTCGAGGCCATGAGCCATCTGTGGGTTCCCTGGGCCTCCGCCTCTCAAGGTGCTTCCCAGGCCACCGGTCTGGGCTCTATTGGGTGACCCATCCCACGGGTGTATCCTGACAATAGGATGATTTCTCTGGTGTGGCCTCTACTCACAGATTTGCGGGAACTCTGACTCTACCCAAAGACTATGTCTGGCTCAAAACGGCCACCTTCCCTCCCTGAGGAGCCACTAACTTCCAGGTTTCCAAAGCAGTCCTGCCACTCCCGGGGTGTCTGGCTGCATGCTTGGTACCCCTATGCTTGGCTGCATAGAGAGGCCAGATGTCACTGCCCTCCTGGCCCCAGACTCTACCAGTTATAGTCCTTGGCTAAAAACAACAGAAATTAATTCTGGCAGAAAAGGAATTTATTCAAGGATGTTGGGAAGCATTGAGACTCGCCAGGAAGGCTAGAGAACCAGGCGTGGGAAACAGGTGGAAACAAAGCTTGCTACCTCCTAGGAAGACTCTTGCTATGGGGATTCTCCAAAACTAAAGATGGGATTTCGATGCCATGCAGTCCACAAAATGACATTCTCCACTCACCTATAGATACAGCAACCTGTAAGATTCTACACCCCAGGCAAATATTGTTGGTGATTTTTGCCATGGTTGTTGCCAGTAACTGTATTTTCTGTTCTTCGAGCTGAGTTTCAAATCCTGTGTGCATCCATCTGAGAAGGGTCCCACCAGGAACCCCCCTCTCCTTTGCTCTACCCCATTTGTCACTCATGATGCTATAATCATGTTTTTTATGTATAGCCAGTGGATCTGCTAGCTTATTGCCACTGATTGTAGACCAGCTTTTGTGCTCCTTGCCCCCACTTATACACAAGCCCCCTATCCCATATCCCCAGGCTGCCCTACTTTCCCAGAAGAAGGGGATTTGATCTCCAAAACCATCCACTAGTATAGCACCCGTCTCTCTGATCAATTTTCTCCCTCATCCAGCCAATCAGCAAGTATTTCTTGGGCATCTACTATGTGCCAGTGACTGTGCTGGGGTACTGAGAGGTAAGATGACTCATCTTCATGTAGCTTAGAGTACAGCGGGGGACACAGGTATTAATCAAAGAATCATACAATTTTTTTGTGTGTGGTAAATACAATGTGATAAATACATTGAAAGGAGAGCTCACAAAAATCTTGAATGCGTTAGTGAGGGGACCTGCTCTCCTTACTAAAGAAAATGCTTTCTTGGAACGGTGACATTTGAGTTAAGATGTAAAGAATGAATGAGAGTTAGCCAGAAGAAGGGATAGGAAGGCAGGAAGGCAGGGAGGAAGGAAGGCAGGAAGGCAGGGAGGCAGGAAGACAGGAAGGAAGGAAGGAAGGAAGGAAGGAAGGAAGGAAGGAAGGAAGGAAGGAAGGAAGACAGGAAGGAAGGAAGGAAGGAAGGAAGGAAGGAAGGAAGGGCATTCTAGGTAGAGGAAAATGATTCTGAAGCAAAACAAAAGCTGTCTCTTCCCAGAAGTCAAAGAAAGCAGGGTGGCTGGAGCGCCTACGATGAGAGGGAACATCATGTTGCCCAAGGTATAGGTTAGACCAGCAGAGCATTGGACCCACATTTTGAATTTTTAGTTTTTACTAAAGGACAAGAAGGAACTGTTTTGTTGTTTTTTTTAAAAAAAAAAAAAAAAAGTAAGGAGTTGGGGCCTCCAGTGTGGAAAACAGATTAGAAACAGGAAAAGTGGATGAGGGGCATGTGAGATCAGGTGAAAGATAATAGTGCCTTGGGCTACCAGGTAATGACCATAGAGTGAAAAAGAGGACAGATTTAAGACATCATTAGAAAGTGAAATTGACAGGACTTGGTAACGAGTAGCATATGGCACAGGGACGGGGTGAGGGAGACCATGTCTAAGATGACTCTGAGATCTGTGACTTGTGCTACCAGGTGGGGTGTTAGGGGAACACTCACTCCTCGCTCCCCATGTTTCCAGGTGGAGGGACTCCTAGGAGAGTAACACTCCTGAGCTCTGTCTCCCTGGCTCCTCATATGATTGGTGCATTGAGGAGGAGAAACTGGGCTAGTGTGTTGCAGAGCCTTCTGGGGTTTCTAGTTACTTCTCCCCACAGGTATGATCCAGTTTGTTCTCTCACCATGCAGTGAGCTTACTGGGGCTGGCTCTGGCCCCATGGTAGAAGCCTGCAGCTTGGGAGGCACGTTCAGTTCAGGATGGTGTAACCAGTTCAACCCGTCCCAAATCATGGAAGAGGGGCGTCATTTCCTTGATACTCTCCCCTTATCCACCCCCCCCCCCCCCGCCACTCCCAGCCTGAATACTTAGAGGTCTATTTACTGAGGGGAGAGATCATGAATTCAACTTTGGCCACTTTGATTTCTCAACTTTGGCTAAAATGTCTCCCTCAATTAGTATACTTGCCCATGTGCCTCTTTGGTATCATCGTGGGGGCATTAACTACATCGAAATAAGTATTTCTAACATTTATTTTGTTTTGGTAGATCAGCCTGGACTTTAAACCCCAGCTAGTTCTCCTCGGAGAGATGTGAGCCTGCACCCCATCCTGGGGGAAAATAATCACAGTAGCAGCAACAACTGCCGTGACTGAGCACTTAACACATGTCCTGGGAGAAGCACTTTCATTATTCCCACTTTACACATGGAGAAACTGAGGCCCAGAGGGGTCAAGTGGCCAGAGGCCACCTGGCTAATGAGCGGTGAATCTCATTTCCAAAGCTTTTGCCCTTAAGCACTAGCATGAGCTGGAGGATGTGCTGGATGGTTTTTAACCACCGTGTGAAAGTGAGGAGCACAGCTGAGGGATTCCGGCGACCTATGAACTGCTTTCCTCCTGCCGTCCATGGGGGCGAGCTGATCCTGCGAGCCTTTGAACTCGGAGCTTCTCTCCTCGCCTCTCTTCAAGCATTTTCCAGATGTAGCTCCCTCTTCTAATGCAGAGAGGACCTGTCTGATAAGTCCAGCCAGAATCATCTGGAAGAGTTTAGCAGGCAGGCAGGCAGGAAGGCCAGCTTGCAACTGAGTTAGCCGGGATTCTGCCTGAGGCCTTCCATCAACTATGCAGCAGAGCCACTGCTCAAAGCAGAAAACAGGCGAACCTGGAGCTGGTAATGAAATCACCTCGCCATCTGCTGTCACTGGCTTGTCTTCATTTGCATCGGGAAGTACTGCTATTATGAAATCCAGGCTCCTATAGTTCTGCATCGGAAGGGGGAAGGGCACATGGACCCCTCCCCAGTCCGGCAGGCTATCTCAACCCCCCTGCGCCAGAAACCCTGGTCAGGGGCTTTCACAGCTGCATGGGGAGCCCGGCTCCTGGTCGGAGCACCTGGGTGCAGTCCTCTACCCCGCGCCTTTCTGTCTCCCCAGCCTCTATGTGAAACGAGGATGATAACAGTACTGGCCCCAAGGAGCTGCCGTGAGCGTAAATGCTTTAATATCTGTAAAGGCTTTGGCATATAGTTAGTGATAAAACGGGTAGCTGTCATCATCTCCGTCACCATCAATACTCGGTTTCCCACCTTGGGGGGGGTGTGGTTTTTTGTTTTCTTTTTCTGTATCAAAACCAAGTACCATATGTAATATTATTTATTTAATACTTTACTTTAACTTTAAATAAACTCACTTTTGAAATACAGCCTCCTCCTAAGTAACAGTGTCCTTGATCTCAGGTTTGATGGCTTATTTATATTTTTTAAAACGCAATACAACAGATGCATGCCTACTGACGTACGCTCCCCTGGAGCACTAATTCATCTCCTCACCAAGCAGTGGTCCCCTCTCCTTTGGGGACCCCTCTGCAGGCAAGTGCTGACACACCTCTCAGTTTCCTCGTCTGTAAAATAGGTGTGATGCGATGATGGCACGGCTTCCTAAGACTGCTGTCCTATTCTGTGGCCCCATGGTTGTGACCATGCTTTGTAAAATGTAATTCACTAGCCAAGTTGAAATCATGTAGTCCCCCTCTCCCTGCCCAATTCCAGGTTAGTGGCTCACCCCTGGTTTGCAAAAGGAACTGCTTACCATTAGCTTCCCTGCCCCCCATCCCACCTCTCCTTGGAATTTGTTGGGCTGTCTCTCAGGTACATTTTTTCTAGCCCAGGCCCCTCCAGCTAGCCTGGGGCCTGCCCTGGGTGCAGGAAGCAGAACTTCCAGGAGTGTTATCTCCATTGGCCATCAGCTCTCTTCTTCTTGCCTGTCCACCTAACTCATAGGTCCCGAAACACCTTTCCTTTGAATTTCACCAGCAGAGGCAGCTGCTCAAATCCTGCTTTTTCCTTCTTCGTGATGATTTATAAGCCTCTTCCCTTCTCTCCACATGGGCCACCAGGGTAAATCTCCACCAGCAGTGATGAGGCACCTTCAGTTCCAAGTAGAGAAGGCCGAAGTCTGGTGGGGGTGGGGGTGGGGGGGAGGCGAGGGGGGATGCCATGGGCAGCGATGAGGCTGATACCTGGGATGCTGTGCGTTTCTCTGACTCTCCTGCCCACCAGTACCCACAAGTGTCCACTTAGAAAGGTCCAAGCCACTGACTAGCCTCCATCAGACACAGAAAAAGTGCAGGGAGTTGAACACCAACTTTAGAAACTGATTACAATAGGATTTTTTTTATTTTAGGGAAGAAAGGGAAAAATGCACATAAGACAAGTCCAAAGCTTCTCCATAAAGAGGGAAAGGGAAGAGCAGTGTTCAGATTCTTATACAACTTTATCCTTAGCCTATCCTTGAACCATGGAGTCCAGAAAAAATGTACAAAACAGCTCTTCAAGTGTGAGTTGTATCTTCCCAACAGTCAGAGGCTGTCAGGTTGGGAGTCAAAGTGGCTCTTGTACTCCAGTCAGGAAGCCTTGGCCTTCCCCGGCCCTAGGTTTTTAAGCTAGGCCAGAGGCCCCTAGCATTTGGCCCTCTCTCTGTTCAGCACCCCCACCCCAACCTGCCCGTTCAGTCTCCCACCCCACTGCTCCCACTCCCAGGTCCTGCCTTGTGCCCTCAGCCTTTTAGACATTTGGCCACCTATGTCCTCTTTGGCGTATCTTCTGTATATTGATGTGCTTATAGAATCTCTGCTCTCCCTCCCCTTGAGTTGGCCTAGCTTTGATTTGTCAGGAGTGGGATGGGGATCTGTTACAGCCTGAATGTTTGTGTCCCCCTCCTAAATTCATATGTTGAAATTCTAAAACTCCAAAGGCTGTGTATTAGTAGGTGGGGCCTTTGGGAGATGCTTAAGTCATGAAGCCCTCACGAATGGGATTAGTGCTCATATAAAAGATCGGACAGGACTCCCTAGGCCCTTCTGCCATGTGTGCATCAGCAGACCATGCTGGCACCCTAATCCTGGACTTCCAGCCTCCAGAACTGTGATCAATAAATGTCTGCTGTTTAAGAGCCACCCAGACTATGGTATTTTTTTGACAATAAAAAATAAGTAGCCCTAACCAGTTTGGCTCAGTGGATAGAGAATCAGCCTGAAGACTGAAGGGTCCCAGGTTCGATTCTTGTCAAGGGCATGTACCTTGGTTGCAGGCACATACCCAGTAGGGAGTGTGCAGGAGGCAGCTGATTGATGTTTTTCTCTCTCAACAATGTTCCTAACTCTCTATCCCTCTCCTTTCCTCTCTGTAAAAAATCAATAGCATATATTTAAAAAAATAAATAAGTAAACATTTATTAACAAAATATGAATATTAAAAGCTAAGCATTTTGAGGTTAATTTTAAATGACTAAACCTTTAATAAATATTGAGTACATCTTAATTTATTATATTAAATGTGTTAAAGATATTTCATTGTCACCAGACTATGGTATTTTGCTATAGCAGCCCGAAAGGTCTAAGGTAGGTAGCTATAAAAACTTATTCTGCCCTGTACATTTATTTAGTTAAGTGATCAGAATGCTAAGAGTTTTTATGGCATCTATTTCATTGTATTGGTAATTGTTATCTCTTAATAAATGGGGTTCATAAATGGTTGTCCCAGCTTATAGAGTTCTGGGGAAAAGGGGTTCCAGAACAGTGACATGGTGCACTCCCCACATAAGTAAGTTGAAGATGTCTGTGAGCATCACTCCTCGTTATGACAGCCTCACCCAGGAGGATAGTTAGTAGGTGATACAGGGAGCCTCACAACAGAGATTATAGCAACAATAAAATAATAGTTCTTATGATCAAATTACAGCCTAAGTGCTGAGTCCTGTTTTGGACCGTGAGGATTCAGACATAAAAAAGACATGCTCACTGTCCTCAAGAGTTCTGAATCTGGGTCATTTAGACTCAAACGAGTGTGAAATGATCCTCAAAATCCACTCTTCTCTCTCCACCAGCCCAAGTGATAGCCATCAGCTGGACACAGATCTGACTGAGGTTTAGGCACCTTCCCCTTCTATCCCGTCATGATGTTGTGTGCTCAGATTTTGTGTATATGGGGCATGTCTTTTAACATTTTCATCCATATCAGTTTTGTTTTTTGCTTCTCAGCTAAATTCCCAAAGAATTGAAGTAAGTGTGTTTATCCCTTTACATGGCTTTGTGCAAAGAGCTGCTCAGCCGAACACCTGGATCTAATTTTGATAATGATGATGTTGACAAAAGCTTGATAATTCAATAACTGTGTAATGTGCCCTATTTTTTAAAAGAAATCTTGGCCACAGCCTAACTTACAGACAGAATTCAGAAGAGTTTTCTTTTAAGAAAACGGTAAAAGGATTTGCAAAATCCACCAGGTGAGAGAACAGTGCTCCTCCTGACAGGTCTGTCTGCCTTTGGCAATGTTCAGGTCACCCCCAGAACAACACAATGTCCCTGTGGGCCTCATCCCATCTGCTTCTGTCTGTCATAGTTCAGGACCCATCAGTTCCTACATGCTACCCTTCCTGCCTCCCAGGCAGGCCTGGGTTTCCTCTGCGAGTCACTCTCCCAGCAGCCGGGACACATGCAGCATCTCAGAGTGTCCGGCACACTTCATTATTAGCCTCGGTTATTCATTCAGCAATTTCACAAAGAAACTGCAAGATATTGTTCTATGCCTAATCAAAGCTACCCTGCAAAACAACAGTGCAGTTGAAGATGAGAGTAGCTTCCAAAGCTAAAAGTAAAGCCAAACAAACACAATCCTGTGATATTCCTGCAAGACACTTACTGGGTATCCCTGGTGTCTCAGGATTGATGCTGGGACCAGAGTTTGGTTCCTGTGCCCAGGAATCTTAAGAGTTTCTTGGGGAAGTGAGGTACATTGAGACACCCAGCACAGGGTACTCCAAAGCAGGCGTGGCTCCACGTACACCCAGTAGGTTATTCAGGAGAAACAGAGAGCCTTGCTGACAACTTGGCTTCTTGGAGGAGGTGAGGCTGGAATTTGAGTCCAAACATTACACATTGGGATGGGGGTTTTGAGTAAAGTCACTGCAGCAAGAGTACATAGGGGTTCTTGCAGGGGTGGAGGGAAGGAAAATTGGGACAGCCTCAGAGTTACAGTGAAGGCCAATGTTTTTCAAGCATTTTAATTTTTTTTTAGCAATGGCATCCTTCTTAAAAGAAACCTTACTTAGAATATGTCAACCTGCTAAAAACAGAACTGCTCTGTCGTCTCAGCTTCCCTCTTACCCCTGAGTTCACTCCCCACTCCCAAGAATTAATGGAGCTTCCAGCCTGGACTAGTTCAACCTCCTTCTTGGACCAGTGGGGAAACTGAGGCACATACAACAGAAGGGGCATGCTATCAGGAGCAGAGGCAGACAAAAATTGAGGTCTGTCTCCTCTTCCCAGTTTAGGACTTTTGTCAGTAAACTTTACTACAACTAGAATAGGGCCAGACTGGAGAGGCCTTCAGCCAGGCCAAGCAGTCTAGGTTCCAGAGCCACGGAATGTGTCTGGGCGAAGGCATTCTTTCTGGCCTCCCAGTCTGACAGCCCAGGTAGGACTGCAGTCCCTTGATGTTTCAACCCCTTGATTGAGAAGACCAGCATATCTGAATAGTCTGTAAAATAGCTCTGGCAATTCAGGCTCAAAGAAACCTGTGGCGATGGTAGTTTGGGCTAAAGAGAAACAGATGTCATTGGTGAAGTTTTGATAGGTGAATTATCAGTGAATAAGTTTGATGGAAGAATTCGTGTTTCCTTAAACTGACACAGAAAATGTGCCCATTAATTTATTTGCCTAATGATGTGGCTTTGATTAGGAATTCAAAAATAACTTTAAAAGCCCCATCTTGAGCTCACAAACAATGCAAAGAACTGATAAATATCTTTGGAAGCCAGACAAGACCTTCCGCCTCTGACTTCCCTCAGGTTTTTCTTGGCCAAGGCTCCTTCCTTAGGTTTCTACCATTACCTTGTGGCTGAGAAGTCTAGCTGGGACTTGGAGTGAGACGAAACATCTAAAATAGGCAGCACGAGTCTTTATTTATTTTAGTTTTAAATTTATTTTTGCTTACCAACAAGCTGAGAAAGGCTTGTCTGAGAAAATCAGTCACTTCCTGAGATCTCTGAGTCAAACCATGCCTCTCTAGTCACCAGGGAGAGCTGCTGTCGCAAGCCCATGCTCCACCCGGTACATCTATATATATAAAAGGCTGAGTGCCCGGCCAACCAGCCCATACATATGACACACACTGACCACCAGGAGCTGCCGAGCTGCGGTGACTTGGCAGCAGCGGTTCTCGGGTGACGCACCCTGGAACCAGAGAGAAGGGAGCCTGATTCCTTTCAATGTACACGAATCAATGCACTGGGCCACTGGTTATACCTATAGAGCACTTTACAGTTTGTAAAGAGCTTTCAAGCATATTCTCTCATTTGATCTTCCTAAAAGTGCTCTAAGGCAGGCCAGGCAGGCATTTTGGAGATGGTAAAAATAAATATCAGAGAGGCATGGAGACTTCCTCAGATGGTGTAGCTAGTTAGCATTTAGTCAACACATATTCATTCTTTTATTTGTATCTATTATGAATGATATTTGTTATTACAGCATGGAACCAGCCAGATCTGCTGACTTGCTTCCTAAGACTCTTTTAGCTGCACCAGGCTCCTTTTTCCTAAGGATATAAATAAAAATTGGATTTTCTGCTAAAAACAGGTCAAATGACTTAATACAGCCATAGACAATTCAGAGGCACCTAGTGAATCCTAAATGAGTCATACTTCATTTGAATGACGAACCAGAGGAACTCTCAAGCCTGCAGCAGAAATAGAATTATACAGTTGGAGGGAACTCATTTACTCAGATGAGTGGCTTTTAAACATTTTTCAAGCACAAAAGCCATTCTTAAAATAAAGTCTCCCCAGGCAGCTCAATATGAAAGCTTATCAAAGCAGCAGCTCTGTAGAACTTGAGGCCTCACTCAGCATCTTTGGAAAACCCTATTATTTATAGACTGCAGGCCCGGTGCAGGAAATTCGTGCACTTGGGGGAGGAAGTCTCCTCAGCCTGGCCTGTGCCCTCTTGCAGTCCGGGAGCCTTTGGGGGATGTCTGATGGCAGTCGGACATCCTTCGTGCTGCCACGGAGGCGGGAGAGGCTCCTGCTATTGCTACTGTGCTCGCCAGCTATGAGCCTGGCTTCTGGCTGATTGGTGCTCCCCCTGTGAGAGCTCCTGCATTGAGTGTCTGCCCCCTGGTGGTCAGTGCACATCATAGCCACCGGTCGTTCTGCTTTTCGGTTGATTTGCATATTAGCCTTTTATTATATAGGACTAATGGCCTGGTGTATGAAATTTGTGCACTGGGGGCGGGGGTCTCCCATCTTGGCCTGTGCCCTGTCACAGTGCAGGAGCCCTGTGATAGATCCCCCCAAAGAGGTGGGTCCTGCCCATCCATCCGGGGCTCTTTGATGAATTGCCCCCAAAGAGGTAGGCCGGAGCTGCGGACCCCCAGGCCTCCGCGCTGCACAGGGACCCACCGGACCCGCTTCCCCCACACCACGCGGGAGAGGCCGAGCCCCCCAGGCCTCCACACCATGCAGGGACCCGCCTCCTCCGCGCTGTGCAGAGCCATGGGACTCCCAGGCCTGGCCGCGCATGAAGCTGGGAGGAGGCGGGACTCCCAGGCAGACTCCATGCCGCACACACAGAGTGTCAAGCCCAGTCCCGCCCACCTGTGCACGCCCCCGTGCACGCAGCCATCTTGTGACGGCATGAGGACATCACGGGGTGACGGTGTGAGGACCATCTAGGCTTTTATTAGTAAGATGAAGGTACAGGCCCAGAGGTCCAGAGAGAGAGGTCCCTCAGGGAATCAGTGCCTGAGCTGGGGCTGGAACCCAAGCCAGTGGTTCTCCCACTGAAGAGTCCTTGTGAAGAATGAGCTGATTGTCTCAACTCACTTTGTGATCATGTCACCACTGTTCCCCATATTGCTAACACACCCTGACCTTTCTGGTCTCCTTTGCTCAAACTCTTCCCTCTTCTCAGAATGTATTTCTGCTTGTGAAACTTGCACTTTTTCCCTCTAGACCTAGGTCACAAGGATCTTCCCTCCCCCATGAAACTTTCCTTAAGGGTCATGGCTAAAAAGACTTGCTTCTGGAAACTTTGGTGACACTCTTAGGATGTTCTGCTTTGTCTTAGAGCCATTTGGCGCTTAATCCCATGCCTGTGATTGTATTCTTCCTGAGGACAAGGGCTCTTCCCAGAACCTAACACAGTTCTTCCAGCTCCAAAATACTATGGAACTGTGGCCTAAAAAAGGGTTACTCTAGAGTCTTTTTTCTCTTAATGGAATTGATGTACAGAATCAGCCTTATATCTGAATACCCAGGTCCTGGCTAGTTAGATTCTTTTAAAGCTAAACGAAGTTTCTCCCATCTTGTCCTCACCCTTATTCTCAAGTATTTATCACGCAGCTCCGCACAAACACTGTGTCTGGTGGACCTTGACCAAGGCCTGTGAAACCAACACAGTTGCTGCCTTCAGGGGTACTGGCCAAGGAGTCTGACGGGGCTGGCCCTCCATCCCAGTCTGCTCTTTCCTGGGCAAGCCATATTTACCCTCAAAGCTTCCGCCTCTTCAGCCAATACCATGCCCACTCCGCTGTGAGGAGTCAAATACAGGATGGAGGTAGAGGCATTTATAAACTGCAGGCTGCCTTCTTGACCAGCTTACTGAAATCAGTGGGAAAATATTTTAAATTCAGTTTTAAGATTTAAAAGAAAGTTGTGTGAAAACAAATAACTGGTTTATCTGAATGTTCTCTTTTCAGAGAGTTGCTTTGGCTTCGTACAGTTACAGGTTCCCTTCTACTTGCAGGTTCAGCTCCCAGGCCCTTGTAATTGCTGCTCTGGAAGTCAGCTCACTGTAGTCTACTGACTCTAGTTGAAAATATTCACGTATGCCCAAAATATTTTTTGAGCATCTACTATGCTTGCATGATGAAAGGGATTGTCATGGAGCCAGGGTGGCTGTGGATAGACCCAAATGGGTTGTTCAAATGGATGACGGCTGCTTGGAAGAGAATGGTAGCAATGGAGATGAAGAGAAATGAGCAGATTCAGTATATCTTGTGATGATGGAACCAAAGATTTGCTTTGGAGATGTGATAAAATGAGGAATTGAGGATGAATCTAGAGTTTTTGGTTTAAGCCCAAACCCATTTATTTTGGAGTAGATAATGAAGTCATTTATTTAAATGGGGAAGATTAAGGGAGGTGCATATTAAGGTGAGAGGGAGGGAATCAAGGGTTCTGTTAGGTTTGAGATGTGGGTTAAACATCTTTGTGTGGATGCAGGCAAGCCCTTAGCTATGTGAGTTCAGCGGCAAGAGGACTCCCAAGTCCATGGTCCTTCTCACTGTTCCAAGACAGCCAATGGATTGGAGAATTTATTTTCTCTTCCTGTTGGAGGCCTCCTCTTTCTCCCGGGGATATGCACTCTGGGTGGCCCTGAATAACTGCTAATGCTAAGAAACTTGCTAAGCAGCATGAAAGTTTTCAAACTCCTTCACAAAATATTTGTGTTTCAAAGCTTCCTGCAGCATCTTCAGAGCTGTATCCAGCTCCATCAGCAGAGTGGGTCTCTTGGGGATTCTAAGATAAACTTATGGGAAGGGGGGTGGGCCGCGGGAGCTGTAGATGCCCCTGGACAGTATTCCCAGGACTCCAGGCTCCAAGCCGCTTGGCTAATTAAGACAGCAGAAACCTTTTGTTTTGCATAGACCCACTTCCCACACAAAGAACTTGGGGGGAATAAAAAGAGCCAGAAATGCCTGAACTCTGGGCAGGCCTAGTCTCACCTGAGGGTGCTGACTCAGAAATGGCAGCTGCTTGCCCTGGGAGCTGGCAGTTATTGGCACAATCAAAGATCAATGAAAACAGGCCATTCTGGTTTGCCTCCCCACACCAGTCCCTTCAGGCATTTGCTCTCACTTTCAGCTTCCTCCAAAGACTTCATTGTTGCCTAATTAATTTGGAGCCCAGTGGCCTGAGCTGGAGGCGGGCTACACAGGAGGGAGGAGCACAGCACCAGGAGGCTAAGACCCAGGGCTTGTTTTGGCTCCCCCGCACTATTGCCAGCTCTGTCAGCAAGTCACTGAACAGCCTGGGCCTCAGGTTCCCCATCTACGAAACAGACAGTGATTTTCCACCTTCCTGTGCTGTGCCAGGGGGTAGGAGTCTGGGAGAGTGTCTTATATGTATCCCGGCAAGTCTACAGGATGCCTGGGTCACATCAAGCACAGGATTCAGCAGGTCTAGAAGGCAACTAGGACCTCTGATATGCCTCACCTGTGTCTCCTTCCTCTTCAAGCAACTTGGATTAAGGAAATGGTCTGTCTTTACTAACTCAATACAGATGTATGAGAGCTCCCTATGTGCAAAAGAGTATTGTCCAAATGTGCAAGATAATAGATCTAGTCCTCATGGATTTAAACCTAGTGTTAAAGGAAGGAGAGGCGAGCAGACACAAAGGGAACTACAAGAGTGTGGGCTGGGGAGGAGGACTGAGGAGAAAGTAAGGTTCATGGGCCTCCCACCCCCCAGCACAGCCTCTTTCCCCCTGGGTGCTTGGTGCCCAGCCATAGCACCTGTCATGTCCTTAGGCAGCTTTTCTCCACAAAGTCCATACTGGAGTCAGTAATGAGCTTTGGATGCACAGGCTTTTCAGCAAGGTAAAGGGAGGCAACAAGAGAGAATTACCTCAGGCAACACCTTACCTGAGAGCAGCACATTTGAGATTTTCTGCTGCGACTTGTCATTAGAAACATCAGAAATGCACACGGAAGAGGCAGCAAAGAAAACTGGCCACTGACCCTGCATTTCCCAGACTCAGGAGACACTTGTCCGGGCCCACGGAGTCTCCTTCCTGCCTTCCCTCATTATTTCCTTACCAACTCACAGAGGAGAATTAGCCAGACACCTGCAAACAGGATGCTTACAGTCCGAGGTAAGAAAGTTAAGAAGGGAAAAGATTGAGGACCGAGAGATCAAGCCCAACTGGGAATCCAGAAAGGCTTCCTGGAGGAGCTAGCACTTTGTTCTGAAGAACATAGAGGATTTGGACATGTAGGGAGAGGAGAGCAAAAGGGTGCATGTGAGCAGAGGAAAGAGGCTGAGGGGAAGGAAGGACAGAGGTGGAGAAGCCCAGAGCACATGAAGAAAGTGGCAGTCAAGGTGATTGCAGACCATCCTGAGGGTTTCAGGGCTCCCACCAGGGGCCCAAGAGAAAGTGAAGTTTGCATCATCCTGGGGTACTCAGAGACACATTGTGGCCCATTTGTGTACCTGTTTTTCTCCTTTCCCTCTCTGGAGCACATCTTTCTCTGTTGGAAGCTCATTTATAATTGAGGCAGCCTCCTTCAGAGGGAGCAGGTGTTTCTCTGGGATGAAACACCTTGGGAAGCAGAATGTACGAGTGGGAAGAAAGTGTGTCACAGCACAGCCAGGCAGAGAGAAGCTTGGGCCAAGGCAATGGCAGAAGGAAGAGGAGACGAGAGCGTTATTCCCTTTTGTGATGTTGTGATGTATAATAAGGGATATACAGTATATTTAGTTGTAGTCCTAGTTTTGGGCACAGAGTTCTGAAAAACCCTTGGAATTTCCTAAATGGAAAGGGATTGAGATGTCTTTGTTAAGTTAATAAGGTAATTTTTGGCCCCCTTCCTTAGGCACCCTGTGATTACATGTTTGGAACTTTCAATCCCACCCCCAGGACCTCCAGGGAGGGGAGAAGGGCTGGAGATTTAGTTCAGTTTCCAATGGCCAATGGCTTAATCAGTCATGACCAGGAAGCCTTCATACAAACCCAGGAGGACAGTGAAATCCTTTCTTTCCGAGCGCTTCCACGTTGCTTCCCCAAGCTGCCAGAGGACAGAAGCTCCTGTGTTCAGGACCTCAACTTCTGCATTTCTTCATCAGACTGCTGGTTTGTATGTTCTAATATCCTTTGTAATAAATCAGTAATCTAGTGAGTAAATGGGTTCCCTAAGTTCCGTGAGCCATTCTAGCAAATTAATCAAACCCCTAGAGGGGGTCATAGGAACCTCTGATTTATAGTCAGTTGTCAGAAGTATAGATACCTGGGCCTCAAACTGGGGTCTGAAGTTGGGAGCAGGAGCAATCTTGTAGGATTGAGCCCTCAACCTGTGAAGTCTGATTCTCCCTCTGGGTGGACAGTGTCAGGATTGAGTTGAATTGTTGGACACCCCGCTGGTGTTCGAGAATTGCTTGTTGGTGTGGGGGAGCCTCCATACTTGCTGATATTGGGTCAGGGAACCCTTTTCACCTTTCCCTCCCGACACACACTCTCTTTGAAAATCTGGACTGACATCACCCACTTTCAACCATGCTGTCCATGATTCCATCGTTAGAATGCTTTTCTTTGAGTCTTAATAGCTCCTCCTTCTAGATGCCCCCTTTAACATGCTCACATACTTATGAAGGACTATCTACCCTGGATTCCTCAGAATGCAGGCCTGATGTAAGTGTTAAGTATGTCTGCTTTATCAGGGAGGCAATCCCAAGGAGCAGGAGTAAGGGAAAATGGGAGCACAACTGAGGGAGAGCCAAGAGAAGGGCGTATTTCCAAGCTGGCCACAGCCTGTATAAACTACAACTGCTCATTCTATGAGACCATCTTCTGAGTCCAATAACAACTACATAGACCATTCCTTCTCAGCCTAGAGGAGGAAGAGACCGAGGTATCTACTGGCGCCCATCGACTGGAGACATTGGCCCATGGAGTGTGAATTCCCCCACTCCTCCACGCCTCCCCGGTGCGCATGCATGAACACCAGGTGGTCCCCGAGGCATTTTGTGTCAGGATCAACAGGGAAGCCCCATGACTGGAGGTGAACTGTGTGGCCTGGGTCAGGCCAGGTGAAGGTTATTGGGACCCACACAGAATTGGTCACTGCAGTGAAGACTGGGGCTGAAACAAGTGGCCCTTGGAGAGGCCAGAGAGTTTCTAGAGATCCCTAAAAGGTATCTGGTTCAGGGGCAGTCCTTCATCTCATTAGCAGGTCACACCTTGGTTACCAGTGAGCTCTCTAGCAGGTGCCTGCCTGCTGGCCAAGCGCTGAGAGCAGGAGACGGTCACTGATTGGACCTGGCTGTAGGTGGAGGTGCTGAGAGTGGGGTGAGCCTCAGACAAACTCACTCCCGCACCCCCTGACCCAGGTTGGGATGTGGCTGTGATGTGAATCACCCTGAAAGCCCATCTTGGGTTACCCGCCTTCAGCTGGGAGGCAGACTCCCAGAGGGCCTCAGCAAACAAATATAACCCCAAACACAGATGAAGCATTCAAGAGGCTCCGGAGGACTCAGCATTATTAATGGCCAGTTCAAGCCAGGGAAAATCAATGCTGTTTAGAAAGTGCTTTGGGGAAGAAATGAGTTTTGATTAAGAAAAAGGAAAAATAAATACTTCCTCTCCCTGAGGATGAGAGCGTGAGGCAGGGTTTCCCAAGATTGACAGTGTTTCTATAAACTTTTGATCGACACCTGCCAAGAGGGAGGGTCTGTGTGTGAATAGAAATTAATGACTAGATTGATTTCTTAATCGGATTTTCCCTTACCTAGCTAAAGCTTCCAAATTTCAAAAGAGATAATACATAGTTTTCTACAACACATTAGCACCTTCATTCTCAGAACACTCAGGAAATAAAAAAGGTTCTTAAAGCTCCACAGGACACATCTGGAATGCTGCGTACTTTGAGCTTGGCAGTGACAGTGAAAACAAGCCCAGATTCCATTGGAAAGGTACAGTGTTTAGCTAACACTTCTCTCCAGGAGCTCCAAGCTCTGCTGAATGTAAACACTTTCTCCTTTCCCCTCAGGGAAAGAGGTGGTCAGCTTCATTGGCCCAGTTTGGCAGCCAGAGAAGCAAAGCATGTGATAGAGAAACAGTTTGTCCAAGAGAACAGCGACCGTGTGAGGCATAACTGCTCTCCACGTTCCGTCTTCTCGGTTAAATTGCTGTTTCAGACTAGACATCACTGTAACGTCTCTGGATTAAACACCGACCTTTTAAAGAGGGAAGAAGAGGGGCCCCATGGACCTCAGGGGGCCGTTCCTCCAGGGTCTGGAAATCCGCTTCTGTCCACTTTGTCCCTCGCGCAGCAGGACTAAAGCTGAGCGGTTATCTGTGGCCCACAGGCCAGCACGTCACTAATCCAGCCAGGACTCTCACAGGCCTTCCAGTAACTGTCCGGAATCAGGGCGCTGGCATCCACCCCATGGCCCAGTGTGGCCTCTGTCAGGACCTAGTGACACTTGAGTTCGATACTCTTTGTTGTGGGCCTTCCGGGTGCTTTCCTGAGCAGGGCCCTGAGTGGCCGCATGAGGCTACCCTTGGCAGAGGGGAAAGGAAGGCCATTTGGTGCTGACTCCAGGGGCCGTGCTGCCTGCGTGCGGGGAAGGCAGCACCGCCCCGTGAACAGCTGTCCCCGCTTTGTTTCAAACCGGGCCCTGTCACCTATACCTGTTGGTCCTGGGGAAGAAACCTTGCTGCACTTGGGCCTCCTCCTCCGTGAAATGAAGGCAATGATCGCTACCTCAGAGTGAGGGGGTTACGTTGTACCATGTATGTAAATGCCTGCACACAGGAGGCATTCAGTAATTCTGGTCATTGTTCTGACTGGTTTAATTCCAAGCGTCTCTGGGCGATCCTATTTCATTAGGCTGAGAGCTGTGCTTCCCCGATTCCCTTTGTCACTCCTGTTTAGGCTTGTATCTGTCAGGGAGGCCCTACAGGTGGAAAATTACAGGCATTGTGGAGCATGCCTTAAAGCAGAGACACCGTTCCCATAGGAAAATTGGGAGCTTCCGGACCGTGGGGCCCAGGCCCCCGGCTGCAGGGTGGGGTGAAGTGGCGTTTGAACACACTTGTTTTTCTTTGCAGATTTCGTTGGAAATTTGAAAGGGCAGAGCTTGTTGTTAATGAGACAGTGTTTTCCATCTCCATCTTCCCCATCAGATGGCATCTACCAGGCTTGGGGGTGGGAGGGGGATCTGCTCCCTGGCTTCCTAACTGGCCAGGGGAATTCCTTTAGGAAAGTAAAATTGTCAGGGGAAAGAGAACCCACATGGTTCTTGGCAAAGCTGCATGGCGCCCTCTCTCCTTTCCCCATTCCTTCCTGCTGCTCCTGCAGCTGCTGTTCAGATGCCAGCGCAGCTGACCTTGGCAA
This sequence comes from Myotis nattereri, assembly GCF_964212035.1. NCBI lineage: Eukaryota > Metazoa > Chordata > Mammalia > Chiroptera > Vespertilionidae > Myotis > Myotis nattereri. The sequence goes on from NC_138077.1 coordinate 52,898,673, forward strand.
GCCCCTCCTCCTCTCCCACAACCCCTTCCATGGGGCTGCTGCAACTGAAAGGTACTGCATGGTGCCATTTGTGCCCTTGCATGGGCCACACACAGCCCCAAGCGTGGACAAAACACATATTACAGATGTGTGCCATTTGTGCAGGAGAAGGTGTGAATGTCTTTGTCTTCCACTGGCATTGTGGGGGCTACCTAGGGGCTTTTTGCTTTTTCAGAGATTACATGAGGTACTGAGTGCCTTCCTCTCACAGGATGAATCATGACACCTCCCCCTCCCCTCATCCCTGCCCCCACACACAAATTCATACATTGAAGTCCTAACCCCCAGTACCTCAGAATGTGACTGTATTTGGAGATAAGACTTTTTAAGAGCTAATTAAGGGACAATGGAGGTCGTTTGAATGGGCCTTAATCCAATATGACTGGTGTCTTTAGAAGAAGAGGAAATTGGGGCACAAAGAGAAAGACCATGTGTGCAGATACAGGGAAAAGATGGCCAACTACAGGACCAGGAGAGAAGCCTCAATAGAAGCAATGCTACTGGCCCTGCATCTTGTCCTTCCATCCTCCACACCCTGATCGGGGGCGGGCAGCGGGGATTTCTGTTGTTTAAGTCACTCAGTTTGTGGTACTTCGTTATGGCAGGCCTAGCAAACGAAAATACTTCCCATTTGTGTCCTGTCAAGTTTTGTGGTCTGTGGCTGTTTTTAATTGGGAATCTCTCTTTTTCTTCCGTCTGAGGGATATATTCAAAGGGAGCTTGTTTTATTGATGAGTTTTATCAGAAACGATCTCATGAAGCTCTTGGCAGATTTAGAAAAGGACAAAATGGGAGCCCATGCTCACCAGTGTTGGTACATTTGCACGGCAGATCCTAAACTGCAGAGATAATCTGAGAAGATGGATGTATGTGTACCAACACAAAAGGTCGTGAGTTTATGAGATTTGCCCTGCCAAGCTGTGGCAGGAAAAATGAACAATTATGATAGCAAGTTCTTTACCTTAAAAATTGATTTATAAGCATCAGTAGAGAACTTGATGCTTATCTCACTGAAAAGGCTCTCTTTTTATTTAATAAGAAATAGGTTTCTGCCTGTTGTAATTCTAGCTAACCTAATACAGTGTGTTCCGGGCTTCCATTTTTCCTTCAGTTGTTAATAATTCGATAAACTTTTATTACATCTGCAGTTCTTTCTGGGGCCAGAAGATTCTAGAATTTTTTTTTTATAATAATAACAACTTTCTTTTGACTAGCACTTTCAAAGAAGTCTCATAGCAACCCCGTGGAGCAGTATACGTATCATTTCTAACAATAAAAATTTGTGTAGTATTTTATCTTTTACAAAGCACATTCACACACACCATCTTGCTTAATTGCCAGAGAAGTTCAATGCAGAGAAGTTAAATGAATTAGTCAAGGACACACAGCAATTTTTAATGCTATGCTGGGATTAGAACTCATGACAAAGGTTTTTTTATGACACCATCTTTTTTTTTCTTCACAAATAGGCTTAGAGTTTTGGCTTCTGATGGTATAAAAATTCTGTAACAGATTTGTACCCTTCCTTCCAGGTCCAGTTCAGATATCACTTCTGTGCAGACTCTCCAGATATAACACAGACTTAATTGCTCTTTCATAGCCCCAAGCTTGGGCCCTTGCTAGCGCTCTGACCCCCTCTCATGTATATTTTGGTTGTCTATGTACCCATCTTATCATTCCAATAGACTGAGCCCTGGGAGGCTGAGAGGAGGACTTAGCCCAAGCACCTCAATGCTCAACCAACTGTGCTCTATGCAGGTGCAAGGTGTGAGCTGCATGGAATTCACATGCCCCAAATGTGAGGTTGAGAGATGCTCCCTGGCTACACAGGAATTCATACTTTCTGGAAGTGGATGAGGAATGTAGGCACCTCGTTGACAGAATTGGATACATTTTTCCTGATTGCGTGTGGGAGGTACCTAATTCAGACCACCTTGCACCTAAACTAATGTCAGCTTCCTGCTGCTCTCTGACTGCATCTATCTGGTTTCCTAGTTCTTTTGGTTTTTTCCTTGGGTAGGTTTCAGTGGTTCTAATCACCATCCTACTTCCTACATTCCCCTTTTGCCACCAACCCTGGTCCACAAACCTGGAGTGAACTCCCAAATCAAAACGGCCTTCAAAATGCAGACCCAGGCCTGGCCGGGTGGCTCAGTTGGTTGGAGCATCATCCCATACACCAAAAAGGTTACAGGGTTGATCTCCATTTGGGGCGTATACTGGAGGCAACTAATTGATGTTTCCCTCTCTCTCTCTCTCTCTCTCTCTCTCTCTTTCCCTTCCTCTCTCTCTAAAACCAATAAAAATATAATATCTTCGGGTGAGGATTTAAAAAGAAAAAATTATTAAAAAATGCTGACCCAATGACCTTTAAATTACAACCTAGGATCATTGATGAGCCAAGGGCAATAAATACTTGGCTTGTTTGTGAAGTTTATCACTCTATCAATATCTCAGAGATGTTACTACTGATAGGATGTGCTTTAGAAAAATTTTCACTCCATAATTTTTCAGGATGGTGAAAGATAACTCACAATCATCAATTTCAACTGCTAAACTTTGTTCAAGTATTTTCCATCACTGGTTTTCCTGTAGTGTCTGGGTTCTCTGAAGGTGTTAGATAAACAGTAATAATGGAACATGCTCTAAAACCCAGAACACTGCCACTTCCAGGATCCAGTCGTCATCCAAGATCTGACCCCCTAAATCAGTGGTTCTCAACCTTCCTAATGCCACGACCTTTTAATACAGTTCCTCATGCTGTGGTGACCCCCAACCATAAAATTATTTTCATTGCTACTTCATAACTGTAATTTTGCTACTCTTATGAATCGTAATGTAAATATCTGATATGCAGGATGTATTTTCTTTGTTACAAATTGAACATAATTAAAGCATAGTGATTAATCACAAAAACAATATGTAATTATATATGTGTTTTCCAATGGTCTTAGGCGACCCCTGTGAAAGGGTCATTCAACCCCCAAAGGGGTCGTGACCCACAGGTTGAAAACCACTGCTCTAAATCCTTCTCTCATTCTCACCCTCACTCCAATCTCTCAATAGCTTCTTTGTTTGGGGGAAAGGTTTTCTTAAAACTACAGGTTGAGCTGCTAGTTCCTGACACATAGGCAGACAGCAGACAATTCTTCCTGGGCAATTCACTCAGAGCAAAGGGTAATCTTTTTAGAGGCTCAAGACCATCGGTATGCGGCGGCTTTGCTAAAATGCTTCCCATCTCCCACAGTCGGAGAAATCTGCTTGCCTTGAGCTAGCCTCCAGTTTCTTGTTAAGAGCTAATTTTAGAGCTAATTTAGGTTCCATTAGTATATGGTTCTGTTGCAAATCTGACATTAACATTGGCGGCTTGATGAGTAACAAAAGGAGGAAAAGCCTTTTACCCTAACTGCAGCAATGCAGACACATATGGTGTCATTTTTCAAGGAACAGAATTTTGTCTTTCATGCCATTTCAGGACTGTTTCCCTCTGAAATTACCAACTCTGGTTTAATGCAGAACATGCCTGGATGTCACTGCAGAGATCTAGTTAAACTAGAGAGCTGGCAGGTCCCACCACTTTGCAAAGCGGGTGTTCGTTTGCACAGTGTAATGCCGCCAAGTCCATGCTCACGACAGGGACTCCGCCACCAGCAAGTGCGGGGCTCTTCCCTCCAGGGTCACAGAGCCTCCTACTCTGTGAGTCAGTTGGTGCTACCCAGAGTCCCAGCCTGAGGATGCTAAGGAGAGAGGGTGCCAACACCTTTCTTCCTCTCTGCCTCTCTCCTAGAATGAGAGCCACTTAATGATTCTGTGTCTGAGGTTGGGACTCTGCTTCCACAAACGCTAAGAAGGGGAGGTTAAAGCATTTCCATTTCACCCCATGGCCAGCGGAGGCTTCCTCTGCTGCCCACGTGTGTGGTCCTTGGACCTACATGGCTTTAACTGAGCTCCGTTGAGTCCAACTGTGACTGAGGACACGAGGCCTATTTGCTATCTGCACAATGCCCGTGGCTGACTGGATGGCCCAGTGGGCTGAGCCTCCATTGCCTCGCCTTTAAAATGAGGGAATTCTGAGATTCTCTGATACCAAAGCTCAAGAGGTTGTAATAATAACTAGACTTATCTAACTGTTTACATTTTTCTGAGAACTTTCATGTGTGTTATGTCCCATGATCATCACAACATCCTGTGAGGCAGGCGTTCCTGTCTTATACTTGGGAAATTCTGACTCAGAGAGGTGAGGAAACTTGCTCAAGGTCACACAGCTGGTAAGAGGAAAAGCTGGGACTTGATCCCACTTGGCCTCATTCCTAGTTCAGGGCTCTCAGAAGTTAACAGACTAAATCAGAAACTAAGCTTTCAACACTGCATCTCATCACCAGGGGCCATTTGGAGAACAGATAACCATGCCCAATAGGCCTACACTATCCAAACTTTTCCGAGGTGGGAATACTGCACAGTGACTCAGGAAATTATATTCTCGCTCTGGGACATGCAGTATCATGAATGAGCACTCAGAAGGGCTGAAATGTAGTAGGAAAAGTACTAGAACTGGTTTTGGTCTTGGTTCTGTCTCAAGTTGCTGTGTGAACTTGAACATGGATCTTGGCCTCTCTGAGCCTCTCTGTTCCTAAATGAGGCAGGCTCTCCAAATTAACTTCCCTTTGGATAAGTCTATGGTTCTATGGCAATAGGTTTAACGTCAAAACCGAAAAACCTTTGGTCAAGGAACACTCTCCATGCAGAAGACATTCAAACTCTGAAAAAATACAATGTCCCAGAAGGTTAAAAAGTGAAGTTCATAGGGCAACCAAAGCAGGTTACTTCTGTAAGTGACTAGGCCAGTGGTTCTCAACCTTGCTTGCACATTAGAATCACCTGGGAATCTTTTTAAAATCCTGATTTCTGGGCCTCATCCTCCGGAAATTCTGTTTCTTTGTTATGGGGTAGGGCCACAACATTAGTAACAAAGAAACAGAATTTCAGAGGATGAGGCCCAGAAATCAGGATTTTAAAAAGATTCTCAGGTGATTCTAATGTACAGCCAAGGTTGAGAACCACTGGCCTAGGCAAAGGCTAAAACAGGGTTTACACTCAAATCCTATAGAAGCCAGGCATGTTAATAATGAAGGAGGCAGGCACAGTATAGGGATCCAGCCCGTTTGAAATGAATAAAACTAAAAAAACCCAAAAAGACCATACCCTTTTATGTAATGATGTTTACTTTGAATATATATTAGTTCACACAAACACTCCATCCATGCTTTTGTTCCGGCCCTCCGGTCCAGTTTAAGAACCCATTGTGGCCCTCGAGTCAAAAAGTTTGCCCACCCCTGGTATAGGACAATAGGGAGTGGTGGTGACTGCAGTAAGTTGACAAGCATTGCCAACTCTACTCCAGACAAGTGTTGCCAGACAAAAATGTAGATGTAGTGCAAACAATTTCCCAACTTTTCAAGAGAATTTGAGATCTGAATAGTCATGTGAAATCGCCTAATTTTTAAACATTGGAAACAAATCTAAAGATTTAAAAACCCTTTGAGGCCAAACAAAATGTGTCTGCTAGCCATATGCTGTCCAAGAGCCCCAGTTTGCTAATTCCCTGCTAACATCTTCTGAACTAATTTGTGTCTATCTTTGCCTTGAACAATTCCAGAGGGCCTGTTTCCTGGCCTTACTGGGGAGCATGTTGCAGTAGTGACCTACCTGCCTGTACCATTTCAAGTCAACAATGCTTTGTGTCACACAAATCCCATTTTCCTGTCCTTTGAGGCTGGGCCCCTGACAGGCGCCAGCATGCACACCCGGTCCCCAATTTGCTTGCCTGAAAATAACCTTCTCCAGAGAGACAAACAACAGTGGGAGGGGGGAAAAGTGATTTGGCCTTGCTAGTAGAGTAAAACAGATGAGATTATTTTTTTCCCCTGCTATCATGACTACTTTATTGGATCACATAACCATTTTTATTGTTAATTTAGTTACAAATTAATTGCTGTACAAATGAATGAAAACACAGATGAATGCCCTCACCATTACTTGAAACTTAAATGGCAATTACTCGGCCTTGTAATCCAATACAGCAAAGATTAGTGCAGCTGTGGTGCATCCTCTGGTCTAATTCACTGCTAATGGGAAGAGCGGGTGTCCCTGGGGATTCCTTAACAACCTGAGCAAACCTGGGAGGAAGGTGTTGCCGACCCCAGAGCCTCTGTGTCTGCCAGTCTTCTCTTTCCAAGTGCGAATGAGTAAAGGTATTAGATTTGACAGTATTTCCATGTCCTGTTTTTTTTTTCTCTGAAGGATTCTTATCACATCTTGTGATTCTGTAGTTGTTTTTCTTTTCAGAGCCACGTGGAAAACGTCAGTCCTGGGAAGCACGTTAGTCCTGTCCAGGCAGAATCCTGGATGTGAGAGCCCCGCTGTGTCCACCCACAATCAGTACTGGCCTCATGAAGGTCCCGATCACGCTGGGCTGGAACTGTCCAGTTATATGCCCAACTCTCCCCTGAATGGACCATAAGCATCTTGAAGGCAGGAACAGCACCTTACCCATCTTAGTGCCCCACTTAGGGCATGGCCCTTGGTATTGGTGTGGGCAGTGATGCCCAGAAACAAACAAAAAATTTACCGAGCCCCTCACTTTGTCTGTAGCACCTCCGCAGTGTACTCAGTGTATTTTCTCTACACGGAACACCACACAAGTAATTTCCTTCTTTGTGTGACAGACTTTTGTAATTTCCTGCCTAATTTTGTCATCTTCCATGTAACAGGGAAAGTGAAAATATCCATCTAGAAAAATATCCATGGTTTCCATTTCCAAATAAATCCCATCTCCCCCTTACAAATGTAATATAGTTACTTTTTTATCAAATAAAAAGATATTGTATGAATAATGGAATTTTACAGTATATATATATATATTTTAACGACAGGAAGAAAGTCCCTTAGTGGATACCAGTCAATACCAGACTCTAGATTAAGTCTAACAAATATATTTTTCTTCCCCTTGAGATAGTTGCACTGGAATCTATTTTGAAGTTTTTATGATGAGATTTTAGATTTTCATCACAAAGAACTGAAGGCAAAAAGTTCCATTACTAGTTTTCTCTAAACACTATAGCCATTTGAGTGTCTTTTAGAATTCAGAGAATTTGAGTCACTTGCAAGGAATTTTTTTAGTCTGCATACTTTACATTCCAATAGAAGAGCTCTTAACTTTTCGTCAAAAGTGGTTTAAAGCATCAATTGTAAGCCAATTATAATGCATCAATTGTAAGCCAATTTTTTGTACTTGTTCTTGATTTTCTTATAGAGATTAGTCACATGAGTTTGTGGAGGCCAACCTGAGAGTCTATGCCTCCCTGCTTAAAAATTAAAAAATGGGAAATTAACCTTCTGAGAATCAAACCACTGGTTCCTAACTTTTTCCAATCTGAGTCCTTTTTATCATCAAAATATTCCCAGGCCCACTTCCACATGATAATACTTATACTTTTATATTTATTGATTGAGAAAATACACATTGACAAAAAACTATTATAACTGTGATCACTCTGTTATGTACATTTTATTAATTGCTACATCATATTAATATTTTTGACAAATGCTGATAGTAGATTAGAGCAAACTGTGTTAGTTATCCAACCTCCAGGCACTCACAGATTAGCTGGTTTCTCAAAAATAATTCCCTCTACTCTCAGATCAGGGAAATCCTTTATTAAACTGTAAAATGTAAACACAATGAATAACCACAGCCAAGTAATGCAATCATCTTAACACACTGCACACCAGTAGTTTCATTGCTAGCTTTACCCAGTGGCCAGATAAGTTTCTATTGAACGAGTACAAAAACATTTTACAACGTATCATGCTTTAAAAAGATATTAGCTTGTAAGAACATGTAATAAATCACTTCAAAATGCAATGGGTATTTAATTTTAAGGCGTGCCTTTAACATTTATGTAGAACACTGCGTAATATGAAAACATGAGAATGCTCGTGATCCGCCCGCAATGTGTTAAGTGGCCTCTGGCCCCCGGTTGAAGTTAGACTTTACTGATGACATTAACACATCCAAAGAAGCAAGGTTTTGGTCACAAAAAGACCTGGTTGCCAGTGAAAGTCAGAAGAGGTCGTTGCACCAGGTGAGCGCTGGCGGCCCCGGCCCAGTCCTGCCCGAGGAAGATGTGCACTGACCGAGGGGCTCAGTCCCAGGTTCTGCTGGAACAACCAACTCCTTCTGTCCTGCTCCAGACTCAACCGAGGCCTTGCTGCCAGCAGAGAGCAGCCAGACATTCCGATGGTTGTATTTCATTGCAGATGAATGTCCTGGCTTTAGATCATATAACCACCCTAAGAGCTTGGGTAAGGTGAGACTAGACCTCCAAATGGCTGATAGGCAGGCCTCTGGATCCTGGCCCCGAGGCCTGTAAATAGCTTTGGGCAGCCACCCTACTGGCCCTTGTTAGAAGTGTATCTTCTTTTTGCATCACCGAGAGCCATGATTTCTCACCTTCAGCACTATTGACATTTTGAGTCAGTTACTTTTTTGTTGTTGAAGGCTGTTTTGTGCATTTGTAGTATGTTGAACAACACCCCTGACCTCTCTCTACTACATACCAGTAACATCCTGCCTTATTCCCACCCCCCAATTATGACAACCAAAAATGTCTGCATATACTCCATAGGGGGGAAATATTTCCCTTTCCCCAGATGAGAACCACTAGCATTAACCATTCCAGCCACATGGCTACACTGCTACAAGATGCAACCATATGCGGTTCTTCTCAAAGACCAACTCATTCCTGAGTGCACAATACATTCGATTTATATACAGTGTCACCTTTTTCCAAAGGATGTTAGAATTCTTGAAAAATCAATTTCAAGGAGCTTGTAGTTAATTTAGAAGCACAGTCAGGCTCCACTTCACTATATTGCAAAGGAAATGACACTTCTGGCAGCTGAGTAAACCGAAACTTTCCTTTGATGACCTGGTGATTCAAAGGTCATCTGTCTGAACACCAGTTATTCTTATTGAGAAAGTGTAACAGGATGGGTTGTTCTGGCCAGGGTAGTTCCAGGAAGTTTCTGATATTTTGTTGTTTTAAAAAATAAATCCTTGATTTGTTTTTGATTCCTCATTATTTATCTCTTCTTCCTAAAAATAGTATAAAAAGGTATTCCAGTTACCTGAGAAATTCAATTAGTTTTATGCTTATAAATTAAGAGTTTTGGCTAAAATGGTTACACCTTTTTGCAAAGAATTCTTCCATTGGAAATTCCTTTATCTGAGAAGAGCCTTCTTTTCTTTTTTTTTTAAATATATTTTATTGATTTTTTACAGAGAGGAAGGGAGAGAGATAGAGAGCTAGAAACATCGATCAGCTGCCTCCTGCACACCCCCCACTGGGGACGCGCCCGCAACCCAGGCACATGCCCTCGACCGGAATCGAACCCGGGACCTCTCAGTCTGCAGGCCGACGCTCTATCCACTGAGGCAAACCGGTTTCGGCCTGAGAAGAGCCTTCTTACCACAGTCAACGTCCTCAGCAGTGCAGAGTTCATTGAACCCATAACATTCATCAATGCTCCTACTTCTAGAGAAGGTTCCATCTGGTTCTGTTCAAGAGCGAGGTTTTCCCTCTTGACCTCACCCCTACTCCTGGTTCCCGAAGCCACCATTTGCTGTTCCAGGCCTTACAAGCGCCCAGTGCCGCTGGTGGGCGGGGACCCACGCTGAGCCTCACACTGAGTGCCCTCCCACCTGCTCCCTTACTCTACCCACTCCCCTCACTTCAAGGACTCAGGTGCCCTCACTCCTCTTATCTGGGCTCCAGCTGTCTGACTCTTGCTGTTCCCCAAGCCTGGTTTTGTCTAGTCTTTGGAGAGGAAAATCTGGTTTTGCAAGCACTCTCTGAGCCTTTGTGTCTAAGCCTGCTGCGGTTTTTGTATGTGGACTGGGATGCCCTTGGGCACCAGTGAGAGGGCAGAATGAAAGGGAAACACACAGGTTAACCCTTGGAGATGTAACCCTGTCTTCCATCTTACCGACTTACGTGAGACAGAAATGAAGACAGAAAGGAGTAATGATCATGATAGTCCTGCACAGGAAGCCCCTCTCGTGCTGAGGCACTCAGCATCTCAGGATGGCTAGGGCCTTGGACTTCAATTTTTAGTATTTTCCTGCTGCAGCTAATTAAAGAGAGCCTCTTTAGGGGCCGTGGGATATAACGGTAGGAGGTTCTAAGTTTGAGATCCTGCAAATTACCCCAATGGAGGCCAGTGGTTGCCAGGCTCCCAAAACAGGCAGGTTAGTCCCCACTCAAGGAGGCCCCTCCGATGAGAACAGGGGAACCCATGGCAGTGGCAGCCGCTCTCCACCTGCCAAGGCTTCTGATGACAAGAGCAAAGGAACCTGGTCTCTCTGTGGGGAAGGAGGTAACACAAATGGTTGACCCAGCAGGGTGGGCTGGGTGCTGGCACAGACACCCAGCAGCTGCTGCTTGCCCTCTGGTGACTGCAGGAGACACAGCCTTTGTGCAGAAAAGCCCCACCCCGAGCACCTGACTCTGCAGTGAGGCTCCCATGGGATTCAGCCTCCACCCAGCTGTCAGCTGGGTGCCTTTGGAAGGCAGCCTTTCCCGCCGCAGCCCTTCCTTCAAGGGCACCGCTTTCCCCCAGTGAGAAGTAAGACCAAACTGACTACGCCTTCTGGGTGCCCGATGCTGTATTATTTTATTAACACTTTGTTAATCTCATTTAATCACCTCAGCAATCATGTGAAATGGGCATTTTTACCCCCATGTTACAGATGAGCTAACTTGCTCAAAGCCACCCGGCGAGGGAGATTTGGCAGGTCTCCACAGGAAGGACCGATCTGGAGGTTCTGAGCGGATCACCTACTGGGACACAGTGCCGCTCTCCGGGACAAGCTTAGCAGTGACCCGGACAAGGACAGGAGAGCTTTTCAGCCGCCTCCTCAGGCCGGCATGTGGGGAAGGGCTCTGCCTGGGGAGGTCTGTGACGGTGGTTCTCCACCTAAGAGAGAACCAGCCACTTGGCATCTCCTGAGAAAAATCACCATTCTCTTCAGAAATGCAATTTTTTGAAGATTAAATAAAATCTCAAATCTGCTTTCTCATCTGTAATTTTATTACTACCTTGTCTATTCCCCAGTTGGCATTTGCAGCAATAAATTGGCTTGAGGGCCAGCCAGGGGCATAGGGGTGGGAGGAAGGAAGCCAGGGAATTCTGCGTCCTGCTCTGAATCCAGCCTGGGGTTCAAAGGAACCCCAAGGGGGAGGAGAGGTGGTGGCAGCTGGAAAGAAAAGACCATGCTCCCGGGGCCGGTAGGAAGAACGTGGTAGGGACTGCCGGAGAGAGCCATGGCCGGCGGCTTGTGCGTTCCTTTGCCGCCGGCCTGCGGGGCTGTGTGAGGCGGTGCTGGGCCCCGGGTCCGGCCGGAAGCGCGCGTCTGGAGCTCCTGGCGGGGGAGCTGCAGCTGTCCTGGGAGCTGCACACTTAGAATTCTCCCAGCGCCCCGCGCCCGCAGGAACCCAGTCACGTGGGCGACGTGGTGCGGGGCTGGGGTCAATGGGAGCTCAGTCCGAGGGAAGACGCGTTTCTTCCCGCTGAGACACATCCTGCTTTCGGGTGTGCGCCGCTGGGCTTTGCTCACAGCAAACCTACCCCCCTGCAGGCAGAGGACCCTGCAAATGGCCCAGGCTGCGGCTCCGGGACAGCGGGAATCACTTGCCCTTCGGATCAGGATTTTGCCAGCCCGGGGCTTGTATCAGAAGCTCTTTCCTGATACCCCCTCCTTTAATTCCGTTTCTCCTCTGCCACAAGGCTGACTTCTCCCCAGGACCTGCTTCCTGGGTGACGTTACGGCTGCAGCCTTAGAGAGATCACGTCTTTCCCACCCTGCCCCCCTTGCCCAGAATATGTAATCAATGAAAAGGACAAAAGCTTGTCTTCGTTTCCTGAGTCAAAACCAAGGCTTGGGGATTGAAGAAGCGCCAGATTTCCCTCTCTTCCCCTGCCTCCAAGTCTTTATGGTGTAAATCTCCCAGATCCTCCTCCTCCAGCGCACTCAGCCCCCCTCTGCCAAATGAGCCTCCCCTGACCCATCATCCACCTTGTTCCTGTTCCTGATAACTGCCTCCACGCCCGGGACGGGCAGCTATTTCCCGACTCTCCCCGCTGTTTTCCAGTTTCTTCTGTGGGATTGCTTTCTGTCTTTCCAAACCCGCATTCCTGTGGCAAAGCCTTCTGTCACCAAGCACTACTCCCCCATATAACGGGCACTAATGTTCGGTCAGAAATCCGCGCTCTCCTGTCAGCAATCACCGTTTTCCTGTCAGAAATCACTGCTGTGTCAGAAACCACCACTCTCCTTCCAAACCATCCCTGTCCCGAGAAAAAGCACCACGCTTCAGAAATTTCTGTCCTCTCATCAGAAATCACGGATATTCTGTCAGAAGTCAACATTTCCTGCCAGAAACCCCTGTATTTCTGTCCTACACCATCGTGCTCCTGTCAAAAAGCCCCTGCTCTCCGGACAGAGAGCCCTGTTCCTTGTCAGAAGTCATCACTTCCCCCGGGAAACCGCTGCTCGAGGCCGACCCTCCTCTCCACAGGACACGCAGAGCTGTTTGTCACGCTCTGACACTGGTAGCTTCCCCGTGACTCCCCTGCTGCTGGCGGTTCGCACCTGCTTTGCTGCATCTTTTTAAGCTCACTGCTGGGTTCACAAGCAGCCTGCAGCAGTGGCAGGGCACTAGGAGCCCCTCCTGGGCGACTACAGACAAGTCGTTTGTGCTTATTGGACCGTATCTCGTTGTTAGGGACGGTAACATCATCCGCCTGCCAGCTTCACAAAGTTATTTAATTTCTACCGATGACAGTTTTAACTTGCAAAAGCTGCTACCTTGTCTTAGCCAACATCTCTCTTCCAATAATCTTCACTCACTGTAGCCCCCTGCCGAGCTTCAACCCAGCCCCTAAATCTTCTCTTACCCAGTGGAAATGCCCCCAGTTCTCTAGCATCCAGAGTAACCTGCTCAGTTAGTTCTTTGCATGATGTGGTTTCTAGACCTGTTGCCAGCCTGGCCACATACATCAACGCCCCCCCCCCCAACCCCACCCCTCCACCCCCCAGCTGAAGACACGTTCTGGTTTATCTGGATTTCCCTAAGGGTGTGGCCTGCCAGGGTCATCCCCTCCCTCTTTCTAAAGCAGAGTATTAATGTGGCCCAAGGTTGCATGGGCTTTTGTACCATTTGCCAAGTAGCATCTACCCAGCCAGAAGCTCTATTTATTCAATGTTATATATTTTTTCCTTTTAGAGATTTGCAACTTTCTTTGAATAGTTTTTGTGTGTCCTTTTAGGTTAATTCCAAAATTCTTAATATTTTGGATCCCTCAGGGGATGAGTTCTCTTTTTTTTATTGTATTTTTTTTCTAGTCTTCATCACTGGAATCTAGACATGATATTGATTTAATTTTAATTTTATAATCTGCAATGTTGCCAAACAAATTTGTCATTTCTACTAATATTCCTAGAATACAATATGTCTTTCTTGGAGTGTCTTACAAGGGGAAAGCTTTGTTAATGACAAGCTGTAGCAGGTCTCCGCCATCTCTCCCTCGGAAACACTCAAAACAGGTGACGCACCCTCTTCAGCAGGTGTTTTGGTGGCTACACACAAAAGAGTACCTCAGAGTGCAAGGAAAGGAGGACATTATTAGAGGGATAATCTTTAATTTATCCTGATTTATATTTTCAAAAGTAAATCGTTCAGTAATTTTGGTAATTCAATCATTAATAGCAACAGATTGCTAAACACATACTTCACAACTGAGCACTGATCACACCAAAGTTGAGAACATCTGGCCTGATGATAAAATTAGGCTTTTCATTGAATTGTACACTTTTTAAATGGAGGATTTTAAGGTCTGTGAATTATCTCCCCTTTCCTCCACCCAAGAAAAACCCAAACCCAGAAAGACATTAAAAAGCATAGGCTTTGATCAAATTAAAAAGCTTCTGCACAGCAAAAGAAACCAACAGCAAAACAAAGGGGCAGCTGACCATATGGGAGATGATGTTTGCAAACAATCGCTTCGACAAAGGTTTAATATCAAAATATATAAAGAACTCGTAAAACTCAACACTAAACAAAACCCAATAAAAAAAAAAAATGGGCAGAGGATTTGAACAGACACCTCTCCCAAGAAGACATACAGCCAATAGATAAATGAAAAAAATGTTCAACCTCACTAGCAAGTAGGGAAATGCAAATCAAAACTACAATGAGCTATCACTTCACACCTGCTAGAGTGGCCATTATCAACAAGACAAGCAATAACAAGTGTTGGAGAGGTTGTGGAGAAAAGGGAACCTTCATTCACTGCTGGTGGGAAGGTAGATTGGTACAGCCACCATGGAAAACGGTCTGGAGATTCCTCAAAAAAATTAAGAACGGAGCTATTATATGGTCCAGCAATCCCGCTCCTGGGTATATACCCGAAAAGCATGCATTCACAAAGATATATGCACCCCTACGTTCATTGCAGCATTATTCATGGTGGCCAAGACATGGAGACAACCAACACGTCCTGTGATAGAGAACTAGATAGAGAAGAGGTGATACATATACACAATGGAATACTCCTCAGCCATAAGAAAGCATGAAATATTGCCATTTGAAACAACATGGATGGGCCTCGAGAATATTATGCTGAGTGAAATACTAGTAAGTTATTCAGAAAAAGCTAAAACCATATCATTTCATGTGGGTTATAATTTATATGTGGGATATAAACCTGAAACTTGTGAACAAAAACAGCAGTGTGGTGGCTGTCAGAGGGAAGGGTGCGAAGATGTGGGAGGTAAAGGGGGCCTAATATATGGTGATGGAAGATGATTTGACTTTGGGTAGTGGGCACACAGTGCAATATGCAGCTCTTATAACATAGAAACCCACACCTGAAACCTATATGATCATATTAACTACTGTCACCCCAATAAATTTAATTTAAAAAAAAGCAAAGGCTTTGAAGACAAATATTTTGAGTTGATGTCCCAGCTCTGCCTCTAGCAGTGGTTCTCAACCTTCCTAATGCCATGACCCTTTAATACAGTTCCTCATGTTGCGGTGACCCCCAACCATAAAATTATTTTTGTTGCTACTTCATAACTGTAATTTTGCTACTCTTATGAATCGTAATGTAAATATCTGATATGCAGGATGTATTTTCATTGTTCGCGACCCACAGGTTGAGAACCGCTGTCTGTGGCCTTGGGCAATTATTTGATTTCTCTGAGTCTCTGAATGGGGTTATGAATTGTCCCTCTTCCATTCCACTGATTAAAGAAGCGCTCCTCCCCCACCCTATGGAGATATGGACTGGCCAAAGTATCCCATTTTCATAGACATAATGAATGTGGAGTCAGAACAGGACTCTCTCCTTCTGGAATTATTAATTCTAAGGCTCCTGGGAGCCAGGGCTAGTGGGGATCATCTTTTTCATCATTTGGAAAGAACATACTAGAAACTGAAGCTGATATAGAGGAGGTGGTAGGGGAGAGATATTATGACATTGTTTGAGCATGTGGATGCTGCCTAGCCAGAAGCTAGATAACGCCTGATATTTTCATTTATGTATGCAAATAATAACACCCCACCCCTTTAAAGCTTGTTTTGGGTTTGGTTTCTATCATGAGCAACCCAAAGAGGGGAAACATAGGCACCTATTTTATATGGCTGTTGTAAGAATTACTTGTGGTAATACATGTAAAGCACCCAGTGCTTGTACATAACAGGTAGTGAAAAATTGAAACTTATCATCATCATCATCAACATCATGGACAAAAGGGTTCTAAGGAAAGTAATCTCACAGATGATCTAATCATAAATTTCTAACTGGGCAGGTCACAGTGGATAGTCATGCCCTAGGCATATAACTTCTTTAGTACAAGATTTACCTTTGCTTTAAGCAAGCTCTGTCCATTGTTTATATGCACCTAAATTAATACACCTTCGAGATGCCTCTTTTCAGAAGCAAACCACTCTTAAAAGAGCACAAATCTTGTTAACCATCCTGTAATTCAGTCCTTGCTTTCTCCCACCTTCCTGGAATCTTCCTTACATTCCTTCCTTTATTCAAAAGTGCTTAAAAGAAGCTGCAAGCTGCCATTCTCAGAAGCATTTTTCTCAGTCTGTTGAGATCTTCCTTCCAGGTGTATCTTCTGTTTTGGCTCAAATAAACTCTAGTAAACTTCTATACACATTTTTCTACAGGCTCGGACATTCTTATGTTGACATCATTGCACACAATTTCATGTTTGCTTCATATACTGCAGTAGCTAAGTCGGTACTAAGTATAAAGTAAGATCTCAATAAACATCCTTATAGACAAATTAATATCTTCCCCTTAATATAGACTTTAAACATGAATTCATCAGCATTTCTTTTTCTGTTTTCTAATCTTAGGAGATAGAGTCAAATCTACGAAACAAAGAAGAACTGGAGGCCAAGAAGCCAAGGCCCCAGTCCTGCCGATGCTCTTCACTCACTGAGCGCCCTCAGGAAGCCCTTCCTCTCTCTCAGCCTTCTTTTCCCATTTGTCACATTAGGTTATGGGGCTAGGTGATCCTAGTGCCTCATAAGTACTACCCCTGAGATTCAAGAGAAGATATCAGGGAATTCTTTCAATGCTCCATGATTTCTTGGGGCTAAAATATTCAATCTCCTACCCTTTTTGTACTTATTCCTCTTGTAGCCTCCTACAGTGACACGTGGTCAGGATAGTCAAGGTACTTGCTGATGACTATTTGTATTTCATAGGAAGATATAAGGACATTCATTACTCTTTTCTTGCTATTGTAGAAATGTTGCTGCACATATTTTAGAATGTTTTTCAGCCACAAGGCCTGAAATATAACATCCAGAAAAATCAATATTTTATTGTTCATTCATCGAGTATTCATTAAGGGCCTTTTAAGCACACACTGTGCAAAGTACTAGGAAAACAAAGGGACTAAAGACTCTTTTTCTGAGGTCAAGGAGTTTTGTACAGACTGTTCCCTGAATGTCTTGTTCATCAAGATTTCACTGGAGATCAGATGTAAATAGAGATTTTTCTAACCTTATTAGGTACCCACCGTGTGTCAGGTACCGGATAAACAAGTTTGTGTACATTGTCTTGTCACTTGGGTATAACTTTCCTGTACTTCCACCTCCCAGAAACACTGATCTGGCTGAGGCACAGAGACATAAGCCTTCTACACACTGATTCTCCCTGCATAAGGAGGCCCTGACGCTCACAGCTCTATCCTCTCATCCTTGCTGTCTGATCATAAGCGAAACTTTACTCTGTGGTGGAGCCTGGAGCTGTGGTGTGTGCAGGCATCCAATGCCCCCACTTTGTGGAAAACACGACACATTGATTTCTATTCAAGCATTTGAGGAGAAATCATTTATATTAACAATAAATATTTAGAGATCACGCAGTAAAGTTTAAGGTTTGAACAAATTTAAGATTCATTCATTTTCCCCCAACAAATATTTATTGAATGAGTACTGTGGGCCAGGCGTTGTCCTAGGCCCTGGGGATTGAGCAGTACATATGCAGTTTAAAAAAAAAAAAAATCCCTGCCCTCATGGGGATCACATTCTAGTGGAAGGAAACACACATGTGGTATCTCAGTTGTTGCTAAGTGCTGTGGAGGAAAATAGAGCAGGGAAGCTGACTTCAAAGACATGCCCAGCTTGCAGAGGATTGTTCCAGCTTCACCATCCGATTCTCTGGGGGCTCCTCCTTGCCTCTGCCATAAGGGTTGCCTGTGCAGAGATGGGAACTGGGAGCTGGAATTGTTGGGGGATAAACAGGAGATGAGTTGGTCTAAGAGATGCATCTTGCGCATATTGACCCACAGTAAGGACATGCTGAAGGAAGGAAGGAGGTAAGCTTCCCCATCCTGTCGTGCCTCGTGGCCCAGAACCCACACCCTGTGAAGCCCCAGTCAGGGCTTGAGCCCTCTTCAGCACGCTTCTGTCTCTATATTTCTAGCTCCTCACTCAACAACATACCCACCTGACTTTCTCAGATGCCCCGATGGCTGCTCTGGGGAACGTCCTTCAGCAGAGCACTCACTCTCGCTCACCAGGCTTCATCAGCAATTCCCCAGGCTCCACCCCCAACCACTTGGCCCTTCTGGCCAAAGGCAGCCCTGCTCTCTGTCACCATCCCACCGCCTATGGCCTCAGAGCTTTACAACGTGCCACACACTATCTTAGCCACACACAGTGATAGTTTCTCGTGCTTCATTCCTGCAGGGCAGAGGGGAAGAAGGCAAACCAGAGAAAGGAGTTTATTTGGGGGCTGGTCGTGCCACAAAGGGCAGAGACTGCCAGACAGTGGTTCTCAACCTCGATGATACATCACAGCCACCTTCAGGTTTGTTGCCACAGACTTCTCTGCCCCACCCCAGAGTTTCTGATTCAGTAGGTCTGTGATGGGGCCCTAGAATCTGCTTGTCTAATTCTGGATCCAGGGGAAGCTGGTGCTGCTGACCCTGGGCCCACACTGAGGTCCACTGCTCTAGGCCAACTATGAGGCAGGCTGTCTGCCCTCAGTGCCCCTGCCTCCTCCTGGGCCCTTCCCTTCCTTCTAATTTGTGGGCCCTTTTCTCCCCCCACTTTCTTTCCTTCCTTGGCCATCTGTTTTTTGCTCTTGCTCTAAAAAATGCTTTTGGAGTGTCATCTAAAAAAATTATACTAAGTTGCAAATGGCTGGTCATGGGTATCATCCCTTCCAGGAAAATATACATGTTGACTGTCCAATGAACTCTAAAGCTAAGGAAATACAACTATGATGGTGGACTCGAGGGGTCAGCTAGTGAATGGTGGTTGTGTTTTGGGGGCTCGGAGCCTCTGAAATGGTGGCCACTTATCTTACTTCCCACTGCGCGCCTGAGTGGGACTGTCTCCCGCCAGCCTGGATAAGAATTGGAATTCTTTGTCTCTCTTCTCTAGAAGCAGTGAGGTAAAGATGCCACAACTGAAGAGAAGAGCAACTAATGGTGATAATTAAATCCCCCAAGGAGACAGGATTCTCAGTGCCTTTTGTGTTCAGGGAGTGTCTCTCGCTTTGGTGGAAAGAAAGAAAATGTGTTGTGACAGGCTCTGATGCTCCTGCCGAGGGAGGCCCTGCTGTGCTTGCATCAGGGCCCAGGTCTTTCTCTGAAAAATAAACTGACCAGCATTTTAAAGATGAAGGCCATAGCCTCTCATCCCAGGTTTGAAAATAAAGTGGTGGACTTAGAGAGGCTGGGGAGGGATGCAAGGATATAAGGAAGAGGCTGGAGAAGAAGTTGCACGGAGGGAAGTCAGCCATGGCCAAACTGCTCATCTGTCCAGAATTTCAGCCCTGAGCACTTGCCCTCCAATCCCAAAAGGCATCCTTTGGCCTCCCTGTCTCTCACCCTTTTACTGAGAAGCAATCCTCTCCTGGAAAGAGGGGAAATGCTGGCAGAAAAAGGAGCAGAGAGGAAGGAGCAGAGTCTATGGGTGCCAGAGGGAGCTGTCCCTCCAAGCTGACGTGAGGACAGCGATGTGACATAGGTGAGCAAGCAGTGGCCAGGGAGCCAAAGGCCTACGTTCTTGTCCTTGTTTGACCTGGTGCAAGTCACTGTTCTCTTCAGCATCCACTGAGGAGTTAGCTGAGATAACCGCGGAATACCTCTGAAATTCTACCGTCTCTTCCACCAGACTCATCAGCTTCAGGTAACATAGCACATCAGAACCACTTGGATGACGTTCGTTTTTCTCTCTCATCTATTATTTTGGCCTCAGATGGAATTGCACACAAGGACGCATCTGCTGCAAAGCCTTTCTCTGATCTGTCTTCAGTGGTTATTTCTGAATCCATATTACTCACTGGGAAACTACCTATTTTGTCCCCTCTGCTGCCCCCCCGCCCCACCCTGTTTTCCCCTTGCCATCTGTGTTGGTTTTACATGAGGAACTCTGTGACCATCTCAAATGACCTTTCTGCCCCTGAGAAACACCTCTCCACAGTGCCTTGAGAGCCCAGGTTGACAGAAGCTTCCAGAGCATAAATTTGCCTCATGACATGTAACTTTGGTAACATGCCTATGTAAGAGTGTGTGTGAGTGCATGCACATGTGTGCATGTGGCACAAAGACTTAATTAAGTTGGATGCATTATAACATGGTGGTTAAGAGCTCAAATTTTAGAGGCATACACACCTAGATTTAAATCCTGCCTCTGCCACTTACTAGCTGTGTGACCTTGGGCAAACCGCCTAACCTTTCTATGCCTCAGTTTACTTATCTGCAAATTGATAGTAACATGCACCCCAAGAGTTTTCTGGGAGCCACTTCCGCTCTTCTCAGTGGGTAAAATTTGTTTCAGAGATCATCAGAAGGTTCCATCAGTGTCTTGTCATGCACCCCCTCTTGTGCATAGCAGCACTTCTTTCTATTGCTGCTGTCTCATTGTGGGTCACCCTGCTGTAATCCCAAAAGCACCTGGATTTCTGAGCTAAAGTGCCCCTGGCATCCAACCGGCAACTGAATAACAGTCCCCTCTTCTCTTAATCCATTGGCCCTTCAGCCTCCATAAGAGCACACACCAGGCACATGCAGATTTTTTCCCCCTAAAGCAGCAGTTCTTAACCTGTGGGTCGAGACCCCTTTGGCGGTCAAACGACCCTTTCACAGGGGTCGCCTAAGACCATCCTGCCTATCAGATATTTACATTACGATTCACAACAGTAGCAACATCACAGTTATGAAGTAGCAACGAAAATAATTTTATGGTTGGGTCACAACATGAGAAACTCTATTTAAAGGGCCAGAAGGTTGAGAACCACTGCAAAGGATTAGGGCAACTTTAGACAGTAGTAACAGAACATGTAGCACTAGTTTATTTCTTCTTATTCTTGGATCTCACAAGGAAAGACTTTGTTCTTAGGGTCCCTGCCACAGATGGCAACGATGCAATGAGCTTTCCCTGGCAGCACTTCCTCGCTCTCCTAACCTGATTCACATGCTCTCAGATCTGTCCATGCAATTTCTAATTTTTGAAGGGGAAAAAAATCATAAAGAACTCTCTCTCTCTCTCTGGACTCTTCTTGAGTTGTCAAGACCCCAGCGACAGAGAGGCCCAGGCGGGAGAGAAACAAGCATGGATATTTATACCACCCTGTCTCACAGCCCCAGCAGTGGGGGCTCTAGGCCTGTGGTCCTAGACACTAGGACCCTCTGATGTGGATTTTCATATCTGACCTAGTTCTTCCTTCAGTGGTTGACCAGTTAACGAAAGCATGTTTCCCAAAAGCAAACAAATCTTCCCCTTCGGAAACAGAACAGTCTACACCCATAATGAATACCTCCTTCACTAGGAACACGTTTACCCTGCCCTTGGGCTCACCTTGAGGAGATTTCGGTGGCACTTGATTTCCATGGCTGCTCTGGGCTCATATGGGGAGAGACATTGGCCTCAATTAAATTCTTTCATCAGTAATTCCCTTCCAATCAAGAAGGGCTCAGTGGTTTGCCAGTTCCTCCCAAAACTTTAACAGGATAAAATACTGTTCACTGAATGTTATCTATTATTAATAGGCAATGTTTTATAGGGTTTCTAACTTTTTTTTTTTAAATCCTGCTTGTCCTTCTTCTTTACTCTGGCTACTTTCTGAGTCAAACTGTCTCTTCTTGGGGTACAGGGATGCTGCACAAGACTGAAGGAGCACCACACAGGGAGCCATGGGCCTGGCCTTGGCTCCAGCCATGCCTCCATATCCCTGGGCTATCTGCTTGTGACCCAGATCTACTGGCTTGACCTTTCAAAGTCTCGATTTGTTTGTTTGTTTGTTTGTTTGATTGACTGATTGATTTTAAAAAGCGGGGTATTAGAGAGTTGGGGCCTTTTGCCTCTTAATGTCTGTCAGTATTCCTTGGAAGTTCTAAGATGTTGAACCTTTTGCCTTCTTCCTCCCCATATCAGCTATGACTCCAAACCTTCAAATACCTAGACATAGTCCTTGTGAACTCAACTCTCCATCATTCTCTTCTGCCTCCGAAGCCCTCAGCCCTTTCTGAGGACCCTATTTCTCACCTCTTTCCCCCTGATCTTCCATCTTCCATAGGGCAGTGCCCTCATAGCCTACCTCATGCATTAAATGGGGATCTTCTCTACACTATGGAAGGAATTAATAATTGAGGCTCTCAGACTTGGCTTTTGATATGGGAGCAGCAAGACAATCCAAAACTAAGGACAAAAAAGCACTGCTTTACCATCCCCTAAATATCTCCATTACATTTTATATTTATGTATAATCTGTAGTCTTTAGATTAGCTTTGTTACTTAGCAAGTCATGAAGTTAGGCAGATGGTATATAGTTTTTAATTTCTACTACATGAAAGTCACTGTGCTGAGGGAGGGGAAGACAAATGACCAGACATGGTCTCTGGCCACACAGGGCTATTATTCTATAAATGGAGATAAATGTAAATAAGCAACTGACCTGCAACAGGAAGTTGTCAGTGCATGAGAGGTGCAGTGCGATGGCTAAAGCAGGAGGGCTTTACAGAGGGCTTGGTGTGCTCTGGATGAGATGCAAACAGAGAGGGGATGAAATCACAGATGATATGATTTCAAGATGGGAGTTAGGAATATGGAGGTCTTTGAGGAGAACCTGGTTCCATTTTGTACCCTCTGTTGCTAGAATTGCAGTTTTAATTGCTCACCACCCTTTAAGTCTGGTTTCTGGATGTTTCCTGGAATTCAGTGCACCTCATGGGCTGCTACATGGATTTGCACTCTATGTGCCTGACTGATTTCTAATGAGAAACTAAGTCCATAGCAAGACTGGACTCTTTTAGTTTGCCCAAAGGGGGATGAGGGGGGGCACGGTTTTTGAAGATGGAGTTAGCCTACGGAATGCCTCCAGAGGTTATTGCTCCTTTTCCCCAGCAAACTGATCACCTAGCCACCCTCATTATTGCCAGCAGCAGCAATAGCTACAGCTACAACTATAGCTATAGCTCCAAAGAAGTGGATTATGGAGAGCCAATAGGGTTCCACACCAAGAAGAACCCAAGAAAGTAGATAATGCATTCTTTAAGGCTGGAAGGCCCTGGGCACTTGTGGGTACATTAATGGGACAAATATTTATTGAGTGCCTACAATATACTAGGGTTTTTTCTATGCATTGAGAATAGAGTGGTGACAAAGATAGAAAAGGGCTCGGCCCTCCCTACATTCTAGCAGGGAATGTAAACAATAAATAAGTTTAAAAAAAACTATAAACAAGAACTATAAGAATATCAGAGAGTGGCAAGTGCTACCCAAAAAAATTAAATAAAGTGATGGGCTAAAGAGAAGTTGGGTGGCCTATTTAGAGAAACTGGTCAGGGAAGTTCAGCAATAAAATATAATACTTCTTATAGGCTTCTGAACTAAGCATAAGTGACCCTATAATTAATATTGGAGTAAATTGTGTTAATTGACTCCACATGCCCTGAAGCATTTATTTTTTTAAAATATACTTTTATTGATTTCAGAGAGGAAGGGAGAGGGAGAGAGATAGAAACATCAATGATGAGAGAATCATTGATCAGCTGCCTCCTGCACGCCCCCTAATGGGGATTGAGCCTGCCGCAACCCAGGCATGTGCCCTTGGCCGGAATCGAACCTAGGACCTTTCAGTCCGCAGGTTGACACTCTATCCACTGAGCCAAACTGGCTAGGATGTCCTGAAGCATTTATATGTATTATTTTTGACATCTACAGTTTATTTATTTATTTTTTTAAATCCTCACCTGAGGTTATTTTTTCCATTGATTTTTTTAGAGAGAGTGGAAGGAAAGGAGGGAGAGAGAGAGAGAAACATTGATGTGAGAGAGACACATCAATTGGTTGCCTCCCATATGAGCGCTGACCAGGACTGGGATTGAACCTGCAACCTAAGTATGTTCCCTTGACCAGGAATCAAACCCGCAACCCTTCAGTGAGTGGGCCAATGCTCTAACCATTGAGCAACCAGTTAAGGTTATAGTTTAAGTATTTAACAATAATTTAATAACAGGCCATACTTTTCTTGTTTTCTTCTAAGCTTCAGATTGAATTAGGATAGTTCTAGTTGAAGTAGATGAAGTAAAAGAGGTTGCTTCTTGGGCTCAAACTGCAAATAAATCTGATAATCTTGCCTAGAGAGCAATTTCCATGAAGAAAAATATAGAGGAAGCAATTAATTCATTAAAGGATGAATCAGAAGAGAGGAAATGAGGGCATTGTATATAGGGAATATGGACCATAAGTTGTGAGCAATCTTCCCATTTATGGCTGATGGGAACATTATACTTCCTTTCAAGTTGGTCACTTAACAAAGCTAATAGTCAGCCATGGGCTATTTCCACCAACAGGAACCTCTTATTTTCCCTGAAAGGAGGCACAATGCTAAGAGAGAGAGAGAGAGAGAGAGAGAGAGAGAGAGAGAGAGAGAGAGAGAGAGAGGAACTAAGAAAGAAAGAAAGAAAGAAAGAAAGAAAGAAAGAAAGAAAGAAAGAAAGAAAGAAAGAAACAGAAAGGAAGAGAGAGAGAAAGGAAGGAAGAAAGGAAGTCTAAGGGTAATACCCTAAAACAATATCAGCCATGGCAACCTCAGGTTTCTGAGATTTTACAGAAAGAATACCCATAAGAGCACAAGAACTCTGGGAAAAGGTCAGCCCATGCCAGTTTGGAGACGGGCCGGGCACTGAGTAGGCAGACGCAGCCACTGCCTCTCCCAGGGAGGACCGCTAATGAGCTCTGTTCCATGGTTTAAAGTGCTATCGATTGGTCTGTGACACTCAAGTATTTCTGAAGATTAGGGTTTGAAATATGCAGTTTCAGAGCATTTTACCCCAAATGACCAAATCTAATGGAGATTAGAATGATATATAGAGATGAAAGGAGACTTGAGCAGTTATTTCCTTAAATCTCATTATCCTTTTGATAAACCAATTAGCTTTCTGTTCAACATTGTTTAATTTTGTTTTTCTTTATGGTAAGTTCAAAAATGTTAAGTGTTGTTTCTCAAAGTTTCCATTACCAGTGGGACTCTCAACAAGCAAATAGCCACCACATGTTTAATAGCTTAAACTCACAATACCAGATGGGAAGGCTCTAAAGTGGTTCTTCCTCTTTTGTCCTCTCTGAGAGGGAAAATTCACTCTGACTTCAGAAGGGGGCATCTAGGTGAGGTGAGGCTTTGTAAAAGCCATCTTCTAATATGAAGAGATATTTTAGCATCACAGAGGACCAGAGCCGAGCAGAAGGAGGAGAGCTAGTTATGTGGGAGAGAGGAGCGTGCCTTTTGGCTGATGGGAGCCACCTTCTTCATGCCATTTAGATCAGTCAATAATATGAGCAGCCCCTGCTGAATAGAGAATGAGAGGCAAGAGCTGCCATATTGGAAATGTAGGTGGTTATGTATGTGGGAGTACTGGATTCCAAGGCCTCTTCTGAGAGCCAACCCATGTCCCCTTAGAGAATCTACTCCCCTTGTCCCTGCTTAGACCTCTCATCATCTACTCCCTTACCTTCTGCTCAGCTGATTTGACCATGAGTAGACAGGTGACCCCAGCTGGATCAATCAGATGCTCTCTCTGGGCATGTGGAATTGGGTCTCGGAAACATAGTAGGTTTCTACTAGGCACATGAACTATGAGTTGGATATGAAGTTGGGATTGGGGCATCCATGTATGGCCATGGTTAAGCGAGCAGAGAAATCTATATATATAAAAGCCTAAGCGACCGGTATGACCAAACGACTGGAACGACCAGTTGACCAGTCGCTATGATGTGAACTTACCACCAGGGGGCAGACACTCAACACAGGAGTTGCCCACTGGTGGTCAGTGCGCTCCCACAGACAACCTTCTGTGGCCAGTCAACCTCCTGTGGCCCCTACCCCAGCCCATCCTCCTCCCCCCCCCCCTGCCGGCTGGCTGGCTCTGACCACCCCCATTGGAACCTCCCACAGCCCCTCCCCCCCAGCAGGCCAACCTCCCACATCCCTTCCCTCTGCGGTCCCTCCCTCTGCAGGAGGTCTGGCCAGCCAACTTCCTGCAGCCCCTCCCCCCGGCTGACCAACCTCTTGTGGTCCCTCCCCCTCTCCCCCCACCAGCTGCTCCCTCTGTCCCCTCCCACCCCCTCCCACCATCAAGGGCCAGGCCCAAGGACCCCACCAGTGCATAAATTCATGCACTGGGTCTCTAGTATAATAATAAAAGCAAACATTTGCAAAGTGCCAGGCACTGATTAAAGAACTTTATGTATATTGATTCACTTAATCTACAAATCATATGAGGTAAGTACCATTCTTATCTGCATCCCCATTTTATAAATCAGGAAACTAGAGAACAGAAGCTTAAGAAACTTGCCCAAGGTCATGAACAACTAAGTGATGGAGCTTGCATTTGAATCTAGGCAGTTTGACTCTAGCAATTGCCTTTAACTATATTCGTTAAACTGCTTTCTGAAGGATAAGGCTGAGAGAAAGGAGAGCGAGCAAGAGGAAGAGAGAGAGAAAGAGGGAGAGTGGGAGGGAGAGAGAGAAAGCATGTGCCTTATAGTGTCAGAAATAACAGACAATATAGTTCTAGAGAGAAAGGGATTTGGAGAGACAAGCCAGCCTGGCTCTCATCAGTTTTGCAGTTTCTGGCATCAGTCCCTATGAAGTCTGGCCTCATTTCCTGCCTTTGGTTTCCACCAGATACCTCTATTTCTAATAAATTTTCTTTTTTTTCTTAAGCCAGCTTGAATGGGTTCTGTTCATTGCAACCAAATGATCTGTGACTCAATAAACTGGGATAGGAGGGAACATTTTCCAGCAGCGGGTCTGAAGTTGGATAGAATTGTGTTATGTTAATCAGCTAGAGAAGTGTGTGAGAGATCTTTTAATTTTGCTCTTTCTTAAATTCACACAGGATACTAAGCAGGAATGATCTAAAGGCTTTAATAACCAAGATTAAATTTCATACAAAAGTATGGTTTAGAAAAGGGAGTTTAATCTATGCCCAATAACTGGGGACTATGCCATCATGGCTTCACTTCTTTCTGGTGAAACTGGACTTAAATTACAAAGATAGCTTTTTAGAATGGGAATAAACCAAGGACTGATCAGCCAGAAGGGTATAGATGATGCATTCTTTTTTCTTCTAGATGGTACATTCTTAATTAGCCTTAATTTTTATTAATTAGTCTTAATTTTTATTTCTTAGTTAATATGCTTTAAAATATTTTTAATTTATTGGGGTGACATTGCTTAATAGGATCATATAGATTTCAAGTGTACATTTCTATGATAGGAGATCTGTATATTGCACTGCATACCCACCACCCAAAGTCAAACCATCTTCTGTCACCATATATTAGGCTCCCTCCAACCCACCACCACCCCCAACCCCTTCCCTCTGGTAACCACCACACTGTTGTCTGTGTCCACGAGTTTTAATTTTATATCATACATATGAATGAAATCATCTGGTTCTTAGCTTTTTCTGAATGACATTTCATTCAGCTTAATATTTTCAAGGTCCATCCATGTGGTGACAAAGGGCAGTATTTCATCCTTTCTTATGGCTGAGTAATATTCCATTGGGTATATGTATCACATCTTCTTTACCCAGTCCTCTATCAAAGGACACTCTGGTTGTCTCCATGTCTTAATCACCATGAATAATGCTGCAATGAACATAGGGGTGCATATATCTTTGTGAATAAATGTTTTTGAGTTTTTCAGATAGATACCCAGGCAAGGGTCATATGGCAACTTATCCTTAATTTTTTGAGGAATCTCCATACTATTTTCCACGGTGGCTGTACCAGTCTACATTCCAATCAGCAGTGAATGAGGGCTCCCTTTTCTCCACAATCCCTCCAATACTTGTTGTTATTTGTCATGTTGATAATAGCCATTCTAACAGGTGTAAGGTGGTATCTCATTGTAATTTTGATTTGCATTTACCTAATAGCTCATGAAGTTGAACATCTTTTCATATATCTGTTGGCTGTTTGTATGTCTTCTTGGGAGAGGTGTCTGTTCAGGTCCTCTGCCCATTTTTTAATTGGATTGTTTGTTTCGTGTTGAGTTTTATGAGTTCTTTATATATTAGATATTAGCCCCATTCAGTTGATTGCCTTTTTGTTCTGTTGTTGGTTTCTTTTGCTGTGCAGAAGCTTTTTAGTTTAATACAGTCCCATTCATTTATTTTAACCTTTGCTTCCCTTGCCTTTGGGGTCAAATTCATACAAGGTTCTCAAGGTCCATAAGTTTACTACCTATATTTTCTTCTATGTAATTTATTGTTTCAGATCTTATATTTATATCTTTGATCCATTTTGAATTAATTTTTGTACATGGGGACAAACTGTAATCTAATTTCATTTTTTTACATGTGGTTTTCCAATTTTCCCAGCAGCGGCACTGGCCGGGAACATCCCAGGGAGGCGGAGTTTCAGTGAAAAATATTCTCTGATCTGAATCCTGAATTTGTCTTGTTGGTCAAAAGATTAAGAGTTCTGTGAGAATGGCAGCAGAGTAAGTGGATGCTGTGCGGACATGCTCCCAGGAACAAACTGGAATTACAGAAAATACAGAAAAACTTCCTGAATAATCAACAGAAAACTCACAGGTGAGAACTGATACCTGAGGACCGAAAGTGGAGATCACATAGAGACTGGTAGGAGGGGTGGAGGCACGAAAGGGCTGGCCAGGTGCCTACAGACAGCAATTGAAGTCCCTGAGAGATATCTCAGCTGTGGGGGGGGGGGGGGGTTGCCACTGAGAACTCTGGGATCTAACCCCCAAGCTAGGCCCCCCAGCAGAGAGCACCAAAACTGAGGAGGGTACCCACATAACATCTGGCTGTGAAAAGCATCAGGGTGCTATCTGCCAGGGAGTGACAGCTAAAAATTCAGGCACCCTCTTAAAGGGCTAATGCACAAAATTTCCTGTGGAGCCAGCCACCTTGTGCTCAGGCAGAGGGAGGGTGAAGTGAACTGGAGCTGTGAGAGCAGAACCAGGACTGGGGACTCAGGGGATAGAGCTCAGAAGGCAGACACCCCAAGTTTCCTGGGTTGAGTCATTCCCTCACACAGCGAACGACATCTTTCCCATGTAGACATTTGCCTTGCCTGGGGGGAAGACAGTTGACCAGTTTTCCCAGCTCCGTTGATTGAAGAGGCTTTCTTTTCCATATTGCGTGTTTCTGGCTCCTTTGTCAAAAATTATCTGCCCATATACATGTGGTTTTATTTCTGGCCGCTCAATTCTGTTCCATTGATCTGAGTGTCTGTTTTTCTGCCAATGCCATTCTGTTTTGATTATCTTAGCTCCACAGTGTAATTTGAAGTCAAGTAGTGTAATGCCTCCAGCTTTGTCCTTTTTTCTCAGGATAGCTTTAGCTATTTGAGGTCTTTTGTGGTTTCATACAAATCTGATGCTTTTTTTTTTGTTTTGTCTCATTTCTTTAAAAAATGGCATTGGGCCCTGGCCGGTTTTTCTCAGTGGATAGAGCGTCAGCCTGCAGACCAAAGGGTCCCGGGTTTGATTCTGGTCAAGGGCACGTACTTTGGTTGCAGGCTCCTCCCAGTCCGGGCCCTGGTCAGGGCAGGTGCAGGCAGCAACCAATTGATGTGTTTCTCTCACATCGATGTTCCTCCTGTCTTTCCCTCTCTCTTCCACTCTCTCTAAAAAATCAATGGAAAAATATCCTCAGGTGAGGATTAACAACAACAACAAAAAATGGTATTGGGATTTTGGTGGGGATTGCATTAAATCTGTATATTGCTTACTATAATAAGGCCATTTTAACTATGTTGATTTTTCCAATCCATGAACACGGAATACCTTTCCATTTCATTGTGTCTTTTTCAATCTCCTTTAATAATGCTTTGTAGTTTTCAGTATATAGGCCTTTCCCATTTTTTGTTAAGTTTATTCCTTAAAGGAATTTTATTCTTGCAATTGCAAAAGGAATTGTTTTTTTCATTTCTTTTTCTTGAAGTTTCTTTGTTAGTATAACGTGTTTTTAATATTGCATGAGTTCTCCATTGCCGCTTTACAAATGATCTCAAACTCAGGGGCTTAAAAACCATTATTGTATTCTCTCTCATGGTTTCCATGAGTCAGGAATTCAGACAGGACAGAGCAGACATGGCTTGCCTTTGCTCCTCAATGTCTGGGACCTCAGTTGGAAAGACATGAAGTCTGGGTGTGACCGGGCTCATATCATCTGATTTGGGAGGCTTCTTGGATCATATGTCTGGCTGTTGTTGCTGGTTATTGG
This sequence comes from Myotis nattereri, assembly GCF_964212035.1. Classification (NCBI taxonomy): domain Eukaryota; kingdom Metazoa; phylum Chordata; class Mammalia; order Chiroptera; family Vespertilionidae; genus Myotis; species Myotis nattereri. Next base: position 52,929,079 of record NC_138077.1, read on the forward strand.
CTGGGCCCTCACTGCTCCTGTCACTCAGAACACTTACATGAGACTTCTCCATGTGGTCTCTCCACATGGCCTAGTTTGGTCTTCCTCACAGCATGGTCATTGGGTCCCAAGAGTGAGCATCTCCAGAGAGAACCAAGTAGATACTGTACTGCATTTTATGATCTAAACTCCAAATTCACATAACATCCCTTCTGGTACCATCACAAACCTGCACAATTTAAGAGATGGAAACACAGATGCTACCTCTTGAGGGGAGATATGTCAGTCATGTAGTAAGAAGATTAAATTGAATGGGAGATATTACAGACATTATTGGAAAACCAGCAGAGAGAGAAAATACAGGGAAAAATGTTGACTTCTTAAAATGGACTTTTTGTGGAAGTCTATAAGGCTGCTACTTTTTTAAAAAAGCAGAGCATTTAGTAAGTGGACTGCTTGAAAATTTCATCACTTGAAAGGAACAGTTTGCAGCAAGGGGAACTGATACTCCAGACTTGAATCTGACAGCAAATAACTATTAGTGATGTGGAACTCTTGAGAGCTTGAGAGAGTGTCCATCCTCTTAAAGGACAAGTCTGATTTGTAACTTTGGACTTACAGACTTGAGGAAAGCAGACTTCAAAAAGTTCAAAATAGATGATCTCATGGTGAGAACCTCTGAAAGGGAGTATGGCTTAAAAAGGCTCAAATAATAAAATTCAGAACCTAAAATTGTGAATGATCCTGATGAGGAAGAAAAAGAGGAGATAGCTAAAGAAAACAGCATGTCGGCTAATTGAGCTCTGATTGTAAGAAGACACACACACAAAGATGGAAGGAGGGCCATAAAATCAAGGATGTTTATAAAAGAACGTCACTAATTTTTAAGAATGTCAGAAGGAAGTAGAAGCATATAAAAAGCTGAGATTTCAAGGATTGGGGGAGTTAAAGATAAATAGCCAAGAAGATTCTTCTGACTGTGTTCTGAAGAATAGACAAAGAACAGGCACAACCCATTTCCAAGCACATCAGATAGTCTGTTAGAACTAGTTAACACAATGCATTCTTAAAAAGAAAACCCTCGTAAAATATCATTTTGATAGAAAGAAAGCAGAATACCTTTACTCCTATTTTGCTTTCCTCTTCACCATTATAGACTTTGAAATTGAGGATGAGCATACATCCCAAGCTGCTTAGGACAGGCCCAGTTCATACCTGTGGCCTACGTGTAATTATTAAGAGTGTTCCAGGTCATTCTCAGTTCATATCCCACTTTGAATAGTGGACAAGATAGGACAGAGATGGCTACATAATTTGCTGGACCCAGTGCGAAATTAAAATGTGGAGGCCCTTGCTCGAAAAGTAGGAAAAAGAAAAGTACTGTTAAAGTTACTATAATATAAAACTTTTTCCTTTCTTCTGTAGTTTCTCTTGACCTGTAATGGTGGTTCTTATTTGCCATTTTATGGAGTTCTAAGTAAAGAAAAAATTCATTATTAACATGAATTTTAGCTTTCATCTTTCTATTGTGTCATGCCAGTTTTAAATGCAATACAAGAGCATTTAACTTGTGTATGGAATCACCAAAATTACACAATTCACATTTTGTAGTTCGTATGTGTTTAAGTATTTTATTCTTAACTCTGCACCAAAGGGACTCAACTGTTTTGACTTAACCTTTGGACACATGCACCAACGCTTTTTTACCTTTAGCTTACTGATGAGAAAGAGGGGGCCAAAAGGAAAAGAAACTATGGATTGTCTTATCTTTCCCTTTTCTCCTATGTCATAATATTCAGTGCAAGTAATTAGCAAATACAGAGAAGTAACATGAGTTAGAAAGGGTATGATAGCGTTCCTTGGTTGGTGTTTGTTAAAATATGATTACCTTCTTCTGTGTACAAAGCAGGTTCTGATTCTAAGGGAGATTGTGGCTTCTCAGATCAGTCCTCACCCCAGTCACTCAGTCATAGAGGTGACACACTTACCTTGTACTCACTTTGAATCTGGCTGAACGCCATGCAGGATCCACTGGAATTCTGTACTAATGGGCCTTGTGGACGATGTATGTATGGGGACAAGCAATGGACACACATGTTGTGCATATCTCCTCTGCTCATGTGGGTACATCAGTGTCTCATCAGACTTCACTTGCAAAACACAAGTTCAAAGGTAAAATCAAGAACTTCAAGACAGCAATAAGAGGCATTACACCATGGTCAAATGCCCATGAAGTCCCTGAATAAGATCAGGATTGGGTATGGTTTCTCTAACTTGAATGTGCATCAGAATCATATGGAAGGCTTGTTAAAGCACAGATTATTGGGTACCACCCCTTCTGATTCAGTAAGTCTGAGGTAGAGCTCAAGAATTTGCATTTGAGCACCATTGGTTAAGAGCAGTGCATCTCACATGATGATTTGTACAAATCATCGTGGTGTCTTGTTAGAATGCAGAATCAGGTTAAGTAGTTTTTGGGTGGGGCTGGTGCTTCTGGTTTGCAGCCACGCTTTGAGTAGCCAGGGTCTAGAGGAGATGATGAATAATAGAGGAGGAAGAGGGATGAGACTTGAGATGGGCTTTAAAGCATAGGTCCCTAGAAGGTTCGAAAGTCTCCCCAGAAATGACAATTTTGCAGAGTATGCTGGGGATGCAGATCTCCCAAAACAATTCTTTATATCCGTTGTCATTAAACCCTGATCATCTAGTCCTGCGGTTCTCAACCTGTGAGTCGTGACCCCTTTGGCCGTCGAACGACTCTTTCACAGGAATCGCCTAAGACCATCCTGCATATCAGATATTTACATTACGATTCATAACAGTAGCAACATTACAGTTATGAAGTAGCAACAAAAATAATTTTATGGTTGGGTCACAATATAAGGAACTGTATTTAAAGGGCCAGAAGGTTGAGAACCACTGATAGTCAAACCAGTAGTCCCCGAAGGACCAAACTCTTCAGGAGTTTACCTTTTCTTTGTGCAGCATCCTGTGTTGATCTCTAAGGCATGGTGGGGTAGCTTGGTGGGGTAGCAGAGGCTGAGTTAGAAGACCTGGCTTCAGGGTCTGGCTAGGGTGGGTGACTCCGGGTGAACCAGGCTTGTTCCGCCTCTCTCTCTCAAGTCCCTTCAAACAAAAAGATTCCACAGTTTGGGGAACCTGTGTGTTCCACCCCTGTCAACACTGCTGCTGTGAAGGTCTGCATTAACCTTACCCTAGGGTGCTGGATCCAGGCCGAATAGGAAGGAAAGTCGCTAGGTGGTTCCCAGAGCAAGAGGAGCCTCCTGGCGCTCCTGCTCCCGCCTCTTAGTGTCTCTTTACAGGATGAGGGCCTGAGCTCCTAGGGACTGAGGCAGTTCTAGCCCTCAAATAAGCATTCCCAGGAAATGTATGTCTCCCACTAAGATCCAAAGCAGATTCAAGTGTGCCCAGGAAAGGGTAGAGGGAGGTACTGGAAAGAGATGACCAAATGGATGACTTGGTGGCCTGAACCGATGCAATATGCCTACTTTCTTCCCACTTTCCTCCCTATTCACTGAGGCCACAAACTCAGGTTCAGGGGCAGCCTCCAGTGCCCTGGTGGAGAACTGTTGCTTGGGTTTTTATGGGTGGGAGGGAAGAGAAGGTCATTGACAAATAAATAAACATGATTCTACCAACGGAAACTGTGCACAAAAGATCAGAGGCTTTTTCTTTGAAGGCTGGAAGACAGCGTTTATCTCCTCTGCTGCCACAACAGAGAGAGGGCCCTGAGTTTTTTCGCCTTTGTTTGGTTCTGCTCAAAACTTGGTTAAAAAAAAAAAAAAAAAGACTCCAGGCTTTGCCCCCACCCCGGGGGAGGTAGGTAAACTCACTTCACTGAGGTTTTTAATTCCTGGGGTAATCCCTTCCTTCCGTGCCAGGTGGGGGGTATGGAGACTCCTTGTATCCAAATCTTTGATCTGGGTTGAAGCAAAAGAGAAAGACTTCTATAAAACCATCAGGGAGATGGGACCAGCCTTGAAGGAGGTTGTAAATGGGCAGTTCACCTTTGATCAGTCGCCCTAGATACTTTTTATAGCCTAGGATTATGGGTTTAGAAGTGCCCTTCGTACGTCCCCACAGGAAACATGTGACTTAAGAACAATTAGATTATTCTAAAAGTTTAGAGAGATTTTACAGAAAGAACTTCCATTTTCATTTAAAGAAAAAGAGATGGAAAAAAAAAAAGAAAACATCAGCCCAAACCATGAAGCCAATCCCTGAGTTAGTAATAAACGGGAAAGCCTGTATGTTTCTTTCCATGTAATAGGATACTCTCTGGCCTGGCAACTCCACTAAAATCTATTAACTGACAAGGGTATGTGATGTATTTTTTATTCCCCATTCCCTCACCCCGCAGCAAAAGGAAACAAAGCATTTGCTGTCTCTCACTGTTGGATTTTTATTTCATGCTATTAAAATGTCAGAAAACAGAAACTCAGCAGTCTGACTGTTTTCACTTGGACATAAACAGATATTAAGGCCGACTGCTGATTTCCAATTAATTTAATGTGTGTGGTCAAATACTTCACAGGAAGACCAATTCATCATGGCTGTGTCTGTCTGTGTGTGTTTCTATGAATGTCTCTATCCCCTCCCACCCCAATACCATTTGAAGGGAAAGAAAGTTTACAATCTGTCTTCAAATCTGGTCAGTGAAAGATTTCATCTTTTGATGGGAAATATAAACAGCTTCATGTCAATGTTTAGGGAAAGTCTGTGATTTGGGAAAGGAAGAGCCTTTTCAAGGGTGGCCTGTTCTAACCCCTTTAGCACGGCCTTCCTGCTCGCTCCATGATCCCCGCTCTCCCCGGCAGCATGACTCTGAGCCTCCCAACCACACTGGTAGCCGCACCCCATGAGTGTCCCATTTCCTGTGGTAGCCCTGGCTTCCCCGGCCTGTGCATCAGCTGGGAGGCAGAAGTCAGATCCCTGTGAGGCTGGTAGGCTGCCCTGGCATTCACCATACCTCCCTGCTACCCAGACCGTGCTCAGGTCACTGAAACAATCTCTTCCTTTGTTATACCGCTCTAGGTGCCTACCTCCTCCCCAGCACCTTTGGTCCCCCACTTAGTAAAGTGGAGTCTACTACTCCATTGGCCAATAGTGAGTCCTGGGGCTCAGACAGGGTTTCCGCCTTTCCTGCAGCAGATCCAGTTCTCATTATAAAATTACCCAGCACATCATTGTCCCTGGGAGGGCACAGCAAGCATCTCGCGGACAGTTAGGACATCTTCCTTGCAGTGAGAGAGCCATGGAATTAAATGCTCTCATTGTTCCTGCACAAGGCCTCAACCTCTGCGTGGAAGGCCCCAGAGCTGGGAAGCAGACACCAACCAACTACAAACTCAGAGCAGACTCCTAAGGATTGATGGGTAATGTGAACTGCAAGGGATGGGGTCCTCTTCAAGAGAACTGATGAGGGGAGTCCTCATAAAGAAAAATATTTAAAATTTGAATTTTCAGTTGTTGAATAATTTTCTCTTTTCCCCTAGCCTCAGTTAAACACACATGTGTGCACACACTTCACAATTTCCTCTTTCCCTCACGATTATTAACACATACCAGAAATTTTTCTCCCTGCCTCTTCCCAGTAGTACATAGTTTCCAAGTGTGCAAATAACAAGGACATTTCTGAACTCCAGATGCTTACATCTGAAATACAGATGTATTTAAATATTCAGTGCTTGGGTCATCATGACCCCAAAATATCTAGGCCAGCCGTGGGCAAACTACGGCCCGCGGGCCGGATCCGGCCCGTTTGAAATGAATAAAACTAAAAAAAAAAAAAGACCGTACCCTTTTATGTAATGATGTTTACTTTGAATTTATATTAGTTCACACAAACACTCCATCTATGCTTTTGTTCCGGCCCTCCGGTCCAGTTTAAGAACTCATTGTGGCCCTCGAGTCAAAAAGTTTGCCCACCCCTGGACTAGACACTGGTTACACTAGGGAGGAAATCCAGTTATTAACTACAATTTAGGGCACTATAACATGAGAAAAGTGCCAGATGCTATCTGCCTCTCTCGAGTCACTTTCCTCCACTCCGCTTCTGCACTGAGAAAGGACAGCAGCCACAGCTGCATGTCCTCTGGCTTCTGATTGGTTTTCTGCCAAGAAAGAGCCTCAGCAAAGAAGGAGGAGAGGGACGCCAGGTACTTATTCCGCCAGCTCCATCCCTGGGACATGGTCTCTGCACAGTTCTCTCCTTCCTGGTTCTGGGATCTCATCCTCTCCCGCCCTCCCCCACTCCCACCCTCCTCTCCCCCCTCCCCCCTGCTCCCCCGGATCTCATCCCTATCCATGAGGCTCAAGGATAGAATAGCTCTGTGGCAGCTGGACCAGGGTTTCTGAATGCTCCTTGGTGGTTCTCCCACACCCCAACTGTATCTTTGTTATTAGTTTGCTTCTTTATGAATAGCCTCCTGAATTATTCTAATTTGACAGTGCTGTGTGTCTCCTGTTGGGACCCTGACTGATACAGCTAGAAAATTGGATTTCAGTAGGACTCCCATTTGGTTTTAAAAAATACTGTGAGGAGCTCAGCTAAGCTGGGAGAGAGCGCTGAGCTGTCAGGTGTCAGAATAGTTGATTAAAGCAACAATGAACCAAAATGAAAGTAACAGCGAAGCCTTTAATCACTTACTGTGATAGTATAAGCAAGAGGCTAAAACCAGAGAACACCGTTGTCCCTGTTTCATTTTCCAGGTCCAATGGCACACTGCGAGAGGGTCAGGTGGACCGGCACCAATGCAAGGTCATCTCACTCTTGTGGGAGCCCTGACTAAGAGGCTCAGCAGCTCCGTGGACCCTGGGGTGGGGGAGGGAGGCGAGGACCAGGAGTGGAAAAGTGCTGGGTACTGATTCACTGGGGGGTAGCGTCTTCAAGGTTTTTCCTCCTCCCTGCATGAGGAGATCTCAGCAGAGGCACCTGAGGACTCTGCCCAAAGCCTTCAATACAGAGACCTAAGAATGAAGACACTGGAGCTAGGAATGTAAATGTGAAGGGCATGAGTGCCCAGGGGGCCAGAGGCTGCGATGCACAGGCAGAGTGCCACGTCTGGAGTGGACAGGGCAGCAGGCCCGGTAAGGCCTGCCAGGTAAACGCCTCGTAGGCTCCGAGTCAGGCCTGGGAAAATCACACATCGGCTTCTAACCAGGGGCCAGGCCTCTCCAATACAGTCACACACAGAATAGGGGAAATACACCAAAATGTTAATGGTGGTTTCTCTAGGGCAGAACTGTCAAATAGAAATGTAATGTGAGTCACATATGTAATTTTATGGCTTTTAGTAGCTACATTATAAAAGAAACAGGTGAAATTAATTTTAATATATGTTATTTAATTCAAGGTGTTCAAAATATGATAATTTCAAGCAAAATATTATAATTTCAAGTTTTTTTTCAAAGTTATGAGTGATATATCTTATACTCCTTTTGGGGTACTAAATCTTCAAAATCCAGTGTGTATTTTACACCTTCAGCACATCAAGTGCTCAATAACAACATATGGCTAGTGCTACCGTATGAGACAGCACACCACTGGGTGATGGGGTTGTGGGTTCTTAAATGTTTTTCAAGTTTTCTGCTGCAAACATGAGTTTCAGATTTTATTTTATAAGTCTATAAACATTATTATATCTAGGTTTAATTTTCTATTTTACTTTGGTAAAATTTTCTCTAAAAATTCTAGTCTTCTCTGTGATGGCTTTAGGAAAAAAAAAGGGGCTATTTCCATTTTGAGTGAGTGAGCCTGGACAATATCCACTGGGCAAGGGCTGCGCTTGGTCAAGCCTGGGAACCTCTGAAAGAGGAGGTGTGTCTGCGGCAGACAGAGAGGCTGCATGGGCGGGCACCTGAGCTGGCCGGGGCTTCTCCCTGCTGCTGCTGCTCCTTGTGTGGTCTGAGCACCACCCAGACCATGAACTGAGATATGACCCACACAAAAATAGGCAACTCTTTTTAACTAATTCTAGATGTAAGGAATACGTGGGGCACTAAGTTTCAGTTCCAGAGATCTGAGGAAGACTCAACGATGCAGGCCAGCTCGTCTCTAGGCCAAAGTGTGAGTGTTTGCTGTTGTACTTGGGGACAGTAAAAAAAATATATATATTTGCAGCTAAGAAAGAGTGTATAGTCTTAGGCTCATAGGAAGGACTCGTAGGCTGGTTAGTCAGTTGTTTGGTTTGGAAACAGCTGCCATGAGAAGGTAGTAGAGATTTTACTCCGTGGTTAGAGGCAGTGTGGGGGAAATAGAGGGACATCTGTAATACTTTTAACAATAAAGATAAATTAAATCATAAATAAGATGCAAAAATAATAATAATAAAGAGCCCTGAAGTGGGCATTAGAACTTCTTCCCCCTGACCTCTGTCGCCTTGAGCTAGGCACTTCCCTATCTGGGACATGGTGTTTCTCTAAGGAATGAAATTAGGATCCCAAGATGATCTCTAAGACTCATTCTAATGAAAGTGTTTTTGTGATTTTTGCCTCTGGGGGAAGCATTTAAAAGTCAGGCAGCCCAAAGATACATTTGAAAATGGCTTCCAAGCCTGATTCCTGAAACAGCTGGGGCCAGAAGAGGAGAGAGCCTGCATTTATCATTCAGACCAACATCAGGTGGAAAAACACTGTCCCGGAGCCAAGGACCTGAAGAGGCAGGGTTTGGGCAGACAGTCTCAGCAGACACAATACTGCTGAATTTTTTTTTCCACTGGAAAATCCTTTCTGTTTGAGGCAATGTTTTCCACAGCTCCAGGGGGCAGTGGTCATTTCCTAACAAGATTTTTCCTATTTTGTGCAGCTGTGGTCTGGCATTTGTGACACTGAGTGTTTTTCAGCTGAGCCTCACTAGAGTTCTCCAGGGCTGAGGGCTGGTGGGTAAACGCTGGCCCAGCACATTCTGTGCAGTGTCCTCTGGCCCACAAACCGCAGTTATTGCCTTTTCTTCAGTACCTTGGAGTCAGAAGGTAAAAAACAATAATTAATTAAATTAAGTGAGGAAAAAAAGTTGTGATACACACATGGGGTGAGCAAACGTAGATTAATAGTAACAAATAATACAACGATAAATAAATAATTATACAAGAATAAACTGTTTTATGTACTCACAACTGTAGAACTACTTTTGCCCACCCGTGTGTGTGTGTGTGTGTGTGTGTGTGTGTGTGTGTGTGTAAAATACCTTGGGATTATGGTGTTACATGCATAAAATTACAAAATGACAGAGATGTAAGGACCTTGAGAGGATTATCTAGTGTAATCTTCTCATTCCATACTTAGCCAATCACAGTCTAAGAAGCTCAGTAACATCCATGAAAGGCTCTGCTTCAGGAACACAAGGGAGAGGTGGTTTGCCCTATCTGGGGCAGGCCAGGGATTGCACAAAGAGGTAGCTTGGCAGATAGAGATCTACCTCTATATAATAGGTACCGACTTTTTACTTATTTGGTAAAGGAGTTGAACTCAGCCTCCAGTGTAGGCAGGTGTTTCCATTTAATTCATGACCATCCAGCGAGGGCCATGAGAAACAGGTCCTCCCCAGGATTCAGTCTCAGAAAGTTCTGCTTCAGTCTGCAATTATGCAGCCCCTTTCTCACCTTATCTTTCTGGTGTTCAGTTTGCACTGCCAATTGGATGCTCTTGGCTTATTTCTTAGCCTAGCAGCCTCTGCCAAAGTCTTTCTCATCCCACTGAAGAGAGTAGGCTAAGCCATGGGCATGACTGAGCATCATTTAGGAACCACAATGGGTCTGGGGATTCCCTTTCCATTTAGAGGCTAGATGAGAGGAGAGTAAAAGTTAATCTCCTGGGTCTCCTTGAATAGAAGTCACTTTGAAAATGTCAAGCACCTGACTTAGTCCCTTTTTGCAGGTTGTCATTTCCTTGTAAAAGGAATACTATTCAAGCCTTAAATGTCAGTTTCTTGCCTGTGCAAATGTGGGATCAGGTAACCCTCTGAGTATTACTTCAGCCTGTACTGTTACACTGGGGCCTAAGCTCCCCAACATTAGTGGGGGGCAGCCAGACCCCCTGTTCTAGAATTAGCCCCAGGAAGGGGCCCTAGCTACTGAAAGTTTTGGGGTTTGGTCCTCTGTGAATGTATTGCAGCTCCTTCCTGGGGGCAGTTCCTAACTCTTTATTGTGTATATTCAAAAGATGACAGCTCTTGAAAAACACAATTAGACCTGAGCTTTAATTCCCAAGCTTGGGTTTCTTCCTGGCAGCTCTTCCTGTATCTAATCCAACTTCTCTCAACCACCTTCTCTTCTATGAGCTAATCCCTTTCTTGGCTCCTGTCTGTTAATGGCCCTCCCCACCCCCCTGAGGCACCGTATGCTTAATGATATCCTATAAAGAGGACTATCTCCCTTAGCTGTCCTCTAACTTTTGGAATGTACTGTCCGCTCCCTAGTTTCAAAAAACACAAATTAAGCTCTAATGCAGCAGGAGGGCCAGTGGACTTGCCTTTCCCAGAGAAGGGAAAACAAAGGTTCCAATCAATTTCAGTTTCTGAAAAATCCCGCTGAGAGGTGATCAGTCCCAGCACACCAACAGCTCAGATTCGCCGGTTCAATGATGGTCCTTTGTTCAGGTCTCCTTTGCTACCTGATTGTCTTCCCCACGCCACCTGCAGACACACTGAACCAGAAAGTCATCTCAGGGGCAAGAGATGGTGATGTGAGCCTCTAGTCATCTAAATCCCTACAGTGATGCTTTGAAATTCAAGGCCATATAAATCTGTGCCATTTGGCTTATTATGAGCCGATATTAACAGAGACATTTCCAGTGCAGATTATTTTAAATGTGAGACTTCTTTTTTTGTCTCCTGTCCATTGAAATCATAGAGCAATTATTATTGAATATTAATTGTATTCACAAAACATCAAGTTCCCACCCAATATTTCCAATTGCTCTAGAAGAAATATACATATAGTAATGAGTCAGTTTTAGGAAATGTGGCTTGTCCTCCAAACCTTATATAACTGCACTGTAATCTTGGCTTTGTTCCTATCCAGATACTGGTCTGCACACTGACAAACAAGCCAACCAATTCAAACTAAGATCTCATTTGACTGCTTTTCCCCTGCTAAATTAGCACATTTCTCAGGCATCATTCAGAACAATGGTTCTCCACCCTGGATGCAATTAGAATCATCTAGGGAGCTTTAAAGAAAAAAATCAATGCCCAGGCCCCACTCCAAATCAATTAAAATAGATTTTCTGGCGGTGGGCCTCAGGCATGGGAATTTTTATAAAGCTTCCCTGCTTATACCAATGTGCAGCCATGGAAGCAAATCACTGCTTTGAACACTACCAAAATGAATAGGTTTCACATACTAACTTAATTTAATATTTGTATAAGACTTAACATAGTCACACTTTAAGTCAAATAAAACCAACAGGAAGCTGTATCTATATAGTGAAAAAGCAGAGATACTTGTCCCAATGCTACCCAGATTAATCAGATCTTTGGAGGTAGTAAAACAATAACATGGACAAACAAATTTGGCCAAATAAGTTTTAGTAACCAGTTTCCATGTTTCTAGTACAGCCAGGGCTGTATAAATGTGGGAGTCATGCCCTAACCGGTTTGGCTCAGTGGATAGAACGTCGGCCTGCGGACTCAAGGGTCCCAGCTTCGATTCTGGTCAAGGGCATGTACCTTGGTTACGGGCACATCCCCAGTAAGGGAGTGTGCAGTAGGCAGCTGATCGATGTTTCTCTCTCATCGATGTTTCTAACTCTCTATCCTTCTCCCTCCTCTCTGTGAAAAATCAATAAAATTTATTTAAAAAAAACAAATGTAGGAGGCAGTCATGATTCACTCTTCATTCTCTCCTTGGAGGAACCTGAGTGAAAGCCAATGGGCTAACGGGTTCAGGGTGTGGGGAAAAGTAAGATTAGACCCAGGACACAGTCTCCTCACATAGACATTGGAACCACAGAAGACTGTGGAGTCATCTTTTTGAGAATTTCATTGAACAACCTGAAGCATCCATCTCAAGGACATTTTCCTACTACTCCACATCTTCCTCCCACCCCCAAACACACGCCCGGGCCGATCCTGCAGGCGACTCTGTTTACTGGGCACAACCAGGCCCCAGAAAAGGCATCCTGGCTGCGGCAGGTCTGCTGCTTCCCTGCCGAGGCAAAGCCTGCTTTCCTGAATTTGTTTGCCAAATTCATGTGTCCTCAAATGGTCCTTCTCACGGAGAGGTCCGATCAGCAAGCCCTACAACATCTTCATTGCTTTAAAAGAATGAAAGAAACGTCTGCTTCTAATTACCACATTTCTCTCCTGTAGAAACAGACTTAACTCCCTTTTGAAAATTTGCAAATATTTCACATTTGTTTGGAGAGCAGATTTCTTTCCAGGTTTTTGGAAAGCTGAAGTCACAGACACATGGCTGCAGAGTAATACTGTTGCTGAGTGCAAACATCACTGTGACTAGCACAGCCAAACCTGCCTTTCAGGCCATGCTCGGGACAGGGAGGGGTAAGTCTGATGCGGAACAGTCCCAGGGCTGCTGCAAGTGGTACTTCTCTGTCTGCAGAACCTCAAAGAGGAGAACTGAATAAGGTAATGGTGGTCTGTCTTGAACCTTTTACCCCTGACCCCCGACCCCGACTCCAACCCCAAACCTGTCCCAGGTACCAGTTGATTCTAGTTCAAACTTACTCAGCAGGGAACCACAGAAACACCCAGTGCCCCTTTTGGGAATAAAAATGAAATGGCATAGATCCTGGGATATCAGGATCTGGTCTGATTCTGTGTCCATTCTGAGTTGGGTGCTAGTTAATGGGTTCCCATTAGTCGGTTAGATTCTTTTCTGTAAAAAGCACAGATAAAGCAAGATCTAGTCTGGGTAACTGGCCTGTGAGGCTTGGTGCTCTGGAATCCTGCTCATTATTGTGATCACCTTGGTTGCCAGGTCAGGTCTTCCTCTGTGCATAATCATGATGATCAAGAGTCACGGGGATTGCATGACTGTCCAATACAGACACTAGAATGTTAGTGCTAGTTATGAAGGGACTATAGGGCTCAGCCAAGAGAAGTGACTTTCTCAAAGTCACACATTAGGTAATGCCAGAGGTAGGACGATAACTCAGAAATCCCAACTCCTAACCAGTGCTCTTTGTACCACTGATTGCTTTCAACTGTTAATGAGAATGGGAATCTATAATAATAAAAGGGTAATATGCTAATTAGACCAGACGTCATTCTGGATGTCCTTCTGGATGAAGCCAGAGCTGGAGGGAAGCCCCAGTCCTGGGTGCCGTCTGGTGGCCAGAGCGAAGCCTGGGTCCCGGGTGCCAGAGGGAAGCCGGTGCCAGCAGCCAGGGGAAGGAAGGCCTACTCTTGCATGAATTTCTTGCACTGGGCCTCTAGTACCAGTATGTGTATAAGTGGAATATATTGTTTTCTTAGAAAAGGGGGCTCCTCGGGCAGTAACCTTATGAATAGAATGTTATTTGGCGAGTACAGAGGGCCAGTCCAGGGTTTATGCTGGAGAGAAATGGGTAAAGCCAAGCATCAGGGATGCAAGAAACCAGGTTGAGAAATCCACGTGAGAGACACTTGTTCCCCAGAGCGGGTGCAGGGAAAACCAACACAACTAGGAAGCCTTCTGTAGCTCTCCAGCCAGTCAATAAAGAAGCAGGGCTCCCAGAGGAACCTAAATTGCTGAATTAGAAATGGAATTATTCTGAGAAAGAAACCAACAGAGGGAAAAGTTAATCCCTTCTTAACTACGCTTTGTTCCCGTGCACAAGCTGAAGCAAGTAGGAGGAATTTCCAGCCCAGAACCCCCAGTGAGAAAAGTCTGGTCAGTTGATTCATTTAACCTACAGCCAGTCCAAGAGAGGAAACCTGCAGGGGCTTAAAGGGACACTGCCATTGTATGGGGAAAACACCCTACTGCTGGAATGAAGCTGTAGTCATGTTCGTTCCCAGCTCAGTCCAACGGCGCAGATGCATGGGAAAAGAGTCCCTTGATGCCAGGCATTGGGGGAAGAGCTCTAAGGGGCTGCTGGCAGGATATGGCTGCTCCCTCCTCCCCCACTCTCTGGAAAAATACAAGCAAGGAAATTTCAGCTTGGCTCTTCAATAGGCTCATTTTGTATATCAGTGTAACCTGAGCACCTAGCAACCCCCAGGGCTTGGTCTCTGGTGACTTGCCCCTTCAGTGACTCTGGAGACTGCCAAAAAGGGCTGGCCACTCAGAGACCAAGCCTGATTGTCCTCAAATTCCAATCAAAGAGAAAAACGGAGGATGGCAAGAATGCGTCTGGTGGGCTGGAGGTCAGTCCCAGGGCACGCCCTCCACACCACCCAGGAACCAGTTATGTTTGGCGGGATTCCCTAAAGGCATCCTGGTAACAAAGAAAATGAGCTAAGGATATTTCTAAGAAAATGATGAGGTTTATGTCAAATCAAGAATAAGGGGATGTCACTAACATGGAGCCCCCAGGTGCTGCTCAGGGACAGTGGGTTCACAGAGGCCCACTTTCTGGGCCGACATCTACCCCACAGGGGTGGAGGCTGACTGCGCGCCAGGCTGACATCCTCCACGGAGGCTCCTTCCTCCTCCTCCTCCCAGGAAGGCATCAGGCCTGGTAGTTGCATCCCGGAGGCAGAGAATGGAAATGGAAAACCCAGTCTACTTTGTCCTCAGTTCTGGCCACTGTGCTGTGGAAGTTCTTCCCCTAATACTCTGTTCATTCCCAGATTTAAAAACACAGAGCTGCAGAGCAAGTGTTTATTAATAAAGGGAACCGTACCCTCTCAAAGACTTTGTCTAATTAGCAGGATGGACACAGTTGCAAAGGCCTACAAAGACAGGACTGTGGAATGGAAGGCAAGTTCTACCTGTCCTCAGGGTTACCACAGCCCCCCTATCACCCAGGAAGCAGCAGGAACTACCAGTTCTGTTCCAAACAAGTCCTGGGTCAGAGATCACTGGTTAGTGGCCTCAGAGCTATAAAGTTCCACCCGAGGAACACCCAGGGCCCCTTGGTGACCTTGTTAGTCAGCACAGATGTATTGTGCAACCACCCTGTGCCGAGCTCTGGGCTGACACCAGGAGGACACTGGGAGGAGGAAGACCGATGCAGCCCCACACTCATGGAATGGACATTATAGTTGGGAACATAGACAGCAAGCCAAAAATTAGAGGTGTATGGAGGTTGTAGTCAGAAGGGCCAGGGAAGGGCTCCCCAAAGAAGTGACATGAATCTGAGATCTGGGGACGAAAGTTAGACAAAAAAAGGGTATTGGCAGGGACTGTGAATTATTGCCTCTCAATATTCATCCCCTGTTTTTCCATAATCACAGAATTTTTCAGTTAAGTGAGTGCAGAACAGATACTTCCCAGTCTCTCCCAGAGTTGAATGTGAACACGGGACCACATTCTGGCCAATGGGAAATGAGAGGAAGTGGTATATAAACTTCTGGAATTTGAGAAAGGGGCTTGGCATCCTTTGCCCCTCGTACTAGCTGTAAGGCAGCAGTGGTGGGAGCCTTCTTGGAGCAAAGGAAGATGACACCCTCTGCAATGAGATAGAAAGAGCTTGGGTTTCTGATGACTTCTCAGACCAGAGCTGCCAAGCCTGCTTGGAGTTTTACATGAGAGAGAAATAAATGTCTATGTTGGTCTCTGTTCTAGCATCCAAAGCAATATCCTCACTAACAACAGTCTGAGGAGACAGCGCAGTGTCTCTGCATATCTTAACTCCGTTTGATCGTCCCAAGGACCCGGTAAGTGGGGGATTATTATCAGCATTTTAGTGTCACAGAAACGGGCTGAGAGAGAAAATTGTCATGTACAAGGTCACACAGTGGTGCATCCAGGGAGGGACTCAGAACTCAAGCCATAATCCCTCCAAGTCCAGGGAACATGCACTGTGCCTGTACTACCCCCCCCCCCCTCGCCGCCATGGGTTTTGGTATTTTCTCCTTTTGTGGGGTGGGTTTTCATCAAACCATCCACACTCTTCAGCCGTGGGCAAACTACGGCCCGTGGGCCAGATCCGGCCCGTTTGAAATGAATAAAACTAAAAAAAGAAAAGACCGTACCCTTTTATGTAATGATGTTTACTTTGAATTTATCTTAGTTCACACAAACACTCCATCCATGCTTTTGTTCCGGCCCTCCGGTCCAGTTTAAGAACCCATTGTGGCCCTCGAGTCAAAAAGTTTGCCCACCCCTGCATCCCATCCCCCTCCCTTGTCCAGCCATCCACTCAGGATCTTGATACACATGCCCATGCCAGCCCCAGCAGTAGGTTTAAGTGCCTACATGAGGTAGTGACTCAGGTCAGGGATTTAAGACTATGAGCAAACTACGGCCCGCGGGCCGGATCCGGCCCGTTCGGCTGTTCTATCCGGCCCGCAGAGCCGAAAGAGCGGAGGGTTCTCTTGCTCTCCCCTCCGCTCCTTCACCAGCAGCAGTGTTAACATGGCAACGTCGGGAAACACGGCCGCAGCTCCTTCTCCTGAGTCCAGTTTAAGAACCCATTGTGGCCCTCGAGTCAAAAAGCTTGCCCACCCCTGGATAGTCTCTTATTTTAGGGAAGCTCTTAAACTGTATTCTAAAAGGAAATAATTGGAATAATCCTCTCTCCCCAGCTTAACCTGCCTTCCTTTGTGCAAAGGACCCAGGACAAGCATGTCAAACTCTTGGCCCACGGGTTGCATGCCTCATTTATTTGGCCCATATTAGCCTTTGAGTTTGACATGCTTGACCTAGGACTTCTCAACACCAGGGCTAGAGAGTCCAGGGGACCCTCGGGTTATTCATTAGGACAAGTAGCTTCTCTTCTTATTATGGCAGTCTCAACTTCTTAGCAGGAGCCGCCCAGCTCCTCCAAGCTCTCCTCAGGACACTGTGTAAGAACAATTCTGTTATTTTATCTTTTGTCAGCCCTTTGACTGATTGCATGGGAAATTGTGAGCTAAGCCAGTTTACACAACTCCTCAGCCTCCGTTCTCCTACTGAGGCGCTCTCAGGCTATGAATCACCTCTGGGGTACAGCATCTGAATAATTCAGATTTTGAAATATTGATTTTTATTCCTCACAGTCAGGAGACAGCTTAAACAAGCATTTGTCTAGATCAGGCCACCTCAGATGCCTGTAACTTGAAAGATTGAATGGGGCCTTCAGTCTGCAGGAGACTGAAGCAGCCAGGGAGGCAAAGATGCAGGCTTGCATGGACACCCCTGGGAAGCCTACAGCTTAAATGTTGGACCTGGTTGGGGGGGAGGGGGGGAGGAGGATACAGGTCATGCCCCGGGCATGACTCAAATAAGCAAAAACCACATAGCTCAAGCAGGCCTTATCTGGATGCCTTCCTCTTTTCTTTCGTGAAACTCATTTCATGGCCCTTTGCTGCTACCTACAAAGGGACACCTGGAAACCAGGCTCCTCTCTCAGCACTGCTGCTTTTCTCTAATTGCTTATCTCATGAATTTGCCATATTTGTTTTGGGACGAGAGGCTGCTCTTAAATGGTAATACTTCTGAGGCACCCAGAGGATTAAAAAAAATGTTTTGGAAATCTTCACAAAAGGTGGTTGAGACTCTCAGATGGCCCTTTCTTCTTCCCACCTCTACCCCCTCTCCCTGGGTGATTCTCCCACTAGCATAGTTTCACCTTCATCCCTTGGAGCAAGCATGTTAAACTCACTGCCACGCGGCCCTGCTGGGAGTGAGCTTGAAATGCTTGCCTTGGAGGCTCCTGGATCTGTACAGCGACCAGTTCCCTCTCTTGAGCTTCTGACCCACACGTCCATCTTCCTCAGGGGTCAGCCGGGATGTCCCACAGGCTCGTCACACTCTCCATGCCCAGAGAAACTCATTGTCTTCACTCCCAAACCTGCTCTTTATACTTTCTCTTCCTTGGCTGATGGTATTGCCACTCACCCAGGCACCCACATCTGAAGCCTGAGAGTCAGTGTAACCATCAATCACTGAGTCCTGGCAGAACACCCGCTACTGCCTTTTATGTCTATTCTCCGCGCCACCGCCTTCCAAGTATGCCCCAAGTATTCTCCTAACTGACCTTTCTTACAGCGTTCTTGTTCCTCCAATCCATTTTCTGCACTCTAGCGAGAGTCATTTTCTACAATGCAACCCTGATCATTATGGGATTTTAGAATTCTTTCAGTGGCTCCCTCATGCCCTCAAGGTAAAATCTAAATTCTTTAGCAGGGCCAAGGAGGCCCTTCCTGATCTAGCCCTGATACTCTATCTCCCCTCCCACCCCCTCACTCCACAGACACAATACTCCCAAACACCTCTGGGCTTCTACCCACATTGTCCCTCTGCCTAGAATGGCCTTCCTCCATCTCTTTGCCTGGACAGTTTCCTCAGCACTCAGTTCAGACATCTTCTCTTTCAGGAATCCTTTCTGACCCCCTGGTCCCTCACAGCAGCTTCTGCACACAGTCAGAGCGCTCACCACCAGGTAGTCTAGGAGCTCCTAAAAGGCAGGAACTGTATCTAGGTTTGTCATGTCCTAGAATCTGTCAGTGTACCTAGCAGAGAGTAGGTGCTCATTAAATGTCTGTTGCAACAAGATTTCTGTCACTTATACTTCTCCAATTTTTCTGTAGTGGTAGAATTTAAGGTAACACTAATTTAGTGTTCCCTTAATTTTTTTTCCTCTGGGAATATTAATATACTAATTCATTCAGCCATCCATTAATCAGTCACTTCATTTAACAAATATGAAGTATCTCCTCTATGCCAGACCCTGTGATAAGAATCAGGGATATGAAGCTGAGTGACACATAGTTTATGTCCTCAAAGAGTTAACAGTCCAGTAGGGGAAAGATCCACCTGCAGACACATCAGACATAATGATGTGATCAACATTACAGTGCACAAGGGAGGTGGGAGCCATGAACACTGGGTTAGACCTTCTCCTTTGAGGTTCTCCCACCCACATTCTGTCCTTACCCCTGGATTATAATTGCCTATATTTCTGTTCTCCCACCCTCTAGACTAACAGCTCCTTGAGGGCAGAAACTATTATTCATCTTGTATTAATTCATTCAGCAAATATTTATTAAATGCCTATAATATGCTAGGCCTTTGTAGGTGCCATGGAAATGGCACACTATAGTACAGGCTAAACTTTCTGCCCTCATGGAATTTACCGTGTGCCTAACACAGTACTTAGTACATACATAGTAGTCTCTGGAGGAATGTTTGTTAAATGAATGGGGTGCGGGGGGCAGGTAGGTACAGGGAATGAGAATTGTCAGACTCTGGAGGGCAGCCATGGGAAGAGAAACATACTTATTCAAGGATATTTCAAAGGGCAGGATGAGGACTAATGCAGGCACATTGCCCAGGAGTTGGTTTGGGAAAATTTTTTATTAGTTAAGCTGTTCCATGGAAATAAATAATAACATAAAAGTTTGTAGAAGGGATTCCTATAGTGGGTTCAAGAAGGTAAGCCAAATGACCTTCAGGTCCTTTCCAAAACTGAAATTTCTTAATTTGAAAACACTGAAATTTGTCCAAAACATTCAGCCATCAATATATGTGGCAAATTGGCCATTGACTAATGAACATTTCTTCAGAAAGGGAAATAAGCAAACATGGCACCCATGGCAATTTCACAGTGACTTCACCCTGAACATTTGGGTACATGGGGACTTTTCAATCTCATTTGGCACCTGAATCACAGCTCCTGGCCAACCCTGAACTTTGGGAGGAAATCAGGGAACAAGAGGCTAAGCTGGTGTTCACAAGCCTCTTGGACTGAGTTATAAGTTCATTTGATGAAATAGTATTTAGCTGTTATAAAGACTAAAGTAAATTAATATAGATGGTATATTAAATTAAAAGAGAGCAAATTAGATAATACCATATAAGATATAATCACTTCTGTGTACTTTTTAGAAATGATATATGTAAGTATATGTGCATAATTTTTCTGGATAGAATTATAAGAAACCATTAATAGTAGTTATTTACTTTGGGGGAGTAGTTATTTACCAAGGACAATGGGAATTCATTTTCATTTTCTATGTTTCTGTATTGCTTCTGTTTTCTAACACTTTTTAATCCCAACAAAATTTACCTGGATTGTGAAATTAGGCTAATTTTGTTACTTCTTCTTTATAGTTTTCTGTTTAAAAAATTAAACTCTACACTAATAAAAGACAAAGATGCTAATTGACAGTACCTTTGCTATGCCCAAGCCATGCCCACCAGCCAATCAGAGCGACTATATGCAAATTAACCCAGCCAATCAGAGCGACTATGTGCAAATTAACCCAACCAAGGCAGCCACGGAGCTGGAACAAGCAGGAGGCTTGGTTACTCTGGCGATGGAGGAAGCCAAGCTTCCCTCCTGCTCTGGCCGGCTGTGGCCTCTGCAAAAGGCAACAAAGTTTCAATTATAGAAGCTAAATAAATCCCAGATACCTGCTTCCAGCCAGCCTCCACTGGGAGCTTGGGTGGCTGGGGGCCATGGCCAGCCTGCAAACAGCCATCAGTCCCTCACCCAGAATGGCCACACCCTCATGGAGTGAGGGTCCATGCTGGGGGCTTGGCCAGCCTGCAAACAGACATTAGCCCCTCACCCAGACTGGACATGGACCCCAGCAGGGGGTGTGGCCAGCCTGAAACCGGCTCACAGCCCCTCACCCAGGCTGGCCAGGCACCCCAGCGGGGACCCCTACCCTGAAGGGGCTGTGGCCAGCCTGCAAACAGCCATCAGCCCCTCACCCAGGCTGGCCACACCCTCATGGGGCGAGGGACCTTGCTGGGGGGTTTGGCCAGCCTGCAAACAGCCATCAGCCCCTCACCCAGGCTGGCCAGGCACCCCAGCGGGGACCCCTACCCTGAAGGGGCTGTAGGCAACCTGCAAACAGCCATCAGCCCCTCACCCAGGCTGGCTACACCCTCATGGGGTAAGGGTCCTCTCTGGGGGGCTTGGCCAGCCTGAAAACAGCCATCAACCCCTCACCCAGGCTGGCCAGGCACCCCAGCGGGACCTCCACCCTGATCCGGGACACCCTTCAGGGCAAACAGCCAGCCCCCACCCATGCACCAGGCCTCTATCCTATATAATAAAAGGGTAATATGCAAATTGACCCTAACAGCAGAGCGACTGGGTATCACTGGTCACTATGACACACACTGACCACCAGGGGGCAGACGCTCAATGCAGGAGCTGCCCCCTGGTTGTCAGTGTGCTCCCACAGGAGGAGCTTTGCTCAGCCACAAGCCTGGCTGATGGCTGCCAGTACAGCGGCGGTGGTGGGAGCCTCTCCTGCCTCCTCAGCAGTGCTAAGGATGTCCAACTGTAGCTAGGCCTGCTCCCTGCTTGCAAGTGGACATCCCCTGAGGGCCACCAGGCTGCCAGAGGGATGTCTGACTGCCAGCTTAGGCCCAATCCCCCAGGGAGAGGGCCTCAGACAGCAGGTGGTCATTCCCCGAGGGGTCCCAGACTGCGAGAGGGCACAGGCCAGGCTGAGGGACCCTTCCGAGTGCACAAATTTTTGTGTACCGAGCCTCTAGTCCAATAATATTTTTTTTTATTTCCTAGACCTAGAGAAAAGGAGACAGGGACCAACCTGGCCACCACCAAGACAGATTTTATTGGCTCTACTTCTAAACATGAGAAACTAGAGTCAGGGAAGCAGAGGGTTGGGGGAAGGGAGAACCTCTTGCTTGAGATCATTCTGTAAAAAGATGTCTGAGTTGTGAACAAAGGCCAGAGTACTGAGTGCCAGCATGACTCTTCAACTCCACCAACAAGGGAGAAGCAAATGGGTGTGAAGAGGGCATTCACACTTGCAGAAGGCCTACCATGCACAGGCATTTTACACATTCATCAGCCAACTTCTGCCTTAGGAAGCCTTTAAACAGCAAGATTGATCTTACCTTGAGCTTTCCAGAATTAAAAGCCTTAAAGCAGGCACAGAATTTTCTGGACCCAGAAGGAAACATGATAAAAGTGATACCCACACAAATTCCCTTTCCATGTACCTTGGAATTCTCATTTTTCCTAGGGATCCTATTTATTACAGAGACATGTTAGTAGAATACTATATAGAAGCAACTTTTATATAGTGATAACTGAGAAAGGCCCAGTCTGAGCAAGTAAGGGTTAACCTGGGAGTCAGGGCCTGGTACCAGCCAGGAAGTTCAAGAGCAGTATGTAGGCAACTGTGACCTTCTTGTTCCACATTATAAGTCTAAGGCAGGACTTCTCTCAGTCTTCCTAGCTCAGCTCCCCTATGCCTCCTTGGATCTCAATCTCTGTGTTCCTCACTTTGGACTGGTAAGCTGACCTTGCTTCTCAACTGCTCGCAGGAAAAAGTTAGGTACTTCAGGGCCAGCAGTCAGGGTTGGAATAGCCACCTTGGGGAATGGGAACCAAGACCAACTGATAAGCCTCATTGTCCTTCTGGCTTTCTCAGGATCTCCTCAATTTCTGAGACTGATGGGTCATGCAGGATGGATTTCACAAGAGGAGCTCACACCTCACCCGTTCCCCATTAGCAAAAAGGGCTTGCATACCAATGGGCCAAAGCATGCCCATTTCCCAGTGGGATGGCATCTCACCATTTGAGCCCTCTCCCAGGTGGGCAAGATCTAAGACATTGCTCCGAGTTGGTTGTGTTTTCTCTGTCTTTCATACCAGCCCTGATCAAAGAAGGGCATTGGCGGTTATGCCTATTGCATTTCAGTTAAGGTGATGACTTTGATTGGAATCAAAGGTGGGAAAGTTCACAGGACAGAAAATGAAAAGGCACCCTGTGAGCAAAGTCATTCTGCTTGAGAGAGGCATGAATCCTTATCCAGGTGCCAACCTTTTCATCCCACTGAAGATCAGAGGTGGATGCCATTTCATTCACAGGTAAGAGCAGGGAGTGTGTGTAGTAGGGCCCTGTGATTCTCCTGTGACGAAGCCTGTGACCTTTGAGGAGAGATCTCAGAGATAAAGAAAGTGAAGAATATGGTCTTGATTTCCCAGGGCGTAAGTGATGATTGTCACTGACTATTGCTTGTTTTAGAAGTCATGTGTACGAGGTTGAGTTAATCTGACTCCTTAGTTCATGGATATTAGCATTTTTGGTCCCTGTGAGATTCCTCTTGGATTTATTTACTTTCTTTTCTCCCCATCCCACAATTCCATTCTCCTCTCTTACCCACAGTGATTTTTATGTGTTTAGTGTGTGTCTGTCTGTTTGCATGTTTTCATACAAACAGTATTTGTTTGTAGTATTTTCAATTTATGTAAATGTTCTATCCCATTATATTTCTTAACTTTATCACTGTTTTTTTTTCCTCTGTTCTTTTCATCATTCTCAAGATCCTTTCATGTTGTTATGTGTACATCTGATCATTTGCTTCAATCTTGCTATATAGTACACCCTAGTGTGCACTCACTATATTTTATTTCTCAATCTCAGTGATGAAAACTCAGGTAGCCCCCAACTCCCACCAGAAATAACTGCAGGAAACATTCACATATATATCTCCTTATGGAGTTGTATAAGGATTTCTTGGGATGTATCCCTAGCGGAGGAACTGCTATTGTGCTACACTAAATTTGACTCATAATGCTGGAATATCCCAAGGCTATTTGCCAATGCACTTCTCTCTGATGTGCATCTTCTCACCAGCAATGCGTGAGTGGTCATGTCCCACGTCCCTGCCAATAGTCGGCATTACCCTCTTTCTATTTTGCTAATGTAAAAGACATAGAGTAATATATCTCTTTGTTGTCCTAATTTGCATTTTTCATATTACTAATGCTTTTGAGTCTCCCTTCATATCTGCCAGGGTGGATACATGGCATATGGCTTAGATCGCTGCTCCAAGACAGAGGCCCTTGTTATCCCAGCTGCTAGAAGTGCTGGCTGCTGATGGTTCACAGGTGTGACCCTCCCTAGCTTTTGCCCTCAGCCCAAGGAAGCTGCTTCACCCAAAGTTATGAGGCGTCCTGGGAGGCAGCAGCCTCCAATGATTAGTCAATGCAGGGAAACAGAGCCTGGTCTTTTTGCTTAAATTCAGCACATCTCTAAAGAGACTCCCCAGCTTCCACATTTCTCCATGGGATCTGCCTATGCTGCAACTGCATCACAGTTCAGATTCTTGCTCTACCCAATCCTGCTTCCCTCAGTCCCTCACAGTGTTGCTGCCAAAACTACCTTCAGATAATCCTCCTGCTCACCATTCTCCATCTCAGAATCTACTTCCCAGGAAAACTGACCTGCACCAACTTGTAAGCTTTTTGGAGTTTATCTTCTGTTTAATGTCTGTTCATATCCTTTCCCTATTTTTTTTTTCTTATGCAGTCATCAATGTTTAAGATATTTGCATATTCTTCATATCAATCCCACATTGGTTTTATTTATTTATTTAAATTTATTTGCCAGTTACAGTTGACATACAATAGTATATTAGTTTCAGGTGATTAGACATTTATATAGCTTACCAAGTGATCACCCCGGAAAGTCTATTACCCACCTGACACCATACATAGTATTTACAACATTACTGACTATATTCCCTATGCTGTATTTTACATCCCTGTGACTATTTTTTATAACTGCCAATTTGTACTTCTTAATTCCTTCACCTTTTTCACCCATCCTTCAAACCCTCCCACCATCAATTTGTTCTCTGTATCTATGAGTTTGTTTCTGTTTTGTTTGGTTGTTTATATTGTTGCTTAGATTCCACATCTAAGTGAAATCATGCAGTATTTGTCTTTCTCTGTAGGACTTATTTAACTTAGTATAGTACCTTCTAGGTCTGTCCATGTTGTCAAAATTGCCAGATTCTATTCTTTTTTTATGGCTGAGTCATATTCCATTGTATATATGAAATCCTTCATTGGTTTTAGATGTTACAGATAGCTTCTCCTGTTCCACAAACAATCCATTAATTTTTCCCATGGGATCTTTTGTTGATTAGAAATCCTTATGTTTGATGTAACCAAACTCATAAAATTTTACCTTATGTTTATGCTTTTGAAATTTTGTTTTAAAGGAGCTTTTCTGAATCACAAAGACATTTTCCTGTACTTAATTCTACTATTTTTCTTTAACCTTTTACACTTAGGTCTTGAAACCACCCAGAGCCCTTTTTGTATGTGGTAATAAGTAGGGATCCATTTTAATTTTTCTCCATATAGTTGGCCAGTTTCCCAAATGCCATTTACTAAACAACCTATATTAAGTTCTGACATGCATGAGTCTGTCTGAGCTCTTTATTCTGTTCTGTTGGTCTATTTGTATGTTTTTTAAATTACCATTTCTATCATTATGGTTGTATAATATATCTTTTTCTTATTTATTGATTTTAGGGAGAGAGGTAGAGAGAGAGAAAGACAAATAGAGAGAGAAAGAGAAATATCAATCTGTTGTTCCATTTTTATTTATGCATGGTCCCTGACTGGGGAAGCCAACCCTCAACCTTGGTGTATCGGCATGATGCTCTAACCAATTGAGCTACCTAGCCAGCGAATGGCCATATAATATATCTTAATATCAGAAAGGGTAAGAGCCCTCTTCACTCTCCTTTTAAAAAGATGTCTTGGCCTGGCTGGCGTGGCTCAGTGGTTAAGTGTTGACCTACGAACCAGGAGGTCACGGTTCGATACCCGGTCAGGGCACGGTTCGATACCCGGTCAGGGCAGGCTCAATCCCCAATGTGGGGCGTACAGGAGTCAGCTGATCAATGATTCTCTATCATCATTGATGTTTCTATGTTTCTCTCCCTTCCTCTCTGAAATCAATAAATATATTTTTTATAAAAAGATGTATTGGCTGTGGTTCTCTGTGTCTAACCCGAGTGTGTTTTCCTGTCTTGTACCTCCATAATTTTTAGGGTAAGTTTAGTCCAACTGTTTTGGACTTTATATGTTGGCTTTAAGAGAAGCCCTTGGTTACACTGGTAGCAGTGAGTCTGCAAGCCAGCATGGCTGATGATGACTTGCGTCGTCAGCAGTGCACATGCAGAAGCACAAGGGAAGAAACTTTAGGGAGCAGTCAAGCCAAGAGATGGTATCTGGCCTGCATTGGACACTAGAAAGCCCTGACAATTCTCTGCAAAGTGGAATCCAATCTGATCCAAGAGAAACAGTCAAAGGCACACAGATCTTAATGAGCCTGGGAACCTAATCAGAGGCAGTAATGAATGATATTAACAGTAAAGTCCTGCCAAGGAGAAAACCCTATCTGGATCCTTGGTTGCTTGTCCCGTGCTCCTGAGGAGTGCAAGGGCCTGTCAAAAGGTCATCTCGTTGCCACCTTGTCTCTCTGCCGCTTCTTGTCTCTTCTGCTCTTCAAACGCACTGTTCACAGCTCAGCTTTCAGGCACGTAGCATTTCTGTTCTGTGATAATTAGGAGACTGTGAGCAGGCCATGGTTAGTCATCATGATGTGAAGGTGACGGGTGCTTCAGCTCTGGAGGTGCTTACAGGTTCAGACATGTCAGGGCTATGGTTAAAGACAGAAGCTGGTGAGAGGGAATTAAGTGACTCATCATCGAAACCTTGAAAACTGAGTTCAATGAGAGGGCCAAGGATTTCTAAACGCAGAGTCTGCTCTTTGATGGTGCTGAGGCTCCAGCTGGGCACGTGTTATGCTGTTAACTTCCATTTTCTCATCACCAAGGACTGTAAGGCCAAGAGAATAAATTCTACTTGGTTCACCCCGCGTTGGCCAGTTCTGCAAAAAACTCTTCTGTGTATTTGTGTCTCACCTTTCTCCCTCATGCCATTCTTATCCCCTGCTGCTGCGTGATGCTCAGGTCATTTCTTGTTTGCTGGCTCTTACTTCTAAGACATTTCCCATTGGTTTATGTGGATGGTGTTTCTTCCCACAAGTGGCTCCCCCAAATACTAGTGTTGGCCTCACATGTTTAGCTCAAGAGTAGTCAACAAGTCTGATTGCTTGGCCTTGTGGCTCTCTCTGAGTGAGTGTCACAGTGTCACTCTCTGTAACCATGCTGAATCCCACACTGTGGTAGGAGATGGCCTATATCATCGGCCCCCTTTGGAAAAGTGGCAGTGCCCTCATCTCACCTGTGTGGCTCTGCTGAATCCCTGAAGGCTGGAGTCCAAAGGCCTTATTTCTTTGCCTCTTCACACCTAGTGAACATGCCACATAGGACCACTGTTAGGGAGAAGGCCTTGCTCTCTCTTATTCTCAAATTAGATCATCCATTCTCCGCCTCTACCCTCTGTCCCCCATCAACTCCAGACTTCCAGGAGGAATGGAGGTTAAAAGCCAGGCCATGGACAGGATGCTGGGCTGACTGAGAGATCCAGATTGAACAAGATGACAATGACCTTGTTTTGGGCTGTCAAGGATCCCAGAATGTTCTACTTCTTAAAGCCTCTGCTTGTCCACATGTCCATTTAAGACTAGGGAATCCAGAGTCCAGTCTCAGGGGGTTGAGAGTTCACCAAACACTTAGGCAGAGATGCTTCTTACAAAAATAGCAGTTGCACCGTGCAAATTGGCTTCCTATATTTGGTTTCTCCCTGGGAGAACAAATATAACATTTTATATGTTGCAGGTTTCTGCACAGACCATGTGGCCAACAGACGTCTTAATGTGGGTCTACCAGTCCCTAAGGGAACCTTGAAAGTCAGGCTATACTATACCACTCTGAAAAAAAGTTGCATGTGGGTGAGAAAAGGCAGGAGAAGGCAGAGTTGGGCCCAAATAGATGGATATCAGGGTTCTCTCTCTGGTCCACCATGCCTGCTCCCTGAGCTACCACTTACTCTCAGCAGCTC
Source organism: Myotis nattereri (assembly GCF_964212035.1). Lineage (NCBI taxonomy): Eukaryota > Metazoa > Chordata > Mammalia > Chiroptera > Vespertilionidae > Myotis > Myotis nattereri. The sequence continues at coordinate 52,956,865 of NC_138077.1, forward strand.
CCAAGAAGCTCAATTCCATTCTTGTCAACTTGGCCAGACAAACACCATCAGGAAGAGCTATTCTTCTGGGAACGGCACTTGGAAGCCACTCTGCTATGCCTTCTTGTGAGTCACGGGGATCTGAGGGTGAGGAGAAGCCAGGAGGAAAGGTACTTATGCACTTTTATGATTCAGGGACTCTGATTTTTGCTTGCAAAAGCAAACAAAAGAGACCTCAGGATAAGAAATAAAAAATAATGCACAAAAATATTGCAGATAGTAAACTATTCACAGAAAGATGCATAGGCTGACTTAAAAAGGGAGAAATAATGCAAAACTAGAAACAGGTCTTGGGTCCCCTATACTTTTGGTAAATTAGTGTCCACCCTGACTTGGAATTTTCAACCCAGGCCAGCCCACCACCTGCCTACCACCTACTCAGGGACAAGTGGCTATAAAAAATGAACCTAATTCACCCTGGCTGGTGGCTCAGTTGGTTGGAGAGACATCCTATACACCAAAAGGTTGTGTGTTCAATTCTTACTCAGGGCACATACCTAGGTTGCGGATTCAATCCCCAGTAGGGACACATACCGAAGGCATCCAATTGATGTTTCTCTCTCACTTCGATGTTTCTCTCTCTTCCCCCCCTTCCTCTCTCTCTAAAATCAATGAAAACATATCCTTGGGTAAGAATTTTAAAAAATAAAAATAAAATAAATGAACCTAATTAGTTTTGTCCGATTTGGAGCATTTGTCTTAGCTTCTGCACAGTTCTGCCTCTTGACTTCATCTCATAGATCCTCTCCCTTGATTCATATTCTATATTTCCCATTTGACATGGCAAAAATGAATATAAATTACAACACTCAACAACAGCACAGTTCTGTGCTGAGGGAAATAGCACATTTAAATGGAGTTGGAGGCCCTACAAATTGGTTGCATCTTTCTAGAAAGTAATCTGGCAATAGTAAATGCTGAGTCATAACTGTGATCCATTCATTTCACCTAGGAAAGCACACCCTGAACAAATAAATAAACCATATTGATGTTATTAGGGCTAAAGAACAAAAATAACTATATTGATATTATTGATACTAATGAACTAAAAATGATACAAATACTCAAGCTAAGGCAAATTAGAAAGCAAATTATGATATACCCACTTAATGGGCATAGTATTACAATGAAAATAAACAACATGAGGACTCTGTTGACAAAAACTATCTGAATATGAAATAATATCAGAGAGAAAACACTCAGAAGTGTGTACTCACACCGATTTCACAACATGCAAACTTGACAGCATCAGAAGGAAATTGACAGAAACATAGATATTTAATATACAATGGGATTTTCCTCTGGAAAAGTAAGTTCATAGGAAAAGTGTTTCCTAAATAAAATAGAAAGGCGGGAGGACAAGGCATTCTCCTTCTGGTAGGAGTTCCTACGCTGGCATGGGTAAGGGGCCTGGCTCCTTTTCCTGTAAGTTTTGTTTCTGTCGTGTGGATGTTCTCAGCTCAAGGAGAGGACAGGAGAAGTCTTTCTCCTTAAAGGCACTGCCTTTCACCTTCTGTTTCTGCCACCTGACAGTTTGGTCTACAGAACATCCTTAGCTTCTCTTCACTTCTCCTAACTCGTTTTTCAGAAATCAACCAAAGTGAATCACCTGTTGGAAAACACCTGGAGAACATCTGTCAGCAGCAATGCTTAGTTGAATTGTCACCAAACTAATGTTAGAAAGTCACAGCTCTAGCCCTGGGCAGCCTTGGGCTAGTGTGGGCCTCAATTTCCTCATTTGTAAAATGGCAGTGTTGGACCAGGTAACTTCTAAAGTCTCTGAAGTTCTGACATTTCTCTGGTCCTACCTTTATAGGACTAGGGTAAGGGTCGTGCATGGAATTTGCATCACTTTGAGGCTGAGAATCAGCTCTGCCATCCACAGCCTGCTGCCTAGGTAGATCACTCTCACTGGAGGTGCAAAGGTCGTCAAGGATTAGAAGAAAAAAACATATTCTGCTTGTTTTGAGCCTTTATCGTTAGACCGTTAATAACAGTTCATTATTTCTTGAAAAGGTTAAGAGCCAGAAAGTTCCAACAGGAAGCAGAGCTCCTTAAGAAGACTGGGCGTGTCCTGCTTGACCTTGAGTTCCCAGAATGAGACATTCTGAACAGCTCTGAAACAGATATAGGGTGGTGATGATCAGAGTCTGGCGTAAAAACCATTCCCCAGAGAACCAAACAAGCTGGACAGAAGTGAGTCACAAAAGATTCAACCAACTGGAGAAAGAGCCCTGGGAGCAAGTCCGAATTCTTCCGTGTATGCTGTGATCAAGAAGAAAAAGACTGGAGAGAAAAAAAATAGAAACTGAAATAGACATGGCTTCTATGGTATGCAGAGGATCCTTATGGCCACTTCAGTCTCTAAGTCTAACGAGCACATCTCTCTTTGTGCAGTGAAAAGTGACGACGAGGGGATGACTCAGAAGTGGGGAGAGGGGAGAACTTCTCTCTGCTTTTGGCTGAGAGAATGATGTCCCCTTGGTTGCTTCAGTGGCCAGGCTGCCATAAAGGAGTAAGCAAAGCTCTTCTCACTAAGAATAGGGGCATTGGAGCACAGGGGTCCTGTCTGCAACAAATATCTTACAGGAACAATGACCATAGCATGTGTTATATGGCTTAAAACAACTGTTTGTTTAGATCTTGGTTCTGCCGGCTGGCTGGGCAGTTCTGGTCTTGGCCAGCTTGGCTGAATTCTGTTGGGCTCTCATGCATCTGTGGTCAGCTGGTGAATCCGCTGGCAGCTGATGATTGAGGATGGCCTCATTCACATGTCTGGTGGCTAGCAGGCTGTTAGCAAGAGTTATGAGGCAACTGGGCCACATGCCTCTCATCAACCAGCCGGCCAACACGTGTTTATATGGCAGCAGCTATCCCAGAGCAGCAAGATAGGAAGCTGCAAAGCCCCTTGAGGCCCAGGTTAAAACTTGTACATTGTCACTTCCAAATCACTCTATTGATCAAAGCAAGACACAAGGCTGGCTGGAGTGACCGACTGTCCCAGAATGCCCTGGACTGAAGGGTTTCCCAGGACAGGAACCTGGAAAGTTCTGGACAAACTGGGACAGTTGTTCACTCTAATGACCTGCCCAGATTCAAAGAAGATTTACAAGTGGCCAGTAAACACACAAAAACATGTGTGACATCATTAATCATTAGGCAAATGCAAATCAAAACCACAGAGAGATACCACTTCACACCATAAGGATGACTGTTATCCAAAAATGGAGAATAACAAGTGTTGGTGAGGATGCGGAGAAGTTGGAATCTTTGTGCTTTCTTTATAGGAATGGTGCAGCCACTGTGAAAAATGGTATGGTGATTCTAAAAACAATTAAACATAAAATTACCATATGATCCAGCAATTTCAGTTCTGGGTAGATGCCTAGAAAAATTGAAAGCCGAGACTCAAATAGGTATTTGTATATCCATGTGCATAGCAGCATTATTCACAATAGACAAAAGGTGAATGGGTAAATAAAATGTGGTGTATGTATACAATGAAATATTATTCATCCTTAAAAAGGATGGCTGATGGGGAGTTAGTGTTTAATTGGTACAGAGTTTCAGTTGGGGAAGATGAAAAAATTATGGTGATGATGGTTGCACAACAATATGAATGTAGTTAATGCCACAGAACTGTACATTTTTCAATGGTTAAAATTGTAACTTTTATGTTATGTATATCTTATAATAAAAAATGGAGTGGGGGAAATAGACTTCTCTTTTACAGAGAGGAGCTACAAACTATTGTGACCAGCCCTGGCTGGGGAGCTCAGCTGGTTCCTGTCATCCTGTGCACCAAAGGACTGCAGGTTCAGTTCAGGATACATACCTCGGTTGTGGGTTTGAAACCCAGTCGGGGCACCTATAGGAGACACCTGATCGATGTTTCTCTCTCACATCGATGTATCTCTTTCTCCCCTTCTCTCTTTCCTCTTTTCCCTCTCTAAAATAATTTTTAAAAACAAATAAACATATTCTCAGGTGAGGATTACAAAAACCTATTGTGGCCATTCTTGCCATCTGCCACACAGGTTTACAGAAATTTAATTAAATAAGGCCAAGCTGTTGCAGTAGAACATAGTTTTGGGGGAAGTTTGCTAGGAGACAGCAGGCAAGGTTCAAATATTGACTGTTTTGGTACTCTTTCCTCTGGGAGTCAGTTGCAGCTTATGTGTATTCATCTGGGCAGGAAAGAAAGGGAGTAAAAGAAGGTACATGTTGATGAGTAAATGAGGTGGTGAGGATGTGTGGTAAGACTTTGGAACTGGCCAGAAAAGTAAAATAAAACAAAAATAAGTCAGAGCCCTCAAGAAATCATTCACATGTATGGAGGGGTCTGAGCAGCCATTTCCTGTCCCCTTTCTGCCCCTGGCTAAACACAGAGCAGGCGGTCACTAAGGAAACCCCCAGGGCCTGGCTCATGCACTGCCTCCCGCTCCTACTCCCTCTCTGTTTGGTGTTCATGAGAGTCTGTGTTTATGGGAAACTCTGATTGTCCCTAACTCTAGTCCAGTGTCTGGAGGAGCAGATGGCCGGGAGGAGTGAGGAAAGGCAGCCGTGTCTGTGGGTGGCCAGGCGCGGGTGGAGGCAGAGAGCAGGCAGACAGAGGGTGAAGGTAGCTATGAGGCAGATGACCATGAGAAACAACCCAAGAATGCTGTGGCTGGGAGGACTTGGAGAACACCTCGTCCACTCTTCATTTAGAAGAGGAAAATGAGTCCAGAACCCTCAGGGGACTTGTTCAGGGCCACCTGCCTGAGGAAGCAGGAAATGGCAGAGCTGGTACTTGGGACACGGTTTTCTCATTTCTAAGCTGGAGCTGTCTTCTGCATCCAATGGCTTCCAATTTCCCACTGAACCTTCCCCACACTAGTCACTGTAAGAGACATGGAAAAACCCCACCACAAAGTGCTCCTCGCCCCCGGATTTGATCTACCATGCCTGCCAGTACACTGGCCCAAGTCTTACAGTTCCTTCGGCCCTGAGAAGTTTAGTACAGAGGGAATACCTGTCCTTTTATCAGCTACTTAATTCAGGTGTTCTATTGCATTTCCCAGTCATTTCATTCCCAGCCCCCTGCCCCCTTCAGGTGCAGGCAGAGAAGTTAATTTTGGATATTAGAAGAAGTACAGTGCAGACCAGCTCTTTCTTCTCAGCTCAGTGACTAAGATTTAGCTTGCTCTGGGTTGTTGCTTAACAGTTCAAGGTCAGCAGGGGGTGGGTACAGCTTGTCTCAGGAGGCTGAAGTGCTAGGGTATTGAGTAGTACTGAATGCCATAACCCTCTCTTTTTCTCTCTCTTTTTTCGAAAAGAGGAAAACGTCTTGGAAGAACCCCAATTGAGAAACATCAATGTAGTGATTTATTAATCCAGTTGCCTTTTCCAGCTGGGAAGGCTTCAATAACTGAAAAAAGCTGGTACTTTCCCCCACAGTCCTTTGCACCGTCCAGGACTCATTGTGGTGCTCTAGGAATCCCAAGGTTTGAATCTACATACATTGTTTCAGGGCCTGCTATGGATGAGTTACTGGGAGACCTTTCAGGAGGCGGCAGGTACAGTGCCTGCCCTCATGGAGCTCATTGGACTCAAAGACAAGTGGACAAGAGAGGGACCCTAAATGCAAGCTTGGTGTCTGACATCCAAGTAGCAGAGGTTGGAACCAGAGAGCCAACAGAATCTGGAAATTGCAGCTTGGCCACCACCACCCTTTGACCCACACTTGCTCATCAGGACGGTGCCAGAAAAAGGATTGAGAGGTTGGGTCAGGCCAGGTGGGAAGAGATAAGCCAAGAAGCTGGGAGTTGAAGCAGTGGCCTGAAAGTCAGAGAGGCAAGGAGAGGGCAGAAGCAGAACAGGGATTCAAGAATTAAGTGTGGTGAGACATTATATTAGTTAGGATGCAGGTTTAACTACAAATGGCAGAGACCCAGAGTAACCGGGTTTTAAAAAAATAGAAGTGAAAAAGAAAAAAAAAAAGAAATGTTTTTCTTAAGTAAACTCTGAGCTGGTAAAATGGTTCTGTGCAGTGACTCATCGGAGGCACAGGCTTCTTCTCTCTTCTTGCTCCATCATCTCGAGGTTGTTGTCCTCATTTTTATGGTTCAGCATGGCTCACCACCACATCCACATTCCAACCAATAGAAAGCGGGAAAGGAGCCGTGGAAGGAAGCCTCCTTCTCTTTAAAGGCGAAGAGTTTGCTCTCACCATTTCCACTCACATCCCGTTGGCCAGAACTTGGTCAAATGGCAATGCCCAGCTACAAAGGAGGATGGGGATTGTCGTGTGTATTCTGGGTGACCATGTGCTAAAAGTCTGCTAAAATTTCTACTGCCATGATAAGGGAAAAATAGATATTGGGGACACCAAGTAGATTCTGCCATGGGCATAGACTAGAACTCAGTGGTTCTCAACCTTCTGGCCCTTTAAATACAGTTCCTCATGTTGTGACCCAACCATAAAATTATTTTTGTTGCTACTTCATAACTGTAATGTTGCTACTGTTATGAATCATAATGTAAATATCTGATATGCAGGATGGTCTTAGGCGACCCCTGTGAAAGGGTCGTTCGACCACCAAAGGGATCGCGACCCACAGGTTGAGAACCGCTGGACTAGATGGAAGCAAGGCAAAATAGGGCCCATGTCAGGCAAGTTCAGATACCAAACAAACAGTTCCTCTGTGAAGCCTGCCTGTACCGTGTCTCCCAAGACACTAAAAAGACAGAAGCACAGAGAAGAACGAGATCACAATCATTGGAAGAACTAAGGAAGGCTTCATGTAAACGTGCATTTGAGCCAAGTCCCGAAGGAATGGGCAGGACTTTGACAATAGATGGGGAGAAAGGGCACACCAAAAAGACATGTCAGTCATGTGAAAAGAGCAGCAGGAATGGAATCCATACAACAGGAGCCAATAAAGATGTTTAACTGGGGGAAGAAGGGAATGTGCTTCCCCTGGCCTCTCATGGGCCAATGCAACAATGCTTTGATGCCAAGACAGGCAAAGGAAGGGAACACAAGTTAAAATGAAGCTTTGGGCCAGTGGGTGCTGGACTGAGTTTATCACTTCCCTAGAAGAATTAGACCTCACTGATTTTACATAAGCAGGTGTTCTGTGCCACTCTGCTCTAAGTAGCCCAAAAGCCTTGCCTCCTCTTCTCTTTCAGGTTGGGGTGAGAGGCTCTGCCCTCTAATGTCGCATGGAGACATCCTCCCTGTCTCCCTGAGCCCTGGGCACAGATGCTTGGCACTGAACCTTTAGCTGATGCTCTGGTTCCCAGTTGTGTGTCTATGGGAATGGGGAACAAGGCTGGCAGCCAGGCTGGCATTATTCTGCAGATGTGATCGAGCTGGAAGAGTTGTGAAACCCCGGAGGTTCTGCTAGGCTGTTCTGCAGTAAATGCTTGTTATAAATATAAATCTATCTTGCTATTCAACAACAATGAGAAATACCCTAGGGTTGCCAGCTCTGGAAATACTCATACATCTCTGGGCACGCTGCTAAGGACGCTGGCCAACACATGGCAGCATGCACAGGGGCACACTCTCTTACTCACAGTCTTCCACATCTCACTACTGATTCCGACCTCCTTCAAGTTTCCAACTGATGAAAGGTTAGAACTTCAGCTGGGTGTAGAGAAATGTGAAGTCCTACCTTTGAGTCAAAAAATAAAATAAAACAATTGCCAACATAGGGGATGGGAACTTGGCTGCAGCTAGTGTAACAAGAAGACAGAGGTTTTTGTGGGCCCTACATTTACTATCAGCCAATGGTATGGAGTTAGCATAAAAATGCTAATGTGGTCCTTAACTACATTGGAGCCAGTGGAGCATCCAAACAAAGGAGGTTGTTTCTGATCCTGTTTCAGATCAGAGTAACATATGAGGTACATTTAGAGAAAAGGCTCCAGAATAGTATGACGACTCAAAACTATGGAGATAAGAGAACTGAAATCCAGCAGCCTAGAGGACACTCAGATGGACACAACGACCATCTTCACATACCTGAAGGGTTGTCATGGGGATAAAGGAGCGACTTGTTCTGTGTGGGCTCCAGGTAGAAGTTATCACCTGGCAATTTTGTTTCAGGATAGAATTAGAATTGTCTGGAAATGAAATGTTCTCTCTTATGAGAGAGTGAATTCTCTATTGCTGCCGTTTGGAAAAGGCTGGTTTAATCTGTATGTGGGATGCGGTTGCAGAACTCCACACATTGGGGAAAGGCAGGACTAGGGGACCTCTTGGGTTTCTTCCAGCTTCAAGGTCTTATGATTCTGTGTGTTCTGTGTTTTAATTAAACTCTTTATTTGGAGATAATTGTAGATGCATATGCACTTATGAGATATACCATAATACAGATATAATTGAGGGAAACTGGGTGTACTTTAACTGGTTAAGACTTGCAAAACTATAGCACAACCAGGATATTGACCTCTCCAACAAAGTCTGTCCTTCCTGTGCCTCAGTTGTCCCTGCCCTTGAGGAGCTACCAGTCTATAGGAGAATAAGACACATACAGAATCAAAAATTGTGCAAATTTGGGTATAAAATAACCAACTGAGTGGGACCAACCAAATGCCATGGATGACCAGAAGACAAAGAAATCACATCTACCTCGGGCTATCAGGAGAAGCTTCCCAGAGGAGGTGGCATGGAATTGGGCCTTAAAGAAAGAATAGGAGCTCAACAGAGAGAAGTGGCATTCTTGGTTAAAGACCTGTGGCCATTCTGGCTCTTAAGAACCAGAAGATGTCTCCTTATGGATAGCTTGTATTATTACAAATCTGGTACATAAAGTACTAAAGAAGTTAACATAGAAGCTCAAAGAACGTTTGGTAGCCTCTCAGCTGTGCTTCATTTGATTCCTACTTCATCCACAGGGCCCCATGTATTATAGGGACCTAGCATCTGCTGAATGGGTGCCCAAGTGAAGAAATGAACAAATGGATCTCTGCCCTGTTGCCGCAGTTTTGCATTTCTTCTCCAACAGAAGAAGAGCATGCAATGGTTTAACTTGGGTGACTGCCTAAAATCCATGCGGTTTTCTAGTGTTATAGGAGAGTATGTGATGCTGATTAAGGCTGAGGTCACAGGTGCCCCACAAAACCCCCAGAGGCCAGTTAAATATTTCTCTTTTGTGGCTACAGGTTTACCACCACATCCATGGTATTCCACTGTTCAAAGGAATCTCATAATCCATAATTGGTCATCTTTTTCTTATATCCTATCTAATAAAAGAGAAACATGGTAATTAGCCATAACTTTGCTACCCTTCCCATTGGCTAATCAGGGCGATATACAAATTAACTACCAACCAAGATGGCGGCTGGCAGCCAGGCAACTGACGCGAACAGGAGGCTTGCTTGCTCCAGTGACAGAGGAAGCCAGGTTCCCCGCCTGCCTCTGCCTGCCACTGCTGAGCTCTGAGCTGCTCTCTAAGAAACATTGTTGCAAATATAGAAGCTAAACAAAACCCCAGAAACCTGCTTTCAGCAGCCGAGGTCTCACAGCTAAAGCCTGCTCTCAGCTCCAGTGACAGCCATAGAAGGTAAATAAATCCTAGAATTAAAAAAAAAGATAAAAAGGAGAGGTTGGGAGCTTTAGTCGCCCGCCAGCCTGAAAACGGCCCTCAGCCCCTCACCCAGACTGGCCAGGCACCCCAGTGGGGACCCCCACCCTGAAGGGGGTGTGACCAGCTGCAAACAGCCATCATTCCCTCACCCAGGCTGGCCAGGCACCCCAGTGGGGACCCCCACCCTGATCCAGGACACCCTTCAGGGCAAACCAGCAGGCCCCCACCCATGCACCAGGCCTCTATCCTATATAGTAAAAGGGTAATATGCCTCCCAGCACCGGGATCAGCGGAGCCACAAGGCCTTCCGAACCCAGGATCAGCGGAGCGGTGAGGCCTCCTGGCATTGGGATCAGTGGAGTAGCGAGGCCTCACTGCCCCTGTGTCAAGCGGAGCTGCGAGGCCTCCCAGCACCAGGATCAGCAGAGCAGCGAGGCCTCCTAGCACTGGGATCAGTGGAGCCACGAGGCCTCCTGGCCCCTGGAGCAGCGTGACAGGGGGCAGCGCCCAAACCCCCTGATCGCCCTGCTGCTCTGTGTGTGACCGGGGTTGGGGCCACAACCTCCCTATCCGCCCTGCTCTGTTCGTGAAAGGGGAAGGCGCCCCAACCCCATGATCGGCCCTACCCTGAGCGTGACTGAGGGTGGCATCACAACCTCCTGATCCGCCCTGCTCTGTGCATGACAGGGGGCAGCGCCCCAACTCCCCAATCTGCCCTGCTCTGAGCCAGACCAGGGGCTGCACCTAGGGATTGGGCCTGCCCTCTGCTACCCAGGAGTGGGCCTAAGCCAGCAGGTCATTATCTCCCGAGGGGTCCCAGACTGTGAGAGGGCACAAGTGGGGCTGAGGGACACCCCCCCCCACCACCAGTGCACAAAGTTTTGTGCACCGGGCCTCTAGTATTTTGATAATCAAGCCTGCAGAGCAAGCCTCTGTATCTACTTACCTTTGCCCCTGCTTAGCCTGCCTCACCCCTGGGTTTGTGGTTTGGGGAAAACATGTGTTTCTGAGAAGCAAAGAATGGCAGAGTTTGAGGAGTTGGGGAGGGAGGACCTTAAAATTTAAAAATCATCTGTCCTTATCCCCTTTGTTTAAATGGAGGTCAGGAAGGGGCATGTCCTGCACAGTGTCATTTCATGAGTCACTGGGGAGCAGGGACCAGAGCTCCAGCCTCTTGGCTGCTCTTCTGATGTTCACTCCAAGGCATCCAGCTGTTTCCTTCTCCAACAAAGCCAGCCCCTCTAGAGCCTCCTGCCTGTGGCCATGTGCCAAGAGTTTCTGATGCGTATGAGAACATGGTATAAGAATTAGGTGTACTTGGTTTTCTTTATGTACAGAAGCATAAAAAAGATCAAAGCATTTACAGTTTGATGATGATCCCAAATGCAAGCTCAAATTGCTGAGTTAAACAGCCAGCAATTTTTTTAGAGGGCTTTCCGGCATAATTACTCAGGATGGAATTAAACCATGTTTGCCTTTGGCTTATTCTCCTTCCCTCCCACTGCCTGGAAAGGGGAAGGTGGGGGAACTAACAAAGAAAATCATGAGAGACTATTGCTAATTACAGATTTTCACCTGCCTGGTGTTCTTTTTGCTTTGCACATTAATTAAATCAAGACCAGGTGCCTTACAGACCGGTTAGCTGCTGGCTATCGGAAGTGATTAATAGATCCCCGCAAATGGGTAAAGGAAACAGTTTTCAAATTTTATGGGTCATTGATGCTGCTTTTCTCAGCAGAAATCAAGAATGAGAAACAACTTGAGCTGAAGTGGCCTAGTTCATTAGAGAGCCAAAACAGCTGCTCACGTGCTAACCCTCTCCAGAGCCCCCATGAGCAGGTAGCTCCCTTCTGCCAGCAGATCTGGCCAAGCCAGCAGATCTGAAGGAAGTCAAACCTCAAGTTCTTTTTCTAAAGGAAACTGGTTCAGGATTTGGAGGCTTGTGACTTGGGACCAGAGGCTGTGACTGGGCCCTGAGCATCAACTGGAAGTTAGCGCTGTGATCAGGAGCTAAGTCTCCAGCCTTCCTGCTCTTCTGCCTTGACGCTGACACCTCTCCCCACTGCTGTCAACACTGAGATGATGACAAGAGAGGACAGGAACAGAACCAGGCTTTAAAAGGTGCCCTGACACAGTTCAGAACACAGCTCTGCTCCTGAAGGCCAGGGCCCTTCTCCCTACCCCAGGGGTGGGCAAACTTTTTGACTCGAGGGCCACAATGGGTTCTTAAACTGGACCGGAGGGCTGGAACAAAAACATGGATGGAGTGTTTGTGTGAACTAATATAAATTCAAAGTAAACATCATTACATAAAAGGGTACGGTCTTTTTTTTTTTTAGTTTTATTCATTTCAAACGGGCCGAATCCGGCCCGTGGGCCGTAATTTGCCCACGGCTGCCCTACCCCTTTAAGAAGGACTTTGGGTTAAAACACAGAATGACACCCCCATCCCAGCTGTATCGTGGCTCAGGGTGCACAATTCCTTGGGCAGGGCCAGATCGGGTTTCCTTCTAGAGGACCATGATCCATGCTGAGGCTGGGATGAAGCTGGGAGGGCAAAAAGGCCGGGCAGAGGGAAACAAAGGTCACTTATTATTGACAAAGAACGCGTCTGTCCTAGCGTGTGAAGCTCTGCGCTTTTGCACAGTACTGTGCCATTCACTGGAGCCCTGAGCTCACACTAACAATGTAATCAGTTCCAAATGCTCCTCAGATATGTATCTGCCTTCTGTGGTGCTGAGGCCTGATTCACTGAGACTGATTTCTGGGTGGGACAATTGGAGAGCAACCTAGAGCTGTGCAGGGATCCCGGAGTTTTGCCCACACACCATTAAGAGAAAGGCACACACTCCTTGTCTTTGTGACTCTAACAAACATGAACACACATCAGTCTGTATAACTTGAATCCCTTTCTGAAGAATCCTGGACCTAGTCCACCCTCCCCCACAGTGAGTTAAACCGAAATGTCCTGGCTTTAGAGGGCTGGTAGAAATGACTAAACCGTATTTTGTAGCCAATAGTCATATCATGTCATTCTCATCCCGGAAATCAGCAAAGCACTTAAGGTAATAGTTTGGTCTGTTTCATTCTTTTGTTTTCTGCCTACTCTTTTTCCAAGCCCATTCCCCAGTAGGTCTTGTGGTCCCATGACACTTTTATCTGAAACCTTCTGGTGCCTTCCAGAGAAAAGGGACTCATGGCCTGGGTTACTCTTCAAATTGGGCCAGGCAATGAGCCTCTCTGGAGAGGAGGTGGAGCAGGGCTGGGTGAGGCAAGGATAGCACCTGGGACACACATGGAAGGAGGCACTCTCAGGCATGGCCTGTACTTCCACGACCTTGACAGTGAGCATCTCCCTCCATTTTGTACCCTAGGTGCCTCACTTGTCTCATTATAGTCCTGGCCTTGGTGTGGAGGATAATTCTAACCCTAAAGGAAGCAATTAACTTCCCTGGTTCATAATCCCAGGATGCTTTCTAAAAAGATACCAATCCCACAGCTTCACCCCAATGAAATCAGAACCCTTGGGTGCAGAGCCTGGGCTCACTCATCCAGGTGAGTCTATTGTGCAGCCCTGGTTGAGAGTTGCTGGTCTGAGGGCTCACAATGGGCCACGGGTAATAGATGAATGTTTTGCTGGTGTTTACTGCGATTTGCTCAGGACTCAGTTGTCTCTGTTCTGACTTGGCCCATTGAGGATTTTCTCTGGGTTCCACAAGGCCTAAAGTCTGGCTGGATTTCCAGGCTGATTTACCCAGGAGGTCTGATCTTGGCTACAGTGCCAGGCAGAGCCCCATTTCCAGCTCCCCAGCGAGACTTTTAGCTAAGTTTCTTATCAGCCTCTAGAAGCCCTAGAGAAACCCATGCCAGCTGCATTTCCTTGGATGTAGCCACAGACACGACCAAGTTGGTGCAGGGAATGTGTGAGGTGGTCCTTGCAGACTCCGTAAGAGGACAGTACCTTCTCTTAACCTTATAAAAAACATCTCCCCTCAGACTGGAACCTGGGGTGGGAGATGGAGACACATGCCTATCAGAGTACTGGACCGCCCTGTCTGTCTCTCTTTTCCCAGACCTGTTGGAAATACAGGGATGGGCTTCTCCCCTTCCTCTTCCTGCCTTGTAGCAACCTCCCCCCGATACAATTCTGTGATGGGATCCTCCAGCCCTTTAGAAAATCCTCTCTCTTTAGTGCTTAACTTTCAAGCTTATTGTCATTTGGGGGGCTCACAAAAAGCTAATTTACTATGAAATCTCAGCGATGGCAGACATGTGCCCTTCCCCTGAAACACTGACACTCCCAGAGCAGAAAGATTTATAGGGGATAGAAATACTTCTGAAAATATTTCAAAACAACATTAGCTCCACTCTACACATTTTGTGCCAAGATTCAGCATTTTACACAGAGCCTTGGGATGCACAAGCTTCTTCCTGGATTTTCACTCATCATTCTCTCAGCATTTGAAAAGGCGTGGGGGGGAGGGGGCACATTTTTATTCCCATCTCATGTTTGTACAATAAGGCAGAGGAGAGAATTAAGTGAATATTGGGGCCCTCAGTGGGCAGGAGGTACAGTAGAGGGGGCCAGAAGGAGAGAAACAAGAGCGATGAAGTGGGTCTTGAGTTTCTGCTGATGTACTTATTAGGCTCCTTAAACCTCTGAGCAGATCCGGGATATTTGAAAAAATTGAAGTCTTTGACTCAGCTATGAAAACGGAAAAATGTATAATCCATTTCTTCCTAAACCTGGGTGGGCAGCCTGGACTGACTTCATGGGTGTAGGTTCCCCTGACTCTCCTGCACTCCCACGCACCACCCCCACATTCTGTTTCTCTGTGAGTCCCTTCTGCAAACAGTCATGACTCAGGTTGGGGCAGGCTCACCTCATCCTGTCTCTTACTGCGGCCTCCCACTCTGTCCTACTGGCCTGCCTTCCCGTCCATAGCCAGGCGAGGCTTCGTGCCAGCCCACAGGCCCCGCTTCTGTAGCTGCACAAATACCACTAAGTCCTCTAGGCTTCCAGGAGCTGGGCCTGTTCTCCACAGGAGATTAAGAGCTCGCATTGAGTCAGCAGCTCAGCTGGGCCCGGAGCCCAAGACTCTTGGCGAGGCTTCTATCAGCTGGGGCATTCCCCAGCCTCCCCTCTTCTCTCTCTCTTGTGGACCCCTCCTCCTCATTCCCAAGCCCATAGGTAGGTATCTGTCCCCAAACTGGGATATCAGTGTGCTGCCCTGACGAATGCTCTTGGCTTTGATGGTTGGCCACATCTACAAGGAGAGAGAAGCCTGTGGCTTAGGGGTGGCAATGGCATTCCAGAAGACTGGGGCTGTGGGGGGGTGTATACCACCTTTCCTTGGCTGTGACCCTCTGGATTCTAAGGGAGAGAGGAACAGTTGCCAAGACTCACCCACAGGCCTTCAGGGCCTGCACTCTGTGAATCACAGCTACTGTACAGTGTGCCGAGTCACCGCCAGGAATCTGGGGAGACAGTAGAGGCTTATTTTTAAAAGACTTGCTCATGCACCCAGGTTCTTACAAAATGCTTGATAATTTTTGCCAAAAATAGGTATTGGTTCAGGGTCTCGAGTGCTGTAGCAGGCAGATCCTCTGATGAGGGGCCTGGACACCAGTGTGTAGTCCAAACCTCGCCACGGGGGAGCCTGGGTTAAAGTGAGTAGGGCACCGCCAACCTCCTCAGGGAGGAAGTGTCATGGATCCCACCTTTGCTTCTTGAGGGGAGGAAGGAGAACGGCAGGAGAAGCCCTTAGTGCTAACTTTGGAGAACAGAGATTAAGTCTTTGTGCCAACTATTCTCTGAGTCACTTAATGCCATTCCCATTCATGGGGAGAGAGAAATCTGCTGCATAAGGTTTGAATTCCCAACTTTTTGGCAATCCAAGAATGTTTAGGCTTCCATTAACAACAAGTCCCCAAAGCACAATCTCTTGTGCTAGGAGACACCCTCTTCAAACATTTAGTCATTCAATGACCCTCTGATGGACTATAGACCACAGGCCTCAGAGCTACCATGTTTCTTAGCAATCATCTTGTCCAAACCCTCACTTACTAATGACCAAACTGAGACTCAGAGCTGGATGGAACTTGCTCATGTTGCAGAGCTAAATACCAGGTAACCAGCCTGGGGTGAGCCCTTGTAGAAAAGCAGATGGATAGGACACAGTCTCTGCCCCAAGAAGTTCCAAATTAGCAGAGGAAACAATGATACAAAGTAGATCCAGACACAGTCATTAGATCCATACACAGTTGAAATGAAGTATCATGAGAAAGCAAAGATGCAAGATCTTTCTTGCACAAGCAATCAGGAGAGATATCCCGGGAAGAGTAATAGAGCTGACCTTCCAAAGATGGGTTGGGTTTAGTTACTCAGGGAAAGAAAAAAGGGGAAAGGGATATGAAGATGAGGAAACAGCTTGAGATAAATCGTGCAGATGAGATGCCCAGGGAATGTCAGCCAGTTTTGCTGTTGTGTAGAATACTCGAGAGTGGGGAGGGGAGTAGTTTGAGGAGTCGGATGATAAAAGGTCTGGAATCTTCCAGAGTGAGGAATTTGAACTTGATCGTCTTTGTTATCATCTAAAAGCACCAGGTGGCAATGTGCCAGGCGTTTTACGGAGCAATATTAATCATGTAATGCAGAGTCTGCACTTTCAAGGAGCTTGGAAACCAAGACAGAATGAAATCATGGACAGATATTGAAGCACGTATTAAACATACACATAAATCAAAACTATTTAACACATACGTGTTTAAGTGCAAGTAAAAGAGTAAGTGCATTTAACAGCCTAGTGAGGGAAGAAGGCATCTGGGGATTTGTTCCTGGAAGGTCTCCCTCTCTCCTCAGCCTTCCTTGTGCTCTGTGGCTCTGGGAAAGGCCCAGAAGAGGCAAGACATCAGTCTTAATATTAGATACTGGCTTAGTGTGACTTGGTCTTCCATATGACTGTTTTCTGATATGTAACTAAGGGTGGTGGTGGCCAAGGTGCAATTTCCAGATTCTCTTGGCTCTCTGGTTCCAACCTCTGCTACTTGGATGTCAGACACCAAGCATTTAGGGTCCCTCTCTTGTCCACTTGTCTTTGAGTCCAATGAGCTCCGTGAGGGCAGGCACTGTACCTCCCAGTAACTCATCCACAGCAGGCCCTTAAACAATGTAAGCAGATTCAAACCTTGGGATTCCTAGAGCACCACAATGAGTCCTGGACGGTGCAAAGGACTGTGGGGGAAAGTACCAGCTTTTTTCAGTTATTGAAGCCTTCCCAGCTGGAAAAGGCAACTGGATTAATAAATCACTACATTGATGTTTCTCAATTGGGGTTCTTCCAAGACGTTTTCCTCTTTTCGAAAAAAAGAGAGAGAAAGAGAGAGGGTTACGGCATTCAGTACTACTCAATACCTTAGCACTTCAGCCTCCTGAGACAAGCTGTACCCACCCCCTGCTGACCTTGAACTGTTAAGCAACAACCCAGAGCAAGCTAAGTCTTAGTCACTGAGCTGAGAAGAAAGAGCTGGTCTGCACTGTACTTCTTAGAATATCTAAAGGATATGGCCAAACAGCTTGTCTAGATAATGCTTTTCAGCTTTACATGCCGCCACCCACCCACTCCACCCCCCCCCCCCACACACACACACACACACACACACAACCTCCTATCATGGAACATGCAAAACATTTCCAACCTGATGCCCTGGGCCAGGTGCCAGCATGGAGAGGACTTTCAGCCACCCAGCTCTGCACACTGGACCCATAGCTCACTGTATGCTTCATTAGGCTGGAGAGCTGAGAAAGGGCAGAAGAAAATATTTGCGCAAATATATCAAAGACCAAGAAGAACCCAAACACAAACTTTAAGCACCTACTGGGTCAGGCCCTGTCCCCAAACTATTCAACAGACTTCTGACTACCCTGCTGCACTGTGGCAAACTCAGCCGTGGCTCAGCACCAGGGCCTCCATGAACAGTTTGCACACACAGGTTGTGTATTGCTCTCCTGCACATCAGCCTCTAGACCAGCGATTCTCAACCTATAGGTCGCGACCCTTTTGGGGGTCGAACGACCCTTTCACAGGGGTTGCCTAAGACCATCAGAAAACACATATATCATTACATATTGTTTTTGTGATTAATCACCATGCTTTAATTATGTTCAATTTGTAACAATGAAAATACATCCTGCATATCAGATATTTACATTACAATTCATAACAATAGCAAAATTACAGTTATAAAGTAACAACGAAAATAATTTTATGGTTGGGGGTCACCACCACATGAGGAACTGTATTACAGGGTCGCGGCATTAGGAAGGTTGAGAACCACTGCTCTAGACCCTGTCTCTATTCCCTCAAGTCCCTGCTGTGGCAGTTAGTATCCTGGCTTAGTCCACCGAGTCCCCTTCATGAAGCATACTTCTTTGGAGTCCCTTGGTCCTCCAATTATTCACATACTTTTCTCAAATGGATTATGAGCTCTCAGAGGGCAGAGTACACTTCTTATTCATCTCTGAGTCCTAATAGCAAAGTCCAACTCAGGGCCCGAGGCAGGGTGGAGGCTCAGGAAGTATTACTTGAGTGGATGCATGAATGAATGAATGAGTAATGAAAGAGTAAGATTTGGTTGCTCGGGTAAAAGGGGTGCCGTTGAGCAGCAGGAAGAGATGAGAGGACCACTGATGAATATGTGCATTACCTCACTGCTCTCCCCTTTAGAGACCCTTAGGGACTCCACTTTTCCCTTGGCAACAGCTCAGATGACTTGTCATCAGAAATGAATGTCATTTTGACCTACTGGTTTCCCAAATCACTCTTCTGTGTCTGGCTTCTTTGCAGATTCCCTATTTCTGCCCCCACATGACCAGTCTGCCTTCCTTTCCAAGCCCTAGCTCTGCTTTTCCACTGGATCTTTAACAAAGCAAGACACCCATCAGACCATTCACAGGACAGTGATCATGAGGGCGCAAGACAGGGTGTTGGCAGTAGAGATGGAGAGGAGGAAACAGGAACAAAAGTTAGTTTAAAGGCGAATGAAGAGAACTTGACCTGGGGTGAGTGATCAGCAGAGACCTAAGGCAGTAAGAAAGTGCCTTGGGAAGTAAAGTACGATGGAAAGAGAGAGCAAGGCACGAGAGAAATAAAAGAGAAGTCCTCCCAGAGAAGGTGGACACAAGAGGACACGCTGATTGAAGCAGATAATGAATGAGTTTGGTTTTCTGCATTTTTGAAATGCAACAAGTTGGAATTGTATAACTGGTTATTGAGGATACAGGGCCCAATCATTGTCAAGACTACTGTGATAGAAACAGAAATCTGAAATGATGGCGATCAGTGAGGGTGGGAAAGCTCTTCCTGAGATCAGGTTCAGCATCTCTTGGCTGCTTATATGAAGCAAATGCCCAGCTGTACCTGCCCCAGAGTTGTGAGAGAGCAGAAAGAGAACCTAGTATGTTCTGGGAATTGTGCCAAGTGCTCTACACCAGCCTCAGAGACATCCTTACTAGACATCTAAACCAGTGCTGTCCAATAGAATTTTCTGTGATGATGAAAATGTTCTCTTTCTTTGTTCTAATACTGTGGCTACTAACCTCATATGGCCATTGAGCACTTGAAATGTGGCTAGTACAACTAAGAAATAGAATATTTAATTTTATTTAAATTTAATTAATATAAATGTAAATAGTTTATATGGCCAGTAGCTACCATTTTGAACAGGTCAGATCTATTCCAATCCTCTCAATTCATATGTGAAGAAACCAACAAAGCGACCTTCTCAAAAAAATTATTTGCCCCAAAAGCTAAATTGCAAAAATTTTATTTTTGTGTAACTCTTTTTGTGTATCTAAGGCCAGGTGTGCTTAATAGAAAACCTGACTTGATTAAAATTTTAAGCCTGAATAACAAGAAAGATCTTTTGAAGAATGGAGAGTTTTGTTAAACTTTTACATCAGTTTTCAGTGTAAGGTCAGTTGGGTTATTGTTTAGTTACTCAGATGCTCATTAATATTAATACTGATAAAATAGATAACCTTGATTGTGCACTTACCATATTCAGCGATTCTCAACCTGTGGGTCGCAACCCCTTTGGCGGTCGACGACCCTTTCACAGGGGTCGCCTAAGACCATCCTGCATATCAGATATTTACATTACGATTCGTAATAGTAGCAACATTACAGTTATGAAGTAGCAACAAAAATAATTTTATGGTTGGGTCACAACATGAGAAACTGTATTTAAAGGGCCAGAAGGTTGAGAACCACTGTCTAGGTACTTATATTAGTTATCTACTGGTATGTAACAAAATATCCCAAAACTCAGTAGCTTAACACAATAAATATTTATTATGTCACAGACTCTCTGAGATTCAGGAAGCAAGAACTGACTTGTCTGGGTGGTTCTGGTCTCAGCAGGGTCTCTGAGGTTGCATTTAATGTGTCAGCCAGGGCTGCAGTACCTAATGGCTTGACTGGAGCTGGAGGACCCACTAATAAAATGGCTTACACCCACTGTGTTGGCAGCAGGCCTTAGTTTCTTGCCATGTGGGCCTCTCCACAGGTAACATGGCAGCTGTCTTCCCCAAGAACAAGTGATCCAGAAAGAGACTGCGCAAGCAGGAAGCCTCAACGTCCTTTTGTGACCCTGCCTTGGAAGTGACACACCATCACATCTGCCGTATACTATTGGTCACACAGACCAATCCGAATGCATACGAGAGGAGATTACATAAAGTGTATCAGGGGGCAGAGATTATTGACGGCCATCTTGGAGATGAGCTATCTCAGTACTTTACACATACCATCTCACCTCAACCAGACAAAACTAGCCGGTAGAGGCCCTTATTATCCCCTTTTACAAATGAGCTGATTAAGGCTCAGAGAGGTTAAGTGACTTCCCAAGGTCTCCCCATCAACGGCTGCCAGACCTCCAAGGTTACACTGACAACCACACCACACCACACCACTCCAACAGGCATTCTTCTGATCCATTCTCTTGACTCAGGCGTTTTTCAGCTGCTACCTCTTCATCAGAAAACTTAGCATTCATTCCTGACTTGTTAAAAAAATATTTTTGAGCTAGGAATAGAAAGTACTTCCTTAACGCCATCAAAGGCAACTCACAACAGCAAATATCATACTTAACTGTAAAACATTAGACATAGTCTCATTAAAATCAGGAACAAAAGTCTCTGCAATTCACTACATTTCTTTCATACAGGGACATCTGATTAGTAAGTACAATAAAATAGAAATAAGAAGTAGTACTATTGGAAAGGAGAGAAAATTATGATTAGGAAATGCCAGAGAATCAGCTGGAAACAGCAATATTAATAAGTAATAAGCAAAAGGCTGGATCTAAGATACACACGTCCGAGCAGTAGCTTTCCTGTAGCTCAGCAATAACAAGAGACAAGACACAAGGAATTCCCTCATCCCCTGGCCCTTTTGTGCCGCCCTGGAGCCAGGGACCAATGCTTATTCTGTGACCAGGCATGTGTGCCTTTTTCTGGCCCATGTGCAGGGCAGGGCGGCGGAATGTATCCAGGGGAAGGACTGGGAGGGCTGACTGCTGCGAAGGAAGCTTGTAGGCTACAAGTTTTCTGCGTGGCTCCAGCACTGCCTAACTCCCTGAGGAATGACAGGCAAGACCTCTCCTGCCATGTTAGCTTTTCCTTTCTAGATGAAAATAAAGGACGGAACATAGGATGCTGGCGGGGAGGGGGCTGAACAGTACCTCACCATAAAGCAGCTGAACAGAGTGGAAGGCACCCCGGTTTTTAAATCCGGAATTTCGGTGCTGGCTCTGGCACCCAAGAATGCTGCAATGGCTCACTTCAAGTATCAAGTTCTCTTTGCACCTCTCCAATCCCCACTTCCTTTACTAGAGGGAGGAATTGCCTACCTCCTAAGAATTGTGGGGAGAATGAAGTATGATAGTAAGTAAGAAAGTGCTTTGGGAAGTAAAGTACAATAGGTGGAGAGAACCTGACTGCTGGCATTGATGAGGGCTCTGAGCCAGCCTGCTGCAACGCCACATGCTGTGCCAGCAGCCTGAGGTCCCAGCGTGCATTTGACCCGGCTGTAATGCTACACTGAGGTCCTGCACAGGCCTCACGCTTTGGTGTACTGACCATACTGAGTTGCTTCAAACTTCTGTTGACTCATGCAGGTAGCTGGGGACAGGCACAGGAATGCACGTATCTTTCAGGTTATCTGGGCCCAGTTTCCTAATCCATAGGTGGCTTTGTTTATATAGCCACTTCTCCTTTGAGGTCCCAGGGTCAAAGGGACAGCATTTTTTTAAGTATCACCTTCCTTTCCAACAAGGAGATGAGAGCACTTCTCTTGGAGCCTCAGGACAATGTCTCATGCCCAGCAGGGAGTGGGTGTGGCGCAACAGAGCCAGCCACCCGCAGGAGGTCCCAGGGGCAGAGGTAGCTCCGGAAGAGCCTGGGGCAGTAGGAGTGGGCAACCACAGTGTGGGAAGGGGAGCAAGGGCACAGGAAGAGACGCCTCAGCCTTCCTTGGAGCAGGAAGGGGAACAGGCAGCAACCAGGGAAACAGGGCAGGGCAGGGAGTGAGGATGGGACAGGCACGGGGGTGAGGCTCTGGGAACAGGGCCCCCAAATGATCTCTCAGCATCTTATGTGTCTGATGGTGCCTTGATGAAATTAACTAGGATTTCCTAGGTGGAGCAGTTTTCACCTGACCTTGCCCCACTGTATTGAAAAATATGGAAATGCTGCAATGGCTCACTTCAAGTATAAGTTCTCTTTGCTTAAGGGGAGCCATTCCCCCAGTAGACTGGAAAGCATACTGTTCTGTGTGGGCATATGCATGCTGATGGGGAGGGTTTGCTTAGGAAATGGGCTGGCAGTTCCCCACACTCCCAAGATGGCAGCAGAGGCCTGCACCCACAGGTGGGCTGGACTGGCAGCTGCAGGGTACAGCCCCAGTTCCCCTACAGGCTCTGGGCTAAGAGATGCTCACGTGTGCCGTGTGCCGTGTGCCTGCGGTGACTCCTGGCCCTGGCTGCCTGGGGCCATAGGCTCTTGTCGTGGTCCTGTGGGGAACTGTGGGGAAAGCCTGCTCTGAGCTTCCAGGCCTTGACTGCAGCTCCAGCCCATGGATTAAAGCCTGGCTGTCCCTGGAAGTCTGTCCAGCCCACTTTCTGAAGCATATCGTCTAAACATGACACTCAGCTGGCTGCTGAGAGCTAAGAAACCACTTCATTATGAAGACTTCTGGGTGCAAACTGTGCATGTCCCCAGCTGAGCTCGTCCTGCCTGCCCCTAAGACTGGCTTCTTTCTTCAGCCTCACCTCCCTCTACACCAGCGGTTCTCAACCTGTGGGTCGCCAACCTGTGGGTCGCGACCCCTTCGGGGGTCGAACGACCCTTTCACAGGGGTCGCCTAAGACCATCGGAAAACACATATATAATTACATATTGTTTTTGTGATTAATCACCATGCTTTAATTATGTTCAATTTGTAACAATGAAAATACATCCTGCATATCAGATATTTATATTATGATTCATAACAGTAGCAAAATTACAGTTATGAAGTAGCAACGAAAATAATTTTATGGTTGGGGGTCACCACAACGTGAGGCACTGTATGAAAGGGCCGCGGCGTTAGGAAGGTTGAGAACCGCTGCGCTACACCATGTTTCTCTCTGCCTCTGAATGTCTCTGGTCTCTCTGTCCAGACCTCTCCTTCGTTATAGTTCTGTCTCTTTCCATCTCTCTGCAAGCCTCTGTCTGTCTCCCCCTCCCCTGCCTCTCCCTCTGTGTATGTCTGTTTCTCTTTGTCTTATGTATGCTTCTCTGACGCTCTTTTTCTGCCCCTCAGTCTTTCTGTTTCTCAGTGTCTCTAGATCTGCTCTCTCTCTCTCTTTCCCTCGCCTATCTCTTTGTCTCTTTCTGTGTTGCTCTTTCAGTCTTTGTCTTAAAAAAAAAAAGAAAGAAAGAAAAGAAAAGATTTTTTTGTTAATTTTTTTTTTTTTTAAGAGAGAGAGGAAGGGGGCGGGGGAGAAACATCGATGTGAGAGCAAAACATAGATCGGCTGCCTCCTGCACACACAACCCAAGCAAAAACCAAGCCTGCAACCCAGCGTGTGAGCCTCAACCGGGAATCTAAGCAGCAGCCCTTTGGTGCACTGGACGATGCCCAACCAACTGAGCCACACCAGACTTTTTGATTCTCGGTCTCTCTCAGCCTCTCCTGGGCTTCACAGAACAGAGCGAGGTGAACTGCTGGGCTAGGTCCAAGTGCCAGGTTGGAACAAGAGTTTTGTTGGGAATTTTCCCTTCTGGCCACATGAAGCCAGAGAGAGAAAGCCTGAAGCAGCACGAGTTCTGGGCATGCAAAGCAAGGCTCCATCCACGCTCACTTCACAAACAAGAGCAAGGCCATCTCCTCTCACCCTAAGGAATAGCATAAAGGCAATGACATGCTGTATCAGAGAATCCATGAAGCCCTCTGAGGAGTCAGCATTCTTGTTGCTTGTATTCTTTGGTTCTTCCAAGTGGCAGGAAAGACCTTTAGAGGCCAGTGCCTGAACAAAAGCCAGCAGGAAAACCACAGGTTTCTGCTTTCTCTAAGTAAATGGGAGGGAGTGGAACTGGAGCTGAGGGATGGATAAAGAGTTAATGAGAATATAATAGATAAAGCAATGCAAGGCCACAAAATCTGAAAGCCTTTGAAAGGGCAGCTAGATCCAGAGTTTCTGACTATATACACCTGTGGCCAAGTTAAACTCCCTGTCCTCAAAATAATCATCCAGCAACCAATATATGAATCAGAGTAATAATAAGGGCCATTTTTCTTGGATCAGGGATATTATCAGCCACTCTTTTTATATTATATTAGTCAATCCTACCAAAAATCCTAAGTAAGTAGTCATCTCCCCATTTTATAGATGGAGAAACTGAGGCTCAGAGAGGTTAAGTAACTTAACCCAAATTATACAGCTAGCGAGTAGAAGAGCTAAGGGTAGAACATAGGACTGTCAGATTTTAAGCCACTGGCTTGCCTCATTGTCACACCAAAGACAAATTTTTAGTCAACTGTAGTTGGTTCTTTTTATATCTGAGTGTTCCTTCTGTGAGTAGATCAGAACATAGAAACATTTGGGCATAATTGAGTATCAGGTCAAGCTGACCTCCCTTCCCTGTCTTCTAGGCAGCAGGTGGGTCCTGAGCATGTCTGGGACCAGTGCTGTTTCAATCAGTCAAGGTAGCAAAGGCCCCCATTGATGTCTACGGAGTTTGGGAAAATATTTCACTTGCTTTCCCTTCATCTTGCCAGTGGTCAAAAAAAACCAACACACACACACACACACACACACACACACACACACACACACACACTGAGAGCTTAAGAAAAATGTGTGCAAGAAAATTTACAATTCATAAAACTCTATAATTATTTTTATTTTCTTTTAACTGGGATAAAGCTGACATTCTCATTATTGTGGCAGAAGACTTTTCCCCACTAGATTAGGCCTCAAGGTCTAAGAAGTGAAGGAAGGGCTCTCTGGATACTTTCTTCCAAACGTAGCTCCTTCTCTGGTCAACAGGGTTTAGGACATTTATTCATTCTATCTGTAGACTCGTATTACTTCCTTCAGTGGAAAGAGTCCCATTCACAGTCATTACTTCTACAGATTCAAGGGAAGCAAGAGTCACTTGAAGCATGCCAGGCAGGCACTGTACTGTGCTGCACATGCTCAGGGATATTTAAACCTCACAGGATGAGACTGTGGCTTCACATAAAAAAAGCTATGAGGTTTAAGGAAGTCAATACTCTGACTACACAACCCAGAGAAAACACACCCCAAATGGATTTTGGCCCAATTGCCAATTTGGCAGTCTTTATTGATGACAAAGTTAATTCCATTCCATTCTGCACATATTTCCCAAGTTCCTACTGTGTGCCCGTGCTGAGTTAGACATTGAGGGTATAGATACAAATTAGCTATGCCCTCTGACCTAAAATAGTGTACAGCTCTAGGAAGGGAGAACAACGAGTTACTCAAAAGAGAGGGTCATTAACAGTTAGCACATGATTTTCGGGGGGCCTACTAAGTACCAGGCATTCAGAATGAGAGATTCCTAAAAAGACGTTTTGGAGGGAAGGAGACTTGACTTTGGGTGGTAAACATAATACAATACACAGATGATGTATTATAGAATTATATATCTGAAACCTGTATAATATTATTAACCAATGTCATCCCAGTAAATGCAAAAAAAATAAAATAAAATAAGAAGGGCTTTTTGAAGGAAGTCTGATGGCAAATTTGACTTTCTTTTTTCATCAAATAAACCAGATTCAATTCAATTTCATGGACAAGTTCCTATCATTTAGAGATTATTAAAAATGATTTTAAATGCCTTTTCATTTTAACGTTTAATGTCTTTCCTGCTAGACTCTAAGCTTCATGCAGGCTGGGCTACAGATACGCCTTGCGCACAGTGTTTCTCCAATAGTGAGTAGTCAAGACAATCATGAACCTGGGGAACCTTCGATGCTGTGGAGGTGGACCATGAAATGGAGAAAGGATGAGGAATGAAATGTATGCTCACAGATTATCCTGCAAGACACAGTGACATAGGTTTTCTAAGAGAAATAGCAAACTTCCTCCCTGCCATCCCCTGTCCCCCTCCAAACACTCGCAGAGTCGATTAAGGACATAGGATGAATTGTGGGCTTCAAACTCCCACGGCTCACTGAACTTGCCATGGTTTTTAAGCTTTGAACCATCCAATGACAGATACCTTGGTTGGCTCTCTCAATACCCACTTCAATCTGCTTTCTCTTGTCATCTTCACCATAGAGTCTGGAAAACTAAAACCTTAATTTGCCAGCCTCCTCCTATCATGTGGCCATCCTGAGCTGGATGAGATGGGGCCAGCGGAAGGTTGGTGGAAGTCCCTGGGAAGGACTTCTCTTCAAAAGTATAAAGTCAAATATCACAAGGAGAAAGCTTTGCTGTTTTGTCCTTCAGGCTGCCCCTCCTTCCTGCCTGGAATGAGGACTGGAGGTGCAGCAGCCATGTTGCAACCACGAGTTTGAAAGCCATCCACCAAGCAAGCCAGGCAGGGAGATAGCAAGAACCTGAGTCCTGAGAGGTCCGCACCAGATCTGGACTGCCCACACCTGGGCGTCTTATCACAGGAGGAAAAGATCCCCTCATAGCTCCAGCTGCTTGAATTGGACTTCTATTGTATCCAAGCACCAGCTTAATACATACAAAACTAGCACTTTTGAGTACTTTCCAGGTGCCGAGGCTTTACATTTATCCGCCACCATATCGAAAGGCACCAATAGCTAACATTCATGGAGCATTTACTTTGCCAGACACTATCTGAGTTATTTACAAGTATCAAATCCTTACTCCCCGCTTCAATCCCATTTTACAGATGAAGAAACAGGTTTGGAGCGGCTATGGAGCTTGCACCCATCTGGTAAAGGGCATTGCTGCTGGCTGTGCTCTTCCACACCCCGCTCCCCATGACATCTCCTTCCAATCTCTTTAAGGAAGTAATTCTCAAGGGTGTCCCCAGACCTGCAGCATCAGCATCTCCTGGGAACGTGTTAGAAATGCAGTTCTCGTCTACGGCCATACCACCCTGAACACGCCCGACCTCGTCTGATCTCGGAAGCTAAGCAGGGTCGGGTCTGGCTAGTACTTGGATGGGAGAAATGCAGTTCTCAATCCCCACCTCAGGCCCACTGAATCAGAAACTCCAGGAGTGAGGCCAGCATTCTTTTAAAAAGCCCTAAAGAGGATGCTGATGTGTGTTAGGCCTGAGAACCACTGCTTTAAAATATAGAGCCTCCGTTGCGCTCTTCGGGACATTGCTTGTTGCAGCTCTTGTCAAACTCCTCCTTGGGTTCCAAATCTTCGACTCCTTGTGTATCACTGCAGTAGTCTTTATGCATGGAGAAAGGATTATTTGTTGTGATGCCCCCAAGTCCACCTTGGGCCTCAGGTCCATAGCCACCTAAACTCTGTGGTGTCTCAAGATCCTATCCGTACAAGGTCAGGAACAAGTTTTTATAACTGAGGCAGCCCGGACCAGCCCTACCCCAGGCTGGAACAATTTATTTGCTATTCCACTCTCTCTAATCTCTTTCCATACATGCTAAAGCACGTTCCAGATTCTACCTTCGGGAGCCACACCTGGAGCTCCCATTTTCATTTCAGTTCCATCTTTAGCCCAGGTGGTCTCTATGGTCTCTGAATTAGGGCCTAGAGCAACACTGGCATTTCTAATTTCCAGGTTTTGTGAATTTTTTTTTTTCACGGACTCCGAGATAGAAGGAGACTTCAGGACCCTAATTTTACTGGAAAGCTGAGGCCAAGGGAGTAGAAGTGATAGGTGTGTTTTCATTAGAGAGTTGGTGGAAGAATGGGGTGGAGCCAAATCCGCAATACCAGACGCTGCCTCTTGGACATCCAAGAGCAATGTCATGGCACCAGCTCAACATATACATCTACTGGTTGTTTGTGGGAGAAGTAGGCCCCAGAAGCGTCATCTCCTGTTGGAGAGTGATCAAGATCAAACCCTGGACTAACCCACACTTACTGATGCTCTCTCACAAGGGTGGAGAGAAATCTCAGGCCAGTGGAATGGAAAGGAGAGAAGACAGGGCTACTGGCCTGGTTAGGAAGAGACCAAGAGATTTTCTGCAGCAACAAAGATTTCCTTTGGGTATAAACCAGTCGAGGTTTGAGCTGTCATGGCGGAATGCTAAGAGGTTATTTATTATGTTGATGGGCTTAGGGAGAGAAAACTGGGGGCCATAAGTAAAGGAACCTTTCAGGGCAAACAAGAATGATTGCTTTTTCCCCCCAAGGCCACTGGGAAGGCAAAGGTAGGCACTTCCAGAATGGCTACTGCCACGTTCCCTTAGCACAAGGTCCCATTTCTCAAGGTAACATGGGCAAAGGGACACCACTCCCCCAAGGTGAGTCCCAGCAGAGAGCCTCTGTCTGCTCTGGAGGGTGGCTCAACAGAGGCCAAGGTAATTTATTTTAATGGTGCCATATCCAGCGTAATTTTAAAGTGAAATGAACATCAGAACCCTTGTTTCCGGGTAGGTTATCTAATGATGTCTCCTGGCATTCACAGGCAGCCAATTTCTTCCTAAGGAATTTCCACTAATCTCTTCTCCAGGAATAGACCTTGGCTCCCAAGGCAGCGTCAGCAAGTTCAAGGCATAGCTTGACACCAGCCCTAATATCGCCAAAGGAAAATACCCCAGCTGTAAACCGTGGACTGAGATTTGCAGCACCTTCTCCGAGTCCCCAAACCAGGATGGTTGCAGTGGTCTGTGAGCTTTGGAGTCCTCCCTGCTTCAGGTACCTGGGGATGAGAGGTCTGAGGGAGAAGGAGGCAACAGTAAGGGAGAGCAGAAGCTCATGTACATGTGATAAGCCTTAGCCGCTCTCTGACCTATTTCTCCTTCCTTATCCACCCTGTCTGTGGCAGCTTTCCCACCTCATCTGCCCTTCATCTTTATGCCAAAGAGATTTAAGCTATTTGGGGTGAAATAGAATTGGTTTCCAGGCTCTGATTCTCCCTGGGAATGATCTTGAACCAAATAGAAAATATAATTTATAAAATATCCCATTCAGATTTACTTCAAAATAATATAGAAAGGGAATATGATGGGGTTATAGATGACACAGGACTGCCTCTGAATTTATAATTATTAAAGCTGGGTGATGGCATTTTTACAATAGCTAAAAGGTGGGCGCAACCCAATGTCCATCGACAGATGAATGGACAAAAAACTGTGGTATATACATGCAATGGAATATTATTTAGCTTTAGAAAGAAAATCCTGACATGCTACAACATGGATGAACCTTGAGAACATTATTCTGAGTGAAATAAGATAGTCACAAAAAGACAAATGCTGTATGATTCCATTTACAAGAGCCACCTAGAGTAGTCAAATTCACCGAGATAGAAAGTAGAATGGTGGTAGCCAGGGCCTGGGGAGAGGGGGAATTGTTGTTTGATGGGTAAACAGTTTCAGTTTTGCAAAATGAAAAGAGTTCTTAAGATTGGTTGTAGAACAATATGAATTCCTCAATACTACTCAACTGTACACGGTAAATTTCATGTTATGTATATTTTACCACAGAGCTATGATCCCATGAGTGTTCACTATACTATTCTGTCTACTTCTGAATGCATTTGGAATTTTCTATAATAAAAAGCTAAATATATGTTCTGCACACAAAACTATAAAATCATTTTATAATAAACTTAAAAATAAATGTGCAAAGTCTAGATTTAAAATACCATAAAACTTTACTAAATGATATAAGAAGAGGTCTTGAATAAATGGTTATCTTGTTCCTGGATGGGAAGGCATAATCCTGGAGTGATGTCCATCTTCTCTATATTTATTATAAATTTAGTTCAATCCTTTCCAAGACGACAACAAGGAGCTATTCTAAGGAACAACAGGCTGATTCCAATATTTATCAGGAAAAGGAAATGCATAGGAAGAGCCAAGGCAAATTTGGAAAAAAGAAACAAACAGGGAAGATCTGCCTTACTAGGGAGCAAATTTCACTTGAAAGTTATGGTAATTAAGACTTTGAGGTAGTGGCACAGAAATACACATACACACACACACAAAAACAGAAAACTGAATGAAGAGTGACAAAGTGGAGTCTGGGATGACAGCAACTTAATGTGTCTACTTTCCTTCCACATACAACACCAGCTTCTACCTCCCCACTAATTGTAAGCCAACCAGCTGCTGAGGCCCTGGTGGAAAGAGATCAGATAGTTAAAATGGGGTTTTCTCCCCTTCAGAGAGTCCAGATGAGATTCTGAAGGAAACGCAACTCTGGCCGCATGTGCACATCCAAGTCTCTTGGCCCCTGGAAAGCTAAGAAGGAACTGAACAGGTGAGCAGAGGATGCTACACCTTTGGGGCTCTGAGACCCGGGAGCAGAGAGTTCCTCCTGCTGCCTCAACAGGAGACTGCCTAGCTGCCTGTCTGCTCTGACGACCTCTTTCAAAACCATGTCAGTTTCCTAGTGACTGCGATCAGGCAAAGAAAGGAAACAACACACCCAAGAGGCTGGTAGCCACAAGGGGAGGAACATACCAAACATCCAGAACAGGCTTCCAGAGAGTCACCAGAGAAGACATGACAACAACAACAAAAGCTCAATATAAATGCCCTGAAACTAAAACACGTGCTATTTTAACCAAAAAATGAAATGAATGATTTCAGGGAAAAGATAGAGATGAGACTCAGATTAGTGTCTTGGAAGCTAAGTATGAGAAATACCACAAACCACAGAGAAAAATACAAAGAAATTGAAATCACGAAAGACTATATGAGATTCTGAAGGCAGATCTGGGAGACCTAATATGGGACTAATTGAGTTCCAGAGGAGAAAAAGGCCAAAAAAAAGACAGTGGAATAATATCTACAGACTCCTGGGATCAAGAATTACAGCCCAGTTGTCCTATACTTAGCCAGGTTGTCATTCACTCACCGGAGTTGTTAAAAAATTATTATTTTGCATATATGCAAGGTTTCAAAATTTATAATCCTTACAGATATGCAAGGATTAAAAATGACAGCACTCTCTGAAGAAAGTATCAAATGAATTATCAACAGAGAAGAGAGGAATCAGAGGTGAGCAATAAATCATGTTTAACTAACACTACATACATATACACATGTATCTATACATGCTTACATATATAACATGTGTATATATATGTATATGCATATATAGTTCACTGTAAATAGATAATGACAGACTGTCTGGAAATATGTTTTGCTGAATAAGGATTCTTAAAATAGAAGTGAAATACTGCAAAGGAAATTCTAATAAGATCTAGAAATGAAAGTACTATGCAATTTCAGCAAAACCTACGAGTTGGGGCCAGGGCATGCAGAGTAAAATATTCCCAAAGGCCCTTGAGGCAAGAGAAAGTAAAAGTATTCTAAATAGCTCATTGGCAGAGGGAAGCAGCTCCTGAATGGGAGAAATGGTAAGGGAACAGAGTAAGTGGGAGAAATAACATCTCATTTTTCTGTGATAGTAAAAAAGTAGTTATGATTATGAGCACCAGAAATAAGGGGGAGCTAACTATTAATTGGATGGAAAAGCTACAGGGGACTCCCACGTTGACACGGATGGGAAGGAACGGCCATTTGAGCAAAATTAAGGAAAAAGAAAAAAGTTCATAACAAACATAAGGCAGACCAGAAGAAATCAAATCAAATACAATAGTTGTTACACTGTGTGTGATGAATTAAATTCTTTATTTAAAAGACAGAATCTATAGATCGGGCTAAAAACCCCAAAAATCTCTCTTCATACTGTCTAAAGGAATATACCTTCAACAAAGTGATAAAGAAAAGTTAAAAGTCCAGGAAAAGATCCAGGTAGGAAATGTTACTACCTGGTAAAAGTGACATTTCACATCACCAGGGAATAGATGGATATTTTATAAAGAGTATTGGGACAATTATATATATATATTTGGAAAAATTCGAATTTGGATCAAAAAAGAAAATATCTATAGCAAGCTAGGCACCCTCAAGAAAATCAAAAGGCTAAGTGAAATAGGCTGATCTGAGAGGGACAGATATCACATGATCTCACTTATTTGTGGAATCTAATGAACAAAATGAATTGACCAACAAAGTAGAACCCGGGGTATGGAGACATGGAACAGACTGACATATGTCTATATGGGGGTGGGGGATGGGGAGAGATAAACTAAGGAACTTAGGAGTTTGCATGCATAACCCATGGACGCGAACAGTAGGTTGGTGAAGGCCTGGGGGTGGAGGTGGGGGGGTGGTAAAAGGTTGGGCAGGGGAGTGGAATGGGTGACATGTGTGATATGGTCAACAATAAAATAAAATTTTTTTAAAAAAACATTTAATAAAAAGAAAATCAAAAGGCAAGCAACAGTTTCAGAGAAAATATTTACAACATGTTACTCATAATAGACAAAGAATTAATATCCAGAA
Organism: Myotis nattereri; assembly: GCF_964212035.1. Taxonomy (NCBI): domain Eukaryota; kingdom Metazoa; phylum Chordata; class Mammalia; order Chiroptera; family Vespertilionidae; genus Myotis; species Myotis nattereri. The sequence continues at coordinate 52,989,530 of NC_138077.1, forward strand.
TTTGTAAGTATATCCGCCAAATCAGTAACAAAGAGGCAAATTACCCAAATGCAGCAACAGGAAGAGGATATGTATGTTTCACCAAAGAGGAAAGCCAAATGGTCAATAAACCCATAAAATGGGTTTCAATCTTTCTTAGAGAACATGAGGAAATGCACATTAATATAACACAGTATCATTTTTCTGTCATCAGATTGATCAAAGTGTTCAAAATTGATAACATCAAGTAATGTCAAGGATTTGGGGGAGTGTGAATACAGTCTCTTTGGAAGTCAATTTGACAATATCTAATACAATTTTTTGTAACTTGAATCTTAGAATTTTTTAAAGTGCATTTCTATTGACTCAAAAATTCTACTTTTTCATCTTTATTCTAGAAGGCACATGTGTGCAAGGAGGCACATTCATAGCAAAACACTGAGTAATGTAAATGCCCATCAATAAGGGAATGGTTATATAACTGTGCCCACCCAAACTGAGGAATCTTACAGCGATTAGAAAGAATGAGGTACCATATAGCTAATGGATGTAAAAATGAAGAGATATCTTTGACACATTGTTAAATGAAAGAAGCAGGCTGCAGAATAATTTATATATTACTTTTGTAAAAAGCAAAACTGTGTTTTACTTTGATTGTACAGGTATGTAAATGGGAAAGGGACTGGGGTTGAGATAAGCAAAAGGAATTTTAGTTTTATCTGAATTACGTGTTTTACAATAAGAATGTAATCATACATTGTCTATGTTGAATTAAAATATATGTTTAACCCATAACAAGAAGAAAGACCTTCATGCTTTGAAGGTCAAATGTGTCCATTAATCCATTCATAAATTCCTACTGTAGACCAGTTGCTATTCAGGAGAAGAAAATGAATCATAAACAGCTGAGTCCTGGAGGCATTCTCTGTCCCACAGGGAAGATAAGACTTGTAAACCAGTAAGTGAAATGTGTCAGCAAAATATGATCTAAGCCACAGGAGGCATACAAACAAATGCTGAGGGAGTTCTGAGCGGAAGATTACTTCCTGGGGAGGGAAGAGGATAGGAGAAAGAGGCAAGAAAAGCTTCATGGAGAAAGCAGCTTGTGTGTGTGTGTGTGTGTGTGTGTGTGTGTGTGTGTGTGTGTACAAGTGCCCAAATACATGTATGTTGACAGATGTTGGGAAGGAATGGCCAGAGGGCTAGACCCTCAGTGGGGAACCTATGTATAAACTGCAGATGAGAGAAGAATTTGGGCAGAGGGGAGAGAGCTTGAGTTAAGTAACTTAAGGGTAGGAGGGTGGGTAGGGGAGAATAATCTAGAAAAGGAAACCAAGGCAAAAGTGGTCATTTATTGAGCTAACACTTCCTGAGCGTCAACAAATTTCACTGTCTAATGGGGAGTGTGGTTGTCTTGGGCAAACAATGCTAATACATGATAATCTATTTTTAAAAATAATTGCAATATCACATGCATGCTTGATTCGGGGAGCCACTGGGGTTTTTGAGGAGAAGAGTGATACAGTCAGTTTAGGAATCTCACCATGGCACTGTGCGAGGCGAATTATGACAGGTCCTTACAATGGTCTGGAGCAGAGGGAGTCAGAGCCTACAAAGGGAGTTTCGGAGAAGGAAGAGGAAAGAACAGATCTGAGCTATACCATGAAGGCAGAATTGTCAGGATTTAGTGAGTTTGGTTTTCAATACGTTGCCTCGAAAGGATTTGGGGCCACTCAAGCAGAGGTGTGTTGTTGGATCAAAGGAACTCAGGAGGCCAGCTGGCTGGAGATAGCAGATTTAGGAATCCTCATTTCTGGGTGGAGACAAAGCATCTGAGAGATCCATCAAGAACAGCAATTTTAAAAAACTCACCAATTCCACAAATACTACAAAATGCAGAAAATGATATTATTTTCTTAATTTATTGCCTGGAAAATCTCTATAATACTGTTTCCTGTTGGGACCCTGACTAGCTATCACTCCCTTCTCTCCAGCAAACACTTCTGTCCCCCTCCAGCTGCCCCCAGACTCTCTCTTCCTCACCCCACTCCCAGCTCTCCATTCCCCAGGCCTCCGCTGACACTCTCTCCCTGCCTGGCCAGCCGAAGCAAAGCCTAACCCTTCTTCCAGGCCCAGGCCATCCCCCTCCTCCCCAGTCAGAGTGGTGCTCAGGAAGCCCGGTGAGGGGAGTGGATGCTGGGACAGTATTTGAGCAGTGTCTGCTTTCAGAAGCTCTAGGGAAGAGGGAGGGCTTCTGAAGATATCGATTTCATCATTAACCCTCAGAGAAGGAGGCTCTTTACAACATCTTTCCTGGAGATAGACTCACTGTTTATCCACCACTTAGGGAGACCCGGTCAAAATGGCAGCAGTTCCTTCCATTCCCTGGCGAGTGGGGTGGGATCCCCTGTGTCTGTGAGTATGTGAGTGATTAAAAGGGAGGCTGGCCGAGCTCCCTGCACAAATCATTTCCAGCCACAGTGCCCCAGGGACTCTGCAGGAATGCAGGGCAAGAACACAAATGGACTCTGTCTAGGAGGAGAAAGTCATGTCAGACCTAGAGAAAGGGACTTCTGGGAAACAGAGTGGGGAGGGGGAAACAGCATCAATCCCAAAGGGAGCAGAGACCAGGGTTTCTTCTCCCCGTCTCCATGAAATACCTCATGCAGGAAGTAATGGGAAATAGCCTCTCTGGTAAATGGGAAAAAGTCATGTACACACACACACACACACACACACACACACACACACTCACACCTCGCTGGAAAAAGAAGGCAGGGGAAGAAAGGGACCCCAGGCCTTTTGTTCCAGAGGGCAAAACAGCCTGGGGGGGGGGGCTTGCTGGCTGCCCAGGCAGGAGACAGGCAGAGATGCATGTGGGGCCATGAATATTTCTGGGGTGAAAAAAATGGGTCAGGATTTTGGCCCAAGAGGGTGTTCTTATTACTGAGAGTGTAGGAAATCTGCTTAGCATTGGAGGAGCTTCATGAAAAAATACGACTCTCTGCTTTGACTTTCTGAGACTTAACGCGGAAAAAATGCAGAGGCTTTCAAACCAGAAAACTGCCGGATTCTTGGGAATTGCTTTCACTGGTTGATTTGAAATTCAGATACATTTTTATCTCCTTCATAACACTGGAAAGGTATGCCTGTCTAGATGTAAGAAAGTGATTGATTACCTCTGGACTTTCCACATGTGAGTGTGCAGGGAGGGGCCATGGCAGTGGGGGTAGGTAATAGTCAGTGAAACATAATAGTAAACATTAGTGGAAAGAGTACTGACCACAGGCAGTGAATCTGTGATTTAGCCCAGGCTCCCCCACTAATATAGTTGTGACTTTAGGCAAGTCAGTTTCCTATTCTGAAATGCAGTGTTCTCATCTACAAACGAATTAATTGGCACAGATGGGCTTTACTGTCTCCTTCAGTTGTAAAATATTCTATGATTCTCATAAAACATTCACAGGCCATTGAGAGCATAAACCGCTTTTCAGTCCCCCAATTAGACCAGTTTATTCTCCTTTGAGCAGCACGGGCACCTTCCCTACGTCACTCACACACAGGATCGCGGTACTTGGGCTCTTATCTTGACTTTGCCTCTTCCCATGTGTCGGAATGTCTCCCTGAAACACAGTCACTTCCCCAAGGCTCACAAGGTCAGAGCTGATCTCTCATTCCAGACATAAGCTTGTGGCACAAAACCAAAAAGGTCTTGGATCTCATGTGTCAGTTCCAGCTGAGGAGACAGGTGTGGTTGAGCCTTCTCTTCTGGCCGTCCTTTCACAAATAAACATTAGTCTATCAGATATCCTGACTTAAAATCCACCACAAAACCTAATCCCCTGGGGCTTAAATGGAGCAGAAATGCACAGCAGGTGAGAGTATCTTGGGGTTTCCTACATTTAAGTTTCCATGACCCCCCTACCCTGGTTCTCAGTTCCTGACACCCTTCTCTCTGGGTGGCTCAGTATTGCCAGGCCACTCATGGGCCATTTGGAGGAAAAGACCCATCTCCTGGCAGTTTTCTATGACCCTGAATCTTGGAACCAAAACATCTCCCCATTGGGTCTCAAGTCCTCAGACTGCTTCCAGACTACCCTTCCTGCTATGCTAATTTATTGGTAACAGAAGTTCCTTAAACACGGAAGCTGGGAAGAAGTTGTAATTTCACAAGGAAACAGGTCGAACAGGTCAGGTCTGAAGACCTTGTCTCATGGCACTAGTTTTGGTTCAGGCAAACCCAGATTTAATTCTCAGTGGATTAATTTCTAGCTGTGTGACCTTCAGTAAGTTCCTTAACCTCTCTGAAACCTCAGTTTCCTACTCTGTGAACACCTACCTCTTAGAATGGCCATAAGGTTTAGAAATACTATACGTAAAGCAATGGTCTTCTTATCGGTGAGGAGCTCTCCAGTTGCTGTTGGGAGTGGGCTTCTTGTGATGTCACAGGAAAGGACTTTACTGAGACTCCCATGGGAGAATGGGTGGCATTTATTTGCATGAAGTTGAATACCTGAGTTTCCAAGGTTCCATTTCCCTTTGTCCTGCCAAGGAAAAAGTCTCACTTTGCTCTCAGCAGAGCTAGGATTAAAGCCGTTGCCCAGAGTTTCCATTCCATGTTTGGGGCGTAGTCTAGTCCAGCATGTGGGTTCCCTGCTCAGTCCATTGTGTGTGGGGTGTGCATGGCCATAGGCCACACAGCTTCTAGGAACACAGGTGAATGCAAGAGAGCCACAAGAGCCAACCGCCAAAAGAGCCAAGAGAGAGAACTCCTTTGTCTGGGGGATTATGTGTTCCCAAATCTTCCTGGGCTTGCTTTGGTTCTATCCCTTCTAGCCACTGATTTATGTTCCCAGGTTTGACTGACAGGCATCTTCCCTACATCACCCTGACTTTACTGAGCATGCTCCCTTTTCCCCTTTGTTCAGTCCCTTCCCCCAGTAATCTGCAAGGAATGGACCAGTGGTTACCTGGGGAGTGTGATGTTGCAGCCTCCTAGTGAAGCTGCCCAAATGACCTTACTTATCATGTCTGGCCTTCCTTCTCCTACTTTCCCATTATTAATAACTAATTACAACCGTAACACTCTCAGTTCAATGACTCACAAGTATCAGGAAACACTTTAGTTTCTTGTCCTCCTTTTTCCTTTCACAAAATATTATGAGAAAGTGAAAAGTTGACAACTGTAAGTTTGGTAGCATCATGGGCTCATCATATCAGCCTATCATTACTCCTCAATCTTTCATTCTCTCTGCTCTGGTCACACTGAACCACTCACCCATCCTCAAGGCACACCCTACATTGTGCCTTTGCTTTCACAAGTCTCTGCAATGTCCTCATGCCTAAGTATTTCTCGTTTTTCAAGGTCCAGTCAAATGCCATGTTATGCGAGAAGCATTCCATGACTTCTAACTGGAAATCAACACCGCTTCTTCTGAGTTACCACAGTGCTTTGACGGTCTCACTCGTCATTTTCCCCTTTTATTATAAAGAAGTAAGAGTGTTGCCCTTCCGATCAACCAAAGGACTTATATGCAAGCATATAGGACTAACCAATGGACACGGACAACGGGGGGGTGAGGGGATGAGCGGGGGGGGGGGGGGTAGAGGGTACACATATGTAATATCTTAATCAATAAAAAAAATTAAAAAAAAAAAAAAGAGTGTTGCCCTTCCCCCACCACCAGGAGGCTGTGAATGACATGACATATATTTTACAGGTATCTTGGAAACCTTCAGGAGAGTGGCCTGTAGAGAACAGAAACTCAGAAAACATTTTTGATTGAATAAATGAATAAGATGTATTTATTTGAGCTATAAGATAAACTGTCGCTCTTCAGAAAAGGGAACAGGAGGGAAAGGGCAATTGGCACTATTTGCATGCCTATTGTGTGAGCTGGATATTGAAGTCCCCCATTTACAGAGGTGGAAAATGAAGCTCACGGAAACTGAGTAATAAAGCTGTATAATCATTAACGGGCACAGCTATGGGCTGGGCACTGTTCCCAGTGCTTCGCTTGCATCGTTTCATTTAATGCCCTCAGCAGCCCTTGTGAGGCAGCGTTATCCTCAAGATGAAGAAACTGAGGCTCAAAGGAGTTCTGTGGGTAAAATCCAAATTCACAACGCTCGTCTGGGAGGTGGGGTCGCAAATCCATACACTATACCTCAAATGTGCATAATAAGTGGGGTTTTTATTTTCAATAACTAATTACTTTGTCCTCTGGGGCCCCCAAAACAAAACAACTTGCTAAGGCAAAGATCTCAGAGGTGTTTTTATTGGGGGGGCCGGGGGGGGGGGCAAGTGGTGGAAGTAAAAGTTGTTTTTGTTTTGTTTCCAGTTGTCTGTTTCTTTTGAACAGGTATGTGTATCACTCATGACTCAAACTCCTTACCAGATTTTGCCCCCTCTTCAATTTTGCCTCTCGTCCACCCTGACAACAATGCTGGCTCTCCTTCTCCTCTCTAGGTCCTCACTGCCCGAAGTGGAGGAGATCCTCATGTGCCTGCTCATGGGTCCTACTCACACCTGAGCCTAAGTGAAGTTCATGCCACAGAAGCTTCTCGTCTCTTCTCTTGGCCTGGTTGGGCTCTGTTGGGGCTCAGCTAGGGTCTGGTGTTCCCTCCTTCTCTCCTTCCTGCTGCTGGCTCAGCGGCACCCCAGCTCTCACTAGTACAGCAGACCTCCGTCTTGGCCTGTCCCTGGTGGTGTGGCCAAAGTTTTTCACAGTCTCTGCTTCACACCTCCCCTTGCCGGAGAGGCTCATGGCAGAACCACTGGCCTCAGCCCTTAGTGACTTTCTGCATTCCCCACTGAGGGCCCACCCCTCTGAGGCTGGGGGGCACCAAGCTGGGGGCACTACCCCAGTCCCACCTCAGGTCACCTCTTTGCTCCATGAGCCCACCCAGGTCAGTGCGAGTCCTGAAAGGCAGTGGTTCTCAACCTGTGGCTCGTTCGACCCTTTCACAGGGGTCGCCTAAGACCATCGGAAAACACATATATAATTACATATTGTTTTTGTGATTAATCACTATGCTTTAATTATGTTCAATTTGTAACAATGAAATTGGGGGTCACCACAACATGAGGAACTGTATTAAAGGGTCACAGCATTAGGAAGATTGAGAAGCACAGCTCTAAGGGCTGTCCTCCCAGAGTTACGTAAGCAGGAAGAGGGTTACAGAAGGCTGCTCTGGAATCCCCCTCAACTGAACTGAATGCTTCTAACACTCCTCTTCCAGCAAGTTGCTCCTCTCCTTTCCTCTTTGCCTCTCACCCCTTGTCCCCATTGAAAGGGCTTCCTTTCCCGGAGCCCACTGTTTGAGCGGGACATTCCTCCTTCCTGGTTGCTGCTCACCTTTTTCCCTTTCTTAGAGCCATAATGGCAGAATGGCCGCAAGAAGAATATATAAGGAAATTATTTTGAAAAATAATATCCACATTCTATTTGTAGTGCTAGAAATTAAATCCAAATGTCTAACTTTAAAACTTTGCTGTTAACCACCATATTATAGAACCCACCAGTACAAAACTAGACTAGCATAGGTCTGGGACCTGAACCCGGGTCTGATTCAATCTCAAAATCCAAGCTTTTTCATTAAATCACTTTTCTCTTCCTCCTTCCACCAAAAGGAAGCGTCCTCAGACACTGCCCCTTGCAGACCTATCTGGGAGCCTTTGTTCCATAGCACAGCAGCCCTGGGCCCCTCACTTCAGCACAGCTACTCTTTCCTCCCTCCTGGCCTAGCAAAGTCCACCGTGTCCCAGTGTTGACACAAGAGAGCTTTAGGAGCAGAAAGGCAGAAGACCCATGTTTGAAAGCACCTGCACATTTGCTTGCCTGCCTGCTTTGAATCCCACAAAGCTGGCTTGAGCAGCCTTTTAATAGGTTTGTTTTGTGGTTGGTTTATTCCTCCGACAGGGTGAGTAGGTTTCACTTAGCTGTGCAAAGGAGGGAAGACAGTCTGTGAGCCAAGTGGAGCAGCTGAAGTTTCCCACAGGCCTCAAAATCCCTCTTGAGCAACTTACTCTGCAGGTTTGGTGCAACCTTTGTTTTTTTTTTTGTTTTCCCCTCAGCCAGATATTCAGAATCTGTTTTACTCGCCTGGAAAGTGGAATGGTTTTGACAAGCACAAGGTAGGTAAGATAGCTAGCTACCCCTGCTGCTACAGTATATGAGCAAGGGATCGGGGCGGCGGGGGGGGGGGGGGGGGGGCAGGGGGGGGGAGGACATTTGACCCCTCCAGATGTGCCTTCACAGCTAAATAGAAATGGAGATCTTAGGCCATAGTTCAGCTCATTCTGATAAATATAAACTGTTGTAGCCCAAAATATGTAGGGTCCTAATCTTCAGATAGAGGCACGGGTAATGCGTTTCCTTAATTATCTCAGTTCTTTCCTCCAGGCTTGGAGATACCCAGTCGAAGAATTTAATTTTGCAGCCAGTTATTGAGTTCCTGATGCACGAGAGAAAGGGTCTGGGTGGGTCAGCGCTTTGATTACAAAGACAAAGAAGACATGGCCTTGAATCTCACATGACTTCTAGCTGAGTGGGGCAGATGGGGCAGGTAAAATATAAAATGCCTGTTTCCTTAAGAAAATCCTCCCTGCCTTAACCCTGCTCCCTACCTATTGCTTAGCATTTACCCTACTGATTTTTAGCAAGATGGGTTTACCTGCACTGTCTCCCAGTTCCCTTCTGTGTTTGCACCCTGTGGTCCTCTGAGCCCGCTTTAACTACCATGTGCATCTGCATGCACACTCTAGTCTTCATCTTACTAGGATTACCATATTTAGCAAATAAAAATAGGGAACATACCTATACTAAAAACAAAACAAAACTGTATTTCTATTTGAAATTACAATTACCTAGTATTCTGTATTTTATCTGAGGACAAGTTATCTTAAGTGACTGTCTGCCAGCTCTAACCTAGTAACTGTACCTTTGTTATTAAAATGATCTGCTCTTTTAGCAGATGCTTCATCCTTGTCTTCCTCCTTCCTCTTGGACCACCTCTCAGTCTCTTAAACGTTGGTCTTCCCAAGAACTCCAGCTTCTGCCCCAGCTGGCTTGGCTCAGTGGATAGAGCATCGGCCAGTGGACCAAAGGGTCCCAGGTTTGATTCTGGTCAAGGGCACGTACCTTGGTTGCAGGCTCCTCCCCGGCCCAGGCCCTGGTTGGGGCACTGCAGTGGGCAACTAATCAATGTGTTTCTTTCACATCTATGTTTCTGTCTTTCCTTCTCTATTCCACTGTCTCTAAAAGATCAATGGGAAAATATCCTCGGGTGAAGACTAACAAATTAAAAATAAATAAATAAAAGTTTTTTAAAGAAGAATAAGAAGAACAAGAACAAAAACAAGAACTCCAGCTTCTGTCCTCTCTCTCTCACTTGTCCCAAGACGCCTTCAGCCAGTCATGACCTCATCCATGGTGGTGATCCCATGATCAGTCTACTTCTAGCCTAGAGAGTGTCCATGCTGTACTCACTCCAAATTGCTATACCCCATGATATCTTGGGTAACACCAAGCTATATCACAGCTTCCCCAAACTCAGCTTGTTGTAAATTTACTCATCTGTCCCTCTGCATTCCTGCTCCTCCCAATCTCAGTGAATTTACACCAAATGTGTAGAAATTAAATCCAAATGTCCAACTCTAAAACTTTGCTCTTCAACATTTTGTAAGGCTTTCTAACCATCCAACCCAGTGCCTGGTCAGAAACCCAGAAGTCCCTCTTGACTCTGCTCTCTTCATCCCCCCCACACCTAATTTGTCTCCATTCAGGATGGATTCTATCTTTTTTAAAAAAATATATTTTATTGATTTTTTTACAGAGAGAAAGGGAGAGGGATAGAGAGTTAGAAACATCGATGAGAGAGAAACATCGATCAGCTGCCTCCTGCACATCTCCTTCTGGGTATATGCCCGCAACCAAGGTACATGCCCTTGACCGGAATCGAACCTGGGACCCTTGAGTCCTCAGGCCAACGCTCTATCCGCTGAGCCAAACTGGTTAGGGCAGATTCTATCTTTTAAAGTGCTCCCATCTGTTCCCTCCTCCTTCTCTGCCATTGTCCTATTACAAGCCATCATCTTTCACCTAGATCAGTGGTTCTCAACCTGTGGGTCGCGACCCCTTTGGGGGTCAAATGACCCTTTCACAGGGGTCGCCTAAGACCATCAGAAAACACATATATAATTACATATTGTTTTTGTGATTAATCACTATGCTTTAATTATGTCCATAACAATGAAAATACATTCTGCATATCAGATATTTACATTATGATTCATAACAGTAGCAAAATTACAGTTATGAAGTAGCAACAAAAATAATTTTATGGTTGGGGGTCACCACAACATGAGGAACTGTATTAAAGGGTCGCGGCATTAGGAAGGTTGAGAACCACTGACCTAGATCATTGCGGTCGTCACCTAATTAGCATCCTTGCCTCCCTTCAGCCTCCCTCCCCTCTATCTTCCACACTGTCCGCTGAAGGATGTTGCCAACACAAAAGTTGCACTAGGCCCTTCACTTGCTTCATTGGTTCCTCATCAACCATTGGGGAGCTTGTCATATGAGACTCTTCACCTAAGTGAATGCTCACCTCTCCAAGCTCATCTGCTGACACAGAGCAACCCCAGCCACACTGAAAATATACTCTTCTCCAAGCACACAGAATGGTCTACGAATCTGATTTCACACATGTCATGGCTTTTTCTGCAGTGCACTCTTACACTTGAAACCACGGAAAGCTACTCATCTTCCCAGCCTTATGTCAAGCTTTGCCTTCTTGCTGAAGCCTTCCTACATTCTCTATGAAGGCACGAAAGGAAAGGGCAGGGGTACTCTTTGTTCTGTGTCCTCTTCCTGCTAGAGCCTAGCACCTTATGCTAACCTCTGTTAGAAAGCTCTCTAGAGCAATGATCTGTTTGCAAGTCTTGAATGTTCTATAGTTATTTGCACATTATACCAGACCTTGAGCTCCTTGAACACAAGGACCACATCTTTTGTTTTATTTTGTTAATATTTAGAACTTTAAAAATATCTGTAAGAATATAAACTAAAACAATCAGCACTTGTGTTCAAATTGCTTAGAGTTGATAACTTTTAATATTTTGTTGTATTTATTTCCAATCTTATTTCTTTGATCCTATTCTCATGCCTCAGAGGCAAAGCTAGAAGCAAAAGAACCAGATGAAGGGATCCCGGAGTAGGTGTTTAGGAAGTGCTGGGGTTGGATGGAAGTAATCTGGGAGGAGCAGAAAATGGGTGAAATGTAATAATTCAAGGCATTCTTGTAATGGGCTTTGAAACAGCAAAAAAAGACCTTTTTCTTTAAAATGACCATTTTTCCAAGACTGATGGCCCATTTGAGCTATATACTGTTGGCAAACTGAAAACATTAAGTTTAAAAAAAATCTTACTTTACGTGATTTTAGCTTTAAATATTTTTTGAAGAATGTGGCCACACTGGTAAAGCTCACTTTGAGTTTGTTTCTGTGCTTGTTAAAAAACTCTCTCAACCAGCTGAGAAGACTATACACCAAAATATTAATTGTGATTATATTTGGATGGGAGAATTGGAGGCAATTTTCTTTTCTATTTGCCAATCTGCATTTTTTAAAACAAAAAAGAAGAGGGAAGATGCTTTAAAAACTACATTCTAAATAATATTCAAAGAAAATTAAACAGAATTTTTTTTTTTTTTTTTTTTGGTGAGAGACAGAGGATTTGAAGAGCGAGAGATATGTTGATAGCCTAGGATTTAAAGCTGAATGTTACTGAGACTTCTCCCTGTCAGGATTATGGGTTGACTGTACCACCCAGGGAACAAACAGCTGACCTCAAATCACATGCCAATATACTCACAATTAGATAATCACTGAAGAAGCTATAAAGCACACAAAATGCATAGTGGCTAAAAATAATAAACAAATGCAGCTTCTGTTTTTTCTTGACTGAGAACAAGGGGGCTGTTCTCTTAGTCTTTGTAGTGGAATAGTGAGACTCTGTGGAAAAACACACACACAGTAGTTGGTAAATGTCCTAACTGAAGCATTGCAACCATGTCATAGCATCGGAGTGCTTTTGACTTCACCTGTGATTAGCCAAAAATAAAGGACTAACGAGGAGCAGGTGGCCAGTAGGCCACTAGATTATCAGTTCAATATAGAAAATGGTCATTCTAAAATCTCATTTTATTTTCCTTTCTGAAGTTAAAAACAGGAGAAATACTTCATAATGAGAATGATTTATTTAGACTTTTTCCACATACACAAGACTGTGCTTTTGCTCCTCATGGTAACATCTCTGTTCCAGGACAGATTATAATTGATTGAGCAATTTGGAAAGCCTTGCAAAATTTGAAGCATTTTGAAAGCAGGACACTTTTCTCTCCATTTATTTAGTCCTGTGCATTTGGCATAGAGAGAGCAACAAAGCATAGTTCACAGAATGGTGTCTTTTAACTAGATACTCACTTGGGTCTACTGGTTTTTTTGGTTCCCCTTGCATCCTGGAAAGGTCTTGTATTAGTGATTGCTATTTGCACATCCAAATGGTGGGAGTCGTTTGGGGCAACCGCTGCACTCATTAGCCCTGAAATACCTTTTTAGTGTGGGGTCAGGCATCCACATTTTCCTGAGGACACTTTCCTGGACAGCTTGCCAGGTTGCCACAGGGTGCAACCAAATCCTATAGTGTGAAATGGAAGAATCGTTGGTGGCACTGGTGTTGGATGGGCAGTGAACCAAGGATGGCAGGCCAGCCTGCCAGACTCCATTCCAATGAATACCCTTTAGAGAGTTGACCTTCTGTTTGCTGGGCCTCTCTCTACTAGATACCGCATGGAATTCTGGTCATAAGAGAAAATAATTAAAGGTGTTCATTCATTCATTCAGTCAGTCAATCAACAAAACTTTATTGGGCATCTACACTGTGGTAGGCACTACTAGATGAAAATCATTTCACAAAAATAGAAACTTAGACCTGTGAAAGTATTTAATAATCACTGAACTTTCATCTGTTATTTTTTTTAAAAGATAAAAGAGATATAGTCCTTGCACTCAAAATATTTATAATCTAGCAGGAAAGATGAAGCATGTAGATAAATTACTGTATTTCAGAATAGAGTATGGTGCATGTCACAAGAAAAAGAACAAACCCCTGACCAGGGAATGAACTGCTGTCTTGGAGCCACATTCTAGTACTTTCAGTTTGGAGAACGTGAAAGTGGGAAAGGCCACATCCAGCCTGAGTCAGGGCTGTCTGGGCAGGATCTAAATGGTAGAATTTGGTCATGTGAATATGGAGGATATAGTGGCTGTACTTTTGCTGCCTTCAAGATTTTCAATTAAAGTCGTGCTTTCTTGATTTTGAGGCTCAACATCTTCTTCAGGGGGATGTACATATCAACCATTTTGTTTGTTGTAATTTGAAATTTAGAAATACTTTTGGAACCTAAAAGGTAATCAAATTGTGGCCCATAATTCATGTAGAATTAAACCTGCTTGTATCAGGGCTGAGTCTCACACTTAGGCCATTTTCTAAAACCACACAATTCAAGGGCTAATGTTTTTGAGTGTTTTGTTTTGTTTGTTTGTTTCAAATTGTGGGGGAATAATTTACAGACCTTGACGGCTTAAATCATTAGTTTAGTCCTAAAATTTATAAACCTTTAATATCATTTCATAAAGATTCCTCACACTGCCTAGAAAATGAGACCTCTCCTGACTAAAAGGTAGTCATTTAGTAAACATTTTTTTTGTTTCAACTCTTTATTTTGATAATTGTTCTAATATGGTGTAAAAAGATTTCTTGCTTTAGTAATAAATGTCATTTTTTTCTTTGGTGATTCAATATCTTATGGTGTCTCAATTCTCATTCTGAATGCCAGTTGCCATTGAGCAAAACTGTAGATAAGAAAGATGTAGATGGCTTTAGCTGGTTTGGCTCCGTGGATAAAGCGTCGGCCTGAGGACTGAAAGGTCCCAGGTTCGATTCCAGGCAAGGACTCATGCTCAGGTTGCAGGCTCGATCCCCAGTAGGGGGCGTCCAGGAAGCAGCCAAACAATGATTCTCTCTCATCATTGATGTTTCTATCTCTCTCTACCTCTCCCTTCTTCTCTGAAATCAAGAAAAATATATTTAAAAAAGAAAAGAAAAGATGTAGATGAATGTGTACTGACACCAGAAAAATTAGGGGATTTGCCAAGTTCTAGGCTTAACACAGCCTTCTTTTCCTAACTGATTGAAACAAACAAATAAAAATGTTCTTCATAAGAACACACACACTATTCTGAAGTCTTAGCTTGATTAAATAAAAAATATGAATTAGTCATATTTATCTGATGGTTGCCAGAGGGGAAGGGGATAGGAGAACTGAGTGAAAAGGGTGAAGGGATTAATAAATACAGGTTAATAGTTACAGAATAGTCACAGGGATGTAAACCATAGGAAATATAGTCAACAATATTGTAATAACTACGTATGGTGCCAGGTGGGCACTGGAAATATTGGGGGGAACACTTTGTAAAGTATATGGTTGTCTGACCATCATGCTGTACACCTGAAACTAACACAAAATAATATTGAACATTTTAAAAAAACTTCAACATTAAATAAAAGAAGCTAGAAACAACAGTTTCTCACTAAATCCCCTCTGATCCCTGTTTGTGGATATATTGCTCTTCTTTTGTCTAAAAAGAAAATAAAAGCAAGAGAATTTTAAAAATAATAGCTCACTAGGGATTCTGATCAGTCTAATCAGATATTACACTTTTGACTTTCCTTATAATCTACAGCATTCATCTTGTTTTTATGACTCTAAATAAAAACAAGCCCTGAATTAGGGCTCTCTTGGGTTCCACTCCTGATTGTTTGCGTCTAAAAAGCCAAAGGTTTGCTTTAGAAAGTCTTCTATATTTCTACACCAAGAAAAATTAGGGGATTTGCCACATTCTGAGCTTGACACAACCTTCTTTTCCAAACTGATTGAAACAAACAAAAATACACTTCTTAAGAACACATACAATATTCTAAAGTCTTAGTTTGATTACATGGAAAATATGAATTAGTCATATTTATTTCCAGATAATTTTCTTAAGCTTTCACAGTGCCCAAATCAACTATTACCCACCCGTCAGAAGCAATATACAATGGATTTTGTTTCAAGTGGCCAAAACATTTCTGTTAAACTCTAACACCCCTCTGTGATGAGGCAGAAATGAAGATGAGAAGCAAACTTAAGTGTACTGACAAATATAGAAAATGTTTCACGTACCGAGTGAGTGTGTCCATGTTTTTCTGTTTCCATCTGGATCCTTTTCAGTGTGATTGCTTATTTTTAGGTTGGCATTTTAGAAGGAAGACGAAATGGCTTCAGGAAATGATGTGAAAGGTTAAGAAGATGAACAAGAAGTGTAAGTCGTGAAGGAACACATAGCCTCACAATTTTACATTCAATGTATTTCTTAGAAAAACTAGATATCTGTATTTCCATTGAATCTATATCTCTGAACCCTATAAATTTGAGTGGTGATGCCATAGTGTAAAGACTATAGGAGCAAATGTGGAACTTGAAGCCACATAGCATGGGGGAGGCAATATAACTACATAATGAAGTGGGACGACACCCCCAAACAATCTGACACTGTTTAAAACACAAAGCCTTGCCCTAACCAGTTTTGCTCAGTGGATAGCGTCAGCCTGCCGACTGAAGGGTCCCAGGTTCGATTCCGGTCAAGGGCATGTACCTTGGTTGTGGGCACATCCCCAGTATGGGGTGTGCAGGAGGCAGCTGATCGATGTTTCTCTCTCATCGATGTTTCTAGCTCTCTATCCCTCTTCCTTCCTCTCTGTAAAAAGTCAATAAAATACATATTTTTTTAAAAATAAATAAAACACAAAGCCTTGAAGTCCTGGAGGAGGAGAAGGTATGAATTAGAAGAAGGGGGGCAATTTGGTCATGTTATTGACTTTGAACCCAGACAACTTAACAAAGCTGAAGTATGCATTCTTCAAAATAGTGTTGAAGAGAGAAGCCCTATAAATCTGAATAAGTATTAACTATTTCCCTAACATTTTGTAGTCTAAGACATTCTAGAAAGTTTCATATTCTTGCACCTCCTTATGAAGTAAATCACAATGAAATAGTCAGCTTCAACTGTGTCTGTATGTCTGCCATCAGGTGCACACCGGAACAAATGAAAGCAAGGAGCAGCACCCCACAAACACTACTCAGATGTTTTGTACTTTTCTTTAATCATGCCAACCCTGTCCCCTTCTGACTCCTGATTCTAGGTTCCCTTTGGGTTCCACTCCAGATTTCTGAACTGTGTTTGGTATTTGTTCATCTTCGGTTGAATCAGGGCCCTCTGTCAAGACCTCAGCTCATCTTCATACCTTAAAATCTTCCACTACTAACTGCTTTGGTGATGCTCTCAGGCCCTCCCATTCCCAGAGTGGATGCAGCCTCAGCTGGGAACCCTTGCCCATGGAGAATGAGGAGTTCAGGGGTTATGATATTCAATTTCTCAGGATGCAGAGGCTTACATAGTGGACCTTTTCCCCTCCTTGCCCAAATTCCCTTCATCACATGGCTTTGGTCCTCTACACTGATCCGTCATTAACTAAACACAACCGATTTCCACTGACGTAAAAGAGAAGACTGTCCAAGGCCTCTTCCCTTTATTTAATCTCTTCCCTATCCCTCCTTCCTTTTTTCCCACCAAAAGCCTTTGCTGGGCTCCTATGAGCCAAACTCTGTGCTGGGTCCTAGAATTATGATGATGCCATCTCTGCTCTATAACTCACATTCTAGTGCCCTCTGCCTTGAAGAAATAAAACCAATCAGAACAATATGTTTGAAAATTTGTTCAACATTTTTGGGCTTTTGCCTTTGTTTAATATGGGGAGGAATATGAATTTATTTGTTCTTTATCTTATGCTGGCACCTTAATTAAAGGAATTTAAAATGAGCTCGTGGGGAAAAGTTTATCTTATAGAGTTTTAACTTCACTTGCTTAATCTGAAGTCTCTAGAAAAGTGGGGGTTTTTTAGTCTTCATTATACATGTTTGTAAACTTTTTACTTTCAAATTGTTATAGAGCTCTCTCTGCCACTTGGCTTGCTGTTGCACCGGTGAGTGTGGTTGGGGAGCCGAACTAGTTCGAATAAAGACTCTTTGCTTTTGCATCGGACACGGCTGGCTCCCTGGTGTGGTCTATTGGGGATCTTGAAATCTGGACATAACATTTGGGGGCTCGTCCGGGATCCCCAAGACCCTCGAGGGACCCCTGATCCGGAGAGTCTGACTGACTGTGGTAAGTGTCTGTGTGTTGTGTATTCTGTTCTGTGTGATATATGTTATCTCTAAGGGACTTGTCCTGTATCTGGAGGAATGGCTTCTAGATGGTATTCACCGTCAAAACTCAGACTGGCTAAGGGTTCGAATCTGGCCTATCTTTTAAAAAAGGTAGAAGAGAAGCATTCCTAGGCAGTTTTTTACTGCCTCTGTTCAGGGACTTGTTCTGTATCTGTCCTGTGTGAGCTCACTTCTGAAATTCTGTAGTTCCCAAAACGGTCTAGGTGGACGCACTGGGGGATCACTGGCAGGAGGAGTCGGGGGACGTTCTGATCCTCCATCTGGAGGGGCTTAGTTTTGCTTCTGCAGAGTCGGAAGGTCTGTAGAAACCCCTCAATCTGAGACGAGGCAGGTCGCTCCCGCTGGTTGGGGCACGGCCATCGTCTGGCTTTCGTTTTGTTGAGTGTCTTGGTTTGTTTTCTGTCTTATTTTATGGACTTACTGGACGGACGTTATGGGACAGACTCAAACTAAGTATTATGCTTGATCATTTCAAAGAAATTAGGGGAGGCTATAGAGCTCCCTCAGGAATTGGGAAATTGTTAGGAATTGGATGGATTGTTTAAACTCTGAATGAATGTCTGGTGAAAGTGTAAGTGTGGAGGGAGGGGGCCTGCCCTCTCCCCTCCTTTGTGTGGCTCCACGACTTCTGTCAGGCGGGCATCTGAGTAAGGATCTGTGAAAACAGGTCACTCCCTCCCCAAGTAAATGCGTCTGGGATTTCTGTGCATGTGTAAAGAGAAAAGCTGGCTTAAAACGAATGCGCACATAGTCCGATTTTGGATAGAGTTTTGAGCTGGAGTCTCTTTGCAAATGTGCAGGATGGGGCTCAAGACTGATTATTTAAAGAAAAAAATAAGGGGGAGATGCTGGAAACCATTTACTGTCTTCATTAGCTGAGTATAGACAGAGAACCTTGAAGCCCTAGCAAAGGTCAGGGCTGTGTACCACCCAGTTAATCTAGATACCACCCAGTTAATCTAGATAATGACAGCTGAAGCAACCTCCCTACCCTTTAATCATGTAAATTGCCTAAGGGTCATGTTATGACCTAATCTGTCTTTATTGCTTAAATATGTATCTTTGTTGTTTAAAATTGTTTAGTGAAATTTCTGTGTGTCTTAAAAAATTTGAATGTATTGCTAATCTGAGGAATGTTAATTATTTACATGCCACCTAAAAATTAAGGAACTAACTGGAAAGCATGGCTTTGGTGTGATGGGAAGAAAGAGAAATGTTGCCTAACTTCTCCTTCCTTGGTACCCCTGAAATGTCAGAAGGTACTTCTGGCCTTGGTTTTCTTGATTTTTGGTTTTGGATTTGTTTGTTTGTTTGTGATGAGTACCGTTTCTATCTGGATGAGACATAGGTCAAGAATACTGTCCTGGGATGTGGGAAAGGGAGACCCCCACATCTGTTCCTGTCAGGCCCCCATCAGGGGGCTTGGGCGGTGTTCCTGTTATCTGCTCAAGATCCCAAGACTGTAAAAGTACTTGTTCACTGAAAGGGTGTAAGTGTAAATGTTTATTTGATGTTTTTATGTCTACTTGGGTATAATTATTTGTTCATGTAAGTGTGGAATTCTGTGGGGAAAAAAGCACACGCTTGATTTCTTTAAGCCTGAGTGCCCTGGCCGATAGCAAAGCGCCCTGAGTGGCCGCCCAAGGGCACTTGCTCTTTGTCAGAGGTGGAATCAGCCTGCCTAACTAGTAAACATCTCTGTTTTTTTGCTGGGAAAAATAAATTGTTATAGATCACAGGACATTGCAAAAATAGCTCATAGAATACCTTGAACCACTCTTCTCCCAATGGTGACGTTTTATCTGACTGTGGTACAATATCAAAATAAGGAAACAGACTTTAGTACAATACTCTTAGGTAGACTACAGATCCCATTAGGTTCTTACCAGTTTTTACATGCACCCATTTGTGTGTATGCCTGTGAGTGTAGTTCTGTCATTTGATTCCACATATAATTGTGCAATCACCACAACAATCAGGATACGGAACTGTTCCATCACTACAAAGGAATTCTCAGGGTCACACCTCCCTAACCCATCCCTGGCCCTCGGCAATCACTAATCTGCTCTGCATTGCTAAAGTTTTATCATTCGAGGACAATTATAAGTGGAATAATTATAAGTAACCTTTTTGGGTGGTCTTTTATCACTAAATATAATACCTTCCAAGTTGTTGCATATATCAATTATTTGTTCCTTTTTCTTGAGGAATAGTATGCCATTGTATAAATATAGCAGAGTTTGTTCAGTCATTCACCCACTGAAGGATATTTGTGTTGTTTTCAGTTTGTTTTTGTTGTTTGTTTGTTTGTTTTTTCTGATATATAAAGCTGCTGTGAACATTTGTGTAGACGCAGCGGTTCTCAACCTGAGGGTCGCGACCCTTTCACAGGGGTCGCCTAAGACCATCGGAAAACACATATATAATTACATATTGTTTTTGTGATTAATCACCATGCTTTAATTATGTTCAATTTGTAACAATGAAATTGGGGGTCACCACAACATGAGGAACTGTATTAAAGGGTCGCGGCATTAGGGAGGTTGAGAACCACTGGTAGAGGTTTCTATGTAAACATAAGTTTTCATTTTTCTGGGATAAATGTCCAAGAGTACAATTGCTGAGTATGGTAAGTGCATGTTTCGTTTTAAAAGAAACCATCTGTTTATTAGCTTCTTAAAAAAAGTTTTATTGAGGTGTAATTGCCAACAATAAGCTGCATGTATTGAATGAGTACAATTTTATGTTTTGATGAAAATATATACCCTGAAACCATCACCACAATAAAGATGATGAATACATACTCTACCACCCAAAGTTTCCTCGTGGCCCTTGGTAATCCCTTCCTCCTGCCCCCAACTGCCCTTCAACCCATGCCAGGGAAACCACTGATCTGCTTTCCTTCACAGTAAATGGAAAGTAGATTAGTGTTAATTTTCTAGAATGTTCTATAAATGAGAACATGCTCTTTTTTTGTGTGGTGGTGGTGGTGGGGGGGGGGGTGTCTGGCTTCTTTCATTCAGCATAATTATTTTGATATTCACTCATGTTGTGTGTACCAATAATTAATTCCTTTTTATTGCCTACTAGTATTCCATTTATGGATATACCTTGGTTTGTTTATCCATCCTTCTGTTGGTGAACATGTGGGTGGTTTGCAGTTTTTGGTTACTACAACTAAAGCTGTTATGAACATTGATGTGCAAAGTCTGCATTGGATGTCTGCTTTTATTTCTCTAGGGTAAATGCATAGGAGTGGAACAGTTGGATTATGTGGTAGATGTGTATTTAACTTCTTAAGAAATTGCCAAACTGTTTTTGCAAAGTCATGGTATCACTTTTACTTTTGACCAGAGTGTATGAGAGTCCTACTTGTTCTATATTATTACCAATATTTGGTTTAGTCGGTCTAATTGTAGACATACTAGTAGGTATGGTGTTTCATTGTGGTTTTAATTTCCATTTCCCTAATGACTACTGATGTTGAGCATCTTTTCATCTGTTTATTTGCCATCTATATGTCTTCTCTGGTGAATTAGCTATTCAAATATTTTCCCTTTTAAATTGGGAAGTTTGGTTTTTTATCATCAAGTTTTAAGAGTTTTCCAAGTATCCCTCCATACAAGTTTTCCCTCACCTCATTTTAATTTTATATCTTTACTAGTGGATTACATTTCTGTTATTTTAAGGCAAAACAGCCCTAACTGCCCTGGCCATGTGGCTCAGCAGTTAGGGTGTTGCCCACCCCTGACCCTCCACCTCCCGCATTGAAGGGTTTTGGGTTAGATTCCCTTCCTCGGCAAGGACACGTGCCTCCATTGCGGGTTGAATCCCTGGCCCCACTTGGGGTGTGTTCCAGAGGCAACCAATCCCTGAGTCTCTCTCACATTCATGTTTATCTCTCTTTCCCTCCTTCTCTCTCTCCCTGCCCGCCCCCCCCCCCCTTCTATTCCCTAAAATTCAATGGGGAAAAATGTCCTCGGGTGAGGATTAACAAACAACAACAAACAGCCCTAACTAATTCTGACCCTACTTTGTGAAGGTAAGAGATATAGAGTTGTGGTAACCCAGGAAATGAGGTGGCAACAGGTCTTGGCAAAAGGTAAGCTCAACAAGCTGTCTTCCTTGAAGAGGAAATACCTGCGGGAAGGTATTTTTCCTGCTGACTCCATCTGCTTTCTTGATCCCATTCTTTTGTTTTAGAATTCTTGTTGTTTTATTCAGCCTCAGCTCCTCAGGTTTCTTTTGCTTCATTCTCTACATTTGTCTACCAGGTGCCAGAAGCTATGCTAAGGGAAACCGGATGAAAAGGGCACCATTCCATGCCCTCGGGTGGTGACAGGGAGGTACACAAAAAACATTGCACAGCAGACTGTGATAAATCCAGTAACAGAGGAATCAACAGCCTGTATGACAACAGAAAAGAGAGCAGCATTCCTCTGGGTTGAGAAGGGAGGTGGTGAGGGATGCAGATCTATTGAAGGTTTCCCAGAGGAGGTGGCAAGTGAGCTGCACTTGGAAAAGTGGAGAGGACTTTAACAAGTGGAGAGAAGAGAAGGAGAGTATTCTGGCAGAGGAAACAATGAGAGAAGGTTTGGAATGAGAAAGTACAGAGTCTGCTAGGGGAATATCAGTCTGTGTGCCTGGAATTTAGAGTTTATAGGAGGAAGGGGGTGGGGGTGGTGGTTGCTATGGCTGGGAAGTTAAGTGAAGGCTGATGATAGAGATGATGAAGTATCTAGAATGCCCAGCAACTGGGCGTCTCTAAACAGGGGCTTAACACTTCAGTCATCTTTCCTGTTTATCCCTTTCAAGCTCATCCAAACTAAAATAATACATGTAAAGTTTAAAATAGCATTTCATCTGCTGTTTTACTTCAACATTAGAGATAATATCATTTCATGCAGTTTGTCCTGATGTTCTTTTATTTTTCTTAAGGTTTTCTCTAAAAGCTAAAGTAAAACTTGTAATGTGTAGAAACTTGAAAAATATTATTAAAAGGCACGATGACAGCCCCAAACTGACCATAATCTGTCCTCTCAGAGATAACTTCCACACATTGAAATTTTTCCTCTAAGTTTCACCAGGGCAAAGTTAAACAACTCCGTTCATGGTTTTTGTTATTATTGTTGGATTTGCTAAACTTTAGAGCCCTCCAGTCAAGAGAATGCTTCCATGGCCCTTGATCTCAACCCTTCTTGTGGAATTTAGCCTTTCTACCTTGATTTATAGTCCTTTGTGGACTTACTCCTAGATTGTGAACTCCTTGATGGATGGATCTGTGTCTCTCATCTTTATATTCTCCCCACTATCCTTTAGCATCACCCAAGATTCAACACAGTATCTCACACATAGTGGGGGACTCAATGAATGCTGTGTGGACAGAAGGAAGAGTAAATGGATATTTTAATTTTATTACAAAGGTCAGCATTTTTCCACATTCTTTGGAGCTCTGGGTTCAACAGAAGAACCTCAAGTTTACCATCCTATCTAATAATAGCCTTTAAACATGGTAATTGACCATACCTTCGCTACACCTCCCATTGGCTAATCAGTGTGATATGCAAATTAACCGCCAACAAAGATGGCAGTTAATTTGCATATACTGGCTGGGAGCGAAGCAAGCCAGGTGGCCGAAAACAAGCCGGGCGGCGGAGGCAGGCGCAAAACAAGCCGGGCGGTGGAGGGAGGCGGGGGCGAAACAAGCCCGGCGGTGGAGATGGGAGCGAAGCCCACCTCAGTGGGTTTCGCTCTCTTGTCTGCTTCGCTCCAGCCATAGGAAGCCCTATTCTTGCAGGAATCTTGCTGCAACGGGCCTCTAGTATGGGATATAAGGAACTTTCCAAATGGGCAGGACTCTGGCTGCTCCAACTCTTCCCATCCCCACCCCTCTTCAGCCAGATCAGTTATATAGTTGGGCTCCACGTGGAGTTTTATTTTTTAAATGTATTCTTCTGCTCTAAATAAAAAGTGTTAAAACTACTGATGTAATACTGATTTGCTGATGTAATTTCTTGAAAAATAAAAAAAAAAAGGAATGAGTCCCAGTTCAATTTATACTACGGCAGGTATACACCACTCAGCCATTCTTAGACTAGACTCCCCAACGTTGAAAAGATGGCTACAGCATAGCAGTAACGAACGCCAGGGCTGATTGCTGACTAAAGGTGAAGCAGATGTCCCCGGATCGTCATAACACATCAGCGGACTTCCTGCTAATAAATGTCAGTATGTTTATGAGAAAAACACTACTGACCCCTCCCAATACACTACACAATGTCTTTTATATTGTGAGAGAAACCAATAAATTGGGAGTGGTAGCAAAGCTCCCTTAGTTTTCCATAAATAATTTAACAAAGGGGTGGAGTAAGGTTAAAGAACTATGAAAGTTCATCATAATCCCAGTGAGTATCAAAATTCTTGAGTAGCGCTAGTTGGTTTGGCTGAGTGGATAAAGTGTCAGCCCTCAGACTGAAGGGTCACGGGTTTCATTCCGGTCAAGGGCATGTACCTTGTTTGCAGGCTAGATTACCAGCCCTGCAATCCCCAGTCCTGGTGAGGGCGCATGCAGGAGGCAACTAATCAATGTGTCTCTCTCACATAGATGTTTCTCTCTCTGTCTCTCCCTCTCCCTTCCACTCTTATCTAAAAATCATTGGAAAAATATCCTCAGATGGGGATAAAAAAAAAAAAATCTTTTAAAAAAAATTCTTGAGCAGAGAACCTAAGCCTTTTTTTTGAATACCTGAATGGAAGAGGTTATCAGTCAGTGAGAATGTTAGCAATGGCCCTAGACTAGAATGTATATGACACTGGCCAAGTCACCTAAATATATCTGAGCATCAGTTTTCTCACCTGTAAAGTGGTGACAGTAATACCAATTACCAGGAATGGGTGTCCTGTAAGTTATGGGGAATAATGAAGGTGAAAGCACTTTGTGAACCTCGAAATGCCATACAAATGAAAGGTGCTACTGCTGTCACTTCTTCTCTGCAGAATACTCTTGTTCTGGGCCTTTCTCTGACAGTGTCACTTCTCCTTACTTGTTCTCTTTCTCTCTCAGGGTCCTGGGTTTGATGCCGGTCAAGGGCATATGCCTCGGTTGCAGGCTTGATTCCCGGTCCTGGTCAGGGCGCAAGCAATCTATGTGTGTCTCTCTCACATCCATATTTATCTCTCTTTGTCTCGCCCCTTCCCTTCCACTGTCTCTAAAAAATATCAATGGAAACATATCTTTGGGTGAGGATTAACAACAACAAAAAAAGAATTGTTACGTATCAGGCAGTTAGCAGGTGCCAGGTAAAGAAACGAAAGTATAAAGCGGTTAACTTGTTCACTTTATAGGTGAAGAAACACAAGTATAAAGAGGTCAATTTGTTCAAATCACATAACTTGTGCTGTGAAGCCAAGGTTCAAATCCAACCAGGGTGACAGTAGAGCCCATCATGCTTGACACCACACTGGGCCAGCACCATGTAGGGCCTCACACAGTTCTTGGGAAAAGGTGAAAAGAAATGCTGTTTTTATTTCCATAGTATGCATCAGCCACAAAATGGATTCTTATTAAATCACAGCTTTTAGCTACTGTCCCCAATCCAATCCTGCCTCCTTCCAGCTTGAAAAGTAATAAAAAAGTCTGCACTATGCTTACTCATTATGATAAGACTGGTAAATGAATCATCTGTAATTTGAAAAGCAACGAACTTGAAGCCAGAAAACACTGATTATCAGCTCTGTGACCACAGGCAAGCCATTTCTTTGGGTCTCAGTTTTTCATGTGTAAACTAGAAAAAAATAAGAACTAACTATAAGGAGTATGTAAGAAAATGTAAGTAGAAGTGGCTTGTAAACTGAAACATAATATACAAACTTAAGGGGATTTTGCATATTTGTTTAGGGACGGTCCTTTTAAGAAGGAGTTTAGGGAGGGCCCTTTTAAGATGGAGTTGATATCACTTATATTAACTGAAATTTTGAAGAGATCTGATCGTCATTATTTCCTGTGACTGATGACTTACATAATACCTTTCACTTCTGAATAATAATTTTGATACAAGGTTTACTTCCTTTGGGTTAAATATTAAAGAGACCATGGGAGCCTCAAACTGCTGACCCTTGTCTTATTGCTACGGGATACTGGCAACAGAGGCTCATCATATACCTTTAAAAGAAGCTTTTAGAAGCTTGTGCTTGCACTGTGACACTATACAGCAAAACCTTAAAAATGTATATCCCTTAGCCCAGCAATTCTACTTCCAAGAATTAATCTTATGAATGAATATTTATTTATCTGGCATTGTTTTTAATAATGAAAAATTGGAAGCAACCAATTAAATAAGTACGTTCATTTGATAAAATACTCTGGATAATAAAAGCCATTCTGTAAAAAAAGTAGCTTATTATTAATCTAGGACACTGAAATATAAAAAAGTAAAGTTTACAAAGAAGGCTACAAAAATAGAATTATTCTATAATCCAGCAATTCTACATCTAGATACATAACCTCCAAAATTTAAAGCAAGATGTTGAAGAAGTATTTGTATATCCATGTTCATAGCAGCATTATTAACAATAGCCAAAAGGTAGAAGCCACCCAAGCATCCATGAGCAGATGAATAGGTTAACAAATGTGGTTTATACATACAATGGAGGAGTATTCAGCCTTGAAAAGGAAAAGAAATCCTGACACATGCTACAATATGAATGAGCCTTGAAAACATTATGTTAAATGAAATAAAGCAGTCATAAAAAGACAAGTAATGTATGATTCAATGTACAAGAAACACCTCAAACAGTTAAATTCACAGAAACAGAAAGTAGGGTGATGGTTGCCAGAGGGAGGGCATGGGGAGTTGTCCAATTAGTATAGAGTTTCAATTTTGCAAGATGAAGGGTTCTGGGGATTGGTTGCACAACAATGTGAATGTACTTAACGCTACAGAACTGCACACTTAAAAATTACTAAGATGGTAAACTTTGTAATATGTATTTTACCACAATTAAATATTTTTAAAAGGCATAGACAAGTCATTGAGGCATATTGGAAGCAGTATTTCAGGCAAAAAAAAAATCATTTATAACACATGCAGGTACAGAAGAACATGGTACATCCTAGGAACTGCATGTGATCTTATATGGCTGGATGGACCTGACAATATAGGACCTCATACACTATGTTTAAGAATTTGGACTTTATCCAGAAAAGAAATTTGAGTTGATTTCCTTAAGATTGTTTATCGAGTTTCCTCAAAAAACTAAAAATGGAACTCCCATTTGACCCAGTGATCCCACTTCCAGGAATATATCTTAAGAAACTAGAAACACCAATCAGAAAGGATATATGCATCCCTATGTTAATAACAGCACAATTCACCATAGCTAAGATTTGGAAACAGCCTAAGTGCCCATCAGCAAATGAGTGGATTAAAAAACTGTGGTACATCTACACAATGGAATACTACGCTGCAGTAAAAAAGAAGGAATTCTTACCATTTGCAACAGCATGGATGGAACTGGAGAGCATTATGCTAAGTGAAATAAGCCAGTCAGAGAAAGATAAATATCACATGATCTCACTCATTTGTGGAATATAATGAACAACATGAACAGATGAACAAAAACAGATCCAGAGACAGAGAAGCATCAATGAGACCATCAAACCTCAGAGGGAAGGTAGGGGAGGGGAGGGGTAAGGGGAAGAGATCAACCAAAGCATTTGTATGCATGCATATAAGCCTAACAAATGGTCACAGACACCAAGAGAGTGAGGGCATGAGTGGAGGGGGGGAGGGCAATGGGAGGATAAGGACACATATGTAATGCCTTAATCAATAAAGAAAAAAAAAGAAACAAATCATGTGAATAATAAAGTCTACTATTTTATTACAAAAAAGAGATTGCTTATCGAGTCGAGGGCAAAATATTGACAGGACCACTCAGATATGATTCCCAGGTGAGAGAATGTATATTTGTATAGATATATGGTATCCTATATAATAAAAGGCTAATATGCAAATCAACCAAACAATGGAAAGACTGGTCGCTATGACATGCACTGACCACCAGGGGGCAGATGATCAATGCAGGAGCTGCCCGTGGGTGGTCAGTGTGCTCCCACAGGGGGAGCCCTGCTCAGCCAGAAGCCGGGCTCACGGCTGGTGAGCGCAGCTATGGTGGCGGAACTCAGACTGTGAGAGGGTACAGGCCAGGCTGAGGGACGGCCCTCCCCCCGACCCCCAGTGCATGAATGTCGTGCACCAGGCCTCTAGTATGTTTAATAATCATCATAAATGGGTAAACATCTGTATGAAATGCCCATATTGTAATGTTTAATCCATTAATTGAATTGTAGCACACATTTCCAAGGAATAAATATCACTCAGCAGATTCTTAATTTTCTATCATTATCACTGGTTAAACTCTTTGAAGCTGAAAAATAAATGTAAATTCCCTTTTAAAAACAGATGCTACAAAATAACATGTATAATATTATTTTTGTAGGGAAAATATATATATATGAAAAATACTAGAAATATCTACAGCAAATATTGAAAGTCATCTTTGGATTGTGCAATTTTTGTTGTTTTCTTAGTACTTTTCTGCTTTCTAAAGTTTCTTCACTGAGCACATAAACTAGACTAAAATGTAAGTGAAGAAAAAGTAATCTTAGGGTTCACTTCATGAGATGGCAAATTTTCCAAAAACTATGGTAACTGTGCCAATATAATTTTTGAGCCCAGGAACTAATAATTCCTCTGCAAGTTGGACCCTTAGGAGCTGGGAATGTCAGAGAGCAGCTGAAAACCCAGGAAGATCCCCATCTTTAGAGCCCATTCTTCTCTCCCTCCTTTCCTTCCTCCCTGTGCCATCTCTCCCTTTCAGTCTCCTGCTCAATTAAGCTATCTTTCTAGAACTAACACCTGCCTGATGGGATCACTCCCCAAATAGCCTGATATCAGGATACTTAAGTTCCCTGGGAGCAAAGTATGCTGGGAACTCCAAGCTTTCCTACAAATGGGGTCATTTTAGGGACCCAAATTCGGCTCAGAATTAACATGCTTTATGAAATGAGGTCATTTTGGAGAAGCTCAATGGGGAAGCAAAGAAGAGGGAGGAAAAGAAGATTAACAGAGATTTATCTGAAGACTAGAGAAGCTTATGGGAGAGGAAGGAAGGAAGGAAGGAAGGGAGGGAGGGAGGAAGGGAGGAAGGGAGGAAAGAAGGGAGGAAGGGAGGAAGGGAGGGAGGAAGGGAGGAAGGAAGGAAGGAAGGGAGGAAGGGAGGAAGGAAGGGAGGAAGGAAGGAAGGGAGGAAGGAAGGAAGGAAGGAAGGAAGGAAGGGAGGAAGGAAGGAAGGAAGGAAGGGAGGAAGGAAGGAAGGAAGGAAGGAAGGGAGGAAAGAAGGGAGGAAGGGAGGAAGGAAAGAAGGGAGGAAGGGAGGAAGGAAGGAAGGAAGGAAGGAAGGGAGGAAGGAAGGGAGGGAGGAAGGAAGGGAGGAAGGGAGGAAAGAAGGGAGGAAGGGAGGGAGGAAGGAAAGAAGGGAGGAAGGGAGGAAGGGAGGAAGGAAGGGAGGAAGGGAGGAAGGAAGGAAGGAAGGGAGGAAGGGAGGAAGGAAGGGAGGAAGGGAGGAAGGAAGGGAGGAAGGGAGGAAGGAAGGAAGGAAGGGAGGAAGGAAGGGAGGAAGGAAGGAAGGAAGGGAGGAAGGAAGGAAGGAAGGAAGGAAGGAAGGAAGGGAGGGAGGGAGGAAAGAAGGGAGGAAGGGAGGAAGGAAGGGAGGAAGGAAGGAAGGAAAGAAGGGATGAAGGGAGGAAGGAAGGAAGGAAGGAAGGAAGGAAGGAAAGAAGGGATGAAGGGAGGGAGGAAGAAAGGAAGGAAAGAAGGAAGGAAGGAAGGAAGGAAGGAAGGAAGGAAGGAAGGAAGGAAAGAAGGGATGAAGGGAGGAAGGAAGGAAGGAAGGAAGGAAGGAAGGAAGGAAGGAAGGGAGGGAGGAAGGAAGGACGATGGCTAAATCCCAGCCCTCTGTGCAGGACATAGTACACACTTCAGTAGGGACTTCAGTGAAATGCTGAATACAGCTTCTGATTGTGAAGGTTACCATGCTATGACATGCAACTAGAAAGACTCAGACTCCTCTTCTTAGAAATATACAGAAATCTAGAGTCCTAAATCTATAATAACAGGAAGAATCCTCTCTGTGCCTAGCTTGCCTCTGACTTTCCCAGAACTCATTGCTCCCTTTCATCCTCCTCTTCCCAGCCTGGAAATTTGTTCCACCTTTCTTCCTTATTTATCCTTCCTAGTTTATCCTTCAGGGCTCAGCCCAGGGTTTACTTTTTTTTTTTTTTTTAATCACATATCGCATTATACTTAAACTAGAGGCCTGGTGCACAGATTTGTGCACTGGTGGGGTCCCTCGGCCTGGCCTGTGGGGATCAGGCCAAAAATGGCTCTCCAACATCCCCCGAGGGGTCCCAGATTGTGAGAGGGTGTAGGCCAGGCCGAGGGACCCCACTGGTGCATGATCCAGGCCGGGGAGGGACCGTGGGAGGGCTCCAGGGCATGCCCAGTCCATCTCACTCAGTCCCAATTAGCCGGACCCCAGCAGCAAGCTAACCTACTGGTCAGAGCATCTGCTTCCTGGTGGTCAGCGGATGTCATAGCGACTGGTTGAACAGTCAAACGAATGGTTGGACACTTAGCATATTAGGCTTTTATTATATAGGATTATCTGTATTGACTTCCTTCATTTAAATATAAGCTCTTTGAGGGAAAGAACTGGGTCACATTCACCTTTGTAGTCATACTACCTAGAACATACTAGGTGGTATTAATTATTGGTTGAACTGAATTGACCATTAAGGATTCCTTATTGCTAATGCTTTCACATTTCCTACTTGACCAAGCTTTTCCATGACCCATTGACTTTGGTGTATTGACCAACCTCTAGAGCAGCAGTTCTCAACCTGTGGGTCACGACCTCTTTGAGGGTCGAACAACCCTTTCACAAGGGTCGCCTAAGACCATCGGAAAACACATATATAATTACATATTGTTTTTGTGATTAATCACTATGCTTTAATTATGCTCAATTTGTAACAATGAAAATACATCCTGCATATCAGATATTTACATTACGATTCATAGCAGTAGAAAAATTACAGTTATGAAGTAGCAACAAAAATAACTTTATGGTTGGGGGTCACCACAACATGAGGAACTGTATTAAAGGGTCGCGGCATTAGGAAGGTTGAGAACCACTGCTCTAGAGCCTTCAGAGACCCAACTTCCTTCTATCCATCAGCACCATCCCCAGCAGAACCCTTGGACAGGAGGGCTTCCCTTTGGGCAAAAGGACTAATGCAGTTCTCCTTCTGGATTGGATCAAATCTTTGTTATCCTGTAATATAAGCCCCCAGCCTAATCACTTCTCTAGAAAACTATCTTTTACATTAAGAAGACCATGGTTAAGTGTTTTAAAGCAAACTCCTTCTTGAGTATGGAGGATTTGGGGGTCAGCGCTTTCTCTGAATAGGAGTGTCTCTTGCTCACCCCCGCCCAGCCTTCTCTTCGTCTCCAAACGTAAAAGGTACTCAATGATATTCTGTGCTCAGAGTCCAGATCTAACACACAGGGCATTTTTGCTGACAAGCCACTGGTTTGGCTTTGGAGAATAGCTCTACTGATCTCCAGTAGCCTTTGTTCCTCAAGTGATTCCAGCCTAAAAAAAGGACATGTGAATAAGCTGACCTCAGAGTCAGCCTGGCTTGAGATTGACTTTGACCTGATCTGAACTTCCTGGCACTTTGGACCAGAACAGCACCATCACACCCAAGTTCCCAGTACAAGGTCACAATGCAAAGAAGAGGACCAAAGCACTGGTCCAAGGAGATCTTCCTAAATGCTCTATTATGTTTGAGTTTTTATTCTCTTCTGATTTGTTCACAATTAACTTTTAAAGCTAAGTGTGAACAGATAACTTCATGAGCAGAGATAATGAAGCCTAGAAACCCGTTATAACAACTGTATAGTCTTACAATATTTCCTTCTGGCTCAATGCCGAGTCAACAAACTATAGAACAAGAAGGATTAGGTTCTATTCCCTATGATCTCACTTATATGTGGGATCTAAAGAGCAAAATGAACTGACAAACAAAATAGATCCAGAGACATGGAAGCATGCAACAGACTGAGGATCCTCAGAGTAAAGGGGATTGGGGAGAGAGAGAAGAGAGAAACCAAAGAAATGATATGCATCTATCCATAAGCCATGGACACAGACTATAGTGGGGTGAATGCCTGGGGAGAAGATGGGAGTGGAGAGGAGGCGGGGTCAATGGGGAAAAAAGGGGGACTTCTGTAATACTTTCAACAATAAAGATAAATTTTTAAAAAAGAATGATTCACCAAACAAACTTTTGCTTTTCTTTTTTTGGTGCTTCATTTAACTGGTTTATCCCTCAGAGTAAAGCTATTATAATGACATTATCCTTCTAATGAGCAACAGTACAATGCTTTCCTGATGGCAATACCCAGAATTATGCAGTGTTTAAAAGCCACGACGACGTTAGAGAATATTCAGTAATTTTTCTATTGCAAATACCCTGGTCATATTCAAAATGAATGAGTGTAATTCTTTTGGTGTTTTTTCAAACTTTTAATTATTTTAATAAATCATGGCTCCCAAAAGGAATAAGCACAGTTCATTAGCAGAGCTAATGAAAATGTCGTATTCAGTAAAACTTACCAGAATATAATTCCCTGAAGCAAAATGTTTTCAGATGCTTTGTTTGCCAACTTTATTAATGAAAAACCTTGTGGTCTGGAATAGTAAATTGAACATAATTGAGGGGATGTGGACAGTAATCCTTACACAAATAATAATTTATATAATTTTTAAAAAAATGACTAACGATAGTGTTACAAACCTTCAGGGGTACTAAGAGATTTTTTTTTAAATAAGACTAGCAACAAAACATTATTATTAGTAATTCTTTTTCTGCCCTTACGTTAATTGGTGAGGCCTTTTCTTCATTTGTGTTTACCAAGGAACTTTGAAAAGTTTGAAGTAAATAGTTTACTTGCTATAGATCATAAACAATGACTCAAGATTTGAATTTCCAAATCCCAAAGATTCAGCTATGTAGTTTCCTTCTTAGACAAGTTTTGTCCCAGATAAATAAAATTTGTTTTTGTGCCTGACTCATACTAGCATAATGCATATTAGCTGAACCTAATGAATGAAGCTTTTATTAAAGTAGCAGACTAAACAGTCTTTCTAATATTATTTTTGTTCTTATAGGAACTTTTTCTTGTCATTGTGGAAATAAATGATGACCACCTGAATGAGAACAGTGGCTATTTACTCAGAACTTGCTATAACTCAGGAGTCAGCTACCATCACTTGTGTTTGGTAGGGACTCAAAGGAAGGCAATAGAATGGGAAAGCTTTACTGTTGACATGAGAAAGCTGGAGGCTGGATAAGTAGAAGTAGGGCATTTTGTGGGATTGATTTGGGGAGCACATTTGGTTTTCTCTGGTTAGTCCTGAGTTATAAGCAAGAGTAAAAATAAAATAAAATAAAATAAAATAAAATAGGTAAACTGGCAGTCACTGACAAAGTCCTGATCATTATAGAACAATTGTTGCAGAGATTGTGGTTTGGTTCCCTGGGCTGGAGATCTATTGTCTATCCCATACCTCTGCATATATTCAGTTTCTCAACATATATACCAGTCAATTTCTTGAATTGCTTTTTTATCTCCATCCCCCTTGAAGTCTCAAAATATAGTGGCATACAGAGTGATTTTACCAAGTTATTAAAATCCACTGTTAAAGAGTGTGAGTTGTGGGGAGATGAGAATGGAGAACAAATTTTATTTCTAAACATACTTGTTTCTAAACTGCAGTTTTATTTCTTAATCACAAATAGATGTTAGCTTCATAATTTTAAAAATTGCATGGTTACTTTTAAATATACCCTTGAAGAAAGCATCAGAATGTAAACTAAAGTATACTAATATTTGAATGCTGAATGCTAATGGAGTGATTTTGTTTGGAGTTTTTGTGATGGAAGAAACTTAAATTTTTCACTCTCAAAAGATCTTCTAGTTATTTCTAAGAATTTTAGGGACTTACACACATATTTACTTGTTAACTTCTTCTTTTTTGTTAATTTCTTATATCATTTACTTGTTAATTTCCTCCCCTAATCTCTGTTCTGTAATATCTATTATTTGATGTCCCTTGTTTACCAAACCTCTCATTTTCCTATATTTTCTTTCTCATTGTATGTCTTTTTAGCTTTCTTCTTCTCTTCCTTTCCTTTGTTTATAGTCTTCACTTTATGGATCCAATGTCTTCTCTGAGAATATTGCGTATAATTTCTTGATTTTTCCTATATTCTTTGCATTGACTCTGAACTCTTGTTTTCTTTGAGTTTTTTCCCCCCCTATTTTGTCCATTTTTAGTCTCCATCTTTCATAATGGAGGCATTTCCCAAATGTCTGGTGATACTTGGTTGCCTCTTCCTGTTGAAAGCTGAGTTGATTGGAAGTTCTGTGTGTTTGGGAGAGGCTTGTTGACAGGGCAACATTTTTGAAGGGCACTAAGTTGGCTAACCTGACTTTTTAAAAACAGCTTTATGGAGATACTATAGGCCCAGTGCACAAAATTCGTGCACAAGCAGGGTCCCTAGCAGCTGCTGGCTGCTGGCTGTTGGCTGCCGGCTGCCGGCCAGGGCCTCCCTTCACACCCACCTTGGCCTGGTGCTGCCTGCTCACCTGCTCCACCATCCCACCGTGGTCCGGCTCTCATCAGGGCCCATTGGTGCCGACAGTGCCTTCACTGCCACCCATGATTGTCACCGAAGCCCACCATGTTCCGCGCCGCCCCTGGTGGTCAGCTCATGTCTAACTCATGGTTGGTCGAACTCCCACCCATAGGGACAATTTGCATATTAGCCTTTTATTATATAGGATTATTTACGTACCATACAATTCACCCATTTAAAGCATACAATTCAATGGCTTTTATTATATTCACAGAGTTGTATATCATTACCATAATCAATTTTAGAACATTTTTATTAACCTCACACAAAAAAAACAAAACAAAACCTTCACCCTTTAGTTTTCCACCACTAACCCCTCATCTCTCCATTTCCCTCAACTCTAGGTAACCACTAATCTACTTCCTGTCTACAGATTTGCCTATTTTGGACATTTCAAAATAGGAAACTTACAATATGTGGTTCTTTGTAACAGGCTTCTTTCACTTAATGTTTTCAAAGGTCATCCATATTGTAGAATATATCAATATTTCATTTCTTTTTTTTCCTAAATAATTCTTCATTG
Organism: Myotis nattereri; assembly: GCF_964212035.1. Lineage (NCBI taxonomy): Eukaryota > Metazoa > Chordata > Mammalia > Chiroptera > Vespertilionidae > Myotis > Myotis nattereri. The sequence goes on from NC_138077.1 coordinate 53,024,251, forward strand.
TATGGATAGTTCACATTTTATTAATCTATTCATCAGTTCATGGACTTTTAGGTTATTTCCACTTTTGACTATTATGGATACTGCTGCTCTAACATTTGTGTACAAGTCTTTGTGTAGAGATATGTTTTCAATTCTTTTTCGTGTATTCCTAGGAGTGGAATTGTTGTGTTATATGATAACTGTATGTTTAACCCTTTGAGAAACTTCCAGAGTGTTTTCAAATTGGCTGCACCATTTTTACATTCCCATCAGCAATGTATGAGGCGGGGTTCTGATTGCTCCACTTTCTAGGTAGCTCTTGTTTTAGTAATAGGTATGCCTTCACAGATATGTTGTGTGTGTGTTTTTTATTATAGCCATCCTAGAGTGGGTATGAAGTTGTATCTCATTGTGGTTTTGATTGTACTTTCTTGATGGCTCAGCTTAATTTTTGTTGTGAACCTCCCAACTATAAGCCTCTATGAATCCTTTTCTCTGGCAATTCAATTTTCCTCCTGGAGGATATCTGCCCAGCTATGTTTTCTGGCTGTAGAAGGAGGAAGGGGGCTGGTGAGGGAGAATCTCTGTGTTCAATGTGCAGATTTCCCCTCATTCTCCTGTTTTGGGTACTGTAACTCACCACATCTTCCTCTGTGTCTGGTGTCCCAAAATCTACAGCCTTTCTTTTTCTCCAGTAAACAAAACTCTTCTCTTTTGGAGGAGTAGGAAAGGTAACCACCTATCTGAATGTGTGGGAATCTAGCATGTAACTTCTCCTTATATCTGTATAGGCATTTAACCATTCTCTTTTTTTGAGTTCCCACTTGCCATATCTAGCTGCACCTCATTTCAGTGGTATCAGAAACTTCTATTTCTTTAGCTCTTTAGAGTTCTTCAAGACAATTGTAGCTGCTTTTATTGTTAGGTTTAAAAATTTAATTAGGGAATAGTCCAAATATTCACAAAAGTACAGAGGCTAAACAGAACAGACAACCTTATAGTCACGGTGCAGAATTAACATGTTATAGTTGTATACACACACACACACACACACACACACACACACACACATGCTTTTTTCCCCTACTTTTTTTTTAATTTATTGGGGTGACATTGGTTAATAAAAATTATACAGGTTTCGAGTGTATGATTCTATAATACATCATCTGTATATTGTATGGGGCGTTCATCCCCCAAAGTCAAGTCTCCTTCAGTCACCATTTATCCCCCCTTTGCACTCTTCTACCACCTTCCCTTTCCCTCTGTCAATCACCATACTGTTGTCTATGTCTGTTTTTTGTGTGTTTTTTTTCTTAATCCCTTTACCTTTTTCATGCAAGTTCCCAACCCCCTTCTCTCTGATAGCTGTTAGTCTGCTCTCTGTATCTATGAGTCTGTTAGTTCGTTAGATTCCACATATAAGTGAAATCCTATCCAAACTGAATCAGGAAGAATCAGAAAATCTGAGTAGACCAATTACAACTAATGATGGAAGCAGTAATCAAAAAAACTCCCAGCAAACAAAAGTCTTGGACCAGATGACTTCACAGGTGAATTGTACCAAATATTCAAAGTAGAATTAACACCTCTCCTTCTCGAACTATAAATGAATTCAGTAAAATAGCAGGATACAAAATTAATATTCACAAATCAGCGGCATTTTTATACACCGATAATGAACTATCAGAAAGGGAAATTAAGAAAATCCCATTTACAATTGCAATAAAAAAAAGGAGGTACCTAGGAATAAATTTAACCAAGGAGGTAAAAGACCTATACTCTGATAATTATAAGATACTGAAGAAAGAAAGTGAGGAAGATACAAATAAGCAGAAGTATATATTTTGTTCATGGAAAGGAATAGTTAACATCATTAAAATGTTCATACTGCCCAATGCACTCTATAGATTCAGCACAATTCCTATTAAAATACCAATGGCATATCTCATAGAACTAGAACAAATATTCCAAAAACTTATATGGAACCACAAAAGACTCCAAATAGCCTCAGCAATCTTGAGAAAGAAGAACAAAGTTGGAGGTATCATCCTGCTTGTTGTTTTGGTGTGTTTTTATCTGTTTTTGTTTTTGTGTTTTTTGGTACCTTTGTTTGGGGAGGGATATTTTCCACTCACCCAATCCCCAGCCCAGACACTTGAATTTGACAAATTCTATAACTACTTCCTGTCTTGTTGGAGTTACTAAGCACTTTTGTTTTCATTGAAGATGAAAGAACAAGCTTCTTGTTCTAATATTTTGGGAGTGATTTCCTAAAGAAAGAACAGAGACATAGTTTTATTCTGCTCCCTTGAATCCAAGCTCTAAACTATTATGGTAGCATTTCTTATTAAATATTTGCTCCTCCCTTATTCTTAAACTAGAGGCCCGGTGCATGAAATTCGTGCACTGGGGGGCGGGGGGGAGGGTCCCTCAGCCCAGCCTGCACCCTCTTGCAGTCTGGGACCCCTTACTCCTTACCAGCCACCTGCTCACTGCTCCTTACCACTTGGCTTGCTGCTCCTTAGCACTGACAGAGGCAGGAGAGGCTCCTGCTTCTGGCTGAGAGGCACTCCCACTGGTGGAGTGCACTGAGCACCAGGGGGCAGCTCCTGCGTTGAACGTCTGCCCCCTGTTGGTCAGTGTGCATCATAGTGACTGGTCATTCCGCCATTTGGTTGATTTGCATCTTAGCCTTTTATTATATAGGACTAGAGGGCCGTTGCACGAAGAGATTCATGCAATAGGCCTTCCCTTCCCCTGGCTGCTGGCACCGGTTTTCCTCTGGCACCTGGGGCCCAGGACTTCACTGCTCCAGCCAGAGCCTTCAGTCTTCGCTCTGCCGCTTCACGCCTGCGTATGCAAATTAACCACCATCTTTGTTGGGTTAATTTGCATACTCTCCTGATTGGCTGGTGAGCGTAGCAGAGGGACGGTCAATTTACATGTTTGTCTATTATTAGGTAAGATTATTTTATTCATTTTCCTTAGCAACTGATAATCCTCCCCTTTATTTTTTATTTTTTGCTTATTATTTTGTTATCTTCTATCTGCTTTGGGCTCAGATTTATTTATTCATGTGGTAATTTGCAATTTGAAATGATACACAACTTGAGAAAAATTTGCAGGGTTTTTAAGAAGCATACTTGCAAGTTTCTTCAACTTTACTTATAAAAGATAGATGTTTTGATCACAGTTGATAAAATTATCTTTTAGAAGAAATTAATATAATTTAAAAGAAATTTAAATAGAAAATGATATTTCAAATAATCTTTTGTCTTTATCATTCTCCTTGTAAGCTTAAAATAAAAGAAAATAATAAAGGAATTTAGGATTATACAACATGAGGAACAGGGATATTACAGGCTCTAACAAGTGCTTTTTCTAAAAAATGAAAGGCTGGCACAGAAAGCTTTTAGAAGACTGTGGCAGTATTTTGTGCTACAGGAGTTTGGTCATAGGACTTAATCCACATCCAGTTATGAAGAATACTTTGGCTTCTTTTGCTTATTAGAATTCATTAGCCAAGCCACATCTTAAAAAATGGAATACAAATGACATCCTAAAATTCTAATAGCCTTTCTTCAAATTCCAATTAAGTTTCCAAGTTGTGTTCTTCACCTTTGAAAGGATAATTCGATGAAGGGACCATACCCAGGGCCTTCTTTGAATAGCCACTAGTAATCCTCTTGGCAGGGAGTGGGGTAAGGCGGCTTTCTCATGTAAGAAGACTTGAGTATAATCCTAAGGCAGTGATGGCGAACCTTTTGAGCTCGGCATGTCAGCATTTTGAAAACCCTAACTTAACTCTGGTGCTGTGTCACATATAGAAATTTTTTGATATTTGCAACCATAGTAAAACAAAGATTTATATTTTTGATATTTATTTTATATATTTAAATGCCAGTTAACAACGAAAAATCAACCAAAAAAATGAGTTCGCGTGTCACCTGTGACATGCGTGTCATAGGTTTGCCATCACTGTGCTAAGGATTTCAATATGGGATCCTAAGGTTCTGTCAATACCTTGGGTTCTTCAAAAGCAGACAGGCAAATTTGGTTAAACTTAGAAATATAGCTTTAGAAAAAATTACCAATTCCCACTTCCTCTCCCTACCAAGAGGAAGATAGACTGTTCCTGAAATGCCAGTAGCATTATGCTATCAAGAAAAAAGACCTTTTGATAATTGTGTGCTGATACAGTTTGGGAGCTATTCTGGAGTTTACTTCACATGTCTATGAAATGAAACGATTGTACTAAATAGTGTCTGAGGGCCAGTGCGATGTCCCATACACCTGTGAAAGCACTCATTCATACTCTGGGATACTTATAATGGTAAATGGAGGAAGGAGAAAAAGAAGCTACAGAGTGTTTTAAGTAAACACCTTTGCATTAAAAATTTCATTTAGTCACAACATATAACTAGGTGTGGATATTTATTTCTTTGTCATCAGAGGTGACATTTCTATTTCCATCAAAATTGTCTCCACTCTTAAAGGCATTCAAATATATAACTAGGTTACAGACTAGCTTTTTACACATGCTTTATTTTCTCAGGATCTCTCTCAGTGTCTCCTCTTTTTTTCTCTTAGTATCTGTCTTTCTGGTGCCGGGAGCCGGTCCATGCTTGCTGTTTCAAGGGACCTGGCATATATGGCATACTGTTCTTAATGTTTTGCTCACCTTCTTGGCACTATGTGTTTTAACCAAGGTCACCTCTCTGAGAAAGGTTGTTTCCCCAGGTAGGGATTTTCCCCTGAAGTTAGGGAGGGAATAAAACCCCTTAACTAAGTGCCAGGTGGGTAATTAATCACTTTAACTATGAACAATCATGCTTAAGCTACATAATCTTTACTCCCTGTAATGGAGATAAGAAACGCCCTAAACTTTGGAATAGAGATTCATAGGATTGGAATCAACTGGTATAAATACAGATGTAACAAGACAACAGAACCTAGACACAGAAGCTACACAGAACCTAGAGACAGAAGAACTTCGCTGGAGAGAACATGGCAAAAGATCCTGGACAGAAACTGGAGACAGAACCTAGAGACAGAACCTAGCGAGAGAACATGGCAAAAGATCCTGGACAGAAACTGGAGACAGAACCTAGAGACAGAACCTAGCGAGAGAACATGGCAAAAGATCCTGGACAGAAACTGGCCACAGAACCTAGAGACAGAACCTAGCGAGAGAATCTGGCTGAAGAACCTGGAGACAGAATCTGGCTACAGAACCTGGATAGAACATGGCAAGAGAACCTGACTAGAACCTAGACAGAACCTGGCTGAAGAACCCGGCTACAGAATCTGGCGACTGAACCTGGCTGGAGAACCTGGCTGGAGAACCTAGCAAGAGAACATGGACACAGAACCTGGCTGGAGATCCTAACCAGAACTTCACTGGAGATCCTGAACAGAACTTGGCTGGAGATCCTGGCTAGAGATCCTGGCTAGGCTGCTGATCAACTGAACGCTGTCTCCGTGTCATTCCTTCTTCGCCGACTCCGTCCACACCTTTGGGGACCCCTGGACCTGCTGGGGCTTGACCCCAGCACCTGGCGCCCGAACAGGGACCCTTAGGTAAGCCCCTCATTCCCCTAGGCAAGTGCCCCACACTCGGGATGGATCGGACTCCACCGTAGGAAGAGGGTGGATAGTCTTCGCCGACTCCGTCCACACCTTTGGGGACCCCTGGACCTGCTGGGGCTCGACCCCAGCAGGTCCAGGGGTCCCCAAAGGTGTGGACGGAGTCGGCGAAGAAGGAATGACACGGAGACAGCGTTCAGTTGATCAGCAGCCTAGCCAGGATCTCTAGCCAGGATCTCCAGCCAAGTTCTGTTCAGGATCTCCAGCAAAGTTCTGTTCAGGATCTCCAGCGAAGTTCTGGTTAGGATCTCCAGCCAGGTTCTGTGTCCATGTTCTCTTGCTAGGTTCTCCAGCCAGGTTCAGTCGCCAGATTCTGTAGCCGGGTTCTTCAGCCAGGTTCTGTCTAGGTTCTAGTCAGGTTCTCTTGCCATGTTCTATGCAGGTTCTGTAGCCAGATTCTGTCTCTAGGTTCTTCAGCCAGATTCTCTCGCTAGGTTCTGTCCCTAGGTTCTGTCTCCAGTTTCTGTCCAGGATCTTTTGCCATGTTCTCTCGCTAGGTTCTGTCTCTAGGTTCTGTCTCCAGATCCTGTCCAGGATCTTTTGCCATGTTCTCTCCAGCGAAGTTCTTCTGTCTCTAGGTTCTGTGTAGCTTCTGTGTCTAGGTTCTGTTGTCTTGTTATGTCTGTATTTATACCAGTTGATTCCAATCCTATGAATCTCTATTCCAAAGTTTAGGGCGTTTCTTATCTCCATTACAGGGAGTAAAGATTATGTAGCTTAAGCATGACTGTTCATAGTTAAAGTGATTAATTACCCGCCTGGCACTTAGTTAAGGGGTTTTATTCCCTCCCTAACTTCAGGGGAAAATCCCTACCTGGGGAAACAACCTTTCTCAGAGAGGTGACCTTGGTTAAAACACATAGTGCCAAGAAGGTGAGCAAAACATTAAGAACAGTATGCCATATATGCCAGGTCCCTTGAAACAGCAAGGATGGACCGGCTCCCGGCATTCTGGCACGTGCGTGGGCATACACACACATACACACAGACACAGGGTTTGTTTGTTTGTTTTAATTTAGAAAGTAGTCAAGTAGAGAAAAGGCAATATAGTCTAATGGAAAAAACAATGAACTAATAATGTTCAGTCCCAGGCTCATTGCCTAGACCGAGTTATTTGTTTTGTTCTTGCTTGGTGTTTCCCACTGCAAAGTGGGAGAACATAACCAATAAGTTTATCTCAGATGTCCTTGAATACTATATATGAAGGTCTATACCAGTATAAGTGTATATCAGTTTCAATGGGAGGCAGTTACTAGTCCAACACCTACTTTGGAACCCACTACATAATAATACAAAAAATTGAGAATGGATCACCCATTAAAAAGCATGAGTTCAATGCAATTGTCATGGAAATGAGCAACTGTCCACATTTTAAAAAGACTTGGTTTCAACTTGTACCTTTTGCTCTAATAGGAGTTATCTATGCAGAAGGTTTTGCTCTAATAGGAGTTATCTATGCAAAAGGTTAGTCCCTGTACCAGTTAAACTGGGTAGGATGGATTCTTGATGTAGATAAAATGGTACTAGTAGCAAAGAAAGGACTAAAGTTTTAAGTGCTTAGAACTTTGGTCTCAGAGGTCACTTAGTCCAATTTTCTGTCCTGAGTCTCTACTCCCTCTGTCAAGGAAGCTTTGCTGGACTCTTTCAGCCTCTGCTTGATGGGAAACGCCCACCACCTTGGGGCAGCTCTTTGGAATTTTGGACAGTTTTGACAAATCATGTTAAAAAATGTCCTGTGTCTTTGTAACTTTCATCCATTAGTTTTAGTCCTGTCCCATGGATACACAGAATAAGCCTGTTTGAAGATTGAAGTCAAGCTTCTTTTAATACTGTCTTTTCTCAAAGAAATGACCTTAGATTCTACAACTGTTCCCCTTGAGGCAAAGTTTCATATTCCCTATTGTTTTGGTTATTCTCTTTTTTCTAGATGCTGGTAGATCCCTCTTAAAGTGTGCTGCCAGCCCGGATGGTGTGGCCCAGTGATTCTGTGGGGCATGCAGGAGGCAGCCAATCAATGATTCTCTCTCATAATTGATGTTTCTATCTCTCTCTCTCCTTTCATCTCTGAAATCAATTATATATTGTTTAAAAAGCATGCTGTTGGGAAATGCCCCCTGAGCATTTTGTGAAGATCTGACCAGCATGATCACTTCCATCATTCTCAACACTATTCCTCTTCTTGTGGCCTAAGCAGGCATAAGCATTTTGGACAGCATCAAATCCTTTCTCTTTAGTGATTGCCTTGGCACAAGCAGCACACTGCCACTCTGCCAGAGTGAGAGCAAAAGATGCAGTCGAGTCTGGCCGCATCTAGGCACCTTTACAGAGAATAGGCTGGGGACCTGGACAGGGGAGAGAACAAAGACAGATGTGGAACTATAGAGTGGCTTGTTTGGGATGGTTGGGAAGGGAAGATTTAGAACTGAGAGATAGTAAAGTTAATTTGGAGCCAAAAATATATATTTTAATGAGGAGGTCGGAAAAGTAATCAGATCCTATCTTGGATCCTATTCAATGGCAGCTGCTACATGCATAAAGCAAGGAAGACTTCAAAGAAATAAAAGTTGTTAGGAAAAATCCAGATGTCGTTGCTTTGTATGTTGCCATAGTATGCTGGCCAGTCTCCAAGATGGCCCCTAATGGTTCTTACCTCCTTATCTCCTTATTCATACTCTTCAGGCTCACTTAAGTAACCAATAGGATATTGTGGAAATGATAGTTGTTACTTCTGATTAGGTCATGAAAGATGTGGCTGCTGCCTTTCTCTCTTGGATCACTTGCTCTGGAGGATGTCAGCCACCATGTCATGAAGACATTCAAGCCCTATAGAAAGATCTTCATGGTAAGAAACTTGGGCTTCTTGCCAACAGCCAGCAACTGAGTAGCCTTGTGAGTGAGCCATGTTGGAAGAGTCTCCCTTAATCCCAGTCACACCTTCAGATGACTGCAGCCCTTATAGATATCTTGACTACAATCTTTTGAGACCCCAAACCAGAACTATCCAGCTAAGATCCTCCTCAATCCCTGACCTAGAGAAATGGTGAGGTGATGTTTTTTGCTGTTTAGATTACTAAGCTACTAAGTTGTAAGTCACTAAAGTTTGAGGAATTTGTTATGCAGCTATAGATAGCTAACACAGATAGGATAGAAAGGAGGGATGAAAAGTAAAGGCTGCTCATACTAGGCTTGGACTTGTCCTGGCCCCTAAAGGTGGAACAAGGACTAGCTTCATTTCTACTTCAGGACACTGCTGACAGCCACATAGGGCTAGAGGATGACAAGCCGGCCCTCTTGTCTCCTCTGCCTCCTAGGGGAGGACTAGGATGACATTGAGAACTCACACAAATTTTGTTTTCGGCTTTCCCGTGGCTCCTGGGAAAAGCTGCATTGTCCTGCGAGTAGGCTGTGGGTCCTTGAGAGCATGGCTCCGATCTTACTTGTTTCTATCCCCATTGCCCAGCAAGTGAACATTTATGAACAATGAATGATATTAAGGGAGAGAGCAAAATACCTTCCTCCTTCTGAGTTCTGGAGAGTCCATTCTTGGAGAGGAATCACAGTTCCTCAAGGCAGTTTCAATAATAATAGCATGCCTGGCATCAGACATTTTCACTATTAAAAAAACAACAACACCCTGTTTCACTATTTTAAAAAGCCCCTCTATTTAAGCTCATTGCTTTTAAGAGCTTCCTTTCACATGTCCATTCATTTCTTCTATGAAATGTTGCTTTCACTGTTGCTCAAACTCCCAAGGTGCTTGATCTAGGGGAGCAAAGAGATCTGCAGAGAGACCAACAGACCGCTGCCGAAGTTGCCCAAAACTCACACTGGAAAGAGCCCTGGAATGGAATTAGGAGGCCCGGTTCTGGACTGCTGCCACCGATTCACGTAGATGTCCTTGGACAAGTTTGCTCCCTCTCTCTAGACCTCAGCTCCTTTACCTTAAACTGAGAAAGGGGGTCCAGTGGGGTCCTCCCAAGTCTGGGTTCCAAGGTGCGATCGGAAAGCGAAAGCAGCGGTCAGCAAGCCTCTGAGTAGCTGTTACGGTTACAGTACAAGGTCCCCCGGACTTCCCTTTCTGTCCCAAGGCTATGGCCTCGGGGAAAGGCTGTCAAGTTCACCGACTGGGAAGAGTCTTCCGGGTTTGAAAGCTCGGTCTCCGTGTTTCCAGTTTGGTTACCAACCCTGGGTGACCTTGGGCAAATTCTTCTCTCTGGACCTCGGAGCCGGGACCTCCCTGTTATCCCGAAGAGGCTCGAAGACCTGGGAAGCGACCTGGAGAGCTTTCCGCGAGATTTTTTTTCTACCAACTGGGTAGCTCAGCCCCTGCGCGGGGTCCAGTCCCGCCAGCCGTCCGCTCCGAGGTGCAGTCGAAACTTCAACCAGCGCGGCTTCCGAGGCGGTGGCTACAGGTGAGTTCTTAAAGGGGCCGCTGGCGCCTGGGTCACACCTGAGACCGAAGACTGGGCGGGGGATGCCGGCCGGGGGGAATGAATGAATGAATGAATGAATGAATGAATGAATGAATGAGCAAAAGAAGGAACGGGCTTTCCCTTCCCACGCTTAAATGCATTCCTGCTTGGAATCAATCACGGAGATTTTAAAATCCACTAGTAAAACCCTAAAACTCTTATCAAAGTAACCCATCTCCCCAGTTTACGTGCCCTTCTTTAATTCACCCCCCGACCGCCCGCCCGCAAAACTTTTACTGAGGGGCAAAGAGTAACTTTAAAAAAATAAATCCACACAAAGTGGAAGCAGTGCAGAGACGGTACCCCGGCCGCAGCACCTCCGTTCTCCCCCTTCCCAGGCTCCGCCTTCCCCGCCCCCTGACGTGGCTGGTGCCGGCGACTCCTCCGCCGGGTCGCTGTTCGCGGTCGGAGATCCGCCCCGGGGGCGACAGGCGCTGTCTCCCGACGTGGAGTTGGGAACAGCACGTGCTTAGTGAGGTTAAACCTTAAAGCGTGTCCCGGACTGTGTCTCGGCCCCGGTGTTGGTGAAGCCGCATCTGTCTGCAGACACCCCGACCCTTTCGAGCCTGGGGTGCATCCCGCTCCAAACCGCGGGCCACCCCAGTGGGCGCGGGCGGGGGAACGGCGAGCCTTCCCGGGGCACCCGGGCCACCTGTAGAGTCTGTGTGTCCACGCCTTTGTCCTCGGAGCCCTTCGCTGGCCGCCCCTGTGCGCGAGCGGGGCCACTCGAGACGCCGCGGGGGCCGCCGCCCCCTCCCCAGCGCCCGCCCGGCCCTCCTCCCCCTTCCCACCCAAAGGTAGCGCGGAGAGCTCGGGGCGCCGCGCGAGCCGCCTCCTCACTTCCCATTGGCTGCGAGCGCCGGGAAGGCGGTCACGTGGGGGCGCGGCCAGCCAGCTTCGGGGCCGCCATCTTGGCGGAAAGTTTGGGGGGAGAGAGGTTGGGGGCGCGGAAAGAGGCGAGGTTCCGGGGGTGGGACGGCTAGGAGGGGCGAGGGCGAGCGGGCGAGCGGGCCCCGGCGAGCGAGGAGGCGGCGGCCGGGGACGAGGACGAGGCCGCGGGGGTGCGGCCGCCGACGGGAGCTCCTCCCCCGTTCTCGCACCCCCCTCAGCTGAGCTCCTCCGGCCCCGGGCGGGGCGGGGGGACGTGGAGCGGGGCAGGGCGGGGGAGCCGCCCCGAGTGGGTCCGGGGCGCACCCCAGCGCCGAGCGCACGCCGCTCGCGGGAAGTTTGTGGCGGCGCCGCAGGTGTGGGGGCCCGCGGAGGTGTGCATGTGGGGCGCGAGGGCGTCGCGGAGAGCGGCCGCTGCCCTGCCCGGCCCCCGCTGGAGTCGCCCGGAGGAAGCGAGCCCGGCCGGAGACAGGCAAGCGAGGGGAGGGGGCCCGGGCGCGGCGTGGCGCTCCGCCCGCCGGTGCCGTCCTCGGAGCGATTTACCGCCGCCGCCGGCTTCGGGGCTGAGGGTCGGAGCGCCCGGTCCCCATCCCCGTCGCCGGCGGGGCGTCTGCGCGCCGGTCCCGGGGGAGGGGTGGCCTCCCGTCTAGGCTTTCGGTGCGGGTCGGAGAGGGGGCAGCTTTCGAGGAGGATTGGGGGGCCGACGTGAGTCCGCGCTCCGTGGGCAGAGGGGTCGCCCCCCAAGTGAAACCTCGCCGGTCTGCCTGGCACCGCTGAGGTTCCAGGCGCTGCCTTTCACTAGGGAAAACTTTGCCCAGGTGGGTTGGGCAGGTGGGGCCCGGAGTTTTTCCGATGTGAAATGTAGGGGGGGTTGGGGGGGGCGGAGTGCCAGGTTCACCACGATTCTCTTCTCTTCTTTAGTTCTGTTTCTTTTCCGATTTCTGTTTTAAAGGTGTGTGCCTCTTCCTGATTCTGGGGGAAAATGCCGGTCCGGAAGCAAGGTGAGGATTGGTTATGGCACTGTTCCCGTGGACGGCACTCGCTTTTCTGTATGTGTGTTTTCTAATTGCTGTGTTTTATTAGTGTTTAACTCTTAACGAGACAGCACAGTCCTATCCTCCCTGCTTAGGGGATCCAAGCCTCACATCATTCAGAAGATGGACACAGCCATATGTGTGTCAAACTTTCTTGATCTCTCTCTAGAAACTAGAGGGGCAATGGATATTTTACCTCGGAACGTCGTCTTAAAAACTCTGAATTGGTGTTTTCATGTTTCGCAATATTATTCTTACTAAACACTATTTTGAGCAGCGTGGGATACTGGCAAAAAACTATTATTTTGAAACAGTTAATATTTGGGTTATAAGGACAAATTATAGATTATCTGCTTTTGCATATCAGATCAGCTGCAACTGTTACCAATACTTTGATTAAAATGATCTTTTATTGTGGTAGACTACCAGTACACATTTATTAAAACCACGTACCTTCCTCCTTTCTCTACTGTGACATATATTTAAATTTTTTTGAATCATTCTAAGGAATAGAGGTGTGCATGAACGTGGTAGCATCAGTTGACCAGGAGGATTTGGGAACTGCGTAGATGCCTTGCAGAATCATTTGCTGCACAGCTACTGTGTAATACTTTCTTGTAAAATAATTTTAATCAGACTCTTTTTTCCCTCAGATACCCAGAGAGCATTGCAACTTCTGGAAGAATATCGTTCGAAACTAAGCCAAACTGAAGACAGACAGCTCAGAAGTTCCATAGAACGGGTTATTAACATATTTCAGAGCAACCTCTTTCAGGCTTTAATAGGTGGGAGTTAAAACTTTATTTGTGACCATTATGTGTCAGCTAGGCTTAATGTTCCTTTGATTTAACTTACTTTAAACTTAAGAGCGTGATGTAGTTGGTTCTCTTTGAGGCATTCAGTAACTTGAACATCCAGTGAGTTATATATTTCGATAGGCCAATATTCTTTCCAAAGATATCTAAGACAGCCTTTCACTATGATTATTTTAGTAGTCTTCGAAAACAGTGTTTCCTGTCCTAGTATTAACTATTAAAAGAGGGTGTAGTTACAGAAATGTTTCAGCACCCTAAAGGTAACGACTGAGTAACTGTTAGCTTTCCGTATTTGACTTGTATTTCTCTGGAGTCCTTGAAAATGTTTGAAGAGTAACAGAACATTCATTTACCTTAACACAGACCTCTGTTTAAACTTGGCATTCAGAATTTTAGATCTGAAAATGGCCTTAGAGATAATCTTGTCCAATCTTATTTCACAGGCAAGAACAGAGTTCTGTATTCTTAATTGTTACTTAAATTTGAAGTGATGCATTGTTTTAAATGAGAACTGAACAAATAAGAGTCCTGCATTCTATTCCTGACACTGCCATTAATTGAATGATAGTACATAAATTATATAACCTTTTCTAGATACTATATCACCTAGAATGTGGATGCAGTAGAATAGTGGTTTTAAGACTTTTTAAAAAAATAGCTAGGTCCTTTTTAAAACAAAATCTTATATTTTGTAAGCAATCACCAGTAAATAAAACAAGGTGATTGGTCTCTGGCCCTCTCCTCCAGTTACCTTGAAAAGTGTGCAAACCACTGAACTAAAAATTTGTCTCTTCCAATTCTAAGAATAAAATTTTATTTTTTTATTAGTCACTGACTATATAACATATTAAAATAAGACCTGTACTTCATTGCATTATAGTTATTTCCTCAGTAACTTCCAAGTAGATACGGCTTTACATCTCATCTATCTGTTGATAGATAAACTTTTGATGTGATTTGAGGTCCACCTTCAAGTTAGTGTACTCAGAAATAACTTGCTGGTAAATTGATATTTTCTACTAAATTTGTTTTAGAATTAAAGAAGATTTTAAAAACACTCAATACACCTGAATAAGTTTTTAAAATTTAACATTATTGTAAACATTAAAAAATATACAAGACTAGAGAGAACAGTATAATGAACTGCTATATATCTGACACCTTAAAAATTAATCAACATTTTGCTTTTTTTTTTTTACCTTTAAACTGATGAATATATTTTATATTTGAATTTCTAAACTGATGTTTAAGGTCCAAATGGATGATCAAATTGGATTCTTCTGTAAAAACAGCAAAAAAAACGAAAGGAAAAATAATTTTTTGTTATTTGGTTTTCTAAACCAACATTAAACCTAGGAATGTTTTGTTTTGTGGGGTAACTGTTTAAAAAAGTAGTATGAGTATTAAGTCCTCTTTTACATATAGTTGTAGACAGAGAGAGACAGATGCAGTCTTCCTCTGTGTGAAGTTTGCAACTTAAGAAAATTAGTTGCTTAGTGAAGTAACCAAACAGTCTATGCTTAGATTTCTCTGTAGATTGGAGGTAAATTTCTGTTTGGAGAAAATTTTTTTTTACATATTCTGCCTTGCCTATTTTGAATGTTTTTACCTATTCTTATTCACAATTGAATTCTGACAGAATTAGTTTCCTAATTATTAAGGTTATATTTGTGAATCTTTGTCCTGCATAATTTCATTGGTTGTGAATTTACTTTGATATTTAGATTTAATTATATTTTAATTTGGGGGGGGATATGGTATCAGATTTTGGTTTAAGGAAAGTAATAGATTTTAGGAATTTTGAAACAGGTAGATTTAGTAGAGGTTTTTGTGTGTTTACATTCTGTAATTGAATTGTTGACAAATATATGCATTCTTTTCTATTTGTTGAATTTAGATTAATTTATTAGCCTTTATTTTTTCAGTGTTTGAAAATATTTAGGTCAATACGATTTTCTTTTTCTTCTGCACCTACACCATTGTTTTTGAAATAGTGTGATAATGTACTTTACACCTGTAAATCAACATTGCAGGATCATATGGTAGTTATATTTTTTAATTTTTAAGGAACTATCATACTGTTTCCCATAGAAGCCATCTTAATGGCTATCAGAATATGACACTTTTAAGTGTGTGTAAACAGAAATAATGGCTAACATTGAGCACTTTTTATGTGCTAATACAGCATCTGTTTAGTTATCATAATCCTATGAGGTGTATATTTATCTATGAGATGATTATACCATTTTATAGATTAGAAAACTGAGGCACTGAGAAATGACATCTTTTGCCCAAGGATGCTAAATTGTGGAGCTAGAAATTGAACTCAGCTAATCTGAATCCAGAGCCTCTCCTCACTGTCAACTACTAGGCTATTCCATAAGTTGAATTTTTTTTTTATAAATGTGTATTTTTCCCACTTGCCTGGGACTCTTTTTTAAAAAAATATATATTTTATTGAATTTTTTACAGAGGAATGGAGAGGGATAGAGAGTTAGAAACATCGATGAGAGAGATTCTCTCATCAGCTGCCCCCTACACACTACCTATTGGGGATGTGCCCGCAACCAAGGTACATGCCCTTGAACAGAATCAAACCTGGGACCCTTCAGTCTGTAGGCTGACGCTCTATCCACTGAGCCAAACCGGTTAGGGCTGAATATTTTAATGTGATAAAGACCACTAACAACAATAATATTTAACATAGATACTGATCTGTAGGTTCTGTTGTGTTGTTTTTTTTAAGTTTTTACTTTGAAGGTGAATGTTCATGATGATGGAATTTATGTATTTTGAAAAGTGTATTTAACTTAGTAATCAAAGGGCGAACTTAAAGGTATAATGGTAAATGTCAGAATTTCTTAGATTTTTTGACTTTTTTATTGGTTCCAGTAATGTTATATTTTAGTCTGTTGCTGTGTGTGTGTGTAACTTTGCAGGTTAGGTTTGAGAAAGGAAAACATTTATGGATGTGGACCAAATATTAGCTAAAATTTTATGGAATTGGAGGAAAATTTTATAAAATTTTTAGTTGGTGATTTTGATTGAATTAGATTATTTGTTAATAGTTTCATTTACTACTGCTCTGAAGCAGTGCTTTGATTATGTTGAATCTGGTTGAATTCTCTTTAGAACCTTTTTATCACATCTGTAAAGCATCTATTAATATTTTTTGTAGTTTAAGCTATTTCATCTATATAGGGTCAAATTTCTCTGCTGAATTTTTCCTTTCCTAATTATTTTTTTCAGTACTCTATCCAGTCTAGGACCAGGTATTGCATTTAGTTGTCATGTCTTTTTAGTGTCCTTTAATCTGGGTACATTTCCATAGTCTTCCTTTATCTTTTATGACATTGACATTTTTGAAGAACACAATTTTCCATTCCTCTTATTTTTTTATGTATTGTTTCTCATTTTGGATTTTTCTTATGCTTGCTCCTAATTAGATTTAGATTATGTATTCCATAGGGTTCTGCACATCCAGAGGTACACATCTTTTGCCCTTCATTGATGTTACTTTTGATCACCCAATTAAGGTGTTATCTCATGTTATCTCATTACTCTACAGCAGTGGTTCTCAACCTTCCTGATGCCGCGACCCTTTAATACAGTTCCTCATGTTGTGGTGACCCCCCAATTTCATTGTTACAAATTGAACATAATTAAAGCATAGTGATTAATCACAAAAACAATATGTAATTATATATGTGTTTTCCGATGGTCTTAGGCGACCCCTGTGAAAGGGTCATTTGACCCCCAAAGGGGTCGCGACCCACAGGTTGAGAACCGC
Organism: Myotis nattereri; assembly: GCF_964212035.1. Taxonomy (NCBI): domain Eukaryota; kingdom Metazoa; phylum Chordata; class Mammalia; order Chiroptera; family Vespertilionidae; genus Myotis; species Myotis nattereri. The sequence continues at coordinate 53,040,875 of NC_138077.1, forward strand.
TGCTCTACAGTTACTGTTTTTTTCCCTTGCATCTTATAAGCAATCTACAGGCCCAGTGCACAGATTCATCCACAGGTGGGGTCCCTCGGCCTGGCCTGCAGGGATCAGTGGACCTCTGTGCTCCCGCAGCCCGGCTTTACCCGCCAGCTTGTCAGGCTCCAGCCCGCTGTCCACGTTGATCCCACACAGCACAAAGTAGTGCGTGAAGCAGCAGGCGGCTGGGGAGGAGCCTGAGCCCGGGCTGGGCACCTCGCTACTCCCGGCTCTGCTGTGCCTGCAGGGGAGTGTCTGCAGGAGAGGCTAGCGCTGCTGCAGCTGCACTCGCCAGCAGTCAGCAGCCCGTCAGCTGAGCGGCGCTCCCGTGCTCCCACTGTGGGAGCGCACTGACCCCCAGGGGGCAGCTCCTGCATTGAGTGTCTGCCCCCTGATGGACAGTCCGCATCATAGCTACTGGCCGGTTGTCTGGTCATCTGGTCTCTTAGGCTTTTATATATATAGACTAGAGGCCCGGTGTATGAAAATTCATGCACTGGCTGGGGGGTGGGTGTCCTCAGCCTGGCCTGCCCCCTCTCACAGTCCGGGAGCCCTCAGGTGATGTCCTACTGACGGCTTAGGCCTAAGTCATAATCTGGCCTCCCTCTGCAGGAGACAACCAGGCTGATCAGGGGAAGGTGCTACCCCCATCACCCTGCCGCCGCTGCTGCCTCTGTCCTCCCTCTGCGGGAGGTGACCACGCCGATCAGGGAAAGGTGCCGCCCCCATCACCCCACTGCTGCTGCCACTGCCGGCCCTCCTCGGCCCTCACAGTCACTGCAGCTTTGTTCAGAAGGATGTCCAAAAGACATCTGGTCTAATTAGCATATTACCCTTTTATTAGTATAGATTGCTTTTCAGCAAAATTGTCACCTACAATTTAGCATTCATTGATGATGCTTGCCTGAACCAGTTTTTACTATGTTCAGAATAACAGTTTTATAAAAGTAGCACTCCTCCGCATTTTCCAATTAACACTTGGCATCTTACTGTAATTAAGAGCCCTTCTCCCCCATCTATTTCTCTGTCCATCTGTTGATGTATCTATCTATTTTCTTTCAATAGTTGATAATTTATTACTATCCTTAATATTTTTGGTGCTCAGATTGTCTCAGATTTATCTAGTGGGAGCCCTCACAAACTTGTTCTTTTGTCCTTATGACATACCCTATCATTTTTTAAAGCATTTTCTTACTTTTGGCATAACATGATATTCTAGGTTCATTTGTACATATCCAGCCCCAGCCTTGGAATCAACCATTTCTGAGAAGCTCTAGTTCCTTTTGATACACCCCTTGTTTTAAAGAATATGTATGTTAATACCCTATGGCTGTTAGTCAAATAGTATTTAAAGTAAAGTAATTTATTGTTGGATACTGGCTTGACATTTTTCCTGTTTCTAGTGTGTGAAGCACAAATTGTAATACAGTTAAGTTTTATATGATATTCTTTGGTGATCAAAAAGGCTATTTAAATGTACATTGGCTTAGAAGAAAACAGTGAATCTGTGCTTGAGTAGATTTGACAGTTGTCTCTTAGTTAATAAAAACATTGTACTTTTAGTCAATTAACTGATACAAGTTTTTCTCTCTAAATGGCAGGGTTATGTTTCAATGTTCATTCAGCCTTCTCTCCTCTTTGTTCCATAGGGTGAATATCCTTTTAGAATGTTTTTCTTTGTGTATACATATGCACTTTCATTTTGCAAACTCCCTGCACAAATAGAATTGTTTCTTTCATGGGAATTGATACTTAAAATCAGTGTGTAAAGTGAAAAATCCCATCAGATTAAAATTATCCTTGAAAATTTTTCCGGAATTCAACACTGTCTGTCATTAACTACAGTACAATTGTTTTTTCCTCTAGTGGAAAGAAATAATTTTTTCTTCAGTTGAGCAATAGATGAAATAGTTGGCTTGTGATTAAGTAACCTGTTATACTAAAAGCTCATAATTCTAGAATCACACTCAGCACAGTAAGATACAGAGAGGTGCTCACATTATGAGAAATGCATGAAAATGGACACTATATGAGGGAACAATCTTCATCCTTCTAATTTTTTATTTGTGACATTCACTTACTGGGGGTGTCTGATAGGTAGAACGTTATCTTTTTTTGGTAGAAGGAGGTGCTGTAGGTGAATTTGCCCAAGTGCATATAGTGTGACTTTTCTGTATTACCCATATTAACTATTTTTATACTACAAAATTTATTATTTGATATCTTTCCATTTTAGTTGATTTGTGCAATTTTAAATGACTGTTTACATTGTATAGATTTACTGTAGTTTTATTAATGATGTCCTAGGAATATTTAGGCATATAATTTTTTGGCATTATAGACAATATTGCGTTTGTATATGCCTCTTTTTTCTGCATCCTTTATTATATCCTTGGGATGTTTTTCTAGAAATGAATTGCTAGATAGAAGGGGATATGGATTTTAAAAGGCATTTGATGTAATTCATTAAATTACCCTTAGAAATATTTTATAGATTCAAATTTTTAGGCAGTATGTAGAAGAATGACTAATTCACTATACCTTAAACAAGATGGAGTATTATTAATCTTTTTAATATTTTTATTCTGATATGTAAAATACATATTTAGTCATTTTGATGTTTTATTGTGTATTTCTCTGATTAAAGAAATGACCAATGATGTCAGGATTTTCCTACATTGTTTCTTTTAATTTATTTTGTGAATTGTTTGTTCATATCATTTGCCCCTCCCATCACCTTTTCCCCCCTTTTTTTCTTAGAGGTATAAAATCTGTTAGAGATATTAACTCTATATGCCGTGTAAGTTGCAGCTAGCTTCCCTTGTTGTCATTTGTTTTTAAACTTTTATTTAAAAAACACATAGGTATGTTTATATATGGTTAGATTTACCAATTGTGTGTGTGTGTGCGCGCATGCTTATTTCTTGTTTTTTTTTTTTAATATATTTTATTGATTTTTTACAGAGAGGAAGGGAGAGAGATAGAGAGTTAGAAACATCGATGAGAGAGAAACATCGATCAGCTGCCTCCTGCACATCTCCCACTGGGGATATGCCCACAACCCAGGTACATGCCCTTGACCGGAATCGAACCTGGGACCTTTCAGTCCGCAGGCCGACGCTCTATCCACTGAGCCAAACCGGTTTCGGCCTCATTTCTTGTTTTTAGTACCATGATTAGAAAGGCTTTCCTATCCCCAAGATGATTATTATATTTAAATTCTTTCATGGCTTCTATTTTTAACATTTAAATCTTTAATAGATTAGAAATTATTATTTCTTTAATCCTCACTTGAGTGTGTGTGTGTGTGTCTGTGTAAATTGATTTGAGAGTGAGAGAGAGAAAAAAGAAACAAACCATCGTTCGGTTGCCTTCTGTACATATGCCCCGACTGGGATCAAATCCATAACCTAGGGATGTCAGGGCACTTTGGGAATTGAACCCGCAACCAACCAACTGAGCCACACTGGCCAGGGCTAGATTGGAAATTATTTTGAAATCAAGTATGAGATTGCTTTTTAAAACAGAATTTGTTACTTATTATGCTCCCTTGTACGTTTTCTTAAATTATTAGACTTTAATTTTTTTCAGCAGTTTTAGGTTTACAGAAAATTTGATTGGAAAATACAGAGTTCCCATATCATCATCACCCCCCACCCCATTCACCTATTATTAACGTCTTGCACTAGTGTGGTATATTTGTTAACAGTTGATAAGCCATTATTGATATATTGTTATTGACTAAAGTTCATCATTTACATTGGGGTTCACTTTTTGTGTTATACATTGATAAAATTGACATTCACATTTGTTGCTTTAGCACATGTATCCACCATTTTAGTATCATACAAAGTAGTTTTACTGCCCTAAAAATCTCTTGTGCTCCACCTGTTCATTTTTTCCTCCCTCCCCCAGAACCCATGGCAACCAATGATCTTTTTATTATCTCCATAGTTTTGCCTTTCAGATTGGCTTCTTTCACTTAGCAACATGTATTTAAGGTTTCTCTGTCTTTTCATGGCTTGGTAGCTCATATATATATATTTTTAAAGACTTTATTTTTAAGAACCGTTTTGGGTTCATAGCAAAATTGAGAGAAAGGTACAGAGATTCCCCACATACTCCCTGCTTCAACATATAACATAGCCTTCCCCATTATCAACATCCCCCACCTGAATGGTACATTTGTGACAGTTGATGAACCTACATGGGCACATCATTATTACCCAGAGTCCATAGTTTACCTTAGTGTTCACTCTGTTGTACATTTTATAGGTTTGGACAAATGTATAATGACATGTATCCACCATTATAGTATACAGAGTAGTTTCACTGCCCTAAAAATCCTCTGTACTCTGCCTCTTCATCACTTTCTTACCTCTAACCCCTGATAATCACTGATCTTTTTTTGTTATCTCCATAGTTCCGCCTTCTTCAGGGATGGCATATAGTTGGAATCACACAGCATGTAGATTTTTCAGATTGGCTTCTTTTATTTAGTAATATACATTTAAAGTTCTTCCACATCCTTTTATGGCTCATCGATAGCTCTTTTTTTTTTTTTTAAATACTGAATAATATTGATTGTCTGGATGTACCAGTTTATCTTTTCACCTATTGAAGTATATCTAGGTTGCTTCCAAGTTTTGGAAGTTATGGATAAAGCTGCTACAAACACATGTGTATAGATTTTTGTGTGGACATTTAAGTTTTCAACTTATTTGGGTAAATACCCAGGAGTGCAATTGCTGCATTGTACCATAAGAGTATGCTTAGCTTTGTAACAAACTACCTAACTGTCTTCCAAAGTGGGTGGCAATGAATTAGAGTTCCTGTTGCTCCATATCCTTGCCAGCATTTGGTGGTATCAGTGTTCTGTATTTTGGTCATGCTAATAGATGTAGAGTTGTATCTCATTGTTTTAACGTGCATTTCCCTGATGACATGTGCAGCACTTTTTCATGTGCTTGTCTATGTGTAATGTAAACATAACTTTATATGCACTGGGAAACAGAAATATTTGTGTGAAGTGTTTCATTGCAATATTCACTGTCTTAGGATAATCGCTTTTGTGTGGTGGTTGGGAACCAAACTTGCAATATTTCTGAAGTAGGACTGTATTTGTTTTGTGTCACTACTTTCAGTTCTTTTGGTTATATACTTGGAAGTTGAATTCTCTGTGTAATGTTTTGAAAGACCACTATACTGTTTTTTTCTACAGTAGCTGCATAATTTTATATTCTTGTTAACAATGCACAAGGGTTTAATTTCTCTACATCCTCATCAAGGCTCTTTATTTTTCTGTTTTGTTGATGAAGTACCACTATCCTAGTGGGTGTTTTACTCAGCTTATTTTGTCTTAAGCCTGATATTGTTTAAATAATATGAATATTTGGTTGTCTAGTCCAGCGGTCGCCAACCTTTTGGAACTCACAGACCACCAGTGGTCCAGACCACCAGTGGGCTATTGCTGCTCCAAAGGTTTTCTTAAACCAGCAGTTGCCAATCTTTCAGACCTCACAGACCACCAGTGGTCCGCGGACCACCAGTTGGCAACTGCTGCTCTAGTCCATGGGAGCTCAGATATAGCAAACTAGAAAGGCCTGTTTGATAGATGAATATATGACCTAGATTTAAGGCATTTCAATTGCTAGTAGCTAGATGCAAACGAACTTTTGAAAAACTTATGTAGGGAACACTTTGTTCCTTAACCATACCAGATAGTAAAATGTTACTCTGAGTTGTATTAGTCTAGATCTCAGTTGTCCTATATGGTAACCATTAGCCAAATATAACTATTTAAATTAATTAAACCTAGATGAAATGATAAATTCAGTTCCTCAGTCACACTAGTCACATTTTAAGTGTCCAATAGTCATATGTAGGTAGTGGCTACCATATTTAGAGAGAGTGGAAGGAAGGGGGAGAGACAGAGAGAGAAATATCAGTGTGAGAGAAACACATCAATTGGTTGCCTCCCGCAACAGCCCGGACTAGGGATGGAGATAGAGCCTACAACCTAGGTACTAGTATGTGTCCCTGACCAGAATCAAACTGGCTGCTCTAACCTATGAGCAAAACCTAGCACAACTAGGGCAACTATAGAGCATTTTTATCATTGCAGAAAGTTCTTCTGGACAGCATTGGTCCAGATTTTCATTAGAGATGTTATTGAAGAGTGAATACAGCGGTGTTTGTTAGTTAATCCTATATAATAAAAGCCTAATATGCTAAGTATCTGGTTGTCCGGTCGGCCATTCAACTAATCAAAGCGTAATATGCTATTGATATGCTAAGTCCGCTCAGTCGCTTGGTATGATGTGCACTGACCAGATGCTCCGACTGGTAGGTTAGCTTGCTGCTGGGGTCCGGCTGATCGGGACTGAGTGAGACGGGCTAGACACACCCTGGAGCCCTCCCGCGGTCCCTTCCTGGCTGACCAACCTCCTGCATCCCTCCCTGGCCCCGATTGTGCATCTTTAGGGTCCCTCAGCTTGACTTGTGCCCTCTCCCAATCCGGGACTCCCTCGGGGGATGTCTAAGAGCTGTTTTCGGCCCAACGGCGGAACGACCAGTCGCTATGATGCACACTGACCACCATGGGGCAGATGCTCAATGCAGGAGCTTACTCCTGGTGGTCGTTGCGCTCCCACAGGAGGGGCATTGCTCAGCCAGAAGCCGGGCTCACAGCTGGTGAGCGCAGTGGTGGTGGCAGGAGCCTCTCCTGCCTCCATGGCAGTTGGACACCCCCCGAGGGCTCCTGGACTGTGAGAGGGCACAGGCTGGCCTGAGGGACCCCTGAGTGCACGAATTTCATGCACCAGGCCTCTAGTTATAGAATAAAAGGTCACATAGAAATTTAAGATTTGAAATTTGATTTACATTAATAATTTTATGTAGTGATGTGGGCTACTTAAGATTGGTAACTAACCAATTAATACTCATTTAGTGCTCTTGAGGCAAATACTGTACTAGGAGTTCTGAATTTTCTTCGTGTTGTTATTGTTATTTTTGTTTTTTTAGTAGGAAATACCTGTGTCTGTCTATCTCTCTCTCTCCCGTCTCTCTTGATAGTTATAAATATACTAAAGGTCCGGTGCACGGGTGGGGTCCCTCAGCCTGGCCGGCGATCAGGTCCGATTGGGGCCTGTGGGGGCCGGCCGGCTGGGGAGGGACTGTGGGAGGTCTCCAGGGCATGTCTGGTCCTCTTGCCCAGTCCCAATTGGTTGGACCCCAGCAGCAAGCTAACTTACCTGTTGGAGCACCTGCCCCCTGGTGGTCAGTGCTCATTATAGCAACTGCTCGAGTGGTCGACCATTAGGTCGGACACAGCATATTAGGCTTTTATTATTCTACTAGAGATTAATTTATTATACTACGAAGAGATTCGTGCAATAGGCCTTCCCTTCTCCTGGCTGCGGGCACCAGTTTTCCTCTGGCACCCGGGACCCAGGCCTTCGCTCTGGCCGGAGCCGCCTTCCGTCCTCCGTCTTCACAGCCCCAGCTGGAGCCACCTTCTATCTTCCGTCTTCGCTGCTCCAGCTCGCCTTCAGTCTTTGCTCTGCCGCCTGGAGCCTACGTATGCAAATTAACCGCCATCTTTGTTGGCGGTTAATTTGCATATCATGCTGATTAGCCAATGGGAAGCGTAGTGAAGGTACAGTCAGTTACCCTGTTTGTCTATTATTAGGATAATAAAAGCCTAATATACTAAGTTTCTGGTCAGCCATTCAACCAATCAAAGAGCAATGTGCTAATGATATGCTAAGGTCACGCAACTGCTCGCTGTGACATGCCCTGACCAGCATGGGGTAGACGCTCCAACCAGTAGGTTAGCTTGCTGCTGGGGTCAGCCGATCGGGACTGAACAAGATGGGCTGGACACACCCTGGAGCCCTCCCATGGTCCCTCCCCAGCTGGCCAACCTCCCGTGTCCCTCCCTGACCCTGATCATGCACCGGTGGGGTCCCCTTGGCCTGGCTTGTGCCTTCTTGCAATCTGGGACCCCTTGGGGGATATCAGAGAGCTGGTTTTGGCCCGATCCCACAGGCCAGGCCAAGGGACCCACTGGTGCACAAATTCATGCACCGGGCCTCTAGTATAGGATATTTCCTACATATAAAAAATATATATCTTACATATATAGAAATATATGCCCTACTACATAAATAAACACATACTCTCACACATATATCTTCTACAAAAAAAAAAAAATTCCCTAATATTTTCTGGAAAATAGTCCATATTTGAATTTCCAAATTTGTTACAATGTATTTTATAGCCCCTCTCTCTTCCTCCCACCACACATACTAGTCAAGGCTCAATGTTATAGTTGGTTGCTATGTCTTTTTCATTTCTCTTATACAGAAAAATTTTTGCTTTCAAACAGTTTTTCTCTATCATGATATTAATTTTTTACAGAAACCAGGGCAGTTTTTTTGTAGAATGTCCCCTTCCCGATTTGTTTTGTTGCTTGCTTTTCTGGTGTCATATAATTTGTTCCTCTATCCCCTTTATTTCCTGTGAACTAGAAGTTGATTTTAAAGACTTGCTTTAGGTTCAGGTTAAACAAATTTTGGTAAGAACACTTTGTAGCCAATGCTCTGAATTTGAATTTTTTATTTTCGTGATGGTTATGTGAATAGTTTTATATAGTGATTTATGATTTATAAATGCTTTCACATACAATTTTTTCTAGTAATATTCTTGAAACCTTTGAAGTCAGTTATTTATTGTATAGATGTTAGTTTTTATTAGCCCTTTACTTAGAAAGTTGTACAATTACACTGGTTATTAAAACTGCAAAGGGAGTTACTTTGTCTCTACTATCTTCACATGTTTTTAAAGGAAATACTAATCTTTTCATCATTCTGAGAAACAAGAAGTAAAAGTTACTCCATCTATGTTATTTATAGTTATTGTGTATAATTCTTCTATACAGAACAATGGCCACCTTTGCTGATATTAATTTCCCTCCTTTAAAAAAATCAACTCAAAATTAAACCAGTAGGTGAATAAAGAACTAACTGTTGTAAACTAATATAGAATAAACTGTCACTCAGAGCTTCTGAGCAGCGTGAATAATCAGTGTTAATGTATCAAGCTTATATAATTCCAGCTGATAACAAAGTAACATGATATTCTAAATTATCCTGTGCTGCTATTAGTATGTTTATGATTTCTTTTAGAGTTTTGTCAGACCTTTAACTGATTATTTCTAAAATAACATAAACTGTTTAACTTAGCTATTTCTAAATATCCAGACTAGAGATATCTAAAAATGCTTCTAGTTTATTGATTTTATTTTCACTTATTTTTTGTTTTGTTATTGTTTGGTTAGAAGAGCCATTAAAACCACTTAAGAGGTTTACATGCCCAGCCTGGATATTGGTGGTACAAAGATATAAAATATCACTAATAAGTCATATATGCAGAATTTATAATAATATTAGCTGCTTTCTATTAGAAGCTTATTATGTGCCATTGTGCACTTTGCATGTATTATTCAGTCCTTGTAACAATTCATAATGATAAGAGGCAAGTTATCAGAGGTTAAGTAACTTGCCTAAATATGTAGCTAATTGGTGAAAAAGGAGGTATTTTATTTAACTCGGTACTGACTTTGAAGTGTAAAAAGCCTATGACTTTTACTCTATGCCCTGCAGGTTCTGATATGCTTGTGACATAATAAAGTGAAACGTATTTACTGTTTAAGCATGCTATAAGGTTGGACTTACTGTGCTAATCTAGAGTAAAATTTTTGCCTTTGGATTATGTTGTTTTAGCAATGCATAGTTTAATTAGAAAATATAAATACTTTTTTTTTTTTCCTTTCTTCACCTGTAGATATTCAAGAATTTTATGAAGTGACCTTACTGGATAATCCAAAATGTATAGATCGTTCAAAGCAGTCTGAACCAATACAGCCTGTGAATACTTGGGAAATTTCCAGCCTTCCAAGCACTACTGTGACTTCAGAAACACTGCCAAGCAGCCTTAGCCCTAGTATAGAGGTAAGATAAAAAATTTTTCCCTTAGGGCTACTAAGTTTTTTTCATTTTATTAAAATGGGCACTTTGTGGAACTACTATTTATAATGGAATAATGAGGATAGGATTAAAAATACTTTTGAAAAGAAAAGCTCAGAATCTCTGGTGCCCTGGTCTTAAAATGGTGTAAATGGTTTGAGGTGTGAAATACTGGCTTTAGACTATTAAAAAATACTTTGTATGATAGACTTCAATGAGGCTCTATCTGTGTGATACTTAGATAGAAACTATATGTACTTTGAAAAAATAGTTTTGCTCTGGTATTCTTTCTTAGAAGTTGAATATAGTTTTGTAGTCCTTGGCAGTTTACTTGCTATATTTATCCTAAGGATTCTGTTTATTGTCCTGAAAGATTGTATTATTAAAATTTTAGAGACTGATCAATAAATTCAAAGGTCAGCATTGGTTTCTATATTTTTCTGTAATTAAAACTGTCGAGTTTTCATAACTATTTTCATAATGTTCTTTTTTGTTAAATATTGTTGCTGGTAGAGTTAGACGTGACATAACAGAGATATGAAGCATTTTGTAGTGAAGATTCTGTCTGAGAAACATTAGTAATTTGAAGGTGGTTGTCTGACTGAATATGATTCTAGTCCCTTGTAGTTACTACTAGAGAATTGCCTGGAAAATTGAATCAGCTTCTGTTTGGTGTGTAATAAATCAGGAACAAGTAGTGGTGGGCAGCAATCAGACAGCCCTTTGGCAATGAATGAGACAGTTTCTCAGTTTCTTTATGTTACGTAACAAAACGGAATTTTAGAGCAAGAAAAATCAAAACATTTTATCCCTCTCCTTCATTTTAAAGATGAAGAAACTGAGATCCAGAAGAAAAACTGAGACCTAGTTTATTCAGCTAGTTTGGGAAAGTCTACCTTTGGATTTCAGACCTCTTCAAACGCAATTCACAGTTCTCTTTACTAATCTTGATATGTCCTTGTGTTTCCCTTTGATTAGAGATTCTAGTGTAGTATTTTCTGTGTCCTTATTTTCCTCCTCTATATTTTTCATCACTTTCTCTTGGATAATTTTAGTTTCCATTCCCTTTAGTTGATATATCATTTGTGTTTATAATAGTCCATTTCAAATAGATTTTTAAATGTTAATTAATCATACAATTTGATTTTTAAAGTGATATGGTTATATCCCCTTTTCATTTAACTTTTTTTGTTTTTGGTATGTGTGCCCTTTACTTTGTACATATGTCTAGAGAGATGTTTGGAATAATATTTGTTTAATATGAATGATTGTTTCTGGGTGATGATTTTTTTTCTTATTTATACTTTATTACTTTTTAAAAAAATAATGAGCATGTGTCATTTTCATAAAAACAATCCTAATTCTAAAAGAAGTGTGCTACTTTTAGAGATTGTAAGGTAGAGTATTTGAAAGGAAGCAAGATGCAAGTAGGGGTAAGAGAAATTGCCTAATTTAATGAGAAATTCCAACAGAAAAAGGTGCACCAGCATGTCTGCTATAACAGAATACTAGATTGGATAGCTTATAAACAACACAAATTTATTTTTCACAGTTCTGGAGTGTGGGAAGTCCAAGATCAACTCACCAGTAGATTCATTGTCTAGGGAGAGCCCGCTTCCTGGTTCATAGATGGCCAGCCATCTTCTCCCTGTGTCCTCACATTAAGGAAAGAGTGAGGGAGCATTCTGGGGTCTGTTTTATAAGGATACTAATTCCATTAATGAAGGCTCCACCCTCATGACCTAAGTACCTCCTAATACCATTGCATTCGGGCTTAAAATTTCAACATGAATTTTGGGGGACATTTAAATTCCATCTATGGTAATCCTGTTCCTGATAATATAGTACATTTAAAGTGGATCAAAGATTCAAAGGTTAAAAAAATGAAATAATAGCCCTAGCCAGTTTGGCTCAGTGTAGAGTGTCGTCTTGCCAACTGAAGTGTCCTGGGTTTAATTCCGGTTAAGGGCACATACGTGCTTGATCCCCAGTGGGGGGCATGCAGGAGGCAGCTGATCAATGATTATCTCTCATCATTGATGTTTCTATCTCTCCCTCACTCTTACTCTCTGAAATAAAAAGATATATATTTAAAAAATGAAATTATAAAAGTAAACTTTTAAATGATTTTTGGATAAGGAAAGTTTTTCTAAGCATGACAACAAAGAAAACCCAGAAAAATTAAAAAAAAAGGTTAAGAATGCTGACTTTGTAGAATATGTTTGTGGGCTTCACAAAGTTTGATTGTTTGAACTTTGATTATAGAACTTCTGTATCTTGAAAGATACAATAAAATGAGAAATGACAAACTGGGGGGAAGTTGTCGTATTTATGGAAAAGGACTAATTTCCACCCCTCTCAGGAAACCTCTTACAAATCAGTAAGAAAAAAAGCCAGTAAACTAGAGAAGATGACAAAATATAAGAAAGCAAGTAAATTACTATCTAATTAAACATTTAATTCTATTAGGATTCTGTAGAAAATAAGTTAATTTTCTCAGTGCTTTTTTTTCTTTTTTCAAAAAATTTTCCTCAACTCTGGTGTGTGTCTGTTGAATGATATTTCTGATTTTAAGAGTTTAGTTTAAAAACAAAATGTTATCTGTTTTCAAATAGGAAAAAGCCAACATTCAGTAGGAAAGTGAATAAAGAATGTGAATGGGCTGTTTAGAGAAAAATAAACACAAATGGACCAATAAGCCTATGAAGAGATGTGCAACTTCATTTTTAAAAAATGCAAATTGACAATGGGAATATTCTAATTTGATTATCAAAGATTAATTAAACAAGGAAAGAGAAACGTTTATGCTGTTGATAGGAGAAAACAGTGGTGTAACCTTTTGGAAAGATAGCTTGACAGTACATATTCATATCCTTGGATCTAGCATATGTTCCAAATGTACTTACAAATTATTGATATATATTAAAAGACATATATGTGTGTTTGTATGTATGTGCATGTTCATTGCAATATTTGATATTAGTAAAAACCATCAAGGAACAAATACAAATATCAGAAAGAAACTGTATAAATACATTATGGTGTAGCCACTTAATGCAGTATAAAATAGCAGGCATAAAAATATCTGTTTATCCACTATGTGTTATTCAGTTATTGAAAGCAGATTGCATAGCAGCAAGTATAATATAACTGAAAAAAGTGAGAGGTTAGATATGTCTGGAATATTATAAACTTAGTCCACTTTCAGTGTATAATATTCTCTTGTTTTCAGTTGTCCCTGCTGTCTCCAGGCTCCCTATTTCAGCCCTCTGAGTTCATCTTCCGGGGAGGGAAATTAACTGAGTAATGTAGTGAGGGCATCTCCTTTCCCTTTTGACCTTGTGATTTAATGCTTGAAAACAATCCATCTGCTTTAATTTATGTAGAGTTTTAGGAGATAGTAGAGTTAAAAGCATATATTTAGTCTACTAGGTTTAATCTGAAGTCCTCTAAACACTGACTTAAAATTATTTAAGTACTTTGTATTATTTGTATATAAAGGTGCACAAATCATAAATATATAACTTGCATCCCTGAGAAGCCATATATCGAAGGAAAGAAAGGGAAAGAATTTATCTACTGGCATCAGTTCCCCTGAACTTTAAGGATGTGGATTTGTTGGGTGCAGGGAATATGGTTTTTAGTTTTGTGATTAACAGGAAAGTTTCAAGTGAGGAGGTGAGAGATGAGAGGTGGACAAGAGTCCAGAGGCCAAGGTGTTGCTAAGGTTGCTAAGGTGAAGGCAGATGTGGCAGTTTGGAGGCAAACATTGGAATGAGTTGTGAGGGCACATACTAAATCTGGTATAGTGTCTCTACTCTCTTACGATCTAGTCTCTTCGATTCTAGTGCAGGAGTCCTCAAACTATGGCCTGCGGGCCACATACAAATACAAATATTGTATTTGTTCCCGTTTTGTTTTTTTACTTCAAAATAAGATATGTGCAATATGCATAGGAATTTGTTCATAGTTTTTTTTTAAACTATGGTCCGGCCCTCCAACGGTCTGAGGGACAGTGAACTGGCCCCCTGTTTAAAAAGTTTGAGGACCCCTGTTCTAGTGGAATAGCCCTCCCACCTCCGCGTCCCCCTTTAAATGGCATTAACTTTATGAAGAGACTATGCCAGCTATTTTATAGAATACCACACACACTGTATTTGTTTAGTTTGTTGCCTTGTGTTTAAGTCATTCCACTAAGTCCTGTATTTCTGGTAACAAGGTAGATGTAAAAGTTGATTAGACTCATTTTTGGGAAGCAGACTTCATGATTATATATTGTACTTCACATGGTATTACATTAGGCAGCATAGAATATCAGGTTGTTGCACTTGTGCTGATGCTTGATTACTTAAGGGTGGTGATCTCCAAATCCTCCATTGTATAGGTATATTATTCTCTTTGTAGTTATTAAGTATCTAGGGAGTAGTACTTCAACACCTTATATTGAGTGAATTTTTACCTTATTAATGATCCTTGCCTGAATCACTCACTTTATTAGAAGTTTCAAAATGTTGACTTCCTTTCCTAATTTTATCAGTTCATCTTATTTATTAGTTGGTATTCTCCTGAAAAAAGGAGAATACCATTTTTCCTCATTAACTAGGGATGAACCTTTGTTCCTCCTACAAAAACAAGGTAAAGCTTATATTTTCTTTTAAAGACTAGCTTTTAGAGTAGAGCTTGTGCAATAATCCCTTTCAAAGGTGGCTAATAAGTTTCATCACTTTTTCTTGTTCTCTCTTTTAAAAAACTATCACTGTGGAGAGATTTTTATTTAATGAGTACTTTGTACTTTTCTTCTGGGACTTATATTTTACTGTCATTTGGGCCTTTTTAAATCTCTTTTAAAAATTATTTTGAAACAAATTACATCTACAGAAAAATTAATATAATAAACTGCCATTTTTGTCACATTTTCTTGCTCTCTGCACACGCACACACATATATATATATAAACTTAAAAAAAATTCTGCTGAACCACTTGAGAGCAAATTGCTTTACTCTTAAGTACTTCAGTATGTATCTCCTTTGAAGAGAAGAACATTTTCCTAAAATTTTTAAAAATTTTCTATTTTATGAACATTTGTAAAAAAAATCTAGTATGTAATCACAGACTAAGGAAATTTAAAATTGATACAGTGTTATTATCAGTCTATGTTCAAATTTAGTACATTTCTTATCTTTGGTACCATCCTATCTAATAAAAGAGAAACATGGTAATTAGCGTATGACCGCTACCCTTCCCATTGGCTAATCAGGGTGATATGCAAATTAACTGCCAGCCAAGATGGCGGCCGGCAGCCAGGCAGCTTAAACTGAACATGAGGCTTGTTTGCTTCAGTGACGGAGGACTGCAGCATTCCCCGCCTGCCTTGCCGGCCTCAAAGCTTGCAGTTTGAAACATAGTTGCAAATATAGAAGCTAAACAAAGCCCCAGAAACCTTCTTTCAGCGAGCGGGGATCTCAGAGCTGGGGTTGATACAGAGTTTCGATTGTAGAACCCAAAAAAACCAGATACCTGTTTTCAGGAGCTGAGGCCTCAGAGCTGGAGCCAGAGCTAAAGCTGGCCCAGAATAAAAAAAAAAGAAAGAAAAAAAGGAGCAGTTGGGAGCTTCAGTCCCAGCCTGAAAACAGCCCTCAGCCCCTCACCCAGACTGGCCAGGTACCCCAGTGGGGACCCCCCACCATGATCCAGGACACCCTTCAGGGCAAACCAGCCAGCCCCCACCCATGCACCAGGCCTCTATTCTATATAGTAAAAGGGTAATATGCCTCTCAGCACCGGGATCAGCATGACAGGGGACAGCGCCCAAACCCCCTGATCGCCCTGAGGCTCTGTGTGACAGGGGGCAGGGCCACAACCTCCCTATTCACCCTGCTCTGTTCCTGACAGGGAAGGCGCCCCAACCCCCTGATCGGCCCTGCTCTGTGCCTGATAGGGGGGAGCTCCCCAATCCCCTGATCACCCTGCGGCTCTGTGTGTGACAGGGTGCGGTGCCCCAACCCCCCCACCCCATGGGCCCTGCTCTGTGTGTGACGGGGTAGAGCCATAACCTCCCCATTGGCCCTGCCCTGAGTGTGACAGTGGTGGTGCCCCAACCCTCTGATCCGCCCTGCTCTGTGCATGACAGGGTACGGAGCCCCACCCCCCTGATGGATCCTGCTCCGTGTGTGACGGGGAAGCGCCCCAACCCCCTGATTGGCCCTGCTCTGTGCGTGATGGGGTGGCGCCGCAACCTCCCCATCGACCCTGCCTTGAGTGTGACGGGGAGGTGCCCCAACCCCCCAATCGGCCCTACCCTGAGCGTGACTGAGGGTGGCATCACAACCTCCCAATCCGCCCTGCTCTGTGCATGACAGGGGCGGCGCCCCAACTCCCCAATTGGCCCTGCTCTGAGCCCGACCAGGGGCTGCACCTAGGGATTAGGCCTGCCCTCTGCCACCCGGGAGCAGGCCTAAGCCAGTAGGTTGTTATCTCCCGAGGGGTCCCAGACTGCGAGAGGGCACAGGCCGGGCTGAGGGCCTCCCCCATCCCCACCCACCCAGTGCACAAATTTTTGTGCACCCAGCCTCTAGTCTATCCTATAATTCTATATTCCTGAAGCAGAACTCCATCTCAGTCCTTTTTGTTTTTAATCCTCACCCAAGGATATATTTACTGATTTTAGTGAAGGAGAGAGAAAGAGAGAGAGAAACATAAATGTGAAAGTGAAACATTTATCAGCTGCCTCCAATATACACCCTGACTGGGGATAGAACCTGCCATCCTTCGGTGAACAGGTTGATGCTCCAACCTTACATCTGACAAAATTTTATAGTACAACCTTATGAATTGTTGAAATCTTGAATTCTTGCCTTCAGAATTATTTACAATCCCATGTTTTGGGGGTCAGCTCCTTGTGCTATTTCCTTTATCAGTGCCCTAGGGTTCTTATCGTGCTTTCTGATGCTTTATTTCTCTAGCAGAATGTCTCTGTTTCTCAAAGACAGTACGTCAGAGACACTAGTCTGAACTTCCTCTCCCACCAACAAATTTACAATGTTGTCTCACTTAATTTTTCAGTTTTTTTTAATTTTAATAATTATTTATTGTTGAAAGTATTATATATCTCCTCCTTTTTCCCCCATTGACCCTCTCCAGCCCACCCCTCCCCCCACCCCACACCCTCACTGCCCCATTGTCTGTGTCCATGGGTTATGCATACAAAGTGTTTGGTTGATTACCTCCCACTCACCTATCCTCCCTGCCTTCCCTCAGGGATTCCACACTCTGTTCCATGCTTCCATGTCTCTGGATCAGTTCCACTCATCAGTTTATTTTGTTACTTAGATTTTGCATATGAGTGAGATCGTGTGATACTTGTCTTTCTCTGACTGACTTATTTCACTTAGCATGTTACTCTCCAGGTCATCTCCATGTTGTCTCGAAGGGTAAGATATTCTTCTTTTTTGTTGCTGCATAGTATTCCATATTATAAATGTACCACAGCTTTTATATTCACTCATCTACTGATGGGCACTTGGTCTGATTCTAGGTCTTAGCTATTGTAATTGTGCTGCTGTGAACATAGGGGTGCATACATTCTTTCTTATTGGTATTTCGGGTTTCTTAGGATATATTCCTAGAAGTGGGATCACTGAGTCAATTGGCAGTCCCATATTTAATTTTTTGAGGAAACTCCATACTGTTTTTCACAATGGCTACACCAGTCTGCATTCCCACCATCAGTGTGCTAGGGTTCCCTTTTCTCCACATCCTTGCCAGCACTTGTCATTTGTTGATTTGTTGATGGTAACATTCTGACAGGTGTGAAGTGATGCCTCATTGTTGTTTTTAATTTGCATCTCTCAGATGATTAGTGACTTTGAGCATGTTTTCATATGTCTCTTGGCCTTCCAATGTCCTCTTTCGAGAAGTGTCTGTTTAGGTCCTTTGCCCAATTTTTGATTGGATTATTGTGTTTTTTTTTGTTAAATTGTATGAGTTCCCTGTAAATTTTGGAGATTAAACCCTTATTGGAGATAACATTGGCAAATAGGTTTACCCATGCAGTAGGCTTTCTTATTGTTTTGTTGATGGTTTCTTTTGCTGTGCAGAAGCTTTTAATTTTGATGTAGTCACATTTGTTTATTTTCTCCTTAACCTCCATTGCCCTAGGACAGTGATGGTGAACCTTTTGGGCTCGGCGTGGCAGCATTTTGAAAAACCCTAACTTAACTCTGGTGCTGTGTCACATACAGAAATTTTTGATATTTGCAACCATACTAAAACAAAGACTTATATTTTTGATATTTATTTTATATATTTAAATGCCATTTAACAAAGAAAAATGAACCATAAAAATGAGTTCGCGTGTGACCTCTGACACGCGTGTCATAGGTTCGCCATCACTGCCCTAGGAGCTATATCTGAAAAGATATTGCTATAACATATGTCTGATATTTTGCTGCCTGTGGATTTTTCTAAGATTTTTATGGTTTCCTATATTACATTTAAGTCCTTTATCCATTTTGAGTTTATTTTTGTATATTCTGTAAGTTGGTGGTCTAGTTTCATTTTTTTTTGCATTTATCTGACCAATTTTCCCAGCACCATTTATTGAAGAGACTGTCTTGACTCCATTGTATGCCCTTGCCTCCTTTGTCAAATATTAATTGAGCATAATGGCTGGGGTCAATCTCTGGGTTCTCTGTTCTGTTCCAGTGGCCTATATGTCTGTTCTTGTTTCCAGTACCAGGCAGTTTTGAGAACAGTGGCTTTATAATATAGCTTGATATCTGGTATTGTGATCCCTCCAACTTCTTTCTTTCTCAGGATTGCTGTGGCTGTTCGGGGTCTTTTTTTATTCCATATGACTTTTTGGAGCATTTGTTATAGGTCTGTGAAATATGGGGATTGTATTGAATCTATAAATTGCTTTGGATAGTATGGACATTTTAATGTTGATTCTACCAGTTTATGAACACGGTATAATCTTCCATTTGTTTATGTCTTCCTCTGTCTTTTCAGTGCCCTGTAGTTTTCTGAGTATAGGTCTTTTACCTCCTTAGTTTAGTCCTAGGTGTCTTAATTTTTTTGATGCATGGTAAATGGGATTGTTGTTTTAGTTTCTCTTTCTGTGAGTTCATTATTGGTGTATAAAAAAGCAATAGATTTCTGGGTGTTAATTTTGTATCCTGCTACATTGCCGAATTCATTTATTAAGTCTAGTAGTTTTTTGATGGAGTCTTTAGGGTTTTCTATGTACAATATCATGTCATCTGTGAATAATGACAGTTCTACTTCTTTTCCAATTTGGATGCCTTTTATTTCTTCTAGTCTGATAGCTATGGCTAGCACTTCCAGTACTATGTCGAACAGGACTGGTGAAAGTGGGTATCCCTGTCTTGTTCCTGTTGGCTGAAGGTTTGTCATATAGGCTTTTATTATGTTGACGTATGATCCCTCTATTCCCACCTTGCTGAGAGTTTTTATCAAGAAAGGGTGTAGGATTTTGTCAAATGCTTTTTCTGCATCGATATGATTATGTGATTTTTGTCTCTCAATTTGTTTATGTGATGTATCACATTTATTGATTGTGGATATTGTACCAGCCTTGCATCCCTGGAATAAATCCCACTTGGTCATGGGGTATGAACTTTCTGATGTAATGCTGGATCCGATTTGCTAGAATTTTGTTGAGGGTTTTAGCATCTGTGTTTATCAGGGATATTGGCCTGTAATTCTCCTTCTTTGTAGTGTCTTTACCTCGTTTTGGAATTAGGGTAATGTTGGCTTCATAGAAAGAACTTGGAAGTGTGCATTTCTCTTGAATATTTTGGATTAGTCTGAGGAGGATAGGTTTTAGTTCTTCTTTGAATGTTTGGTAAAACTCCCCAGTAAAGCCATCCAGATCAGGACTTTTGTTTGCTGGAAGCTTTTTGATTACTGCTTCAATTTCATCGGTTGTTATCCACCTATTCAGGTTTTTTTATTCTTCCTGATTGAGTTTTGGAAGTTTTTATGTTTCTAAGAATATATCCATTTCATTTAGGTTGTCCAGTTTGTTGGAGTAGAGTTCATAGTATTTTTTTTTTTTGTTTGTTTGTTTTCTTTTTACAATCCTTTGTATTTCTTTGGGGTCTGTTTTTACCTTAACTTTTTAATTAGTTTTTTTTTTGTTTTGTTTTTTGTTTTTGTTTTTTTTTTTTAGTCTTCTATCTTTGTTTTGTGGTGAGCCTGGCTAGAGGTTCATCAATCTTGCTTATCCTTTCAAAGAACCAGTTCTTAGTTTCATTGATCTTTTGTATTGTTTTTTTTTGGTCTCTATGTCCTTTATTTCCGCTCTGATCGTTATTATTTCTTTCCTTCTGCTTACTCTGGGCTTTTCTTGTTGCTGTCTTTCTAATTCTTTAAGTTGTAGAATTAGATAATTTATTACCATCTTTTCTTGTTTTTTGAGGTAGGCCTGTACAGCTATGAACTTCCCTCTCAGGACTGCTTTCAGTGTCCCATAGATTTTGGATTGTTATGTTTTGTCATTTGTTTCTAGGATGCTTTTTATTTCTTTTTTGATCTCTTTGAAAACCCAATCATTGTTTAATAGCATGTTATGTAGCCTCCAAGTGTTTGATTTCATTGTTTTTACTGTAGTTGATTTCTAATTTTATGCCATTGTGATCTGAGAAGATGCTTGATATGATTTCTATCTTCTTGAATTTAAAGACACTTTGCCTTTGTCCCAATATGTGGTTTATCTTTGAGAATGTTCCATGTGCACTTGAGAAGAATGTATATTCTGTAGCTTTGGGGTGAACTGTTCTGAAGATGTCAATTAATTCCGTCTGATCTAGTGAGTCATTTAGGATTGATGTTTCTTTGCTAATTTTTTCTTTAGAGGATTTATTCAGTGGTGTCAATGGGTTATTAAGGTCCCCTACTATGATTGTATTGTTGTCAATCTCACCCTTGATACCTTCCACAAATTTTTTTTTTTTAATGTATTTGGGTGCTCCTGCATTAGGTGCATATATGTTTACCAGAGTTATAGTCGTTTGTTGCATTGCTCCCTTTAGTATTATGAACCTCTTTATCTCTTGTTATGGCCTTCACTTTGAGGTCTATTTGATCAGATATATGTATTGCTACCCCAGCTTTTTTTAAAATTTCCATTTGCCTGAAAAAATTTTTTCCATCCCTTCACTATCAGTTTGTGTGAGTCCTTTGTTCTGAGGTGGGTCTCTTGTAGACAGCAGATCTATCGGTCAGGGTTTTTTATCCATTCAGCTACCCTATGTCTTTTGATTGAAGCATCTGATCCATTTAAATTTAAGGTAATTATTGATAGGTACTTTATATCGCCATTTTATTCTTTATGCCTGTGTTCCCCTTCTTTCCTTCCTGTTTCTTTTTACAGCACTCCTTTTAGCATTTCTTGCATTGCTGGGTTAGTGGTAATAAACTCCCTTAGCCCTTTTTTGTCTGTAAAGCTCCTGATTTCACCAATTTTGAATGATAGCCTTGCTGAGTATAGTATTCTTGGATTCAGTTCCTTGCTTTGCATCACTTTGTATATTTCATTCTATTCCCTTTTGGCCTGATGTGTTTCTGTTGAGAAGTCAGTTGATAATCTAATGGGAGATCCCTTATAGGCAACTTTCTGTCTCTCTCTGGCAGCCTTTAAGATTCTTACTTTGTCGTTGGTGTTTGCCAATTTAATTATGATGTGTCTTGGTGTCAGTCTTTTTGGTTTCATTGTGTTTGGGACTCTGTGTGCTTCTTGGACTTGTGTGAGTTTTTTCTTCCCAATATCAGGGAAGTTTCTGTCATTATTTCTTCAAACAGGTTTTCTATTCCTTGCTGTGTTTCCTCTCCTTCTGGCTCCCCTATTATGCAGATGTTGTTTGGTAGTGTCCCAAAACTTCCTTAGGCTCTCCTTCTTTTTAAGTTGTTTTTTTCCAGTTGCTGCTCTGCTTGCGTGTTTTTTTCTACCTTGTCTTCTAGCTTGCTGATGTGGTCCTTAGCTTCTTCTAGTCTACTGTTGATTCTTTCCATTGTTTATTTTTTTTTTTATTGCAGCTATGTCATTCTTCATTTCCTCCTGGTTCTTCTTCATTGCCACTTGATTCTTACACATGTTATTGAATGTGTCTTCCATCCTTTTCAGCATCCTTATAACCATTGCCCTGAATTCTTTCTCTGATAAATTGCTTGCCTCCATTTCGTATACTGCCGTTTTTGTGATTCCTCCTTGTCTTTCGTTTGAGGTTGTTTCTTTGTCTCCCTATTTTTGCTGTCCCTTTGTGGTTGTTTCTATGTATTAGATCAAACTTTTATGTCACCCAGATTTTTTTGAGTTTTTCTTATATAGTAGATGTTTTGTGGGACCCACTGGTTCAATCTCTTTGGTCTTCTGGGTTGGGTATTCTAGGGATGCCCCCTACTTGGGATATTTGGGTTCTCTTGGTGTAGTTGGGTCTTGAGTGTTACTGTCCCATTCCTGGATGGAGTTTCCTCCCAGGGTGTATGGTTATGTGGCTCACTCTATACCATGTTGACCGAACAGCACAAAATACAATTTAGATAAGACACGACATAAAGGGAATAGAACATGAATGTATTGATGACACCTATAATCCCAATAAAAGTACCCACCAGAGAAAAGAGAATTAGGAGGGAGAAAAGAAAGCAAAAAATGATATTGAGAAAAAGAAAAAAATGTAAGAGAGAAAAGAAAAAGAAGAAAAATGAAGGGGAAAAATACACATATATAGGGAGAAAATCCACAAAACAAACAAACCAAAAAATGCCAACAAGAAACACCCAGTAGAAAGGGGGGACTGAATCTGTAGAGGCAGAGCTTATATCCTGAAAGTAAGGTAAAGGAATTAAATGATTAGGGGAATGGCCACAGTTCAGTATAGAGGAGCTAGAAAGAATGTGTGGATAAGAAGAAAGGCTAAAAAACAAAATAATAAAAAAATAAAAAGTTAAAAAAATTTCTTTGACTTTATATACTTAATCTATTTTTGGAAAAGGAGAATAGAGGAGCAAGCAGATAAGCTTGAGTTTAGTGATTGAAACTAATTAAGCAATTAGGAGAAGAAGAGAGGAAGAGAGGAGAAGGAAAACAAAAGCATAAGAAAAAATTGGCTAGCAAAGAAAGAGAAAAGAGAAGGGGTCATCGACTTGTAGCAGGGGAGAGGAAATTAGATATATGAGTAAGCCATTAGAGACTACAATAATAATCATCACCAATAAAGCAGATAAAGAATATCAATTTTTAACCAGGAGTAAAAAGAAAGGAGAGAGAAAAATGAAAGCAGGGACAGGAGAAGAGAAATAGGATGAAAAAGGAAGAAGTGAGGAAGAGTGAAAAAAAAAGAAAATAAGATAAAATAATGATAAAATAGTAAAGATAGAATGAAAAAAATAATAAAAATAGTAAAAGGTTAAAAAAAGAACACTCACATAAGAAAAATAAGAAAGTAAATTGTTGTTTGGTTCAGCTGAGTTTTAATGTCCCATGGGGGCTGGTTTAAGACTCCTCTCTACTGTTCTATCTGCCACTTCTCAGTTTCCTGTTAGTCAGCACTTGTTGAAGTTCCCAGCGATCCACCACTGCTCTGTGTCTGTCTCCACAGCCTTAGTTGCAGGCAAGCGGGACCAATCTACCCGCTTTGTTTTTCTGCCTGCTTTTATAGTCTTATTTACACAAGCACCTATTTCTGACATTGGCTTTAGGAAGGGGTGTTGCTTTATTGGTTTCTGGGACCAAATGACCCCTCATCTCACTCCCCCAGGGCTCCCTGGGGCTATTCAGTTTCTTCGTTTCCTCTGCAAAGTTCGAGGCTGGGTGTGGCTGCAATAGATGCCCTGTGGATGCTGCTGAGAGGAGCTGGCTCTTCAGGAGAAAAATTGCTGCTTCTGGTTGGAGGGTCCAGAATGTCCCAGTGATGGATTCCTGGTCACATCTCCCTGTCCTGCTCCTCACCATACCCTCTCCCTAGCCTCCACGCAACTGCGCCTCCACGAAACTGCGCCTCCACGAAACTGCATCTCCACCTGCATCGCAGCCTCAGTGAGTGTTTGTAATTGAAAGGTCCTATGAACTAGGTTTAGCAAATAAAAGCAAGGAAAATATAAAGGCAAAAGAACTGTGCCACTGTGTGTTTCTCTCCCCTGGTACCACATGGCTAGGGAAATTCTTCAAGCTGCCTTTCTGGGCGCAGCCTCTCACAGCTGTGGACTTATATCTAGACTAGAGGCCCAGTGCACGAAATTTGTGCACGGGGGGGGGGTTGGTTCCCTCAGCCCAGCCTGCACCCTCTCCAGTTGGAGACCCCTTGGGGGATGTCCGACTGCCAGTTTAGGCCCGATCCCTGTGGACACCCCTCTTGCAATCTGGGACCGCTGGCTCCTAACTGCTCACCTGCCTGCCTGCCTGATTACCCCTAACTGTCTCTGCCTGACAGCCTGATCACCCCTAACTGCCCTCCCCTGCCAGCCTGGTTGCCCCCAACTGCCCTCCCCTGCTGGCCTGATCTCGCCACCAACTGCCCTCCCCTCCCAACCTGGTTGCCCCAACTGCCCTCCCCTGCTGGCCTGATCTTGCCCCCAACTGCCCTCCCCTGCTGGCCTGATCTTGCCCCCAACTGCCCTCCCCTGCAGGCCTGATATCACCCCCAACTGCCCTCCTCTGCTGGCCAATTTGGTTCTGAGTGGTCGGTTTCTATGCCAGTTAGCATCAAAAGCTCCGCCTCCTAGGCAGCCATTGGCTCCCCCACAGCACCCACATTTGGTTCTGATTGGTCGGTTCCTATGCCAGTCAGCGTCAAAAGCTCCGCCTCCTAGACAGCCATTGCTTCTTCACCGCACCCACATTTGGTTCTTTGGTCGGTTCCTATGCCAGTCAGCATCTCCAGGCCTATCTCTGGGCCTGATCAGAGAGATAGTGCTGAACAGCAGCCCCGAGGAGGCCAGGAGAGGAAGAAAGGCCCGGCTACTGGCGAAGCCCGGATAGAAAGAGGGAGAGAAAGAGAGGCAAGTACTGATCAACAGCTGCCACTGAGGCTGCGGATCAGACCCTGCCTCTCTTTCTTGGTCTTAGCCCCCTGGGCAGTCAGTGCTGGTTCGCCAGGCTGCAGCGGGGCAGTCAGTGCTGGGTCGCCATAGCAACCCAGCAGTGACTGAAGGATTTCCTGGTTGGTCAGCCTTTGTCTGTGATCGGTTGTTAGGACCCTGGGCTTTTTTATATTAGTATTCCCTGGCTGCCAGCAGTCCTGTGGACCTCCTTCCACAGTCAAGTGTTACACATGTCCCCAAGGGACGCAGACTTGGTGCAGTGCAGGTTTCTTCTGACCCACTTGTCCCAGTGGTCATATGTCTCTTTCTCCAGCCCAGATCCCCAATCCTACCGTTCTTCAGACGTCCTCTGTCCTCTCCCTCTGGTCTTTTTTCATTGATTGATTTTTCTCCTCTCTAAGTTGTATTTTCCTGTTTCTTTATTATATACCTGGTAATTTTTTATTGGCATTATCAATTTAACCTTTTCAGGGGCCTAGATCTTTTTGTATTCCTTTAAATATTCTTGAGCTTTGTTTGAGATGCAGTTAAATTACTTGGAAATAACTTGATCCTTTTGAAGCTTGCTTTTAAGCTTTTTGAGTTGGGTCAAACAGCCTTTAGTATAGGGTTAATTTTGTCCCAGACCTGTGGCAATACTATTCTGAGTACTCTACCCAGAGACCTGTATATACTGAGTTTTTTTATTGATTTCTTTTTTTAAGAGAAAGGAAGGGAGAGGGAGAGAGAAACATCAATGTGAGAGCGAAACATGGATCAGCTACCTCCTGCACACCCCCTACTGGGAATTGAGCCCACAACCTGGGCATATGCCCTGACTGGGAATCAAACCAGCAACCTTTTGCTGCATAGGATGACACCCAACTAACTGAGCCACACCAGCCAAGGCTGTTATGAGTTTTTCAATTATTCTTGGCCCTTTGTGAGCTCCGGTAATTGTTTCTTTCACCTGCTTCTTTCCAGAATGTAGTGCCTAGTTAGTACTTGGATATTACCTACATTCTTTTCAGTAATCTTCCTAAAAGTAATAAACTTTAATTATTTAAAGAGTCATGAGCCTTGAGTGGGCTTTACTCTTTCATGTTGGGATGGCTAGGAAGAAGGGGATACTCTGTCTCCAACTGAGCATGTAATTTCCAGGCTATCTGTCCCACAAGAGGGAAAGGGTGGTAGCTCATGATGAAATTTACTTCTGCACCCCACTCCCCCAAGCCTTATAGCTACAGATGGATAGATAGATAGGAAGGTAGGTTGGTAGGTTGGTAGGTTGGTAGGTAGGTAGGTAGGTAGATAGGTAGATAGATGTAACTACCATTTATTGTGCAGGTAACAAGGTTGTCATTATTTAGTGCTGTGCATGTATAGTTCATTTAATCATTACAACCATCCTAGTAGACTGTTCAGGGTAAAGTCCCACTTTATCTGTCTCAGATGTAACCTATTAGGCTTGAAACAAAAGGCTATCACCTGGTAGTCATCAATAATAGTAATAAAATGATGATGATGCTTACTTATATGATAGGTACTATCTAAATGATATACTTGCATTAACTCTTTTTCATAACTCTTACAGTGAAACTTGGTTTAGTATGTAAGTTGCTGATGCAGCCCATGATATGTGAATCGTTAGGGGTAGGAATATGGTATAAGAAGCTAATAGGAACAGTTCAGTTGATTTAATTTGAGGCCATTCACAGTATCTGTAGACTCTGAGAAAACCTTGTGGACTATAAGAAATTGCATGTAATACTCTTCCTTATTATACATTTTTAATGGAGGAGTATGGCTACAAGCTTATGAGATTGAAAGCCAGTTGCATCCCTATGCCTCATCTCCTATCAGCCTATCTAGCTCTATTTCCAATGATCTTGAGGACAGTACAATGAATTCACAAAATTAGGCTACTTCTGGGTTAAAAACAAAGTCTTTTTGAGTTTGAAATGGTACATAGTTATAATTATCTTCTTGTGGTATTGATGGGTTTTTTGGGTTGTTTTTTTTTTGTATGGACTTAGACAAAATGGATTTAGTAAGGCACTAAAGTTAAAATCTGGTGTCACTGGTAAAATATTATTATTTAATAAAAAGACAATAGATAAGTTTTAGAAATAATATTTTAAATTATTGCATTTTGTTCTTCTATCACCCCTTCTCAAAAATACCACATGGAACATTCCATTCATTACTGCCTGAGAAAGTCATTACTTTGCAAGCTGCAGTTGCTGAAATGGTATAGTGGAAGAAATGTTGGCTTGCATTTTTTTTTTTTTTTTAGTGATTTTTTAAAAATAGTCTTTTAAATATCCAAACTGTAGCAAACAAGAAGCAGATTTAATTTTATATCGGGGAAACCTCTTTGTGGAGCATTTCATCAGATGACTCACTGTCAACCTCATACCTTGAAAAGAGAGATTAATGAAATAGCATCTGAAGCAGCAGTGAATTCTTATGGAATAAACCCTGACATCTTCCACAGTGTTTTGTGGAATAACTTCTTTTTCTTCAGATACAGATTACATAAAGAAGATTGTAGGGCACATGACACATTCTGCTTTTTTGTATTTCAGATAGTAGAAAAATTGCTACCTCTAAGAATGGATCCGGGAGAGATCTTGTCACAGTTGTAACTTTCATCTATGGTTTTCATCTCACAACCTCATTTTAATTTTTATTTCTAATTTTTTATTCATATAGGCAACTTAAAATAATTTGCAATAAATTGCTTTATATTGTAATGGTAAAGTAATGGATTGCCTGTGCATTGTAACCACAAAGGTAAGATACAGTATGCTTTCTATGTTTCATTGCTAGTGACAGAATGTGAGAGACCTATTTGTTCATAATGTATTTCAAAAATAAAGTGTAACCATTGTTATATATTTGAAAACAGATATTTGAATCCATGTGATGCTTAGTTTATATCCTTTAGGGAAGGTAGTATTTTGAAATGTGTTTCAGATAGCTAAAAATAATGTAATGAACGGATATTTTTTTCCCTTTGAGATTTACAGGAAGCTTTTCTCCCACAGCAAAGGTTTATAAAGCCTTGATTATATTTAAATCTTCTAAATATAGTTTCAGAGTTCTTTCCCTCTATTTTCTGTCCCAACATGTTATGCTGGTTGAAAGTATAACTCATTTTGAGAAAATTTTCTGGACTTTTCTATCTATACAAGCATTATTTTTTTAACAAGAAGAAGAAGAAAATAAGTTCTCATTGTGCTGCCTTTGGAAAGATGTTGATTTGGCCTTCAAATGATTAAAGTACTTCGTAAAGTACTTGGTTGAAATCTGTTTTGCTGCCTGTCCTCAAAGTGCAGCATACTTCACTTAACCTCTATGTTTGGTTTCTCTTACTTCTGAACACCAGTTGATGATATTGTAATTGTGTAAGATTCAGGATGCTTACATTTTAAACTTACACATTGGTTTTCAAAATACAGAATAACTTTTTTTGTTTTTGTCTATTTCTATTAACTTAGTACACATAGTGATTGTTAGTTGAAATTGTTGAGAGTTTTAAGTTACATTTAGTAATAAAAGAATAAAATCATTTATAAATTGTGAAAATAGGCTATTCTTATATAGTGAATTGTTTCTCAGAAGAGGAAAAGTGAGAAAATTGATATAAATTAGTTGTTTGTTATTCACAGAGTCATAGTTCAGATAGTAGGAGCTTTGAATACAAACATGTTCATTATCTGATCCCATCCAGTTTGTAAGGGGATGTCTTCTGTGTGCCTTTAAGTAAACTATCATATTGAAATATTCTTAAAGAATGTTTAAAGGGTAATAAGCCTGGAAACCAGGGTGGTGGTGTTTTTTTTCTCTTTGAGTTCTTTTCATTGTTGTCTGTGGTTGATTCTTTCTGTGATTTATTTTTTATCACTTCATTCATTTGAATTTTTATTTCTGATATTCTATCAAGGCATCTAGCTCTTCTCTCCAACCTATATCCTTCTTGACAAATTTTTTAAAATATTGCATTTGACCCTTTTAAAGCAAGAAAACTATTGTTAAAAAATTATATGAAATCAATATCCTAAAGTTTTTATCAATTTGCATTAGGTAACTATAAAAAATATAAAAGATATAGGTTGGAAATTAGAAAGCTTAAAACATTATTTGTAGTTACTTTTAAAAGAGCTAAATTAAAATTATTTCTGTTACTAGTTATAAAACCCTTTGAATTTATTTAACCACTAACTAGAGTAGGAAGAAAAAATTCTTAATTTTCTTTTCAACTGAAGTGCTATAATGTTTTCTTCCCACGGGTCTCTTCTCTTTTTCTGATTTTTGGAGAGCTTTTTGGCTTTATATGTGTTTTAAAAGTCTGACAGTATAGTTGATATAATTCTATCATGTTAATACTACAACATTTTTCCAAGTGAAATTTTTTCATCATCCGCCTCCCCTCTCTCCCACTTGTGTAGGCACCGTGAGCTAGGTAGGCATGTTGCATCACTGCTACCATGGATACCCTTAAGAACAGGCATGTGGGTTGAGCTAAAGCAACGATGATTAGTTTTCTGGGTTTTTCTCCCCATAGCTATATGTTCTTCACAATGAAGCTCTTATTTTAAAATGTTTGCAAATGACTAGACTGGAGATGTGATGACTAAATCATCACTGCTACTGAAATGCCAAATTTTGCCCTTCATTTACAGAGTATTAATGCCATTTGCTAATTTAAAATAATCACAGATAGTTCTACATTCCTTTTCTGGTTAATTCATTTTAAACACAAATGTAATATTTGTTTGCCTCTTAGTGAAAATGAAAAAAGGTACTTCTTCTTTGAAGGAAATACATTTTACAAATATTGTTCTGAATTTATGTATTTTGCAGGGGAAAATATCCTAGTGAGCATTTCTACTGTGGCAGTATTTCTAATTATTGTTAGTTATTCATAAATAGATTTTTGTGTAGTTTAATTGGCTTGGATACAATATTTAGTTGGTGCTTTTTTTTACATAATGCCTTTCTAAAAGGTATTTATTTTTGTGTTTGTAAATCCTTGTGTTCTTAGCTAGCTAGCTCCTTTGTAAATGTATGTCCGTTGGCGTGGAGTTAATATTGTGAGGGGCCCAGGCAGAGAAGTGTGGTTTTGTCAGGCTCGTTATCACTATAGGAAAATTAACTTGGAGCATACCAGGTCCAACAAGAGTGATTTGGGAGTATCTATAATAATAAAAACGAAATACGCTAATTAGACCAGATGTCCTTCCGGACGAAGCCGGGGCTGCGAGGGAAGCCCAGGTCCCAGGTGCCTGCCAGCAGCCAGAGGAAAGCCTGGGTCCCGGGTGCCAGAGAGAAACCGGTGCCAGCAGCTGGGAGAAGGAAGGCCTACTCTTGCTTGAATTTTGTGCATAGGGCCACTAGTTGTTATATATGATATGTTTTTTTATTAGCAGTAAAGTACTAGGTATAAACTGCAGCCAAGGGCATTCATATTCTTCAATATAGAGCAGTGATTTTCTACCTTTCTCATCTCATGGCACACATTACTAATTAATAAAATTCTGCAGCACATCAAAAAATACAGTTTTGGCCAATAGGACAAAAAATGGTATACTTTTTTATTAATTCTCACAGACGGCTATTGCTGTGTTGGCTGTTGTCACTTTTTTATTTGACAGTCTAAGGGAAAAGAGATCAGTGTCCTGACTAAATAGTCAAGTATTGTATATTTTAAAATTTTTTGTGGCATACCAATGTGCCTGCTGTGGAACACTGGTTGAAAATAGCTGGTATAGAGGTTTCCCAGCTGTCCATTAACATCTGAGAAAGAGAAAGTTGCAGAAAATTAGTATCAGAGTTTCTTTCAGTAGAATTATGTCTTTCTCCATCTTTTGTTGTACTGCTGTTGATCAAGTAGAAAAGGGATGTTTTCTATCTCTATTCATTGTAGAGTCATTTAGCAGAAGTTTAGTGGCAGGACAAAGACCTAATAAGAAAAAAAAAATTTTTTCCTGTGTATTCTTGATTAAGCTTAGGAGGGAGAACAGGAGTTTTCATATCACAGGAAATTCTCTTACACTTGACACCAGTTATTTTTTTTTTTAATAATTAAATCTTTATTGTTCAGATTATTACAGTTGTTCCTCTTTTTTCCCCCCATAGCTCTTCTCCACCCAGTTCCCACCCCATCCTCTGCCCTTACCCCTCCCACTGTCCTCCTCATCCATAGATGTACGATTTTTGTCCAGTCTCTTCCTGCACCCCCACATTCCTTTCCCCCCAAGAATTGTCAGTCCATTCCCTTTCCATGCCCCTGGTTCTATTATATTCACCAGTTTACTCTGTTCATCAGATTTTTTATTCACTTGATTTTTAGATTCACTTGTTGATAGATGTGTATTTGTTGTTCATAATTAGTATCTTTTTCTTCTTCTTCCTCTTCTTAAAGGATACCTTTCAGCATTTCATATAATACTGGTTTGGTGGTGATGAACTCCTTTAGCTTTTCCTTATCTGTGAAGCTCTTTATCTGACCTTCAATTCTGAATGATAGCTTTGCTGGATAAAGTAATCTTGGGTGTAGGTTCTTGGCATTCATCACTTTGAATATTTCTTGCCACTCTCTTCTGGCCTGCATAGTTTCTGTTGAGAATCAGCTGACAGTCGTATGGGTACTCCCTTGTAGGTAACTGACTTTCTTTCTCTTGCTGCTTTTAAGATTCTCTCTTTGTCTTTTGCTCTTGGCATTTTAATTATGATGTGTCTTGTTGTGGTCCTCTTTGGATTCCTTTTGTTTGGGGTTCTCTGTGCTTCCTGGACTTGTAAGTCTATTTCTTTCACCAGGTAGGGGAAGTTTTCTGTCATTATTTCTTCAAATAGGTTTTTAATATTTTCCCCTCTCTCTTCTTCTGGCACCCCTATAATTCGGATGTTGGTACGCTTGAAGTTGTCCCAGAGACTCCTTACACTATCTTCATATTTTTAGATTCTTTTTTCATTTTGCTTTTCTGGTTGGGTGTTTTTTGTTTCTTTGTATTTCAAATCTTTGACTTGATTCTTGGGATCCTCTTGTCTGCTCTTGGATCTCTGTATATTATTCTTTATTTCAGTCATTGTATGCTTACTTTCTAGTTGGTCTTTTTTCATATCCTCCAGGGTCTCACTAAATTGATCGGCGGTTTCCAGAAAATTCTTGAAAAACCTTATAACCGTGGTTTTGAACTCTATATCCAGTCGTTTGCTTTCCTCCATTTCTGTCATTTGTGACCTGTTTCTTTGTCTCCGCAGTTTTTATGCTTTCCTGTGTTGGTAGAGTGGCTTTGTGTGCTAGGTGTTATATAGGGCCCAGTGGCTCAGCCTCCCCAATTACCTGAGGTAGACACTCTTGGTGCACCCCTTTGTGGGCTTTGTGCACAATCTTGTTGTAGTTAAGCCTTGATTGTTGTAGTTATCACTGGGAGGACTTGACCTCCAGGCCAATTGGCTGTGAGAATCAGCTGTATCTGCAGTGGGAGAACTTCTGTGTAGAAGACACCCTTCTGGGGCAAGACTTGCTTCAATGGGGCTTTGGTGCTCACTGAGTCTGCCCCCTGAGTGTGTCCCTTATGGATCTGAGGAGTTGTAATCTGGATGGTCCCGCTCTGACCACTGGGTACACTGGCTCTTGGATCTAAGGAGGTGCTAATTTAGCCTCTTCCTGAGGCTACCCAGCAGGAGCTACGAAGAGATCTGCAGATTCTCCTTCCTTTTTTGGGGTTTGGAGTTGCCCAGATGGGGCCCAGCTGTGAAGCAATGCAAGCTGCAGTGGGGCCTTGGGCCTTCTCTTGGAAGTTCTGGGTCTGTCTGGTCCAGCTGCAATTGTTAGGTAATTTTCAGATTGCAGAGGGCCAGGGCATTCATATGTAAAAGCCTCTGCAGCAGCCTGGGTGGGGTGGGGTCTCAGGGAATCAATAGGGCAGAGCAAGCAGCTATGGCTGATCCTCAGCCCTGCCCTAAGGGGCCCCGCGTCTCGTGTCCCGGTAATTGCTGCAAGCACCTCTGAGGGAAGGCTGCCCTCAAGTTCTGAGTTCTGCCCGCTGCCAGACAGTCCAGTTTCTCCCCGTATGAGTCCTGGGTCCCCAGAGACTTCTCGGAACTGGAGTTCAGAGCAGTCGGGAGCTTGTGACTCCCACCTGATTCAAAAAGACAGCCGCGTCCTCAGGTGCCAGCCCCTTTCTGCGCGCGCTCGAGCCTCCGTACCTCTGCACTTTACTTCCGCACCTCCTCTGAGTCTCAGTGTACTTTTCTCTTTCCTTCTAGTTGTAGAATTTCCACTCAGCCAGCCCTCCTGTAGTTCTGGATGATGTCTGTTTTGTCTTTTTCTTGTATTTTTGAATTTGTTGTGGGAGGCAGCAATTTCCAGTGTTTACCTATGCTGCCATCTTGGTTTCTCTGATACCAGTTATTACTATTTTTATTATTTCACTTATTTGTCCAAACTCAGAGTTCATATTAAGTGTGATTAGGGCAATATTTGAAGCATATACAGTCTTGGGGGTCTCTTCCACTTAAAGGAATTGCTAGTACATGTTTTAGGAGTTTGAAGCAAGGTTTTCATTATTTCTGTTAACAGGTCTTTTAAAAAAACATCTTGTGAGGTGTTTTCTTCTTCTTTGAGATCTTCATGCATAATTTCTCCCGTTTGCAGGTCCTTACCCCCAATTCTTACCCTTCAGATTCTAGCTTATATATTACTTCCTTAGGGAAGCCTTCCATGATGCCCAAGATTAAGGAAGGTTCCTCTACTTGTATAAATATACCTTACTTTTCCTTTATAACATTCAGTATTATCATGTATTTGTGTGATTCTCCTTGGTATCTCAAATACCTGACCAAGTGTCTGAGTATCTACATGTAGTGGATACTTAGTAAATAATTATTGAATGAATGAAGCTTTTGCACAGATGTTCTAAACTTGTGGATTAAAAAAATGAAAATTTTACTTTTAATACATATTGTCCCATTTTGAATATGGTTATATTTTGACATCCTGGAAAATTGTCACTAGAATTTATCTTTTTGTATTTTTAGTGAATTCAAAAAGATCCTCAAAGTGGTTTATCGTCCCAGTATTGTCTACCTATTTCTCTTATTTGTTTGTTTGATTGTTTGTTTAAAGTATTACATATGTCTCCTTTTTCCCCCATCGACCCCTCCCCGGCCACTCCCACCCCCCAGAACAGGTCTCCACTGCCCCATGTCCATTGGTTATGCTAATATGCATGTGTACAAGTCCTTTGGTTGATCTCTTACCTGCCCTCCCATGCCTTCCCTCTGAGGTTTGACAGTCCATTGGGTGTTTCTCTGTCGCTGGATCTGTTTTTGTTCATCAGTTTATGTTGTTCATTATATTCCACAAATTATCTTTCTCTGACTGGTTTATTTCACTCAGCGTAATGCTTTCCAGGTCCATCCATGCTGTTGCAAATGGTAAAAGTTCCTTCTTTTTTATAGTAGCGTAGTATTCTATTGTGTAGATGTATCATAGGTTTTTAATCCACTTATCTGCTGATGGACACTTAGACTGTGTCCAAATCTTAGCTATTGTAAATTGTGCTGCTATGAACATAGGGGTGCATATGTCTTTTCTAATTGGTGTCTCTGATTTCTTGGGATATATCCTAGAAGTGGGATTACTGGGTTGAATCGGAGTTCCATTTTTAACTTTTTGAGGAAACTTCCATCTTCCTACATCATCATGTCTTGACACTTAATTGGTTACTAGCCACTTAAATACTTGGCTGATTTGTTGACTGTATATGTAAAGTGTGTATTTTTTTTCTTCTGGCTTAGACTCTATTTAGGAGAGACAGATCCTTTTTCATTTTAAAGGGCTTACTTCCATCACCAGTCTGCAAAATGTTAACTAAATACTTTAGCACTGTCTCATAGAACTTTATGCAATAATGGAATTGTTGTACTGGTATATCTGTGCTTTCCTATCCACTAGCAATGAAATGTGGTCAGTTTGACAGAGGAACTGAATTTTAATAATTAATTTAAATAGACTTCAGATTATTGATCTATAACAACCATTTCCATACAACAGCGAGGCCTTCACTTATTTACTCCTGAATTTTTAAAAACAATTTTGAGTGGGTAATAAATTCACATATTAAAAATAAACTCAAGAACAAAACTATTATTAAAAAGTTTATATCGCTTTGTCTCAATCTCTTTTCCCCCTGGTCCCATAGAAAACTATATTTATTTGTTTCTATTTATCTTTTTAGTGTTTATACATTATAAGAATTAAAAATGTTTTTATTTTTTCCTTATATAGTAGGTGGTATGTTTTATATTTGTATTACTGGTTTTACTTA
The DNA here is from genome assembly GCF_964212035.1 of Myotis nattereri. Lineage (NCBI taxonomy): Eukaryota > Metazoa > Chordata > Mammalia > Chiroptera > Vespertilionidae > Myotis > Myotis nattereri. The sequence goes on from NC_138077.1 coordinate 53,076,322, forward strand.
TAGTATCCTGAAGCCCTCTTCATTTTACTATACAGAACTTTTTCTGATTCATTTTTACAGAACTATATTTCATTATGTGGATATATCATAGTTTCTTTAGCCCAAACATGGCCTTTTTAATAAATGACCTGTAACAACTGGTTCTAATTGGAGAAAGAAGAAAGTTGGATCTACACCTAATAGTGCAATCTTGAAATATTCCAAGTTTTCAAAAGATATAAATGTATTTTTGTTATACTCTAACCTTTTACTATAAACGGTGCTTCAGTAAATAACTTCTTATGCATATTATTTAACATTTGTGCAGGAATATCTGTATGGTATGGAATTGCTGGTTTAGAGAGTAAATGCATTTTTTATTTTGGTAGCTATTGCCAGATTTCCCTCCTTTCGGGTTGTGCCATTTGCATTGTCACCAGCAATGAATGTATTGAGAGTGACGGTTTCCCTGTAACTTTGTTGACAGAATGTATTTTCAGTTTTTGTATGTTTCAATTTGTTGGGTGAGAAGTGGTGCATAATGTAATTTTAATTTGGATTTCTTATACTTAAGCAAGGTTAATTATATTTTGTACATTTTTCTGTTGGGTTTTTGGTCTATTTCTCAATTTCTCGGTGGTCTTTATATAAAAGGGAGATTAGACTTTGACTATGATAAGAGGTGCACTTTCCCCCACACTTTGTCATGGTGTTATTATCAGTCCTCTTTGCTCCTCTCTCTTCTGAATTTTTGAGTTGTAGTAAGACCTTCTACCTTCCAGAGTTCTAAAGAATTCAACCAGATGTTCTTTTGGTATTTATATAGGATTTCATTTTTAAATCTTTGGACCATTTGAAGATTATCCTGCTATATAGTGTTAGTTGTAGAACTAATGTAATATTTTTCCACATGGCTACCCATTTGTTCCAATGTCATTTATTAAAAAGTCCATATTTACAACCACTAAATTGAGATGCCACTTTTTGACAGATTCCCATATGTATTTTGATCTATTTCTGGATATTTAATTCTATTTCATTGGTCTGTCCATTCAAGAACCAACTTGACATTGCTTATTAAAGCTTTTTAGTATGCCTTAACATCTAATACAGTTAACTGCTCTCAGTGCTTCTCTGTTTTTGAGCTTTTTCCTTAAAGGCGATTCTTTCCTGTTTGTTTTTCCATATAAACTTTGTAATCAACTTACCTAGTTGGAGAAAAAAAATGTTTCAGTATTGGGAACATTCTCTAAAAAAGTAATACACCTTAAGGTATTACACCTTCTGTATTACTCAGAAGGGAGAGGCAGGAGAGCTGGGTAAGTTTCTCTCTTAGGTACCTTCCATACTACTAGTATAGACTATCAACCAGAGACTAGACTAAGTTTTCTTGATTCCCTAGCTTGGGGAGTAGGATTCTAAATAGATCTTTTAGATTTTTTTTCTCCTTTAAAAAAAAATCTTTATTGTTGAGAGTATTACAGATGCCCCTCTTTCTACCCCATTGCCCCCCTCCACCTGGTTCCCACCCCGGGCCTTCGCCCCCCTATTGTCTGTGTCCATAGATAATGCATATATGCATATACTAGTAAGATCTTTGATTAATCTCTTCCCACTCCCCCTTCCCTCTTCCCTCTGAAACTTGTCAGTCTGTTCCATGTTTCCATGCCTCTGATTCTATTTTATTCATCAGTTTATTTTGTTCATTAGATTTGTTCACTTAGATTTTTAGATTCAATTGTTTATAGATATGCATTCATTGCCATTTTATTGTTCATACTTTTGATCTTTTTTTTCCCCTTCCTCTTCTTAAAGAATACCCTTCAACATTTCATGTAATACTGATTTGGTGGTGATGAACTTTCTTTAGCTTTTTCTTGTCTGTGAAGCTCTTTATTTGACATTGAATTCTATATGATAGCTTTGCTGGGTAGAGCAATTTTGGTTGTAGGCCCTTGCTATTCATCTTATTGAATATTTGTTGCCACTCCTTCTGGCCTACAAAGTTTCTGTTGAGAAATCAGCTGACAGTCACATGGGCGCTCCCTTGTAGGTAACTATGTTTCTCTTGCTGCTTTTAAGATTCTCTCCTTGTCTTTAACCGTTGGCATTTTAATTATGTGTCTTGGCGTGGGCCTCTTTGGATTCCACTTGTTTGGGAGTCTCTGCTTCCTGGACTTACAAGTCTATTTCATTAACCAGGTAGGGGAAGTTTTCTGTCATTATTTCTTCAAATAGGTTTTCTTTTTCTTTCTTTATAAAAAAAAATATATTTCTTTATTGATTTCAGAGAGGAAGGAAGAGGGAGAGATAGAAAAATCAATGATGAGAGAGAATCATTGATCAGCTGCCTCCTGCACACCCCCCTACTGGCGATCGAGCCTGCAACTCTTGCATGTGCCCTTGGCTAGAATCAAACCTGGGACCCTTCAGTCTGCAGGTCGACACTCTATCCACTGAGCCGAACTGGCTAGAGCCAAATAGGTTTTCAATATCTTGCTCTCTCTATTCTCCTTCTGGCATCCCCATAATGTGAATGTTGTTACACTTAAAGTTGTTCCAGAGGTTTCTTACACTGTCTTCATATATTTGAATTATTTTTGTTGTTGTTCTGATTGGGTGGTGTTTTGCTTCCTCATGTTCCAAATTGTTGATTTGATTCTCAGAATCCTCTACTCTACTGTTGAATCCCTATAAATTGTTAATTATGTCAGTGAGTTTATGCTTAATTTCTTTTTCTTTTCTTTCTTTCTTTCTTTCTTTCTTTCTTTCTTTCTTTCTTTATTTTTATTGCTAAAAGTATTACAAAGGGTATTACATATGTGTCCTTTTTTCCCTCCCGCCCTTAACAATCCCCTTGCCCCCCCCTACCCTCCAGTGTCTTATGTCCATTGGTTATGCTTATATGCATGCATACAGGTCCTTCAGTTGATATCTTACCCCCATCCCTCCTGCCCCCCAACCCTCCCCGGCCTTCCCGCTGCAGTTTGACAATCTGTTTGAGGCAGCTCTGCCTCTGTATCTATTGTTCAAAAGTTTATAATGGTCTCTATTATCCATGAATGAGTGAGATCATGTGGTATTTTTCCTTCATTGACTGGCTTATTTCACTTAGCATAATGCTCTCCAGCTCCATCCATGCCGTTGTAAATGGTAAGAGTTCCTTCTTTTTTACAGCAGCATAGTATTCCATCGTGTAGATGTACCACAGTTTTCTAATCCATTCATCTACTGATGGGCACTTAGGCTGTTTCCAGATCTTAGCTATGGTGAATTGTGCTGCTATGAACATGTGGGTGCATATATCCTTTCTGATTGGTGTTTCTGGTTTCGTGGGATATATTCCTAGAAGTGGGATCACAGGGTCAAATGGGAGTTCCATTTTTAGTTTTTTGAGGAAATTCCACACTGTCTTCCATAGTGGCTGCACCAGTCTGCATTCCCACCAGCAGTGCACGAGTGTTCCTTTTTCTCCGCATCCTCTCCAGCACTTGTTGTTTGTTGATTTGTTGATGATAGCCAGTCTGACAGGTGTGAGATGGTACCTCATTGTTGTTTTGATTTGCATCTCTTGGATGATTAGTGACTTTGAGCATGTTTTCATATGTCTCTTGGCTTTCTGAATGTCTTCTTTTGAAAGGTGTCTATTTAGGTCCTTTGCCCATTTTTTGATTGGATTGTTTATCTTCTTTTTGTTAAGTTGTATGAGTTCCCTATAAATTTTGGAGATTAGGCCCTTATCAGATATGACATTAATTTCTGACTGGTCATTTTTCATGTCTTTGAAATTCTAAGATTCTTGTATGTCTCACTAAGTCTCTTGAAGCTCATTAAGATCCTTGAGCAACCTTATAACCATTGTTTTGAACTCTGTGTCCAGTAGTTTGCTTCCTTCCATTTCTTTCATTTGTGACATGTTTCTTTGTCTCCATATTTTGGCTGCTTCCTGGTGTTTGTTTCTATGTATATTAGGTAGAGCTTCTGTGTCTCTGGATTTGGTAGAGTGTTCTTATGTATAGTAGGTGTCCTGTAGGGCCCAGTAGCTTAGCCTCCCCAGCCGCCTGAGCTGGGCACTTTAGATGCACCCCTGTGTGGACTGTTTGCAGTCTTATTGTAGTTGAGCCTTGATTGCTATTGGCATCACTGGAAGGAATTAACTTCCAGGCCATTTGGCTGTGAGGACCAGCTGTGACCACAGTGGAAGAGCTGCTGTGGAGCAGTGCTCACTGAGTCTGCCCCTTGACTGTGTTGCTTGTAGATGTGTAGAGTTTTAATCTGGTATCGTCTGAAGCTGTTCACCGGGTGCACTGGCTCTTGGGTCTCCTTGGAGGGGTAAAATCAGCCACTGCCTGGAGCCACCCAGCAGGAGTTACAGAGCAATCTGCAGATAGCTGCTACTTGTATTGGGCTTGGAAGTGCCCAGGTGAGGCCTGCTGTGAAGCAGGTTAGGCTGGTGGTAGTGCTGGGTCTTGGGCCTCTTATTGATAGGTTTGGGTCACGCTGACGCTTGTTTGAGAGATTTTAGGAAAGTCTGAAGCCTGAACCAGGACAGGTCATTCATATAGAGAAACATCTGCAAACAGTTTGGGTGAGGCTGAAAATTGGATGGGGCAAGTCTTAGAGAATCCCCAGGACACAGCAAACAGTGTGAGCCATGCTGATGGAAACTCAGATATCGCTGCCAGTCAACTCTTCAAAGTTGGGGGGAGGTCCCAGCACAAAAACATTTTCCCCATCTTATGGGTGGAAAAACTAGAGCAGAGAGAAGTTAAGTAATTGGCTTTGTCACACAGTTGTGTTAGAACCAGGGCTGACCACAAAATGTGCAAGGCAGAGTCCATGCATGTCATTACTGCATCATCCTGTTTTTTCAGTGTTAGAGAAGCCTTGCCAGGTTTTAATTTTTAAATCTAAGACACTATTCCCAATATATAGAGTAGGGTCCCTAGTCCTGGCTGGCAATCAGGGCCATCTGTGGGGCGACTGACGGGCGGGGAGATGGGGGAGGGGGAGCCCTGCTGGCACCCACCTTGGCTGGAGGCCTGGTGCTACCCACTGGCTGGCCCCGCCCCCCGCCACTGCTGCTGCCAGTCACCTCCTGCATTGAGCGTCTGCCCCCTAGTGATCAGTGCGTGTCATACGCTGGTTGGTTGATTTGCATATTAGGGTTTTATTATATAGGATTCCTTGCCTTTATGGTTAGTTTGCTGGTTGTTCTTTCCTTATTAGAGGTGGTGGGTGGTTTAGGTATAGCTTTATCATTAAGGCAAGTTGAAAGTAGGAATAAAATGAAAATGAAAAAGTATGAAATACACTTCTATTCATGGCTATTTTTGCATTATTTACCTTTTCTTTTGATGCTTGTATTTTGAATTTTAGAATTATGCTAATGCCTGGTCTTTGGAGACAGCTCCTTGAATCTCTAGTTACAAAAAATTCATGACTATAATAACTATTATACTTTTGGTGATTAGTGTGTAAGCATCTTATATGGATAAAGAAAAAGGATTGTTATGTGTCAGGGCACTTTTACTTGTGCTAGATTGTATTATATTATTGTATGTTAGTCAGAGCTTTGAAAGGGGTGTTAAACCTTTTCAAAGAAAGTCCCAGCACAGAGACTTCAGGGTTTTTAGATTTTTGAAAGTTAAATTTTAATAGTGAATAGAATTGCTGCCCTCTACTGTTGGCTAATTGTTTTCCTGCCGTGTAAAAAATGTTCAATCACCTTTACTAGGATAAGTTTAAGTATATATACTATTGGATTGGAGTATAACTTTATAAAACATTATTCTCATAACTTAGTTGTTAAATTATAGTTATAACCTAATACGGACTCCCATTAATTTATGTTCATTATCATCATTTTGGCTTTCAGAAAAACTTGGATCCTGGAACAAACTTTAGTCTTAGTTTCATTTTACATGGTGAACTTTAAGTAGTTATTAGATTGATGCCTCCTGGTTATGTGATTCAGAGCTTGTATTGATAGCTATTTAACTAAAAGTAAATTCTACAGATAAAGATAATATTTTAAAAATAATCATTGTTTTAATTCATCTTCTGATATTTAATGTAGTTGAAATTTTAATCAGTATTAAATATGGATATAAGATCTTTATGTATTTACTAAAAAGAGGCACTACCTAAACAATGATGATATTGAGAAAATATTAACCTCCGGGTTTTACACTTTGTTTTGTTTTCTTAACATTTTTATTGATTTTTAGAGAGAGAGGAAGGGAGAGGGAGAGGGAAACATTGATCAGCTGCCTCCTGCACACACACTACCGGGATTGAGCCTAAAACCTGGGCATGTGCTCTGACTGGGAATTAATCCAACAACCTCTCAGTGCATGGGATGATGCCCAACCAACTGAGCCACACCAGCCAGGACTGGATTTTATGTTTTTTTACTTAAAAATGAAGGCATTAGAAGGGATGATTTTAAAGATTCACCTTAGCTTTATTTTGCTGAGTACCTACTGTATATGAAGTACTGTAATATGTAAATGATAGATATGGAAAAACAAAGATTATTAACATAGTCTTTGTTCTAGATCGAGGGTCAGCCAGTGTGCTAAATCAGGCTGTGCTTATTTATTTGCTTATTGTTATGGCTGCGTTCAATGCTACAATGGCAGAGTTGAGTAGTAGTTGCAGCAGAAGACAATGTGACCTGCAAAGTTGAAAATATTTACTACCTGCCCATTAAAAAAATGTTTGCTGACTCCTGCCCCAGATGAACTCTGGAAGATAAATATCTAAAAGTATAATTTTAAATGGATGTTTAAAGAGGACACATAGACAGAATGCCAGGAGTAGTTTAAATAAAGGAAAGTATGCTTTCATGATTAGCACCATTCTCCCAGTTCAGTAGTATACTAACATCTTCTAATAATTCCTAGAGATTCCTGTTTATTAGGAATTAGCAGTTATCCTGCTTCACAGCGTCATTATCATCATCATCATCATTGCTATGACTTGGGTAAAAATCCTCAAATTTAAATATGCGGCTGAATGCTTTTTTATAACTTTGATCACTACCTACAAAGATATAAAACATTTCCAGTAACCCAGAATACTTCCTTTGCCCTTTCCAAAATAATATGTTCTCCCCCAGAGATAATCATTTTTCTGATTTATATCACTGTAGATTAGTTTTGAACTTCTTACAAATTTAATCATACAGTATTTATGGATTCCTTATGGCTTCGTTTACTCAGCATCTATGCAACTGTGTGTAGTTTGTTTCTATTGTTGTGTAGTATTGCATTGTATGAATATACTACAACTTGTTTATTCTGCTATTGTGGGCATTTGGGTTGTTTCCAGTTTGAAACTGTTATGAATGAAGCTGCTTTGAATGTTAAAAAAAAATTTAGAAGAAGGAGGGAGAGAGAAACATCAGTTGAACAGAGAAACATTGATCTGTTGCCTCCCAAATGTACCCCTATCAGGGATTGAACCCGAAACGTGGTACGTTCCCTGACTGGGAATAAAATCTGCAACCTTTTAGTGTACAGGATGATGCTACAACCAATTGAGCCACGTCAGCCAGGGCTGAGCATTATTATATAGGTTGTTGTTTTTTTTTTTGTGGACAGACGCACTTCTCCTGCATGTATGTGACTTCTCCTGGGAGGTAGAATTTTAAATTCATCTTGTAGAGTCCTTACCAGAAAGTTTTTGTTTAATAGGACAAAGTGGGAAGGAGGAATCAAAGAGACATATTCAACTACTTTATAAGTTTGAGTAGACCACCTGCTCCATTATAAAGTGGTAACTTTACATTTCTTTATAAACCCTGTGACTAAGGAAACCTACCTTTTGAGTAAATCAAATAAGTTTTATTTCTGATGCCACCTTTGGTTGATGTTGGGTGTTTAGAAGTCATTGCTGAGAATTCTGATAAGAGGTTGAAGGAAAGAGTGTTGTCATTAGTTAGTGGCTGAAGGATTTGAGAAGGGTAGAGAACTTGGCAGAATAATGGGGTCATTTGTATTTAATATATTTTGAAAATCCTTACCCATCATCAATACAGTTCTATAGTATTTAAAATTATTTCATTGTTTCTTTGGATGTGTCACAAGACTTCTTAGTTTCATTTATTTTACTTTTCTCTTTCAGAATGTCAATTAGCTCCTTTTTAGATTCCATTTTCCATTTTCCTTTTTAAATTCATAATTGCATTCACATTATATAGCCTTTCCTCTGTGTTATTTTATTATTTTTCTTTATTTTATTTTATTTTTTTAATTAAATCTTTATTGCTCAGATTATTACATTTGTTCCTCTTTTTTCCCCCATAACTCCCCTCCACCCAGTTCCCACCCCACCCTCCGCCCTCACTCCCCACCCACTGTGCTCATCCATAGGTGCACGATTTTTGTCTAGTCTCTTCCCCCATCCCCCACAACCCTTTCCTCCCCAAGAATAGTCCATTCCCTTTCTATGTCCCTGATTCTATTATATTCACCAGTTTACTCTGTTCATCAGATTCTTTATTCACTTGATTTTTAGATTCACTTATTGATAGATATGTAACTGTTGTTCATAATTTTTGTCTTTACCTTTTTCTTCTTCTTCCACTTCTTAAAGGATACCTTTCAGCATTTCATATAATACTGGTTTGGTGGTGATGAACTCCTTTAGCTTTTCCTTATCTGTGAAGCTCTTTATCTGACCTTCAATTCTGAATGATAGCTTTGCTGGATAAAGTAATCTTGGTTGTAGGTTCTTGGCATTCATCACTGAATATTTCTTGCCACTCCCTTCTGGCCTGCAAAGTTTCTGTTGAGAAATCAGCTGACAGTCGTATGGGTACTCCCTTGTAGGTAACTGACTTTCTTTCTCTTGCTGCTTTTAAGATTCTCTCTTTGTCTTGGCATTTTAATTATGATGTGTCTTGGTGTGGTCCTCTTTGGATTCTTTTTGTTTGGAGTTCTCTGCGCTTCCTGGACTTGTAAGTCTATTTCTTTCACCAGGTAGGGGAAGTTTTTTGTCATTATTTCTTCAAATAGGTTTTCAATATCTTGCTCTCTCTCTTCTTCTGGCATCCCTATAATTCGGATGTTGGTACACTTGAAGCTGTCCCAGAGGCTACTTACGCTATTTTCGTATTCTTTTTTCATTTTGCTTTTCTGGTTGGGTGTTTTTTGTTTCTTCGTATTTCAAATCTTTGACTTGATTCTTGCAATCCTCTAGTCTGCTATTGGGAGTCTGTATAATATTGTTTATTTCAGTCCGTGTATGCTTAATTTCTAGTTGGTCCTTTATCACAACATCGAGGGTCTCACTAGATTTCTTGAGGGTCTCATTGAGTTTATTGGTGGTTTCTAGAAAATTCTTGAAAAACCTTAAAAGTGTGGTTTTGAACTCTATATCCAGTAGTTTGCTTGCCTCCATTTCTGTCATTTGTGTCCTGTTTCTTTGTCTCGGCATTTTTTGTGCTTCACTGTGTCAATAGAGTGGCTTTCTGTGCTAAGTGTCTTATAGGGCCCAGTGGCTCAGCCTCCCCAATTACCTGAGGTAGACACTCTTGGTGCACCCTCTTGTGGGCTTTGTGCACAGTCTTGTTGTAGTTAAGCCTTGATTGTTGTGGGTAACACTGGGAGGATTTGACCTCCAGGCCAATTGGCTGTGAGAATCAGCTGTATCTATGGTGGGAGAACTTCTGTGCTGAAGACACCCTTCTAGGGCAAGACTTGCTTCAGTTTGGCTTTGGTGCTCACTGAATCTGCCCCCTGAATGTGTCCCTTATGGATCTGAGTTTTAATTGGATGGTCCCACTCTGACCACTGTGTACACTGGCTCTTGGATCTAAGGAGGTGCTAATCTAGCCTCTGCCTGAGGCTACCCAGCAGAAGCCAGCTGTAAAGCAATGCAAGTTGCCCTGGGGCCTTTGGGGCAGCTGCAGTTTGTTAAGTAATTTTCAGATTACAAAGGGCCAGGCCTTTCATATGCAAAAGCTTCCATGTATGGCTTGGGCGGGGCGGGGTCCCAGGGGATCAACAGGGCAGGCGGAGCGAGCAGTATGGCTGCTCTCAGTCCTGCCCTCAGAGGCCCCGGCAATCGCTGCGAATGCCTCTGAGAGAAAGCTGCCCTCGAGTTCTGACCGATGCCAGACAGTCCCAGTTCTCCCGTATGAGTCTGGGTCCCCAGAGACTTGCCCGGAACTGGAGCTCAGAGTCTGAGACTCCCTCCCGATTGAAAAAGACAGTCGTGTCCTCAGCCGCCAGCCCTCTCCGCATGCACCTCCGCACCTTTGTATTTTACTTCCGCAATGCACCTCCTCTGAGTCTTGGTATGCTTCTCTCTTTCCTTCTAGTTGTAGAATTTCCACACAGGCAGCCCTCCTGTGGTTCTGGATGCTGTCTGTTCCGTCTTTTAGTTGTATTTTTGAAGTGGTTGTGCAAGGCAGCAATCTCCGGTGTTTACCTATGCCGCCATCTTGGTTTCTCCTCTCCTCTGTGTTATTTTATATACTAGTGGCCCAGTGCACGGATTCGTGCACATTGAAAGGAAATTAATTAGAAGAAATATTTTAATATTGCTATCGTCCTTTATCTATAATAGAGTGTCAACCAAATTAATGATTTACAATGACAGATCAAAACACATGCATGCCATTAGCACCCAACGAGAGCTTTATATGTATTGCACATGCGCGAGTCAACTTTGCCTTTTAAAGATATAAAATAACTTGCTTAATTAGACCTGCTTTCTGATGTAGCTAAAGTTTTTCCAACCCAGTCAACACGAAGGAGATTATTATTATAGATCTCGCAGGGAGAACAAAGGGTAAAATATTTAACTGCAGCAGTGTTTGACTGTATTCTATGCAGTGAGAAAACCTGAAGTCATTTTCAAGGTCCACTATTTCTTCTTTTCCGTCGGGTCAAGTTTCTAAACTTTCTAAATCTCTGTTTTCCTGCTAAAGAAAAGAAAATCGGATCCCACTGAGCCTCCTATCTACCTATTCCAGGACTTCTGTGAGGATCAAATGAGATGAGGCACAGGAAAACGCTTCACAGACATTTGGTTAAAGTAAAAAATGTTTGCACCTGGCTATAAAGCAAGTCCTGTTCCTAGGCTGAAGAAACTGCAAGGAGGCTAGTCATCACTAGGGAGAGGAAGCTGTGCGTTGCTACATGACGTCATTACCTGGTGCCCACGGTGATGGTTTAGGGCTGAGCTGGGCTGTGGGCTGCATTTTATGCCATGGGGTTTCAGCAGCATCGGCTGCGATTTGTCGGGGCCTTTGTTCCACTTGGGAGAAGCCGAGTGTTGCTTTCTGGGTGCCAGGTCTGTGGTGCAAGTGCCTGTCATGGCAGCTCCTGCATTGAGCATCTGCCCCTTGGTGGTCAGTGCGCATCATAGCGACTGGTAGGTCAGTGGGACACTTAGCATATTAGCATTTTATATATATAGACTAGAGGCCCGGTGCATGAATTCGTGCACTGGTGGGGTCTGGCTGGCCCGCCCTGACGGGGGTTGGGAGGCCAATCGGGGGCAGGGCCAGCTTGGGGGACAGGCCGCAGGAGGTTGGTCGGCCGGCCCTGCCCCCTGATCGGGGTTGGGGGAGCGTTCTGGAGCAGGGCCGCCTGGGGGGAGGAGCCACAGGCAGTTGGCGGGATGGCCCTGCCCCCTGGTCAAACTTCTGGTTGAACTCCCGGTCGAGGGGACAATTGCATATTAGCCTTTTTTATATAGGATATTTAAAATTGCTATTTAAAAGTCCATTTCTGCTAGTTCTAACATCATTGTCTTCTGTGGTTCTGCTGTCAAGTCTACTTTTAATTGTTCTTTTATTATTCAAATTTTTCTGATTCTTCCCATATATTGAAACTTTTTGGTCACGTGCTTTATATAATATGTAAAAGAACCATTGAGACTGGACCAATGTTCTTTCCCTTTTAAGAAGCTAGAATGAAACTGCCCCCTCCTTCCTGGTCCCCAAGGAGTTCCAGATTGCGAGAGGACGCAGGCCAGGCCAAAAGACCCCACCAGGGCACAATCAAGACCGGGGAGGGATGCAGGAGATTGGCCAGCTGGGGAGGGACTGTGGGAGGGCTTCAGGGTGTGTCCGGCCTGTGTTGCTAAGTCCCTATCGACCGGACCTCAGCAGCAAGCTAACCTACTGGTTGGAGCGCCTGCCCCCCGGTGGTCAGTGCATGTCATAGTAAGCAGTTGAGCAACCTTAGCATATCATTAGCATATTATGCTTTGATTGGTTGAATAGCTGACAGGACCACTGGACACTTAGCATATTCGGGTTTTATTATATAGGATGATGTAAATATACCATAACAGAGGCTGTGTGATAAGGCCTGAAATGTCCCCTCTATTAACGAAATCAGGGACCATGTTGTCATGCACTAAAACATCTCCAGTGCTTTCTCTAGCCCTGAGCAGTCTTTCTTTGGGTTCCCAGGTGACGGAATTTCTACCAGTGACCCCCGATGGCCCCTCCAAGGAGACACTGCTGTCAGACACTGCACTGGCTTATCTGACTCTCAGATTTGTTTTGTTTTGTTCATTTGTACATTTCTTACAGTGGAATCTGTGTCTGACATGCTAGAGTTGGACTGTTTCACATTGACAAAAAGATCTGAGTCTCTTGGCCCCCAAGCAAGATGGCCTCTGCAAGGCCTCCTGGGAGATCTGACAACTGCCCGTGGGGACCATGGAGAATGGACTCATCATCTCTTCAGACAAACAGTTGGCAGGAGTCACACATTTCTCCACATTTAGGATCAGGCTACACTGTGACAGGGTCCAGGGTGACTGTTGTCCGTGGTGGGCAGACCCCAGTGGCCCTGGTGTCCTGCCTCATGTGAACGTTTCCTCTCGAGTGTGGGAGAGGCCATGGCTGCTCCTAACAGCCAAGCCAGGGAGCTGGGATGTGGCTCCTGCGGCTCCCTGCGGCCTATCCTGCTTGGTCATGGCAGCCGTGGCGGAAGGCCCCCTTAGGGACTGGAGAAGCCGTGGCAAGGAGCCGGGGTGGCCTCTAGGACCTCAGGAGGTCTCTGTCCACAGCCAGCACGCAGCTGGGCCTCTAGTCAGACATCCCCAGGACGGGTTCTGCCAGCGTCCTGATGAGTGTGAGCCAGAAGGCTCCCCGCTCGCTGCAGCCTTGCATAGTGTGTGAGAGCTGGAGCAGAGGGTCCGCTAAGCTGCCCCACTCTGACCACAGGACCTGTGAGACCCAGGCCTGGTACTGGCTGAGTCCACGGGGGTTTACTGCCCCCGCTGCCCTCTGGCACCACCTCTCCTCTCGTGCAGCACCGCTGTCTGCCTGCCCTGCTCCCGTGTTCCTGCACCACTCAGTGTCCCCCAATGTATTCCTGAGTACACCTCGCTTTCTGAAGTACTGGCCTCACCCTCCCCACCACTTACTCTCCACTTGGTTGCTCATTGGCCACAGAGCCTCTGATCCCATCCCCCTGGGGGCCAGTTTCCATCCTCCTATTAAGAAGGACCACATACATAGACTGACAGCAGCGCATGCTGATGGACTTGCAGTTCTGTTGGTGGGGACACAGTGGCAGCACTGGGTGTGGTAGGCACGTCTCTGCCCAGGGGCTTGGGAGAAACACTGGCTCCGCTTCCAGCCTCTTCCTTCAGCAATAACAGCCGAGCTCCTCACACTTCCTCAGGTCCTCCTCCTGCCTCCCTCGGCCCCCTTTGCGAGGACTCCCGCGATCACAGATGCCCAGGGATTCAGGGCACCCTCCCACCTCAGTCAGCTGAGGTGCCATCGCATTTCCACCCGTTGAGCTTTGCGTGTTGCCCTGTAACACCTGGGGACGGGATGCAAATTGCACAGCCGATTTTCCTGCCTTCACACATTGTGAGAGCTGTTAGTTCAAACAATGGTCGGAGGCCTCCCTGAAGCCTGGGGTTCACCCTCCGGAGGACGTATACCCTCAGGAGACCTCAAAATGCACAGAATGCTTACATCTAAGGGCTCTGCTCCCCGTGGGCTCCCTGGCACTGAGCACACCCTGAAGATATATTTTAAGGGGGGACATTTAATAGTTCACAAACCACATCATAAAATGACGGCTGGGTCCACCTTCTTGTGAAAACGTCTCCCAGTTAGGCCTTCACGGTTCACACCCTTATATTCTCCTCTCACAACCTGAAGGGGTTGGAGGTGCAGCTATGATGATGAGCTAAGCAGTGAGAGCGCTAGAGCCCCTCAGAGCAGGTGTGAGGCCTGCAGGGCGGGGGGCAAGGGGCCAGCCACTGTGTCACAGCCCCCATCAGCAGTCATTTCAGGGGCTCTGCCGGGTGACTCCCTGACGTGCATCAATGGTCTCAATGGGAGTCCCAAATTTCCCAATAAATCTCCAAACAAAATTAATTTTAATGGCTTTAATTAGCCTTAATGGACTGTTCCTATTAGTATCTGCTCCCTTTTTGAGGTTGTTAAGAAAATACTTAGAGAGGAACAAACCAACAAGCCATTGAGGGAAACGATTGGCCCAAAATCTTTTCAAATTAATTGCCTGTGTGCTATCTACTCACATCTCCTTCCTGCAGTGCACACACTTCATCTGGAGCAGGGCGGGCAACCTGGAGGAAGCACAGGGAGAGCAGTAACCGCTGGCACTGTAGAGCAGTAACAGCGCTAGGTGGCGCTGCTGGCAGTAGCCTTTCTTCCTTGTGGAGTGTCTAGGGAGGGGAAGCGGCTGCAGTGCCTGAGGCTGAGTTCCAGGAGGCCAGGAGCTCTATCAGCATTGTGCCAGTGGCGCTGGTCCGTTGGTGCCTTGCCTGTCCTCTGGAGATTGTACCTAAGGAAGCCAGTCCCCAGTTCCGCCCCGCCTCCGCCACCCGTTGATTGGAGTCTGAGGGCCAGGAGGAGGGACCAAGAGGCCTGCCTTCCAGCTGCTTGCCAGTCTCCAGCCACTCACTCCGGTTCCATTGATCAGGGGATGGCTAACAGGGAACCAGAGTGAGCGCCACTCACTCACTCCGGTTCCCTGTTAGCCATCCCCTGATCAATGGGAGCCTGCAGGCTAGGGAAGGGACCAAGCCGTCTGCCTTCCGCCCACTCACCAGTCCCTGCTGCCACAGATTCATTGGAGCATGAGGGACCCAGTTCCCCTGTTAGCCATCCCCTGATCAATGGAGCCTGAGGGCCGGGTGATGGACTGGTCCTCCGTGCGGTCATGATGGACCCAGGGTTTTTATATATATTAGGATTGCTATCTAACTCTCTGTTAAAGTTCTCCAGAAGTTTTTTTTATATATATTTGGGTGCTTCAGTTTTGAGTGCATATATGTTTACCAGGTTTATATCCTCATGTTGTATTGATTCCTTTCTTATTATGACATGACCTTGATTGTTTCTTGTGATGGCCTTCATTTTGAAGTCTATTTTGTCAGATAATGAGTATTGCTACCCTAGCTTTTTTTTTTTTTTTCATTACCATTTGCATGGGAAAGTTTTTTCAGTTCTTTCTCTTCCATCCTGTGTGAGTCTTTTGATGTGAGATGGATCTCTTGTAGATAGCATATATATGGGTCATGTGTTTTCTTAACCACTCAGCAACCTATATCTTTTGATTGGAGCATTTTAAGCCATTTACATTTAAGGTTATAGATAGGTACTTACTTGTTGCCATTTTTATTCTTTATGTCTATGCCCCTCTCTGTTTATTCTTACAACAGTCCCTTTAGCATATCTTGCAGTGCTGGTTTAGTGGTAGTAAACTCCTTTAGTCTTTGTTTTTTCTGTGAAGCTCTTTATTTCACCATCTATTTTGAATGATAGCCCTAATGGATAGAGTGGTCTTGGATTCAGTGCTGGTTTTTTATTGCTTTGTATACTTCATGCCACTCCCTTCTGGCCTGACTTGTTGCTATTGAAGAATCAGCTGACAGTCTAATGGGAGCTCCCTTTAGCTAATTTACTTTTTCTCTCTTGTATCCTTTAAGATTCTTTCTTTGTCTTAAACATTTGCCATTTTAATTATGTGTCTTAGTTTGGGTCTTTTTGGATTCATCTTGATTAGGAGTTTCTGTGTTTCCTGGATTTGTGTGACTTTTTTCTTTACCTGGTCAGGGAAGTTTTCTGTCATTATTTCTTCAAACAGGTTATCTATTCTTTGCTTAGATTCTTCTCAGTCTGGTACCCCTATGATTCATAGGTTGTTACATTTCATGTTGCCCCACAGCTCCTTTAAACTCTCCTGCTTTTTCTTTTTCTTTCTTTTTTTTCCCAGTTGTTGCTCTGAATGGGTGTTTTTTTCTACCTTGTCTTCTAATTCGCTTATTTGGTCCTCCACTTTTTCTAGTCTACTGTTGATTCTTTCCAGGGTATTCTTTGTTTCAGCTCTGTCATTCTACATTTCTAATAGATTCTGATTCATGGTTTCTATCTCTTCTTTCATGTTAGTGTAGTTCTCATTAAGATCCTTATTAAGAACTTAATAGTTCTTAATCAGTTGCTTGTAGATCTTACGAAGTTGTTTGAGCACCCTTATAACTAATACTTTAATTATCTTACAAGTTGCTTCCCTCCATTTCATTTAGTTCCTTTTCTGGTGATTCTTTCATTTGGGTTTTGTTTCTTTGTCTCCTCATTTTTGCTCTCCCTTTGTATATGTTTCTATGTGTTAGATCAAACTGCTGTGCCTCCCAGTCTTTGAGGGTTGGCCTTATGTATAAGTGTTTTGTGTGACCCAGTGGTGCAATCGCCTAAGCTGGGTGCTTTAGGAATGTCCCTTGTGTGCATTATTTGGTCTCTCCTGTTGTAATTGGGTCTTGAATGTTGTGGTCCCATCTGTGGATGGAATCTCCTCCCAGCCTGGCTTACTGTGAGGCCCACTCCCTACCACATCATGCAAGCTGTTGTGCAAGTGCTGACAGAACAAAATAAAACACAAAACAAAACTATACAGAAGACCGGTATAGTAACAAAAACAACCACAAAAGGAGAGAGAACTAGGAAAGAGAAAAGAGAACAAGAATGGTAAAAGGAAAAAAAAAATATAGGAGGAAATAGAGGGGAAGAAAAAGGAATATGAAAGGGCAGAGGTGAAATTAAAGAAAATAAGAATAAAGAATAGTGCAGCTATGAAAAGAGCTCCTAGATTTATTGAATTTCGAGTCTTGCCTGCAATTGCCTTGGCAGGTCAGACCAAATGATTTTGTAGGCCTTATACGGCCTGCAGGCAGGACATTCCCCACCCCTGTTTTTTTTGTTGTTTTGTTTTGGTTTGGTTTCTTTTTTGTTGTTTTTTTTTTACAGAGAGGAAGGGAGAAGGATAGAGAGTCAGAAACATCGATGAGAGAGAAACATTGATCAGCTGCCTCCTGCACACCCCCTACTGGGGATGTGCCAGCAACTAAGGTACATGCCCTTGACCAGAATCGAACCTGGGACATTTCAGTCCACAGGCCAACGCTCTATCCACTGAGCCAAACCAGCTAGGGCACCCACCCCTGTTTTATAAAATTGCTTAACTAGGAATGGGACAGAATAGAGAAAGTTTAGGAAATTAGAATTAAATGTACCCTTGGGTAGAATTGGAATTAGAGTAGTGATTGGTGATAGGAAGTTCTTGTCTTTTGGCTCACTGTCTTTGGGGTATTGCAAAGTATATCTTTCCATAAAAAGCTTTATTGCCTAGCCAGCTTGGCTCAGTGGTTGAGCATCAACCTATGAACCAGGAGGTCATGATTCAACTCCCGGTCAGGGTACATGCTCGGGTTGTAGGCTCAGTCCCAGTGTGGGGCATGCAGAGGCAGCCAGTCAACGATTCTCTCTCATCATTGATGTTTCTACCTCTCTCTCCCTCTCCATTTCTTTCTAAAACCAATAAATATATGTATTTGTTAAAAAGCTTTATTTATTAAGTTAGAGAAGTAAGGTGTTTGAATACAAATATATGATTTGATAACTCTAGTTTTGTAAAATTCAATAGTCTTCATTAGCAATTATCCTGATAATTTCCTGACTTCAGTAGACATTTATTGCTTAGAAAACCCCATATATAGTAGGAGAAAGAAAAGATAATTATAGATGAAAGAATAAGTATTTTTCCATTGTTACCCTGGATTTTGCTATTATTGGTTAACCAACTTTTAAGTTTAAATAAATATTACCCATTTTAATTATAACAAAGCTATGGTATAAGATGTAACATTTATGTGCAAAATTTTATATATAAAATACTCTAAGAATGCCATTTTCATAGTGTTTTTCCTTGTTTTGGATGTAATTAGGTAATGATACTTTTCTGCTAATAGATTGATTTAAAAAGCCAAGCACAGAAAATAATCTTTGGAAGAGCAGATAAATGATATATCAGTGAATTAAATTGCTTGACTTTTTGCCTTTAAATTTTCTATGTGTTACAGATATACAACAAAATTGATTCAGTAACATTTCCCCAAATTTTAAGTTACTTTGATGTATTAAAATATTTTTACTTAACTGAACTTTTTTTATTAGTTCTAGTATAATTTTGCCAGATAATTGATTTTTTTTGCTGGAATGGTTCAAAAGCGGAATCAAACCACAAAAAAGTGATTGCGGTACTCTTTTTTTTCTTTTTTTACCTTTAAACTACATTGTAAATTAGCCTAGAATGCTTACTGTTGTCGTAAGAAAGCATTATGTATGATAAGCTCGTGCTCATCTATAATCACACTATATAATGAGCCCTTCGCGGCCCCTCTCCGAAGGCAGCCAGAAAATATTTCAGCATAGTGGCTCTACTCTTGTTGCATCTTATTCTCATGGAGGGGATAGTAGTGCTTACACTGTAGCAGGTGGAGCTCCTATGATTAATCTGATATTGCATTAAATTTTAAGGACATTATTAGCAAGGTTTTGGGCTCTGACATAGTGGTGCAAATGAGAACTTCCATTCTGGGAATTTGATCATAGTGGGAAAAAGAAACAGCATCTTAATTTCATTCACAAAGCGCTTACCTGATCTCTGCTGTGGGGGTGGAAACAGCTGAAGAATGCAACATTTTAATATAAATCTTTTGAAAAGTATGCTTTGGATCTAGATTAAATGTTCAGGACAGCCAGAAAGCAGCATTTACCAAGGCATTTTTCTGCAGTTTCAGTCTTGGATTGATTGAAGTGTTTGAAAAAATGTCTCCTAGCATCGAACACTTGGATTGCCTTTTCTCCAGTGTTATGTCACTGTAAAGTAGGATGCACCAACAACAAACAGTACAGTGTCTTTAATTTTTGGATCTAAGGTGGGTTTGAATAATACTTCTGAAAAAGCTTAGTTTTAAAATTCAGTAGTATTTCAGCAAAAAATAATTATGATTCAGATTAGATTATTTGATTGACTTTAATTCATGGCATATAATTACCTGTCTTGTGTGTGTATGACACAAGTAAAAAATTGATTTGTGTACAGTGAAAGTGTAATGAAAAAAGATCTGATTTTTATGAAGTTACATGTAAAATGCCATTCTCCATTTATGAAGATTATTAACCTTATTTTTATGTTTTGCTACTGTGAATTAAGTATATAGAAAACAACATTGATATGAAAGAATTATTTCATTGTCTTTGTGATTTCATAACCAAATCAAGAGTTGGTATTTAGATTGTGTGTGTGTGTCGGAGGGGAGTTGTTTTTTTTTTAATATATTTTATTGATTTTTCACAGAGAGGAAGGGAGAGAGATAGAGAGTTAGAAACATCGATGAGAGAGAAACATCAATCAGCTGCCTCTTGCACATCTCCCACTGGGGATGTGCCCGCAACCCAGGTACATGCCCCCGACCGGAATCGAACCTGGGACCTTTCAGTCCGCAGGCCGACGCTCTATCCACTGAGCCAAACCGGTTCTGGCCGGAGGGGAGCTTTTAAACAAAACAAATAACAAAAGAAACATGAGCCTACCCATCCCCTATAAGTGAAACAGTGATTGTATTAATGCAGTGATATCTCTAAAATAAATGTAACGTTTGCCTAAAAGATAAATGGTTTCTCCATATAAAATATTAAATGACATACAGAAGTGATGTGTTGCCCAGCCGGTTTGGCTTTTAGAGCATTGGCTCGCAGACTGAAGGGTCATGGGTTCGATTCCTATTAAGGGCACATAAATTAGTTGCAGGCTCAATCCCAGGCCAACGCTGGCCTGTTGGAGGCGTGTTCAGGAGACAACCAATTAATGTGTCTCTCTTGAATCAATGTTTCTCTCTGTGTGTCTCTCCCTCTCCCTTCCACTCTCTCTAAAAATAATCAATGGAAAAAATACCCTCAGATGAGGATTAATAATACCAAAAAAAGAATTGATGTGTTTTTACCTGATTTCTGCAATCAGAAACTACATATGGTTTAAAACCAAGTTGGAAGCAGAAGAGCTTTCTAATGAATATAGTATTTGGGGGAATAATTACTTATTCTGAATTATTATTTTGAATGAAAGCTCTTTCTTAGTTTTTGTTGGACTGAAACTTCCTAATTGATGATGTAGAGAGGTCTCCAAATTGCTAGTTGACTGAAAAAATTATACTGAAACAGGTTTCTCTACACCTTCATTAAAGAATAGATTGCTTTTCTGGTCACCTAAATTTTCCCCTTACCCCCACTTTAAACTCCTTGTAGTTCCAGAGAATTCTTATTTTCCAAGTGATGTTTTCTGAAATATAACTTGGAAGTGGTTGTGCAAGAAAAAAATATTCTACTTATAGAAATAGCTTTTTTATGAGTTTGTTTTAACATTTGTATTGGTCATTAAACCGTGAGGTGGTATAAAATTCATATGCATGGGTTTTAATAGCTCCAGTTACAGTTTTGTTTTTCGAGTGTTAAGCCTGCTTTTTTTTCTGTAGTATGCACAACAGGATATTTTAGGAAAAGTGTTTAAAATTTATCAAACAATATTTTTATAAAGTTAACCATACTGAAATTTCCCTTTTTTTAAAAAAAATACATTTTATTAACTTTTTTACAGAGAGGAAAGGAGAGGGATAGAGAGTTAGAAACATTGATGAGAGAGAAACATCAATCAGCTGCCTTCTACACACCTTCTACTGGGGATGTGCCTGCAACCAAGGTATATGCCCTTGACCGGAATCAAACCTGGGACCTTTCAGTCCACAGGCTGATTCTCTATCCACTGAGCCAAACTGGTTAAGGCTGAAATTTCCCTTTTTATATTTAGACAAATTAAACACCTTATGAAGAAGTATTATAAGAAGTTTTAAGAATGCTGTTTTTATCCTAGAATCAGTTTTAACAAAGTAGCATACCATAGAATTTTTAATCTCTATCACCCCTAAACCCTTAAATCATTTAAACCACTTTAGACCCATCCTGTGGTATTCATTACAAACTACCACTTGAGGTTCTTGGTTACCCCTTGGTGTGAAAAAATATTTTATTGAAAATTTCTTGCTGTGGTCATACTTTGTAATTATAGTTAGAAGGGCATCTAAGTTATTATACTTATCTAAGAAAATCATTAGGTAATTTAATTTGGGTAATAAAATAATGTTTTTCTTTACTTAAACTTCTGTGGATAGAAGTTTTAAAGGCCTTTTCCCACACTTTGAATTTTATAGCTGGTAGTATTGACAAAAGACTGTATACAGAAATAGAGCTTCTAAGACTACTTGGTTCTAGTTGCATTTTTCATTAAGGTATTTGTATATATTCAAAATTTAAAGTTTTGCAATAAATACAACTAAATTTTAAATAATTTTTTTAAAATATGCAATCAAAGCAGGGCACATTTTGGGGTCAGGGAAAATATCAACAAAAAATAGAAATTATCCCACAGCTTTTGATTAGTACATATTAGAAATAGCTTTAAACAGTAAGGGTAAACAGATCTTTCTAATGTATGAATATACTATCAATATGCAGGAAGTTTATTTTCTGATAGCACTGGTACTTTTAATATCAGTTATTAGTGTTTGCTTCCTTAGTTTATAGATAAATAGGAATTTTAACATTCCAAATAACATTTAAAAATACAGTTAGTACTTTATTGCTGGGAACTTTTGAAAAGTAATAAAAGGTACCATCTTATTTGTTAGAAATATCTTATGAGACATCCATCTAAGATAGTTACATTAATACATTATTGTGAGGAAGCAATCATCTGTTTACTATATAATCTTAAAGCTTTTGTGTGTATGTGCTGTCCTGTGGGCATGTGCCTGTGGGTGTGTGGGTAGGTGGGTAGATGAAGCAATATCACCAAAAGATGAGTTAATTTTTAGTGTCAGTCTCCAAAAAGAGGCTTGCTTAGAAATCAGAGAAAAGACCCTTAGAAATGTGGGGAGAGTGCAGAGAGCACTCAGATTCTTAATCTAGTGATTTGCAAGCTGTCTATAATGCAATTCCTTGGGGATGGATGTTAATAAAAATGAACAAACTTATGGTGACTCTAAGAGAGTGCCAATTCTTTAGGTTAGGATTAGCTATTTCAAAATAATAGATGCAGTAAGACCAGAGCCTAAGATTACCCAGAAGGAAATTAGCTGTGTTAGGATCAGAAACTTGTATTTCATAAAGGAAGCTACATTTTTTTTTTTTGTTCTTCCATAATATGCTTTTAAAAGTAAAAACTCTTACAAATTCTTGCTTTTAGTAATGGTTCCTAAGGGAAGCTGTCATAAAGTTTTTTGTAATAGGGCATTAAAGTATATTTGATTTCAGTGTTATTAAAGTGAGAGAATCCCAGAGAGATGAAAACACGCCCAGTAAAAAGTCAGTAAGGTTTTTATGAGTGCCTTCTAAGGTTCTAATAGTTCCTTTTACAGATATGATTTTTGGCCTTAGTACAAGTAGCTTCAGGAACAAATATGGTGTGTTTTGTGGTACCAAGAAGTCATTTTATAACATAAATTTTTCTTGAACATATCTATGTAATAAAAGGCTAATATGCAAATAGACCAAACGGCCGAACAACTGGTCACTATGATGTGCACTGACCACCAGGGGGCGTGTTCAGAAAATGACAGGCGTCGGCCATGATGGGATGGTGGAGCAGGTGAACAGGGGCACCAGACCAAGGTGGGCACTGTCATCGGCGCAAGCCTCTGTTGGTTACTGGAAATTCTTTGCTCCCACACACTGCGGTCCCGCCCGGCGCTCGCACCTGTTGCCAGCGCCGGCCCCACTCGCACCTGCCCCACTCGCACCTGCAGCCAGCACCAGAACCGCCACTTGCACCCACTGCCTGTGCTGGTGCCAGTCCCGATTGCTCAGTGCCATCAGCAGGTGCGAGTGGCAGATGCTGGCACTGATCGCCCCTGAGGTCTTCTCCACCTCACCCTGCTCTTGAGGGGTAATCAGGGCAGCAGCCGCCGCTCGCACCCGCTGATGGCGCCAGCCTCACTCACACCCGCTGCTGGTGCCAGCCCCAATCACTCCACGCCCTCAGTGGGTGCGAGTGGCACCGAGGCCGTCAGCGCATGGGAGCAGTGGCGGTTGGGAGTAGGGCTGCCAGCAGACAGGGTACCAGGAGCCATGGTGGGAGGGGCTGGGCGGGGGGCACAGATGATGGGCTGAGACCCGTCCCTGTGCCTACCACAGCCTCATGGTCCACAGTTCCTTTCAGGGTGCACAAATTCGCGCACTGGGCCCCTAGTCTACATAATAAAAGCCTAAGCGACTGTTACAGCGGAACGACCAGAACGACTGGTCACTATGATGCATACTGACCACCAGGGGGCAGGCGCTCAATGCAGAAGCTGCCCCCTGGTAGTCATTGCGCTCCCACAGGGGGAGTGCGGCTCATCCAGAAGTTGGCTCACAGCTGGTGAGCACAGTGGCCGTGGCGGGATCCTCTCCTACCTCCACGGCAGCACTAAGGAGCAGTGAGCTGATCGGTAAGGAGTGAGGGGTCCCGGACTGTGAGAGGCCACAGGCCAGGCTTAGGGAACCCCCTCACCCCGCTCCCCAGTGCACAACTTTCATGCACCGGGCCTCTAGTTTTTAAATAAGAAAAAGAGGCTTTAAAATCTTATTTTCATATTGAAACTTGTGACATGTCATTTAATTTGTCTATGTAATTGTATATATGAGATTTGTGTAAGGTTAAAGATACTGGTAAGGTTTTTAAGAAATACTGTATGCATAGTTATGACTCTTTGCTATGTCTTTCATATCTTAATGTAATGATTTTTTTTTTTTGCCTATTACAAGACATTTAGTAGAAAAGTTTGAGAAAACATAGCCTTACAGTTATATAATTGCCCTCCCCTTTTTACCAACACCCTGCCCCTACCCCAAGTGGGGGAAAGCCTTACTGCATAGATTTAAACAGTATGGGCCATTTACTTAGTTCACTTATGCTTAGATTGTGATTGCAAATAATTAAATACTAAACTAACAATGGCTTTAAAGAAGTGGACTTTTACTTCTTCTAATTTAATCAGTGGATGTATTTTATTTAATCAAACTGCTATGGCTACTGATTTATCTGTTTTTCTCTTGCCCTTTGTCTCATTTTGAGACTGTTGGAGCTCCAGCCCTAAAAACAGGAAGAGGAAGTGGAAAGGGGGAACAGGTGTGGTTTATGCAGCCTGAAAGCATCTGCTTTTATTTCATTCATTAGAACTGTTTCACATGGACTCTCAGTACAAAGGGAGAGTAGGAAAGGTAGCATTTAGCTTTGATAGCCTCTGAATTAGAGAAAAGCAAGATAAAGAAATTGTAGCTTTGGGTGGAGCAACCTACAGTGTCTGACTTAGTGCATAAGTGCAGTATTGTTTTACTGAAGTTAGATTAATTTCAGCGATGCTAATAGAGAATGCTAATCAAGTAGTGTATCTGTTTAGCTGAAATAAAGCAGTAAAGTCCAGTTTCAGCTCGTGTGTGTGTGTGTGTGTGTGTGTGTGTACATTTTTATTGATTTCGGAGAAGAAGGGAAAGGGACGAGAGAGAGAGAAACATCAGTGATGAGAGATAATCACTTATTGGCTGCCTCCTGCATGCCCACCACTGAGGATCTAGCCCACAACCCTGGCATGTGCCCTTGACCAGAATCGAACCTGGGACCCTTCAGTCTGCAGGCAGACACTATCCACTGAGCCAAAATGGGTAGGGCAGTTTAGGCTCTCTTTTCACTTCTTGGACGTCTTTGTTCCAACCTTTAGAAGCAAAAGTAGACTTGCAAAAAGCTATCTATGGATTCGTTATTTATGCCCTGAAGTATAAGGAGTATGTCCCTTTAGCCTTGGATTAAGGTATATAGTATCTAAGGCTTTCTTTAAACCAGTTTACTAAGCATTAATAGATGACAATATTTTTATTTAAGGGTACAGTTTCCAAATAGATTTCAAATTGAGAAAATATACTGTAATGAATAATGCATTCTAATTGGATTAAAGTAAATTTGAACAGTAATTGAAGTTAAGCACAAACATTGTCTAATATCTTCCTCCTTGTCCTAAGATTAAAAGTACTTTCTCTTGGCTATGCTGCATTGCCAAACTTTGACATTGAACAGATATCTTTAGTGTATTGTTCTATTTTGGAATCCTTTTTTATTGACTGCATGGTTCCTCCAAAGTGAAAAGTATTCTTCAGTGATTCTGGGACTCCAACAATTCCTCAGCCTTTCACTCCCAGCCTATTACTCTCCTTCCTTAAAGTGAATGGATTAAAATAAATAATTCTTTCATGTATTGGCAAATAGTTTCTAGTAGCACTTCGCTGGTAGCAATGGGTCCATAATAAGTCTGCAGCTTGAAATAGTTGCTTGTTTACTGTTCTCTCATATCCATTTAGAACTATACTAGTATACTGTAGTATGTTAATAATTAGCCTTTTAATTTATTTGAAAATCTATTGTTTTGGAATGTAGTTTTTCTTATGTCCTTGAAGAATGTATTTGTGAAATTTTCTTTTTCACAATTGATTTACAAATGGAAAATTTGACAGTAAGTTTTGAAAGAATATTTCACTTTAAAACAAATACTCGTTTGAATATATAACATTGAGACAGTGGCATTATTTCAGAAGTTACAGCAGTATATATGTCTTTGTAATTTATACAAAGAAAATCATAGCCACTCATTTACTGATCCATGCATTTACTTATTCATTAAGTAATTATTTATTGAGCATCTGTGCATTGGGGATATATTAGTGAACAAAGGAAATCCTGCTCTCATGGATTTTATATTCTAATCATATTTCCTTCCTGTAATGTTTCTCCTTTATAGCTATAAATTTAGAAATTCTGTCAGTGAGAATATTGGAATGAAAACTTGCATAGGATTTATTAGTGATTGCTTTTTAAGCCCTCTGTTAGTTTGCAGGGCTGCCATAGCAAAGTGCCATAGACTGAGTGGCTTAAACAACAAAATTTTATTTTCTCACTAGTCTAGAAGCTGGAAGTCTAAGATGAAGGAAGGTGCTGGTAGAGTTGCTTTTCTCTCGGGTTTTTCTCCTTGGCTTTCCAATGGCACCCTCTTGTTGTCTTTTCTCATGCTATTACCTCTGCACAGGTACTCCTTGATGCGTGTCTCCGTGTATCCACATTTCCTCTTCTTATAAGCATACCTGTCAGATTAGATTATCATACTCTAATGGCCTAATCTATATATATAAAAGCCTAAGTGACCGGCTGACCATCTGAGTGGCCGACCGGTAGTTATGATTGCGCACTGACCACCAGGGGCCAGACGCTCAACACAGGAGCTGCCAAGCTGCGGTGACTTGGCAGCTGTGGTTCTCGGGTGACGCACCCAGAACCAGAGAGGAGGAAGCCCCGTTCCAGGGTACGTCACCTGAGAACCGGTCTCTCGCAATCCGGGACCCCTCAGGGATGTTGGAGAGCCAGTTTCGGCCTGATCTCCACAGGCCAGACTGAGGGACCCCACTGGTGCACCCCCGTGCACCGGTCCTCTAGTTTTAACTTAATCACATCTTTAACAGCTCTATTTTTAAATATAGTACAGTCATATACTGACGTACTTGGACGTAGGGTTTTAACATATGAGTTTTGGGGAACACAATTCAGCCCTAAACAAGGTCCTTATTAAGGAAGACTTAGGACTTCAAAATTCCATGAGCACATGAGGGAAGTTTGGAATGTAAAATTTTTATGGTATATCATAATCTTGGAAAACATTTTATTGTAAAGTTTACCAAGCATTCATAACCTTGATTTGAACATATTCTATCAGTGTAGATTACTAAAAGAAAAAGTAGGGGTGCTCTGATTTAAGAACATTGGATTTAAAAGTTATTTAAATTTTCAGATTAAGAAAGGTACCCTCTGTTTCACTATTTGGCCACCCTTTGCCTATTTGCTACTACAAAGAAGAATGTACATCTTGAGCATGTCTTTGGTAATGGAAGCTCAGGAAGGAAAACAGAATGTTTTGGTAATCTGAATTTTAATTTCAAACAGTATCATGTATACACATGCATGTGTGTACATGTGTGTGTTTGATGGCTACCTATGTTTGAACTAATGTATTAAGTGAACTTTTTAGTGGTTGGCTTTTGGATCATAATTTAGATTATTTCAAGTTGTTTCAAATAATGAAAAATACTTATTTTTGGACAAAATACAACCCATCAATTTGAAACTATCTCTATAAAAGCATATTAGCAGCCCTAACCGGTTTGGCTCAATGGATAGAGCGTCGGCCTGCAGACTGAAAGGTCCCAGGTTCAATTCCGGTCAAGGGCATGTACCTTGGTTGCAGGCACATCCCCAGTAGGGAGTGTGCAGGAAGCAGCTGATCGATGTTTCTCTCTCATCGATGTTTCTAACTCTCTATCCCTCTCTTCCTCTCTGTAAAAAAATCAATAAAATATATTTAAAAAAAAAATAAAAGCATATTAGCAGCAGAAGTTATACTTCCTGATTACTTTTAGTTTTACAGAAGTAGAAAATAGTAATAACTTTTATTTGACAACATAAAGTTTTAGGAGGGAAACAAATTGGCTACTTTTTTTTCTGGACTTAAGGACCAGGAGTGGGTTTTGTTCTAATAGTACACCTGTGTTTTTTAAAAATAACTAATCTGTCTTAAGCTACTTTTGGCATTTGCTGGACTTAAAATACATGTAAAAGAAATTTTCCCTAGAATTTCATAGTCATTAAGAGGTGTGAAACACAGACCACTGGAAGCTCCTGGCAGAATTTTATATCGACTGCCTTAGTCATTTATCTTAGCAAACAGTCACTTAACCTTCAGTGTACCTAGAGAATTATTTATCACTCTTTTATTTTTTATTGCCATTCTTTTTCATTTTTAAATATTATAAGTCTTTTTATAAATAATTTTCAGAGCAATGAAATAATAAGGAAAAATTTCATTAGGCATTTTAAATTAGAATCTAAATTAGCACACCAACCTAATTTTAAAAATCAGCTTTATCCTATATAATAAAGCGGTAATATGCAAATTAACCCTCACACCCTAACAAGATGGCTGCCTACGGCCAGGATGGCAGGGGGGTTTAGTGAGGAACGACCAAACGACTGAACAAGCAGGCTGCGTGGTGCGACCAGGCCGGCGGGAGGGGGGGCGTGAGGAGCGACCAGTTGGCGGGGGGGGGCAGTAAGAGGCGACCAGGCCAGCAGGATGGGGTGCAGTTGGGGGCGACCAGGCCAGCAGGGGGGGCCAGTTGGCGATTAGGCTGGCATGGGGGGCCAGTGGGGGATGACTAGGCGGGGGCGGGGGGGGCAGGTGGGGGCAACCAGGCCAGCAGAGGAGGGCAGTTGGGGCAACCAGGCCAGCAGGGGGTGGGGTAGTAAGGGGTGACCAGGCAGGCAAGCAGGCAAGTGATTAGGAGCCAGCAGTGCAGGATTGTGAGAGGGATGTCCAACTGCCGGTTTAGGCCTGATCCCGGGGATTGGGCCTCAACCGGCAGTCAGACATCTCCCAAGGGGTCCCAGATTAGAGAGGGTGCAGGCTGGGCTTAGGGGACACACACCTCTCGCCCCATGAACGAATTTCATGTACCGGCCCTCTAGTTGAGATGTAATTGACATATAGTAAATTATATCTATTCAAAGGGTACAATTTTGTAAGTTTTGACATATGTATGTATACACCTATGAACCATCACTACAACAATCAAAATAGTGAACATACCCATTATTCCCAAAACTTTCCTCAAGCTTTTTTTTTTTTTTTTCAATCACTTCCTCCCCCCTCTCCTCCAGACTACTACTGGTTTGATTCTGTCATATAGATTAGTATGAATTTTGTAGAGTTTTATTTAAATGAAGTTTTGTTCTATTTTTTTGGCCTGGCTTCTTTCAGATTAATTATTTTGAGTTTTATCCATATCATTGCCTGTATTCGTAGTACATTTGTTTTAGTTGAATAGTATTCCATTATATGTATATAACACATTTGGGTTTTTTTTTGGTATTTATACCCAAAATGTTCAATGTCCTTTGAATGTAACTAACCATTAATTAGCTAACATACATGAACATGCAATATATATCCATTTGGTACGTACTAATTCCAGATGTCAGATAGGTTTTGGTCTTCATTTGACATCAAAGCACAATACTTTTATGAATTTTGATGGCTGTGATTTTGTAATAGAAGGGACAACATTCATTTATCTTTGACCTTTAATCACAAGGCATTTCATTTTTAGATTTGACACCAGTTAGAATGATCAACCTAGTGAGTTTTTTTATTTTTGCATTATCTGTTTTCTTCATTCACCCTGTGTATATAGCTACCTTCAACAGTTATCTACTTACAAGTTGCACAAAGCAAATCATGGTGCATAATTATGAAAAACAAGAGGGTACTGTCACACTTACTTTCAGGATACAGGGATGGTCCAAGTTCTTGTCACAGAATCCTATCTAATAATAGACAAACATCGTAATTAACTGTACCTCCGACACGCTTACTATTGGCTAATCAGGGCGATATGCAAATTAACTACCAACCAAGATGGCGGCCGGCAGCCAGGCAGCTGAGGCGAACAGGAGGCTTGCTTGCTCCAGTGAAGGAGGAAGCCAAGGTTCCCCGCCTGCCGCTGCCGGCCTCTGAGCTTGCACTCTAAGAAACAATGTTGCAATTATAGAAGTTAAACCCCATGCTTTCAGCCAGCTGGCTGAGCTGGAGTTGCAACAGTGTTTCAGTTGTAGAACCCAAACAAACCCAGATCAGCAGCCGAGGCTTCAGAGCTGGAGCCGAGCCTCAGTGCCTAAGCTGGCTCTAAGTTCCAGTGACAGCCATAGAAGGTAAATAAATCCCAGAATAAAAAAAAAAGAAAAAAAGGTTAGGTTGGGAGCTTCTGTCACCCGCCAGCCTGAAAACGGCTCTCAGCCCCTCACCCAGACTGGCCAGGCACCCCAGTAGGGACCCCCACCCTGAAGGGGGTGTGACCAGCTGCAAACAGCCATCAGCCCCTCATCCAGGCTGGCCAGGCACCCCAGTGGGGACCCCCACCCTGAAGGGGGTGTGACCAGCTGCAAACAGCCATCACCTCATCCAGGCTGGCCAGGCACCCAAGCAGGACCCCCGACCAGATCCAGGACACCCTTCAGGGCAAACCAGCCGGCCCCCACCCGTGCACCAGGCCTCTATCCTATACAGTAAAAGGGTGGTAATATGCCTTCCAGCACCGGAATCAGTGGAGCCGTGAGGCCTCACACCCTGGGATCTGCGGAGCCGCGAGACCTCTTGGCACCGGGATCAGCGGAGCCTCCCTGCACCGGGATCAGCGGAGCAGTGAGGCCTCACTGCGCCGGTTTCAAGCGGAGCCACGAAGCCTCCCAGCACTGGGATCAGCGGAGCCACGAGGCCTCCTGGCCCCTGGAGCAGCGTGACAGGGGGCCGCGCCCAAACCCCCTGATCGCCCTGCGGCTCTGTGTGTGACAGGGGGCAGGGCCACAACCTCCTTATCTGCCCTGCTCTGTGTGTGACAGGGTGCGGTGCCCCAACCCCCCCATGGGCCCTGCTCTGTGTGTGACGGGGTGGAGCCGCAACCTCCCCATCGGCCCTGCCCTGAGTGTGACAGGGGGGAGTGCCCCAAACCCCTGATCCGCCCTGCTCTGTGTGTGACGGGGCGGTGCCCCACCTCACCTATCGGTCCTACTCTGTGGGTGACGGGGGGAGCTCCCCAACCCCCTGATCGGCCCTGCTCTGTGTGTGACAGGGTACGGAGCCTCAACCCCCATGATGGGCCCTGCTCTGTGCGTGACAGGGGGCAGCGCCCCAACCCCCTTATTGGCCCTGCTCTGTGCGTGACAGGGGGTGGCGCCGCAACCTCCCCATCGACCCTGCCTTGAGTGTGACAGGGGGTGGTGACCCAACCCCCCAATCGGCCCTACCCTGAGCGTGACTGAGGGTGGCATCGCAACCTCCCGATCCGCCCTGCTCTGTGCATTTCAGGGGCGGCGCCCCAGCTCCCCAATCTGCCCTGCTCTGAGCCCCACCAGGGGCTGCACCTAGGGATTGGGCCTGCCCTCTGCCGCCCGGCAGCAGGCCTAAGCCAGCAGGTCGTTATCTCCTGAGGGGTCCCAGACTGCGAGAGGGCACAGGCCAGGCTGAGGGACATCTCCCCCTCCCCGCCAGTGCACCAATTTTTGTGCACCGGGCCTCTAGTATCTAAATGAAAGCCCAGCAACCAAATGGCAGAATGACCAGTCGACCAGTCGCTATGATGCGCACTGACCACCAGGGAGCAGACGTTCTATGCAGGAGCTGCTCCCTGGTTGTCAGTGTACTCCCACAGTGGAAGCGCCACGCGGCTGACCAGGATGAGTGGTTGCTCCTATAGCAGGAGCAGCCGCTAGCAGGCCCAGGGTAAGGCCGAGTCTCTGCGCCTATCACAGCCGTGTGCAAACTACGGCCCGCGGGCCAGATCCGGCCCGTTTGAAATGAATAAAACTAAAAAAAATAAAAGACCGTACCCTTTTATGTAATGATGTTTACTTTGAATTTATATTAGTTCACACAAACACTCCATCCATGCTTTTGTTCCGGCCCTCCGGTCCAGTTTAAGAACCCTTTGTGGCCCTCGAGTCAAAAAGTTTGCCCACGTCTGGCCTATCAAATACTTGAAACAATCCAGACTCTGGCCTGACCCCACTAGCTGATGTAGGCTCTCTAAGGTGTATTCTAGAAAGAACACATGGAGCTGGCATAGGCGGGTGGCAAGAAGGACGTGACTGTGGACCCTCCTGTCCCCCCAGGGGAGGCTGTCCTGATGGTGAGGATCCTGGAGCACCGCTGCCCTGAACATCCCCGATGGTATCACCGACCTGGTATCACACATCAAGGACATTCACTGAGTGGCTTTAGGGTGCAAAGCGCTCTGCCACGTTCTTCCAGGACACAGAACATGCCTTTACCCAAGACATAACCCCAAAATATCAGCTCAGACTAATTTCCTCATGTAGCAGCTGCTCAGAGGGTGGGTCCACAGCCTCTTGGCTGACCATGATGAGCGGTGCTCCCATAGCGGGCCGATCCCTGCTGGCCACGCCCCCCACCAGTGCATGAATCCATACACTGGGCCTCTAGTTTTACGATAAAATCCTGAACTCTGAATGAAAATTTGATATTTCCTTTCTGTCCTTAGTTTTTCAGTTAGCTTATTCTTTTTTTTTTTTTTTTTAATCCTCACCCAAGGATATTTTTCCATTGATTTTTAGAGACAGTGGAAAGAGGGAGGGAGGGAGAAAGAGAGATGTGGGAGATATACATCGATTCATCAATTAGTTGCCTCCTTCACATACCCCAACTGGGGCTGGGGATGGAACCTGTAACCCAGGTACATGCCCTTGACCAGGAATGGGATCCGTGACCCTTTGGTGCATGGGCTGACACACTAATCATTGAGCAACACTGGCCAGGGCTTCACTCATCTTATTCTTGAATTTCAGAAAATTCATTTACAGTATTGTCATCTGAAGACTTATAGTGTCAGATTTCACTTACACATTCAAATTAACCATCATTATTAATCTACAGTGCTGTTCACTTTATTTTCATTCATCTTCTGATCAGCTCGTAATTGTAAAATGTCTTTGGCAGTTTTCTTCTCTTTCCCATTATTGGTGGTATGCAGAAAAGAGTTAACATAACCTAAATTGCTATCCTTGAAAAGGCCTGCTTGCAAATTTGGACCTTGCCTGGTGTCTGGGAACTTAGATTTCAAGAAGATCCCCACCACTGACTGATAAGAGTGGTTCACTGTGCCTAAACTGTTCGTGCAAACAGTATGGTTTATGCTGAACATTTCCTTCTGGGAGTCTAGGATTTTAATGAGTGCTAGAGAGAGGCCTGGACGAGGTGACCAGCCGCCAGTGAATACCCTGGGTTCTAAGTCTCTCACGGTCTTGCCTGGTCGGCAGTATTTCGCGTGTTACCACAACTTGTGGCTGGGAAAACTAAGGGCACCCTGTGTGACTCTACTGGGAGAGAACTGTAGGAGTGTACTCCCGATTTCCCCTGGACTTCACCGCATGTACATTTTCCCTTTGTTGATTTTTATTTGTATCATTTCATTGTGATAAATGATAGTTGTGAGTATGACTGATCAGTCTCATAAATCCTCCTCGCAAATCATTGGACCTGTGGATGACCTTGGGTTTTTTTCAACCCAGGCAGAAAGTTAAAAATTCTCAATTTCCAATTGTGAAAAATGAAAACTTAAGAAAAAAAAGGCTACAAAGGTGGTATCTGAAGGATGATGCAATAATGATTACTTATTCAGAGATAGAATGAATTTTATTCTGTATATAAAAGTAAGCTTCCTCTTTGCTTTATGGAGGACCTTAAGGGGGGAATAATTATGGAGAAGTAACCCTTGCAATAGCTAGAATTGCTTAAACACACACACACACACACACACACACACACACACACACACACACACACACACACACCCCTACACCCTATACCAGCAGTTCTGGTCACGACCCCTATGGCGATCAAATGACCCTTTCACAGGGGTCGCCTAAGACCATCCTGCATATCAGATATTTACATTACGATTCATAACAGTAGCAACATTACAGTTATGAAGTAGCAACGAAAATAATTTTATGGTTGGGTCACAACATGAGGAACTCTATTTAAAGGGCCAGAAGGTTGAGAACCACTGCCCTATACCCTAATGGTATATCAAAGGTTTTAAAAGTATAGTTTATTAGTCATTTGCATGTTGTGTAAAATTTGCATTAAATATTGAGTAAAGATAAACCACTATGTAAGAAATATATGTTAAGTGTAAAGAATCTGTGTATAGCCTCAGCTGGTTGGCTTAGTTGGTTGGATTGTAGCCCTGCGCACCAGAAAATTTGCAGGTTTGATCCCTGGTCAAGGCACATACCTAGATTGGTGGGTTCGGTGCCCAGTTGGGGCACGTGCAGGAGACAAGGGATCAATGATTCCATCTCTCTCTCTTTCTCTCTCCCTCTCCCCCCCCCCCCCTCCCTGTGCCTCCCTCCCTGTCTCTCTTCCTCTCTTCCTCTCTTTCTCTCTCTCTCTCTCTCTCTCTCTCTCTCTCTCTCTCTCTCTCTCTCTCCAATAAACATATCCTCAGGTGAGGGCTGAAAAAAAAAAAAAAGAATCTCTGCATAGCATTCAGAATAATCAAAGAATACTACCTAGTCCAGTTTAGAAGTCCCATTTGCCCCATCAGGTCCCACCCTATTTCTTTCCTATTCATTAATCATAACTCTTAATTCTGTATTTGGAATTCTCTTGGCTTTTTAAAAATAAATTACTAAATAATAAATGGTATGGTTTTGCATTTTTAGTCACTAGATAATGATGATGTGACTTAATTTCTTTTGCCCACTTTTTCGTTGGTTTTTCTTTTCCTTACTGATTTGTAGGCAGTTTTTAAAATAGATTCTTGGTATACATATTTTGGTTATAAAGGTTAGCAATACTTTTTCTTGTTCTATGATTTGTGGTGGTTTTGTCCATTCTTTCTTTGATGTCTTTTGATGATTAGGATCAGGTAATTTTTATGTTAAATTACCAGGCTTTTCTGTTAAGTTTTTTACACATTTCATGTCTTCGTTTGAATATTCTTTGATAGCTGGAACTCAAAAAAAGTCTCTTTTATTGGGTTCTAAGAGTTTTATAGTTTTGACTTTTATACTTAAGTCTTTAATTTGTCTGAAATTCATTTTTGTTTTGGTGGCATCTCATTTTTTTTCTAATCGCTATCCATTTACTGACATTCTTTCCATTCTCCCAGTGAGCTGTACTGTGCCATAAATTCCCATATATAAGCCTGTTTCTGGATTTTTTTTTTAATTCCACATATCAGTTTGTCTAGCCATATGCCAATATACATTATCTTAATCACTACAGCTTTAAAATAATACCAGTTCTAATTTGATTTATATATTATTTTGTACTTTATGTAAACAGTAATATTTGTAAGTAATGACAACTTTTACATTTATATAATGTTGAGTTGCTGACAAGAAAAGCTGTTCTCATTTATATTTTCACTCAGATTAAAGTTTCTATATTTCCACTCTCGCATCAACACTAGGTATTATCAGGCATTTATGTTTTTGTTGATCTGCCCAAATATTAAGTGTATTTCTTTATGAGTGGGAGGATGAACATCTTTTCATATTGTTTATTGGCTTTTTAAAATTCCTTTTTACATTAATTGTTAGTTTTTGTCTCTTATTCATTTTAAAAATTGATTTGTCAGACTTTTATATATTGAAAAAACTGGCTCTTTTATAATCTGATTAGGCTCCCCTCCCAACCAGTTAGAGTTTCCTTTTTAAGTTGGTGATATAGAAGTTTTAAACTTTATTTATTCAAATTTATTAGTCTTTTTTTGTTTCTAGATACTGTTTCTGGACTTAGACATCA
The DNA here is from genome assembly GCF_964212035.1 of Myotis nattereri. Lineage (NCBI taxonomy): Eukaryota > Metazoa > Chordata > Mammalia > Chiroptera > Vespertilionidae > Myotis > Myotis nattereri. The sequence goes on from NC_138077.1 coordinate 53,112,109, forward strand.
CCATTCTAAGGGTGAGAACAGATTTACCTCTGTTTTGTTTTGGTGGTTTTTGACTCAGTTCTTTATATTTAGGTCTATGATCTAACATCTAATTAAAAAAAAAAAATTTTTTTAAGTTATCCTGGAGGAAGACTGACGTTCTTCTGGACGAAGCTGCGGCAGCAGGGGCTGAGGCAGAGTTGGTTAGGGGCAATCAGTCAGGCAGACGAGTTGTTAGAGGCAATCAGGCAGGCAGGCAGGTGAACAGTTAGGAGCCAGCAGTCCCGGATTGTGAGAGGGTGCAGGCCAGGCTGAGGGATGCCCTTCTTTCTCACCATGCACGAATTTCGTGCACCAGGCCTCTAGTTTAAAATATTATTCTTGGGCATATGGTACAGTACACAGGACTTGTAACATAGAAACCCACACCTGAAACCTATATGTTCATGTTGACCATTGTCACCCCAATAATAAAAAGGGGAAATAAAAAATAAAGTATTATTCTTATCAGATTATTAAATTCCCATATGTATTGACTTCTCTTTTAAAAATATATTTTTATTGATTTCAGAGAGGAAGGGGAGAGAGAAAAATCAATAGTTTTTTTCAAATGATGATTAGGAATGCCCTGTCAAGCATTCTCATCCATATTGATATTTTGATTGCAAACACATTGAATTTATTTTGAAAATTCAAACTACTAAAACATTTGACCTTTATCTAAGAACAACTGTGTTTTTCATTTATTCAGTGTTTCTTTATTCCCTTCAGTCGAATTTTGAAGTTTTCTTCATAGAGATTTGAGTCCTTTAAGTTCTCTCTTTGTTATTGTTGCTGTTGGGAATCTGATCTTTTCCAACAGATATACAGAAATTTACTATTTTACTTATTTTTATTGAGGTATAGTGTTTGTTCATTAAACTACATCCATGTAAAGTGTACAGTCGGATTAGTTTTTGTAGTTGTAAACTCCTATGAAACCACTGCCACAATCAAGTTACAGAATATTTCTCTCATTCCAAATAGGTTCTTTGTGCTCCTTTGCATCCCATTAAACCTTCCAATCCCCACCTGATACCACTCATCTGCTTTTTGTCATTATAAATAATTTTATACTTTCAAAAACTTTATGTGAATGAATTCATGCAGTAAGTAATCTTTATGTGACTTTTTTTTAACTCAGCATAATTCTTTTCAGAGTCAGTTAGGTGGTTGCTTACATCAGTGGTTTTATTTTTATTGCAAAGATATATTTCACTATAAGGATATGTTATATTTTGTTTATTCATATCTGCTGATGAATATTTGAATTGTTAATAGTTTTGGAGTATTGTGAATAAAGATGCTATGAACCTTTATGTACAAATTTTTATGTGGACATAAATGTATTTTTTCAATTACAGTTTACATTCAATATTGTATTAGTTTCAGGTGTACAGCATAGTGGTTAGATAATCATATACTCTTCAAAGTGTTCCCCTGAAATTTCCAGTACCCAATTGGCATCATACATAGTTATTACAATAGTACTAACTACATTTCCTATACTATATTTTATATCCCCATGACTATTTTGTAATTCCCAATCTACTAGTAGAGTGCATGGGAGATAAGTTTTTAAGATCTAGCATTCTGAAAATGTCTTTATTCTGCTCTCGCAGTTGACTGAGAGTTTGGGTATAGAACTCTGGGTTGGAAATCATCATCTGTCATATTTTAAAGGCTTTAATTCCATGGTCATCTTCCAGTGTTCCTGTGGCAGCCATTCTGTTTACCTCATTCTTTGAAGTTAATCTGCTTTTTTTCTCTTTGAAAGCTTTTAGTCATTTCTTTATCTTGTTGATTTGAAATTTGAAGGTAAAGTACACTGATGTGGATTTTTATCTATTAGTTGTGCTGGTAACTTGATGGGCATTTTTCATCAGGATATCTACTAAGTATATCCTCCAATTCTCAGAGTTCTTCTTAAATTTGTGTGTGTGTGCGCGCGCGCGCGCGTGTGTGTGTATGTGTGTAGGAGGACTGTTCATACACAAAATGTATGGACTTTATTTAAAAATTCTATTACAGTTGACATTCAATATTATATTAGTTTTAGGTATACAGTATAGTGGTTAGACATTTATATAACTTATACTAGTACCCACCTGACACCATACATAGTTATTACAATTTTTGACTATATTCTCTATGTTGTACTTTACTATCCCATGACTATTTTATAACTTCCAATTTGTGCTTCTTCATCCGTTCACCTTTTTCACCCAGCCCTCAACCGCCTTCCCACCTATTTGTTTATTTTAGATTCTATATACAAATAAAATCATAGGGTATTTTTGTCTTTATCTGTCTGATTTACTTCACTTAGCATAATATCTTTTAGGTCCATCCATGATGTGGCAAATGGTAAAATTTCATTTTTATGGCCAAGTAATATTCCATTGTATATATGTACCACATCGTCTTTATCCAGTTGCCTATTGATGGACAGTGAGGTTATTTCCATATCTTGGCTATTGTTAATAATGCTGCAGAATGTATATATTATTTCAGGATATATATATATATTTTTGAATTAGTGTTTTGGATGTTTACAGATAACAGAAGTGGAATTGCTGAGTCATAAAGCAGTTCTATTTTTAATTTTTGGAGGAACCTCCATACTGTTTTCCATAGTGGCTGCACAATCTGCAATCCCACAAACAGTTTATAAGAGTTCCCTTTTCTCCACATCCTCGCCAACACTTGATTTTTTTTTTTATTATAGCCATTCTGTCAGATATCATGTGATACCTCATTGTGGTTTTAATATGCATTTCTTTGATGATTGGTGACATTTCTCATCTTTTCATATATCATCTCTTGGCCACCTGATATTCTCTTTAGAGAAATGTAAGCTCTTTATCTCTTCTTCAGTTCTACGCAATAGCCTTTCTGGGTAGACTGATCTTGGTTGTAGGTCTGCTTTTCATCGCTGAATATTTCATACCAATCCCTTCTGATCTGCAAAGTTTCTCTTAGGAAATCAGCTGCCAGTCTTATGGGAGTTCCCTTGTACATAACCTTTTTTCTTTCTTGATAGTGTCCTTTGATGAACAAAAGTTATTTATATAAAATCAAATTTATCTTTTTTCCCCCTTTGGTTGCGTGTGCTATAGATGTCTTACTTAAGAAACCATTGCTTAATGCAAGGTCACAAAGATTTTCACTTACGTTTTCTTGTAAGAGATTTATAATTTAGCTCTTATATTTAGATCTTGATTCATTTTGAAGTAATTTTTATATACAGGATGGGGCGAAGGTAGATTTACAGTTGTGAGTATGCAGAGCACAGATTTTATTCTTTTTTTTTTTTTAAATATATTTTATTGATTTTTTACAAAGAGAAAGGGAGAGAGATAGAGAGTTAGAAACATCAATGAGAGAGAAACATCGATCAGCCGCCTCCTGCACATCTCCTACTGGGGATGTGCGCGCAACCCAGGTACATGCCCTTTTTCCGGAATCGAACCCGGGACCCTTCAGTCCGCAGGCCGACGCTCTATCCACTAAGCCAAACCGGTTTCGGCAGATTTTATTCTTGTGTTATTTAATTTATTGTATTATTTTCCATATGAACAACTATGAACATAATTTTGCCATACCCTGTATAGTGTCAGAAGGGATCTAATTTAATTTAATTCTTTTGCATCCAATTGTCTCAGCATCAGTTATTGGAAAGACTATTCTTTCTTTATTAAATTGTTTTAGCAGCCATGTTGAAAAGTCAGTTGACCATAAATGTAAAGATATATTACATTCTGGGCTCTTAAGTCTATTTCATTCATATATGTCTATCCTATGATAGTATCACAGTTTTGATTAATGTAGCTTTGTGAAAGGTTTTGAAATTGGGAAGTATGAGTCTTACACTTCGCTGTTCTGGTTCAAGATTGTTTTTAACTATTCTGGGTCTTTTGCAGCTTCATATGAATGCGAGGATTAGCTTGTCATTTTCTGGAGGTGGCGGGGGGTGGGGGGGTAGCCAGATTTGATGTTTATCAGGATTGCATTGATTAGGTATATAAAAACCTTAGGAAGATGATAAGGAACCAATGTTTATCTATCTTGAAAACTGGTGTTAAAAAAGGGGGGACAAAATCAAGTACTTTTCCTGTTCGTTTATGTGTTAATCATACCACTAGGCAACCAAATTATAGGTGAAGAGAAATGTCTCTTTATATATGTACTAGAGGCCCGGTGCACAAAATTCGTGCGGGGGGGGGGGTCCCCCTCAGCCCAGCCTGCATCCTCTCCAATCTGGGACCCCTTGTGGGATGTCCCTCTCACAATCCTGGACCACTGTCTCCTAATCACTCACCTGCCTGGTTGCCCCAAACTGTCCCCCCACCGGCCTGCTTGCCCCCAACTGCCCCCCTCTGCCAACCTGGTCACCCCTAACTGCCCCCCCCGACATAGTTGCCCCTCACTGCCCCCCCCCCGCCCCCCCCCGCCAGCCTAATCACCTCCAATTGCCCCCCCTGCAGGCCTGGTTGCCCCATGCAGCCTGCTATTCAGTCATTTGGTCATCGTTCACTAACCCCCGTGCTAGCCTGGTCGCCCCATGCAGCCTCTGTTCAGTCATTTGGTCATCCCACACTAACCCCCCTGCCGGCCTGATCGCCCCACACAGCCTGCTTATTCAACCGTTTGGTCATCCCTCACTAACCTCCCTGCCGGCCTGGCCATAGGCAGCCATCTTGTGAGGGCATGAGGGTTAATTTGCACATTACCTCTTTATTGTATAGGACCCACTTGATAAATTAAAACAAACTAATAAAATTAGTTTGTCACCATTTTGTAATACCCAGTGAATGAATTGATTTAGTCATTGAGTATCGAGAGCTGCTAGCATCACAAAAAGAAATAACCATCTTCAATAAATGGTGTTGGGAAAATTGGACAGACAAATGTAAAAAAATGAAACTAGACCACCAACTTACACCATATACAAGAATAAACTCAAAATGGATAAAAGACTTAAATGTAAGTTGTGAAACCATGAAAATCCTAGAAGAAACCATAGGCAGCAAAATCTCGGACATCTCTCTTTGCTAGCAATATGTTTACAGATACATCTCCTAAGGCAGTGGTTGGCAAAATGCGGCTCGCGAGCCACATGCGGCTCTTTGGCCCCTTGAGTGTGGCTCTTCCTAAGCCTTAGGAGTACCTTAATTAAGTTAACAATGTACCTACCTAAATAGTTTAAGTTTAAAAAATTTGGCTCTCAAAAGAAATTTCAACCTCTGTACTGTTGATATTTGGCTCTGTTGACTAATGAGTTTGCCAACCACAGTCCTAAGGCAAAGGAAACTAAGTAGGATTTAGTTTCCTAAACATAGAATTATATCAAAATAAAAAGCTTCTGCATAACAAAAGAAACCATCAACAAAACGAAAAGGGAGCCCACTGTATGGGAGAACATATTTGGCAATGATACATCTAATAAAGTGTTAATATCCAAAATATATAAGGAACTCATACAACTTAACAGAAGGAAGACAAACAGTCCAATTAAAAAATGGGCAAAGGGCCTAAATGGACCCTTCTCCAAAGTGGACATACAGATGGCCAAGGGACATATGAGAAAATGCCCAAATCATCAGAGAAATGCAAATTTAAACGACAGTGAGGTATCACCTCACACCTGTCAGAATGGCTACCATCAACAAATCAGCAAACCACAAGTGCTGGTGAGGATGTGGAGAAAAGGGAACCCTAGTACACTGCTGTGGGAATGCAGTCTGGTGCAGCCATTATGAAAAACAGTATGGAGTTTCCTCAAAAAATTAAATATGGAACTGCCATTTGCCCCAGTGATCCTACTTCTAGGAATATATCCTAAGAAACCCAAAACACCAATCAGAAAGAATGTATGCAGCCCTGTGTTCATAGCAGCACAATTTACAATAGCTAAGACCTGGAAACAGCCCAAGTGCCCATCAGTGGATGAGTAGATAAAAAAGCTGTGGTACGTTTATACCATGGAATACTACGCAGCAATAAAAAAGAAGAATCTCTTACCCTTTGAGATAGCATGAAGGCACCTGGAGAGTTTCATGCTACGTGAAATAAGTCAGTCAAAGAAAGACAAGCATCACATGATCTCACTCATGTGGAATCTAAGTAACAAAATAAACTGATGAACAGAATGGATCCAGAGACCTGGAAGCATGGAACAGAGTGCAGAATCCCCGAGGGAAGGCAGGAGAGGGTAGGTGGGAAGTAATCAATCAAGGACTTTGTATGCATATACACATGGCCCATCTACACAGACAATGAGGCGGTGAGGGTCTGGGAGCGGGGGCAGGGGCCGGCTGGAGGGGGTCAGTGGGGGAAAAAAGGACATGTAATACAGCAATAAAGATTTATTTTTTAAAAAAGAAATAACCAGATATTATGTGCTTCTTGATTAAAGAACACAGTACCAGCTATTGTCTTGTCAAAAGGATTGAACATGAGACTGATCAAACTGCTAATTCATTCAGCTGCCAATTTGCAGAAATACAGAAGCCAAAGAACCACATTAAATGACACCATGAGAATGGAGTGATTTTACTGGGAAACCAGGTCAACAGGTTTTCAATAATTATAAGGACTAAAAAGGATCAAAGTCTAATTATATATATAATATTTTAGGGATTTTCCTTTTTCAGAATTAACCATTTTTTGTTGTCCTTTCAGAACCCCCCAAATTACAGATGTACATTCATTTGTATGGAGATAAATATATGTACATGTATATACATACACATAAACACACACATGTAATGTTTATACATGTATACATTTACATAAATACACTATGGCTTTGCTTTGAAATGTTGAAACTGTGTGTGTGTTAGGCTTGAAAGATGCTTTTCTCATTCAGTATTCTAGGTCTTCATTTTTTTCCTAGTAGTAGTTGATTTTACCCACTTTAACCTCTATATATTTCCTAGGATGATTGTACCATAATTTATATAGGAGGCTCCTTTGGGAGGGGGAAGTGGTTTATTGGTAGGCAGCTTGTTTCCTTTTTTTTTAAATCCTCACCCAAGGATACATTTTCCATTGATTTCTCAAGAGCATTAAAGGGAGGGAGCAGTGGGAGAGAGAGAGAGAGAGAGAGAGAGAGAGAGAGAGAGAGAGAGAGAGAGAGAAGAAAATCGATGTGAGAGAGACACATCAATTGGATGCCTCCTGCATGTACCCCCAATGGGGCTGGGGAACCCATAACCAAGGTACATGCCCTTCACTGGGAATTGAACCCGAGACCCTGCATTCCACATGCTGACAACCCGACCAGGGCACCTTTAAGACTATACTATAGTGAATATCCTTCTGCATGTAAGTATCTATAAAGTTTGAAAAGATGGTATCAAGTTTCCTTCCTTACATGTACTAAGGTATAAATAAGAGTACTTAGATTTTGCTTCCACTCAATTGAGTGTATAAGCTGTGTTAAGTTTTGTAAGTATGTTTATGTTAATTTTGGCCTTACTCAGGATGAAGTTAGAGAATTCTTTTCAGTGGTTTTGAAAATAATATAAACACAGATTTCTTTAAGCTAAACTAATGTTGATGTGAGCCTCATCGTTTTCCATGTAACTTCTTTTACCGAAGAAGTTATTTAAAAAGTTATACCAAGTTCATAGTCAAATTCATAGTAAAGATTTTAAAAAATATTTTATAATGTACCTGTTTATATATATGCAACAAATATTTAAGCTACTCACTGATAGCTACCTCTGTGGTTAATTCCTAGAAGTGGAATTACTGGATCAAGAAGTAGAAACATTTTCAGGGCTTTTGAAACATATTGCCAAACTACCCACCAGAAAAAGACCTTTACCAGGAATGTGATGATTTATATTCATTTCTCTGAATGCTGGCATGTTTTTTCTATAAGTTTACTGACCCATTTGTATGCCTTTTGTGAATATTCCTTTATTATGTTTGCTGACTTTTTAAAATATGATTTATAGAAGCAGCTTATAGTGGTTAATGATCTTTGTTGTTAAAAATTCTTTTTACAATTGTGCCTTGTCTGTTTTTGTTTGTTAGTTTGTGAGTGTGCTTATTTGGTGAAGGGTGCATATTTTAGCTTGTTTGGTTTTGTGTTTATGCATACATATTCCCCATCTGACTGATTTGAGAAACATGCACTTTAATCTTTTTCCCAGGTCTTATACTATCTTTTACTTTTATGTAAGGTGTGAGATAGAGTTAGTTAATCTTTTGAAAATAGGTTGCATAGAATTATATGTATGTATGAGATACAGCAAGAAAGGGATTCTTTTGTAGATAAAAGATAAATAATGTTATCTAATAGACTAATTTTTAATTAGATTTGAAAAGGCTGAATTTTTTTCATTGGTGTACAAATTAACTGAATAAGAAAACCAGAACAACTTTAGCTTTTCATATTTACTTTACTTAAACAACTGTATCTTTAGAGATACACTGTTCAGCTAACATTGGGGAAGAAACAGACAAATAAATATTCAGGGTTTTAAATTTCTTTTTTTTAAATTGTGGTAAAATACACATAGCATAAAATTACCAGCTTAACCATTTTTAAGTTTACAGTTCAGTGGTATTAAATACATTCACATTGTTGTGCAGCCATTACCACCATCCATCACCAAAACTCTTTCATCTTGTAAAACTGAAACTCTATACCTGTAAACAATAACTCAAAATTTTGCCCTCCTCCAACCTCTGGCAACCATCATTATACTTTCTGTCTTTATGATTTTGACTACTCTAAGTACCTCATATGAGTGGAATCATAGATTATTTCTTTTTATGACTGGCTTTTTTTACTTAGAATAATGCCAGTAAGGTTCACCCATGTTGTAACATAGTGCAGAATTTCCTTCCTTAAGGCTGAATAATATTCCATTGTATATTGTATATTGTATATTGTATATATACCACATTTTGTTTATCCATTCATCTGTTGATGGACACTTGGGTTTCTTCCATGTATTAGCTATTGTGACTAATGCTGCTATGAACATGGCCAAACACAACATCATAGAGTTTTTGTACTATGTTTTCTTCTAAGAGTCTTACTGTTTTAGGTCATATATATATAGGTTATATACATATATATATATACATATACATATATATATATATATATATATATATCCTATCTAATAAAAGAGAAACATGGCAATTAGCCGTACATCCGCTACCCTTCCCATTGGCTAATCAGGGTGATATGCAAATTAACTGCCAGCCAAGATGGCAGCCGGCAGCCAGGCAGCTTGAAGTTAACATGAGGCTTGCTTGCCTCAGTGACGGAGGAAACCAACGTTCCCCGCCTGCACTGCAGGCCTCTGAGCCTGCAGTTTCAAACATTGTAACAAATACCGCCCAACTTCAGCCAGCAGATTCGCAACATTCTATGCAAAGGCCAGAAACCTACTTTCAGCAGCAGAGGCGGCCTAAGAGCTGGAGCCAAGCCTCAAGGTAAATTTGGCCCAGAATAAAAAAAAAAAGGAAAAAAGGAGCGTTTGAGAGTTCAGTCACCCCCAGCCTGAAAACAGCCCTCAGCCCCTCACCCAGACTGGCCAGGCACCCTAGTGGGGACCCCACCCTGAAGGGTGTGTGACCAGCTGCAAACAGCCATCATCCCCTCACCCAGGCTGGCCAGGCACCCCAGTGGGGACCCCCACCCTGATCCAGGACACCCTTCAGGGCAAACCAGCCGGCCCCACCCGTGCACCAGGCCTCTACCCTATATAGTAAAAGGGTAATATGCCTCCCAGCACCGGGATCAGCGGAGCCGAGAGGCCTCCCGGCACCGGGATCAGCATGACAGGGGGTAGTGCCCAAACACCCTGATCAGCCCTGCTCTGTGTGTGACAGGGTGCAGCACCACCCCCCCTCCCACCCCCCGGGCCCTGCTCTGTGTGTGACGGGGTAGAGCCATAACCTCCCCATCGGCCCTGCCCTGAGTGTGAGAGTGGCGGCGCCCCAACCCCCTGATCGGCCCTGCTCTGTGGGTGATAGAGGGCGGTGCCCCAACCCCCCCCCTCGCCCCCCCATGGGCCCTGCTCTGTGTGTGACAGGGGACGGTGCCCCAAATCCCCTATAGGACCTACTATGTGAGTGACGGGGGAGCTCCTCAACCCCCTGATGGGCCCCGCTCTGTGCGTGACAGGGGGGAGCTCCCCAACCTCCTGATGGGCCCTGCTCTGTGCGTGACAGGGTACGGAGCCCCAGCCCCCCTGTTGGGCCCTGCTCTGTGCGTGACAGGGGGTTGCGCCGCAACCTCCCCATCGGCCCTGCCTTGAGTGTGACAAGGGGTGGTGCCCCAACCCCCTAATCGGCCCTGCTCTGAGCCCGACCAGGGGCTGCACCTAGGGATTGGGCCTGCCCTCTGCCACCCAGGAGCAGGCCTAAGCCAGCAGGTCGTTATCTCCCGAGGGGTCCCAGACTGCTAGAGGGCACAGGCCAGGCTGAGGGACCCCCCCTCTCCCCCGAGTGCACAAATTTTTGTGCACCGGGCCTCTAGTATATATATAATCTTCAAGACCCTGTTTTCAATTCTTTGGGGTGTATATACCCCGATTTGAAATTACTGGGTAATATGGTAATTGTATTTTAATTTTTTGAGGAACTAACATACTATTTTATATTCCTACCAACAGTACACATAGGTTTTAGTTTTTCCACATCCTCACCAATACTTGTTTTCTGTTATTTGTTAGGTGCCCTCCTTATGGATATGGATGGTATTTCGTTGTAGTTTTGATTTGCATTTTCCTAATGATTAGTAATGTTGAACATCTTTTTCTGTGCTCATTGGCCATTTGTATATCTAATTTGGGGAAATGTCTATTTAAGCACTTCGGCATTTTTGAATTGTGTTTGATTTTGGTTGTCGAGTTTCAGGAGTTCTCTATATATTCTAGATGTTCATACCTTGTCAGGTATATGATTTGCAAATAATTTTCCCCATTCTGTGGGTTTCCTTTTTACTCTGTGGATAGTGTCTTTTGATGTACAATTTTTAAAAGTTTCTTTCTATAGTACAGTTTGTCTTGTTGTTACCTATGTCTTTGGTGTCATATTTAAGAATTAATGGCCAAACACAACATCGTAGAGTTTTTGTACTATGTTTCCTTCTAAGAGTCTTACTGTTTTAGGTCTTACATTCAGATCCTTGATCCATTTTGAATTGATCTTTGTATATGGTGCTAGGTAAGAGTCCAACTTCATTCTTTTGCATGTGGCTATCCAGTTTTCCCAGCAATATTTGTTGAAGACTGTCTTTTTCTTAGTGAATGGTCTTGGCACCCTTGCCAAATTTTTTTTTTTTTTTTTTTTTTTTTTAGCATAAATGTGAGGGTTTACTTTACAGCTTTGTAATCAAGTTTTGAGATGAGGAAATTTGTGTTTTCCAGCTCTGTTCTTTTTTATGATTATTTTGACTATTCAGATCCCTTGAGATCCAAATGAATTTTAAATTGGGTTTTTCTATTTCTGTGAAAATAATGTCATTGAGATTTTGATAGGGATTGATTAGAACCTGTAAATTGCTTTGAGTACTATTGACATCTTAACAATATGAAGTCTTCTTATCCATGAATGTGGGATGTGTTTCCATTATTTCTGTCATCTTTAATTTCTCTCAGCAGTTTTATAGTTTTCATTGTACAAGTCTTTCACCTTGTTGGTTTAAGTTCATTTCTAATTATTTTATTTGCTTCATTGCTGTTGTAAATGGAATTGTTTTTGTCATTTTCTTTTTAGATTGTGTACAGAAATGAAACTTATTTTTGTGTGTTGACTTCATGCCTTTTAATTCTTTTTCTTGCCTTATTGTTCTGGTTGCGACTTCTATTACTATGTTGAATAGAAGTGGTAAAGTTGACCAAAATTAACCTCAATTTATCATCCAAGTTTTCCCCTGGAAGTTATAAGCCTTTAACAGACTCCAGATTTCCAAAATAGTTACATCATATTCTGCCTGTGCAGTTGTTATGTAGGTACAGAGACAGATTCCTGGGGCTTCCTACTACTCCATCTTTTCAGAATCTGAACTATTTTTAATAATCTAATAATTTCATTTAAATGTTGGCATGACTTTAAAACGGAGGCCAGTTTCTCTCAGACTCTGTGTATTAAGCCATAAAATACATTTCATACAGTTAAATATTATCAAGTATTTGCTAGTTATGAAAACTGTGATTTAATTGAATTCACTTTGCTTCTCAGGACCTCTTCATATTTAACAATTTTCTTTACAGAAATACCGGTATCGGGATGAAGATACACCTCCTCAAGAGCACATTTCTCCACAAATCGCTAATGAGGTGATAGGTCCAGAATTGGTTCATATTTCAGAGAAAAACCTGTCAGAAATTGAGAATGTCCATGGATTTGTTTCTCATTCTCATATTTCACCAATAAAGGTAAGATCATTTTGTTGCTATGAATTATATATTACTTATGTTACCTAGTATAGCTCATGCTCAGAAAGAACTATTCTTTCACGTAGGTTTTCCTTCCCCTTGATTTTCCTGGTTTTGTAGTTATAGGGAATTTTATAATATTTATTAGCATTCTAAGAACATTTTTAAAGATATATTTTATAAATGAATTTTATCAGGGATACTACCTTTAAGCTTAAAAATTCCTGTGAAGGAAATAACTATTATAATTCAAATACCACACATTGAAATATTTTTGAACACTTATTTTAAGTATTACTAGGTACAGAAAAACATAACAGTTTCTTTGAAGTTCAGTATGTGGCTTTACCTGATCCCATTACCTTGCCTTCTCTCTCAGAAATAACCACAATCCTGGTTTCTTATAAAAGTCTATCACATATTTAGATCGCTGATCAGTGTATTATTTATTTTGCCTATCTTGAACTTTATACAATTAGAATTATTCTGTATATAATCTCAGCTTGCATTTTTGCTTAACATTATGTATATTCTGAGACTCATTATTTTCATTGTTCTAGTTTTCTATTTTGTAAATATACTATAATTTATCTTACTTTTGATGAACATTGAGGTGTTTATTACCAGTATAAAAAGTGCTGTTAAAAACATAGATTGTGTATACACATTTTTGTGGGCAACACCAAGATTATTTTCCAAGTGGTTGTTTTCAAAGAACCATCCCTTTTTGGAAAACTTTCTCTTGTGTCCCACCTCCTGTGCTGCCGTCCCACCCCCTTGTTTTCCTACATACATATGCATACATATATACACCTGTTTATGTAGATATATAAATATAAATGTGTGGATAATCTACATATCAATAGAAGATTGTGATTGATTGAAGCACTCTTGATCTTTTCTTGGGAGACTAAATGAGGGACACAGTTCTCCTTTTCTCTTTTATTGTGTTACTAGAGGCCCGGTGCACAAAAATTTGTGTCCTTGGGGGAGAGGGGGGGTCTCTCAGCCTAACCTGTGCCCTCTCACAGTCTGGGACCCCTCGGGAGATAATGACCTGCTGGCTTAGGCCTGCTCCCGGGTGGCAGAGGGCAGGCCCAATCCCTAGGTGCAGCCCCTGGTCGGGCTCAGAGCAGGGCCGATTGGGGAGTTGGGGCGCCACCCCGTCATGCACAGAGCAGGGCAGATTGGGAGGTTGTGATGCCACCCTCAGTCATGCACAGAGCAGGGCAGATTGGGAGGTTGTGATGCCACCGTCAGTCACACTCAAGGCAGGGTCGATGGGGAGGTTGCGGCGCCACCCCCTGTCACGCACAGAGCAGGGCCAATCAGGGGGTTGGGGTGCTGCCCCCGTCACACACAGAGCAGGGCCCGTGGGGGGGGAGGGTTGGGGAGCTCCCCCCTATCAGGCATAGAGCAGGGCTGCTCAGGAGGTTGGGGCCCAGCCCCCTGTCACACACAGAGCCGCAGGGCAATCAGGGGGTTTGGGCACTGCCCCCTGTCATGCTGATCCCGGTGCTGGGAGGCATATTACCCTTTTACTATATAGGGTAGAGGCCTGGTGCATGGGTGGGGCCGGCTGGTTTTCCCTGAAGGGTGTCCTGGATCAGGGTGGGGGTCCCCACTGGGGTGCCTGGCCAGCCTGGGTGAGGGGATGATGGCTGTTTGCAGCTGGTCACATTCCCTTCAGGGTGGGGGGCCCCACTGGGGTGCCTGGCCAGTCTGGGTGAGGGGCTGAGGGCTGTTTTCAGGCTGGGACTGAAGCTCCCAACTGCTCCTTTTTTTCTTTTTTTTCTTTTTTATTCTGGGCCAGCTTTACCTTGAGGCTTGGCTCCAGCTCTTAGGCCTCTGGGCGGCCGAAGTAGATTTCTGGCCTTTGCTTACAATGTTGTGAATCTGCTGGCTGAAGTCCCGCGGTATTTGTTACAATGTTTCTTAAACTGCAGGCTCAGAGGCCTGCAGCCGCAGGCGGTTGGTTTCCTCCAACGATCCTCTGTCACTGAGGCAAGCAAGCCTCATGTTAGTTCCAAGCTGCCTGGCTGCCGGCCGCCATCTTGGCTGACAGTTAATTTGCATATCTCGCTGATTAGCCAGTGAAAAGGGTAGCGGTCGTACGCCAATTACCATGTTTCTCTTTTATTAGTGTAGATTTTTTATTTCCTGCTTTCTTTGAGTTTATTCAGTTTGGCTTTTTGTTCCAGTTTCTTAAATAGGTTGTTTATTGCATTATCAGTCTTTTCTAATAGTATTTGAGTTTGTAAATTTTCTTTTACATAGCATTTTAGCTGTGTCCTCCCAATTTTAATATGTAACGTTTTTTGTCATCTAACATTTTCTTTATGGTTTTTTTTGTTTGTCTTATGAGTTACTCAGAAATACGCTTTTTAATCTTTAAACATAGGAGACACTTCTTTCATGTCTTATTTTAGATTACATTTTCTCATCTCATTTTTTTCTTATTAGCTTAGAAGTTTTTTATTCTGCTTCTTTTCCTTTAATAGCTATCCTAGAAGTTTTAATACACATTTTTAACTTCAGAAAAATCTAAGGTCAATAAATATCTTTTACCCTCATTCTAAATAACATAAGAACCTTAAAACAATTGAACTCTGATCACTCCTGCTTGCTTTATATGCTGTTCTTATCAGCCTATGCCTGTTTATCTTGACTGAAATTATATAAACTATTTCTTACTTTATTTGAAAACCCCTGCCAGGTATGTATCTTTTGTTTCTGATGTTTTGAATTTCTGGTCATTCTGATTGTTACAAACTATGCAAAGCCAGTTTGCACATACCCAACTGCTCCACAATTTCTTGGTATTTTGGTAGTTACTTTCATAAGTATGCAGCTTCTGGCACAAGCAGACAGTGAGCCAGCAAGCATGAAGTATTTTATATAGCCTCTTAAAATATGATGGATGAGCCCAGGCCAAGTTGCACAGTTGTTTAGAGTGTTGTCTCCATACTCCAAGGTCACAGGTTCAATCCCCAGTCAGGGAACATACACGAAAACATAAATAAATAGAGCAACAAAAAATCTCTCTTTCAAATCGATAAATAAAAATTTAAATAATATATGATGTAGCCTCAGTTCTCTGCTGTTGCATAAAATGCTCACTCTAGGCAAATAAAGCAGTATTCCAAAGACAAGATTTTGTTATCCAGAATTTCTAGACATCTTAGAAATTAAACCCGAAGCCTTTTTTCCTATTATAAACTTGTTATACACATTTTTCTATGTTAAAATTTTTAAAACTTCAGAAATATTACATGGTATATTTGTACCATAATTAGATGAACATTTCTGGTTTTTGCTATTTGTTATTTCCATTTTTACTATGTTTTGTAACGAAGGCTGCAGTAAATAATCTTTGGACATAAAAAGTGTTTGGTTTAGTTCCCTAGGCAGTGGTTCTCAACCTTCTGGCCCTTTAAATACAGTTCCTCATGTTGTGACCCCATCATAAAATTATTTTCGTTGCTACTTCATAACTGTAATGTTGCTAATGTTATGAATCGTAATGTATATATCTGATATGCAGGATGGTCTTAGGTGACCCCTGTGAAAGGGTCGTTCAACCGCCAAAGGGGTCGCGACCCACAGGTTGAGAACCGCTGCCTTAGAGTTTATTTTCTAGGAGTCACATTACTTGGTCAGAAGCATATGAACTTTCTCAAAGTTTTTTATACATTTGACAGACTATATACTGATACAGTTATAATTTAAAAATTAGTAAAGCTGTCCTGTTTGGGGAATTTCTTCCTGCTTTTCCTATTTCATGCATACATTACTGTGGCAGGTACCTCAAAAAATAATTATTTAAGGATTGAGATAGATTAGGAGTGTGTAGGTAATAGGAAAATGGTTAGGGTCCTTTTAACTTTGTTAGAAAATCAAATATTTTTTTTAAAAAACTTTTGTTTTGACATAAAATCAGTTTTAATGTTGTTGTTTTCAATTTTTTGAGTAGCAGCACAAATGTTTTAGGAAGTTCCACAATGAAATATCTTTTATTTTAGATATGCTGTCAGTTATCAGATTAGTAGCCTCTTAAAAAAAAGAAAACTAATATAGGGAGCTTTTCCACTTTATAGTATTATAGTTTGGAATGAGTCAAGCAAGTAACTCTTATACTGTACATGGAATTCAGTATATGAATTGTTTTTGTAATTTGAAAAATTATCTTTGGATAGTAATGATCTGACTGCAATGTAAGTTAGGCACTACTTTATTCTTAACAGTTCTTATGAAAGCTAAAAAATAAGGTTCATTTAATAGGTACTTTTTAAAAAAATTAACTGCTAGAATAGTAGTTTGGTTTATCAAACAATAAATGCTTTCATCAAACATTTATTAAACATCTGGTCTAGCAGCTTTGTGTTTTTATGATGAGACTAGAGGCCTGATGCACAAAATTCATGCAAGAGTAGACCTTCCTTCTCCCCACTCCACCGCTGCCAGCACCGGCTTCGTCTGGAAGGACGTTGGGTCTCATTAGCATATTATGCTTTTATTATTAGACTTGAGGCCCGGTGCACAAAATTTGTGCACTGAGGGGGGGGGGCGGTGTCCCTCAGCCCAGCCTGCACCCTCTCCAGTCTGGGATCCCTCTCACAATCTAGGACTATACTGGCTCCCAACCACTCGCCTGCCTGCCTGCCTGCCTGATGGCCCCTAACCGCTTCTGCCTGCCAGCCTGATCACCCCCTAACCACTCCCCTGCCAGCCTGATCGAAGCCTAACTGCTCCCCTGCCGGCCCATTCGCCCCCAACTGCCCTCCCCTGCCAGCTATCTTGTGGCTGTCGGCACTGCCATCTTTGAGGGTGGAGCAGAATTAGCATATTCCCTCCTTATTGGCTGTGGGCACCGCCATCTTTGCAAGGGTGTGAGGGTCAATTAACATATTCCTTCTTTATTAGATAGGATAGTTATAGCACAGTATAATGTAATATGAAAAATAGAGAAATGAAATTCTTGGAGTATTCTGAAAAGAGAAAATTGACTCTTGAACAAGGTGTTGAATGAAGGATGTGTACAAGATCCCAATTCATAGGATAAGGCAGTTACTGAGGAAAATACAGTAGGAGAATGATTATCAGAGGAAACTGTAAAACTGCAGGAAAGTTCATGATATTATACCTGATGTTTAGGGTGCTTGTTAGGAAATGATGGCAAAGTATGAAGGGTCTTGATCCTGAACCCTATTAAGAAGGGTTTGCCATCATGAAATTGGCTGTGAAATAATCTATCAGGTTTTTGTAGGTGCTAGTGCTGATTCTCATTACTGAAATAATGAATGAAATAAGATAGTGGTTGAAAGTTACTTTATGCAGAACTTAGCCTATTGGTAATTTTTCTTTAAAATTTCCAATGTGCTACGCAGTCTCAAGAAAAAAACTGGCACTATTATGATAGAAAATCCTAATGTGGGAGGAAAGGACACAACAAGAATTTTTGTTGTTGTATGTAACAGTTATAACTGTTGTATGACACTAATAAGAACAGTATAAAGATTTTTAAAACTGAAAATGTACTGGGAATTAGGTAAAATGGTCAGAACACTAAAACAAACAGTAGATTTCAATCCAGATAAAGTGACACGGAGGGCATTAAGTTCATTGCTTAATATGGGGTGTTGCAGTGATCATTGAGGAAACAAAAGAATTTATATTTTGCTTTTATCTTCAATGACAAGGAAAATTATGTTCACCCTAATATGTGTAAAGTACATATAGTTAAGGACTTGAAATCCAAGAGCAGGCAGTTATTTAAGTAACTGGATACATTCTATCCACTAGTAGAATAATATCAAGTGAAATCACCACCACAGTTGGTAGTTTTTCAAATATTGTAAGAAATAGGGGTAGTAGAGAAATGGACATAGGCATTTTATGCAACAGCAGAGAACGGAGGCTCTGTATTTGCTTATGTCCATTGAATATAAATGATACAGGAATATAATATTTCTCATTTTAAGTACATAATGGATACTTTTTGAAGTCAACTTTGTTTTTGCATCTCTGGAACATATTGAAATATTGTTGAAATTTATTTTACTTTTTTTGGATCACCTTGGTGTATTAAGATGAGCGGATAGTTTACATGCAATGACCACTAGATGGTGCTCATAAAGAAGGGATTTGTTCATACTACTATGTGATCAGAGTTTTTCTAGATAAATAACAAATCTGTTATGAAACTTCTCAGTTAAGTCTTGTCTTATCTTAATACAGTCGTACGTTTTGAAATTTAATAGGCCACATTATAAAGATAGAAGTGTAAGGAAGATGCCTATTATGCTGCATTTACAGTGCATTATTTTTGTACAGTTACTTTGTAATTTATTTATCTTGTATTTTAGAGTTTTGATATTGTTTTTCCTCTCATCCTTCAACCTTTTAAAATATTCCACTAAGATTATTTAATCCTTGCCTTTGTTACTATACTTGGAGACTTCTGGATTTATTTCTGAGTTTGGAAAGGTGTACAAATAATTTAAGGCCTATCCTGTAGAAAATTTCAAACTGCCTTTACTTCTATTTAAATATCCTAAGGTAAAAATTCTCACAGTCAAAAATTTTTTATAATAATCTTTTAGGTTCCATAATCGTTAATTGGATGTAGGTTACTTAAGCTTGTTAGGTTACTTAAGCTTTCACCTCTATGTTGAGAGTTCTGCTATAAATAATATCTATCATTCTGTAAAAACAAGCATTAGACTGTACAGAAAAAAGAATTTTAATTCTTTATGTAATCATATTAAAATGTTAATAGTAACTCTTTTTGGTGATTTACATATGGTGTATTATGTATTTTATTTTATTAAACTTCCCAAGTTTTATAATGAACTTAAATTTTGTTTGAATGGAATAGAGTTTATCTTTCAACTCTGCTACATGAGTAGGGCTACTCTAAAGCAGAGGTCAGTGAGGAGTTGGATGCCTTACACCTCTTAATCAAATCATATGGATCCAGTGGAGTTGAATAGGGAATTTATGCACTGAAAAATATTTCTTCTCTGTACTTGGGATATATGGGATGGAATGACAACTTTAGATTGTTCACAAGTTCTTTGGCTCTCTAAGATAAGAAACCTGTGTAATGAACAGTGTACTGTTCTGTCTGTATTGGTACTTTTGCACCTTGAGTGGGAAATTTGTGTTCAAAATCATCATCATACCAATCTAAAATAACAGAATCTGCCTTCCTCAGGTTTTCATCAGACATGGATCAGCACATATTTGGGGACCAAACCAATTAATACTGCATTTGTATAAACAACACTGATCAATTTTTTATTATAAATACCTGTCCATAGTAAAACTTGAATTTTTTTTCAGGAGGTTTTAGTTTTTCCTTCAGAGGTAATTCTTAGTTCTCCGTTAACCCTTAGTTTTTTGCTGTATTCCCCTAGCCCCTAATGGGTAGGACTAGTCTGTCTAGGGCCACAAAATTATCAAATACTGCATGCACAGTCCTTGAGAAGCAGCACCAGACTTTCTGCTGTAATCTTTGTCACAAAGCATCTTACTCCAAAGAGTCCCACATAACTCTTGTTAGACATATGTCTGTGAATTAGGCATGGAATCACAGAAGACAACATTAGCATCTTTTCTTACTGAGTCAGGATTTGCAACGGACCTGGAGATTTTAGTTTGTCAATGCTGCTTTCTACTAGACTGCATTTAGTTGATGCTGGTAAGCACATAATAAGAAAGATTTTATCATCTACATCTGAAAAAATATCCATGGCTGAGTTTGGGAATTAACTATGTATTTCTATCAACTTAAAAATTGAATTAGTCAACCATTAGTAAATTATTAAGTAGTATTTTTATTCATATGTTGTTTTTGAATGACCATATATTATATTTCATACTACTAGTATTTGTAGCGTAGTGTTAAGAGGACAAACTTAGGAATCTGGTTCTCAAACTTGAGTGTGCTTAAGAGTCACAGGGAGCTTTTTAAAGATGAAAATTCCCAGATCCCCTTTACTCCTGAAAATTCTGATGGGGAGGGGGAACCAGTCTGTTTTTTAACCAGTACCCTAAGTTATCCTGAGGTGGACTATAATGTTGAAAAACATAAACCTAGGTATTAGATGTTAGATAATGTCTATTTAGCAATCAAATAATATTATTTTGTGAACCAGGGTATTATTTATATAATGTTAGATAAAATATGTTCCACTGGTTATTAACAAAATTATCTTTAATTCTTTTATATTTTTACGGATTCATAACTTGATGATCTTGATGTTTATAATATATGAGATGATGCTATAATAACAGTTTTTTACAGAGTTGTTAAGTTTTTGTCTTTATTGGGTAGTTTTTTTGTTTTGTTGAGAGAGAGAGGAAAAGAGCAAGATAGAGAAATAGAAACAATAAACATCATTAATGGGCTGCCTCCTGCAAGCCCCCTACTGGGGATTGAGCCTGGAACCCAGGCACGTGCCCTGACCAGGAATCAAACCAGTGACCTCTTGGTTCCTGGGTCAGCGCTCAACTGCTGAGCCACACAGGTTGGGCAATAGCAGTTTTTTGAAAATTATGAAAGTTTCAGAAGCCAAATATTTATTTTGCTAATTGATCTGTTTCTGCCTCCAGACCCAATTATCAAAGCATTAAAAAACAAAATACACCCTAACCGGTTTGGCTCAGTGGATAGAGTGTCAGCCTGTGGACTCAAGGGTCCCAGGTTCGATTCCGGTCAAGGGCATGTACCTTCGTTGCGGGCACATACCCAGTGGGGAGTGTGCAGGAGGCAGCTGATCGATGTTTCTCTCTCATCGATGTTTCTAACTCTCTATCCTTCTCCCTTCCTCTCTGTAAAAAAAAATGAATAAAATATATTTTTTAAAAAAACAACCAAAATGTTACATAAAATGATCATGTTACATTACAAATGAATTTCCCTCTATCATTAAATCCTCATAGTTTAATAGAGAGAGTACCTTTAAGAAACTTAGAACTAGTGCTAATTAATGTAAGCTCCTTCCAGATGTAGAAATTTCTATGTCAATGACAAAGGTTCACTTAGTAAAATTATTTTAAACAGTCAACTATTGGAAGAGAATCCTCTTGTATTTTTAAATTCAGTTTGTATTTATAATTTGAGTGGTGAAGATGCCATTGTATTTTACTACAAGCTGTGATTAAAACTGGGTAATCCAGGGTTTCTCCACCCAGTGCATTAAATCAGGCAGCTCTAAAGGGTCTTGGTAGTACAGTGTTTAGAACATCCTTCTTTACCTGCTAATCGACCTCACTTCCTGGATTTGAGTCCATCTAGTTATCATCTAACAAAAGAACAGCTTTTGGTTCCTGCAGATGCTGGTGAAAAAAAAATACTCATGAGAAAGAAATCCACCTTATGCCATCTTTTTTGTCTGCAAATGTAAACTCAGCCATCATGCAGTTAACAGGTACAGAGGGAAGAAGATAGAAGCTCTTTCGTGGAAAGAAATTACTGAGAAAATGAGCATCATTTCTCCAGGTTTTTATTTTCCCTGATCTACAAGTGATGCTGCTGTAATTCTAGCTGCAGTTTTTACCGATCATTCACCATTTAGCAGCTGGTAGAGAAGTAAGACTGCTTGGCAACCACCTGCAGGGCTGCAGAGATGAATTACATTTTTGGGAACAACACACTTCTGTACTCTCGCGCCAGTCGAGGAGGCAATGCTAGCTCTAGCCATGGCTCTGTAGGCCCAAAGCAAAAACACGGGGCAAAAAAGGACTCATCAGATGAACTGCAAGCTGAACCAGAACCTTCACGCTGGCAGCAAATAGTTGCATTTTTCACTCGAAGGCACAGCTTTATTGATTGCATCTCAGTAGCCACCAGCTCCACGCAGGTAACATACCACTTGTTGAAATTATTTTCAATATATTTTGGTTCATGTTTGTTTTGAAAAAAATGTACTATAGTATAGATTTCTTATTATTAAAAAGTATAATCTTATGCACTGAAACCTTGGGTACGCAAAAATGTATGTTTTCAGTCCATCTGTTCAGGTCTTTAGTATGAAAAGGGAAAGAAAAAATATTTTCCCTTTTGATCTTATGTAATGCCAAACAAAACAGTCTTGGGTTCTGTTTAATAACTTCTCTAAAAATATAAAGCCATTGATATATAAATTAAAAAGTAAATTAACAATGCTTGTCTCATCTTAAGACTGTTAAATGCTATAAAGTATGTCTGACCAAAGAAAATACCTGTTTAGCTTTTATAAGCCATTAAATAACCTTTGGAATATTGTTGTAGTAATAAGGTAAAAGAAGATAAGTTAAAATATTTTTATTTTCTCATTTTTTGAAAATAAATTGAATGGTGTATCCTTATATCTTAAAGTTATATTAAATTACTGTTTTTTCGGGAAATTTAATGAATCTTTCAATCTCTATAAATATATATTATCTGGGATTAACTTGTGAAATTACACAATTATAGGAATATTTTTTCAAATACTTAATTGACAGTTTAGAGAGGTGAGCAAACACAAAAAATCTGCCAATTTTTTTTTAAAATCACTTCTTTTTAAGGAAATGAGTATTGAAAATAGGAAAAATATAAAATCAGTAGTTGAGTGAAATACCTATTACTTGGTATTAAAGGAAAATTGGGGCAGTATTCTTATTTTAAAACATTTTTGATAGATATTCATTCAACTTTCATAAAAATGAAAGGATAATCTAATTTAAAACAAGGTAAGAATGTTTCTGTTTTTTGACATCAGTAATATTTAAATTAACAAAATATATGACCATACCTTAGGGCATTTAAAAATTCTTTAAAACTATTTTTTAAAATAATTAGAAGCAGTCAACAGCTTCTTTCTTAATTTTGGAACTAGAATTATGTTTCAATAGTTTTGATTTTAAAATGTCAGATTTCTTAAGAAATTCTACTTATTTTCTTACATGGTTGAGAGAAATAGAGTTACTGGACTAGGGAGAGTCATTAAAGTCATTAATTGTTTTTATGTAGGTACTGAGATCACTTATAATGAAAGTTACTCAGAGGCAACAATTGATTTAACTCTTAGATTGAATATTGCACCAAGAATTTAACTACCTTAATTTTGACTATAATTACATATACCAAAAAGGGTCACAAAGACCAAAGCTTGACATTGTTATTCATTGCAGATTAATAGTAAATGATATTTTCCATTGTCTGATGCCAGAATACATTTTTCTGTTTCATCTACTGACTCATGGCTGGCAATTTTATTTTTTAGCACTAAAAGGATTTCTGTAGAGTTAAAAACAAAGTAGATTAATGAAATTTCTTAAGTGAGCATATACTATATATACCTGTGAATATGGTAGTAAGATATTGATAGTGTTTTGTTATATAATTGATAAATAACAACAGTGATGATGATGATCAGGTCTTCTATTACACTGTTGTCAGAAATATTTTTTTTAAGATTTGATAGCAAGATTAACTTTGAATCTAATTTCTTATAACTATGCTGTATGCTATTTCTAGCAGTTTAGAGAATTGTTATTAAATCAAGTCTTATTAATTTGAAAGTCATTACTCTGATGAAAAAAAGAATTTGCTTTCTTTACAGATTCATTTAAATTGTTTGTCTGTTGGAGGTATTCATTTTCATAACTAAGATTATTTGCCCGGTCCTTCTGTAATATCTGGAAATTAGTGGGAAATCATTAATGTTTTTTTAAATGATAAGGGAGCCAAGTGGTTATAAACTTCGACAAGATCCCCATCTTTTAGGATAGAGCTTGTTATATGATTAGTGCTCAATAAGTGTTTATGGAATTGATTGATTTCCATGTCAGTCACCTTGAACCTTATTAGCTCATGGCCTTTCAAAATATGGCATCTAATCTGAAACCACTTGGGTAATTACATTTATATCTACTCTCTTCCCTCATAAGTGCCTTTAGTTTTTCACAGCAGCCCATCTCTTCTTCCATTTCCCTTTTCTTCCCCTGCGTTCTTCATATTTTCTTCAAGCCACAAAACTCCTCCATGCACCTTCTCTCTTCACCGTTTTGAGTCCCCACGTAATGATGTAACCATACAGCTTATAAACTATCTGTAATTTTTGTCATTTACTTCTATCCCAAAGATTTAAATTGTGGGTTTTTATTTGTCTGTTTTGGGGTGTGTGTTTTTTATGTTAAATTAAGATGAATTTCTTGTGACTTGTTTTACTGCGGTATAAGTTTTACTTTTGGGGGCTTCACACTACTTATGTTCTTAATTTGGAATAATTATAATACAGGAAAAGTGGCCTATGCATTGTTAAGCCCTCCTGAGTTTCACACCACAGAATTTCTTCTATTCTTACATTTAGGATCAATTGATGGCAATCTGCCCTTAGCATATCCAAGCTCTGTTCCAGTCTAGACCAAATTTTATATTCAGCAAGGTTTTTAAAAAATCCAGCACAATACTTCTAGACTTTCCTACCTGATTAGCTCCTAGATAAAAAGTTTTAACCACTTGGCAATATTATTTTTATTAATGAAAATAGTAGTTACAAACTTTGAACAGCTGTGAAGTAGTGTAGGTCACTTTGAATGTGTGTTTAGCAACTGTCCCTTTATTTTAGACTACTTGAAGATCCCTAACATGGATCACTATAAATATTCAAATTGGGTTCTCCCATCGCCCCAGAGTCGACATATCAGATTAAGCTTCAGATGGCAAAGTTCTCTTCCTTAAGAGTGAATGGAATAGACATGATGACTTATAATTGAAATAGAACAATAAATTTTTTTCTCTATATTGAATTGGGGTAACATTGGTTAATAAAATTATATAGGTTTCAGCTGAACAATTCTATAATACATCATTTGTATATTGTATTGTGTGGTCACAGCTCCAAGTCAAGTCTCCTTCCATCACCATTTATCCCCCCATACCCTCTTCTGCCTCCCCCTACACCCCTTTTTCTCTCTGGTAATCACCATACTGTTGTCTGTGTCTCTGAGGGGTGGTGGTGGTGGTGGTTTTTTATTTGTTTTAGGGGATTGATTTTTTTGTTTCTTGAGGGGGTTTGCTTAATCCCCTCATCT
Source organism: Myotis nattereri (assembly GCF_964212035.1). Classification (NCBI taxonomy): domain Eukaryota; kingdom Metazoa; phylum Chordata; class Mammalia; order Chiroptera; family Vespertilionidae; genus Myotis; species Myotis nattereri. Next base: position 53,137,605 of record NC_138077.1, read on the forward strand.
TTTTTCACCCAGTCCCACAACCATCTTCCCCTCTGACAGCTGTCAGTGTGTTCTCTAAAATTTTAATACGAGTGGATATTAGCCACATAAGTTAAATAATCTTTTTAGAGGAAAAAACCCTGTTCTAAATTAAAATACAGAAAAACACTGTCCAGATACCCATGTGGAAAATATAAAGGCTGATTTGTATAAAAAGAATACTCTTCTAAACAAATGCATTCTGGATTATAAAAGATTTAAATTTTAGAATTGTGCATTGGATATATTGTCTAAAGACTATAATAGTATCAACCTCATTGAGTTAATTGTATTATATTATTTAATATGTCTAACCTACTTAGAACAGTGCCTGGCAACTACTATTATTATTTTATTACATTATTATTATTTTATTTTTATACTAGAGGCCTGATGCCCAAAATTCGTGCAAGGGCCTTGGCCCCACCCACATGGCTTTCTCCGGAAGGAAGGACATCTGGACTGATTAGCATATTATGCTTCTATTATTATAGATTGCTTAACTTGGATAGTGTGTGGACAAATTCAAATATAGATAATTAGGAACTGCATCACCTAGGTTAGTGTAGTTAGTTCAAGCATTCAGTAAATAGTGTTGACTGAACAAGTTAATTAAGAGCAAGCTGTACACTTTTTTAAGAGCTTCACCCAGCACTTTCAATTGCAGGATATAAGGGAGGGCCCCAAAGAGCACCTCAAATTCTCCTTGAGACCATCAGTTCCCTGACTTGCCTCCCCTCCTAACACTCCCTTCTGCAAATTACTAAAGCAGTCACAAGTAGAAACTAAATTTAACTGACTATCTACCTTTTACCAAGTTCCCCAAGCATACCATCAGGACTAATTTTATTATTTTATTTTTTAAATATACTTTTATTGGTTTCAGAGAGGAATAGAGAAGGAGAGAGAGATAGAAACATCAATGATGAGAGAGAATCATTGATCAAGCCCACAACCTGGGCATGTGCCCTTGGCCAGAATTGAACCTGGCACCCTTCAGTCCGCAGGCTGACACTCAATCGACTGAGCCAAACGGGCTGGGGCAGGACTAATTTTATACTGCACATTCCTTTTAACCTTAATCACCACACCTGGCATTCGTCTGAGACTACAACCTTCACAAAAAGTGAAACTATTGTCTGTTACACCCCATGCACTTTGGGACCAACAATGGGTTGTCTTCCTTGCTTATCGTATTGATATTTATGGATCATTCTATTTCCTCTAAAAATAAATGCAGATGTAATGAGATGGTATTTTCTACTTCCCCTTCTTTTCTAGTCATCTGCATTTCTCCCAGTCACTCCTAATTCTTTGATATCTTTAACTTCCAGGATCTTGTTTTTTTTCTTTCATTAGAACAGTGGCCGGCAAACTGCGGCTCGCGAGCCACATGTGACTCTTTGACCCCTTGAGTGTGGCTCTTCCACAAAATACCACTTGCGGGCACGCACGTACAGTGCGATTGAAACTTCATGGTCCATGCACAGAAGTCAGTATTTTGTGGAAGAGCCACACTCAAGGGGCCAAAGAGCCGCGTGTGGCTCGCGAGCCGCAGTTTGCCAACCACTGCACTAGAATGACCTACTTAAATGGTTATATTCAAGAACCCATTAGCTTTGACTATATCAGCTATTTTCTAACCTTTTTCATCTTATGCACACATAAACTAATTACTAACTTCTGCGGCACACCATAATAAATACTGTTTTTGCCAATCTAACAAAAAAGGTAAAATTTTGATATATTCACACTGGACAGCTATTGTTGTGTTGGCTGTTGTCATTTTTTAAAATTGACAATCTGCCGAAACCGGTTTGGCTCAGTGGATAGAGCGTCGGCCTTCGGACTGAAGGGTCCCGGGTTCGATTCCGGTCGAGGGCATGTACCTGGGTTGCGGGCATATCTCCAGTGGGAGATGTGCAGGAGGCAGCTGATCGATGTTTCTCTCTCATCGATGTTTCTAACTCTCTATCTCTCTCCCTTCCTCTCTGTAAAAAAATCAATAAAATATATTTTAAAAAAAATAAAATAAAATAAAATTGACAATCTAAGGGAAAAGAGGTCAGTTCCCCTGACTAAATAGTCAGGTATTGCATGTTTTAAAAATTCTTACAGCACACTGTTTGAAAATCGGTGGACTATATATATCACTTACAAAATCTCAGTTGCAAGCTTTCAAACTATCTGACTAGCTCTTTCTTTTCAGCTCACTTCCCCTACTACCAAGATTTTTTTATATATACCCTATGAAGACCTCCAGCTCAGCTTTTTATTGTTTATCATTTCTTTTGTGCTCCCACTTGCCTTCTTGCCTTGCTCAGATTCCTTGGTCCATGACTATAAACCAGGGGTGGGCAAGTTTTGGTTCCCATCATGGCTATCACACAGTTTCGGTTATTTAAAGTTTGTACCTGCTTAGCGACATTATTCTCCTTCCTAAAGAGATTAATATGCAGATCTGGCAGAGGACGGAAATTAAGTGGAGACCAAATAACTTTGCCAACTACAGTTGATGATTCATCAGTTCCAAAACAGACAGATATTGAAGAGTGGACTTCCTGGGATGAAGATGCTCCCACAAGTATAAAGATTGAAGGAGGGAATGGGAATGTGGCAACACAACAAAATGCTTTGGAACAACTGGAACCTGACTATTTTAAGGACATGACACCTACTATAAGGAAAACTCAGAAAATCATTATTAAGAAGAGAGAACCATTAAATTTTGGCGTCCCAGATGGTAGCACAGGTTTCTCTAGTAGATTAGCAGCTATACAAGATATGCCATTTATTCATCAATCACCTGAATTAGGTGACTTGGATACCTGGCAGGAAAATACCAATGCATGGGAAGAAGAGGAAGATGCAGCCTGGCAAGCAGAAGAAGTTCTGAGGCAACAGAAGATAGACAGAGAAAAGAGAGCAGCGGAACAGCAAAGAAAGAAAATGGAAAAGGAGGCACTGCGGCTAATGAAAAAGGAGCAAAACAAAATTGGTGTGAAACTTTCATAACAAATGTTCTTCAAATGTCATAATGCCAGTGGGAGAAATATGAAATCCACAACCCAAGCAACATTTGTATGAATCTAAGAGTATTTCCCGAATACAAACACACTGTTTGATTTAATGCATTCATCAGGCCATTCAGGACACTAGGATTCTGTCAAAGTACCTTGAACTTGTAGTGATTGAGACTCAAAAGTTAACAAAAAAGACTTATGAGACAATATTTTCTTCAACATGTTCCGTTATAAGACAGTTGTTTGCTGTAAGCAAATTATTACAAATGGAATATACCAGTACCTCTTCAAGCTGGTGTTTCTAGCTGAATGTGTGACTCGAGGGCCACAATGGGTTCTTAAACTGGACCGGAGGGCCGGAACAAAAGCATGGATGGAGTGTTTGTGTGAACTAATATAAATTCAAAGTAAACATCATTACATAAAAGGGTACTGTTTTTGTTTTGTTTTTTTAGTTTTATTCATTTCAAATGGGCCGGATCCGGCCTGTGGGTCGTAGTTTGCCCACGGCTGCTATAAACACTGTCTTTTGTAATCTCAGCTCTCTCTTGCCCTTCTGTCACTTCATTGATAAGATCCAACCTGACTGATTGCAGGTCTGCTCTGCCTCTTGCACACTGACAAAGCAGCACATCAAATACCTGTTTTCTGGCCCTCATTCTCAATTGATAGTCTTACTCTGTATTTGGGCCTGTTAAAATAAACTATACATCTGTGTTCCCAAAGCTCACCCCTTTGCTTCTGTATTAGAGCTTAGGGCCCTTCGACTATTCATGGACTTCTGAAATTCTCTCTTCTGCATTATCTGTGTTTCCCCATATACTGGATCATTCTCATCATACATACTGCTATAATACCTCTCATTAAAATAACCCACCAAAAGAAACCTCTTTTGAAGTGTAGATTGTCAAATCCAATAATCAGTTCTTAATCTTCATTTTACTTAATCCTAGTTTTTACACAATTGACTACTGCCTCCTTTAAATTCTTTACTCTTTTGACTCTTGAACACCCCTTTTTGTATATTCCCCCAACCTCAGTGTCCTTTGCAGTATATTCCTCCTCTTTCTACTACTAATGTTAATAAGGGCTCAGTCCTTAAACGTCTCTCTTTTTATACTCACATTTCAGGTGATTTCATTCAATCCTGTGCCTTTAAATAACAATTATTTATATCTTTAGCCTGTACACTAAATTTGTATATCTAGCTTCCTACTCATCTCCAGTGGAATAAGTATCGGAAAATTAGCATGTCAGAAACAGAGTTTCTAATTTTATTCTCATCTTCAGTATACCATTTATTGAGATGCTGAAGACAATAATGGTTGGCACCATCTTCTATTCCTTTTTCCTTTGCTCTACATTCAGTCTAATAGCAAATCCTATTGAGTCTATTTCAGGATATATTTATGACCTGACCACTTTTCACCACTTTTACAACTACAAATTAAAGTTGACTCTTGAACAACATGGGGCTTAGGGATACCAGCTCTCTATGCAGTTAAATATTCGTGTATAAATTTTGACTCCCCGAACACGTAACTACTAATAGCCTGCTGTTGAACAAAAGTCCTACATAACATAAACAGTTGGTTAGCATATATTTTATATGTTATATGTATTCTGTATTCTTACAATTAAGTAAGCTAGAGAAAATGTTATTAAGAAAATCATAAGAGAAAGTTCATTTACAGCACTGTACTGTATTTATCAATACTATAAGTTTACATCATCTATTTACAACATAAATCATCTGTATCTACATCAATATTGTCTAGTATATGATACAAAATACTGTAGACCAGTGGTTCTCAACCTGTGGGTCGCCTAAGACCACCAGAAAACATATATAATTACATATTGTTTTTGTGATTAATCACTATGCTTTAATTATGTTCAATTTGTAACAATGAAATTGGGGGTCACCACAGCATGAGGAACTGTATTAAAGGGTCGCGGCATTAGGAAGGTTGAGAACCACTGCTGTAGATGTTATATGTATTATTAACACTAGACATCAAAAATAAAAAGATAATTTGAGAAAGAAATTTATATTTATTTACAGATATAACAAAGAAGCAGCAGTATGGTTGCTTTATTGTAGCCTAGTGTATTAGGTATGATTACTTCATGGTAGCCTAGCCTATACATCAATGAATGAATTGTTATAAAATATTTATGACATACAGTATTACAATCATATTCATAATACAGTATTATTAAATTTGTTACTTTTTAAAAAGAAACCACTTATCCTATATAATAGAAGGGTAATATGCAAATCAACTGAATGGCAGAACAACCGGTTATTATGATGCGCACTGACCACTAGGGGGCAGACACTCAACGTAGGAGCTGCCCCCTGGTAGTCAGTGCGTTCCTACCCAAGGAGCGCCACTTAGCCACAAGCTGTGGAGCAGGCCTAAGCTGTCAGTCAGATATTCCCCGAGGCCTCCCGGACTGCTAAAGGGCACAGACCGGGCTGAGGGGAACCCCCCCCTAAGTGCACGAATGTCATGCACCATGCCTCTAGTCTGTAATAATAGGCTGATATGCGGTTTCTCCACTTACAAGAGAGAGAGGCATACTGTACAGTAAAGTAATTCTTTGAAAGCAATGCTATAAAACAGTAAGAAAACTAACATTATTTTATATTAAACTAGGGGCACAGTGCATGAATTCATGCACCTTGAAAGGAACTGTGGGCCACGATGCTTCAGTGGACACAGGGCCAGATCTCAGCTCATCCTTTGCACCCCCACTGAGCCCCCCCACTGCAGCTCCTGGTCTCCTGTCTGCCGGCAGTCCTGCTGTCACTGCTCCCACTCACTGACAGCACCGGCCCCACTCGCACCCACTGACGGCGCAGAGCCATTGGAGCTGGCGCCAGCAGTGGGTATGAGTGGCAGCTATTGCCCCCATCACCCTTCAGGAGCAGGGGGAGGTGGAGAAGCCCTCAGGGACAATCGGGGCCAGCAGCCTCTGCTCACACCCGCTGATGGCACCGAGCAATTGGGGCCGGAGCTGTCAGCGGGTGCGAGCGGGGCCAGCGCTGGCAGTGGGTATAAACAGCGGCTTCAGCGCCGGCAGCGCTGTGCGGGACTGTGGCGCGCAGGAGGAAAGAAATTTTAGTAACCACCAGAGGCTCACCCCGATGACAGTGACCGGCGCCTCACCTTATTCTGGTGCCCCCACTCACCTGCTCCACCATCCTATTGCAGCCAACGCCGCCATGTTTCGCGCGTACCCCCTGGTGGTCAGCACACGTCATAGTGACTGGTTGTTCGGTTGTTCCGCCATTTGGTCTATTTGCATATTAGGGTTTTAGATATATAGACTAGAGGCCTGTTGCAGGAAGATTCCTGCAAGAATAGGGCTTCCTGAGGCCAGAGCGAAGCAGAGAAGAGAGCGAAGCCCGCCAAGGGGGCTTTGCTCCCTTCTCCACTGCCTTGCTTCCTCCCTTCTCAGCTGCCTCGCTCCCTTCCATCTCTGCCGCTTCGCTCCCTCCATCTCCGCTGCCTCGCTCCCTCCCGTGTCCGCTGCCTTGCTCCCTCCCTTCTCCGCCACTTAGCTCTCTCCCATCTCCGCTACCTCAGCTCCGTTCCCTTCTCCGCTGCTTCGCTCCCTTCTGCAGCACTTGGCTTCCTTCTACCTTGTCTTCAGTCTTCACTCCTCACCTGTGTATGCAAATTAACTGCCATCTTTGTTGGGTTAGTTTGCATATTGCTCTGATTGGCTGGTGGGCATAGCGGGGGATGGTCAATTTGCATGTTTCTCTTTTATTATTGTAGATTATCACTTACTATATGCCTTTGTAAGAATAGGCTATCCACTTCCATGCAAATCATGCACTTGATGAATAGTCAGAGGATGATGATGATGAGGAAGAAGATAAGCTCTCCACTTTCATCAAATCATGCACATGATGTTCTACATGATGAATACCTAGGGGATGACAATGACGACGACTACACACAATGTCTAAAAATGTTGTCATAGTTATTAGATTATCACATGAAAAGACACACAACAGATAAGTTTAATTGTACTGCATGATGATTGCCTATTATTCATTAAGTGGGAATAGATCATCATAAAGGTCTTCATCCTCCTTCATTTTGAGTAGGCTGAGGAGAAGGAAGAGGAGGGGTTGGTCTTGCTGCCTCAGGTGACAGAAACAGAAGAGATGAGGAAGTCGAAAGAGAGGCAGTAGAGGCAGGCACATGATATAACTTTGTGGAAACACATGGTAATTTTTTGGACTTTTTTGCTTTTTCATTTATCTGAAAATGTTTCTATATGATACCAATTTTTCTCTACTATTTGCTTTATTTTCAGTGTCCATATCATAGAAAGGTCTGTGTCAAAAAGTAAGTCTAAAGCACTCTTGAACAATTGAAACCATTTGCTAGATTGTCTAATGTCAATTTGTTTTCTGGTACTGCTTCTTCATTGTCTTCCTTATTGTCTGGTACTGATTCAGAAGCACTCATCTGCATCAGCATTTTTAATTTTTTTTTTTTTTTTTTTGTCGTATCCACAATCTCTTCCTTGGTTTCCTTGATTGACTTTGTTGTAAAACCTGTAAAGTCATGCATAATATCTGGACACAATTTTCTCCAGCAGGAATTGTTTCAGGCTTGGTGGATTTCACAGCTTTTCCTGATCAGTGATGGCATCTTCAATCCTTCCAGACTTTCAGGATATTCTTTCTTTTGTGGTCCTCTTCCATAGCATTGATGATCCTTTTCATAGAGTACTGTGTATAATGAGCCTTAAAGGCAGGGGTCCTCAAATTTTTTAAACAGGGGGCCAGTTCACTGTCCCTCAGACCGTTGGGAGGATCAGACTATAGTTTTTAAAAAAACTATGAACAAATTCCTATGCACACTGCACATATCTTATTTTGAAGTAAAAAAACAAAACGGGAACAAATACAATCTTTGTATTTGCATGTGGCCCGCGGGCCGTAGTTTGAGGACCCCTGCTTAAAGGTCCTTATGACCCCCTGATCCAGAGGCTGAATTAGAGAGACAAATGTTTGGGAGCAAGTAGACCACTTCACTGCCTTCGGTATTAAAATCATGCTGTTCTGGGTGGCCAAGTTCATTGTCTAATTTAAGAATAATTTTAAAAAGCAATCCCTTACTGGCAAGGTACTTCCTGACTTCAGGGACAAAGCATCAGTGAAACCAATCCAGAAGAGGGTTCTTGTGCAGGCCTTCTTATTGTACAAACAAAAGACTGGCAGCTGGTGTTTTTTTTTGTTTTTTTCTTTTTCAAGGCCTGGGAGCTAGTAACTTTATAGATGAGGGCAATCATGATTATAAACCCAACTGCATTTGCAAAAAAAAGTAGAATTAGTCTCCCCTCCTGCCTTAAATCCCGATGTTTGCTTTTTTCTCCCTTACTAATAAATGTGCTTTGTGGCATTTTTTTTTTTTCCCCAGAATAGAGCACTTTTGTCTCTATTAAAAACCTGTTCAAGCAAATCTTTTCTCTTCAGCAATTTTCTTAATGGCTTCTGGAAACTCATCTGTTGCCTCTTGGTCGGCAAAGGCCGCTTCTCCTGTTATCTTGACGTTTTTAAAACTAAAACTCTTTCTAAAATAACAAGTCATTCTTTGCTGGTATTAAATTCTCCTACTTTAGACCCTTAACGTTCCTTTTGCTTTAAGTTGTCATATAACAGTGGTTCTCAACCTTCCTAATGCCGCGACCCTTTAATACAGTTCCTCATGTTGTGGTGACCCCCAACCATAAAATTATTTTCGTTGCTACTTCATAACTGTAATTTTGCTACTGTTATGAATCATATTGTAAATATCTGATATGCAAGATTTATTTTCATTGTTACAAATTGGACATAATTAAAGCATAGTGATTAATCACAAAAACAATATGTAATTATGTGTTTTCCGATGATCTTAGGCGACCCCTGTGAAAGGGTCGTTCGACCCCCAAAGGGGTCACGACCCACAGTTTGAGAACCGCTGTCATATAATGACCTCGTGTTCTTTTCTCTTTTTGTTTGTTTTTTTTAAAAATATATTTTATTGATTTTTTTACAGAGAGGAAGGGAGAGGGATAGAGAGTTAGAAACATCGATGAGAGAGAAACATCGATCAGCTGCTTCCTGCGCACTCCCTACTGGGGATGTGCCCGCAACCAAGGTACATGCCCTTGACCGGAATCAAACCTGGGACCCTTCAGTCCGCAGGCCCACACTCTATCCACTGAGCCAAACCGGCTAGGGCTGTTTTTTTTTCTTGAATCATATTAGTCTATGGGTATGCATTTCAGTATGAGATAAGAAGGTATTTCTCACACAAAAAATAAGCTTTTCACACCTGTTGACATAACTATAGTGATGGCTTCACGAAATTTCTTTTCTTTCTTTACAATGGTCCTTATGATGGATTCATTTAAATGAATCCAGCTCTTAAAATGGAGGGCAACCACAGCTGCAGACCCCAGTCTACAATGCATATCTAGCAATTCAACTTTGTCTTGTAATGTCATGATTTTTATCCACTTCTTGGGAGCACTTTCAGGATCACTGTGGTGTTATTGAAGGTTTACAGTGGTGCACTAAACACAGTGAAAAATGCACATGAACAATGAGAGATCACTTTTTACTGCAATACATATTTTTCTGGAGAGAGAACTGCTCATGTGGAAATGATTAGTATCACATGGTGTTTTAAGCAGCTACTGGAAACATTTGAGGTCAATGCAATTGCAACAGAAGGTGGCTATGAAATTATTACAGTTAAGTTTATGCAGTTATAATTTAACTAGAGGCCGGGTACACGGATTTGTGCATGGGTGGAGTCCCTCAGACTGGCCTGTGCCCTCTTGCCATCCAGGACCCCTCGGGGGATGTCGGACTGCCGGAAGCAGCAGGCGGCTGGGGAGAAGCCCCAGCTGGGGCCAGGCGCAGCTCCGCTGCCACTCATCCCAGCCCCACTGCACCTACCGCCGCTGGCCGCCGCCACTCAGTAGTGCTGCTGTGAAGGTGGGAGAGGCTCCTGCTGCCGCAGCTGTGCTCACCAGCTGTGAGTCCAGCTTCTGGCTGAGCAGCGCTCCCGCTGCGGGAGTGCACTAAGCACTAGGGGGCAGCTCCTGCATTGAGCGTCTGCCCCCTGGTAGTTAGTGCATGTCATAGCGACCAGTCGTTTGGTTGTAACGGTTGCTTAGGCTTTTATATGTATAGATAGATAGATAGATAGATAGATAGATGTTGTATCTTTACATTTCTTTACATTTCTCTCATCCATGAATGGCACCAGGTAAGTGTGTAAGTTTTATAAGTTTTAACTTTATATATAGTAGATTTGTATATGTTTTATGGTAGTAAATGATAAAACAGACTAATATCTATATATATATTATGCATTCATAACATACCTAACTTTTTCCTAACTTTTGATATTTCTGTGCTATGTGGTTCGTAAGTTTTTCAAATTGTCACAATCTCCAAAATTTTTTCCAATATGTTTATTGAAATAAATTCACATATAAGTGGACCCATGCAGTCCAAACCCATGTTATTCCAGGGTCAACTGTATTTGATTTGTTGCCTGACTACAGCAGTAAACATCTGCCTGCTCTCCCTGTGTCTCTTCTTTCCTCTCACCAGTCTGTTCTTCACCTAGCAGCCAGTCTTCCTTACAGAATCTCAGTTCATGTCAGTACCTTGATTTTAACCCTCCCATAGGTTCTAATCCAGTAGATAATGAAATACTTATTTACTACTAAGGGCCCAGTGCACGAATTCATGCACCTTGAAAGGAACTGTGGGCTTCAAGGCTGTGGTTTGCACAGGGGCAGGTCTCGGCCCATCCTCTGCGCCCCAACCTGGCCCCTCCCGCCGTGGCCTCCAGTCCTCTGTCTGCCGCAGCCCTGCTCCCACTGTTGCTCCTACACGCTGACAGCACCAAGCGATTGGGGCCAGCGCCAGCAGTGGGTCAGAGTGGGGCCAGTGCCGTCAACGGGTGTGAGAGGAGGCTGCTGCCTCGATCACCACTCAGGAGCAGGGGAGATGGAGTAGCTCTCAGGGGCGATCAGGACCAGCAGCCACCGTTCGCACTTGCTAACGGCGCCAAGGGATCAGAGCTGGTGCTGGGTGCTGTCAGTGGCAGTGGTGCAAGTACCCAGCGGGACCGCGGTGCACAGGAGCAAAGAATTTTCAGTAACCACCAGAGGCTTGCCCCAATGACAGCGACCGGCACCCTGCCTTGGTCTGGTGCCCCTGCTCACCTGCTCCACCATCCCTCCACAGCCAATGCCCGCCATGTTCTGTGCTCTGCCACCTGCTGCCAACGCCCGCCATGTTCCATGCACTCCCCCTGGTGGTCAGTGCACGTCATAGTGACCGGTTGTTTGGTTGTTCCGCCGTTCGGTCTATTTGCATATTAGGGGTTTTTATATATAGTCTAGAAGCCCGTTGCATGAAGATTCGCATAATAGGCCTTCCTTCCCCTGGCTGCTGGCACCGGTTTTCCTCTGGCACTCGGGACCCAGGCCTTTGGTCCAGCCGCAGCGAGGCTTGGCTGCTCCGCTGCTGCCACAGCGAGGCTTGGCTTCTCTGCTGCAGCCACAGTGGAGAAGCCAAGCCTCTTCAGTCTTCACTCTTCACTCTGGCCAGAGCCTTCAGTCTTCGCTCCGTGTCTGCGTAATCAAATTAATCGCCATCTTTGTTGAGTTAATTTGCATAGTCGCTCTGATTGGTTGATGGGCGTAACAGAGTGACACCAGTTTTTATGTTTCTCTTTTATTAGTGTAGGTAACCCAAAAGACCCTGTATAATCTAGCCCCTGGCAATATTTCCAGTCCCATTTTCTATTGTTCCCTTAATCTACTCTAGTTCACTGAACTTGTTCCTATTCCTTAAAAAATCCAGTGTGTGGCCATCTCAGAGCCTTATCTTGTTGTTTCCTCTGCTTGGAGCATCTCTCCCCCAACCCCCAAATATTCTCATGAGTCGTTCTCTCACTTCCTTCAGATTTCTGCTCATGTGTTGTCTTCTCAGAAGGCCTTCCCAGATTTTTATCTAAGGTAGCAGGCATTCCTTCACTCCAAACATCACCCTGTTTTATGTTTAACACGTTAAGCGCCATGTCAGTCACCAGTGACTGTAACGGGAAGGAAGACAAAACAGAGTTGGTGCTTAATGTGTTAAAAAAATGTTTTGCCTCATAGTAGCTAATGCAGTCTGATCCTTTATTAACACGTTAAGCACCATGTCTGTCACTCGTGACCGAAACGGAAAAGAAGAGAAAACAGGCTTGATGCTTAACATGTTAATGCAAATTTTTCATCTGAATTCTCCCTGAGACCTTCTGTGAGGCTTATATCACACTTTATCTAGTGTTATACTAATTCTCTAGCTGGTGGTTTTCTTTATATTTACTGTTTTGGGGAGAACTATGTTCTAGGAAAAAAGAGGAGAGGAAACCATTCAGTTTCCTTAAATTAGGATGGCTGTATCTCATTAACTGAAATGGAGCACTTTTGATGAAAAGAGGGGACTATTCATACCTAAATTGGGACAAGAGACATAAATACAGACTTCCCAGGCAGACAAAGGCATATGGTACCATTAATCCTCTAACAGTTCCCACCAGGCAGCTGGTGGGAATATTCACACTAAGACATCTTCATCTTAGACCACCTGGATTGGCCTAACTTTATCTGTTCAAGTTTCATATACATTTAGCCTAATGCCTAATGATAACGGAGTTTTGAAGTGATGACCAAATATAAATTTTTTCTGCATTTCTAAGGAATGAAATTGCTTATATTTAGGAGTATAATGTCTTTGTATTAAACTAGAATATACACAGTAGGTAGAGAATCTGAAACTACTTTGGAAATGCTGACTCTGATAGTAGGATAGTTTCCAGGAGAATGGGTAGAAACAGTCTCCTTTGGGTATTGACTAACCAAACCCATCAAAATTAAGTTAAAAACTCTATTATACTGGTTGCGAGATGCTGCATTTTGACAGAGTTTAGTTTTCTACTCAAAAGGCCACTAATTTTATATGATTAACACCATGACTCAGATTTGGAACTTGTTTTCCCTTTTCACCCAAAGAATATTGTGGACTTTTTTCAGGGAACCTATATGTCTACCTACTAAAAAAATACGTTAAACGATGTTTAAGACCTAGTCATTTGCACATTAGGACAGTTTAGAAAAACATAGAGATGAAGATTAAATAAAAAGTAATTGTTTATAATCTATACTAATAAAAGGGTAATATGCTAATTAGGCCAGACATCTTCCAGACAACCTTCCAGACATCCTTCCGGACAAAGCCATGGTGGCGGGGCCGAGGCAGAGGCAGTTAGGGGTGATCAGGTCGGCAGGGGACGGCAGATAGGGGCTGTCAGGCTGGCAGGAAAGGGCAGTTAGGGGCGATCAGGCCGCAGGCAGAGTGGTTAGGGGCGATCAGTCAGGTAGTCAGGTGAGCGATTAGGAGCCAGTGGTCCCGGATCACGAGTGGGATGTCTGACTGCCAGTTTAGTCGGACATCCCCCAAGGGGTCCCGGATTGGAGAGGGTGCAGGCTGGGCTGAGGGACCACCCCCCCCTTCTGTGAATGAATTTCGTGCACCGGGCCTCTAGTCCTATATAATAAATAGACCAAACGGTAGCATAACTGAACACTATGACATGTGCTGACCACCAAGGTGTGTGTGCGGAACATGATGGGCCTTGGCCGCAGTGGGATGGTGGAGCAGGTGAGTAGTGGCGCCAGACCAAGGTGGGGCGCCAGTTGCTGTCATCGGGGCCAGCCTCTGGTGGTTATTGAAAATTCTTTGTTCCTGTGTGCCACGGTCCCACCTGGCACTCACACCTGCTGCCAGCGAGAGCCCCACTCGCACCTGCAGCCAGCGCCAGAGACGCTGCTCGCACCCGCTGCCGGTCCCAATCACTCACGGCCATCAGTGGGTGCAAGTGGCGGCTGCCAACCCTGATCGCCCCTGCGGGCTTCTCCACCTCCCCCTGCTTCTGAGGGGCGATTGGGACCAGCAGCCGCCACTAACACCCACTGACAGCACCTGTCCTGCTCGCACCCACTGCTGGTGCCGGCCCCAATCACTCCATCCCATCAGCGCTTGGGAGTGGGGTTGCCAGTAGACAGGACTGGGCGCTGCAGCGGGAGGGGCCAGGTGGGGGCGTGGAGGATGGGCCGAGACGTGCCCCTGTGCCTACCACAGCTTCAAGGACCACAGTTCCTTTCAAAGTGCACGAATTCATGCACTGGGCCCCTAGTAGTTAATATAAGCTTTTAAAAAATACCAAATTAATCATATAATCCAGCAATCATAATCCTTGGTACTTACCCAAATCAGTAGAAAATTTATGTCCACTCAAAAACCTGCACACAGATGTTTATAGCAGCTTTATTCTTCATTGCCCAAACTTGAAAACAACCAAGATGCCTTTCAGTAGGTAAATGAATAAATAAACTATGGTACATCCAGACAGTAGAATGTTATTTCATGTATTTTTTAAAATGAAAAGACATGGAGTAACCTTAACTGCATTTTACTAAGTGAAACACACCAATCTGAAAAAGCTACATACTGTATGCTCCCAACTATATGACATTCTTGGAAAGGCAAATCTATGGAGACAGTAAAAAGATCAGCAGTTGCCAAGGGTTAGGAAAGTGGGAGGGGATGAATAGGTAGAGCACAGGATTTTTAGGGCAGTGAAACTATTCAGTATAATATTATATGGTGGGCATGTTTAAAGCCAGACACTGTGCAACACCAGAAGTGCACCCTAATATAAACTGTGAACTTTGGGTAATAATAGTTTGTCAGTGTAGGCTCATCAGCTGTACAAATGTACAATTCTGGTGGCAAATGTTGATAAGTGGGGAAGCTATGCATGTATGTGTGCAGAGGTTTTATGCAAACTAATTTCTGCCCAATTTTGCTGAGAACCTGAAACTGCTCTAAAAAGTAAAGTCTATTAAAAACAAAATTAATATCTTAATGTAGATTAGGTTGGCTTTAGTTTGAAGACCTAAATGAGTGAAATTTGTATATAATCTCTACAAATAGGAAGTGTGTTGCATTCATCTTTGTAGCTTCTACATAGTATCATGATTGTTAGATGGCCCTTTTTTGTCAAGGACAAGTAGGTTTAAAAATAAAAATGCTGGAAAATTACTGACCTACATGTTCATGGGGTCAGGATAGGTGATTCAGCTTGTGCTACATTTTTGCCCTTTGTTTATTTTCAAGCAGTGTTTGTTTTCATGAGAATTTATTTTATACCTCTCATCACAACTGTATTTCAGTAACCAATTGGGCAATGATTTTTTTAATGTCAGCTGCTAAAACATAAGCTTCACAAGATGTATGTTTTCTTCTCTTGTATAACCAGAGCCTAGCATGGTAAAAACACTCTAGAAATATTTGTTGAATGAATAAACAAATGTGATATGTTGTTTATTTTCATTTAATCTGATTATGGCTGCAAGGAAGTTTGGCATTTCCAAATATAGTTTGGCCACTGTAGATTTCCCAAGCCATTTTTATATAGAACTATGGCTTAAAAATTAGCAATTCTACATTGTGTAGGATTTTGTCAAATTGTGTATACTAGTATTTCAAAAGTAACTCAAAGCCGGCTGAGAAAAATTGAGATGTATGTATTCTTACACATATAAAGGACTTAAATTCTTATTGTTAAAATTTGAGCCCTAGTTGGTTTGACTCAGTGGATAGAGCGTCGGCCTGCGGGCTGAAGGGTCCTGGGTTTGATTCTGGCCAAGAGCACATGCCCGGGTTGCAGGCTCGATCCCCAGTAGGGGGTATGCAGAAGGCAACTGATCAATGATTCTCTATCATCATTCATGTTTCTCCTTCTCCCTCTCCCTTCCTCTCTGAAATCAATCAGTCAATATATATATATATATATATATATATATATATATATATATTTTAAATTTGACTTAGCATTGTTTTCTCTAAAAGATCTTTTACTGTGTTATTCTTTGTACTTCCTGGCACTGTTATTTAGATAACAATTTCAGCTTCCTTTTTGTGTCAAAATTTAGAATTTTGATAAAGGTAAAAATAGTTGTTCAAACTGTGGAGAATAGTAGCCTATAACTATTAATATACTTAACCCTTAAAAACAATTGGTGTGATACTTTTATAGGCACATGTAAATCAGTCAACAAAGAGTGGACTTGTTTTGTGCAAGTGTAAACCAACTGGCTATGACATCTGGAAGCAGTGGAACTTTAGGAGAAGCCTGACCACTACTTATTCTGCCCCTAGGTAAATTTATTTAAAAGATTTTTCTCCCTCACCCCTTAACAGGAGCCCTGCCAATTCATATTTTATCCTTTAGTAAACCCCAGTTTAGTTCTTTCTGAACTGTATTTACAGTATTGTGAAATCTAAACTGTGACCATTGACTCAGCCAGCACTGGAGTGTGAAGAAGTTGTTATGATAGGATGGAACTAATTGATTGCACTACAAAATTTTTGTTGGTCCTGAGAAAATAAGATTATAATATGAGATTTGAATCAAATAGACCCACGCTTCATTTTTTTTTTCTTTTTTATTGGTTTTCAGAGAGAGGGGAAGGGAGAGGGATAGAGAGAGAGAAACATCAATGAGAGCATCGATCAGCTGCCTCCTACACACCCCTCACAGGATGGAGCCCACAACCCGGGCATGTGCCCTGACCAGGAATCGAACCAGTGACCTCCTGGTTCCTGGATCGATGCTCAACTGTTCAGCCATATAGGTCAGGTTATTTTTCTGTTTTTAAAGGAATAATCTTCATAGACCCATCTAATATATTAAAGTGTTATAAACTTGAAAAAGAAATCAGTTTGAAAGTATTTTGAAAGAGAGGAAAATCAAACAAGAAGCATACAGATTTTGATATTCTTTGTTTCAGCTAAGTACCATAGCTGAATGGGGGTGGGGGGTAAAGGGAGGGGAGCAGAACAACGGTCATTTTAATCATTTTTTCCAAACTGAAAGACTATATACAGTATAGAGCTTAAATTCTTTCAGTTAAAAGAACACAGCTTTATTAAAGGCCTTTTTTATAAAAGTGTTTTAAAGAATTCTAGAGTAAACTTAAAATTTCCATATGTACTTTTTTGTTTTTTTAATTCTCACTTCCATTTTGGGGGAAGGAGTTGCTTTTTTTTATTATCATAGATTAAACATTGCAACATAATTAAACCAATTGTGGTTAGTAAAAACTAAGCTGGGTGTCTTGAAGTCATTTTGTATTTTCTTCATTGACAATCAGTCTTTTTTCTTTTTTAAAGTGACACTGCAGCCTGTAGGCCAAATCCAGCCTGCCATCTGCTTTTATAAATAATGTGAAGTTATTTTTAATGTTTTTATTTTCTAATATTTTTATTTATTTTTTAGAGAGGGGGGGGGGCGAAAGGGAGAGATAGAGACATCAATGTGAGAGTATAACATGGGCATGCCCTGACTGGAATCCAACCGGTGACCTCTCAAGGCATGGCATGGCACTCAACCAATTGACCCACACTGGCCAGGCCTGTCAAGTTTAATTGGAATACAGCCATGCCTATTTGGGTATTGCCTGTGGCTACTTTCAAGCTACTACAGTAATGTTGGGTAATTACAACAGAAAGTGCATGGTCTCTGAAGTCTAAAATATTTATTACCTGGCCCTTTCAGAAAAAGTTCGCTAACCTTTGACCTAAGAGTTAATGAAGTTTTTTTTCTGCATTGTTGTATATTGTCTTTCTATTAAAATATAGTAGTAACAATAAAGACAATACACTTTTTTTGAACTGTTTTAAAGAGACAATATACTACTTGAGCATGCTGTCTTTAGATGATGATGGTCTGGGTCTTAAATCTCTATTCTGCCATATACTAGGTGTACCGGTTAATAATGGCAGATTTTTAATCAAAGAAAACACGATAATTTCAAGAGAAACATCAAAAGTGCTTTATTCAAAGTAATGTCCATCGCTAGCTACACATTTCCCCCATCTTTCAGGTAATTTGTTGATACTGTCCCAATAGAACTTTCCTTGTTTTGAAGCAAACCATTCAGAGACCCAATTTTCCACTTCTTCGTATCTTTTGAAGTGCTGAGCAGAAAGTGCATGTGTCATCAATTGGAACAACTGGTAATCTGAAGGAGCAAGGTCTGGTGAATAAGGCGGGTGGGTTAATACTTCCCAGGCAAGATCTTTTAATGTGTTTTTAACTGGTTTTGAGGTATGTGATGGTGCATCATCATGAAGCAAAATTACTTTGCCATGTCTTCTAGCACATTCTGGTCATTTCATGATCAAAGCGTTCTTCAAATTGATTATTTGTTGTCGGTAGTGATCAGTATTAATGGTTTCACCTGGTTTTAGAAGCTCATAATACACCACACCTTCCTGATTCCACCAAACGCAGAGCGTTGTCTTCTTTCCGAAGCGATTTGGCCTTGCAGTCAATGTTGATGGTTGATTTCGATCAACCCATGATTTTGTGCATTTGGGATTCTCAAAATAAACCCACTTTTCATCGCCAGTCACAACTCAATGCAAAAAAAAGTCTTTCGTGCTGTTGAAGCAACATTTTACTGATGACTTTTTGGTTTTTCATTTGTCTTTCGTTCAGTTGATGTGGCACCCATTTTCCTTCCTTTAAAATCTTTCCCATTGCTTGTAAACGATCAGAAATGGTTTGCTGAGCAAAGTTTAATCTTTCTGCAAGTTGTTTGAGTTTGACACGTATCTTTATCCAAAAATGCTTGTAATTGTTGGTCTTCAAATGTCTTTGGTTGACCTGGACATTCTTTGTCTTTCACATCGAAATCATCACTTTTAAAGCGTTTAAACCAGCGGTCACAAGCATCTTGAGATATAGAGCATGTTCACCATAAGCTTCCTGAAGTATATGATACCTTTTTCTTCAAAATCAAGTAATGAATTAAAACTTCCCACAAATGCTCTTTTTTTGGCACGAAATTCAACATTTTAAAGTGTAAAAATATCTTTGATGTTAACACCTTCAGTAAATTTGACATATGACGTTTTGAAGCTTGCTGTCAATACAACAAAGTAGCATACATATCAAATCGCATATATATCAACATATGTGTAACTCCATCTATTGAAAAAATATCCACATTATTAACTAGTACACTTAGTACTAGCTGTGTTACCTTGGACAAATTGCCTAAATTATCTGTGTCTCTTTCCTCCACCTGTAGAAAGTAGGGTTGAAAATATCTGCATCAAGATTTAGTGAGAATTAAGACAATACTTGTAAAGCCCTTTTGTAGTACCTGACATCAGAAAAGTACTTATTATCATTGTCACTAGCATCTTCATCACCACTACCATTGTCATTAGTTCCACAAAATATTCTAGCCTTTTAAGTGATGAGTCTAGAGCAGCTGTGGGCAAACTACGGCCCGCGGGCGGGATCCGGCCCGCGGAGCCGAAAGAGCATAGGGTTCTCTTGCTCTCCATTCCGCTCCTTCACCAGCAGCAGTGTTAACATGGCAACATCGGGAAACACGGCTGCAGCTCCTTCTGAGTCCAGTTTAAGAACCCATTGTGGCCCTCGAGTCAAAAAGTTTGCCCACCCCTGGTCTAGAGATATGGAGAAGCAACCTAATTATAGAATGATAAAGAATTATGTTTTAGCCAGAGGATTGGTAATCTTGGCAGAGTCCATCAGGAAAACAGATTATCACGGCAATTATTTTAACAAAAGAGAATTTGCTATGGGGTGGTGTTTACAATGGAATTGGAGAACCGAAGACAAATGGGAACACCAAGGTAAAACAGAGATATAAACCACAGGAAGCAGCTGCCACCTGGTGAGGAACCTAGAAACCAAGTTGAAGTTAGTAGATCCCTGAAGTTTGGAGGAAGGGTCCTCTAGGTTTTAAAACATGAGCTGTGAGCAAGACCTGGGTTTTTTGTTGTTGTTTTTAAATTTTGAAACCTAGGGTCATCAAGTGGTAGATCATTTTGAATACCTTCTGATTGGTAGTGGTTGCCCAAGCACACAGAAAGAATCTTTTAGCAATAACTGATATGTATATAACATGAAAGGGGATTGGAGGAGGCATGGATGTACACAGTCTATTCCCTCGGTCATTTTATTTATTTTTATCATTTTTATCATTTTATTTATTTTTTTAAATATATATTTTATTGATTTATCACAGAGAGGAAGGGAGAGAGATAGAGAGCCAGAAACATCGATGAGAGAGAAACATTGATCAGCTGCCTCCCGCACATCCCCTACTGGGGATGTGCCCGCAACCCAGGTACATGCCCTTGACCGGAATCGAACCCGGGACCCTTCAGTCCGCAGGCCAACGCTCCATCCACTGAGCCAAACCGGTTTCGGCCATTTATCATTTTAGAATGCTGATGAAATCAATCTCTTTCGGCAGCCACTGGTTTCATTTATTCAACAGATATATAATAAATACTTCCTATCTGCTGGGTACTATTGTAGGCACTGGGTGTACAGGGGTGAATAGAACAAGAATCCCTACTTTTAAAGAGATTATATTTTAAGAGAAGAAGACAGACACAATTAACTAAAATATATAGTTTTCTGGAGAAAAAGTAAAAAAAAAAAGATCATAGCAAATGTATATATCTGTGTGTGATGAGGGTTAATAGGATAACCAAAACGGGCTTCAACTGGAAAGTCATATTTAAATGAGACATGAAAGAAATTGTAGAATTGAGCCATGTAGATAACTGAAGCCAAGACCATTCTAGGCAGAGGAATTTATAATAAAAGTGTAATATGCTAATTAGACTGGATAGACTGGATGGCTTCTGGACATCCTTCTAGAGCAGCCGTGGGCAAACTACGGCCCGCGGGCCGGATCCGGCCTGTTTGAAATGAATAAAACTAAAAAAAAAAAAAGACCATACCCTTTTATGTAATGATGTTTACTTTGAATTTATATTAGTTCACACAAACACTCCATCCATGCTTTTGTTCCGGCCCTCCGGTCCAGTTTAAGAACCCATTGTGGGTCCAGTTGTAGAACCCACTGTGGCCCTCGAGTCAAAAAGTTTGCCCACCCCTGTTCTAGAGTCTAGAATCTAGACAAAGCCACGGTGGCTGCGAGGGCCGGTGGCTTGGGAGAGGCTGCAGCGCAGGCCGGTCCAGCGCCATGGCCCCTTCTGCAGAGGCAGCAGATGAGGGGGCTGCACAGTCCTGGTTCCAGTGCTGCCCCTTCTGCAGAGGCAGCGGCGCAGGCCCAGTCCTAGCGCCACGCCTCCGCAGAGGCTGGACGGGGTGCGACCTGCTGTGCCTCAACCTCCCACAGTCCCTCCTCCAGCCGGCCTGGCCCCTGATTGCCTCCCACCCACCATTGAGCAGTGGGCGGGGCCAGTGCTAAGAAGTGAGGGCCAAGGGCTGGCAGCTGTGGCAGCTGGCAGTGGCAGCAGCAGCGGGGTGATGGGGTCGGCACCTTCCCCTGATTGGCCCGGTCGCCTCCACAGAGGGAGGCCAGACTGCAACTTAGACCTGCTCTAGGCCTAAGCCATCAGTAGGACATCCTCTGAGGGCTCCGGGACTGTTAGAGGCTACAGGCCGGGCTGAGGGACTCCCCCCCCCCCCCCCCCCCGCCTCCAGTGCATGAATTTTTGTGCACCAGGCCTCTAGTAGTAAATAAAAGACTGAGGCCAGAGCATCTTTATGATACTTGAGGAACAGGAGGGAGGTCAGTATGGCTGAAATATTAAGTGGGAGGATGACTTAGAAAGGTACCGAGCTTGAATAATCAGGGACTTGTAGAAGAATGAATAGAATAGGATAAATGTGTGGTTACTAGGAAGCATTAAGAACCCGTTTTAGGTTAGTAATCCTTTAGTCCATGGTCGTGTGTGTTTTTTTAGCCACATTCTGATATAATCAAGTTTTTAAAAAATCATATTGCAGTTGGTAGTTTCATACCTATTTGTTAATTATGTAACCTTTAAGTCCAATTTTTAGGTCTTTATTTTAAATTTTTATTGATTGTTGGCTCATTCTTCTTCCAGTACAAAATGATCAGCTGAATGCTGATAGAATACCATCTTTTCATAATAAAGCGGTGATAAACCTTAACTAAATATCACGAATCTTGCAAGCAGATATAGATTCATGAACTAGATGATCTGTCTGTCTGAACTAACAAATCTGCACCCATTTTTTATAATAGGACTAGAGGCCTGGTGCACATGTTTGTTTGTTTTTCCCCCACTGTACCAGCTTATATTGATGGTACTTGTTTGCAGTAACTGTGATAAAAGCAAATAAGAAACAGATTTAGACAATGAAGAACACCTTTATTTTAAGGTACTGGACCCTTGCTGAGTACAGTGACTTTCAAGCAGAGTTTTGATATATCTACTGTGCTGTATTTTATTCTTCTGTAAACATGCAAAAGGCTCACGGATTATTTTTTTTCCTGGTTTCACTGTCCCTCTTAGATAACTTCTTTGACATTAGATCAGAGAAACATGTCTCACTACAGCATAATAGATATTTTAAACGAAGGAATTTGGATTAAGAATATTAACTATGCAGCCCATCCAGCTTGGCTCAGTGGTTAAGCATCGACCTATGAACCAGGAGGTCACAGTTTGATTTCCGGTCAAGGGCACATGCCCGGGTTGCAGGCTTAAACCCCAGTGTGGAGCGTGCAGAAGGCAGCAGATCAGTGATTCTCTCTCGTCTTTGATGTTTCCATCTTTCTCTCCCTCTCCCTTCCTCTCTGAAACCAATAAAAATACTTTTAAAAAGAATGACTATCCTCTTCAAAAACAAAATAAGGTTCTTATTGACCAATAGTTACACAAGGGTAATTACTCGCCTTATTACCTAATGTATTGATAAAAGATTTTCTAATTCCTATATTTCATTTTCCATGAATATACATTTATTTAGATCTTACTGATTTTTATGTATATCCCAAGCTCAGTTTATCCCATTCATGTAACATGTTAATATAAGATATAAACAATTATTAATTACCTGATAGTGCATTTCAGTTATCTTTTAGAGTTTCACTTTATGCTATGAAAATCATTTTAATAAATAATTTAGTGAGAAAAAATATTAAGTGTTTTTTAGATAGCCTTGCAGATCTTTTATACTTGGATCTAACTATGATGTATAACAGATAATTTTTAGTGGCTATTGTAGGTATTATTCTTAATAGTCTTGCCTCACTCCCAACTTTCCATCAGTCGCCAGATACACAAATTATATATTCAAAATCTATCTTGATTTGCCTATTCATGTCCATTTTCACCATGACCACCATTTGGTTTAAGCCACCGTCCCCTCTACGATGGATTATTACAGCAACCTCTCAATTGTCCCTTCTGTCTCTTCCTATATCAGTCAGGATTCATTATGCATATACAGGGTGGGGCAAAAGTAGGTTTATTCTTGTATTATTTATTATTGTATTATTTTCCAAATGAATAACTGTAAATCCACTTTGCCCCACCCTGTATAAAAACCACTTTAACTATATTAAGCAGAAAGAGATTTAATCCAGGTAGATACACTTAATATACCTTTTTTAAATTTATTATTGAGTGAATGAAAGTGGAAGAGGGTGCTGCATAGTTGTAAATGTAGATGTGCAATACACATTATGTACCTGGCTGTACCTAATGAGGCTCAGACCACTTTTATGAAAATCTATTACATTTTAAAAGCTGATTTCAGAATTTTAAGATCTCACAGTAAATATGAAATATAAAGATATGAAGAAAATAAGAATCTCTAATAATTTCAACATTTTTCAAAAAGCTGTCAATTTGAATACTGGTTTAAAAAAGTGTTTTTAAAATATGTACAATCCAGTTATTTTACAGGAATTTACAATTTTCTGCAGTGTTCTTTGACACAGTGTTAATATTATATAGCCTCTGTTGTCATGGAAACAAGTCTCTGAAGGCAACCTCGAAGGATAATGATTCCATGGTGTTGCTATGGATAGAAACAACTGAGACAGTTGTTAGTCACCTGGTCAAGATTTTTTTTTTAATCTTCGAGATGATCTTATTGAGTGGTACAGATGGAGCAGGAAGAGAATGATGACTAATAATCACTATTGTCTAATGAAATATGTATCTAAGATTTTTCAAGTTTAAAAAGCTTATGCTAAAATGCCTCCTTTTCTCTAATAACCCAAATATAATGGTCACTGTATATTGCAGCCTCAATATTTATATTAGAATCTTAAATTTTGACATTTTCTAATTTAGAATCTTCTTATAGAACTCCCCCAAATTTTACCATACTGTTAATCCTGCATTGAAAATATCCTCTTATTTTTCTTCATTTTAATGATTTAATATCTGTACTGTTCCTCATCATTTAACCTTCATTTGGTTATTTATTATTTAAGGCTGTAATTTTGTTTCAAATGAAAATTTACTTTGTTGTTTTATAAATCTTTGTTACCTAAATTGATTATCAGCTGTGGCTAGGAAATGCTGTGTGTTGATATGGCAATTTGTTGTTGTTGTTGTTTTATATAATTAATTTGTGTTTATTGTAAAATATGAATACGTTTTGAGTATATCAAAATGCTTAACTATCTGAAGACCATGCTGTGGTTACAGTTAGGTATGCCAGGGGGCGCTATGGCCCAAGATGTACGTTTTATTCTGAAATCTGGTTTAGGGCAAAGCAGTTTTTTTTCAGTATACAAAATAAATTTATTACCAAGTTGTAGATACAAAATAATTAGCCATTTATTGGCAGTTCTTTTTTCGAAGACTTTCTCAGCAGTATTTGCCTTTCTTAAGTTAGAGGCAGGGGCATATGTTCTTTTTCAAAGTATTTGCTTAGTGCCCTATAGAGAAGAGAGTGGATTAAGATTGTGTAAATTTCAGGGTTTTTAAAAAAGGGTACTTAGAAATAGAGAAAGGAAACAAAATCTAGTTGCCAAAAATCTCTTTCTACGGGAAATAAGAAATCCAGTAACAGAAATTCAGCAGTTCTTTTCCTAATTCTTTACAGCTTCCCTTTTGTGAGCTGAACCTCAATTGTAAAATGAGCTTGATCCTTACCCTTCATCTCTAATAGTCTTATATATCACTAAAATTTGTTAACATCTTTTAGAACAACTCATGTGAAATGGGTTTTCCTTTTATCTTTTAGAGAATTGGATGGTAAACGATCATAATTGCTTTTCTCTTGATATGAACAGTGGGTCTCCCATTTCTCACACTGCATTATAATATTGTGTATTTATTGTTGACAATTAGGAAAATAGAATATGGAGATATATATATATATATATATATATATATATATATATATATATATATACACACATACATACATACATACACATATAGTGCCAAGTGACTGGAACAACTGGTCACTATGACGTGCACTGCGGCCGTCCAACCAGTCTAATCAGGGGTAGGGCTGGCGGCCAACCTCCTGCGTCCCCTCCCCCTGGCCAGCTGGACCCCATCTGTACACGAATTCATGCACCCGGCCTTTAGTGTGAAATGAGGCAATGGGGAGAGAAGCTACTTGTAATCCTGCCCCCAGAGGTTAACTTTTCATACATTTATTTCCATAATTTTACACTTCTCATTTTTCCTTTTTTGTTTAATGTCATGTCATTGGCAGTATTCTGTATGACTTACAAACTGTTTTTACAGATGATTTATCCTTGTTGCCTGATATTTATTTAATCTTATATAATTATCATTATTTACTTAACCATTTCAACACCTTTGGATATTTAGGATATTCCACGTTTCCCCAAGTATAAACAATGCTCAGGGGAATATATTAAGAGTATTAAAACATTTGCTTTTTAAATTATTCCCTTGAGGATAGATTTCCAGAATTACTATGTCAGAGAGGTTAGATATTTTTATGGCTATAGACAATTACTACTGAGTTGGTTTTTATAAAGTTTGTATGGATTTATATTTCCAAGGGCAGTGTGAGAGAGTACTTGTTCCCATGTATTAAAATTTTTTTGAGTTTGTTTATTGTGGTAAAATATATGTAACAAAATTTACAATTTTAACAAGTTTTAATTGAACAATTCTGTGGCATTAGTTATATTCCCAGTGTTATGCAGTAATCACTATTTCCAAAATTGTTTTTATCACATCAAACTATGTAACCATTAGGCAGTGATTCCCTGTGTCCCCATAACTTATATTCTCCTTTCTGTCTCTGAATTTATCTATTTTAAGTATTTCATATAAGTGGAATCATACAATATTGTCCTTTTGTGGCTGATTAATTTCACTTAGCAATAATGTTTTCAAGATTAATCCATATTGTAGGATATATATCAGAATTTTATTTTTTATGGCTGACTAATCCATTTAATGCATGTAACACATTTTGTTTATCCATTCATCTGTTGGTGGACATGTGGGTGTTTCCACCTTTTTTTAAAAATTATTATTCATTTTTCACAGAGAGGAAGGGAGAGGGACAGAGAGTTAGAAACATCAATGAGACAGAAACATTGATCAGCTGCCTCCTGCACACCCCCCACTGGGGATGTGCCCTTAACCAAGGTACATGCCCTTGACCAGAATCGAACCTGGGACTCTTCAGTCTGCAGACCGACGCTCTGTTCACTGAGCCAAACCAGTTAGGGCTGTTTCCACCTTTCGACTGTTGTGAATAATGCATCATTGAATGCTGGTGTAAGTATCCAGTTTCCTGTTGTTAGTTCTATTGAGCATATACTTAAGAGTAGATTAGCTGGATCATATAGTAGTCTTATGGTTCATTTTTTGAGGAACTGCCAGATTGTTTTCCACAGAGTATGCACACTTTCCCATTCCTACCAGCAGTTTTTGAGGGTTCCAGTTTTGCACATTCTCACCAATACTTGTTACTGTTTCAGTTTTCCCTTTTTTATTACAGCCTTCCAATAGGTGAGAGGTGATATTGTAACTTTGATTTGCATATCTCTAATGAATAGCGATGTTCAATATCTTTTCATGTGCTTATTGGCCATTTGTATAGCTTTTTTAGAGAAATGTCTATTCGGGTCCTTTGCCCATTTTTTTATTGTTTTTTGTTGTTGTTGAGTTGGAGTTCTTAGTATATTCTGGATATCAAACCTTCATCAGATGTATGATTTGCAAAGATTTACTCCCATTCTGTAGGTTGTCTTTTCACTTTCTTGATAATGCTTTTTGGTGTATAAGAAGTTTTAATTCTGATTAAATCCTAATTTGTTTTCATCACTTATGCTTTTTTAATGGTCATATTTAAGAATCTATTGTCAAATCCAAGGTCATGAAAATTTACCCCTTTTTTCTTCTCTGAGTTTTATGGTTTTAGCACTTATATTTAGGTTGTTGACTAATTTTCCATTAGTTTTTATATATAATGTTTTAACTTTTTTTTGCATGTGGATATCCAGTGTCTCAATACCTTATTGAAGAAACTTCATACATTTTTGATAAATTTCCATTGCCTGATAGAGAAAGAAAGTTAACATTTTAATTTCATTTTGTATTTTTATCAATGAGGAAAAGCATAGTTTCAAGTTTAGCAATTTGTTTTCTTTCTGTTTTAAGTCTCTTAATGTACATTGTCGTCTTATTAATTTAATTTTAATGTTTTTATACATATAGAATATGTCAGTGATAGAGGAAATACGAATTAATTCCATTTATAAGGTTTGGGACTTGTTAGAAAACACCTTTCTGTGTTCCAGTTATAGCTTTATAAAAATAATTGAATCAAGTCAGATGGAGTAATCTATACTAATAAAAAGCTAATATGCAAATTGTTGGGACGCCCTCACGCGTAACGACCAATCAGCTGGAGGCTGTGTGTGCAGCAGGCGCAGGTGGGCAGGGACTTGCAGTGTCAGGGCCGGGGACAGGGCCATGGCGGAAGCCTCCACGTGCCTGTACTGGGGGTCCACAGGCCTCTGCCGCGGCCCAGCCCGACCTGCCTCTTTGGGGCAATCCATTGAGGAGTCCCAGATGGGTGGGCAAGGCCTACCTCTTTGGGGCGATGGATCATGGGGCTCCCACAGTGTGACAGGGCATAGGCCAGGCTGGGGGACCCACCCCACCCCCCAGTGCACGAATTTTGTGCTCCAGGCCACTAGTTTAGTACAAATATCAAAGCTTTATAGTTTAAATATGTCACTAGAGTTGCCACTTCTTTTTTCATTTTTTCCAAAATATGTCTGGCATATAATAAATACTCAATGAATGCTAGTTGCATTAATGACGTTACAGGCAGGTTCTTGATAATAGAGGTTAATAGCACAGATTAGTTTAAGTTATACAGATTCAATTTTGGAGTCTTTTGAATCTTTTGTCTGTAGATTTGTAAGGCCCAATTATCTACTTGATAGGCAAATGGAATTACTTTTGATTCTTTAAATACAAGGAGGAAGGTAGTCAAATATATTCTGAGTGCTAGAAAAATATTTTGTAGTCTGTCTCTGAAGCTAGTGTCTTGTCGCTTTGAGGAGGAGCATTATAAATTGTTATCTTTTGTTATTTTCATTTAAACATCTAAGGCAGCAGTTCTCAACCTGTGGGTCATGACCCCTTTGGCGGTCGAACAACCCTTTCACAGGGGTCGCCTAAGACCATCCTGAATATCAGATATTTACATTACAATTCATAACAGTAGCAACATTACAGTTATGAAGTAGCAACGAAAATTATTTTATGGTTGGGTCACAACATGAGAAATTGTATTTAAAGGGCCAGAAGGTTGAGAACCACTGATCTAAGGAGTAGTCACTCTTTTTAACTACAGAGTAATTAAAATATTTATGATATCATTATTAATAAAATACTTTCTGGAAATCATTTTCTCATTCAAATTGAGGTAATATATTAATATTTTACCTACTTTTCAGTTCATTCTGAAAACTATAATTTATGACAAACTTTCTGTTATGTGATTCCTTTTTATTTTGATATTTTTCCTGATTTTTTGTCATTGATGATTTTTAGCCAACAGAAGCTGTACCTCTCTCTTCTCCCACTGTCCCTGTGATCCCTGTCCTGCCAGTCCCTGCTGAGAATACTGTCATCCTATCCACCATACCACAGGTTTTTATTAGTTTCTTTTTTATTTATAAATTTTAATTTGTTTCTAATGTTTCTTTTTTTTAAGTGTTTTAATTATTTTTTTGTTAGATTTGGTCATTCACTTTGGGCTTCAATTGATATTTTTAGGGAATTAATATAAATTAATTATCTTATAAATAAAATTGTAAGGATTTGCTATAAAGTGGGTTCAATATTTGCCTTTTTATTAGTTTGTCTATGAAATAGGACACATTCTGAACTTCATAATATTGAACCTGCTTAAATTTATCATGTCTCTTGTACTTGTAAATGTGAAACAGTTTTAAAAATATTTTTGATTTTGGAAATTTTGTTAATTTTTAACAAAATTAAGTATGGCCATGGGGAGGGGCTGTGGGCGGTGGGTTTGCTGGCCCGCCATCAAATGGGGTGGGGAGGCAATCAGGGGCGGGGCCAGCCAGCGGGAGAGGCTACAGGCCTATCGTGGTGGGGCGGCCAATCAGGAGTCTGCTGACCGGGGAAGGGGGGAAAGGGGGAAAGGGTGGGCAGGCCAGCCGGTGGGGAGGGACTGCGGGAGGTTGGCTGGATGTCCCCATCCCCTGATCGGGCCATTTTGCTGGCCACAGTGGGTGTCATAGCGACCAGTCGTTACGGCGTTATGGTCGCTGGCTTTATATATATATATATATATATATATATATATATATATATATATATATACACACACACACACACACACACACACACACACTCTCTAGAGGCCCAGTGCACAAAATTCGTGCACTCTAGGGGTCCCTCAGCCTGGCCTGCGCCCACTCACAGTCCAGGAGCCCTTGGGGAATGTCCAACTGACCGCTTAGGCCTGCTCCTGCCTAAGCGGTCAGTCAGACATCCTTAGTGCTGCCGTGGAGGCGGGAGAGGCTCCCGTCACTGCTGCTGTGCTCGCCAGCCGTGAGCAGCGCTCCCCCTGTGCAAGTGCACTGACACCAGGGGGCAGCTCCTACTTTGAGCGTCTGCTCTCTGGTGGTCAGTGCACATAATAGCAACCAGCTGTTCCACTGTTAGGCTGAAACCGGCTCTCCAACATCCCCTAACGGGTCACAGATTGTGAGAGGGCACAGGCCAGGCTGAGGGACCCCAGCTGTGCATGATCGGGGCAAGGAAGGGATACGGGCGGTGGGCCAGCCGTGGAGGGACCGCGGGAGGGCTCCAAGCCATGTCCAAACCATCTCACTCAGTCTCTATCAGCCAGACCCCACCTACTGGTTGGAATGTCTCTCCTCTGGTGGTCAGTGCACATCATAGTGACTGGTCGGCCAGTCAACTGTCTGCCCCCTGGTGGTCAGTTCATGTCATAGCAAGCAGTTGAGCGGCCTTAGCATATCATTAGCATATTATGCTTTGATTGGTTGAACGGACGACCAGACACTTAGCCTATTAGGCTTTTATTATATAGGATAGATAATAATGATGTTAGGTGTGAAAGATGTCAATCTTACTTAAAGTGTAAGTAAGTACATCTTTATGTATTTTTACAATTAATGACCTATAGTATAAAATCTTGGTAAAAATAAGCCCCATTGTGGGGGGAAATGGAATATCAACTATGATTATGAGCATTTCCATGTACTTTTACCCCTCCTAAAAAATGAAAATCAATAGGAATATCATATAAAATATGGTTCTAGGAGAATTATACTAAAACTTTAATAATTCTAAATAAGAGAGAGAACCAAGACTGCAGTGTAGGGTAAACATTGGTATTTGCCATCTCCCATAACCACATCAAAATTACAACTAAAATACAGAGCAACCATCATTCGAAACCACCTGAAACCTGGCTGAATGGAAGTCATACAACTAGAGAAGTAAAGGAGAAATACATCGAGACTGGTAGGAGGGGTGGAGACATGGAACAGATTGATTCAACACCCACGTGTGGCATGTTTAATAGGGAGGAGGGATAGCTCTGCTGCAGAGGTCTCAGGTGAGAAGCAAGGGCTTCCAGACCCCCAGCCAGGATTCCAGAGCTGGGAAGAGAAGTCCTCATAACTTTGGGCTGTGAAAAACAGTGGGGATTGTGACTGAGTGACATGGAGGCTGCTGGAGACCCATGTAGTTCCTCTTAAAAGGACAGCACACAGACTTACTCAGACTCAATCCCTCTGGGCTTCAGCACTGGGGCAGCGGCTTTCAGGGATCCAGGGACATATGGGGAGGATCTGGATTGTCTGGCATCAGGGCAGGAATTCAGGTGCAGCTTTCTTCCAGACAGGAGATCTCACAAGGTTCATTGTTCCTGTGCTGGGACCTCCCAGCAACTCACAGAGCTGACCAGCAGCCATCTCTGAGTTGTCATTGGCTTGTCTCACATTGTTTGTTGCCCCCTGGTGATTCCCTGAGACCCCACCCCACCCAATTTACAGCCCCACCCAAGCTGTTTGCAGCAGCTATTGCATATGAATGGCCTGTCCTGGCTTAGGCTACAGACTTCCCTAAAAACTCTCAAACAAGCAGCTGCTGTCATCAGCATCCCCCTTACCTTTCAGTAAGTGGCCCAGCACTAGCACCAGCCTGCCCTCCTTCAGAGCTGGGCATTGCCTGGGCACTTCCAAACCCAGTACAAGTAGCAGCTATCAGCAGATTACTCTGTAGCTCCTGCTGGGTGGCCTAACACTGGACGCAACAGAACACCTACTACATAAGGCCACTCTACCAATTCCAGGAGACATAGCAGCTCTACAGAATACACAGAAACAAACACCAGGAAGCAGCCAAAATGTGGAGACAAAGAAACAGGTTACAAATGGAAGAACAGAAGAAGTCTCCAGAAACAGAACTAAATGAAATGGAAGCAAGCAAACTACTAGATACAGAGTTCAAAACAATGGTTATAAGGTTGCTCATGGATCTTAATGAGAGAGCTTCAAGGGACTTAGTGAGATTTTCATGGATCTTAGAATTTTAAGAACCTTAGTGAGAACATCAAAGACATGAAAAAGGGCCAGTCAGACATAAGCATATACTTACTAAAATAAAGAATAATTTACAGGGATTCAACAGTGGAGTAGAGGGTTCTGAGAATAAAATGAATGATTTGGAATATGAGGAAGCACAAAACACCCAATCAGAAGATTGGGTGTTTAAAAGAAAAAATAATCAAAAATATGAAGGTAGTGTAAGGAGCTTCTGGAACAACTTCAAGTGTACCAACATTTGCATTATGGGGGTGCCGAACGAGAAGAGAGAGAGCAAGATATTGAAAACCTCTTTGAAGAAATAATAACAGAAAACTTCCCCTACCTGGTGAAATAGGCTTACAAGTCCAAGAAGCACAGAGAGTCCCAAACAAGAGGAATCCAAAGAAGCCCACACCAAGACACATCATATTAAAAATGCCAGGCATTAAAGACAAATAGAGAATCTTAAAAGCAGCAAGAGAAAAGCAGTTACCTACAAGGCAGTGCCCATGTGACTGAGCTGATTTCTCAACAGTAGGGAGTGGCAAGAAATATGGTGAAGGCTTAGGGTGGGGGCTCTGGGCAGGCTAGAATGGGTCAGTGTGGGGAAAAGGGGATATATATGATACTTTTCAACAATAACGATTTTTTAGAAAATATTCAAAGTGATGAATAGCAAAAACCTACAACCAAGATTACTTTACCCAGCAAAGCTATCATTTACAATTGAAGGTCAGATAAAGAGCTTCACAGACAAGAAAAAGCTAACGGAATTTATCACCATCAAATCATTGTTACATAAATTGTTCAAGGAGGTAAAATAGAGGAGGTAAAAGAAGAAGGAGAAGAAAAAAGCTCAAAATCATGAACAATAAAATGGCAAAAAATATGTATCTATCAACAATTGAATCTAAAACTCAAAATAAATTAACATGGAATCTAATGAACAAAATAAACATGAATAAAATAGAACCAGAGTCTATTCATGAAACAGACTGATGAGTCTCAGAGGGAAAAGGGGATGTGGGGAAGAGATTAACCAAAGGACTTATATGCATACTAGAAGCCCGATGCACGAAATTCGTGCAAGGGGCTCGGCCCTTGCAGCCCTGGCTTTGTCTGAAAGGACATCCAGAAGGTTGTTCTGCTGTCTGGTCTAATTAGTATATTATGCTTTTATTATAGAGATTTGCATTACCTATGGACCCAGACAATAGTGGTGAAGGCCTGGCCGGGGGTGGGGGTTCCTTGGAGGAGGGAGTAAAGGAGGACATCTATTAATACTCTAAACAATAAAGATTTTTAAAAATAAATAATTCTAAATAAGCGGCCTAAGGATTATTGTAATAATGTAGCATCTTTCCATGTATCTGGAATTCAGTAATACCATTATTTTTTTTAGTAGGAGATTTAAAAGTTTACTTTCTCTTGTCACTTCAATTCATCTTTTGATGTTAAAATAGTTTTCTAGAATCCTTTAAAATTTTGTAGTGGTTTCTGTTTTTATTATATTCAATAGGTAACCTGACCTTTCCTGTTGAGAGTTGTCTGATTCCTTTACTCTAAGTTTCCCTAACGTAGCATCACACTACACTTGGGAATTGTTGAGACGTTGCCGTGTAGTTATAAAGGTCTCAAGAGTTCATTTGATCTCATTTAGAATTCCAGTTACAATCATGTAACCAAGCAGTTTACTTAACCATACTGAGCTTCTATTTACTCATCTATAATACTGAAGATGATAATAGTAGTACGTTGACATGTTTTATAGTAATTAAAAGAATGATAATGCATGGATGGGTAGCTGGTCTATGATATTGGCTATTCATATTGTTAGTTATTTCATATTTCTTTGAGATAATAAACCAAGGAACAAATTTATAAAAACAAGTGAGGATATCTGTACAAGAGAGAGGCTTATCCTATGTAATAAAGAGATGATATGCAAGTTGACCCTCACTCCATCATACTGTCACAAGATGGCTACGCCCACAGCAGAGGCGGGGTTCCCATAACAAGCGATCAGCAGGGTCCTGAAGCCATGCCCCTGGCCCAACAGGGCTTGACGGGGAGGCCTCAGGCCATGCCCCCCACCTGGTGGGGATTGAAGGAGGACCTCAGGCCGTGCCCCCCACCCCGGTGCCCAGGCTGGGGGACCTCAGGCCATGCCCTCCGTCCCGTCACTGGGCCGGTGGACCTGAGACTGAGCCCCATACCCGGCACTGGGCCGGGGGACCTAAGTCTGCATCCCCACTCAGCGGGGCTTGACAGGAGACCTGAGGCTGCACCCCCTGCCCAGCACTGGGCGGGGGACCTTAGGCTGTGCCCCACACACGGCAGGGCTTGATGGGGGTGGGGTCAGCCAGGTCTGGGTTTGGGTCTCGCACAATTTTGAGGTGCATGCGGGTGGGGGCGGACTTGACTCTGGGTCCTGCGGCATGCCCCAGACTCTGACAGGAGGAAGATTTTCATATACATTTTACTAATTTTCTTTAATCTCTGAAACTTGTATTATAGAGAAAGGGCAAATAGCAATATTAAAATATTTCCTCTAATTTTCTTTTAATGTGCACGAATTTCGTGCACTGGGCCACTAGTTTATTATACCTAGCCTCACTTTAGGTTTTAAATGCACTACAAAAGTTCATGTAGGGGAACTTAATAATTTATGTTGTATTGTGTGAAAAGCCTATGTGTATGCCTCATTTTCCAGAATAAGTGTTTTCCTAATTAATCGAGTATAACAAGTACATTATAAAATTAATACAACTGATTAAAATGTCTCTCCCCAAATACATTTGGAAGTTTATATTTAATATGTAAGCCAATTTTAACATTTTAAGTGCATGTAATTTTTCTTCTAAGGATCTACATGACCTTTTTTTCCCTTAACATTTTCTTCCATGATCTTTTGCTGCATTAATAGGGCTTTGTAATATTTTTTATTTTAGCTTTATTGTTGAACGTATTACAGATGTTCCCCTTTTTCCAATGACCCCCTTCATCCCATTCCTGCCCCCTCTCCAGGCCTTCACCACACTATCTGTATCCATGGGTTATGCATAATGCATATGAGTTTACATTTTAGATGTATCATGATGTTATAGAAATAGAAGGAGCCTGGCCGGTGTGGCTTAGTGGTACAACATCGACCTACGAACCTGGTAGTCGTGGTTTGATTCCCAATCAGGGTTCATGCCCAGGTTGTGGGCTCAATCCCCAGTGTAGGGCAGCTGATCAGTGAGTGATTCTCTCTCGTCATTGGTGTTTCTATTTTGCCTTCTCCCTCCCTCTCTGATATCAATAAAAATATTGTTTTTAAGGAAAACATAGGAGAAGACGTAAGATTCAGAATCTAGTCCTGCCTTTGTGACTCATAAACAAGTAACTTAACTTTTCTGAGTGTTATACTACCTACATCTACTAAAATGGGAGAATAACACCTCCCTCACTACTTCAAAATGAGTTTGAGGATCAAGCAAATTAGACAGACAGATAGCTAGACAGGTCATAATTGTTTTTTGTTATTTGTAGAACTTTTTATATTTTTCAGAGTGATTTTTTTATTGATACCATGTCATTTAAATTTTATCAAAGCCCTTTGAAGTAGGAATTATCATGCTTATTATACAGGGTGGTACAGAAAAATATATATTCAATGGCTGCTGAAGTTGCAGAAAGAGCAAGGGCTTTATAATGCACCTACATCTCACTTTCTGGCCTCATTCACTATTTCCTGGCCTCACCCTTTTCTGGCTGTGTGATGGTGGGGAAATTACTCAGCTGCTCAGAGCCTCCGTTTTTCCACATAGAAACTGAGCACATGGTAGGTGAATAACAGATGCTTGTTCTTCCTAATGGAGATATAATCATATAATTTCTATGATACTGGCCTATTAAATATGCAGGCTTATTTACACCCCAGAGTAAATATTCTGCTTTAGAACCAGATGTTTTAGACCTCCGTTTCTACTAGTTTTGTAAAGAGCTGTCATTTAATGAAAGTACTGTTGAAAATGCTTTCATGCAATTTTTTTTATGTGTGTATCAAAGTCTTTGTTCATACTCAGACATGTGCTTTGGAGGGATTGCTTTTAGTTCAGTTTTTTTGTTACTCTAATCTTGTGTATATTAAGATGACTATAACATTGTCCTTGTCTTCTAGGAGCCTACTATCTGCAAGAGACAAGTTAATTCCCACATGACATGAGAGTAGTTACATTAGAAATATATCCAATCCAGAGTATCCTGTTGCTTCTGGACTGTTAAAGTTTCACAAAACATCTGGTGTATTGAGTCTTAAATGATTTGACCATTAATATAATCTAAAGCATGACTTAATATATTTTCATTTTACTGGTAATCTTAAATAGACTAGCATACTCTGGATTACCTTGATGAGTTTTTTTTAACCATACACTAATATGTGACTGTGGGGCCTTTATTCTATTTTTGTGTTTTGTTTTGGTTTTGTGGATTTGTTTATTTTTGTATTATTTTGAAATCATTTCAAACTTACAGAAAGTTGCAAGAATAATATAAAGAAGTCCCATATACCTTTACTCAGATCCCCCAGTTTATATTTTTACTTACTACATCTACTCCATCATTTCTCTTCCTATATAATTAACTGATACTAGTTTTTTGTGGAACATTTAAAAGAAAGTTTCACTCATACCCCTTTTACCCTTAAAAACAAATATTTTATAATATGTAATGTTTTTTCCTAAGGACAATAATATTTCCATAGTACAATGAGCTAAATCAGAAGATTGACATTATAGTAAAACCTCGATATAATGGACTAATTTGAGTGAGGGGGTGTTCATTAAAGCCAAAAGTCTGTTACATAATAAAGTAGGTTTTCCAAATGCATGTGTTAAAAAATTGACAAATTAGTTACCCTGTTTTTATTTATATAGACATGTTTGGGTAATTGAAATTAAGTGTGTATGAAAAGTTTAATTTTACAGAAAAGTTTCCTATATGTAGCACAGTAATTTTAAGTTTACACTGAATAGGTCTAGTAAATGTGTGTATTCACCAGTCACTGTGAGTAAACTAGTGCACATGGCGGGGGTGTGGCTTCACATATGTTGGAAAATCAGCCGGCACGCATTAAAACTGCTGCAGAAAGACTCGCCACTTGACAACCAAACCAATTACCTCACATGAGCACGTGCTAATCATTCACCTAACATTGCTTATGAGTGGTGACTCTTGCATTTAAATATGTAGACTGTGGTTGTAGATAAGTAATATTTATTTATGTCAGTGAAATTACTACAGCATTTTTTCCCACATTGCTACAACTTGCATGATGGGTTCAGGATCTGAAGGAGGGGCCAACGCACAAATGAAAACACTAGACAAGAAATATGAATTTTTAAGGGGTGGGGGCCAGGTGGTGTCTCTTTCATGAAGAACACACTGACCTCTGGCTAGTCCACTTTTTATTTACTTGAATACACATTTGCCCTTTAGCAATGCATACTAGTATATCAAAGGTAAAGTTTGGTAAACAGAAAAAGGATTATCAGGTGCCTTGAGTCACCACTATCTCAACATGAACAGTCAGTGCATAGTGTCAGCCCTGCTAGCGCTCAAGGTCCATCGGCCTTCCACATTCCTTGGTGCACTTTCATGATAGTATCGGCAGTGGGTGGCTTCCTGCACCACATATGGCCTATTTGCTAAAATTTGTTAAAAATAACAGTGAATTAATAGCAAAAATAACCTGTTAATTTAATTATAAGCAAATCACGGTTGAAAGCATTTTAAAAGTAACAGGTATTGGCATACAGATTGGAAATTTTGTCCATTAAATCCAAAGTTCATTATATTGAGGTCTGAAAAATTGAGGGTTTACTGTAATATAATACTGCTAGAGGCCCGGTGCACAAAATTCGTGCACTGGGGGGTGTCCCTCAGCCCAGCCTGCACCCTCTCCAATCTGGGACATCCCTCTCACATTCCGGGATTACTGACTCCTAACTGCTTGCTGGACTGATTGACACCTAACTGCTCCCCTGCCGGCCATCTTTTGTCTGCCATCTTGTGATGACATGGGGGTGGCCATCTTGTGACGCAAGGGTGTGAGGGTCAATTTGCATGTTGCCTCTTTATTATATAGGACTAGAGGCCCGGTGCACAAATTCATGCACCAGTGGGGTCCTTCGACCTGACCTGCAGAATTGGGCTGAAACCAGCTCTCCAACATCCCCAGATTGTGAGAGAGTGCAGATTCTGAGAGGGCGCAGGCCAGGTCGAGGGACCCCACCAGTGCACAATCAGGTCCAGGGAGGGATGAGGGAGGTTGGCCAACGGG
The DNA here is from genome assembly GCF_964212035.1 of Myotis nattereri. Classification (NCBI taxonomy): domain Eukaryota; kingdom Metazoa; phylum Chordata; class Mammalia; order Chiroptera; family Vespertilionidae; genus Myotis; species Myotis nattereri. The sequence continues at coordinate 53,176,020 of NC_138077.1, forward strand.
GAGGAACCATGGGAAGGCTCGAGGGCATGTCTAGCCCGTTTCGCTCTGTCCTGTTGGCTGGACCCCAGCAGCAAGCTAACCTACCGGTCGGAGCATCTGCCCCCTGGTTGTCAGTGCACGTCATAGTGAGAGGTTGAGCAGCCTTAGCATATCATTAGCATATTACACTTTTATTGGTTGAATAGCCAACTGGTTGACTAGACACTTAGCATATTTGGCCTTTATTATACAGGATTATCTACAGACCTTAATTGTATTTTGCCAGTTGTCCCAATAATGTTTTTTGTAGGAAAAACAAAAACATGTCCTTAGGTCAGTGCAGTGCTACACATTAAAGTTAGTTTTATGATCTTTTAGTCTTATGTATCCTAGAGTAGCTCCATAGTCTGTCTGTCTTTCATGAGTGTGGCATTTTATAGGAGAACAGCCTAGCTATTTTCTAAAATATTATTCAACTTGTGTTTGTTTGATAGTCATAATTAGATGGAGGTCATATATTTTTCCCAATTATTTTATTGTGATAAAATACACATGTAAAATTTACCACTTTAATTATTTTAAGTTTACAGTTTAGTTATGTTATGTATATTCATATTATTATTAGGTCTGATTTATTTATTGTGTCTCTTAAGTTCAGTATAGTGCATATGGCTGGCTATCAGACCAGATATAGGGATTATGTATTTTTGTCTGCCAAGAGCATCTCCTCCTGATGAAAAAGGCTTCCCCCTGCCCCATTTAAGCAATCGTATCCTATATAATCTATCTATACTAATAAAAAGGTAATATGCTAATTAGACCAGGTAGACCGGCCATCTTCCAGATGTCTGACTTCCTTCCGGACAAAGCCATGGTGGTGGGAGTTGAGGCAGAGGCCATTAGGGGCGATCAGGCCAGCAGGGGAGGGCAGTTTGGGGTGAGATCAGGCAGGCAGGGGAGGGCAGTTGGGGGCAAGATCAGGCCGGCAGGGAAGGGCAGTTGGGGACGAGATCAGGCCAGCGGGGAAGAGCAGTTGGGGGTAAAAAGGCCGGCAGGGAAGGCAGTTGGGGGCAATATCAGGCTGGCAGGGGAGGGCAGTTGGGAGCAACCAGGTTGGCAGGTTAGGGCAGTTGGGGTGAGATCAGGCCAGCGGGGAAGGGCAGTTGGGGGCAAGATCAGGCTGGCAGGGGAGAAGTTGGGGGCAACATCAGGCTGGCAGGGGAGGGCAGTTGGGAGCAACCAGGTTGGCAGGTTAGGGCAGTTGGGGTGAGATCAGGCCAGCGGGGAAGGGCAGTTGGGGGCAAGATCAGGCTGGCAGGGGAGAAGTTGGGGGCAACATCAGGCTGGCAGGGGAGGGCAGTTAGGGGTGATCAGGCAGGCAGACAGAGGGGTTAGGGGCAATCAGGCAGGCAGGCAGGTGAGCAGTTAGCAGCCAGGGGTCCTAGATTGTGTGAGGGATATCTGATTGGAGAGGGTGCAGGCTGGGCTGATGGGAGCCTCCCCCCCCCCCACCCCCCGTGCATGAACCACTAGTTTAAATATAACTATTAAAATATTAATATCTTAAGTTATGTAAAAAACAAAAAGTGATGTTATAAACCAGTTACATTAATGCGAGCTTCTATACTTGCTCTTGTATTTATTTTACAAAGATTTTACTTCTTCAAACACCGTGATTTACTGTATGCTGTTGTTTCATTTCAACCTACGGTACTCCCTGTAGCATTTCTTTCAGGGATGGTCTAACTTCCTCAGTTTTTATTTATCTGAGAATGTCTTAATTCCTCCCTCACATTGAAAGGACAGTTTCTGCCAGATATAGGGTTCTTGGCTGCCTTTTTTTTTTTTTTTTAAGCTCTGAATATATCAGCCACTGCCTTCTGACCTTCAGAGTTTCTAATGAGAAAGCGGTTGATAATCTTACTGAGGATCTTTTGTCTGCAAGTTACTTCTTCCTTGCTGCTTTCAAAATTGTCTTTGTATTTCAAGTTTGACTTAATGTATCTTTGTATGAATCTCTTTGAGTTCATCCTACCTTGAGTTTGTTGAGCTTCTTGGATGTTTATATTCAGGTCTATTATCAGATTTGGAAATGTTTTGCCTATTATTTCTTCATATTTTTTTCTCTGCTCTTTGATCTTTCTCTGCTCGTGGGACTCCAACTATGTGTATGTTGGTCTGCTTGATAGTGGCCCACAGGCCTATTAAATGCTGGCCACTTTTCTTTAGTGTTTTCTTTCTGTTCTCAGACATAATTTTTATTATTTTAAGTCCACTGATTCTTTCTTCTGCCTAATCAAATCTATCTTTGAGTTGCTCTAGTGAATTTTTCATTTCAATTATTGTACTTTTCAGCTCCAGAATTTCATTTTGATTTCTCTTTATGTTTTCTTTCATAGATTTTTGTTTTTATTTTGTTCATACATCATTTTCTTGCCTTTGTTCACCTTATCTTTTAAGTTCTTAGAACATCTTTAAGGGTTGCAGATTCGAGTCCCAGTCAAGGGCACATACCTGGATTATCGGTTCACTCTCCAGCCTATGTAGGAATGTGCATAGGAAGCAGACAATTGATGTATCTCACATTTATGCCTCTCTGCTCCCCCCCACCCCCCATTCTTCCCTTCCACTCTCTCTAAAAATCAATGGAAAAAATATCCTTAGTATGAGGATTAACAACAAATAGCTGAGTGCTTGATTCAATGTAGTTTTTCTTTACTTTTTATTATGAAAATTTTCCAAAATACTCAAATGTAGAGAGAGTAGAATAGCGAACTCCCTTGTATACTCATCACCAACTACAGTAATCATCAGCTGGTATATTCTTTTATATAATCTCCTAGGAGCCCAGTGCATGAAATTCATGCACAGGGAAGGAAGGGTCCCTCAGCCATAATTTTTTAAGAATGTAACTTCTTTTGTAACTTTAAATAGCTGTGTTCTTTCATGTCCTCTTATGTAATTGCTTAAACAAAATGAGGTAAAGTTGTACTATTAGTTTTTTTAATTAAGTGAAATATTATTAATTTGAGGTATCTCAGTAGGCCATTGAGAAATGAATATGTTCAAATATTCATAAAATCTCATGTCTATAAATTGACTATTTTTGCTTAAAAAGCAATCTTATAAATAGTATCTTTATGAGATTTGGTTTTCACTGAATCATTCAAAGGCAGACTATGATATTCAAAGGTATGGATCCACATAAAATTAATGTCATGCTTACATATATATAACTAGAGGCCTCGTGCATGAATTCCTGCACAGATGGGGTCCCTCGGCCTGGCCGGCAATTGGGGCTGGTCTGGGCCCTCTCACACAGTCCCTGTTGGAGCAATCGAGGCCCACCAGCCAGCCAGAGGGAGGGACCGCAGAAGGTTGGCTAGCTGGAGTAAGGGACCAAGGAAGGTTGGCCTGCCATGGGAGGTTGGCTGTGGGAGCACACTGACCACCAGGGGGTCAGCTCCTGCATTGAGCGTCTTCCCCCTGGTGGTCAGTATGTGTCATGGCGACTGATCAACCAGTCATTCAGTCGTTCGGTCGTAATGGTCGCTTAGGCTTTTATATATATATAGATAAAGTATTCCCTACACATTTTAAACCTGTTGCTTCATGTACCCCAAATGCATACTTTATAATTATTTATCAATGACTGTGTTGTCTTTAAGCATCTTATCATATGATCGTCCATATCTAGTACTTTGCTGGCAATAATGTAAAACATTTGAAGTCTGAATATTTACTTTTTAGAAAAGCCCATACTCTTGGAAGAAAATGGTTATTTTGTATATAATGCTTGTTTCATACAGCTTTTATGTATAATTCTTTATTAATTGGATTAGAACTATTAATACTTATAAACATTCCTAACAGTTGCTTAAAGGATAGTCATCTTTTTTAAAAAAAATATATTTCTTTATTAATTTCAGAGAGGAAGGGAGAGGGAGAGAGAGATAGAAACATCAGTGATGAGAGAGAATCTTGATCAGCTGCCTCCTGCACACCCCCTACTGTGGATCAAGACTGCAACCCAGGCATGTGCCCTTGGCCGGAGTCGAACCTGGGACCCTTCAGTCTGCAGGCTGACGCTCTATCCACTGAGCCAAATAGATACAGAGGCAGAGCAACATCGAACAGACTGTCAAACTACAGTGGGAAGTCCTGGGAGGGTTGAGGGGAGGGGGTTAAGAGATCAACCAAAGGACTTGTATGCATGTATATAAGCATAACCAATGGACACAAGACACTGGAGGGTAGGGGAGGACAGGGGAAGGTTAAGGGGAGAAAAAAAAAAGGAGACATATGTAATACTCTTTGTAATACTTTAAGCAATAAAACAATTAAAAAAATAATATTGGGGGGAAAAAAGGATAGTCATCTTTTTTTTTTCTATGAAAATGTCATTTGATTTGTTACTTCTATACTTCCATATGTGTAAAAGAATGGTAATTTTGAGGGAAATCACATCAGTTTTCTGGTATGTTTCTGATATATTCTGATGTGTTTTTCATTTGGCATAAATTACACTTTATTCATTAAATTTCATTTCACCCATATAGTAATTACTTTGAACTTAACCAGAAAATCAACTTTTTAAATCCAAACTTAATTAGATGTATTTCTGTTTTTTGCTTGTTTTTTATTTGTTTGTGGTGTTTTTGTCTGTTTGCTTTTGTGTGTGTGTGTGTTGTTTGGATTAAAAAGTTTTGTAATTGTTGTGTGAGTGGTCTAGAATAACAGTTGGAAAGCAATAATTGGGGCTGAAAATAATTGGGGCTTTTACATTACCATTCTGGTTCCAGTTTCCTAAAAGTATGTAATTGATTTCTTTGTGTGGTAGACTTTTTTTCATGTTCAAACACAATTCATTGTGGGAAAGAATTTTTTTCTTTCTGGGTGATACAGTCATTGAAATCTTCATGGAATCCTTGAGAACAGAAAAGCTAATGACTTCTAAGCAATTCAGGAAGAATAGTTTATTATACTGAAGAATACTTGTGGATTTTTTGATGAGGCTGGTGAACTTTTTTGCAAACCTTAGAAATTATCTGTTTGAGTGGAAATAATTTATTTCCTAAAAGAAAATCTATTTTTATCGCTTATACCTATTTTCATTTGTTGCTGGAAACTGGGTACATTGTTTAACATATGCAAAGCTCATATAAAACTATAATTGAAGAAATAGCAAATCTGTCATACGCTTCTAACATTTGTGAACGTTAATATTTAATGTGTTCAATTTTCCTGTTAAGCTAACACATTACAATTCTTTCTTTAAGGCAAATCCTCCTCCAGTACTGGTCAACACAGATAGTTTGGAAACGTCGACTTATGTAAGTTCCAACTCATCCCGACATCAAATAATTCTGCTTTCCCTGTTCCGTTTTCTTTAGAGATGAAGATGACAGCATTACTTTCTCTTACATATTTTACTTATAATATTCTATCACTGACCTACAGTTGTGAAAGTAAATGAAGCCACACTGTCCTTTTTTGGTTGTTTCTTTTCCTCATACTTACGCAAAGCAGAAGTGTTGAAATTTATGGTTTTATTTTTAAATTAAAATGATTAACTTTCACCAAAGGCTATTTCTGATCAGTGGTCACTAACACAATGCCTTTCAGAGTCATTTTAGAAGTTTAATTGAATAACTAAATATTTAGTAACCAGGTTTATGTGTGTATTCATATATTAAAATAGTTATAACTATATAACTTTAAATTGATTGCTACTTTTCTCTAAATTTACTTTGTTAAAAAGCCCTGTTTCCCTAAGATAATTAGCCAGAACATCAGAATCTGATCTAACATTTTTCACCCCAAAGGAAAATGTCTTTGGAGATGTTTAAGTAGAAGTAGTGCCTGTGCGTTTTTAAAATTAAATGATACATAATTTCATAAGCTGTAAAAATCCTTTCCTCTTATTTTTGAACTGTAGTTTATTTCAGGCTATACTATAAAACATTCTATTTGGCTTTATTTTTTTGTATTCATATGAATATGGATGTATCAGATAACAGGATTTTGGAAAAACCTCAAATAATATTTAAAATAAACAGACATGCTCTTCTATACTTCTTTTTAGTCAATATTATCTTTCACATTGATGTAGAGTACTTAAGCAGAATTTTGTTTGTACATTTGTCAATATTTTCTTCTTCACATTTCTTTCTTCACTTGTTCTCTTTGTTGACTTATGTTTTGCTTATGGGCTAAGTCAGTGATTAAATATTTTTTACTTTTAAAACCCTTTTAACTGAAAGATTAATATAAAATAATTAACAGAGAAAACAATATCAACAAAGAAAATACATATGTATTTTAGGGGAAATGTCAACAAATTAAAAGCAAATAAGCATACTAAGTAGCCAAAAGTTATATGATTTCCAGTTTGTATGACATAGCATTTAAAAAAATATTATTCTTGCTAAGCAAGGTATGTTGAAGGTCTCCAAGAACACTCACTACTCACTTTGGGAGATTCACTGATTCACAAGACTCAGCATAAGATTTAGTACAGCTATGTAGTAAGTTGGGCTCTGCGTGTCAAATTATAAGACAGTATGTCTAGAACAGTGGTTCTCAACCTTCTGGCCCTTTAAATACAGTTCCTCATGTTGTGAGCCAACCATAAAATTATTTTCGTTGCTATTTCATAACTGTAATGTTGCTACTGTTATGAATCGTAATGTAAATATCTGATATGCAGGACGGTCTTAGGCGACCCCTGTGAAAGGGTCGTTCGACCGCCAAAGGGGTCGCGACCCACAGGTTGAGAACCGCTGGTCTAGAGGATCCCATGTTTAGATTTCCTTATACTTTCTTCCTCCATGAGGTGTCACACAGAACACTCTTTTCCCTAGCAGTAAAAGTACAGCACTATGTGTGAAGCGTTTCCTCCCTGGGAAACTCATTGTAGACTCAGTGCGAAGTTTTTTATTGCAGGTTGGTCACCTAGGCACCCTCTGTCCAGCACATACCAAATTTCCAGGCTCCCAGAACGGGAAAGCAGGTATTCAGCATAAACTGTATTGTCTCTATAAACTCTAGCCATAGTAAATTATTACCGTTTCAGTTATGGAATGGTGTGAACACACCCAAAATTAATTTCCCTGCTAAGACCCTTCTAGAGATAGCCGCCGTAGGCCTGATATGTTAACCCTTTTCTGGACATAAAGAAATAAGATAAATTCTAATTCCTCAAGCAAGATTTGCCAGAGTGTGCTACTTTATCATTCTTAAAGAACACAGTGTTCTCCATAGCACTTGCTTATGTAGGCAGAAAACATGTGTTTTGTTTGGGTAAAACAACCTTAAGCTTTTAAGAAACAAGTATTTAATCCTGAAATTTAAAATGTATTACAAAATGGTTTTAAACTTATTTGCTATTCCTTTGTTAATTCCTTGATCACTTAATACTAGCTATATATTGATGAATAAAAATAAGAAAAATTATGGCTGCTACCTTAGAACCATAACTTTTCTTGTCTATAGTCACTAAACTTCCCTAAATTAAGCAATTAATTGAACAGGCAGTGCATGTACATTGTGCAGAATTCAAAAGATACCAAAAGATATCTGGTGAAAAGTAATTCTTTCTTCCACCCCTGCTTCCAATCTTCCAGTTCACCTGGACTAAGGCAGAAAGTGTTAGTAGTATCATTTATATCCTTCTATAAACATTCTCTGCAAATGCATGCATATATGTGTTATTTCTATACTTTTACCATGTAAAACCAATGCCCTTCTGATAATTTTTGTATAGATATTTTGTATATATATGTGAGTATAAAATCAGAACATACTCATATGCATAGATTGCTCAAGGAGTATGTCAATTTTTAGATTTGATCATTATTGAGAAATTGCACTTCATAGAGTTCTATCCATTTATACTTCAACAAAAGGTACCTGTTTTTGCTTCATATTGTCACAAGCACAATGTGTTAATAAACTTTTATAGCTTTTGTTAACATGTTTAAAATGTATTGGCTCATTGGTTTAATTTGCATTTCTATCTAAAGATCGCCTTTTTCTACCTTTTCACCTTGAAAAAATATATGTTGAGATATTCACATACCACAAAATATACCTTTTTAAAGTGTATAACTCAGTGGTTTTTAGGTTATTCCAATATTGTACCATCACCACCACTTTCTAATTCCAGAACATTTTACCACCCTATAAAGAAACCCTGTACTCATTAGCAATGACTCCCCACTCTGCTCTTCCCTCAGCACCTGATAACCACTAATCTACTTTCTGTCCCTATGGACTTGTCTATTCTGGGCCATTCGTATCAGTAGAATCATATAGTATGTGGCCTTTGTGCCTGGCTTCTTGACTCAAATAGTGTTTTCAGGGTTCATTCATCTTACAGTATATATCAGAACTTTGTTTCTTTTCGTGGCTAAATAATATTCCATTATATGTATATACCACATTTGGTTTATTCTTTCTTGTGTTGAATTTGAAACCCTGCTTTCATTTCCCAGTGGTAGAATTGCTGCATTGTATGATAATTATATACTTAGGGTTTTGAGGAACCACCTGTCTTCCATACCAGTTTCACCATTTACATTCCCACCGGCATTATATGAGGGTTTCACTTTCTTCACATATCACCAATCTTACTATTCTTCATCAACAATGATTTGGACTTTATTATACCCTCCTAGTGGGTATGAAATGATACCTCATTGTAGCTTTGATTTTCATATGTTTAATGACCAACGTTGAGCATCTTTTCATGTGCTTATTGGATATTTTTATATCATCTTTGGAGGAATGTCTATTCAGATTCTTTACCCATTTTTAATTGGATTATAGTCTTTTATTACTAAGTTGTAAGAGCTCTGTATACTAAATGTAAGTCCTTTATCAGATACATAATTGCACAGATTTTCTCCTGTGGATTGTCTTTTCACATTTCATAAATCCTTTGATGCACAAACTTCATATCTGTATATTCACCTATTCATATACCAGTGTGTGTGTGTGTGTGTGTATAACTAGACGCCCGGTGCACAAAAATTTGTGCACTCGGGGGGCGAGGGGGGTCCCTCAGCCCGGCCTGTGCCCTCTCGCAGTCTGGGACCCCTCGGGAGATAACAACCTGCTGGCTTAGGCCTGCTCCCGGGTGGCAGAGGGCAGGCCCAATCCCTAGATGCAGCCCCAGGTCGGGCTCAGAGCAGGGCAGATTGGGGAGTTGGGGCACCGCCCCCTGTCATGCACAGAGCAGGGCGGATTGGGAGGTTAAAATGCCACCCACAGTCACGCTTAGGGTACAGCCGATTGGGCGGTTGGGGCACTGCCCCCTGTCACACTCAAGGCAGGGTTGATAGGGAAGTTGTGGCGCTACCCCCTGTCACGCACAGAGCAGGGCGGATCAGAGGGTTGTGGCGCTGTCCCCTGTCATGCACAGAGCAGGGCCCATCAGGGGCGTTGGATCTCCGTACCCTTTCACACACAGAGCAGGGCGGATCAGGGGGTTGGGGCGCCGCCCTCTATCACCCACAGAGCAGGGCCAATCAGGGGGTTGGGGCACCGCCACTGTCACACTCAGGGCAGGGCCGATGGGGAGGTTATGGCTCTACCCGTCACACACAGAGCAGGGCCCATGGGGGTGGGGGGTTGGGGAGTCACCCTCTATCACCCACAGAGCAGGGCCAATCAGGGGGTTAGGGCGCTGCACCCTGTCACACACAGAGCTGCAGGGTGATTAGGGGGTTTGGGTGCTGCCCCCTGTCACGCTGATCCCGGTGCCAGAAGGCATATTACCCTTTTACTATATAGAATAGAGGCCTGGTGCACGGGTGGGGGCTGGCTGGTTTGCCCTGAAGGGTGTCCTGGATCAGGGTGGGAGTTCCCACTGGGGTGCCTGGCCAGTCTGGCTGAGGGGCTGAGGGCCGTTTTCAGGCTGACGGGTGACTGAAGCTCCCAACCGCTCCTTTTTTTCTTTTTTCTTTTATTCTGGGCCAGCATTAGCTCAGAGGCCTCGGCTGCTGAAAACAGGTTTCTGGCCTTTGTTTACCATCTGTATTTTATACAATGTTGCGGTCCAGCTGGCAGAAGCACCGCTAAGTAAAACAGGTTTCTGGGGTTTTGTTTAGCTTCTACATTTGCAACATAGTTGCTTAGAGTTGCAGCTGAGAGGCCGGCAAGTCAGCCGGGGAACGTTGGACTCCTCCGTCACTGAAGCAAACAAACCTCATGTTAGTTTCAAGCTGCCTGGCTGCCAGCCGTCATCTTGGCTGACAGTTAATTTGCATATCTCGCTGATTAGCCAATGGGAAGGGTAGCGGTTGTACACCAATTACCATGTTTCTCTTTTATTATATATAATTAGAGGCCCGGCGCACAAAAATTTGTGCCTCAGCCCAGCCTGTGCCCTTTTGCAGTCTGGGACCCCTCGGGGGATGTCAACCTGCTGGCTTAGGCCTGATCCCTCCGTGGGTCGGGCCTAAGCTGGCAGTCAGACATCCCTCTGGCAGCCCGGGAGCCTTGGGGGATGTCCACTTGCCAGCGGGGAGTAGGCCTAAGCTGCAGTCAAACATCCTTAGCACTGCTGAGAAGGTAGGAGAGCCTCCCGCCAGCAGTACTGTGCTGGCAGCCATCAGCCTGGCTTGTGGCTGAGCAGAGCTCCCCCTGTGGGAGCGCACTGACCACCAGGGGGCAGCTCCTGCATTGAGCGTCTGCCCCCTGGTGGTCAGTGTGTGTCATAGTGATCAGTCATTCCCAGTCGTTCTGCTGTTAGGGTCAATTTGCATATTACCCTTTTATTATATAGGATAGAGGCCTGGTGCACATGTGGGGGTCAGCTGGTTTGCCCTGAAGGGTGTCCCAGGTGAGGGTGGGGGTCCCGCTGAGATGCCTGGTCAATGTGGGTGAGGGGCTGATGGCCATTTTCAGGTTGGCCTCGCCCCCTATCAACCCAAGCTCCAGCCTCTCCTTTTTTTCTTGTTTTCTGGGATTTATTTATCTTCTGTAATTGAAACTTTGTAGCCTTGAGTGGAGCCCAGGTCCAGTCAGGGCAGGCGGGAAGCTTGGCTTCCTCCATCGCCGGGGGCAACCCAAGCCTCCTGCTTGCTCCAGCTCCGTGGCCCGCCATCTTTGTGACGGAGTGACGGTTAACTTGCATATTACTCTTTTATTAGATAGGAGATATGTGTGTGTGTGTGTGTGTATGTATGTGTATGTATGTATATGTATGTGTGTGTATATGTGTGTGTGTGTGTGTGTGTGTGTGTCCTATCTAATAAAAGAGAAACATGGTCATTGGCATACGACCGCTACCCTTCCCATTGGCTAATCAGCGAGATATGCAAATTAACTGCCAGCTAAGATGGCGGCCGGCAGCCAGGCAGCTTAAAGCGAACATGAATGAGGCTTGCTTGCTTCAGTGAGGGCGGACTCCAACATTTCCCGCCTGCCTTGCCGGCCTCTGAGCTGGCAGTTTGAAACATTGTAACAAATATAGAAGCTAAACAGAACCCCAGAAACCTGCTTTCAGTGAGCTGGGATCTCAGAGCTGGAGTTATACATTGTTTCGATTATAGAACCGAAACAAACCAGATACCTGCCTTCAGCAGCAGAGGCCTAAGAGCAGGAGCCTCAGAGCTAAAGCTGGCCAAGAATAAAATTTAAAAAAAAAAAAAAATGGAGCGGTAGGAGCTTCAGTTACCCAACAGCCTGAAAACAGCCCTCAGCCCCTCACCCAGACTGGCCAGGCACCCCAGTGGGGACCCCCACCCTGATCCAGGACACCCTTCAGGGAAAACCAGCCGGCCCCCACCCGTGCACCAGGCCTCTGTGCTATATAGTAAAAGGGTAATATGCCTCCCAGCACCGGGATCAGCGGAGCCACGAGGCCTCCCGGCACTGGGTTCAGCGTGACAGGAGTCAGCGCCCAAACCCCCTGATCAGCCCTGCTCTGTGTGTGACAGGGTGCGGCGCCCCAACACCCCCGCCCCCCCGACAGGCCCTGCTCTGTGTGTGATGGGGTAGAGCCATAACCTCCCCATCGGCCCTGCCCTGAGTGTGACAGTGGCGGCACCCCAGTCCCCTGATTGGCCCTGCTCTGTGGGTGATAGAGGGCAGCGCCCCAACCCCCTGAACCGCCCTGCTCTGTGTGTGACAGGGGGTGGTGCCCCAACTCCCCTATCGGCCCTACTCTGTGAGTGACGGGGGAGCTCCCCAACCCCCTGATGGGCCCTGCTCTGTGCGTGACAGGGGGCAGCACCCCAATCCCCTGGTTGGCCCTGCTCTGTGCTTGACAGGGTGGCACCCCAACCTCCCCATCGACCCTGCCTTGAGTGTGACAGGGGACGGTGCCCCAATCCCCCAATCGGCCCTACCCTGAGCGTGACTGAGGGTGGCATCGCAACCTCCCGATCCGTCCTGCTCTGTGCATGACAGGCGGTGGTGCCCCAACTCCCCAATCTGCCCTGCTCTGAGCCCGACCTGGGGCTGCACCTAGGGATTGGGCCTGCCCTCTGCCACCCGGGAGCAGGCCTCAGCCAGCAGGTTGTTATCTCCCGAGGGGTCCCAGACTGCGAGAGGGCACAGGCCGGTCTGAGGGACCCCCACTTCCCCCCCGGTTGCACAAATTTTTGTGCACCGGGCCTCTAGTATATATATAATAAACTTACTTAATTAGACCTGCTTTCTGATGTAGCTAAACTTTTTCCAGCCCAGTGAAGCACCCCAACTTCTCTTTTAGGTAATTGTCAGCAGCACAGCAATAAATACCAACTCAAAGCAGATTATTATTGTAGATGATGCAGGGAGAACAAAGGGTGAAATATTTAACTGCAACAGTGTTTGACCATATTCTGTGCAGTGAGAAAACCTGAAGTCATTTTCAAGGCCCAGCATTTCTTACTTCTTTTCAGTTGGGTCAAGTTTCTAAATCTCTATTTTCCGGCTAATGAAAAGAAAATAGGATTCCACCAAGTCTCCTATCTAGCTACTCCAGGACTTCTGTGAGAATCAAATGAAATGAGGCACAGGAAAACACTTCACAGACATTTGGTTAAAGTAAAAAATGTTTGCACCTGACTATTAAGCAAGTCGTGTTCCTGGGCTGAAGAAACTCCAAGGAGGCTAGTTGCTAGGGAGAAGAAGCCAGGTATTGCTACGTGATGTCATTACCCGGTGCCCACAGCGACCGTTTCCAGGCTGAGCTGGGCTGTGGGCCACATTTTGTGCCCTGGGGTCTCGGCAGCATTGGCTGTGATTTGGTGGGCTGTTGCTCCAGTGTGGTGGTGGGGCCTGTGTCCCACTTGGGGGAAACCAAGTGTTGCTTTGTCGGCGCCAGGTCTGCAGTGCAGTTGCTTTATAAATAGCCAGTGTGCATCATGGCATCTCCTGCATTGAGCGTCTGCCCCCTGGTGGTCAGTGTGTGTCATAGCAACCAGTTGGAAGGATACTTAGCATATTAGCCTTTTATTCATATGGATTCTTATGTCAGTACCATGTATTCTTGGTTACAGTAACTTTGTAGTAAGTTTTCAGATTAAAAGGCATAAGTCCTCCAATTTTTAACGTTTGTTTTGGCTATTTTGGTTTCTTTGCATTTCCATATGAATTTTAAGATTAGCTTATCAATTTCTGCACACATCAAAAAGGCAACTGGAAATCTGATAGGGATTGTGTAGAATCCCTAGGTAAATTTGGGGACTTTTGCCATCTTATCAATATTATGTCTTCCAATCCATTAACACAAAATATCTTTTTATTCATTTACATCTTTCATTTTGTTCAGTAATGTTTTATAATTTTCATTGTACTAGTGTTAACACTTCTTTTGTTCAATTTATTCCTAAGCATTTTCTTCTTTTAATTCTATTATAAATGGGATTGTTTTCTTTGTTGTATTTATGGATTTTTTTTTCCATTGCTTGATATGGCAGTATAATGGATTTTCAGATATTGATCTGTCCTAACTTACTGAACTCATTTATTAGTTCTAAGTTTTTTATGTGTGGATTCCTTTTGATTTTCAACATCAGGTCATGTCATCTTCAAATAGAGATGGTTTTACTTCTTTTTAGTCAAATGCCTTTTAATTATTTTTCTTGCCTAATTGCTTTGGCTATAACCTCCATTTTAATCTATATATATAAAACGCTAATATGCTAAGTATCCAACCATTCCACCAGTAGCTGTGACACACACTGACCACCAGGGGGCAGATGCTCAACATACAGGCATGGAAACATGGGGAAGAGATTAACCAAAGATCTTATATGCATACTAGAAGCCTGGTGCACGGATTCTGCCTGGCCTGCGGGGATCAGGCTAAAACCGGCTCTCCGACATCCCCTGAGGTGTTTCAGATTGCAAGAGGGCGCAGGCCCCACCTGGCCTCTGGTGTTTAATAAAAATGGCAAGAGCAAACATCCTTGTTTTGTTTCTGATCCTTGGGAGGAAGCTTTTAGTTTTTTACCATTATGTATGATGTATTATACTTAGTTTTAACTATTAATTGATATTATAATTTCATTGGCCTTGAGTTAATTTTCTCTTCATGCATTCCTGTTCTTTCCTTAAATAGTAAAACTGTTAAGGAAAAGCAGAATTAAAGACAGTTGGTTCCACTACAGTAATGAGACGGAAATGGTTTGTTGAAATCATTCCCTTCTGTTCCTTTGTCTTTATATTCCTTAAGACAGACTGCGAACAATGAATTAGGAAAATTTATTCAGTTTGACTTTGGTAGCTTTCTTACATACTAAAAGCTTCTGTTTCTTCATTTGTAGCATAATTGATAATAAAATCAAAATGGCTATTCATTATTTAAGAAAAATGTGTAAGTAAATTATTTGGGGGTTGATACCTTGTATTTAGTTAATTTTTCATTAGGAAGAACATTTTCTTCCCAGTACATTTTTATTTTTAGACTTTTACCTTGTGTTGGTATAGACTTTAGGGTTTTTAATTACCCAGGATTATGCATTAATATGAATTATGATTCATATAAATATTAATAGATAAAGTCTTGAATTTTAATATATTACTCTATAGTTAAGGTGTTACTAAATTGAATCAAAACAACAGGAAACAATTAGGCTTTTTAAAAAATCTTCTTTTGGCCCTGTATGGTTGGCTCATTGGTTAAAGCATCGGCCCTTGGACTGAAGGGTTGTGGGTTCAGTTCCCAGTCAAGGGTATGTACCTTTGTTGTAGGCTTAATTCCTGGCCCCGGACTGGGGTGTGTATGGGAGGCAGCCAATCGATATGACTCTCTCACATAAATCTCTCTCTCTCTTTCTATCCCCCTCTCCCCTATTCCCCTCTTCTTTCCCCTCCACTCTCTCAAAAAAGTAAATGGAAAAAATATCCTTGGGTGAGGATTTAAAAGAAAAGTCTTCTTTGAACAAGTGTTATACCAATTATGTAATAGGATTTGTCTGTACTGTTTGGATATATTAGTATAGCTTATTAGAAAATTAAAATCTTTGGGCCAAGGGGACTGAGTATATCTGTGTTATAAATTATCCTCTGCTTCCTTATGTCACTTATATACCTATAATTAAAGCAAATTATATTAAAAAGAAAAAATTATACAACTTAAAAGTTAGACAGTTACTTTTTTTTCTTGAGGAGAGGAGGGAGAGGGAAAGGAGAGAAGGAGGAGATCTAAACAATTACTTGTTAATTCAGTTCATTAAATTCCACCTATGAGTGAAATCATATTGTATTTGTCTTTCTCTGAATGGCTTATTTCACTTAGCATAATGTTCTCTAGGTCCATCCATGCTGTCACAAAGGGTAAAATTTTCTTCCTTTTTATAGCTGAACTAGAGGCTGGGTACATGAATTCATACACTGGTGGGGTCCCTCAGGGTGGCCTGCAGGGATTGGGCCCCAGCTCATGCCCACAGGCTTGCAGCCCCGTTTATGACCCCAGCCCCGCCTGGCACCCCGCTGTGGCCTGGCACCGCCCCCTCACCTGCTCCACCATTCGCCTGCAGGGTAATATATCGGGGCCGCCCCCCTCCCCTGCCTGGTTCCCTCAGCACCTAGGAGCCGGGTGGTGGCCCCACCCCTCACTGTCACCACTGGTCGCCATTGGTGGGGCGATTGGGCACCCGCTCACACCCACCTTGGCCTGGTGCCACCCTCTCACTTGCTCCACCATCCCACCGCTGTTCCACTCTCATGATATGGTATTAAACCAGCACCAAGGACATTTACTATGTATCTACCTTTTCAGAAGGCTTAATAGTGAAAATCTCAAATTCCTTAAAGTAGAATCATAAACTCACAGTACAAAAACTTTACATATTAACCCCAAAAGGCCATATAAGCACACTCACATGGAAATGTTTTCCAGAATAAAATTTCAAACTACTGTATTTAGAAATTAACAATAATAGAGCCCATTGTAATGATTTTGGGATTTTGCCAAAGCCATATGCTGAGGAAAATTTATTAACTTTAATGGACATTTTTAAAAATAGAGGAGAGTAATAGGCATTCAATTCAAGCAACTTTTTAAATAGTCTAAAGAAAGAATAAAGAATTAACAAAAGCAGAAAGTAATAGCATAAAATTTAATAGATTAATCAGTAATGTTAAAACTATTTCTTTGACAAAGACTGATAGACTTTTAGGAAGTCTGAGCAAGAAAAAATAAAAGTGATACAAATAACGTTTAGAATAAGAAAAGTGATATAGCTGCTATTATGGATTTTATTTTTACTCATAAAAATGACTTTCAGTCAAGTTGTCTGGAGATCCTTATGTGTAACCCTACTGCAGGATGGATGCATAGAAATCATAATTTATACATACACATGTGTGCATTTATAATATATAATCTCAAAACAAGAAAAAATCTCTTGTGAGGAAGAAGAGAAAGTAGTAAATGGGGTTTAATCCCTTACAACCATAAGAAATAAGAACCCCAAAATTAGTAGAGATGGGTTTCAAAAGTCCTCAAGAAAAAACTGCTAGCCCCTGAGTTAAACTTGGATTAAGGGTTGCTTTCTTATAATATTGTGAGGAAAGTAAAGTAGCTTGCATAATTTAATTATTCTGTCATTTCATTATTGTGTTCCTGTATAGCAAACTAACCAGAAACTTAGTGGCTTAAAAAACAACAGTTCATTATTGCTCATGATTTTCTGGGTTAACTGGATGGTTCTGTTTCACATGGTTTTGACTGGGACTTTTAACAAGGCTGGAAGATCCAAAATAGCCTCATTCACTTGGCTGCCAATTGGTGCTCGTTGCTGATTAGGAGTGCACCTTGGTGCTTTTGGTCAAGGGCTTTGATTCTCCTTTATTTGAATCTCCTCATAGGCTGAGCTTCCTCGCTTTATTTATTTATTTTTTAAATATATTTTATTGGTTTTTTACAGAGAGGAAGAGAGAGGGATAGAGAGTTAGAAACATTGATGAGAGAGAAACATCAATCAGCTGCCTCCTGCACACCCCCTATTTTGGATGTGCCCGCAACCCAGGTATATGCCCTTGACTGGAATTGAACCTGCGACCCTTCAGTCCGCAGGCTGATGCTCCATCCACTGAGCCAAACCAGTTAGGGCATCCTCATTTTATAGGTGCTGGGTTCTAACGCATTGTTCTAAGAGAAATGCAAACACTACAGAGCATCACATGAGCTAGCCTCAGAAACTACACAACATCATTTATGCCACGGCCTTTTTAAACAAAACTCTTCTAGGATCTGCCTAGATCCAGGGGGAGGGGAAATTGACAGCATCTCCTGATGATAGGATAGGTCAGTCACATTGGAAAAGAGCCTGTAGGATGGAAGGTTGTAGGAATCTAGAGAAATGCAGTTTATCACAATCCTTATTTGACTTATTAGAATTAGTACTTTTCCCAGACTTGTGTCACAAGAAATATTAAAGCAATGATTTGATTCCAAGGACAATTCACCCTTCACTTAGTGGCTCTTGTTGTGGGAATTACTTCTTCCAGGAAGGTATAAGGAATAAATTGGAAGGAATAAGAGAAAGTACTTGGTTTCTAAGATGTGAGCAAGAACTTGAATGGTAAATCAAATTTGGGCGTGAAATGTGTGACGGGAAGCACCAAAGTAACAGATGCAGAGGTGGGAACTTGCAGTATATATAAAGGAAAGAGCAAATCATTCACATTTGATGGTATGTAAAGCTCATGAAGAGGTGAGATATGTATGTGAAGACTGAAACTGTGTGATAGATTGGGGTCAGTTCATATGACCTTTGTATGAGTTTCTGAAAGTTCTAGAAGAAGTGTGTTATTAGACACTAGAGGCCCAGTGCCCATGCACCGGTGGGGTCCCTTGGCGTGGCCTGCGGGGATCGTACCTGAACCGGCAGTCCAATGCAGCCTGCCACTCCTGTTCCTGCTCCTGCTCCTGCTCATCCCGGCTCCGCTGCACCTGCCGCTTGGTAGGCTCACTGTCACTGCTGCGGTCTCCGGGCTGTGGTGACCAGCCATAAGCCCTGTATCTGGAGCCCGTTGGTCAGCTGAGCAGCGCTCCCGCTGTGGGAGCGCACTGACCAACAGGGGGCAGCTCCTGTATTGAGCGTCTGCCCCCAGTGGTCAGTGTGCATCATAGCTACTGGCTGGTTGAATGGTCAATCGGTTGCTTAGGCTTTTATATATATATAAATAGATGGGCTCCAAAAATATCTATCTGCATAAAGCAGAATAATTTGAGCAGTAGAACATACTAATCTAAGAGATTGGGTAGATTACATTGGCAATAGCCCTGAGGAGATTAACAAAGGCTTGAACCAAAGTAATAAAAAGGAGAGTAAAAGGTGATGGTTTTCAGGAAAACAAGTATTCAAATCAGTAAGAATTGGCAATTGATTAAGATGTGCAGAGAGCCCTGGCCAGCTTGGCACAGTGGATAGAGCGACAGCCTGCAGACTGAAGGTTCCTGGGTTTAATTCCAGTCAAGGGCATATGCCTGGTTGTGGCTTGATCCCCGTGGTGGGCATGCAGGAGGCAGCCGATCAATGATTCTCTCTCATCATTGATGTTTCTGTCTCTCTCTCCCTTTTCCTTCCTCTCTGAAATCAATGAAAATATATTAAAAAAAAATAAAAGGTGCAGAGAAAAGAGTCAGAATTCAATTAGCTGAATTCCATATTTGAAGATCATAATACCATGTCAACTCATTGTACTCTTCCATTCCTTAAAACATTTCCCTAAAATTTTTAAAATGAAACTGTTATTTTATTGCTGTCACATTTAACAGGTTTTTATTAATAAGTCATGCAAAAATTATGTTTTGCCATTTCAAATTTTATACTCTAAATTTCTGTGCTACTTCTTTTTCCCTCCATTAGGTTAATGGCACTGATGCAGATTTTGAATATGAAGAAATCACACTTGAAAGGGTAAAAACTATTAATTATCTTAAGTTTTTATGCATAAATCTGTTGCTTTAAAGAACTCTTTAAGTATACAGTACTGCTCTTTCATTATAGAATTCAAGGAAATAGATCTTCCAAAAAACAGAGCCATGTAATATTCATTTCTTTTATAAGTTCACATATAAAATTAGCCTTGGTATTTTCAGAACATGTTGCTTTTCTTTAATAACCTTTTTTAAAATTTTCCTGGACTCATTTTCACCTGCTGTTAACATCTTACGTTACTAGAATACATTTGTTTCAACTAACGAACCAGTATCGATACATTATTAACTAAAGTCTAGACTTTATTGGATTTTCTTAGTTTTGATGTTTTTCTCTTCCAGGATCTCATCCAGGATACCACATTACATTTATTTATCATGTTTCCTTTAGACTGACATTTCTCAGATTTTTTCCATTTTTAATTTAATTTTTAAATTTATTTTTTATATAATAAAATATTATTTATTTTAAGTAAGTATTTAGTACCCTGGTCATTGTATCAATATTCTTTCATAGCAAAATAATAACCATATTTCTAATTGACAAGACCCTATCGAAAACTTATGTACTCCCCTAGTCAGAAAATAACTTGGGGTATAATTCAGGTGTATAAATTTTCTTGCTATATTTTCCCCTTAAGGATATCAGCATTTAATTGATGCTTTATTTTAGTAAAACCACCCCGTGTGACTAGCATTTTGGAGAAATGAAGTGTTCCGTACAAGTAAATTTCCTGAGTAGCTGAGTATACAGGGTGGGGCAAAAGTAGATTTACAATTGTTCCTATGGAAAATAATACAACGATTAATGAGTAATTACAAGAATAAACTCTGTTTTGCATACTCCCAACTATAAACCTACTTTTACCCCACATAAGATGAAAATCCTAGATAATTGGATTTACTTATATTTGAAGCCAGAATAGACTCTGAGTGAAAATAGACCTTAAAAGAGTCCTTTACATGTATAATAGATATTTATTGCCTACTATCTGAATATGGATCTCCTATTCAAGTGAGGTAGATGACTGCTTAACTTTCAAGTAAGCATAGTATTAATGTATTGTACATATTTCAATGTGGTGTTCTGTTGTTGGGGTTTTTCCCAGCTTTATTGAGATAATTGACATAAAATTTTAACTTTTTATCTTACTCATTTTTCATTCTTTCCTAATGCCTTTTAAATTCCTTTATTTAGTCAGGACTGTACATTGTATTTTCACTGATTAAAGAACCAGAATATACTGGGAATTGGGAAAATGTTATTAAAGGGTACAAACTTGCAACTAGAAGATAAGTTCCTGAGATCTAATGCACAGCATAGTGATTATAGTAAACTAGAGGCCTGATGCACAAAAATTTGTGCACTTGGGTGGGAGGGGGATCCCTCAGCTCGGCCTGTGCCCTCTCGCAGTCTGGGACCCCTCGGAAGATAACGACCTGCTGGCTTAGGCCTGCTCCCAGGTGGCAGAGGGCAGGCCCAATCCCTAGGTGCAGCCCCTGGTCGGGCTCAGAGCAGGGCCGATTGGAGAGTTGGGGCGCCGCCCCCTGTCACACTCAAGGCAGGGTCGATGGGGAGGTTGCGGCGCCACCCCCTGTCACGCACAGAGCAGGGCCAATCAGTGGGTTGGGGCCCTTCCCCCTGTCACTCACAGAGCAGGGCCCATCAGGGGGGTTGGGGCTCTGTACCCTGTCACGCACAGAGCAGGGCCAATCAGGGGGTTGGGGCGCTGCCTCCTGTCACACACAGAATAGGGCCCATCAGGGGGTTGGGGCGCTGCCCTCTATCACCCACAGAGCAGGGCCGATCAGGGGTTTGGGGCACCGCCACTCTCACACTCAGGGCAGGGCCGATGGGGAGGTTATGGCTCTACCCCATCACACATAGAGCAGGGCCCATGGGGGGGGGGGTGGTTGGGGCGCCGCACCCTGTCACACACAGAGCCGCAGGGCGATCAGGGGGTTGGGGAGCTCCCCCCATCAGGCACAGAGCAGGGCTGAGCAGGGGGTTGGGGTGCCTTCCCCTGTCACGAACAGAGCAGGGCTGATAGGGAGGTTGTGGCCCCGACCCCTGTCACACACAGAGCCGCAGGGCGATCAGGGGGTTTGGGCGCTGCCTCCTGTCACGCTGATCCCAGTGCCGGGAGGCCTCGCGGCTCTGCTGATCCCGGTGCTGGGAGGCATATTACCCTTTTACTATATAGGATAGAGGCCTGGTGCACAGGTGGTTGCCGGCTGGTTTTCCCTGAAGGGTGTCCTGGATCAGGGTGGGGGTCCCCACTGGGGTGCCTGGCCAGCCTGGGTGAGGGGATGATGGCTCTTTGCAGCTGGTCACACATCCTTCAGGGTGGGGGTCCCCACTGGGGTGCCTGGCCAGCCTGGGTGAGGGGATGATGGCTGTTTGCAGCTGGTCACACCCCCTTCAGGGTGGGGGTCCCCACTGGGGTGCCTGGCCAGTCTGGGTGAGCGGCTGATGGCTGTTTTCAGGCTGGTGAGTGACTGAAGCTCCCAACTGCTCCTTTTTTTCTTTTTTTTTTTTCTTTTTTATTCTGGGCCAGCTTTAGCTTTGAGGCTTGGCTCCAGCTCCTAGGCCTCTACTGCTGAAAGTAGGTTTCTGGCCTTTGCTTACAATGTTGCGATCCTGCTGGCTGAAGCTCAGAGGACTAAAGCAGGTTTCTGGGGTTTTGTTTAGCTTCTATATTTGTTACATAGTTGCTTAGAGTTGCAGCTCAGAGGCCTGCAGCAGCAGGCGGGTAACATTGGAGTCCTCCGTCACTGAAGCAAGCAAGCCTCATGTTAGTTTCAAGCTGCCTGGCTGCCGGCTGCCATCTTGACTGGCAGTTAATTTGCATATCGCCCTGGTTAGCCAATGGGAAGAGTAGTGGTCATATGCCAATTACCATGTTTCTCTTTTATTAGATAGGATGATATTGTATTATGTACTTCAGAATTCCTGTGAGACTAGCTTTTAAACATTATCACCACAAAAAAATAAATAACTATGTGACATGATAGAGGTGTTGACTAAAGCTACAGTGGTAATTAATTTGCAATATATAAATGTATCAAATTAACACATTGTATACCTTAAACTTACACAGGTATATGTAAATTATATCTTATTAAGAAGAAAATAAAAAATGAATTTGAGTACTTGCATAACTTGATAAACTCACACAACCTATTGATACTATTGCTGAGATTCTAGTAACTCTTGAGGAGTTGAGACTGAAAAAAAAAATTTTTTTTTAAATAGAATTTTAGGGCACATCATAGTAGAATGACTGTGTAAGCTATTTAATACTAACAGTTAAATAATAGGTCCAGATATGTTTGCTTATTTGAATTGCTGAAAGCCAGAGTTGGAAAATTGCAAAATAAACATTTTTAAAATACCATTGCTTAGAATAATTGTCCTTAGAGACTTATAGCAGTAAAACCCGTTTTTCAAAGAAAATATTCAGAAATCCTATATGTAAAACAAGCAAAAAGTAGCACTGCTTTGACAAATTGATGAAATAAGCTGATGGCAAAGTTAGCAGAAGCAAAGCTCCACCCCCTACCACTTTCTTAAAAGACTAAAATTATATATTAGTTTTACCTACTCATAAATAATAGCAACAAAAAGAGCAATCTCAGTGTTTTTCTCTTAGAGACATTTGCCTTACCCAACATATGCGAGGTACAGTCTAAAAGAAAAGATCTAGTAGTGATACCTTTGCAGAAAGGTGATTAATCCAAGGACAAATTGTAAATACTTATAAAGAAAAAACCATAGACTAGACTCCAAAAGTGTACTCAGTACCTGTTCTTCAATCTCACCTACTCAGCAATAATGCCTCTGAGTTCTTCATAGAGAGAAAAGGCTTTCCTTGTATTTTTTAATTTAGAATATTCATATTCCCTGTACAGGTACTTTATGAGTTTGTTCCCTGTGTTAGTACAGTTTCTAGGCCCTATAATGACAGAAACCTATCAATAACGACAATTATTATTCACTGATTTTTTTTCTCTCTATCCCTAGGGAAATTCAGGGCTTGGCTTCAGCATTGCAGGAGGTACGGACAACCCACACATTGGAGATGACTCAAGTATTTTCATTACCAAAATTATTGCAGGGGGAGCAGCTGCCCAAGATGGAAGATTGCGGTATGTTTTGCACTTTATGTTAAGATACTGAATCCACTTTGTGTATTTTTCTGTAGGCAGACCGAACAAGGCATAAACACAAAAAGAAACACTATCACAATAATAATGAGTGAATGAGATAATTGTGCTCTAAGCATTGTTTCTTCTCTCATTTAGGAATTTAATTTTGTCTTTCTATTTTCAAATAAATTCACAAAATTTTTTATATTTTCTGGGTATGAAACATGTATAAACTTATTTAAGATACAGGGATCAGATATCTCTGAGTTTGTATTTCCTACCACAAAGAATAAAGATTATGTAAATTTATATATATTTTATTAATTGAATAGATGAAAATAACAGTTATTTAAACTCTTGTTTAAATTTAGTGTTCCATTTCAGAAGGTATCTTTAGCATACCTAGTTGTTTCCTTAGGCCATAGATTATGGAAATTTTATTCACTTGTTGATGATATATATATATATATATAGTGGCAGTTTTAGGGTAAGGAATTTACATGGTCTGTAAAAAAATCTTATTTTAAGGTTATTGGTACCTTATGCCATTCTTCAGTTTCTAAGCTTCTCACTGGACATGGCAGGTGGTATATTAACTTAATTCTATTAAATATGAAATAAATAATTTGACCATTCATATAAATGTAGACATTTATTTCCTGATTATGTTACTGACCTTTTATTTGTGTTTCTGATATGTGAAAATTAATATGTCCCATTTGTTTCACTAAGGAAACATACCTATAGTATTAACTCTAAGGTATCATTGTCTTTGGATTTAGCATTTATTTTCTCTAAATATTTTTAATTTTATTGTTTAAAGTATTCAGATAATAGAACATATGTCTCCTTTTTTTTATTCCCCCCATTGACCTTCCCCCGGCCTTCCCTACCCCCCAGCACATACCCTCACCCCACCCCCTCAGTGTCTCATGTCCATTGGTTATCTTTTCTCTAAATATTAAAGTTAATTGGATATAGAATCTTATCAGGATCAATTATTAATATTTTAATTATGTTTTATTTCCCCTTTCCCACCCAACTTCAAATGACCATCTTCCTCTTCTCTCCCAACCCCCAAAATGAGACGAGAGCTAGGGCAAAAAATTAGAACTAGGAATGAATCAGACTTTAAAAAAAGACTTTGTTATTAAGTTATTTACATTATAACCTTTTAATTAATATACTAAATAGTATATAACCTTGAACTTTTATAAATCTCAACAAATAACTTTATTTTTTAAAAATCTAGTATCTAAGTTGGAAAAGGCAATCAAAAAATATTTTGGGATAAATCTCTGTTTTGTCACTTACTAGCTCTGTGACCTTAAGCTAGATATTTATTCTGAGCCTCAGTTTTTTTATCTTTGAATGACATCCCTGTTGGTCATTATCTGAGTGGCCTTGGGAAAATTATTTAAACTCTTTTGCCTTAGTATCTTCTGTAAATTAATGATATAAATATGTACCTAATAAGGGTTAAATTAAGCACTAAAAGAAGTAGTTGGCATGTGGTTAATGCTAAATAAATATTTGCTATTTTTCTAAAGTGTTAAGCCTACACATAATAAGCATACAAATTGCAGTTGTTATTTTTCAATTTTTTTGTATAATCTATTATTTCTACTGTTTCTTTTGTTGGCCATTGGGAAATGTTTGTATTTATTAATATGAGTATTTGATACATTGTAATTAAACATGCAGTTTCTTCACTTATATTTTCTCTAGTAAATAATTCTCTTTACCTTAAAAATGAAAAGGCCAACAGAAAATTGGCACAATGAAAAATTGATATTTAAATTTGTAATACTTAATTTTTATTTTTCCTCAGGGTCAATGACTGTATATTGCGAGTAAATGAAGTAGATGTTCGTGATGTAACACATAGCAAAGCAGTTGAAGCTTTGAAAGAAGCCGGGTCTATCGTACGCTTGTATGTTAAAAGACGGAAACCAGTATCAGAAAAAATAATGGAAATAAAGCTCATTAAAGGTCCTAAAGGTATACATAAATCACACTAAGACTAAGTAAGGTATCTTTGAATTAAGTATAACTACGAAGTTATTTATGACACATTCTAAGATTAACAATACTGGGAACGTACAGAATTTACCTGAATTTTTAGAATTTCTACTATTTCTACTGATTTTTGTCTTAAGTAGACTTCTACTTAAATACTTTAAAGTAATGTATAGTGTGGATATTAACTTGTAATCTTTAATCCATAGTATGTTAAATGCAAGTACAAAGACTTAAGTTAAAAGAAGAAAATATGAATATATCATTAGCAGTTTATCTGCAATGAGGACTATTAAGATTTGATTTCTGAATTTTGAAAACATGGATGGAATTAAGGATAAATAGAAATATTGATTCTAATTTGTGATTCATGGAAGAGGTGGTACTCCAATGAACAAAATAAGGAATAGAGAGCTACAAATTTGTTTGGTACTAAGCTGTGAGATTTATGAGTTCCATAAATGCATTATTTAAAATTAATTCGTAGAATATTGGGAAAATATTCACATTTCTGAAGCTTATTCTGCCCATCACCAGCAGACAATTTTATTATTTTTTTCTTAATTGTTTTAATCTCCTGAAGGAATTAAAAGTGTTAGTAAGAAGCAGTTAAGTTCGAAACAAAAGTGAAACATAATTTTACAATGTCTCTTTGAACTAACCAACTAATTCATTTACAAAAAGACTTTAAGACAAAACCTGGGAGGGGGAGACAGAGGAACTTATTTGTAACAGGAGCACTTATAATTACAGTTGTCCCTTGATTGAGAACAAATATTTAGGAATTTAAAAGTAGGTAAATAAATTATTTTCTATTTTAAAAACATAGTGTGAAATTATCACCTTCTGTTTTCCATCCATTTCTTTCTGGACTTTAGTTCACATTATTGATGAGATTCTAAAACTAGTGTTTGGTTTTCCAAACAGGTCTTGGGTTCAGCATTGCTGGAGGTGTTGGAAATCAACATATTCCTGGGGATAATAGCATCTATGTAACCAAAATAATTGAAGGAGGTGCAGCACATAAGGATGGTAAACTTCAGATTGGAGATAAACTTTTAGCAGTAAGTATAAGAAATGTTTTGAAAATTATTTTGATTATGTCTTTTTTTTTTCTGACAGACTCTGGAATTTCAACATGCCAAAAATGTTTCAATGATTTAAATGAATGCATACTAGCCTTACTTTAATCA
Organism: Myotis nattereri; assembly: GCF_964212035.1. Lineage (NCBI taxonomy): Eukaryota > Metazoa > Chordata > Mammalia > Chiroptera > Vespertilionidae > Myotis > Myotis nattereri. The sequence goes on from NC_138077.1 coordinate 53,202,747, forward strand.
AAACCTGCAAATGATTCTTGGTATTATCTTTGTTTTTTATTTCAATTTCCTCTACCAGCTCCCCTGCCCTTTTTCTTTTATTTTTCCTTCTATTTTTTGTTGATGGGTTAGGGGCTTGGATTTACAGAATTGTTTAATCATAGCTCTTAGGTTCATAACACAATGTCATTCTTTGTTCAGATGTGACTTATTTATTTAGTTTTATACTTAAGTTAATTGATTGTTTTATTTATAATGAAAACTGCTAAGTCCTTACACAACCCAACAATTTGTTATTCCTTTGCATTTTTTTTCTTATTTTTGTCCTTTTTATTGAATTTATTGGGGGGACACTGGTTAACAAAATTATACCAATTCCACATACACAAGCCTACAACACATCTGTACACTGTATTGTGTGTTCATCACCCCAAGTCAAGTCTCTGTTCATCGCCATTTATCCCCCTCTATACCCTCCTCTACCTTCCTCTACTACCCCTCCCCACCAGCAATCACCACTTTGCATTTTAAAAATTGTTTAATCATATATATATATATGTGTGTGTGTGTGTGTATCTCCTATCTAATAAAAGAGAAACATGGTAATTAGCCATACGTCCGCTACCCTTCCCATTGGCTAATCAGGGTGATATGCAAATTAACTGCCAGCCAAGATGGCGGCCGGCAGCCAGGCAGCTTGAAGCATACATGAGGTTTGCTTGCTCCAGTGACGGAGCACTCCAACATTCCCCGCCTGCCGCTGCCGGCCTCAGAGCTTGAAGTTTGAAACATTGTTACAAATATAGAAGCTAAACAAAACCCCAGAAACCTGATTTCAGCCAGCCGGGATCTCAGAGCTGGAGTTGAAACAGTGTTTTGATTATAGAACCCAAACAAACCAGATACCTGCTTTCAGTAGCTGAGGCCTAAGAGCTGGAGCCAAGCCTCAGAGCTAAAGCTGGCCCAGAATAAAATAAAAAAAAAGAAAAAAAGGAGCGGTTGGGAGCTTCAGTCACTCGCCAGCCTGAAAACAGCCCTCAGCCCCTCACCCAGACTGGCCAGGCACCCCAGTGGGGACCCCCACCCTGAAGGGGGTGTGACCAGCTGCAAACAGCCATCATCCCCTCACCCAGGCTGGCCAGGCACCCAAGCGGGAACCCCACCCTGATCCAGGACACCCTTCAGGGAAAATCAGCCGGCCCCCACCCGTGTACCAGGCCTCTATCCTATATAGTAAAAGGGTAATATGCCTCCCAGCACCGGGATCAGCAGAGCCATGAGGCCTCCCGGCACCGGGATCAGTGTGACAGGGGGCAGTGCCCAAACCCCCTGATCACCCTGTGGCTCTGTGTGTGACAGGGGTCGGGGCCACAACCTCCCTATCAGCCCTGCTCTGTTCGTGACAGGGGAAGGCGCCCCAACCCCCTGATCGGCCCTGCTCTGTGCATGATAGGGGGGAGCTCCTCAACCCCCTCATCGCCCTGCGGCTCTGTGTGTGACAGGGTGCGGTGCCCCAACCCCCTGATCGGCCCTGCTCTGTGTGTGACAGGGTGCGGCGCCCCAACCCCCCCTCCCCCCAACCCACGGGCCCTGCTCTGTGTGTGACAGGGTAGAGCCATAACCTCCCCATCGGCCCTGCTCTGAGTGTGACAGTGGCGGTGCCCCAAACCCCGGATCGGCCCTGCTCTGTGTGTGACAGGGTGCGGTGCCCCAACCCCCTGATCGGCCCTGCTCTGTGTGTGACAGGGTGCGGCGCCCCAACCCCCCCTCCCCCCAACCCACGGGCCCTGCTCTGTGTGTGACAGGGTAGAGCCATACCTCCCCATCGGCCCTGCCCTGAGTGTGACAGTGGCGGTGTCCCAAACCCCTGATCGGCCCTGCTCTGTGTGTGACAGGGGTCGGTGCCCCAACTTCCCTATCGGCCCTACTCTGTGAGTGACAGGGGGGAGCTCCTCAACCCCCTGATGGGCCCTGCTCTGTGCGTGACATGGGGGAGCTCCCCAACCCCCTGATCGACCCTGCTCTGTGCGTGACAGGGTACAGAGCCCCAACCCCCCTGATGGGCTCTGCTCTGTGAGTGACAGGGGTCAGCGCCCCAACCCCCTGATTGGCCCTGCTCTGTGCGTGACAGGGGGTGGCGCCGCAACCTCCCCATCAACCCTGCCTTGAGTGTGACAGGGGGCGGTGCCCCAACCCCCCAATCGGCCCTACCTTGAGCGTGACTGAGGGTGGCATCGCAACCTCCCGATCCGCCCTGCTCTGTGCATGACAGGGGGCGGCGCCCCATCTCCCCAATCGGCCCTGCTCTGAGCCCAACCAGGGGCTGTACCTAGGGATTGGGCCTGCCCTCTGCTACCCGGGAGCAGGCCTAAGCCAGCAGGTTGTTATCTCCCGAGGGGTCCCAGACTGCGAGAGGGCACAGGCCGGTCTGAGGGACCCCCCCCCCCCCAGTGCACAAATTTTTGTGCACTGGGCCTCTAGTGTGTGTGTGTATATATATATATATATATATATATATATATATATATATATATATATTTTAGAGGCCCAATGCACAAAATTCATGTAGGGTGGGTTGGATGGTGTCCTTCCAGCAGTCAGACATCCCTCATAACCTGGGACCACTGGCTCCTAACTGCTCACCTATCTGCCTGCCTGGTCGCTCCTAACTGCCCTCCCTGCTGACCTTGTCGCCCCTAACTGCCCTCCCCAGTCAGCCTGGTCACCCCTAACCTTCTCTGCCTTGGCCCCTGCCACCGTGGCTTTTTCTGGAAGGATGTCCAGGTGATGTCTAGTCTAATTAGTACATTACCCTGTTATTAGTATAGATAAGTATTTGTCATATTATTCTCTATTTTTCTATATGTATTTAAAATTCTCCAGAATATTTTAAGCGAATAAAAAAATGGTCAAATTGCAGAAAAATAAAAGTTTTTAAATACAACCTGGTAGGCCTGAAAACAACATTTGTGTAAAAGGGCATAAGTTGCAGTCGGCAACAAAACTTGTTGTTAGGATTGCTTGGTTAATATTCTTTTGTTGGAAAGGCATGGTTTGGACAGAGGAGAAAAGGAAACCAGCCCAATAAAAGGGAATGTCTGATTGGGCCATTGCCGCAGCAGAGAGGGGCAGGTGCGGCAAAGGTTCAGGCTGTCCCACAGGCAAGGATGTCTGTGTGTATGGAACACCAAAGGACACCAGTCACACCTGAAACACAATTTGCTAACACTCACAATTGCAGAGCTCAGGAAGAATCACTGCTTTTAATACTATTATTTCCCTGACATATAAAATATACATACATATATGTAAACATGCCCTCTTCTGAGCTTCCCCTGCCCTCCACTTAATATTTGGCTATGGCCTTCTTTTCATGTCAACAAACTGTATGTACAGACATAATTTTTAGTGGCCACAATGTTATCCCTGACTGTTTGACATTACTGTGGTTTACTTCACTAACCCTTTATGGTGGGGCCTGTTGTTTCCGGTTTCCCCTGGCATCAACAACTACAGTAAACATAGTTGCTTATTTGACTGTTTACTTAGGATACATTCATAGACATGAATTCCTGGCCCAAAGCTAATTCACTTGAGTTTTGATCCACATTTCTAAATTGACTTTCCATAAAGTGCTACTGTTTGTTTAGTCCATTGGTTTTAAATCAGATTACACTCCCACAAATGGGTTAAGAGAAAACTGTTAAATGCGCCTTGGGCAAATCGCAAACTCTTGCTGAACTAGAGCGACCTCCTGGCACGGGACTTGGAGGATCTGGGCTGGAGGGTGAAGTCCAGGGAAGCCAGGTGGTGAGGTGGAGGGCCCTGTGTGGGTGCGGGTATGTGAGTGTGTGTTGCTTGGGTCCACACTCATGCACACACCCACACACCCTCACTCCCGCTCTGCACCCTTGGCCGCCAGGAACCTCCGTGGAGCTTGCCCTGAGCTCGGATGCATTTAGTCCCAGCACCAAACAAGTCTGAGAAGGTTTCCCCAGACTGACTCCCACTGCATCGACAGGAGGTGAGACCAGGAGGATCCGGGCTGGAGGGTGAAGTGCAGGGAGGCACAGGTGGCGCAGCCGAGGGCCCTGTGTGGATGCGGGTGTGTGAGTGTGTGTCGCTCTGGTCCATGCTCATGCACACACCCACATGCCCGCACCCTGCTCTGCACACTCGGCCACCAGGAACCTCGTGGAGTTCAGCCCGCTCGCTAGTCCCCTCCCACTTGGTCAAGCCTTCATTGGTTGCGGACCCTGGCTCTTTATATAAATAGATGTGTGTGTGTGTGTGTGTGTGTGTGTGTGTGTGTGTGTATGTATATGTATATACATATGTATATGTTTAAATATTTCATTCAGTATTTGTTTTGAAAAATTTTTTAAGGCTGTTATGCTATATGTAGTCTTTTAATACATTTTTTCACTAAATATTGTTTTACTAAGACAGTGATGGGGAACCTTTTGAGCTCGGTGTGTCGGCATTTTGAAAAACCCTAACTTAACTCTGGTGCCGTGTCACATATAGAAATTTTTTGATTTTTGCAACCATAGTAAAACAAAGATGTATATTTTTGGTATTTATTTTATATTTTTAAATGCCATTTAACAAAGAAAAATCAACCCAAAAAAATGAGTTCGCGTGTCACCTCTGACACACGTGTCATAGGTTCGCCATCACTGTACTAAGACTTATCCATATTGTTGTCTAGAGCTGAAATTTGTCCATTTTACCTCTAAATAATAGTCTATTCTGGGACTATACAACAGTTTATTTATCTAATCTTCATCAATAACTGTCTTAGCCTATGCACGTTCCCTAGAAAAGCAAAACCTAAAACAGAGCTCCTATACTAAGTATGTGTAATGAGGTGGTGGAATCGCAGCAAAGCTAGAGTGAGTGAAAATAAAAAGTGAGGCAGAGAATGAGGGAAAGCTTATACCAGATACTATGTTTCTGAGCTGGCTATAATTTCGTAAGAAAATGTAGTTGATGGCTTATCATGTAGGACAGTCTTCCAGGCAGGTCATGTGGAACCAGCCATCAGGGAAAAGGAAGGATTTCTCTGCTAGCCTTTTTAGTCCTCTGTCTCCTGTTAATTAGTCCATGCCCATGGGAGTTTATTTTTGGACTGTGTTACCAAATCCTCTGGGCAAATTCTAGGGAAGCCAGCTTACTCACTCTGTGGCACAGCACTTCCCCTGAACTCAGAAATGGTGGGAAAAGCTAGGTAGAGCCTTAGTAGTCTAAGCAAGTCAAATATGGGCTTCTGATGTGTTACAGCTCCTACTATGTGGAACACATCAACCATGCCCAAGCCCAGTCCTTACTGCAGAAGAGGTTGAAAGAGCTGGTAATGAATCGTAGGAGGCAAGGTGAGAGGAGAAGTAGCCAGGAGTCCACTAAGCAATCAGCCAAACCCTAGTGGGCAAGTAGACTGAAGTGAACCTGAAAAGACACATATATAGTGGTGAACTGGGTTATTTCTTTTCTTTTTCTTTCTTTCTTTTTTGTACTATGAATAATTCTGCTAGGAAGACCTTTTGTATGTTCTAGTACATTGTACAGGGTACAGAATTTTCACTTAACTCTTTAAATGTGGAATTGAATGGATCACAGTCTATCAGTAATATTTTACAAAACTATCATAATGTTTTCCAAACTCCTTGTAAAAATTTTTACATTTCCATCAGCAATATATAAATGCTGTCCAGTACTACTTATTTTTACAGCAAGGAGGTGGACTGATTATTTTTTAGTTAATGATGGGGAAGAGGAGGAATTGACCTTGAAATGCTTTTCACTAACTTATCCTGTCACAGCTATGACTTGTTACTCTTCCCCAAGCTACAACCAAAACCCTCTCATCATCACCTGCATACACACACATACTGTCTCTCTCTCTCTCACACACACACACACACACACACACACACACTACAGCAGTACACCTATATTTACCAGTTCAAAAGAGTCTTTTTCCAATGGGTTTCTTTCTTTTATTTTTTAATTTCTCGGATACCATGTTTTCCTTTATGGTTTCCTCAGAATCAATTTTAGTGGTAGGGAGCCAACAATTTATGTTGATTCACCATTGAGTGTGGCTTTGGTAGTCATTGTATTCTTAGATCTCATATTAATTGACACATCAAGCATTTTACATACCTTCTTCCTTCTTCAAACACTTTTTCATTTTGCTGAATAGTCACCTTCTATCTTGGTATTTTGCTTACCTCACTAGTCACTTCTTCTCATTCTCATTTTGGGTGCATCTTCTCCCTAATCTCTAAACATGAAATGATCCAGGCTCAGTCCTTGTATTTTTTTCTCTTCTCTCTTTGATTTAATGGGTTCATTTGCATATGATAATACTAAGTATTGTTTTCTGAACTTAAGTTTTATTTTTACACACACAGAGACACACCCTTTTTGTGCATAAATGAAATATATAAATGTTTAACATTGCTTTTGTCAAAACATTTGAAAAGCCCTGAGATTTTATCTAGTCTCCTTTTATATGTCTCCAAGAGTCATCTCAAATTTAATATATCTAAAAATAAACTTCTAAGTACTTCCCCCACTCATTACCCTCAACTCCTTCTCTTTGCACATTCTTCACATCTCATTACATGGGAACTTTATCTTTCTATTTGACCAGTTTCTATTTAAAACTTTAGGATAATCCTCTTTTTTTCACACTCCACATTGAATCCTTTAACACATCTTGTCAACTCATTAGCTATCTAATGGTGCCTAAAAATAAAAATAAAAAAATAGTGACTAAAACAATAACAATCGTTTACTTGCTTACACTTCTGCAATTTGGGTACGGCTTTCCAGAACAGCCTATCTCTACTCCACATACTATCAACTGGGGTGGCTCAGCTAGGGCCAGGGATCCACTTTGAAGTTGGTTGGCTCACATATGGTGGATAAATTGTTGTTGGCTGTCAGCTGGTAGCTCAACTGGGGCTGTTAGCCAAGTGTTTAATTCTCTAGTGTCCTCTCCACATGGCTAAGTTGGACTTATCACAGGATGGTAGGTTCCAAGAGGGACATACCAAGAGAGCGCCTTCCAAGAAGACAAGCTCCAGTTTATGGCATTTATCAACCCTCTCTTTACATCAGTTACTATTATGTCATTGGCTAAAGCTAGTTACAAGGCCAAGCAAGATTCACTGTAGGAAGGGATTTTACAAGGGTATGAATACCAAGATGTATGGCCCATTGCAGGCCACCAAAGGAACAATATACCACAGCTATGTATTTCAAAATGCAAGAAGTCCTCACTATACACAATAATTTAGGACCATAAAAATTTATGCAGCTGAAACCCTGAAAGGCAATATTAGTAATCAGTGGGGAAAGTTATGGTTTGACAAAAATTTAGAAATTTTTGTCAAAACATTTGTCAAAACATGAAAACTCTCATGCTGTTGATTATAAAGGTACAAATTAGGACAATAAAAAATATACTAAACCAAATATTTGTTTATTTAGTACATTCTAATTTAAGACATTAGAAAAATTTATAGTATTTCTTTGCCAAAAAAAATTACCAAAAAGAAGAGCAATCTAAGCTTAAAGCTAGCAGAAGGAAGAAAGGAAATAATAAAGATTAGAGCAGAAATTAATGAAATAGTCAGTAGGGAAACCATAGAGAAGATCAACAAAACCAAAACTGGATTCTTTGAAAGGTTAACAAAATTGACAAACATTTAGCTAGACGGACAAAGAAAAAAAAAAAAGACTCATTTCTAAAAGTAGGAATGAAAGAAGAGACATAAGGGAACACTTTTATTTATGAACAACTATATGGCAACCAACACATTAGATAACTTAGATAAAATGGATAAATTCTTAAGAAAGACACAAAGTACCTCTTCTATTCACTGTTGCACTGATAGGACAACAAAGAATGAAAAAGACATTCAGATTGAGAAGAAAATGTACAACTGTATTTGTAGGTTATGTCATAATGTATATAGAAAATCCTATGGAACCTAACATAAGTAATAAACAAGTTTACCAAGGTTGCAGGATACACCATCACCACCTAAAAATCAATTCTGTTTTTACACAGAAAATAGATGAATGGTGAATAAATAATTGAAAAAAATCTCAACTTGACTATTACCAGTAGAAATACAAATTTAAATATAGCCCTGGCCGGCTTGGCTCAGTGTATTGAGGGGTCCCACGTTCGATTCTGGCTGGGGGCACTTGCCTGGGTTGCGGGCTTGATCCCCAGTGGGGGCGTGCAGGAGGCAGCCGGCCAATGATTCTCTCTCATCATTGATGTTTCTATCACTCCCTTTCTCCCTTCCTCTCTGAAATCAATAAAGAAATATATTTTTTTAAAAAAAATTAAATAAAATTGATGTACAAATTAAAATGCACAATTTTGCAGGCTCTATTTATACGGTAAATTGATAATATTCAGTGTTTGCAAAGGTCTGAGTAGAAGAACAGTTTAAATAATCTATTAAGATTAGAATGGCTTAAAAATTATACTAGAATTCCACAATGGGGTACTGTACAATAGTTTTTTAAATGAGATAATTCTTTGTGGCCCAACATGGAATGATTTCTAAGATACCTTATATTAAAAATCAAGTTGCAGAACAAAAACCTTATGGTTTCAGTTTCTTTAAAAAAACAAAACTAAAATATACCTACACACATTCCTCAATGCCTAAGAGTGTGTGGGAGCCCTAATCAAAGGATTAGGCTGGATGTTCAAGGACAATTTGCCATACGCATGTGCAAAGGCAAGGACACAGCAGTTTTACTGTATGCATTGCCCAGGCATATGTTTTTATAACCCAAATATTGATGTCACTATTTGACAAGAACTCTCTTTTGTCCAAGTTGCTATAAGAGTGTGTTGCTGACCAGCAGGTGGCTGGCGCCTATGTTTGCTGTGGCTGCTTTGTGGGGCTACTTTGTCTGATGGCTCCTTGTTAGCAATGGCCACTAGGTCTCCAATAAAGTCTCTAATCTGCCTACCACTTCTCATATCTTCTCTGTTTAATACCCAGCATTCAAGGGGGTACAGCCCCTAGCAGAAAAGGACTTGTGCTCCCACAGTTGGCATAATCAAGCACAATCAAGGACGAACTTACTCCCACAATTGGCCCAGCAAGCAGGGTTCAGGAGTAAGTGCTCTGACAGAGTGGAAGGAAGAGTTCAGTCTTGGGGATTGGGAAGAAGAGGGCTAGAATCAAAATTGGCTATTTCATTAACATACATAAGCAACTTCACTTATCATAAACTTTCTAATATCATAGACAATAAAAATGGGTATTTTCTTTCCACACACCTTTATAGTCCTTACATCAATCCCATATTTTTCTTATCTTTGATGTAAATATTTACCACCAAAAAGCAGAAAGCAAGTGAACATGTTTTAAAATAAATGTCTTGGTGATTTTCTTTTAGGTGAATAGTGTGTGTTTAGAAGAAGTTACTCATGAAGAAGCAGTGACTGCTTTAAAAAACACATCTGATTTTGTTTATTTGAAAGTGGCAAAACCTACAAGTATGTATATGAATGATGGCTATGCACCACCTGATATCACTAACTGTAAGTCCCTTTGCTTTCATCTATGTTATTGTTGCCTTAGATACTTTTTTTAGTCTCCTTGTAGTAAACTCTTTTTTTTTAAATCTTTATTATTGTGAGTATTACAGATGTCCCCTTCTTTCCCCCTATGGTCCCCCTCCACCCAGTTCCAACCCTACTTCAGGCCTTCACCACCCTATTATCTGTGCCCATAGGTAATGCATATATGCATATAAGATCTTTGGTTAATCTCTTCTCCCTCCCCTCCTTCCCCCTGTCCTCTGAGATTAGTCAGTCTGTTCCATGCTTCCATGCCTCTGGTTCTGTTATATTCATCACTTATTTTCATTAGATTTCTTGTTCGGTTATTTTGATTTTTAGATTCAGTTGTTGATAGATATGTATTTACTGCCATTTTATTGTTCATATTTTTTATTCCTTCTCCTCCTCCTCCTTCTTTTTCCTCTTCCTCTTCTTAAGGATTACCCTTCAACATTTCATATAATACTGGTTTGATAGTGATTAACTTCTTTCGCTTTTTCTTATCTGTGAAGCTTTTTATCTGATCTTCAATTCTAAATGATAGCTTTGCTGAATAGAGTAATCTTGGTTGTAGCCCCTTGCTATTCATCACTTTGAATATTTATTGCCACTCCCTTCTGGCCTACAAAGTTTCTATTGAGAAATCAGCTGACAGTCATATGGTCACTCCCTTGTAGGTAACTAACTGTGTTTCTCTGGCTGCTTTTTAGATTCTTTTTTGGTCTTTAACCCTTGGCATTTTTATTATGATGTGTCTTGGTGTGGGCCTCTTTGGATTCTTCTTGTTTGGGATTCTCTGCGTTTCTTGGACTTGTAAGTCTATTTCTTTCACCAGGTATGGGGAAGTTTTCTGTTATTATTTCTTCAAAGAGGTTTTCACTATCTTGCTCTCTCTCTTCTCCTTCAGCACCCCCATAATGCGAATGTTAGTACACTTGAAGTTGTCCCAGAAGCTCCTTACACTATCTTCATATTTTTTATTATTTTTTTTTTTTTAGCTCTTCTGATTGGGTGTTTTGTGCTTCCTCATACTCCAAATCATTCATTTTATTCTCAGACTCCTCTACTCCACTGTTGAATCCCTGTAAATTATTCTTTATTTTAGTAAGTGTATGCTTAATGTCTGACTGGCCCTTTTTCATGTCTTTGATGTTCTCACTAAGGTTCTTAAAATTCTCACTAAGATCCTTGAAAATCTCACTAAGTCCCTTGAAGCTCTCATTAAGATCCTTGAGCAACCTTATAACCACTGTTTTGAACTCTGTATCTAGTAGTTTGCTTGCTTCCATTTCATTTAGTTCTATTTCTGGAGACTTTTCTGTTCTTTCATTTGTATCCTGTTTCTTTGTCTCCACATTTTGGCTGCTTGCTGGTGTTTGTTTCTGTGTATTCTGTAGAGCTGCTATGTCTCCTGGAATTGGTAGAGTGGCCTTGTGTAGTAGTTGTCCTCTTGGGTTGAGTGACTCAGCCTCCCCAGTCACCTGAGCTGGGCCCTCTAGGTGCACCCCTGTGTGGGCTGTGTGGACAGTTTTGTTGTAGTTGAGCCTTGATTGCTGTTGGCGTCAGCAGAATGAATTGACCTCCAGGCCAATTGGCTGTGAGGACCAGCTATGACTACAGTGGAAGAGCTGCTGTGCAGTAGACACTCCACAGGACTTTCTTCAGTGTGCTTTGGTGCTCACTGAGTCTTCCCCTTGAGTGTGTCACTTGTGGATGTGTAGAGTTATAATCTTCTATGGTCTGAAGCTGTCCACCAGGTGCACTGGCTCATGGGTCTTCCTGGAGGTGCAAAGTCAGCCACTGCCTAGGGCCACCCAGCAGGAGCTACAGAGTAATCTGCAGATAGCTGCTACTTGTACTAGGCCTGAAGTGCCCAGGCAAGGCCCAGCTCTGAAGCAAGGCAGGCTGATGCTAGTGCCAGGTGTTGGGCCTCTTACTGAAAGGTATGAGGCACACTGATGCCAGCTACTGCTTGTTTGAGAAATTTTAGGGAAGTCTGTAGCCTGAACCAGAACAGGCCATTCATATGGAATAGCTGCTGCAAACAGCTTGCGGGGAGGGGGCTGAAAATTGGGTGGGTGGGGTATCAGGGAATCACCAGCGGGGAGCAAGCTGTGTGAGACAAGCTGATGAAAACTCAGATATGGCTGCTGGTCAGCTCTGGAGTTGAGGGGAGGTCCCAGCATGGGAACAAGGATCCCTGTGAGATCTCCTGTCTGGGAGAAAGCTGCACCTGAGTTCTTGCCCTGATGCCTGACAATGCAGTTCCTCCCTGAATGTCCCAGGTTCCTTTCAAGCTGCTGCCCCAGTGCTGTAGCCCAGAGGGATCAAGTCCGTGTGCTGGCCCGTTAAGAAGAGCTGCCTGGGTCTGTAGCAGCTTCTGTGTTACTCAGCCCAATTACCACTGGTTTTTACAGCCTAAAGTTACAGGGACTTCTCTTCCAGCTCTCAAATCTTTGGCTGTGGGTCCAATGTGGGGCTGGAACCTCTTTCTCCTCACAGGAGGCCTTCGTAGCCACAATATCCTTCCCAATTAAAAACACGCCACACATGGGCATCGTACCAGCCTTTTCCATGCCTTTTCCCCTCCTACCAGACTCAGTGTGCTTTCTTCTTTACTTCTCTACTTGTAGGGCTTCCATTCAGCCAGATTTCAGGTGGTCCTGAATGATTGTATTTTAGTTGTAATTTTGTTGTGATTGTTGGAGGTGGCAAGTACCGGCATTGACCTATGCCGCCGTCTTGGTTCCCCTATATCCTTAGATGTTATGTGTATTTTTATAAAAAGTTTACAATATAAAGTTAAGACTTTATACAAATATTTTTAAAGGAACTACTAAGCATTTTAACCTAATAGTTTTTAAAAATCAATTTTAAGTCAGAATCTTCATAATGAGGGTAGGGCTTTTCACCTTTAGTGTTTTATAGCAGCAGTTATTAACATTTAAAGCATTGATTCTCAAACTTTTGTGTAAATAGCAGTTGCCAAAGGTTATTTGCAAATAATGTAGATTTTTGTTTTGTTTTAATAGTTTGGGAGTACAGAAATTTATTTAAACAAGCAATTGATTCTTTTAACAAGCATGGTAATTCTAATGATTCTAGTGCTGCTGATTCATGGCCACACATTGAGAAACACTAATTAAAATACAGTATTTCAAACACTTGGGCTTTTCTATAGTCTCAACTATGTGCACACAGACATTATTTCTACACGTCAAGCCCCTACTGTATTGCCTAACTATATTTGTGTACAATACAGTTGTGTTGCCTGGAATTGAATTGTTATGAAAGTACTTATTTATGTTATGTTTCCTATTTTATTGTCAGTTTTTTTAATGTACAAGCTGAGATGAGATTTAAATCTATTTTAATGTATTAGTGTTGGTTACAAAATGAAAGTTTTGTTTGGTGCATTGAGTTCATTTTAGAAGCACCATGTGTAGTAAAGATCTTTAATGTATTCCTTTTAATATCCTTTTCCAGGTTTTTCTTTTTTAAGTTGTAGAGATATTTGTGAATTTTTCAAGTGGCAATATTTCCAATTTTAAATTTGGCAAAATTCATTATCACCAGTAATTATTGTAAGTTAAATACAAATTATAGCCCTAGTTGGTTTGGCTCAGTGGATAGAGTGTCGGCCTGCGGACTGAAGGGTCCGGGTTTGATTCCAGTCAAGGGCACATGCCTGCGTTGCAGGCTCAGTCCCAGTAGGGGGCGTGCAAGACTTGGCAACCAATCAATGATTCTCATCATTGATGTTTCTATCTGTCTCTCTCTCTCTCCCTTCCTTTCGGAAATTAATAAAAATATATATTTCTTAAATATACAAATTATATTTTGAAATGTATCTACTGTCCTCCAGTGGTACATCTTTATTATCTGCTCATTGAGTTCTTATTTACTCAAGTATAACTAATAGTATTTCACTAATAGTATTCAGTCTCTTTAATGGACAAGAATAATGTCTTATATTTCATTTGTGTCAGGAAAAAACTTTGCTACTTGTTTAAAATTCTTACATACAGTTGATTTTTAGCACAAATCTATAAGGACTTAATGTATTTTTATTTGTGCTTGCAAATTCAATAACAAGCAAATCACCAATTTGAGTATCAATCTTATTTATTATGCTGCTTTATCTGTTCAAGACAACTATGTGTATTACTCACCAATAAAAAGAATGATATCTTGCCATTTACAATAACATGGATAGACCTAGAAGGTATTGTGCTAAGTGAAAGAAGTCTGACAAATAACATGATTTCACTTATTGTAGAATCTTAAGAAAAACAAATGAATAAATGAAGTGAAATAGAACCAGACCCCTAGATGCAGAGAACAAACTCATGGGGTGGGGACCAGGAAAGGGACACTTATGTGCACATTTGTAACAATTGGTCCACAAGTTGAGAATTGGTGTCCTGTTTATGGTCAAATATACAAATAGCCAGGCTGCTTCTTACAAATACGTTGAACTGAAAAATATTATTTTTTAGTGAATTAGTCCTTTTTATTTATAATATGACATTTTAAAAGTGGAAGAGCTAGTTCGAAAGAATAGTAATTAAATAATATTTTGTTGTTTTCCCTAGAGGCATCTGTTATTGAACTAATAGAACAACGATTTTCAACCTTTTTCATCTCATGGCGCACACAAACTAATTACTAAGAAAGATATATGTTTTGCTGATCTGACCAAAGAAATAGGTATAATTTTTATGGATTTACAAAAAAAATAAAAATAGTAATTACCTACCCTTTTTTGCTTCAAAGTGACTTTTTAAAAATCGGGTGCTTATCTATAGTATATAAAAACCAAGCGACTGGAACAGTGGAACAACCAGAACAACCCAAACGATCGGTCGCTATCTGCAGCAACCAACTGTCCCAATGGGAGCCCCGATCAGCCCTCCCAACCATCCATAGCCCTTCTCCTTGGCCAGCCCTGCCCCCAATCGGCCCTGATTGGAATTGGGGCTGGTGGCCAACCTCCCATGTCCCCTCACCCCTGCTGGCCTGTCCCCCATTGGGGTGGGCCATCTGTAACCCACCCATGCACAAATTCGTGCACCGGGCCTCTAGTACTTGTATATAAGGATTTCTCGTACCAACAATTAACAATCAGATGCAGCCTTATTATACTGTGTGACCAATAAGATGTAACTCTTTATATGATCTTATATATTTACAGTTCAAGACAGAGCATTCACACCAAACAGCTATTGTTATGTTGGCTTTTGTCATATTTTTATTTGATAATCTAAGGGAAAAGAGGTCAATACCCTTGACTACATAGTCAGGTATTGCATGTTTTAAAAATTCTTGCAGCACACCAGTTTGAAAATCGTTGTAATAGAACATTGTAAAAATATTGAAGTTTACCTTCCTAGTTTAACTTTATCATAATGTTCTGTTTCTATTCCCTTCTCTTCTTAGGAAACTACAATTCTGGATTTTGTTGTATACTTTCAATTCATGTTCATATAACATATGCAGTCTATAAATAATTTGTGTTTTTCTTAAATATTTGTGTTTAAATACTTTTTTACATAAATGATTTTTACCTATTAGCTCTCCTAAAGCCGTTGCCATCAGATTATTCAATTTATTTCCTGTCCCTTATGTTAGTTATCTAGTGTCCTCTTCATTAATCCTGCTTTAGTCACTGAAGATTTTAGTGTCAGGCCCATTGTTCTCTTTGCTACTACTGTTCATGTTGTCATTCTTAGTGATGTCCATTCAGAATCCACACCGATAATTCATTCAACAGCCTGGAGACTTTGTTTTCTGTTCTTTTTCTTTTTAATTATCCTGCTCTCCACTCCAGCTCAGATACTTGCTTCAAAGATAATAATTTAGATCTGATCATCAATACCTTCACTGCCTCTACAGTCTTGATTAAAGTCATCCCATTCTCTTACTACACTTTTTATTTCATTTACTCCTATCCTAAAATTCGTCCTCATTTTGACCTTTAATCATTTGATGCTATCACTTGGCGTTGCCCCCTTGTATCTCCATTTTTCAAGCGTAGGTTCCATAATTTGTCATGATATTCACTTCTTTGCACATGTCTCTCTTACCCCCTATTTCATTGGCAGAATCCTAATTCTGGTTCATTCTGCTATCTTCCTTCATTCCTGCTTCCTAAAAAGCAGAACATGACTGGAGAAAAGCACAAAATCGTAGTTAAAGTTATGACCATAAATCCCAGATGGGGCCACACTGTTGTGATTGTAATCAAAATATGTATAATACCCAAAATATGGTACCCAGGCATAAAAATGGGTTTGTTTCGGGGGGGGGCGGGGGGGGAGGGAGTGGAGGGGAAGGTTTATTGATCTGACGGAGAGCTTAGTTTCTCTGCTGGCATTAAAATGCTCATGCAAATTCCAGTATATGTCTTCTCATTTTTATTTTTTTTAATTAAATCTTTATTGTTCAGATTATTACAGTTGTTCCTCTTTTTTCCCCTCCACCCGGTTCCCACCTCACCATCTGCCCTTACACTCCTCCCCACTGTCCTCATCCATAGGTGTACTATTTTTGTCCAGTCTCTTCCCGCACCCCCCACACCCCTTTCCTCCCTAAGAATAGTCAGTCCATTCCCTTTCTGTGCCCCCTGATTCTATTATATTCACGAGTTTATTCTGTTCATCAGATTATTTATTCACTTGATTTTTAGATTCACTTGTTGATAGATGTGTATTTGTTGTTCATAATTAGTATCTTTTTCTTCTTCTTCCTCTTCTTAAAGGATACATTTCAGCTTTTCATATAATACTGGTTTGGTGGTGATGAACCCCTTTAGCTTTTTCTTATCTGTGAAGCTCTTTATCCGACCTTCAATTCTGAATGATAGCTTTGCTGGGTAAAGTAATCTTGGTTGTAGGTTCTTGCTATTCATCACTTTGAATATTTCTTGCCACTCCCTTCTGGCCTGCAAAGTTTCTGTTGAGAAATCAGCTGACAGTCGTATGGGTACTCCCTTGTAGGTAACTGACTTTCTTTCTCTTGCTGCTTTTAAGATTCTCTTTGTCTTTTGCTCTTGGCATTTTAATTATGATGTGTCTTGGTGTGGTCCTCTTTGGATTCCTTTTTTTTATATATATATATATATTTTATTGATTTTTCACAGAGAGGAAGAGAGAGAGATAAAGAGTCAGAAACATCGATGAGAGAAAAACATCGACCAGCTGCCTCTTGCACATCTCCCACTGGGGATGTGCCTGCAACCAAGGTACATGCCCTTGACCGGAATCGAACCTGGGACCCTTCAGTCCACAGGCCGACGCTCTATCCACTGAGCCAAACTGGTTTCGGCCTCTTTGGATTCCTTTTGTTTGGGGTTCTCTGCACTTCCTGGACTTGTAAGTCTATTTCTTTCACCAGGTAGGGGAAGTTTTCTGTCATTATTTCTTCAAATAGGTTTTCAATATCTTGCTCTCTCTCTTCTTCTGGCACCCCTATAATTCGGATGTTGGTACGCTTGAAGCTGTCCCAGAGACTCCTTACACTATCTTCATATTTTTGGATTCTTTTTTCTTTTTGTTTTTCCGGTTGGGTGTTTTTTGCTTCTTCATATTTCAAATCTTTGACTTGATTCTTGCGATCCTCTACTCTGCTGTTGGAACTCTGTAAAATATTCTTTATTTCAGTCAGTGTATGCTTAATTTCTAGTTGGTCCTTTTTCATATCCTCGAGGGTCTCACTAGATTTCTTGAGGGTCTCACTAAATTTATCGGCGGTTTCTAGAAAATTCTTGAAAAACCTTATAAGTGTGATTTTGAACTCTATATCCAGTAGTTAACTTTCTTCCATTTCTGTCATTTGTGACCTGTTTCTTTGTCTCCTCATTTTTTATGCTTCCCTGTGTTGATAGAGTGGCTTTCTGTACTAAGTGTCCTATAGGGCCTAGTGGCTCAGCCTCCCCAATTACCTGAGGTGGACACTCTTGGTGCACCCCTTTGTGGGCTTTGTGCACAGTCTTGTTGTAATTAAGCCTTGATTGTTGTAGGTATCACTAGGAGGAATTGACTTCCAGGCAAGTTGGCTATGAGAATCAGCTGTGTCTATGGTTGGAGAACTTCTCTGCTGGAGACACCCTTCTGAGGCAAGACTTGCTTCAGTGGGACTTTGGTGCTCATTGAGTCTACCCCTGAGTGTGTTCCTTATGGATCTGAGGAGATGGAATCTGGATGGTCCCACTCTGACCACTGGGTACACTGGCTCTTGGATCTCTAAGGAGGTGCTAATTTAGCCTCCGCCTGAGGCTACCCAACAGGAGCTATGGAGAAATCTACAGATTCCTCTTCTTTGTTTGGGATTTGGATGTGCCTAGATGAGGCCCAGCTGTGAAGCAATGCAAGCAGCTGTGGAGCCTTGGGCCTTCTTTTGGAAGTTCTGGGTCTCTCTGACCCAGCTGCACTTTGTTAGGTAATTTTCATATTGCAAAGGGCCAGGCCTTTCATATGCAAGAGCCTCTGCGCACAGCTTGAGTGGGGTGGGTCTCAGGTGATCAACAGGGTGGAGCAAACAGCTATGGCTGATCCTCAGTCTTACCCTAAGAGGCCCGGTGTCTCAGTGTCCTGGTAATCACTGCAAGCACCTCTGAGAGAAAGCACCCTGGAGTTCGAACCGATGCCAGACAGTCCAGTTTCTCCCCATATGAGTCTGGGTCCCCAGAGCCTCGCCTGGAACTGGAGTTCAGAGCACTTGGGAACTTGAGACCCCTCCTGATTGAAAAAGACAACTGCGTCCTCAGTTGCCAGCCGTTTTCACGTGCGCCTCTGTACCTCTGTACTTTTCTTCCGCACCTCCTCTGAGTCTCAGTGTGCTTTTCTCTTTCCTTCTAGTTGTAGAATTTCCACTCAGCCAGCCTTCCTGTGGTTCTGGATGATGTCCGTTTTGTCTTTTAGTTGTATTTTTGAAGTAGTTGTTCGAGGCAGCAATTTCCGCTGTTTACCTATGGCGCCATCTTGGCTTCTCTGTTAAGTTCTTCTCATTTTTAATTTACATTCTCTTCCACTACAAGACCTGTGAAACTTTTGATTTGGCCATATATCTCTTAACACTTTTACTTCAAGTTCTACTTGCTTCTGTCCCAAACTTGGAGTGTTTGGGAATTCATCGTGATATCTAAGGACAATACATTAGGCTTTCTTGTTTTATAATTCTTCAGGAATCTCTTAACCTATGATTTTGGTTTTGGAAATAGCATTGTGTTATCTGATCCTTTTGGGGGGCTGTCATTTCTCTATTAATATTTTTAAATATATTTTTATTCATTTTTTACAGAGAGGAAGGGAGAGAGATAGAGAGTTACAAACATCGATGAGAGAGAAACATCAATCAGCTGCCTCCGGCACACTCCCTACTGGGGATGTGCCCGCAACCAAGGTACTTGCCCTTGACCGGAATCAAACATGGGACCCTTGAGTCCGTGGGCCAACACTCTATCCACTGAGCCAAACCGGTTAGGGCTAATTTTTAATTCCATAAATTAATTTTTAGTTTTCTGTTCTTAGCTCTTGCTAGAATTACAACCTATATATAATATTTATTACTATTATTTAAATAAACCAATAGTTACTTTTTGGTTAGTTTTTAATTTTAGCTTTTTATTTAAACTGTTTTATCGATTTTAGAGAGAGAAGTATCAATGTGAGAGAGAAACATTGATCAACTGCCTCCTACATGCCTCCAGTTGGGGGTGGAGCCTGCAACCCAGGCTGTTCCCTGACCTGGAATCTAACTAGTGACCTTTGGTGCATGGGATAATGTTCAACCAACTAAGCCACAACAGCCAGGGCTGTTGTTTGCTTCTATGGTGCTTTTGCTTTATAGGTACATTTAAAAGGATAATTATAAATTGGATTGACAGATCTGAGCTAGTGTCCGGGCATAGACATTTTTTGATACATCTTCGAGCAATTTTAGGTTCACAGTAAAAATAAGCAGAAGGTACAGAATTTCCATATACCACCTACTTCCATACACACATAGCCTGCCCTATTATCAACATCACCCACCAGAGTGGTACATCCATTCCAATTGATGACCCTACATTACCACATCATTATCTAAAGCCCATAGTTTGCATTAGGGTTCACTTTTGGTGGTGTACATTCTGTAGGTTTGGACAAATGCATGACATATCTACCATTATAATGTCATACAGAGTATTTTCATTACCCTAAAAATCTAGCCTCCATAGTTTTGCCTTTTCCAACCATATCACATGGTTGGAATCATATAGATATAGCCTTTGAGACTGTTTTTTTTTTTTTTTTTTTTGCATGTAGTAACATGCCTTTAAGTTTCTGTCATATCTTTTCATGGCTGGATAGCCTCTTTCTTTTTAGTGCTGAATAACTCTTTGTCTAGATGTACTGCATTTTATTTATTCATTCACTTACAGAAGAACATTTGGTTTCTTCTAAGTTTAGTCAGTTATGAATAAAGCTGCTATAAACATCCATGGACAGGTTTTTCTTTAGACATAAGTTTTCAACTCCTTTGGAGTAAATACCCATGACTGCAATTGCTGGTTCAAATGCTAAGAATATATTTAGTTTTATAAGAAACAGCAAAAGAGATTAAAAACGGCAGCAGAGTAGGTAGCTGCTGTGTGGACATGCTCCCACAAACAAGCTGGAATTACAACAAATATGGAAAGGCTTCCTGAATAATCAACAGAAAATTCACAGGAGAGAATCCTGATACCCATGGACCGAAGGTGGAGACCATGTAGAGATTGGTAGGAGGGGCAGTGGCGCAAAAGGGCTGGCCGGGCACCCACAGACAGGAACTGAAGTCCTGGAGAGCTATCTCAGCTGTGGAAGGGTACCACTGTGAACTCTGGGATTTAATCCAAAAGCTGGGCTCTCCAGGAGAGAACCAATCTGAGGAGGGGGAGAAACCAAGATGGCAGCATAGGTAAACACTGGAGATTGCTGTCTTGCACAACCACTTCAAAAATACAACTAAAAGACGGAACGGACATCATCCAGAACCACAGGAAGGCTGGCTTAGTGGAAATTCTACAACTAGAAGGAAAGAGAAAAGCATACCGAGACTCAGAGGAGGTGCGGTGCGGAGGTAAAATACAAAGGTGCGGAGGTACATGCAGAGAGGGCTGGCGGCCGAGGACACGATTGTCTTTTTCAATCGGGAGGGAGTCTCAAACTCTGAGCTCCAGTTCTGGGCGAGTCTCTGGGGACCCAGACTCATACGGGAGAAACAGGACTGTCTGGCATTGGTCAGAACTCGAGGGCAGCTTTCTCTCAGAGGCGCTCGCAGCGATTGCCGGGGATTTTAAGGGCAGGACTGAGAGCAGCCATACTGCTCGCTTCCCCCACCCTGTTGATACCCTGGGGCCCCACCCCGCCCAAACCATGCACAGAGGCTTTTGCATATGAAAGGCCTGGCCCTTTGTAATCTGAAAATTACTTAACAAACTGCAGCTGGCCCAAGGCCCCAGGGCAACTTGCATTGCTTTACAGCTGGCTTCTTCTGGGTAGCCTCAGGCAGAGGCTAGATTAGCACCTCCTTAGATCCAAAGCCAGTGTACCCAGTGGTCAGAGTGGGACCAACCAATTACAACTCCTCAGATCCATAAGGGACACACTCAGAGGGCAGACTCAGTGAGCACCAAAGCCCCACTAAAGCAAGTCTTGCCCCATAAGGGTGTCTTCAGCATAGAAGTTCTCCAACCATAGACACAGCTGTTTCTCACAGCCATTTGGCCTGGAGGTCAATTCCTCCCAGTATTACCTACAACAATTTAGGCTTAACTGCAACAAGACTGTGCACAAAGCCCACAAGGGGGAGCACCAAGAGTGTGTACCTCAGGTAATTGGGGAGGCTGAGCCACTGGGCCCTATAGGACACTTAGTACAGAAAGCCACTTTATCGACACAGCGAAGCATAAAAAATGCGGAGACAAAGAAACAAGTCACAAATGACAGAAATGGAAGAAAGTTAACTACTGGATATAGAGTTCAAAACCACACTTTTAAGGTTTTTCAAGAATTTTCTAGAAACCAGCAATAAACTTAATGAGACACTCAAGAAATCTAGTGAGACCCTCAATGTTGTGATAAAGGACCAACTAGAAATTAAGCATACACTGACTGAAATAAAGAATATTATACAGACTCCTAACAGCACACCAAAGGATCGCAAGAATCAAGTCAAAGATTTGAAATGGGAAGAAGCACAAAAACACCCAATCGGAAAAGCAAAATGAAAAAAGAATCCAAAAATATGAAGATAGTGTAAGGAGCCTCTGAGACAGCTTCAAGCGTACCAACATCCGAATTATAGGGGTGCCAGAAGATGAGAGAGAGCAAGATATTGAAAACCTATTTGAAGAAATAATGACAGAAAACTTCCCCTACCTGGTGAAAGAAATAGACTTACAAGTCCAGGAAGTGCAGAGAACCCCAAACAAAAGGAATCCAAAGAGGACCACACCAAGACACATCATAATTAAAATGCCAAGAGCAAAAGACAAAGAGAATCTTAAAAGCAGCAAGAGAAAGAAAGTCAGTTACCTACAAGGGAGTACCCATACAACTGTCAGCTGATTTCTCAACAGAAACTTTGCAGGCCAGAAGGGAGTGGCAAGAAATATTCAAAGTGATGAATAGCAAGAACCTACAACCAAGATTACTTTACCCAGCAAAGCTATCATTCAGAATTGAAGGTTGGATAAAGAGCTTCACAGATAAGGAAAAGCTAAAGGGGTTCATCACCACTAAAACAGTATTATATGAAACGCTGAAAGGTATCTTTTAAGAAGAGGAAGAAGAAGAAAAAGGTAAAGATACAAATTATGAACAACAAATACACATTCATCAAGTGAATCTAAAAATCAAGTGAATAAATAATCTGATGATCAGAATAAACTGGTGATTATAATAGAATTAGGGGCATAAAAAGGGTGTGGACTGACTATTCTTGCGGGGGAAAGGGGTGTGAGGGATGCCGGAAGAGACTGAACAAAAATCGTGCACCTATGAGTGAGGACAGTGGTGAGGGGGTGAGGGCGGAGGGTGGGTGGGGAACCGGGTGGAGGGGAGCTATGGGTGGAAAAAAGAACAACTGTAATAATCTGAACAATAAAGATGTAATTTAAAAATTAAAAAAAAAATCTGAGGAGGATACCCACATAACATCAGCTGTGAAAAGCAGCGGGGTGCTGTCTGCCAGGGAGTGGCAGCTGAAAGTTTGGGCACACTCTTAAAGGGTCAATGCACAAAAATTCCCTGTGGAGCCACCCACCTTGTGCTCTGGCAGAGGGAGGATGAAGTGGACTGGATCTGTGAGAGCAGAACCCAGGACTGGGGACTTGGGGCATAGAGCTCAGAAGGATACACCCCAAGTTTCCTGCGCTGAGTCATTCCCTCACACAGCAGAGGACATCTTTCCCACATACACATTTGCCTTGCCTCGAGCAAGACAGTCAACACACCCTATTGGAAAATACCTTGCCCTGAGGCTACTTAGGAAAGTAAAAGTAACAATTAGCCTTCAGGGAGAAGCAACTGCCCCACCCTGTTGATAAAAAACGCTCACCACACCTGAGGACAGTTGCCTGGGGCTATTCAAGTCAGAATCCTATCAATCTGTAGACAGAGGCAGTGCAGTCTCTGGAGGATTTGAGTCTTTGTCTGATCCAATTAGTCAGAAACAGCCTTGAACACTGTCCTGCACTAGAAATTGAGAGGTATAGAGGAACTATCTAAAACAGTGGTTCTCAACCTTCTGGCCCTTTAAATACAGTTCCTCATGTTGTGACCCAACCATAAAATTATTTTCATTGCTACTTCTTAACTGTAATGTTGCTACTGTTATGAATCGTAATGTAAATATCTGATATGCAGGATGGTCTTAGGCGACCCCTGTGAAAGGGTCGTTCGACCGCCAAAGGGGTTGCGACCCACAGGTTGAGAACCGCTGATCTAAAACATAGTCACAAATCCAAACAGACAACCAAAATGAGGAGACAAAGAAACAACCTTCAAATGAAAGAACTAGAGAATTCTCCAGAAGAGATAAATGAAGCAGGGATAAGAAATTTATCTGAAACAGAGTTCAGAGTAATGACAGCAAAAATGCTCAACAGTATGAAAAAAGATGTAGTAACTATGAAAAAAGAGTCTGAGATAAAGAATGATATAACACAAATAAAGAACATATTGAAAGGAATCCACAGCAGATTAGGGGAAGCTGAAGATCGAATCAGTGAATTAGAAGACAGAGTTGAAAATAATCAGAGAACCAAAAAGAAAAGAACCATTAAAAAACAGGAGGACAGCTTAAGAGACCTGGGGACCAATGTGAAATATAACAATATTAGAATAGAAGGTGTGCCAGAAGAGGCAGAAAGGGAGAAAGGAATGGAGAAGGTGTTTGAAGAAATAATGGCCGCAAACTTCCCAAACCTGGTAAAGGAAAAAAATCACACAAGTTCAGGAAGCACAGAGAACCCTAAACAAGAAGAACCCAACCAGACCCATGCCCAAACACATCATAATTAAAATGCCAAAAATTAAAGACAGAGAGAATCTTAAAGGCAGCAAGAGGAAAGAAAACTGTTAGCTACAAAGGAGTTCCCATAAGGCTGACACCTGATTTCTCATCAGAAACTCTACAGGCCATAAAGGAATGGCATGAAGTACTCAAGGTAATGGAAAGCAAGGATCTGAGACCAAGATTACTATATCCAGCAAAGCTATCATTCAAAATAGACTGTCAAAAAAAAAGCTTCCCAGACCAAAAAAAAAAAAAAAGAATTCATCATCACCAAGCCAGCATTACAAGAAATACTAAGGTTTATTGCATGTAACATTATTATATTTAAGATCATCTTTCTTTAAATATTAAAAAATAAAAAATTAATTGATTTTTTTTTAAAAGAAAAAAAAAGAAACAGCCAGACTGTCTTTCAAAGAAGATAGGATTTTGCATTCCTACTAGCAAAGTATGAGAATCCCTGTTGCTCCATTTCTTCACTAGCATTTGATGTTATGTGTTCTGTATTTGGCAGTATCTCGTTTTAATTAGCATTTCCCTGATGACATATGATGTGGAGTGTCTTTTCATATGCTTATTTGCCATCTGTATATCTTCTTTGGGGAGCTGTCTCTTAAGGGTCTTTGACACTTTTTTTCAATTACAGTGGACATGCAATATTAGTTTCAGGTGTACCACGTAATTAGGCATTTTATATACCTTACAAAGTGATCACCTCAATAAATTTAGTACCCATCTGGCACCATACATAGTTTTTACAGTATTATTGGTATATTCCCTACGCTGAACTTTACATATATTGGCACATTTTAAATGTGGTTTTTTGTTGTCTTATTGTTAAGGTTCTTTGTATATTTTGCCTAACAGTCCTTTATCAGGTATCTCTTTTGGAAATATTCTCTCCCAGTCTTTGTCTTATCTTTTAATTCTCTAGATATTGTCTTTCACATAGCATAGACATTTAATTTTAATGAAGTCTAGTGCTTGTCAGTTCTTTCTTTCATGGATCATGCTTTTGGTATTGTATCTAAAAGTCATTGCCAAACCCAGGGTCATCGTGATTTTCTTCTATGTTATCTTCTAGGGAGTTTTATAGTTTCATTTTTTTATGGTTAGGTCTGTGATCCATTTTGAATTAATTTTTGTAAGGTTTATGTCTAGATTCATTTGCACGTGGATATCCAGATATTTCAAGCACCATTTGTTAAAAAGACTATCTTTGCTCCATTGTATTGCCTTCGCTCCTTTGTCAAAGATCAATTGACTATATTTATATGGGTCTGTTTCTGGATTCCCTATTTTGTTCCATTGATCTGTTTTGCTATTCTTTTGCCAATGCCACACAGACTTGATTACTGTAGCTTTATAGGAAGTCTTCAGTGTAAGTCCTCCAACTTAGTTCTTGTTCAGTATTATATCAGCTCTTCTGGGTCTTTTGCTTCTCTGTGTAAACATTAGAATCATTTTGACAATATCTTCAAAAAATTTGCTGGTATTTTGACTGAGTTTGCATTGAATCTATAGATCAAGTTGGGAAGAACTAATATCTTCATAATATTGAGTCTTCCTATTTATGAATATGGAGTTTCTCTCCACCCCCCAATCGGCCCTACCCTGAGCGTGACTGAGGGTGACATCGCAACCTCCCAATCGGCCCTGCTCTGTGCATGACAGGGGGCGGCGCCCCCACTCCCCAATCGGCCCTGCTCTGAGCCCGACCAGCGGCTGCACCTAGGGATTGGGCCTGCCCTCTGCCACCTGGGAGCAGGCCTAAGCCAGCAGGTCGTTATCTCCCGAGGGGTCCCAGACTGCGAGAGGGCACAGGCCGGGCTGAGGGACGCCCCCTCCCCCCCGAGTGCACAAATTTTTGTGCACCGGGCCTCTAGTTTATATGTAAGTGCACATGTGCACACCCACACAAACATAGTTGAATACAGTGTTGCTGTCATTATTTTGAACCGTATTATCTGTCAGATCAGTAATAAGAAAAACGAGTTTTTATTTTATTCCTTCTTCAATGCTTTTTCCTTCTTTACATATAACTGAGTTTCTGACCTACTAACTTTTCTTCTCTCTGAAGATTGTCTTCACACATTTGAAATGGCAAGTGTACTAGCAACAAATTCCCTCAATATTTGTTTGTATAAGAAAGTGTTTCTTCACTTTTGCAGGATAATTTTACAGGGTAAGGAAGTATTTTTTCTCTTAACACTAAATATTTCCACACTCTTGCTTGAATGGTTTCTGAGGAGAAATCAGATGTAATTCTCATTTTTGCACCTTTATCAATGAGATGGGGGCGGAGGGTTTCTGTGGTTTCTTGTTGGGATATTTTTCTTCCCCTCCCCTTTTTTTTTGATTTTGTGTAATTTAAAAAGGATTTGCCTAGGTGTAATTATCTTGGCATTTATACAGCATAGAGCTTCCTAGATCTGTGGTTTGGTGTCTGACATTAATTTGGGTAAATTCTCAATCATTTTTATTTCAAATAGTTCTTCTATTCCTTTCTCACCTTCTCCTTTTGGTATTTTTATTATGTGTATGTTACACCTTTTATAGTCCTACAGTTCTTGGATATTTTGTTTTGGTTTTATTAGGTTTTTAATCGGCCCTTTTTCTTTTTAGTTTTTAGTTTTAGAAGTTGCTCTTGCGATACCCTCCATCTCAGAGATTTTTTTCCTCAGCTGTATTCAAACTGTTAATAAGCCCATCAAAGGCATTATTTATTTCTATTACAGTGTTTTTGATCTCCACTACTACTTTTTTGTTTCTTTCTTAGAATTTCAATCTCTTTACTTACATTGCTCATCTGTTCTTGCATACTGTCGGCTTCTTTATTAGAGCCATTAGTATACTCTTCATTGTTTCAAATTCCTAGTCTGATAAGTTCAACATTGCTTTCATGTCTGAGTCTGGTTCTGATGCTTGTTCTTTCTCTTCAAACTGTGTTTTTGCCTCTTAGTATGTCTTATAATTTTTTTTCTTGATAACTAGGCATAATGTACTGGGTAAAAGGAGCTGCTGTAAATAGGCCTTTAGTGATGTGGCGATACAGTTTTGGGGAAGGGAAGGTGTTCTATATATAGTCCTATGATTAGGTCTCAGTCTTTTAGTCAGTTTGTGCCTCTGGAATGTGAACTTCACAGTGCTTCTCAGTATTTCCAACCTCCTCTCTCAGTTAGGTGGGATAGGATGGTTAGAGTGGACTGGAGTTGGTTATTTCCCAATAAAAGCTCAGCAGGTTAGGGTCTAGTTAACCGTTCCTCCTAGGGGCAGACTGTTGAGAAGAACAGGAATGCTTGTGTCTTACAAAATGGTTCTTTTTCCTTTCCTCCTGCAAAGAAGCACAAGGGCATTTTTCCCCCCAGTATTCACTGTGAGACCCAGTAGAGATCCAGGAGGTAAAATTTACAGAAGTGTGGGGTCCCTGAATGACAAGGTCCACCTGCTGTTTCTGACTTTCAGAGTTGTCCACCTTAGCCTCCAAAAACTTGTCAATTATGATTCAGGCTTCTCTACCCCAGCAGTTCTTCCACAGACATTTCTGTTCTGGTTAAGTTGTGATTCTCCGTTTGCTGCCAGTCTCTCCAATTTGAGGGACAGCAGTTTGCCCTGTGACCTCCCTTATCTTAAGGATTAAAGAATAGTTGTTGATTTTTTTCAGTTTGTTTAGCTTTTTAGTTGTTTTTAGGACAGAGTGATGACTTCCACACTTGTTATATGCTAAACTAGAAACATACTATTTAATCATTTGGTTTTTACAAGTTTGCTTTACTGATCTGAATATTTGAACTAGTTTTTACCTGGAAACTTGACCTTGTCTAATTTTTTTTACCTGATAAATAAATCTTCTCTAACAAATTCTATTATAGAAATAAGTGAATATGAATTATACAGTAATCTTTAATTTGATAATTCACAAATGTGCTACTGAATAGCTTGTTTCATTTTTCAAGTGTTTTTCACTTTCTTTATTTTGAAGCTGCTTCTCAGCCCATTGATAACCATGTTAGCCCATCTTCCTACTTGGGCCAGACACCAGCATCACCAGCCAGATACTCACCTGTTTCTAAAGCAATGCTTGGAGATGATGAAATTACACGGTAAGGAACTGAACATACATCCTTCTTACATAAAGCCAACTATTAGATGGAGTTCTAATCAGCCAAGTAGGATAGACATAATTTTCAGGACTAAAAATTTTTATTGACAGATGAAGAACCTAAACCTTAACTTTTCCATTGGATGATTCATTGAAGAGACTGAAATGTAACAATATTTTATATTACAAATAAATCACTGCTCTTTTTTTTAATATTGCTATTTTTTAATGGTTGGTAAATTATCATTAGAAAGTAGCTATGGTAAAAGTTAAGAACATATTTAGGGATATTTAAAACTAACTTTTTATATATTTTTATCTAATATATACCATACTAGGGGCCTGGTGCACGAAATTCGTGCACTGGGGGGGGGGGGGGGGAGTGTCCCTCAGCCCAGCCTGCCCCCTCTCACATACTGGGAGCCCTCAGGCGTTGACCCCCATCACCCTCCAATCGCAGGATCAGCCCCTTGCCGAGGCCTGACGCCTCTAACAGAGGTGTCAGGCAAGGGCAGGGGACCCCCAGACCCCTCCAATTGCTGGCTCTGCCCCTTGCCCAGGCCTGATGCCTCGGCCAGAGGCGTAGACCCCAATCACCCTCCGATCGCCTGATCGGCCCCTTGCCCAGGCCTGACGCCTCCGCCAGAGGTGTCAGGCTTGGACAGGGGACCCCCATCTCCCCCCGATCACTGGCTCTGACCCCCGCCCAGGCCTGAGGCCTCTGGCCCAGGAATCATGCCTGGGCAGGGGACCCCCATCTCCCTCTGATCACTTGCTCCATCCCCCGCCCAAGCCTGATGCCTCTGACCCAGGCTTCAGGCCTGGGCAAGGGGACCATCATATCCCCCCAATCCCCGGCTCCGCCCCCCCAGCTCCCCGCGGTTGCAGGCTCCACCCCTGCCCAGGCCTAACGCCTCTGGCCTGGGCATCTGGCCCAGGCAGCGGGGACCCGCAGCTGCAGCGGTCCCGCGATTGTGGGCTCCGCTTTAGGCCCAGGCAAGGGACCCATAGCTCCTGGGACTGCCAGCTTCGACCGTGCCCAGCTCCCATTGCTGGCTACACCCCTACTTCCTGCTATCCTGGCCAGGGCGGCAAAGGCGCCTGATTCTCCGATCATGGCTGGGGGGCAGGGCAAAGGCGGCCCCATATGCAAATTAACCGCCATCTTGTTGGCAGTTAACTGCCAATCTTAGTTGGCAGTTAATTTGCATACAGCCCTGATTAGCCAATGAAAACGGTAGCGCCGTACACCAATTACCATTTTTCTCTTTTATTAGTGTAGATAATATTATGGCATTTATTTTTCAGAATTCAACAAGTAGTATTTTCTCTCACACCTAAAATATACTTTGAACTAACATTACTAACTGCACTCAAGTTTGTAGATTAACTGTCTTTTTATTCCCAAAGAACTCTCAACTAGGTGGGAAAAAATAAGTGAAAAAGTATTTTAGATCTTTTTCACGTTTAATATAGTAATACATTTTTGTACAGTTTGCTTTATACTTTGTACAAGTATCTCATAGCACTTACCATTAACATATGCTAATTAATGCCTAATTTTATGTTTTTATTTATTGCATTGTCAGCATTATTATTTTTGAACCTTCATAAGTCTAATTATTCTTTACTTGTCAGACTCCTTACTTTAGGCAGTGATCTCTTCAAGGTCGTATAGGAATGTTTGTCTTTGTCCGCTTCTATAAGAATTAGCAATGTTGAGAACTTAATTTAAAACGTACTCAGTAATTATGTTTGGAATGAAAATCAGCAGAAAGCATAGTGTTTGTGATGATGATATGAATTTTTAAGGCTACTAGTGTTTAGGCTATGCTCCTAATCCTATCTAATAATAGAGAAACATGGTAATTAACTGTAACTTCACTACCCTTCCCATTGGCTAATCAGCAAGATATGCAAATTAACTGCCAACCAAGATGGCGGCCGGCAGCAAGGCAGCTGAAGCGAACAGGGGGCTTGCATGCTCCAGTAAAGGAGGAAGCCAAGGTTCCCCACCTGCCGCTGCCGGCCTCTGAGCTGCAGTCTGAGAAACAGTGTTGCAATTATAGAAGGTAAATAAACCCCAGAAACCTGCTTTCAGCCGTCAGAGCTGGAGCGAGCAGAACCGCAACAGTGTTACAATTATAGAACCCAAACAAACTCAGATACCTGCTTTCAGCAGCCGAGGTCTCAGAGCTGGAGCCGAGCCTCAGAGCTAAAGCCAGCTCTCAGCTCCAGTGACAGCCATAGAAGGTAAATAAATCCCAGAATAAAAAAAGAAAAAGAAAAAGAAAAAAAAGGAGAGGTTGGGAGCTTCAGTCACCCGCCAGCCTGAAAACGGCCCTCAGCCCCTCACCCAGACTGGCCAGGCACCCCAGTGGGGACCCCCACCCTGAAGGGGGTGTGACCAACTGCAAACGGCCATCAGCCCCTCATCCAGGCTGGCCAGGCACCCCGGTGGGGACGCCCACCTTGATCCGGGACACCCTTCAGGGCAAACCAGCTGGCCCCCACCCGTGCACCAGGCCTCTATCCTATATAGTAAAAGGGTAATATGCAAACTGACCCTAACAGCAGAAGGACTGGGAATGACTGGTCACTATGACACACACTGACCACCAGGGGGCAGACGCTCAATGCAGGAGCTGCCCCCTGGTGATCAGGGCGCTCTCACATGGGAGGAGCTCTGTTCAGCCACAAGCCAGGCTGATGGCTGCCGGTACAGCGGTGGTGGCAGGAGCCTCTCCTGCCTCCTCAGCAGCGCTAAGGATGTCCGACTGCAGCTTAGGCCTGCTCCCCACTGGCAAGTGGACATCCCCCGAGGGCTGCCGGGCTGCCAGACGGATGTCTGATTGCCATCTTAGGCCCAATCCCTCGGGGAGCGGACCTAAGCCAGCAGGTGGTCATCCCCTGAGGGGTCCCAGACTGCGAGAGGGCACAGGCCGGCTGAGTACACAAATTTTTGTGCACCGGTCCTCTAGTACTATGTAATAAAAGGCTAATATGCAGATTGTCCCCTCAACTTGGAGTTCGACCATGGGGCGGGGCCAGCTGGCCGACTGCCCGCCCCACCCCCCCGGCCAATCGGCCCCAATTAGGGCAGGCCGGCCAGATCCCACCTGTGCATGAATTCATGCACCAGGCCTCTAGTCTGTCATAATCATTTTGTTGCTTTCTAATAGTGCCTATAGGAGTAAAAAGGAAAATAATTAATGGTTTATCTAGTCTTTAATCTCTGCTTATTTTTCAAACTAAAAAATATGTTATATTAGCATCTTGATTTCTGTTTCCTATCTTTTTCACTTGTGTATCTCCTGTCTAGAATATTGTATTGGACTTTGTAGTATCTCATGATGGATGTACCTGATTTCTATACTTTTCTATAAAATTCAGGTGGTTGGTTACTAGATATGTCTTCCAAAATTGGTGTGCATTTTATCACTCCCTTTTGATAACTACACTACTATGCCCAGATATTGAAATATAAAATCTTCACCTTTCCATCAGCAGTTCTCCACAGTTTGATCCTAAAGCAATCTTTCAGAGGTTATCTCACATTACCAGTCCTATCTAATAAAAGAGAAACATGGTAATTAGCATACGACCGCTACCCTTCCCATTGGCTAATCAGGGTGATATGCAAATTAACTGCCAGCCAAGATGGCGGCTGGCAGCCAGGCAGCTTGAAGCTAACATGAGGCTTGCTTGCTTCAGTGACGGAGGAAACCAACGTTCCCCACCTGCCTTGCTGGCCTCTGAGCTTGCAGTTTGAAACATGGTTATAAATATAGAAGCTAAACAAAACCCCAGAAACCTGCTTTCAGCCCGCAGGGATCTCAGAGCTGGAGTTGATCTAGTGTTTCGATTATAGAACCAAAACAAACCGGATACCTCCTTTCAACAGCCGAAGCTAAGAGCTGGAGCCAGAGCTAAAGCTGGCCCAGAATAAAATAAAAAAAAGAAAAAAAGGAGCAGTTGGGAGCTTCAGTCACCCGCCAGTCTGAAAACAGCCCTCAGCCCCTCACCCAGACTGGCCAGGCACCCCAGTGGGGACCCCCACCCTGAAGGGTGTGTGACCAGCTGCAAACAGCCATCATCCCCTCACCCAGGCTGGCCAGGCACCCCAGTGGGGACCCCCACCCTGATCCAGGACACCCTTCAGGGCAAACCAGCCGGCCCCCACTGGTGCACCAGGCCTCTATCCTATATAGTAAAAGGGTAATATGCCTCCCAGCACCGGGATCAGCAGAGCTGAGAGGCCTCCCGGCACCGGGATCAGTGTGACAGGGGGCGGGGCCACAACCTCCCTATCAGCCCTGC
The DNA here is from genome assembly GCF_964212035.1 of Myotis nattereri. NCBI lineage: Eukaryota > Metazoa > Chordata > Mammalia > Chiroptera > Vespertilionidae > Myotis > Myotis nattereri. The sequence continues at coordinate 53,235,299 of NC_138077.1, forward strand.
TCTGTTTGTGACAGGGGAAGGCACCCCAACCCCCTGATCAGCCCTGCTCTGTTCCTGATGGGGGGAGCTCCCCAGCCCCCTGATTGGCCTTGCTCTGTGACAGGGTGCGGCGCCCCAACCCCCCCCCCCCCCCGGGCCCTGCTCTGTGTGTGATGGGGTAGAGCCATAACCTCCCCATCAGCCCTGCCCTGAGTGTGAGAGTGGCGGTGCCCCAACCCCCTGATCGGCCCTGCTCTGTGCGTGACAGGGGGCAGTACCCCAACCCCCTGATTTGCCCTGCTCTGTGTGTGACAGGGGGCAGCGCCCCAACCCCCTGATTCGCCCTGCTCTGTGCGTGACTGGGTGGCGCCGCAACCTCCCCATCGACCCTGCCTTAAGCGTGACAGGGGGCGGTGCCCCAACCCCCCAATCAGCCCTACCCTGAGCGTGACTGAGGGTGGCATCGCAACCTCCCGATCCGCCCTGCTCTGCATGACAGGGGGCGGCGCCCCAACTCCCCAATCGGCCCTGCTCTGAGCCCGACCAGGGGCTGCACCTAGGGATTGGGCCTGCCCTCTGCCACCCGGGAGCGGGCCTAAGCCAGCAGGTCATTATCTCCCGAGGGGTCCCAGACTGCGAGAGGGCACAGGCCGGGCTGAGGGACCCCCCACCTCCCCCCCCCAAGTGCACAAATTTTTGTGCACCAGCCTCTAGTCTTTTTTTTTTTTTAATATATTTTATTGATTTTTTACAGAGAGGAAGGGAGAGAGATAGAAACATCAATGAGAGAGAAACATCGATCAGCTGCCTCCTGCACATCTCCCACTGAGGATGTGCCCGCAACCCAGGTACATGTTCCCGACCGTAATCGAACCTGGGACCCTTCAGTCCGCAGGCTGACGCTCTATCCACTGAGCAAAACCGGTTTCGGCTGGCCTCTAGTCTTAAATAAAATAAAAGAAATCCCAACAGTTGATTTAAAGGTGTTTTTTTTTTAACAGATATGATCCACATTCAGTTCACCCATTTAAAGTGTACAACTCTGATTTTTGGTATATCACATTATTAATTTTTTTAATATGGTAATATATGCATATCATAGCATTTGCCATGTGCAATTCAGTGCAACCATAACATTATGCAACCATCACCACTATCTATTTCCAAAACTTTCCTTACCTCAGACAAACTATAACCATTAAGAAATAACTCTCCATTCCCCTATCCTTCTTGCTCCTCCTGGTAACCCCTATTCTACCCTTTGTCTCTGTGAATTTGTCTACTCCAGATTGTTAATATGAGTGGAATCTTAAAATACTTATCCTTTTGTGTCTGGCTGTAGCATGTACAGAACTTCATTCCTTTTTATGGCTGAATAATATTCCATTTTGTGTATATACCCCATTTTGTGTATCCACTCATTTGTTGACAGACACCTGAGTTGTTCCCACCTTTGGGATATTGTGAATAATGCTATAATAAACAATGGCATGTGAGTATCAGTTTCTGTCCCTGCTTTCAATTCCTTTAGATAAGTGATTTTCAATCAGTGTGCCACAAGAATTTTAAAACATTCAATACTTAACTGTTTAATCAGGAGCGCTGACTGCTTTTCCCTTAAATTGTCAAAAAACATGACAATAGCACAGCTCTGTTTACGCTGGGTTTTCTCTAAAGCTGAGTTGACAGCCAATCAACCACTCTCTGAAGAGTGTAGTGTTGCTATTAATAAAGTGGCATCTTATAAGCTGCACATCAGTGTTGCTTATTTATCTATGCCCTATAATTCCATTGAAGACTCAGTACAACCTCTTGTTGCCAAATTCTTTGAAGACCAAGCTGAGGTGAAGAGGGAAAATGGAAAGGAATTCCTGAAATACCTAAGAAAATGTGGGAGTAAAATTTGCCTTCCAGTGTTTAAGAGGCCTGAGATAAATAACTATGAGACCTGGCATAAAAACTCTAGAGCAGCGGTTCTCAACCTGTGGGTCGCGACCCCTTTAGGGGTCAAACGACCCTTTCACACGGGTCGCCTAAGACCATAGGAAAACACATATATAATTACATATTGTTTTTGCGATGAATCACTATGCTTTAATTATGTTCAATTTGTAACAATGAAATTGGGGGTCACCACAACATGAGGAATTGTATTAAAGGGTCGCGGCATTAGGAAGGTTGAGAACCACTGCTCTAGAGGGAGGAAATCATAAGCGATTAGCAAATCAGGCCCACGAGGAGGAAGACCCATCGTAAAAGCCTGCTGAGTGTTGGGTGAATAGACCTAACATCAGAAGACAACAAAGCATGTCTTCCCATTGTATTAGGTCCCAAAATCAATCAGGGCCTTAAGAATCTTGATCTTCTCCATTTGACAGAAGACTGCTTTTCTTCATTGGTGTGTGTACAAATAAACCTATTTTTGCATTATTTAAAAAAAAAAAAAAGACAACAGCCACCACAACAATAGCTGTCCAGTGTGAATGAATCAAAATTATACCTTTTTTTTTCTGGTCAGATCGGCAAAAAATATATTTTTGGGTGTGCCGCCAAATTTTAGTAATTAGTTTATGTGTGCTATGAGATGAAAAATGTTGAAAATTGCTGCTTTAGATATATATCTGTGAGTGGAATTGCTGGATCATATAGTAACTCTGTGTTTAAGTTGATGAGGAACTACCTTTTTTCTACAGAAGCCACATCATTTTATATTCCCACCGTCAATAATTTTAGGGTTTCAGTTTTTCCACATCCTCACCAACACTTGTTTTTCATGTTTTGTTTTGTTTTATAGCCATTGTAGTAGTTGTGACATATTGTGATTTTTACACATTTTCCTAATTACTAATAATGTTGAAGCATCTTTTCATGGGCTTTGAAAAATTAGAATTTATTTTTCTCTGGAAATACTATTGAATTTCAGCAGGATAATTTTAATTAAGTATCATTTACTACTATAGAAATAGAATTCATAAATATTTAAAGCATACTAGGAACCCTAAACCATGAGTCTACCATCTAACAAGAAAATAAAACATCACCAATATAGTGAAACCTATCCTGTGTCCTGCTTTTCTGCACTGCCCCACCAAGTTAACTCCTTTTCTGAGTTAAATTTTAAACAAAATTTTGGATTTATTCCCTTTTTTCCTTTCATATATGTTTGTGTATATAATATATCCTAAACAGTATATATTTAGTTTCGCAATTTTTGACAAGAGAATATATAATTTTGTTAACACTATAAGTGAACTGGAAAAACTGATACCTCTGTATGACTAGAAAATACCATTTTAAGTTTTGAGTGGACAAACATTTAAGAAGCTTAATTTCACATTATATGGAAGTATTCCTAAAATACATTTGTAAAATTTATTTCTTCTAAGCTTTTTGTTATCAATAGATTTCTGTGATGTTTTAGAAAAATCACATTAAATTTAAAAAATGTTTATCAAATATGATATAGTCTAATCTCAAGTGATGTTCTGTATTTTATTATATAAAACTAGAGGCCCGGTGCACAAAATTCGTGCACTGGCGGGGAGGGGGGTGTCCCTCAGCCCAGCCTGTAGCCTCTCACAATCCAGGACTGCTGGCTCCCAACCGCTTGCCTACCTGCCTGCCTGATTGCCCCTAACCACTTCTGCCTGCCAGCCTGATCACCCCCTAACCACTCCCCTGCCAGCCTGATTGACACCTAACTGCTCCTCTGCCCGTCTGATCGCCCCCAACTTCCCTCCCTTGCTGGCCCAGTCGTCCCTAACTGCCCTCCCCTGCTGGCTCAGTCGCCCCTAACTGCCCTCCCCTGCAGGCCCAGTCTCCCCCAACTGCCCTCCCCTGCCAACCTGGTCACTCCCAACTGCCCTCACCTGCCGGCCTGATCACCCACAACTGCCCTCCCCTGCTGGCCAACTTGTGGCTGTGGGCACTGCCATCTTTGAGGATAGGGCAGTCACTTAGCATATTCTCTCCTTATTGACTGTGGGCATCGCCATCTTTTGAGGGCGGGGCAGTCAATTAGCATATTCCCTCCTTATTAGGTAGGAAGCATATTCCCTCTTTATTAGATAGGATAATCTGCTGCTGGTATTTTCATGGTCTTACCAGAGGAAATGATTGATTTTCACATAGCTATGTATAAGTGGTAGCAAATATGAAACATTATTAGTGGTAAGATATATTTTTATTTCAGATTTTAAATAGGTGGTATGTGGGGCAAAAAAGGGTACATCTTAGAAAGGACAAAAAGCAGAGGTAGATAGATGGATGTGACTTAAGAAATAAAGATATTTAATTGTTTCATATAAAAAATGTGGAGATGGGCAATTCCAATGTTTATGTAGCAACCCTAGGTCCATGGTTTCTCTGCTTGATCTTAGCTTCATGACTGTTTTGTGTTCAAACCAGTAATGGCGTTTTATCATTTTTTTTGTGGGGGGTGTTATGTTGGGTGGGGAGGCAAACAAATGTGCTTTGTCCTTGTTAGGGTCTGTCTTTCTTTGGAAGTGACAGTGAAATTTCCCATTATTTCTCAGAAGCCAGAAAAGGATCATAGCAAAGGGTTAATGACTGGCTTAAGTTAATCATGAACTCATCCCTTTGGAATTGGAAAAAGGACCTTACCTTCTCTAAGACAAAGTGATATCTTCCTTTTACAAAATCTAAGAAGTAGGGGAAATAGGCAGTAAAATGTGCACAACATCAATTTTTCATAAGTGTATTATGTATACAATATTCCCTGAGAAGGCTCTTTATATCATTTTTTTAAATTTCCACATTGTTTTCTTCTTTCTGTTTTAGTTTCATGTTTTCTTCCTTTTGTTTTAGTTTCATGTTTGTTTCTTAACATGGGTTTTGCTTTTATATAAAATTACGATTTTTACTTTTAATTTCTAAGCCTAATTTCTAGGGTTAGAAAGAATTCCTTCCTTACTCTGCAATTCCAAAAACCCTTTTATATTTCATTTAGCTTTCTTTATAGTTTGAAAAGAGTTATCAATAGGGAATTCTTTCTCATTGATACAATGTCAAATTCTGTATAAAATTTCTAAGATAAACAAAATTGTTTTTTTAATTTTTAGGGAACCTAGAAAAGTTGTTCTTCATCGTGGCTCAACAGGCCTTGGTTTCAACATTGTAGGAGGTGAAGATGGAGAAGGAATATTTATTTCATTTATCTTGGCTGGAGGACCTGCTGATCTTAGTGGAGAGCTCAGAAAAGGAGATCGTATTATATCGGTAGGATATGTTAATCAAAGTAATGTGTGTGTTTTTATTTTAACTATGACCTATTATTAAAAATTTTTGTTTCTACATCCTAAAGTTATGAGATATTTTAGTTAATCTTACCATTTTACAACTTAATTGTAGAATTATAGTGATGTCAGAGAACATGATCTATATGACAGATTTTATTTTGATATTTGGCTTACTTATAAGTGTCATCTTTATAAATGTCTTTTACACTATATCTATTAACTCAACCTATGTCTTTATATGTCTAGTAACTCAACCTTGCTACTTGTTTAGTTTAGATCTTTGTTTTAATCTGTTGTCTGCTTAATATATTATTAAAAAAGATTTTTTTAAGCTGTCTGAATGTGATGATGTGTTTAGCACTTTGTCCTTATAGCATTTTTTTTCATTGTATGTATGAAACTATGTTATTAAATGCACGAAATTTAGAATCATCATTTCTTCCTAGTGAGTTGAACTTTTTGATCCCCTTTATTTATAGTAAAGGTTTTTATCCTAGAAGGTATATTGCTGATATTAATGTGACTGCTAACATTTTTGCTTGACATTCACCTCATCTTCCCTTTTTACTTTCAATTTGTCTGTGCATTTATGTGGCTGTTGTCCATACAGTTTTATACTAAAACTGATCAATAATTCTACTGTTCTACCTAATGGCTCACAGACTTTGGGAAACTTTAATTCTAATGATATGTTTCTAGTATTTTACTTCTGTTTCACTTTTATATCCCCCAAACTGAGTCATTTTTATTTTTTTTAAACAGTTAATCCATTCTATCATTTGTTTGTCCTTATATTTTCTTCTGTGTTTTTTAGTGGGCTACTAACAGCATTGGGATTTGTTTTTATTGAATAGGACTGTCTTGTTCATTGTAGAAAATTTAGCCTTTTAAGCTCCCATTCTCTTGCTAGTAGAACTCCTGAGTTATTTTAAGAAGCAAAGGTGTCCCTCAAATATCCAGATGCACCTTAGTGGGAGCACTTGGATTATTCGTTAGCAGTGATTTTTTTTTATAATTGATTGATTGATTTGAGAGAGAGAGAGAGAGAGAGAGAGAGAGAGAGAGAGAGAGGAAGAGAGAGAAACATCGATTATTGTTCCACTTATTTGTGCCTTCATTGTTTGATTCTTCTATGTGTCCTGACCGGGGATTGAACCCATAACCTTGGCATATCGGAATGATGCTCTAACCAACTGAGTTACCTGGTCAGGGGCCAGCAATGATTTCTTGATGATAAATACTCTTAGAGTTTGTCTGAAAATATCTTTATTTTACCCTGATGTGTAAATATAATTCAGTCTAGAATTCTAGCTTGACAGTTGTTGTCTAGTACTTTGAAGATACTGCTTTATGCATGCTATTTGGAAAATAATACAATAATTAATAAACAGTAATACAAGAATAAACTCTGTTTCACACACTCACAACCATAAACCTATTTTTGTCCCACCCTGTATGCTATTTTGTTTTTAATTAAAAGGTTTGGGCAACACTTTAAAATTGTAAGATCTGAGATATAGAAACAAACCTATATCCTGTGTGTTGCCAATAATATTCGGTATTGATGACTATTTAATTAATTTCTTATAAATCAATAGAGACCTTTTCAACTACATAATATAAAGAAAATAAAATTTGAAAATACTCCTCAAACTGAAGGTATATGTTGCTGGAACAGGATTAAGAAAAGCATTCAAAAATGTACATTGTATCTTTTTACAGTTTTCTATCAATCCCTCTTGCCACCTAATCCTTACCTGCACATACTTAACATGTATCATCATATATATTCCTGCAACCTATATCTGACAAAAGACTTGGAGGAATTGAGGTGGGAGTTATAAAACTTTTCTATCTCTCATGGCGGTTGCTACACAACATTTAAAATTGTCAAAACTCTTAACTGTTAACTAAAAAAAGATTAATTTATTGAATATAAATTATGCCTAAATAAAAATAGATGTTTAAAGTCATAACCAAGTATCATATCCACCCAGTTCAATGATTTTTTAAAAATTGATGATAATAAAACATTGATGAGGGCATGGAGTAATTGTAACTTTCACTCTTTGCTGGTGGACAGATAAAATAATACAATCATCACAAAAACTTTTGGGATGTTTTCGAGAAATTAAACATATATCTAACCTTATCACCCAGACTTTACCCACAAAATCATACATCTACAAAAATCACTTTAACAATAATGTGTGTAACAGACTTATTCATAATAACCCAGATTTTGAAATAATTTGTGTTCATCAGCAGTAAAGTAGCTAAATAAATTATTATATGTTTATACAATATGCTTCACAGCAATAAAAGTTAACTACTGAAACTCAAAACAACATGGCTGACACTAAAATACAACACGTTGAATAAAACAAAACACCACAGAAATGCATGCTGTATTCCAGTTACATGCTAATCATGAGCATGCAACACTAATTTGTATTAATAGAAGTCAGAAAGTTGATGCTGGTAATTATACTGACTATAATAAAGAGACACAATGGAAATGTGAATTGGTTAACGGAGAGGTATATCTTGTTTGGGGTTGTGATTACATAGGTGCATACAGTTGTTGAAAATTCTTCCAACTGAACTGTTGAAATTTGTACATTTTTCTTATAAATTATATTGTAATTTAAATTTTTAAAGTAAGTTACAGTATTGCCCTGGTCAGTGTTTTAAGTGGTTAGAGCATCAACTGCACACCAAAGTCTCACAGATCCTAATACCAATCAAGGGCACATACCTGGATTGCAGGTTCAATCCCCAGCCCTGGTCTAAAAAACTCAAAGGAAAATAGATGTATTTTGAATTGTCAATGAGGGACCACTCTATATGGGTCACTGACACACTGCCAGATTATGTTAGTCTGACTAATACAACCTGCTTCACTCAGAACTTTCCTAGTTTTAGTACTGAAAGCTTTGTCTGGAAATCCCTTTAGTCTCAATTTTAAAACTGAACATCTCAGATAGTGCAGCCCAATTGCACATCCTAATGTGAGTGTAAATTAAGTACCTGTATAGCCTTGTTTGGCAGTATGCATCAGTAACCTTAAAATTTCAATGCTTATAAGCTTCTCTATGGAAATACCCTGGAAGCAATAGGAAAACCTATGAACAAGAGAAAAACATGAGAAAATACATTCAAAATTAAGTAAACCTTGAAACTTATTTAAATACCTCATTAGACAAATTTAACTTTTTTCAATTTTGAGCTTGTGTCAGAATCACCTTGAGGCCTTGTTAAAAGACCAATTTCTAGACCCCATCCCTAAACTTTCTGATTTAGTATAACTTGAATAGGTTCTGAAATTTTTATTCTTAACAAGTTTCCATGAGATACTGATATTGCTACCCCTAGAATCAAACTTTGTGAACCACTCTTGTAATGACATCACTGTTGTTTATTTTAACTAGAGGCCCGGTGCACAAAAAATCCAGGATTGTGTGCATGCTCAAGAAAGAACTGAAAACTCCCTAAATTCTCACCTCTGGGTGACCAAAAGGCTCTGTGTAAGCAGGAAGTGAAGATTAAGGCAGTTATTAGTTGCTTACCTGAGTGCTGAAGACATTACCCAACATGCACACAGAGCCCTTCAGCAAAGAGTCCAGCCATTTAAATAAATCTCTGTCCAGTTATTAACTGACTGCTAAAATAACCACGCAAAGACTCAGTAGCACACACAACAAAGAATATAAATTTTACAGCATTCAGAAATGTTATCAAAGGGATCTGTAGGAGCCACAGATCTGATTTCCAGAGTTACTACATTATATTATTTTAAATGTTCCGTTTTTAACAAAAAAAAATTATGAGATACACCAAAAACATGAAAATAATGGCCAAAGCCCTGGACAGGAGTTTTGAGTGTCAGCCAGTACAACAGAGGGTCACAGGTTTGATTCCCGGTCAAGGACACACACCTGCCTTGCAGGTTCATTCCCCACCTCTGATTGGGATACATGCAAAAGACAATCTCTCTCTCTCTCTCTCTCTCTCTCTCTCTCTCTCTCTCTCTCTCTCCCCCCCCCCCTCCCCCCTGCCCTCCCTCCCCTTTCCACTCCCTCATGTGCGCTTTCTCTCCCTTCCAGGCTCTCTGAAAAAGCAATGAGAAAAATATCCTCAGGTGAGGATTATCAAAAAAAATAAATAAATAAGTAAAAATAAGGGCTAAAAACTTTTCCTTTTATTTTTTTTTAACATATCTGAGAAGAATGGTAAGTTCCAGTTAGAATAAACTTAAAGAAATCCACACCATAGACCCACCAAAATCAGACTGTCAGAAAACAAAAGAAAGAATCTTAAAAGCAGAAAGGGAGAAATGATGCCCATACAAGGAAGCCTCAATAAGATGAACAAGTGATTTCTTGTCAAAAACAATGAAAATAATGGCCAAATCCCACAAGCAATGGGATGACATATTCCACGTTTTTAAAGGTAAAGACTGTTTATCAAGAATTCTATATCCAGCCAAACTACCCTTCAGAAACGAAGAACAAATAAGATATTCCAAGATAAACAAAAGCTGAGGAAGTTAATCTCTAGTAAACTTTCCCTACAAGAAATACTATGGAGAATTTCTTCAGACTAAAATAAAAGGACACTAGAGAGTAACCCAAATCCATGTGAAGAAATAAAGAACTTTTTTAAAAGTTACTACATAAGTAAATATAAAACAGCATCAGTGAATGTTTTTTGACTTTTTTCTTCCATATGATTAAAAGACAACTGGATAAAACAAGTTTAAATCTGTGTTGATAGGCACACATTGTACAAAGGTTTCATATAAATATGATACTAGTGTCACAAAGGGGATAGATGGCACAGTTAGAGCAGTTTTTCTATACTATTGAAATTAAGTTAGTATTAATCCAAAGTAGATTATTTTATAAGATGTTATTTTAGAGAAATCACTAAGGAAATAACTCAAAATATGCATAATTTTAAAATGACCAGGAAATTACTAGTAAAATGATACACTAGAAAACATCTATTTAACAAAAGGTAGTAATAAAGGAATAGAGGAACAAAAAAGACATAAGGCATAAAGCAAATAGCAAAATGGATGAGATATAAATCTTACTTTTTTAATTACACTGAATGTAAATGGATTAAACACAGAATATGCCCTGGCCGGTGTGGCTCAGTGGTTGGAGCATTGGCCCACAAACTGAAGGGTTGCAAGTTCAATTCCTGGTCAGGGGCTCCTACCTCCATTGCAAATTCAATCCCTGGATGTGGGAGAGGCAACCATTGATGTCTCTCTCATATTGATGTTTCTCTTTCTCTCTCTCTCCCTCTCTCTCTCTCTCTCTCTCTCTCTCTCTCTCTCTCTCTCTCTTTCTTTCTCTCACTTCCTCTGTCCCTCTCTCCTCTCTTCCTTTTCACTCTCAAAAAATTAATGGGAAAAATATCTACATGTGAGGATTAAAACACAAGATATTGACAGGGTAGATTGAAAAACAAGATCCAACTGTAAGTTTTCTACAAGGGACATATTCTAGATTTTTTTTTTTTTTAAATAAAAGCTATTTACTTTCAGCAGAGATTGAAAAGAAAAAGTTGGAAAAGAGACCATGCAAGCAGTAACCAAGAAACACCTAAAGTGGCTATCCTAATATCAGACAAAGTAAACTTTAACTCAAAAATTGTTACTAAAGGTAAAGGACTTTTATAATATGTGTTACATAGATTATATATGGTATATAGTTGTATGTGTTATATAATTGTTGGTAAATTTCTAGAAAGACATAAACTATTGAAACTAGCTCAAGAAGAAATATAAAATCTAAATAGACCTAAATAATTAGGGAGATTGAATTAATCAAAACTTTCCACAAAGGAAAAAACCCAGGATCAAATGGCCTCACTGCTATAGTCTACCAAAAATTTAGAGAAGAATTAACTCTTCCCCAAAAGGAGTAGACATGAAGATCACTTCCCAACTCATTCTACAAGGCCAGTGTTATTCTTATGTCGAACCAAACAAGGGACAGCACAAGAGAAAACTACAAACCAGAATCCTTTATGTATATAGATATTAGATCCTCAACAAAATAGCAAAAGATTCAGCAGAATAAAAAAGAACTATACACTATCAAAATAAGGAATATGCATCATTATCAAGGGGACTTTAAAGAATGCATGGTTGGTTCAGCATACAAAATCCAACCAAAGACGACACCATTTTGATAAAGGACATAAACCACATGAATATCTGTAGGCACCAAAAAAGCACTTGTTGAACACCAATACCTTTACATCAGAAAAAACACAGAACAAATTAGGAACAGAAGAGAACTTCTTCAACCTTATAACAAGTCTCAGAAAAACTGATAGCTTACATCATACGAAATGCTAAAATACTACTAGAGTTTCTAGATAGGGCAAGTAGGCAAGAAATAGAAATAAAAGGCTTCTGAATCGAAAGGGAAAACCATCTCTGTTTGCAGATGCCATGTTCTTATATATAGAAAATCATAGGAAATCCAACAACAAAAAACTATTAGAACTAATAAACAAATTTAGCCATTTGTAGGACAGAGAATCACTATACAAAAACCAGTTCTATTTCTGTATATCAGCATTGGCTAATCTGAAAGTGAAATTAATAAAATGATTCTATTTATAGTAGTATCTAAAGAGTATTTAAATTCTATTTAAAAAGAGTAAAATACTTGTGGAATATTCATTACAATGGGATATTATTCAGCCTTGATAAATAAAGAAGTATTGATACATGCTATAAGGATGAATCATGAAAACATTTTTAAGTGAAAGAAGCCAAGCACAAGTGGTCAGACATTATAGTACTCCATTTATTTAAAATGTACATAATAGACAAATCCATAGAGTCAGAAAATAGATTAGTGGTTGCAAGGAACTAAGAGGAGAGGGAGGAGAGAAATGACTGCTAATAGGTATTTCTTTTTTGAGTGATGAAAATGTTTTAGAATTAGATCATGGTGATAGTTGCACATTCTTATGAATATACTAAATACTACTAAATTTTACTCTTTAAAAAGTTGAATTTTAGCCCGGTCAGAGTGGCTCAGTTGGTTGAGCTTTGTCCTGGACACCAAAAGGTTGCCAGTTCAATTCCCATGCAGGGCACATACCTGGTTTGCAGGTTTGATGCCCAGTCGGGGAAAATATGGAAGACAACCTATTAACGTTTCTCACATCTCACTCTCTCACTCTCCCTCCCTCCCTCCCTCCCACTTTCACTCCCTCCCTCCCTTCCTTCTTCCCTCCTTCCCTACTTTCCTCCCTCCCTTTCTTCCTCTCTCCCTCCCTCTTTCTTTGTTTCTGTTTCTCTGTCTCTAATTGCCCCCCCTTCTCTTTCTCTCAGCATGTCCTCAGACGAGGATCCTATATAATAAAAGGCTAATATGCAAATTGCCCCCTCGGGAGTTCGACCACTTGCTATGACATGTGCTGGCCACTGCGGGGGTGGGGGTGGGGGGTGGGGGGCACAGAACGAAGGAAGGTCCCAGCCGGCAGCCAGGAAAGGGAGGCCCCGGCCGGCAGCCAGAAGGCCCTGATTGGCCCTGATCGCCGGCCAGGCCTACCCGTGCATGAATTTCATGCACCAGGCCTCTAGTTAAAAATGAAAGTATGAATTTTATGTAAATTATATCTCCTTTTTTAAGTGTTAGTATAGAAAAGGAACCCTGAGACTATTTACACAAATGTCTCAGTACAAGCATTTTTCTAAAGTATATTTGATGATCTTCCATTAAAATGTTCAGTGATATTTAAGAAAGTCTTTAACTTGTTTTCTTATTAACAGACTATTCTTTTTTGAATCTATATAGATTGTCTTCAACTCTTTTCTATAGCAAAAGGATTTGATGCTCAGGAATATTTCAAAATTGTGATTTTTCTCTACAGTAATCAGTGAAATTTTACCTTTCTTTATATTCCTTCCCTAATTTGTTCTCCTAGAAATTAGGAGGATTTTCTTTATGCTCAAAGGAGAACTATTTATGTATTGTATGAGTTTTGTATAGCCCTCAGCTAGAGTAAAATACTTGTGGAATATTCATTACAGTGGGATATTGTTCTCTAGTAAAACCACATTATGTTACATTTGTTTGGATTACGGTGTTTGTACCTTGGTTTTCACTTGAGAAGTATGTGTGTTCTGTAGTTGCGTTATGATATCCTTTAACTATAATGTAAAACACCTTACATGATTAAAATGTCCTTTTGTGTAAATTTTTTGATTCCTACAATTTCCAAAATTGGTATGTGATCATTAATAGGTTTTAGATTAGGTGTTGACCAAACAGGTTCTCATGTAAAAATTGTATGACGGTTTTTCTTTCTTTCCAAAAATGTTCAGTGACAGTCCTGACATTCTATTAGTTGCTGGTTTTTACAGGGGAAAAACTACCTGAATATTTAAAGTTTGTTACATTCGAATGTAACGCTTCATGAATGTCCTGTTAAATTTTCTTACAATGGAAAAAGTACAATCTCTTAAGATATCTTGAAGTATATATTAGGTATTGCCATCCTTTCAGAAATAAGTTGCTTCTTATTCTGAAATGGAATTGATCACCTCAGTAATTATTTCACCCAGAAGGGCCCTTTATTCAAAAATGTCTCCTTACTCATTTAGTAACATTTACTCTATTTAAATGTAGTTAGTCCTTGAAATCTGAGTTACTTTCTTTTAAATAATTGTTTTTCTATTAATTCAAAAAAATGAAGCTTTAATTTGGGAAAGGAATGAAGAGAATTGGAACTGAGATGAGAAATAAGAATGAAAATATGACAAGAGTTGAAAGGATGCTACAAAATTAATATCTCCCTCTCCCCCCACCGTACCCCCCCACCCCCCATCCCACCCCCCTCCACCCCCCATTGCTTGAAGTACTAGTGAGATGAAATGTACAAAATGATGATACATAATGATTTTTCAGGTTGTCAAATTAAGGTGCATTTCTCAAGTGATTGATAGACAACCTTCTAAAACACTTGGGGGGAAGTGTTTTGGTTTTGCTCATTTGAACTTAAAGTATTTTCAGTGAGTAAAATTGCTTTGATTAAAAATAATATTTTGTTTCACTGTACGATAAATTTTAGTAAATCGGAACAAGAATATATTTTAGTTATAAAATAATTGCATATAAATTTATCTATGCCTATTTAAAGAATAGGCTATTGTGATTTCTAAAGAATGTGATCATTTTCTTTCAAATTTAAAATTTGGTTTGATTAACAGGTAAACAGTGTTGACCTCAGAACTGCCAGCCATGAGCAGGCAGCAGCTGCTTTGAAAAATGCTGGCCAAGCTGTCACAATTGTTGCACAATATCGACCTGAAGGTAAAATTCTTGCTATCTATGATTATATTACTTCAGTTTCTAGAATTCTTCCTCTTAGTAATGTTTTACTTTCCAAGCTTAAATTCCTTTTTTTATGTTTTGGTCTGATTTATTAGTCTGGTATATGTAGTCCGAATGTATAATTCACTATCCAGGTCAAAGTGTTTTTAATAGTATGTAGGAATTTCTATTTGCCAACTCTTTTGAGTATTCTACCATTATTTGGAGTAATTTTCATGTGTTTACTTTTAAATATCAGTCCTCTAACCAGACACATATCTTTTAGTGAATAACTCAGTGATCCAAAAGGATAATAAAAACCATAATCAAAGATAGTGATATTGCCAAAGAAAATTAGGTCACCCCAGTTATTTCTAATTTTTTTTTAAAATATATGTTATTGATTTTTTACAGATTTGAAGGGAGAGAGATAGAGAGCTAGAAACATCGATGAGAGAGAAACATCGATCAGCTGCCTCCTGCACATCTCCTACTGGGGATATGCCCGCAACTCAGGTACATGCCCTTGACCGGAATCGAACCTGGGACCCTTCAGTCCGCAGGCCGACGCTCTATCCACTGAGCCAAACCGGTTTTGGCTATTTCTAATTTTTGAATAAGATTATATTTACTGATACCAATGTTTAAGATCTTTTTCTAATAGCCTCTATTGCTATTTAAAATAAAAAGAAATAATACAAGTTTGGGATGTAATGTGTTTCTAGGTAGTGAAGTCTCATGGGTATGACTTAACTAAGTTCCTAGGGGAAGAAGATGGTAATGGAAAATTTGAGTGCATGCCATATTAAACATATAATGTTTAATAAAATCTCAGTGGGATTTAAAAAGCTTAAACACCCAAAAGAATACATATCATCCTGGTTAATGTACATAAATAGCAAAGTGAAGAAGGAAAGAATGATGTGACTAAAGGAGCCAAGTGAAACATTCTCTAATTTAGCAATCATAAGTTATATTTATGATTCTTTTCTTGGAGTGGAATATATTTTTGTAACAACATCTAATGTGTTTTTTAGCTAATCAAAATTGCATATTGAGCATTGCTTGCTATTTCATAATATGGGCAGTCTTATAAAACCTCAGCAGTTTAGGTTCAGTAACTGAACATGGGTAAATTCATTTAGATAAGTGGTAAATTCCAAGTAAATTCACATTAACCAAATGAATAGGGATTAACATATGAAATCAGTGCCAATTTATTAATTTTTGTGAGAAACAAAGCTGCAAGTGGGGCTACATATGCTTTTATCTTCTGGCCAATACTTCTTGCCCTGTAGGTATACGTTATGGAAGCCAAGTTGTAATCATGGTTGCTTAGTATTATATAAAGCCTCTCTCATTTATATGTTTACTAGAGGCCTGATTCACAAAATTTGTGCAAGAGTAGGTCTTCGCAGCCCCAGCAGCTGCCTCAGCCCTCACAGCCAGCCATGGCTTCGTCCTGAAGGTCGTCCCACTATTCGGCTGTTTGGTCGATTTGCATATTACGCTTTTATTATTACTAGTATAGATAAGGAACATAGACTATTTAGGAATGATTAAGGGTAAGTCAGTATCTTTTCCCTGGCCTCCCAGAAAACACACAAAAGCAACAAAGAAAATAAAACATATACACACACTTCTACCTATACAACTCCACCTAACATTAAGCAAAACTAAGAAAACAGATAGACTACCTGGGTAACAAAAAATAGGTACAGTTGCTGAAGCACCTGGAGATCTATCTGGTAGAGGTCCCATAGAAAGAGGAGGAGAGTGAAAAAATATGGAATGTTGAGAATGCTCAGTGATGGCAGAATCTAGAATGTGACAGAAAATTGGACTTCCTAAAGGTGAGAGGCTTGTTTTTTTGGTATAAAAACATTTTCCCTGTTTATGGCATGCCTCATGGTAACTGGAGTGTCCAGGCTGAAGCCATCCTTGATGTGGTTTGGTTTAAAAAAGTAGAGGAGCTATATTTGGGTAAAGCAATCTGCCTTCATAGCATCAGATAATGTGATAGTCTTTTGGTTTTAAAAGCTGTACAGAACTTGTGTTTCCATCCTCCTGCACCCCAAAACTTTCTAGTCCAGCCAAATAACTTGTCCAGCTCATTAAATAATAAGTAATTTAAAAGAAAATAAGCCAGTCAGAGAAAGACAAGTATCACATGATCTGCACTCATATGTGGAATCTAATGAACAAAATAAACTGATGAACAAAATAGATCCAGAGACATAGAAGCATGGAACAGACTGATGAATCTCAGAGGGGAAGGCAGGAGTGGGTGGGGAGAGATTACCCAAAGAACTTATATGCATATATGCATAACCCATGGACACTGACAATATTGTGGTGAAGGCCTAGGGGTGGGGGCCATTTCTGGGTGGAGAGGGGTCAATGGGGGAAAGATGGGGGACTTCTGTATACTTTCAACAATAAAAATAAATTTAAAAAATAAGTAAATAAATAAAAATTTAAAAATAAGTGACTGTCCTGGCATTCATACATAAATATTCATAAGAAAATGTGGAAACAGACAGCAAAACTTAGAAACAGGTAAAGGTTAGTCACACACAGACATGTATACACACCAAAAAAAAAAGTTGGCATAAATTAGATGAAATTTTTATCTTAATGGTTTGTGTGTGTGTGTGTTTTTAAATTTTTCTTTATTGTTGAAAGTATTACAGATACCCTTTGTTGTTTTTTCCCATCGACCCCACCCCCTTGATCTTAATGTTTTTAATAACTTATGTGTTTACTTATTTGAAAGTTGGAAAAGTAGAAATGTAAAAATAGATGTAGGAAAAGATGGCTTAAGAGATTAATTTTGAGCTTGCAGAACCCAGGAAAGAAGAAGGCAAACAAGTTATTTTACATTGGAATACAAAGACGCTGCAGAAAAATCAATAAGGGATATAAAGGATACAATACAATGTAAATAAAAAGAAACAAAAATAAAGCGAATTTTATAAGATACTAGGGGCCCAGTGCGCGAAATCGTACAAGACCCAGGACCCAGAGTCCTGTGGCCCAGTGGGACCCAGAAAGAGTCCCACTGCCACCTCCGCCACTGCCGCGGTAGGCGGGACCCAGAAAGAGTCCTGCTGCTTCGGGAGGCAGGACCCAGAAACCCATCTGCGCCTCTGGTCAAGTCCTCCAGAGTCAAGTCCCCGCCCACTCATGCACACCTCACCACACCCACAGCCCCATGCACACAGCCTCCTGCTGATGGGTCCTTACGGCATGATGGCGTGACAACCACAGGCTTTTTATGTAATAGATGAGAGAAAATATCAGCACTGGAAGACAGGCAATTACGTATATGTAACATATACATAATTAGACTTTCTGAGGAAAAGAAAAAGATTTTTAAAGAGGAGAATAAATGTTTGAAATTATAATGCATTCAAGAAAACTTTCTGAATTAAGAAGGAATTAATTTTTATATTTATAGAAAATTGATCAAAATTCAGACATATTCTAATTAATGTTTATCAAGGAAAAAAATCTTCACCCTGGCCGGTTTGGCTTAGTGGATAGAGCGTCAACCTTCAGACTGAAGGGTCCCGGGTTCAATTCCTGTCAAGGGCACCTGACTAGGTTGCGGGCTTGATCCCCAATGGGGGGTGTGTGGGAGGCTGCCAATCAATGATTCTCTCATCATTGATGTTTCTATCTCTCCCTTTCCCTTCCTCCCTGAAATCAATAAAAATATATTTAAAAAAGAAAAAAAAATCTTCTTGGAACCTGGGTAAAATATTGTTATAATAAGGGGGTGAGAATTGATTAATAGAAGAAAGAACTGCTCTAAAGCTTGGTGTGCATAGACCAGAACAAAGATGAATAGTTTTACTATTTTTCTATTTTTTGGCTTTTAACTAAGCTTAACGTACCCTTATGCACTAAACATACTTGCCACTGATGGTTGGCAATAGTGGGCTACCCTTTTCCTAGAGTAGTTATTGAATGGGCTCAGGAATCTCCCTTTCAGATTATCTTTTTCTATGCTTTTACTGTTTTTCTTTCTATCTTTTATTATTTTTTATTTCCATAATTTTCTATTAATGAGCCTTTCTAATTGATACTTTTTCTTTAGTTCATTTAAAAGTTTAAACTATTCTAATCTTGATGGAGGCATCTTTATATCAAGGAGTATTTTCATTTATGTTTCAATGGAGAGGTTGTATTGGACTAGTGGCTTTTTGTTTGTTTGTTTGTTTTTACAAGCATTTGTCATCTCATAGCCGTGATTTTCAACCAGTGTGCCACAAGAATTTTTAATACATGCAATACCTGACTATTTAGTCAGGGGCATGGACCTCTTTTTCCTTAGCTTGTCAAATTAAAAAATGACAACAGGTGGGAATCTTAGGGGAGGTCTCAGAACAGGGTTTCAGCAGAATATTCATCAGTTTTCTAGGTTTGCTCTTTCAGGGTCCATGGTCTCCACTGATTGGTCACTGTCATGGCAGGGGGTCATCTGCAAGAGAGAAATAAAAGCCTGTTATTCCCCAGTATCTTGAAAACCAGAACTCTTATGCAAGGAAATTCATACAGATATGATATAGATTAAGTAAAAACCTAATGTTCTAATTTTTATTTTTTAATATATTTTTATTGATTTCATAGAGGGGGAGAGAGATAGAAACATCAATGATGAGAGGGAATCAGTGATCAGCTGCCTCCTGCATGTCCCACACTAGGGATCAAGCCACAACCTGGGCATGTACCCTGACTGGGAATCGAACCGTGACCTCCTGGTTCATAGGTCGATGCTCAACCACTGAGCCACTCCGGCCAGGCCTAAATTTTAATTAGAAGAACCAGTATAAATTCATGACTCAGTTTATATTTTTACCTATATCTTCATCCATAAATCTATTTGTATTTTAGCTGTGTCTTTACAGATTAAAAGATTTTTCCGAGTTGTCAGTTGTTATACTAATCAGCCTACTAATGTTTATACTTTATATTTCCTATTATATTTTAAAGGACAATAAAAGAATGTTACATATTAATGTTGACTTTTGAAGAGTAACTTAACAATAATCATGCTTACTCTTTTTATTTTTAATTCTTACCCGAGGATATTTTTTACATTGATTCTTATGGGGGCGAGGAGGGGAGGCAATGAGAAACATCGCTGTGAGAGAGACACATCCATTGGTTGCCTCCTGCACACCCCGACCGAGCCAGAAATGTACCCTTTACTGGGGATTGAACCTGAGATCCTTCAGTGTAGGGGCCAACGCTTTAACCACTGAGCTTCACTGGCCAGGGCTAATCATGCTTACTCTTAACTCTTTTTGTTGTTAATCCTCGCTCGAGGAAACATCAGGGCTCCTGTCTTTTTAAACTATACAAACTCCCGGACCAGTTATTTGCTGTTGCTGTAAGACTAGTTTTATGAGAAAGTCTGAAGGGATCTAACCTATTTGTAAAATAGCTTTTTTGTAAAAGTAGAGAAAAAGATACTGTGTATAACCATGTAATTGCAGCATTTTTGAAAGAGTGCTTAAAGTTTTTATTATTACTAGATTTAGTAGTTTTTAATATCAGGATTTAAAATAGTCCATCTTCAAAAATCACACTTTTGTACCAAAAAAATCATTTTTGTAAAGAACCTTTTTTGCTTTTATTACGTAAAAACAATTGAAAGGTAGAAAGCTTATTCAGTGCTAATTTATAGAATCTATTCACAAAAGTGCTGGGGTCCAGCCCCAGCAGGTCCAGGGGTTCCCCATAGGTTTGGACAGAGTCGGCGAAGAAGGAATGACACGGAGGCAGCGTTCAGTTGATCAGCAGCCTAGCCAGGATCTCCAGCCAGGATCTCCAGCCCAGTTCTGGTCTGAATCTCCAGAGAGGTTCTGCTTAGGATCTCCAGCTAGGTTCTGTGTCCACGTCCTCTTGCTAGGTTCTCCAGCCAGGTTCTCCAGGTTCTCCAGCCAGGTTCTGTAGCCATATTTCCTCGCTAGGTTCTCCAGCCAGGTTCAGTCACCAGGTTCTAGTCAGGTTCTCTTGCCAATTTCTGTAGTCAGGTTCAGTCCAGGATCTTTTGCCATGTTCTCTCGCTAGGTTCTGTCTCTAGGTTCTGTTGCCAGTTTCTGTCCAGGATCTTTTGCCATGTTCTCTCCAGCGAAGTTCTTCTGTCTCTAGGTTCTGTGTAGGTTCTGTCTTCTTAATTCTGTCTTCTAAGTTCTGTGTTCTAAGTTCTGTGTCCTAAGTTCTGTGTCCTAAGTTCTGTCTTGTTACATCTGTATTTATACCAGTTGATTCCAATCCTATCAATCTCTATTACAAAGGTTAGGGCGTTTCTTATCTCCATTCCAGGGAGTAAAGATTATGTAGCTTAAGCATGATTGTTCGTAGTTAAAGTGATTAATTACCCGCCTGGCACTTAATTGAGGGGTTTTATTCCCTCCCTAACTTCAGGGGAAAATTCCTACCTGAGGAAACAACCTTTCTCAGAGAGGAGACCTTGGTTAAAACACATAGTGCCAAGAAGGTGAGCAAACATTTTAAGAACAGTATGCCATATATGCCAGGTCCTTTGAAACAGCAAGGATGGACCGGCTCCCGGCACAAAAGTACCTTTTCTTGCCCAGAGTACCTTATTCTTGGCTAAGTTGGTTGAGTGTGATCACATGCACCAGGAGGTCATGGTTCAATTCTTGGTTTGGGCACATGCCCAGGTTGTGGGCTCGATCCCCTATAGGGGGCATGTTGTAGTCAGTCAATCGATGTTTCTCTCTCATCAATATTTCTATCTCTCTCCTTCTCCCTTTCTTTCTCTGAAATCAATAAAAGCATACTTTTTAAAAAATTCTTCATCAGACTTAAAATCCCAAAACATTTTTAAAATGCCTTTTTCTGTTTGTTTTTTTTTATTTTATTTTTCAATTACAGTTGACATTCAGTCTTATTTTTTATTAGCTTTAGTACAGCATGGTATTTAGACATTTATGTTATTTATGAAGTGATCATCCTGATAATTCTAGTACCTACCTGGAACCACACATTTTTATTCCAATATTATTGACTGTATTCCCTATGCTGCACTTTCCATTCCTGTGACTATTTCGTAACTACCAATTTGTACTTCTTAATGCCTTCACCTTCTTTACTTAGCCTTCCAACACACACACACACACACCCTCCCATCATCTGGCAACCTTCCGTTTGTTCTCTGTATCTATGAGCCGGTTTCTGTTTTGTTTGTTCATTTATTATGGTATTTGCCTTTCTTACTCTGACTTATTTCACTTAGCATAATACCCTCTAAGTCCATCCATATTGTCCCAAACAGTAAGATTTCATTTTTTATGGCCAAGTAATATTCCATCTTCTTTATCCAGTCATCTATTAATGGGCACTTATGTTTCCATATCTTGACTATTGTAAATTATGCTGCAGTAAACAAAGGGGATGCATGTATCTTCTCAATTTAATGTTTTGGATTTCTTTAGATAAATACACAGAAGTGGAATTGCTCAGTTATAATGTAGTTCTTTTTAATTTTTTGAGGAACCTCCTTGCTGTTTTCCATAGTGACTGCACCAATCTGCATTCCTACCAATAATAGTGCATGAGGGTTTACACCCTCACCAACACTTGTTGTTTGTTGATATATTGATGATAGCCATTCTGATAGGTCTGAGGTGATACCTCATGGTTTTAATTTTCATTTCTCTGATGATCAGTGACATTGAGCATCTTTTCCCATGTCTATTCACCATCTGTATGTCCTCTTTGGAGAGGTGTCTATTCAGGTCCTCTGCCCACTTTTTTAAATTAAATTGTTTGTTTATTGATGTTGAATTATATTAGCTCTTTGTATATTTTGGATATTAACTTCTTATTAATGTATCATTGGTGAATATCTTCTTCCAATCTGTGGGTTGTCTTTTCATTTTGTTGATAGTTGTGTGTTGTTGTTTTTCTGTGCAAAAACTTGTGAGTTTGATGTAGTCCCATTTGTTTATTTTTCTTTTATTTTCCTTGCCCAAGGAGTTATATCAGAAAAAAAAATATTACTAAGAGAAATATCAAAGACTTTATTGCCTATGTTTTCTTCTTGGATTTTTTATGTTTTAGAGTCTTATATGTAAGTCTTTAATCCATTTTGAGTTTATTCTTGCGTATGGTGTAAGAAGGTGGTCTAGTTTCATCTTTTGCATGTATCTGTCCAATTTTCCCAACTTCATTTATTAAAAAGGCTATCTTTACCCCATTGTATGTTCTTGTCTCCTTTGTCATATATTCATTAGATTCCACATATGAGTGAGATCATGTGATATTCGTCTTTCTCTGACTGGCTTATTTCTCTTCCTTTGTCTTATATTAATTGACCACATAGGCATGAGTTTATTTCTGGGCTCTCTGTTCTATTCCATTGATCTGTTTTTTTACCAGTACCATGCTGTTTTGATTACTATAGTTTTGTGCTATAATTTGATATCAGGTATCGTGATACCTCCAACTTTTTTCTTCTTTCTCAAGACTGCTGTGGTTATTTGGGGTCTTTTGTGGTTTTATATAAATTTTAGGATTATTGTGATTCTGTGAAAAATGCCATTGGCATTTTGATGGACATTGCATTGAATCTGTTGATTGTTTTGGATAGTATGGACATTTTATCGATGTTTATACTATTTTTTTAATTTTTCTTTATTGATTATGGTATTACATATGTGTCTTTATCCCCCCCCCCACCCCCGCCCCCTCGCTCATGCCCTCATCCCCCTGGTGTCTATGTCCATTGGTTATGCTTATATGCGTGCATACAAGTCCTTTGGTTGATCTCTCCCTCTTACCCTCACCCTCCCCTACCTTCTCTCTGAGGTTTGATGGTCTGATCAATGCTTCTCTGTCTCTGGATCTGTTTTTGTTCATTAGTTTATGTTATTCATTATGTTCCACAAATGAGTGAGATCGTATGATATTTATCTTTCTCTGACTGACTTATTTCGCTAAGCATAATGCTCTCCAGTTCCATCCATGCTGTTGCAAATGGTAGGAGTTCCTTCCTTTTTACAGCAGCATAGTATTCCATCGTGTAGAAGTAACACAGTTTTTTAATCCACTCATCTGCTGATGGGCACTTAGGCTGTTTCCAAATCTTAGCTATTGTAAATTGTGCTACTGTGAATATAGGGGTGCATATATCCTTTCTGATTGGTGTTTTTAGTTTCTTGGGATATATTCCTAGAAGTGGGATCACTAGGTCAAATGGTAGTTCCATTTTTAGTTTTTTGAGGAAGCTCCATACTGTTCTCCACAGTGGCTGCACCAGTCTGCATTCCCACCAGCAGTGTACAAGGGTTTCCTTTTCTCCGCACCCTCGCCAGCACTTGTTTGTTGAGATAGCCATTCTGACAGGTGTGAGATGGTACCTCATTGTCGTTTTGATTTGCATCTCTCATATGATTAGTGACTTTGAGCATGTTTTCATACGTTTCTTAGCCTTCCTTGTGTTCTCTTTTGAAAAGTATCTATTGCCGAGACCGGTTTGGCTCAGTGGATAGAGCGTCGGCCTGCGGACTGAGGGGTCCCGGATTCGATTCCGGTCAAGGGCATGTACCTGGGTTGCGGGCATATCCCCAGTGGGGGATGTGCAGGAGGCAGCTGGTCGATGTTTCTCTCTCATCAATGTTTCTAACTCTCTATCCCTCTCCCTTCCTCTCTGTAAAAAATCAATAAAATATATTTTTTTAAAAAAATGATGAACTTCCATGGGAAGCTAAAAAAAAAAAAAAAAGGAAAAGAAAAGTATCTATTTAGGTCCGTTACCCATTTTTCGATTGGGTTGTTTATCTTTCTTTTGTTAAGTTGTATGAGTTCCCTGTAAATGTTGGAGATTAAACCCTTATCAGAGATAACATTGGCAAATATGTTCTCCCATGCAGTGGGCTTTCTTATTTTGTTGATGGTTTCTTTTGCTGTGTAGAAGCTTTTTATTTTGATGTAGTCCCATTTGTTTATTTTCTCTTTAGTTTCCATTGCCCTAGGAGCTTAATCAATAGAAGCATATACTGTGTTAAAAAATAGATAGTATAATAAGACATATACTATCTATTTTTTAACACAGTATATGCTTCCATTGATTTGTATCTTCTTCAGTTTCTTTCTTCGGTGTTTTATAATTTCCAAGTACAGGTCTTTTACACACTTGGTTAAATTTATTTCTCAATATGTTATTTTTATGCAATTATAAATGAAATTGTTTTCTTGATTTCCCTTTCTTATAGTTTATTATTGGTGTATAAAAATGCAACCAATTTCCAAATACTATATTTTTGTATCTTACTAAATTGTTTATCAGTTCTAATAGTTTTTTGGTGGAATCTTTAGGATTCTCTATACACCATTTCATGTCACCTGCAAATAATGACAGTTTTACTTCTTCCTTTCCAATTTGGATGCCTTTTATTTTTCTTGTCTGATTTTTTTGTGGCTAGGACTTCAAATACTATGTTGAATAAAAGTAGCGAAAGTAGACAAGTCTGTCTTGCTTGATCTTAAGGAAAACACTTTAGGTTTTCCCCCATTGAGTATGTTGTTAGCTGTGGATTCGTAATATATATGGACTTTATTATGTTCTCTCTATTTCCACTTTGCGAGAGTTTTTATTATAAACTGCAGGTCTCGTGCACGAATTCGTGTACGGGTGGGGTCGGGCCAGCCCGCCCCTATTGGGGCCAGTCAGGGCTGGGCCAGCCGGGGGAGGGGACGTGGGAGGTTGGCTGGCTTTCCCCGCCCCCGATCAGGGTGGAGGGGCCGATTGGGGCCGCAGTGCTCAGCAAAGCAGCCAGTTCCGGTCGTTCCGGTGTTCCAGTCACTTGGCTTTAATATATATAGATGGATACTGGGTTTTGTCAAGTGTCTAATGTCTTTCTGCATCTGTTAATATGATCATGATTTTAATCCTTCATTTTGTCTATGTGGTGTATCACAGTAATTGATTCATGAATATTGAACCAACCTTATAAGCCAGGAATAAATCCCACTTATTCATGGTGTATGATCTTTTTTATCTACTGCTGAATTCAGTTTACTAATACTTTGAGGATTTTTGCACATATGTTCATCAGGGATATTGGCCTGTAATTTGCTTTTTTGTAATGTCTTCAACTGGTTTTGTCAGTAGGATAATGCTGTCCTCATAAAATGAGCTTGGGAGTCTTCCCACTTCTTGAATTTTTTGGAATTATTTGCAAGGAATAGGTGTTAATTCTTCTTTGAATGTTTGAAAAAATTAACCTGTGAAGCCACCTGGTCTAGGACTTTGTTTGTTGGGAGATTTTTTTATTGCTGATTTAGTTTCATTGGTAGTAATCTGTCCATTCAGATTTTCTGTCTCTTCTTGATTTAATTTTGGAAGATTGTAGGTTTTTAAGACTATACAGTTTTTCCAGATTGTTCAATTTATTGGCATATAATTATTTATAATATTTTCTTATAATTCTTTTTGTTTTTGTCATATCAGTTGTCACTTCTGATTTTATTTATTTGGGTCCTCTCTCTTTTTCTTGATTGAGTCTGGTTAAAGGTTTATCTTTTCCAAGAACCAGCTCTTGGTTTCATTGATCTTTATTATTTTCTTCCTTCTCAATTTTATCTTTGTTCATTGTTCTTTTTCAAGTTCCTTTAGGTGTAAGGTTAGATTGTTTATTTGGGATTGTTCTTGTTTCTTGAGGTAGGCCTGTACTGCTATGAATTTCCCTTTAGGACTGCTTTCTCGGTGTCCTATAGATTTTTGGTGGTTGTGTTTTCATTTTCATTTGTTTCAAGTTATCTTCTGATTCCTTCCTTGATCTCACTGTTAGCCTTTTCATTGTTCTGTAACATGTTACTTAGCATCCATGCGTTTGTGTGGTTTTCAGGGGTTTTTTTCTTGTAGTTGATTTCTGTTTTCATACAATTGTGGTCAGAGAAGATGCTTGGTATACTTTCAGTCTTCTTAAATTTATTGAGACATGTTTTGTGGCTTAACATGTAGTCTATCCTAGAAAATGTTGTGCTCTTGAAAAGAATATATATTTTGCTGCTTTCAGGTAAAATACTCTAAAAAATATATAAATTAAATTTATTTGGTCTAATATGTTATTTAAGGCTGCTTTGTGTGCTAGGGTGAGGAACTGCGGCATGGAAGGGTTACGGAATGTGCTAGGGGGAGGGACTGAGGCATGGAAAGGTTACCAATTGTATTAGGGTCCGGGATCCTGGCCGAGAAAAATTGCTAGATTGTCTTAGAAAAACAGTATATTATGATTCACCCCAGCCAGGTATGACTCCGTTTACCTCCC
This sequence comes from Myotis nattereri, assembly GCF_964212035.1. Lineage (NCBI taxonomy): Eukaryota > Metazoa > Chordata > Mammalia > Chiroptera > Vespertilionidae > Myotis > Myotis nattereri. Next base: position 53,262,197 of record NC_138077.1, read on the forward strand.
CATTCGTACTTGTAAACTTTGTGTGAACCCTGCCAGTGCCAGGAAATGCTTTGTAGTGTTGCAGATAAAAGGCTTTGCTGTACCCTCCATCGGCACTATAAGCTGCGAGGCTCCCAGAAGGGGGAGGGACGCGGCTGTAGTCAGCTGGCCAGCTTAATAAAGGCTCCTAAATTTAAACTCTGAGTCGGTGGTCTATCTCTCTGATTGAACCCATAACACTTTGTCCTTCTTGAGTTTCTGTCTGGAAGATTCATCCATAGATGTCAATAGGGTGTTTAAGTCCCCTATTGTAACTGTATTATTGTCTATCTCTTTCTTTATGTCTATCAGTGTTTGCTTTATATATTTAGATGCTCTTGTGTTGGGAACATATATGTTTACAAGGGTTATATCCACTTGTTGGGTTGATATAATGGACTTTGTTTTAAAGTCTATTTTGTCTGATATAAGCATTGCTACCCCAACTTTTTTTGTTGTTTTGCATGGAATATTTTTCTCCATTTCCTTACTTTCATTTATGAGTCTTTCAATCTGAAGTGGGTCTCTTAAAGTAACTATTGATAGTATGCAGTTATCATCATTGTATTATTTATATTTATAATCTTTTTCTTCTTCCTATTCCTGCTCCTCCTCCTCTTCTTCTTTCTTCTTCTTTCCTCTTCTCTCCTATTCTCTCTTCTTCTCCTTCTTCTTCCTTCTTCCTTCTTCCTTCTTGCTTCTTCTTCTCCTTCTCCTTTCTTCTTTCTGCTTCTTGTCCCTTTAACATTTCTTGTAATACTGGTCGAGTAGCTTTTACTTATCTGGGAAGGTCTTTGTCTCTCCTTCAATTTTAAGTGAAAGCCTTTCTGGGTAGAGTAGTCTTTAGGTCCTTGCTTTTCATTTGTATCACTTTAACTATTTTGTGCCAATCCTTTCTGGCCTGAAAAGTTTCTATTGAGAAATCATCAGACGGTCTTAAGGGAGCTCCCTTGCAGGTAACTAACTGCTTTTTTCTTGCTGTTTGTAATATTTTCTCTGTGTCTGACCTTTGGTATTTTAATTTACAATGTATCTTAGTGTAGGTTTCTATGGGTCCATCTTGTTTGGGACTCTGCTCTTTATGGATTTGTATGTCTTTTTTCTTTGCCAGGTTAGGGAAGGTTCCAGTCATTATTTCTTTAAATAGGTTCTCAATCCTTTGTGCTCTTCTTCTGGTACCCCTATGATGTGAATGTTGTTATGTTTAACGTTACCCCAAAGGTCCCTTAAACTATCCTCATTTTTCTTTATTCTTTTTTCTTTTTGCTATTCTGATTGGGTATTATCTTCCAAATTGCTGATTTGATCTGCTGCTTGATCTAATCTGTTGTTGATTCCTTCTAGTGTATTCTTCATTTCTGACTGGTTCTTCTTTTATGATTTCTATATTATTTTTTATGCTTACTATCACTTTGTTAAAGTTCTCACTGAGTTCATTTATTCTTCATCTAAGGTCCTTGAGCATCCTTATGACCAGTGTTTTGAACACTATCTAGTAGATTGCTTTCCTCCATTTCATTAAGTTCTTTTGATGGATATTTCTCCTGTTCTTGTATTCTGGACATGTTTCTTTGTCTCCTCATTTTGACTACCTTTTACGTTTGTTTCTATGTATTAGGTGTATACTAGTATGCTACATCTCCCAGTCTTGGCAGAGTGGCATTCTGTTATAGATGTCCTGTGGAGCCCAGTGGCACAGTCTTCCTGATCACTTAGCAGGTGCTTTAGGAGTGTTTGTGTGGGTTGGGTATGCTCTCTGTTGTAGTTGGGCCTTGATTGCTATTGGCATGCCAGTGGGTAGAATTGAACCTCAGGCTAACTGACTGTAAGGATTGGCCACGGCCGTAGCGTACAAGCTACTGTACAGGGGCTGACTCCATGGAGTACGATTTGCCCCAGTGGGGTCTGTTGCCTGCCAAGATCTTATTTTAGGTGTGCTACTTGTGGAGCTAACCCAGTGGTGCTCTGTTGTGGTCTGATGCCAGCCAAGAAGTATGTTGGTTCTGGGGCCTCTTGGGAGGGACTTTATTGTTGGTCAATGTCAAATGCTACCTGTGACTGGCCCAGCGCTACTTATTAGGAGCTTCAAAATGATCTGCCATTGGTAACTGCCCGTGCTGAGCCCGGATGCTCATGGGAGGGAACACACTGAGAACCAAGGCTGGCTACCACCAGTACCAGGCCTGTGGTAGGTCTGCAAAAGGCCCCAGGCACCCCAAGACTTCCCATAAGGCTCAGCTGATGAGAGCCTGCGGTGGTATACAAGTTGGGTTGTTGGAGGATCTCAGGGAGTCACCAGTGTTAGCCCCAGATCTGAGCCTGAGGCCACTCAGCAAAAGTCTCAGGGTGCACCAAGGCCAGCTACCACCCACCTGGGGCCTGCAGACCTTTGCAGTAGGTCAAGGTCTCCAATAGTCATCAAGCTGGAACTAGTGGAATTCACCAGGCTAATGCAGATTCAGATTTGGCCATATGGAAGGAGGGCTCAACACAGCTGTCCCTCCAGCATTCACCCTGAAGCCATGCAGCAGTTTTTCTTTCTATGTGTCTGGCACCGCACCACCCACTGAACTGGACAGAATTCCTTGAGAGGTTTTAAGAGAGACTGCAAAGCAAACCCAGGCTTGTTGCTGCTCAAAGAGCCTCCAACCACATCTTGAATTGGCTACGATAGGGTCTCAGGGAGTCCTCAGGGTAGAGTCAGTACATTTCACCAGGCTAATGCAGATTCAGATTTGGCCATGTCGGGGGGAGGGCTTACCCCAGGAAATTCGATGCCCTTAGGCCATGCGGGATGGGGCTCAGCACAGAGACAATGGCAGCCATTCCTCCAGCCTTGTCCTAAAGCAGTGATGGCGAACCTTTTGAGCTCAGGCGTGTCAGCATTTTGAAAACCCTATCTTAACTCTGGTGCCGTGTCACATATAGAAATTTTTTGATATTTGCAACCATAGTAAAACAAAGATTTATATTTTGGATATTTATTTTATATATTTAAATGCCATTTAACAAAGAAAAATCAACCAAAACAATGAGTTCGCGTGTCACCTCTGACACACGTGTCATAGGTTCACCATCACTGTCCTAAAGCCACACTACTCAGTTTCTCCCTGTACATCTCTGGCACCTCCCTGAGCTTGACCAGAATTTCTCCAAAGTTTTTTAAGAAATACTGCAATGCAATTCTAGGCTGGTTGGTTCTGAGAGAGCCTCGATATGTACAAGTTGGGTTAGGGCAGAGGGTCTCAGGGAGTCATCAGGGTGGAGCTAATGGAGTTCACTAAGCCAGTGTAGATTTAGATTTGGCTGTGTGGTAGGAGGACTCAACACAGGGACAATGGCAGGATTCCCTCCAGCTCTTGCCCAGAAGCCACACAACTCAGTTTCTCCCTGTTTGTCTTTGGTGGACTTCCTCATTCTCTGTCTTCTTTGGAGCCGAGCCCATGGTGAGTACCTGTGAGCGAGAGTTTGTGCACTGGCCCTTTAAGAAGATGCCTGGGTTCCCAGCACCACTCTGTCTCATCTCAACAGATGGAATTCCCACTGATTATCACAGACAGATGTTATGTGGACTCCTCTTCCTGACACTGGTGTTCTGGGCTGGGGGACCAAGCATGGGGCCCAGTCCCCTCACTCCTCAGGGGAAACCTCTGTAGCTAAGATAACCCTCCAGATTCTCAAGCACCACACATGGGTGTGAGAGACAGCCCACTTCATTTCTCCGCCCCTCCTGCCAATCTCTACATGGCTGCTCCTTTATATTCTTAATTATAGGACTTCTGTTCAACTAGTCTTCAGATGGTTATCCAAGTTGCTTGTTCTGTAATTTAGTTGTAATTTTGAAGTGGTCATGTTGAGGGAGGAGGTGGGTGCAGTGACCACCTACTGTGCCTCTTAATCAGAACCTCCACAAAAATGCTTTCTTGTTATCTTGATTCTATTTATTTCCTCTGAGAAAACCAAGAAGTCATATGAAGCTACATGGAGATGTTCCAGCCAGTAGTACCAGATGAAATTCCAGATGACAGCCAATATCAACATATGGCCTTTTTTAGCTGACTATACCAAAATGTGAACAGAGAAGAAGAAGAAAAAAAAAAACTACAATAACATGGAAAGAAATCTATAAAAGAGATAGGACCCTTTAAGTTAAAAATAAAACTGTTTCTCATTTTTTTCCAGATGGCAGAAATTCTGCAAGTAAAAAAATTAAAAGGTTTCCATCATATTAAAAATACCTTAAATAAAAATGTTTTCTACTTCAGATTGTTTTTTGTGTCTTATTTGGGCATTTTGAAGATTTGTAAATTATAAAATGAGTTGAGGTAAATTTAACTTCATTTATCAGTTTTTAAGGCCTATTTTCCCCATATTATTGACCCTACACAAGTTCTATATTTAAGAATATAAGAATAACTGATTTCCTCACAGAGAAAAAGTCAGTAAACAAAGCATGTAGTATAAATTATTATAGGTTTCTTTTTTTTAAGTATAAAAATTATAATACGTTCTAATTTTTTTTTAATTTACAGTTAATAATGTAAGATTCATACTGGTATTTGATGCATGGAAATTGTCTTTTAATTGATTAAATGTGATATGAACTTTGAAATAACATATGTGAAAATTCAAATTCAGCCAGTACTAATTTATGGTACATTTAGAAGATTATTAATTTTTGAAATATGCATAATGGGGAAATTGTTACTCTCTTAACGTTCTAACCACCTTTAACCAATTATAGGTCAGATTACATATTTAATACTTTAAGTGGCTTAGTTTTTAGAATATAAAATTTAAATTTATTTCTCTTTTTCTTTCATCAGAATACAGTCGTTTTGAAGCCAAAATACATGACTTACGGGAGCAAATGATGAATAGTAGCATTAGTTCAGGATCAGGTTCTCTTCGAACAAGCCAAAAGCGATCCCTCTATGTCAGGTAATTTTTTTTTTTAATTCTAATTATGGCAAGTCTTAATTATTTATGCATGTAAATTCTTTCAGGATTTTCACAATTACTGATTTAGTTTTGCTATAGAAAAATAAATTGCAAACCAAGGAACATTTTTTTACGGTTGATTTCCTGATCTTTCAAGAATTGGAATATTGTTGTAATTTAATTAGTGATATTTATATAACCCCTTGAATAAAAATAGTAAAGAAAAACAAAATAAACATGGACAAAAAAAATTTTAAGGTCATTATTTTACTGAATCAGTATTGTAGCTTGATGTGTCATATCATCCAACACTAATATCCTATCTAATAAAAGAGAAACATGGTAATTGGCGTACGAACGCTACTCTTCCCATTGGCTAATCAGGGAGATATGCAAATTAACTGGCAGGCAAGATGGCGGCCGGCAGCCAGGCAGCTTGAAACTAACATGAGGCTTGCTTGTTTCAGTGACGGAGGACTCCAACGTTCCCCGCCCGCCGCTGCAGGCCTCTGAGCTGGCAGTTTGAAACATAGTTACAAAAATAGAAGCTAAACAAAAGCCCAGAAACCAGCTTTCAGCAAGCTGGGATCTCAGACTTGGAGTTGATACAGAGTTTCGATTGTAGAACCTAAACAAACCAGACACCTGCTTTCAGGAGCGGAGGCCTAATTGCTGGAGCCTCAGAGCTAAAGCTGGCCCAGAATTAAAAAAAAGAAAAGAAAAAAAGGAACGGTTGGGAGCTTCAGTCACCCCCAGCCTGAAAACAGCCCTCAGCCCCTCACCCAGACTGGCCAGGCACCCCAGTGGGGAACCCAACTCTTAAGGGTGTGTGACCAGATGCAAACAGCCATCATCCCCTCATCCAGGCTGGCCAGGCACCCCAGTGGGGACCCCCACCCTGATCCAGGATACCCTTCAGGGCAAACCAGCCAGCCCCACCCATGCACCAGGCCTCTATTCTATATAGTAAAAGGGTAATATGCCTCCCAGCACTGGGATCAGCAGAGCTGAGAGGCCTCCCGGCACTGGGATCAGCGTGACAGGGGGCAGTGCCCAAACCCCCTGATTGCCCTGTGGCTCTGTGTGTGACAGGGGGTGGGGCCACAACCTCCCTATCGGCCCTGCTCTGTTCCTGACAGGTGAAGGCACCCCAACCCCCTGATCGGCCCTGCTCTGTGCCTGATAGGGAGGAGCTCCCCAAACCCCTGATCTCCCTGCGGCTCTGTGTATGACAGGGTGCGGCGCCCCAACCCCCTCACCCCACGGGCCCTGCTCTGTGTGTGACGGGGTAGAGCCATAACCTCCCCATCGGCCCTGCCCTGAGTGTGACAGGGGACAGTGCCCCAACCCCCCAATCGGCCCTACCCTGAGCGTGACTGAGGGTGGCATCACAACCTCCCGATCCCCCTGCTCTGTGCATGACAGGGGGCGGCGCCCCAAACCCCCAATCGGCCCTACCCTGAGCGTGACTGAGGGTGGCATCGCAACCTCCCAATCCGCCCTGCTCTGTGCATGACAGGGGGCGGCGCCCCAACTCCCCAATTGGCCCTGCTCTGAGCCCGACCAGGGGCTGCACCTAGGGATTGGGCCTGCCCTCTGCCACCCGGGAGCAGGCCTAAGCCAGCAGGTCGTTATGTCCCGAGGGGTTCCAGACTGCGAGAGGTCACAGGCCGGGCTAAGGGACGCCCCCGACCCCCCCGAGTGCACAAATTTTTATGCACCGGGCCTCTAGTTTACTTATATTCTTTTATAATAAAACTAGAGGTCCGGTGCACAAAAATTTGTGCACTCGGGGGGTGGGGGGGTGGGGGGGCGTCCCTCAGCCCGGCCTGTGTCCTCTCCCAGTCTGGGACCCCTCGGAAGATAACGACCTGCTGGCTTAGGCCCGGGTGCAGCCCCTGGTCGGGCTCAGAGCAGGGCCAATTGGGGAGTTGGGGCGCCGCCCCCTGTCATGCACAGAGCAGGGCGGATCTGGAGGTTGCGATGCCACCCTCAGTCACGCTCAGGGTAGGGCCGATTGGGGGGTTGGGGCACCTCCCCCTGTCACACTCAAGGCAGGGTCGATGGGGAGGTTGTGGCGCCACCCGATCATGCACAGAGCAGTGCCAATCAGGGGGTTGGGGTTCTGCCCCCTGTCACTCACAGAGCAGGGCCTATCAGGGGGGTTGGGGAGCTCCCTCTGTCACGCACAGAGCAGGGCCCATCAGGGGGATTGGGGAGCTCCCCCCTGTAACGCACAGAGCAGGGCCCATCAGGGGTTGGGGCGCAGCCCTCTATCACCCACAGAGCAGGGCCGATCACGGTGTTCGGGCGCCGCCACTGTCACACTCAGGGCAGGGCCGATGGGGAGGTTATGGCTCTACCCCGTCACACACAGAGCAGGGCCCGTGTGGGGGGAGGGGGGTTGGGGCGCCGCACCCTTTCACACACAGAGCAGAGCCGATCAGGGGATTGGGGCGCCACACCCTGTCACACACAGAGCCGCAGGGTGATCAGGGGGTTGGGGAGATCCCCCCTATCAGGCACAGAGCAGGGCTGATCAGGGGCTTGGGGCACCTTCCCCTGTCACGAACAGAGCAGGGTGGATAGGAAGGTTGTGGCCCCGCCCCCTGTCACACACAGAGCCACAGGGCGATCAGGGGGTTTGGGCGCTGCCCCCTGTCACGCTGATCCCGGTGCCGGGAGGCCTCGCGGCTCCGCTGATCCCGGTGCTGGGAGGCATAGTACCCTTTTACTATATAGGGTAGAGGCCTGGTGCATGGGTGGGTGCCGGCTGGTTTGCCCTGAAGGGTGTCCTGGATCAGGGTGGGGGTCCCCACTGGGGTGCCTGGCCAGCCTGGGTGAGGGGATGATGGCTGTTTGCAGCTGGTCACACATCCTTCAGGGTGGGGGTCCCCACTGGGGTGCCTGGCCAGTCTGGGTGAGGGGCTGAGGGCTGTTTTCAGGCTGGGGGTGACTGAAGCTCCCAACCGTTCCTTTTTTTCTTTTCTTTTTTTTTATTCTGGGCCAGCATTAGCTTTGAGTCTTGGCTCCAGCTCTTAGGCCTCCGCTGCTGAAAGTAGGTTTCTGGCCTTTGCTTACAATGTTGCGATTCTGCTGGCTGAAGCCCGCGGACTAAAGCAGGTTTCTGGGGTTTTGTTTAGCTTCTATATTTGTTACATAGTTGCTTAGAGTTGCAGCTCAGAGGCCTGCAGCGGCGGGCGGGGAACGTTGGAGTCCTCCGTCACTGAAGCAAGCAAGCCTCATGTTAGTTTCAAGCTGCCTGGCTGCCGGCCACCATCTTGGCTGGCAGTTAATTTGCATATCTCCCTGATTAGCCAATGGGAAGGGTAGCGGTCGTACGCCAATTACCATGTTTCTCTTTTATTAGATAGGATATTCTCCATTTGAGTAATAATTACCTTGGCCATTTTTATAATAGCAAAGAGAGCATATATAAATAATAGCTTCAAATGTGAATAATAGCAGCAAAAGAGTACAGATTCAGGAAATTTCTACATGCATTTTTTTAAACACTTGGGAGAAAATTATTTTTCTATAACATAAGATTAATGTGGCAACATAAGTCTAATAATATTATATTGATACCATTAGTACATAAATTGTTCTTTTGCATTTCTTTGGCTAATGCAACAAATACAGATATCCTGTTTATTTGTATTTTGTATCCTTTTTTATTTTTTTATTTTTTATTTTTTTTTTAAATATATTTTATTGATTTTTTACAGAGAGAAAGGGAGAGGGATAGAGAGTTAGAAACATCGATGAGAGAGAAACATCGATCAGCTGCCTCCTGCACACCCCCTACTGGGGATGTGCCCACAACCAAGGTACATGCCCTTGACTGGAATCGAACCTGGGACCTTTCAGTCCGCAGGGCAACGCTCTATCCACTGAGCAAAACCAGCCAGGGCATGTATCCTTTTTTAGTATAGCCTTTACTTAGTATTTTATTATACTACCTAAGCCAGCAGTGGACACTGCCGCAGAGGCAGGAAAGGCTCCTGCCACCATCGCTGTGCTTACCAGCCATGAGCCGGGCTTCTGGCTAAGCAGCGCTCCCCCTGTGGTAGCACACTGACCACCAGGGGGCAGCTCCTGCATTGTGTGTCTTCCCCCTGGTGGTCAGTGTGCATCATAGCGACCAGTAGTTCTACCATTCGGTCAATTTTCATATTAGCCTTTTATTATATAGGAATTGTTTTAACTTTAGATTATTATTACAAGTAGTCTGTATTATTCTTTATAATTATTCTCTCATTTCTTTTGGTTATATTGGGGAGGCTATTGCTAATATGTTTTATTCTTCTTATGAGAAATGAGATATATGACATAAAATATACATGTATCCTGTATATGTTTGGGTATGTATAAATATATCAGTACAAACAAGCATGTACTCTATACTTGTTTATATATGATATGACTTATTGTCTCAAAGAATTTTATTCTATGATACATAATAAAAGAAGCTTTTTTCACTTTCTTCTCATGTTCTATTCCTACCCCTTTCATTCCTTCTACCCTGCCAATGATCTGGAATTCCTAAATGTATCAAATTGTTCTCTCTTTCCACTAATTCTAGCAGTACTTATTAAACTCTTCTGATCCAAAATTGTTAAAAGTATTTTATATGTAGATACCCACAAAAAATGTAAAGATATAGATTTGTGTTTATATTCTTTTTTCTTTTTCTCATCTATGTTTTCTAAGTTTAATGTAATTAACAGGTGTTACCTTTAATATCTGATTTAATAAAAACATAAAATTCAAAACATTAGGTTATATTTGTTTTAAGTACATTAATGAGCCATCTTCACTTTTTATTAATTTTTACTTTTAGAGAATACTTTATTTTTATTAATTATGTCAGATTTATAATGAAAAATAACTGCAACTGCCCTAACTGGTTTGCCTCAGTGGATAGAACGTCGGCCTGTGGACTGAAAGGTCCCAGGTTCGATTCCAGTCAAGGGCATGTACCTTGGTTGTGGGCACATCCCCAGTAGGAGTGTGCAGAAGGCAGCTGGTTGATGTTTCTCTCTCATCGATGTTTCTAACACTCTGTCCCTCTCCCTTCCTCTCTGTAAAAAATCAATAAAATATATTTTTTAAAAAAAAGAAAAGAAAAAGATAAATAACTGCGACCTCCCAGCAATCCCTAGAGTTTCATTCCCTAAAACAGTCATCCTCTGTTTTCCTAACAAACTCCCTTGCCTTTACCTCCAAATCTATATATATAAAAAGCCAGCAACCAGAACATAATGACCAGAACGACCGGTCGCTATGACGCCCATTGCGGCCAGAGAACCTGGCCTGATCAGGGGTGGGGCTGGCTGGCCAACCCCCTTGCAGCCCTTCCCCCCAGCCAGCCCCTCCCCCGATCGGCCCACCCAACCCTGATTGGCCCGCAGCCCCTCACCCCAGCCGGCCCCGCCTCTAATCGCCCCCCTACCCAAATAGGAGGTGGGGCCATCTGGCCAACCTCCTGTGGCCCCTCCCCCATCCAGCTCCACCCCCAATTGGCCCCCCCACTCCCATCAGGGCAAGGCTGGTGGCTACCGCCCACAGCCCCGTCCTCAGCTGGCCCTGCCCCTGATCGGCCCCCCTGCATACCAGTTTGGGCGGAGCCAGCTGGCCAACCTTCCACAGCCCCTCCCCTAGCCGCTGACCCCCAGTCAGCCCCTCCACCCCTATCGGGGGCGTCGCCCACTGGCCAATCACCCACGGCCCCTCCCCCGCTGCCAGCCTGTAATTGCTGGGATCCTTATCTAAGAATTTCATTATTTTAACCTTTTGCGGTCCAATTTTATTTTTGGAATTCAAACAGTCTGGTCTAAATTAATTGATGGGATTGAATGTTGAACTTTTTAATGTTCTTATTTTAAAGTTTAAACCAAAAATTCACTGGTTATATTATTAAGTATGTTCAATCAAAGAGTTTATTCTTTAAAACATTTCATAGTGTGGTATCTTTTGAAACATTTCCCCACATGCAACCCAGCACCTTACTGACAATGCATATAATCGCAGCCGTTTGTGGTGTCAACCTCAGCTCCACGTTGGACCTGCTCCTAGCGCCTGGTCTGTCGAGTCAGCCTGGACGTTGGACTGAAAATGGTTAAATATTGTACATTAATTAATCAAGTCATAGGACACAGTATTTTCTTTTTATGAAACTAAAAATACTATTAACATTTCCAGTTACTATATTAAATTAATACATTATTTTTCCAAAATAATTTGGTAGCTATTAACCATCTGTAGTTATTTTTCAAAATTGTTACTGATTCTGAAAACCCTGTTAACTCTAGTTTTATGAACAAATGAAAGGAATAATTAACTGGCAAAATAATTAATCTGTTGATCTAGTCTTACAGTTCACAATAAATGAGTCAAATCTATCAGAGAATTTGTTTTCCCAAGTATGTCCAGTCAAAATAAAGAGAAGACAAGAGTATCTCATAATATTTACTTTTGTTTATTAATTGTAAAAAACTCTCTAGATTTGTCTTCAATTTAGAATTAAATATAGGTTGCCATTGGATTGTACTAAAGGTATTTTTTAAATTTCTTATACAACACTGAAAGAAATAAGAGAGTTATACCCAATAACAAACTATTGCCATAACAAGTTAATTTTGCTTTTTTTCCCTTTTTGCCTCATCTTATATATATAGTACAAAATTGAGATTGGCATTATTTTGCCTGCAGTGATATATTGTTTAATTATTACACAAATTATAAACATTTTCAGAATCCTATGTTTATTTACTGTTAATAACATCATTATAACAAGTAATTGTGAACTTTTTCTTCTTACCCTAGAGCCCTTTTTGATTATGACAAAACTAAAGACAGTGGCCTTCCCAGTCAAGGATTGAACTTCAAATTTGGAGATATCCTCCATGTTATTAATGCCTCTGATGATGAATGGTGGCAAGCCAGACAGGTTACACCAGATGGTGAGAGTGATGAAGTTGGGGTGATTCCCAGTAAACGCAGGTAAATATAAGTCCATTACAGTCTTATCACTTGCAAGTTGGGCAACATAAACAAATAAATGCTGTTCTTTTAAATTTATTTTTTTAGAGGTGATGATTTTATTCTTGGTTTTCCATATTGTGTTTTACAACCATTTTATTTACCTATATTGTAACCAATAACATAACTAGAGAATATGATGCCCCCAAACAGGAATTTTCTAAAGCTCCTACTAGTTGCTAAAAAAGAAAGTATTTTTTAAGACACTATGCCATGTATCTGTGCCAGTAGAGGGAAAGAGAATTAAAAGCCTCTATAGTTTTCCTATTAAGGTACTTTTAAACCTAAATTTTCAGGGTTTTTGATTGTTTTAGACGTAAAAAAATAAAATCCTTGTAAATAAATGCAAAATGTTTAGAAATATCTGGTGATATGTTTCACATCTCTTCTTGCTTAATTTAGAAGTATTCGAGCAATCATGCTTTTCCTCTTTGCATTTAACCATTTACGATAATATTTCTTTGGTGGATACTTACCAGCTAGTGGCAAAAGTGGTTAAGTGCAAATTGTCTTGGAAAGAATGATTCCACCTTAGACAGCCTCCTCTAAGATCTATGAAATGTCTCTTCTTTTGTAGGAAAGGTATTAAATAGCAGTTCATAATTCCCCTAAAGTAGTTACTTATGAGATCCAATTCATCTAAATCTTTGCCTAAAAGTTCTTTTTTAAGTTTTAAGATAGCCAGTAAAAATTAATGATGTGACATTAATGTTTATTATAGACTAGAGGCCCAGTGCATGAATTCGTGCACGGATGGGGTCCGGCTGGTCCAGCCCCAATCAGGGCGGATCGGGGCAGGGCCTGTCAGGAGGAGGAGATGGCAGGAGGTTGGCCGGCCAGCCTACCCTGATCGGGGCCAATCAGAGCTGGGCCAGCTGGGCGGAGGAGCTGCAGGCAATTGGCCGGTGGACCCCGCCCCCGATTGGGGTTGGGGGGCTGATTGGGAGCGTGGCCAGCCATGGGGGGTGGGGGCTGGTCGGCCCCGCCCCCAAATGGGATGGGGGGGGTGCCCATCAGGGGCCAGTGGCCTGGGGGTGGAGTCATGGGTGGTTGGCCAGCCAGTGCTGCCCCCTATTGGGGTGGGGGTGGCAATCAGGGACAGGGCCAGCTGAGGGGAGGGGCTGCAGGCCTATCATGGTGGGGCGGGCCAATCGGGGGTGGAGTTGGCCGGGAGAAAGTGGTTGGGGCATTTGGCCAGCCAGCCTCACCCTTGATCAGTAGTGGGCAGTACTTATTAAAGGAGTAGAGGCCCAGTGCACGAAATTCATACACTTTGGCGGGGGGGGGGGCGGTCCCTCAGCCAGCCTGCACTCTCTCCAATCTGGGACCCCTCAGGGGATGTCCAACTGCCAGTTTAGGCCCAATCCCTGTGAGATCAGGCCTAAACTGGCAGTCGGACATCCCTCTCACAATCTGGGACTGCCGGCTGCCAACTGCTCACCTGCCTGCCTGCCTGATTGCCCCTAACCACTTCTGCCTGCCAGCCTGATCACCCCCTAACCACTCCCCTGCCAGCCTGATCAACACCAAACTGCTCCCCTGCCAGCCCAATCACCCCCCAACTTCCCTCCCCTGCCAGCCCAATTGCCCCTAACTGCCCTCCTCTGCTGGCCTGATTGCCCCTAATTGCCCTACCCTGAGGCCTTGTCGCCCCCAACTTCCCTCCCCTGCAGGCCTGATCACCCCTAACTGCCCTCCCCTGCTGGCCCAGTCACCCCCAACTGCCCTCCCTTGCAGGCCTGGTTGCCCCTAACTGCCCTCCCCTGCAGGCCTGGTCACTCCCAACTGCCCTTTCTTGCAGGCCTGGTCGCCCCTAACTGCCCTCCCCTGCAGGCCTGGTCCCCCTTAACTGCCCTCCCCTGCAGGCCGCGTTGCCCCTAACTGCCCTCCCCTGTAGGCCTGGTCGACTCCAACTGCCCTCCCCTGTAGGCCTGGTCCCCCCGAACTGCCCTCCCCTGCTGGCCATATTGTGGTGGCCACCTTGTGACCCATGGGGGCGGCCATTTTGTGTGAGGAAGTGATGGTCAGTTTGCATATTACCTCTTTATTATATAGGATACTTTTGAGAATAGTAACTGGGAAGAATGAAAAAAGAGCAGGTTTGAGCAGAGGAATAAGTAAAGCTGCAATGCTGGCCAGGGATCAGCCTCAGCAAACCATATAGAGAGCTCTTGGGTCAATGTGGAAAAAAGGAGACCTATGTACCTGATTGGGCCAGTTCGCTCGCCACAGTGGGCATCATAGCAACTAGTCGTTATGGTAGTTATGGCATTACGGTCGCTGGCTCTTTATATATATAGATTAGAGGCCCGGTGCACAAAAATTTGTGCACTCAGGGGGGTCCCTCAGCTAGGCCTCTGCCCTCTCGCAGTCTGGGACCCCTCGGGGGTTGTCCACCTGCTGACTTAGGCCCACTCCCCGGGGGGATCGGGCCTAAGATGGCAGTCAGACATCCCTCTGGCAGCCCAGGAGCCCTTGGGCGATGTCCACTTACCAGCGGGAAGCAGGACTAAGCTGCAGTTGGACATCCTTAGTGTTGCTGAGGAAGCGGAAGAGGCTCCCACCACCACCACTGTGCTGGCAGCCATCAGCCTGGCTTGTGACTGAGCAGAGCTCTCCCTGTGGGAGCGCACTGACCACGAGGGGGCAGCTCCTGCATTGAGCGTCTGCCCCCTGGTGGTCAGTGTGGTCAAAGTGACCAGTCATTCTCAGTTGTTCCGCTGTTAGGGTCAATTTGCATATTACCCTTTTATTATATAGGATAGAGGACTGGTGCACGGGTGAGGGCCGGCTGGTTTGCCCTGAAAGTGTCCCAGATCAGGGTGGGGGTCCCGCTTGGGTGCCTGGCCAGCCTGGATGACGGACTGATGGCTGTTTGCAGCTGGTCACACCCCCTTCAGGGTGGGGGTCCCCACTGGGGTGCCTGGCCAGTCTGGGTGAGGGCCTGAGAGCCGTTTTCAGTCTGGAGGGCAACTTAAGCCCCCAGCCTCTCCTTTTTTTCTTTTTTTTTCATTCTGGGGTTTATTTATCTTCTATAGCTGTCACTGGAGCTGAGAGCCGGCTCCAGCTCTGAGGGCTGAAAGCAGGTTTCTGGGTCTGTTTGGCTTCTGTAATTAAAACTCTGTTGCCATCACAGCAGCTCTAAGCTCTGAGGCCAAAGCTGGCTGAAAGCAGGTTTCTAGGTTTGTTTGGCTTCTATAATTGAAACTCTGTTGCCATCACTGAAGCTCTAAGCTCTGAGGCCGAAGCTGGCTGAAAGCAGGTCTCTGGAGCCTGTGTAGCTTCTATAATTGCAACATAGTTGCTTTGAGTGTACTCTGAGCCGGGCTGCAGCAGGCGGGGAACCTTGGCTTCCTCCATCACTGGAGCAAGCAAGCCTCCTGTTCGCTTCAGCTGCGTGGCTGCTGGCCGCCGTCTTCGTTGGCAGTTAATTTGCATATCCTGCTGATTAGCCAGTGGGAAGGGTGTCGGGGTTATGGTCAATTTGCATGTTTCTCTTTTATTAGATAGGACTAGTAGCCCGGTGCACAAAAATTTGTGCACTCAGAGGTGAGGGTGAGGAGTGGGGCCAGACCCCTCAGCCCGACCTGCACCCTCTGTCATGTTCCGGGACCCCGGCCACTCCTGGCCTAGGCACAGGCCTACAGGCTTGGGCAGCCTGGCTCCCGAGGCCCCAATTTATCAAGAGAACAAAGTCGGCGTTAGTTACAGCCCTCACAGAACCAAGTACACTGCATCTGTGCATACACCTGTCTCGTTCATGTGCCTGCTGAATTCGCCCTACTGAATTACTAACATCTTGAAGACATAGCTCTGTCTTATCCTGCTTCAACTTCAGTGCCTGGCCTGGTGCCATGGACCTGAGAGGGTTTGCTGAGTGAGTGGAGAATGAGTGAATGAATGAGCGAGTAAGTGAATGAGCAAGCAGCTAAGGGGCAGGAACGCGTTGCCATGGCAACATGGCAGAAGTTCCGGCCCCACTCCCGGCTCCCTGAAGTCCACCCTGGGAAAGTTCCCGCCCTGCTCCCAGCATCCTGGCGCCCCTCTCCTGGCTGCATACTGAATTACTAACATCTTGAAGACATAGCTCTGTCTTATCCTGCTTCAACTTCAGTGCCTGGCCCGGTGCCATGGACCTGAGAGGGTTTGCTGAGTGAGTGAATAATGAGTGAGTGAATGAGTGAATGAATGAGCGAGTGAGTGAATGAGCAAGCAGCTACCAGTGGGGATAGTTCACACTCTGCTCTGAGCTTCCTGACACAAGCCCTGAGAAGTTCCTGCCCTGCTCCCAGCGGCCCCACTCCCCTCTCCCGGCTGCATAGTTCGTGCAGGGCAAAGGCTGCCCCGGTGTGCATTTTGGCAAATCAGTGCATCAGCACCTGTCGGCCGGGGAACCCCCCCCAGGGCCGTTTGTGGGCGTGGCCAGTGACAGATCGGTGCATTAGCACCAGTCAGCTGGGGATCCCCGCTGGAGGGCTGTTTGTGGGCATGGCCAGTGACAGATCGGTGCATTAGTACCAGTCAGCCAGGGATCCCCCTGGAGGGCCGTTTGTGGGCATGGCCAGTGGCAGATCAGTGCATTAGCACCTGTCCAGGGATCCCCGCTGGAGGGCCATTTGTGGGCATGGCCAGTGGCCGATCGCTGGGGTTCCGCCGCCAGCCCTGGGTCTGTTCCCATACGGGCCGCCTGCCACCCAGGTCGCAAATAGCAGGCCCGGCTGGCAGCGGGGCAGGCAGGATGGCACTGTCCCGCCCTGCCTGCAGTATGCAAATTAGCCACCATCTTTGTTGGTGGTTAACCGCCATCTTGGCTGCTGATTAATTTGCATATCTCGCTGATTAACCAGTGGGAAGGATAGTGAAGTTACAGTTAATTACCATGTTTTTCTATTATTAGATAGGATAATTCATTCACTTCAGGTCAGGCTTATGATGTAACAACTTGTATTTTTCTTATTAATAAGTTGGGTTTATACTTATTTTGTTGAGTCTCTATAATTGATAAATATGCCAAATCATATACCTATTTTAGACTTCTGTGTGTGTGTGTGTGTGTGTGTGTGTGTGTGTGTGTGTGTGTGTTTAGACATTGAAGAGTAGAAATACTATATTACAGAGATATGTAGTTATAGTTCCAGGATTTATGACTGTTTTTGGCTATATAGTTAGCAAGATCCAACTATTTAGTTAGATCTTATATTTGGTGGCAACTCCTCTTTTAGCAGTGTAACCCTGAGCATAATTTTTTGCATGAAATATAATAGTCTCCTTTAAATTCAGAAATGCTTACTCTGTTCCTTATTAGGTCAATAAGAAACCTCACATCTTATATATTAAGGTCAGAGTTCAGAAAAATTGTTTTATCCCTTGGCTCTTCATATCTCATAAGGCTTTACTGAAAGAAGTGAGTAACACAGCTGACTGTTGGAAAGAGATTTTTTTTTCATTTTGTATAAAAATTCTATAAGGTTTATTTTTAAAGCCAAAAGCAATATAAGACATATCTTGAGATCTCTACAAATAGCTTTCTTTCAAGAACAGTATTTACAAATAAACAAAATTTAAGTCCTTCAACTATTGAGTGAACAAGATAATGATTAGAAGACAAAGCCATTTTGACTTGTAAATGTTCACTCACTAAATGTTAGTTTGCAGTGCACTCAGTAAGTGTCAAGACAAAAATTATAAATTTATTATTCATGTCACGAATCCTCAGGATTGCTCTGGAATAGCAAAAAACATAATTTTTAAATCTATGACTGCTGCTGTGGCCAGGTGTTCAGTTGATTGGAGCATTGGTAGAAGGCAACCAATCTATCTCTCTCTCCTCCTCCTCCTCCTCCTCCTCTCTCTAAAAATTAATAAAAACATCCTCGGATGAGCATTTTTTTAAAAATCTGTGACTACTAAGGTTCTTTTACTATCCCACAGTAAAAACTATATTGCGTAATATAGAAAAAATGTAGAAAATGCGTTTATTCATAGACTGTTTTGGTAAGTTTTTCTGCTATATACAAACATAATTGCTATGTTGATATCAAGGATTTATAAAAGGTTAATTTACATGAAATTTTGCAAAATGCATATTGGTATTACAATCTACTTAAAACATTTGTTATATTTTTGTTTGCTTGCTTCTTTTGAATAGGTAACACTTTAACAAGGTACAAAATTCAAAAGATCTAAAAGCTATACCAACTCCCTCTTAACCCCAGGCGGCCATTTCACTTTCATAAGAATAGCTAAGGTTACCAGTTCTTGTATATCCTTCCAGAGATACTTCAAAACTGTTTTGTACACTATACTTGGTTAATTTATGTATTTACACAAAAATGTCATTGGAGTTAAACTTAGTTTTTCTATTTCTCACCTTATTTTTAAAATTTTCAGAGCTACAGAGAAATAAGCACAAGAGAAATGCAAGAATAGTACAAGGAACACCCACATATCCTTCACCTACTTTCATCAATTATTGATATTTTGCCCCATTTGCTTTCTCTTTTTCGTGCTTAATATTTTTTATTGTTGACCCTATTACAGATGTCCCCTATTTTCCACCCTTTTGCCCTTCCTCTACTCAGGTCTTCATCACATTATAGTCTGTGTCCATGGGCTGTGTATATATGTTCTTTGGTTAATTTTGTCCAGTCCACCTCATTCCCCTCCTCTTCACATCCTTCATTTTTAGCATATGTGTTCCATGCTAAGCTAATGTTTAAACAAAAAGAAAAAAGGATAAAACCTGGGAAATTGCTAAACTTTGAAGTTTTGTCTTCAGTATAATTAATGGAATTGAGTGCATATATAAGTACACACACACACACATATATATATATATATATATATATATATATATATATATATATACTGTATTTTGATACTTCACAAATATTTTTTAAATAATAAAATAAGTCTTGTATTTTATTTTTTAGAAATTCTAATTTTGGGATGCAAACCTAGATGGCTTCCTAAGGTTTAGAATATAAAGATGCCCTGTATTGAGGTATCAGTTCTGATGAATTGTAGTTAGAACCTTAGATGTATTTGGTCTACCTAAAAAATAATATTGGCTACTTCAACAGGGTTGAGAAGAAAGAACGAGCCCGATTAAAAACAGTGAAATTCAATTCTAAAACAAGAGGAGACAAAGGGGTGAGTATATGCAATCTCTTATTTCTAGAAATTAATAGTTGAGGGTAATAGAACTTTTTATCATTCTTATTTGAGCTACATTATTAAAGTGAGGATTTTGCCATGAAAATTACTATCAACAACTCTGGCAATGTTGCTTTACAATAGTAGATATTTAATTAAAGCACCCATTTCACAGACCTTTTCAAATTAAAACTGTGATTTGATTTTTTCTTAACATACTTTTGGTCAAGGTTATTTTTACAAGTGAAATTAATTTAGTCTTCATTCACATGCTCACTTAGAAACTTGTGTTACCAAAATTAATCATGATAGTTAATAAATCTGAAAAATTATTAATAGGCCTCCAAAAAATTATTAATGAAATCATAATGTCTGTTTTGGGGGGGATTTTGAGTAAATTCAAGGAAATTTTCTTGTTTTCTCTACACCTAATATTTATTAGGAAAATCCATGTTTAGATGTTTGAGTCAATATGAATTTTTAGTTTGAAAAAATAAAGAGACAGTCAAGAGGAGGAGTTTGTAGATGGTCAAAAAATATATCAAAATTCTTTTATACATATTTTAGACCAGGGGTCCTCAAACTTTTTAAACAGGGGGCCAGTTCACTGTCCCTCAGACTGTTGGAGGGCCAGACTATAGTTTTTAAAAAAACTATGAACAAATTCCTATGCGCACTGCACATATCTTATTTTGAAGTTAGAAAACAAAATGGGAACAAATACAATATTTGTATTTGCATGTGGCCCACGGGCCGTAGTTTGAGGACCCCTGTTTTGTTTTTGGTTTTTTTTGTTGTTGTTGTTTTTATTTATTTATTTATTTATTTATTTTAGTTTTATTGCTTAAAGTATTACAAAGGGTATTTTACATATGTTTCCTTTTTTCCCCCCGCCCTTGATAATCCTCTGGCCTCCCCTACCCCCCCAGAGAACCCCTGTTTTAGACGTGTTTTTGTTTTTATTTACTTTAAGTGTTGCTTCAAATGACTGTCAGTAGATGAAAAAGATCTTACAGGCTTTGTCCTGTACTATGTTTATAATTACTTCAATAGAATATTTTAGCAAAAAGGCTGATGAAAGAGCTGAATTTCAAAATGTGTTGAAAATACTATTTGTAGCAATGTTTTCTGTTTTGTAGGGTTTTTTTAATCTAAAGCTAAAGTTTTATACATCTTGTGATCATATTTCAAAGGAATGTAAAATTCAGCAAATAAATTAACCCTATTTTCTGTACATCTCTGATATAACTAAGCACTCAAACCTAAAGCTTTAAAATTTAAAAGAAATATGATCCTTGACTAAAGAAATTAAATCTGAGTAAGTTGCATAATGTATTCAATTATTTTAGGAATGATAAATTCCATTAAAATTAACTTGTAGTTTTCAGAAAATACAAAATTATATAGTGTGACCTGATGCAATATTTAAAATAGAATTTTTTGGAGGAAAAAAATTTCAAGTAAATACTCAGGATTTGAAATCTATACAGTGTTTTTTGTGCTTATTTTATATATGTTTTTTAAAATAATTTAGTAAAATACACTGTCAATGTATTTAAAAAGAGGTTGCATGTTGTAACTTTTCTTTTATACTGTAAGAAGTTAACTGAATTAACGACATATTTAAATCTTAGTCTTGTTTGTTGACTGTAACCAACTTTATGCACAGTCACTGTGTTCTAACACAGCACCAAAAGTATGCATGATACTGAGTGGGGTAAAAATACGCTTGCCATTGATACAGAACTGCATTTCTTTCCGTAACACCATTTCCCATTCTTCTTTTGCTTTCCTTACATGGTTTATGGACTTTTATTTCCACTACAGACTTATAACATTTCAGTTTCTCATTAATATTCTTAACATTCATTGAACTATTTTGAAATACTATATGGAGGTAATATATTTAGATATTTAATATATGTATCATGAATGTGTGATATTTTTCAGTTCTAATATTTATTACACTCTGTCTCTCTTGCAATGTAGCATTAATAATAATAGTAAGTAATTAAACAGTATTTTATATAGGAAATATAGAGAAACTGGAAGTAGTATGGTTTCTCTAGCTTTGTGTTTTCCCTTCACATTTTTCTGTTGTTTGCTTGTGCTATTTTTACTTTAATATATTTTTCACCTGGAGGATGTTAAATGCAATACAATTAATCCATTTCTTAACTAACATGCATTTCTTTCTGTCCCATATTATGATATCTTTATGATATCTCACTCTGGCTAACAGCAAAGATATCAAAAATCAAAACATTTTAAACTTCATGTTTCTTTCGGTTGTTTGCTGTGAAACTGACTCTGACCACTATAGATGCAGTAGGAGGATTAGTTTTATCAGATATAAAAATTAGTTTTATCAGGTATAAAAATGATTACTAAATTCAAAAGCAATGATTGTCATGAACAAAAAGATTGAGTCCTTCCCTGATATTACATTACCATAAATCTTTCTCTATTGAAACTTGTTTTCCTCTCATTCTCTTTTCTAAAATTTGGATTCAAAGATTTTTATTCAAATAATGCTACTTGACAGTTTATAAAATAATTATAAGCCCCAGAGTTCTTCAATTATTTTTTATTCAACTTAATTTTCAACTTCCACTTAGAGGTATTAGAGCCTTCAAATTCTAAGATTGAAATCAAGACAATCTGCTTGACTGTGAACTATGAACTTATTAATCCTGAATTATTGATATGAAAAGGTAAAAATGAAAGTGTAACCTTGTTTTTGTAAAGATTCTTATCAAAATGAAGTCTTTGAAGTAATAGAATTTGAGCTAAAAGTCACTTTAATCTATTTCAGAGCCATAATCACCTGGCTTTTTATATTTAAAAATATGGGCATGCTGAAAACATACTGCCTGGTATCAATACACTTTGAAATAATGATAGCATCTTTTAATGTGAATAAACTCAAGAAAAATCAGAACAAAATTTTCTTAATATTGATCCCACCTCAAAAAGTATAATAATAATTTCGAGTGTCAATTGTATGTAAAGTCATTTTCTTCAAGACGTGTGCCTATGACAGAAACTACAAAATAAACTATTTCTCTTTAATAGGCTCATCTTTCCTTGTGCTGAATGTTTTTTTAAAATCTATGAATGCACTGCCTAGCTGGTGTGACTCAGTGATTGAGCACTGACACATGAACCAGGACAGGAGGTCCTGGTTCGATTCCCGGTCAGGGCACATGCCAGGATTGCTAGCTCAATCCCCAGTAGAGTGTGTACAGGAAGTAACCGATTGATGATTCTCTATCATTGATGTTTCTTTCTCTCTCTCTCTCCCTCTCCCTTCCTCTCTGAAATCAATAAAAATAATAATTTTTTAAATTTATGAATGCACAAATGGGACATTCAAGAATGGGGAAAAAATTTTTCAATATCTGTGCAATAAGGAACATCTTCCTTATAGCAATTATGTATAAACTATTCAAATCTCAACTGTCTATTTGGCTCTTACTGGCACCAAACTTTTTATTCTCTATTCAGGACTGATGGTGCTGGTGAATTGAATCTGGTTCTATATTATTTATATATACTTTTTAAAATAGCTATGTATAGTAAAGCTTAAAGACAAAGGAATCAGTTATGATAGCACTCATGTTGGCTAAAACAGTCCTAACTCTTCTTCCTTGGTTAGATAGCATTGATAAGTCTTTTGCTGGACTCTTTGGCCTTGATAGAGTCCTCTTAGTGTTCTTCCTATTTTCTGACTCATGTCAAAAGCATTTGGTTATCTTTTTTCTCTTCAAGGATGGATGGATGGATAGATAGATAGATAGATAGATAGATAGATAGATAGATAGATAGATAGAACTATTTTTTAAATATTCAACACTGGCAATTTCTCAATTGTTCGGGTTTTCTTTTCAAATAGAGGTCTTTGTTAGTTTGTTGGAGCCACACGGAAGAAAGGAAGGAAGGTAGGTAGGTAGGTAGGTAAGAAGGAAGGAAGGAAGGAAGGAAGGAAGGAAGGAAGGAAGGAAGGAAGGAAGGAAGGAAGGAAGGAAGGA
Organism: Myotis nattereri; assembly: GCF_964212035.1. Taxonomy (NCBI): domain Eukaryota; kingdom Metazoa; phylum Chordata; class Mammalia; order Chiroptera; family Vespertilionidae; genus Myotis; species Myotis nattereri. The sequence continues at coordinate 53,285,386 of NC_138077.1, forward strand.
GAGGGGAGGGGAGGGGAAATGTGCTTAAGCAAAAGGAAAATGAAGGTTATTACCTAATGCATAAAAAATATTTGAACAGCTAAAGGAATCATTTAAAATAACTTTTACTATAGAATATCTAGCTCCTGGCAATCTAGAAAAATATTTATTGATATGAATAGATGTTAGCTTGGTCTGTACCATAGTAGTACCTAACCTGATTTACTCTTTTCAATTTTATCAAGTAGCATATATTCCTTATTTTTAGCTATTACTGAATTACACTCTTTAAATTTTTTAATATTTTCTGTTATAAAACATTAGAATTAGAGGAGTTAATACAAAATTAGAAATTCACTTTATATGTGAATTAAGTAAAATTCATATATAAACTGCACACTGTGGTCACAAGAGTCAGCTTCCACAGAGCTGCTAGGCTGGCTGGGCCTTTGTACACACAGACAGTAGACATCCCTTTGTTTTGCCCCTCCTTCTCTTCTTCAGCAGTCATTCAATGACAAGCGTAAAAAGAACCTCTTTTCCCGAAAATTCCCCTTCTACAAGAACAAGGACCAGAGTGAGCAGGAAACAAGTGATGCTGACCGTAAGTATGTGGATCCAGTGGTCAACGGAAAATAAATGTAGAGGGACCTACTGCCCTGCAGTTGGTTGTTACCATGGAGACAGTTTCAAGAGCTGCAACAGGTTACTAATTGTCTTAACCAGGGGCAATTTAACAGGCATAAATTAATTTGTATACCAATCTTAACTTTTCTGGTACCTTAGGAATTCTTAATTTAAAGTAAACAGTATTTTTAAGCTGTACATTTAACATAGTATTATTTGATGTAAGGATTCTTAAAATAAATAATATACTCTCAAAGAATGTTTTAGAGGAAAAACATGGATACCTGGGAAGCTACTTAGTGACTTCTAAGTATGGTATTGCCAATCTTTGACAAATAGATCTTCTGAAATTATTCCATTTTATCGTATTTCTTCTTCATATGTAGACAGCCTGGATTTTACTTTTAAAATAGTAAGTAATAGTCTCAAACTTTGCTGCTCTAAGATAGAACTTACATTCTTTTAGTAGATTACATTTAACTGCTAGCTTATTTCAAACTTTCAGAAATCTACAAAAATGCTCTATAAGATATGCACCTGTAATGGTCTTGGAACTGTCTCTTATTGTAGCACCAATTTTATGCATTACTGACAACTATTTTCTTTGATTATCTTTTTATTGCTTGCTCTCTGGGAACTACTCTCTACAGGAGATCCCTGACGACATGGGATCAAAAGGCCTGAGTAAGTGATCAAAATACTCCCAAGTTATTTTTTAACCTCCATCTACAGACCTACCTTTTTCAGATACATTTTGAGAATCATGGTAGTGCCTTTCTGGCATGAGGAGGTGTATGATTTAGATTGCTTTTAGGCGTTCATGTTAATAAAATGCTTGGGATTTTTATTTCTATAACACACATCTTTTGTTTTTCTAATGCTCCATTTTTCAGTCATTTGAAAAACTCTGCTCAATATTTCCTTTTTTAAATATAAAAACTTTTTAACGTTTTTAAAAATAGTACTATCTGCCCTCATTATTAGAATATAGAAAATAATCTTCTTTACAGTTTTATATCACCCTTTTTTTAAAAAAAAAACAATTTAAAATCACTTTGATTTTAGAAAAGCATTGCTATAATGTGAAACTATAAAACACAATAGATAAATGTTAGAGAAGAATTGTGGACCTCAAGTTTAAATAGCAGTCTTTGTAGAGGGAAATTTACATATCTTTTTTAAGGAGGTTGTAATTTATGAAAAGAATTATAAGAAATATTATTTTTTGTTTTTTTTCATTTAACCATGATGTTGTCTCTGCTGTTTGTTTTTCTTGTTTAATTTTCTAGCTAGAACTTAGTCTTCATATAAAGCTTGGTACAGAGTATGTTATATAGGAGTCATTCAATAAATGTTGGAATAAATGAATGAAACAAGACGTCATTTAAGCAATCAATTTTAAATGTGGGTGTTTTCAAATTGATTAAATGTGAAATTTTATCAAATATTACTAAGTTATTTTAGGTGACAGTGACTCATAGAAGTAACCTTTTAGGTTGAAGTTTTTTTCTAGATAATTCTTTTCCTTTGGGTCACTAAGCATTTTAAAAACTTCTTTTTTTTATAATTCATTGATTATTAAGGATACAACAAGTATCTTTCAACTTTCTAAGCTCTATATTAATAATCATTAAATTTCATAATTTTTCCTGATTTACCCTAACTATACTGGTATTTTAAACTATAGGAACTTGACTTTTATTTCAACCTTAATAATTAAAAGTTTGTATTAGACTGAAGGCAGTATGCTTTATATGTAATTATTTTTATTAGACACACAGACAATAGACATCCCTTTGTTTTGCCCCTTCTCTTCTTCTCTGTTATTTTTGCTTGTGCCTCTTTAGGATTTGGCAAGAACCCACGAATTTACTATCACTATGGTACCCTTGTGAAAATCTTCAAAAGTGGAAAATATTTCCATAATTTTTTTTTTGAGAGAGAGAAATATCAATTGGTTGCCTCTTGCACATGCCCCAACCAGGGCTAGGGATCAAACCTGCAACCTAGGTATGTGCCCTGGGCTCCACAGATTTTTAATGGTACAGAATTTATTTTGAGAATGATAACATGTTTTAGAGATGGTATGAATCAGGATATGTACCCACAGATTTTTATTATCTGTTGAGTCATTAGAGACCTAAGGAAAATTCATTTAAAAAGGAATTTAAGGAAGAATTTAGTTCCCATATTGATACTGTTATGGTGGATGATAATTACATCTTGACCAAATCATAATTTTATCTTTCATTTTAATCGAGGATTGGTACTTGGGAAGGGCAACAAATAAAAAATGGTAACTGAATACCAGACAATGTAATTTAGAAAAGAATTTAAATTTTTCTGGACAATGACTTAAGATCCTTTGAATGGTAGGTATCTGTGCTTCATCTTCCAGAAACTGAAAGAAATTATCCACCCAGTAATTTAATGATCAGATCAAGATTTTATTTGGAAAATGTTGAAGGAAATAGAAACATATCAGTAAGATTCTAATACTGGATATGATGGAGGTTATTACATAAAACAGATGACTAGCAGTTGGCAAGTTGCCTATTATTATGCAGTAGAAAATGCTAGGAAAGGGGATGTATCAAGGACATTTGTGGCCTCAGTTATCAAAAGGTCATAACACAGGGAATAAACTAAGAAAAATCCTGTGAGATTTTAATATAAGAAAATAAATGTGACCTCATATTAGGTACTCATCAAGTCTTGTTGTAACAGGACTCACAAAGGGACTAAGAATAGAAGGATAAATTATTCCAAAGAAACAATCCCATTGAAGAGGTGTGAAATAACACTGAACATCAAGGAAAATGTACATTTGCATGTAACTTCACACAGCCTCTGGAAAATTTGAGGGTATTTAATTGAAGAGCAGGGAGAGAAACAAAAGTGATACCCTAGAGTACTTTTCATACACATGAATTTAGTGATTCTATGAAGAAGAAAATCAAATTATTGATTTGCCCTATTGGCAGTAGAATATGAAATAATGAGAGAAACTGTCTTTCAGAACCTAATTTTGACTCACAGAACTAGAGAATGATGGAAGTCTGAGAGAATGCAACTAAGTCATCATAGCTTGTGGAGAGCTAGAAATAGAAACTTGTGCAGATTTTATGCTTTAAGAAGGCAATTTTGAAAAAATTCAGGAGGGAAAAAAACTGGGTAAGATTTCCTTTAACAGTGACCAAAGAAATATAGTTCAGGAGGGACTATAAAAGGTGCTCAGAAGTGTAGTTATGACGTGCCATTTCAGACAAGGTTTGTACCTATCTCTTGTACACAGCTCAATTTTTATAGCTTTTTATTTTGTGGAACACCTCAAAGACTTCCTCTGTTAGGCACACAAGTTTTCGATTATATCTTTCCTTTCTTCTCATTTTAAAGACTTATTAAGCAGATTTGTGCAGAGTTCTTAGATGCCAAAACCAGACTTATTTTCATTTGTGCTTGGAGTAAGTATAATAGTACTAGAATTCCTTGAGATTGGTGATGTGTAGTATTTCAAGAGCACAAAGAGAAAACACATGATGCATTCTTAGGAAGAAATATTTGATAGAAAGGTGAGACTTGGTTAAAGAGATTTGAAATTATTATGCTCATCAAATACCATAAACAAAAATAAAAACTTGAAGAATATATTTATACCATGTATGTCAAAGGGATAATATCCTTAACTATACATTTCTAACATGAAAGGAAACAGACTAACTCTCCATTAGAAAACTGGACAAAAGATATGAGAAGAGTGCTCAAAAGATAAATGAAATGAGCATATAAAAATGTTTAGTGTTTCTAGTAAGGAATAAACAAAATGACATTTTACTGATTACCTTGGTAAACTTTTCTTTTAAAGGACAACTCAGTGATGTTGAGGGTTCTATAGAATGACTACTTTTAACATATTATTATTGGGAGTGTAAATTGGTACAACCTTTCTGGGAAAGCATATCTTTTGACCTACTAATAATTCCCCTTCAAGGAATTTAGCCTAAGAATGTAATCAGAGATGGAGATAAAGGTTTATATGTCAGGGTGCTTAATATTATTTAGAAATTACGGCACTCAAAAATTGAAATCATCCTAGAATGTCTTACTATTAAGGAGTGGTTAATGAAGTTATCCATACTTTATGATATTATATAGCCACTGAAAAATCATATTAAGACATAATGACATGAATAGCTAAGATCTGGAAATAGCTCAAGTGCCCATCAGTAGATGAGTGCATAAAAAAGCTGTGGTACATTTACATCATGGAATATTATGCAACAGTAAAAAAAAAAAAAAGTGGGGGGGGGGGATCTCTTATCCTTTAAGACAACATGATGGGACCTGGAGAGTATTATGCTAAGTGAAATAAGCCAGTCAGAGAAAGACAAGTATTATATGATTTCACTCACATGTGGAATCTAATGAACAAAATAAACTGATGAGCAAAATAGATTCAGAGGCACAGAAGCATGGAACCAACTGTCAGATCACAGAGGGAAGGTGAGGGAAGGTGGATGGATGGGAAGAGATCAACCAAAGTTGTATGCATATATGTGTAACCCATGAACACAGACAATAGGGTGGTAAAGCCCTGCAAGGGGGAGTGGGCTAGAAGGAGTCAATGGGGGGAAATGGGGGACATGTAGTACTTTCAACAATCAAGAATTAATTTAAAAAAAAACAATGACATGGAAAATTTTTCACAATGTAAGTGAAAAAAGTAAAATACAGAACTATAGTCTCAGACTTAAAAAACATTTTTAGGGCTATTTTGAATATTGTTGCTTTATACATGTCTCATGGTGAGCATATATATGTGTGTGTGTGTTTTTCAGGTGGGGAAATAACTAGGAAAGAAATTGCTAGGTCATAGCTATGTATGTTCAGCTTTAGTGGGCACTGCCAAGTAGCTTTCCAAAGTGGCTGTACCAGTATACCCACCCGCAGTATATGAGTCCCAGTTGCTGCATAGCCTTCTCCATGCTTGGCCTGTTTTGTTTTGTTTTTCATTTTAGCCATCTGGTGGATGGTAAAGGTACTCATTGTGGTTTAATTTGCATTTCCCTGTTAAGTAAAAATTTATATATGTTTATTGGATATTTGAACATCTTTGATGAAGTGCCTTGAAAAAGATTAGTTTTAATTATCAGGGAAAAAAGCATTTTATATTTTTAATAAACTTCAAGCAATGATGATTATGCTTTTCCATGGGCCATACTTTGAGTAACAGGATATTGGTAATCTTAGAAAACTAACTCAAGATGAATAGGAGAAATCCCCAGAAAAGATAGAAAGAAGATTGTAGTAACTTTAACTTTTTATTATTTAACATGTCAGACATATTCAATAGTAGAATAATAATAAAATAAACCCAGAGTATTCTTTTTCATCCGGCTTCTGTTATTATCAACTCATGATTAGTATTATTTCTTCTATACTCCTACTTACTCTCCCCCTCCTTTTATTCCATTGCAGTAACTGTTTTTTTTACATATTAGAGATTGCAGAGTGTAATATCAATCCTAATATAAATTTGAGAACTTTTTTTTTTTGCATTCCTACTTCTGGGAATGAATGTTAAAGAAATAGGACAAAAGATAAAAGGCTATATACATGGAGGCATTTATAATAATTATTGATGTTTGTGGAAAACAGTTTAAAGCAAACTGAAATGTCTAAGTAATAAGTAGTAAAGTAAATCATGACTGATCAGTCCAATACAATATTATATAAGAACCAGAGGCTCAGTGCACAAAAATCATGCACTTAGAGAAGAGGGGTCCCTCAGCCTGGCCTGCTCCCTCTCACAGTCCAGGAGCCCTTGGGGAATGTCCGACTGCTTAGGCCCACTCCCTGTGGACATCAGTTGAACATCCTTAGCGCTGCCACGGAGGCGGGAGAGGCTCCTGCCACTGCACTCACCAGCCGTGAGCCCGGCTTCTGGCTGAGCTCCTGCATTGAGCATCTGCCTCCTGGTGGTCAGTGCACATCATAGCAACTGGTCATTCTGCTGTTTGGTCAATTTGCATATTAGCCTTTTATTATATATGATGATGATTGAGAATAATTGTTTTTAAAGTTCATGTGGTAATATGGGAAGAAATTTTTAAGTATAAACTTTTAAAAACCACAGTTCTACATGTTCTTGTTATAAATTATTTTTTAATGTTTTTGCTTTGTTTAAAATATACATAATCACAATTAAGAAAGTTTTATCTTTGCAGGTTAGAATAACATACTTATTTTTTACTATAACAATTCAAAAACTGTTATCTTTATCCGAAATCTTAAGTTCTATCATTCTCTGAAGTTTTCAATAGTGCTACTTGACTTTAGGAGACTCTGTGGGTGGTATGGTACAGCAGATAATTTCTCCTGAAATTTTTTCTTTATCTACTGTTTTGCCTGGGGAAATTTTGGGTTTTAGTTTTTAGAAATAAAATTACTTTTTTATTCAAGGGAAATATTTATTGAGAGGACAGCTGAGATTACATTTACATAAGAAGAGTACCTGGTGTTTACTGAACAATCAAGTTATGGAATGGGGTCACTTTCAGGAGAGGCCTGGCAATATGCAACTGATGAAAGCGTATTTGCTTTTATCTTTTTTGTTTTAAGCAAGCATTGTCAATTTCATCAAAGCAGAGTTTCACAAAAATATTAATCTATTTTCGAAAACAGTCCCATCTTCTAGAATTCCCTTCCACTTGACTTTTATTGGAGCATCTGAATCTATGACATCTAAAATGCTTCATCTGTATGATCTCAGGATCATGGACTTTAACTTTTTTTTTTTTCAGGAACAAGAAAACTGAACTAAAAGCAAGATCATTTATTTTTTGAGACATCTCCATTAAAATGGGCATCTGTTTGCTCAAATATAACTTGTCTCCTTTGTCAGTCATTACTGTTTCATAAACTAAATTAATTAGTGCCATTTTCTCTTTGGGGGTTTTATGTCTACAGTTGAACTAATTTAGAATCACTCTGACCTCTTTGTTCATAAACTGTGTTATACAAAAATGGGCATTGTCCTTAAGGAGTTTTTTCCTTGCTAATTCATATTTATTTATTTGAGAAAATAAAACTTTTCAAAGAAAATCAGAAATGCTTTTTAAACTTTTATTAAGTATGTGGTGTATATCAATATTTTGTAATGTCACCTTATGTTTATATTTATAATTTACTTTTTTAAAACTCATGACACTGTGTTTTCTTTATTTTTTTCATTATCCTGCAATTTCAGAGCATGTAACTTCTAATGCCAGCGATAGTGAAAGTAGTTACCGTAAGTGTTTTAAGTTACTTGTTCTTTGGTAATCTCAAGTAATATATATTCTTTGGAATTTTTTTCCCTTTAGTGATGTGTTCTAAAAACTGAAAATTAAATACTTAATCTTTTAAAATCAGGGAAAGACAACTAAAATTCAAAAAACTTGAAAAAATTACAGAAAAAAATTATGTATAGAAGTTACTTTCCAAAATTTTAATAAAATACTGGAATCTTTTTTACAAAGAGTGCTATTTGTGAACATAGTACATATATGTGTGTATATCTTTAAATGAAGTAAGTATATAGTTAAATGAGGGGTAAACTTACATTTTGCCATTTTCTTTAGTACTTATTTTGTTATAATATAAGCATTAAAATTATTTTTCAGTAATGCTAAATTATAATTGGCTTTATTTCCTTTTTTATTGTGTCACCAGTATTGGTCTGGGTCAAATTATTCTTTATCACCAGCCTTTGGTGAATATAGAAATTATGGAGGAAAACTTTTCAACAGTTGCTCAGACTATAAGACTGATTTTATTTTTGGTGTTTTGTGTTACATTCTGGGTATTACAGTTGACCCTTGAACAGCATGGGTTTGAACTGCACAGGTTCACTTATATGTAGATTTTTTTCAATAAATACCGTAAATGTATTTTTTAAAGATTTTCTTAACATTTTCTTTTCTCTAGTCACTTTACTGTAAGTATTCTTACAGTATATAATACACATACAAAATATGTGCTAATCAACTTCATGTTATCAGTAAGGCTTCCAGTAAACAGTAGGCTACTAGGAATCAAAAGTTCTATGTAGATTTTCAGCTGTGTAGGTACTCAGCATCCCTAACCCCCAAATTGTTCAAGGAACTACTGTACATTATTAAGTGAACTCTACAAGCATGTGAAGTTTTTAAACAGATTTGGGCATGGGAGGAGGGGAGAGTACATGAATATTGTCAGTTCTAGCACCTTAATAATTAAATTGCTTTTCTAACTTTTTTTTTTTTTTACTGCTCTCTAATATGAAAGTAATCTTGATTACAGATGAGTATGGCTGCTCAAAAGGTCCATCCTGTTAATATCAGTTCCTACTATTTCTCATATTGACAATATATACTTTCAATCCTCACTCATTTGGTTATTTTTTTTTTGCATAATAATTACTCAATAATTTTCCTTTTTTGGTATGGAAATGTGATTTTATATATTTTAGCATTTTATTATAATCATAATTCACCATAGAGTAGTTGAGTAGCTTTCTAGACTAAAAAGAGGTAATGAAAGTATATACTGTCTCATCATTTGCATGAATTATTAGGTGTGGAATATTAAAATTGCATGTTTTTGCTAATATGTAAATCATGTTTTCCATACAGTACATTAAAAAGCAGCTTGTAAATGTGTATTTTATATATTATGGTAATAAACTTAGAACAATGAAATACACTTTTAAAGTAGAAAAGAATATTTATGACAATATGTAAATTTAAAAGATCTACAGCTGCATACATATAATATAAACCATTGACAAATTTAGTGAAAAGGTTGCTAAAGAATTGTGCTAATCCAGGAAAAAAATCTTTAAATACATTATCTAATATTGGTTGCTTTCGTGGAACCACTTGAATTAACAGCCCTTCCTATTTGTTTTCGTGTGTGTGTGTGTGTGTGTGTGTGTGTTAAGAACTCCTAAAATTGTTAACTCTTTTTTTAGTTCTTTTCATTGAGTTATGATTTCTAAGCTTTTTAAAGCTCTAAACCTTTAATTAATGTTAGAGGAATTAACTTATAAGATAAAAGCAAAATATATTTTATCTCCTTTACTGTGTGATTTATTTTGTTTGAAGGAATGGATTTAGTTTTATGTTAAGCTTTTTTTAGCTTACTTTACATGTAATTTTTAAAATATTGAATAAATGAATTATTAGAATAAATGAATTTTTATCAGTGAAATAGTGACAGTAGTTTTACCTCTGCATTAAAAAATTTTTATTGTGCCTTAACCGGTTTGGCTCTGATTAGAGCGTCAGCCTGTGGACTGAAGGGTCCCAGGTTCGATTCTGGTCAAGGGCATGTATCTTGGTTGCAGGCACATCCCCAGTAGGGAGTGTGCAGGAGGTGGCTGATTGATGTTTCTCTCTCATCGATGTTTCTCACTCTCTATCCCTCTCCCTTCCTCTCTGTAAAAAAATCAATGAAATATTTTTTAAAATTTTTATTGTAAAATAGTTGTAATTATAAAAATATGCATGTGTTCTATTAAATGTTATACCTGACGGGACTAAAATAGCTGCATATTCTTAATAGCTGGAAATTACCTAATATACACATATGTAGAACTGCTCATAAAAGTATTAACCTTTTTAAAATTTAATAGTTCTTAGATTAATGGGCCATACTTGACATCACAAATGAAAATTTTAAATAAATCTAATGATAATCTGTAAGCACAGATAATAGAAAAATACTTATGAAATACATAGCACATTTACATTTTGTTTTTACATTTATCAAACTTATCTTTATAGCTTTGTGATTTGCTACTTTTTTACTAAAACTTGCCAAAAATAATTTATAAAGTACCTTTTTCTACGTCTTTGCTATTTCCTTAGTAACGTCCTAGTAATTTTTATGTTATGTATGAAGAATTAAATTAGCATTAGTTATCTTTACAGATTTTCTTATCTGTATTTTAATCTTCTAATAGGTGGTCAAGAAGAATATGTCTTGTCTTATGAACCAGTGAACCAACAAGAAGGTTTGTGAAGCCTGTTGATGTTTTATAATCTAGAAAAATATACTTTTTAATTTGGGAACTAGCTCTAAATCATACCTCAAAAAAATGTTTTTAGAATCTTACTATTTTTTTAGTATATGTATAAATGTGGAACTTTACTATATGTATTTTATGAAATACGGGTTTTAGCCCAGAGTATAATAGAATCTAGTGGTTTTGTATTGGTGTCTTATTTCCTAAGTAATAATGTCTTTCCAGAGTTCATAAAAGTATTACTCTCCTTCCACTGACCCTTGTTCAAAGTCTTGGAAGCATCTTTGATCTTTCTTTGTTCCTCATCTACCTTGTCCAATTAGTTTCTAGGAACTATTGTTCTTCTATCATATCTTTCTTATTTATCACCTCCTTGTCATCCCTCCTACCACAATGTTAATTCCGACTGTCACTACCGATGTTTTCCAGCATGATCCCTTAAAATCCAGTGTATACACTTCTAGTAGTTTATCTTTCTAGATTACTACTGTGATTAAATCACTTCTTAATACTCAGTTTCTTTTTGTTTTTCTTTGACCTGCTTTCTTACAATTTCTACTTCAAAAATCATCAATAGCCCAATGTGGCTTTGTGGTTGAGTGTCAACCCATGCATGCACCAAGAGATCACCAGTTTGATTCCCAGTAAGGGCTCATGCCTGGGTTTTGGGCTCAATCCCCAGCAAGGGGTATGCAGGAGGCAGCCAATAGATGTTGGTGCATCAGTGTTTCTATCTCTCCCTCTCCCTTCCTTTCTCTCTAAATTAATAAAAACATTTTTTAAATGATCAGTAAAATACAGTACTGTGTTTTCTCATTTGTAATGAGATGATGTTAGTAATGTACATAAACATTATCTGCTAAAATGCTGGATTTAACTTGGTTGAATTATCAATTCTTCCAACAGGGGGTTGACTTAAGCTTAAGATCTTAGTGAATGCTAATAAACTAGCAAGTTAGGCATCATTGATGGAAAAAGAAAAAAAAAATCTTGCTATCTATTAAGGATACTTTGTTCTTTGGTGAAATAAAATACATTGATGTTTGTTTAGTGTTTATTCCTTTTAACATGCAGTATACTTATCTTGATAGTTAATTACACTCGACCAGTGATTATATTGGGACCTATGAAAGACAGGATAAATGATGACTTGATCTCAGAATTTCCGGACAAATTTGGATCATGTGTTCCTCGTGAGTAACCCACATAAAAAAATCTTAATTATCATTCTTAACATTTTGTCACTGTGTGTGATAAAGTAAACATTATCATTTTTAGTGGTTTATATAGTTATTTTATCAGTTATTCTTCTATCCTTCATATTATTGTCCTTTTTTTTTTTTAAATATATTTTATTGATTTTTTGCAGAGAGGAAGGGAGAGAGATAGAGAGTCAGAAACATCGATGAGAGAGAAACATCGATCAGCTGCCTCCTGCACATCCCCCACCGGGGATGTGCCCGCAACCCAGGTACATGCCCTTGACCGGAATCGAACCTGGGACCTTTCAGTCCGCAGGTCGATGCTCTATCCACTGAGCCAAACCGGTTTCGGCATCCTTTTTCAAATTTAAATTAACCTCTGTTGCATTGAACTTTATAAAATAGGTATTTAAGTATAAAATGGATTTGTTGTATTTTTAATACTAAACACTTAAAATTCTTTCTATTAAAGATACAACTAGACCAAAAAGAGATTATGAGGTAGATGGAAGAGATTATCATTTTGTGACTTCAAGAGAACAGATGGAAAAAGATATCCAGGAACATAAATTCATTGAAGCTGGGCAGTATAACAACCATCTGTATGGAACAAGTGTTCAGTCTGTGCGAGAAGTAGCAGAAAAGGTAAGCATCAAAATGATCCCAGAATATAGTTTCTAATTAGGTATGCCTTTGACAGTAGGATAGAAATTTTTAATTCATATTTTTGAAAAAATACAGATGAAGAATTGATTAATGTTACTAATTCATTCAACTAAATAATATTAGATGGCTTGGGAAAATACATACAAGATAAAGATTGATAAAATGAGATAGAAACGATAACTTGAATCTCTCTAAGAAGGGAGATTATTTTAAGGTTCTATCCACTTGCTAGAGAGAGACCTTGTGTTTCCAACATCTAGCATAATTAAGGAGCTCAGATCAGCAATGTCAATCAGTAAAAATGAACCAGATGTTCAAGATAAGTTTAGTTGCTGCTGGTACTGAAACTAGACAGAAATTTCTCCTAAAGAGTCAATTAATAAAAGACCATGTAAAAAATATTCAACAATACTGTAACAGCAAGAGATTATCTGAAAGCATCCTTCAGGGTAGTATGATGACTTACTGACATTGTGTTAAAACAGTTTTAAAGTGAAGCCAAAGTGTGTCCCAGACGTGGTACTATGCTTAAAACACTACTTGGGTCTAGAAAATAACCATCAAGTTATTTTATACCTTCAAAACTAGTTGTTTAAAATTCAGTCATATTATACCAATAAATGTAAAGCAGTAATTCAGCATCTCAGTTTTCCATCTGTAAATACTACTTTTTCTATAAAAGGTTTGGTTAATTCTGATTAGTTTTAAAAATTGAAAAAATGAAAATGTCAGTGATGGCAAGAATGTGAGAAAATAGGAAATCTTAGATATTGCTAGTGGAGATAGAAATTAATAGAACTTCTAAGAACAGTTTGGCAGTATCTACTAAATGCACATATCTTATGACTCAAATATTCTATTTCTTGGTATCTTGGTAGAGATTCACACATGAAGATCCTTTATAAGAATGTTCATAGTACCAACCGCTTCATAATAGTGAAAAATTAGAATCAACAAAGGGAAATGAATAATTAACTATTATTTATTCATGCAGTGGGATAGCAGCTAGAATGAATAAGCTAATACAAGTACTAAAGTGTATCCACATTAATAAATCTCAAAATTACAATGAATGAGTGAAATTGCAAAGGCTATATGCAGTATGATACTATGTATGTAAACTTTTAATAACATAAAACAGCCTGTATAGTTAATACATATTTAGTAAACGTAAAAACATGCATGGGAATGATACATCTGCTTCAGGAGTAAATGCAGCCAATATCCAGTGGTTTTCCTTTGGGAAGAGTGGGCAAGAAATTGTAGCTTTAATTTTATTTGTAATGTTGTATTTCTTTCAAATTTATTAAAAATTCAGCCCAGCCGGCCCTAACTGGTTTGGCTCAGTGGATAGAGCATCGGCCTGCAGACTCAAGGGTCCCAGGTTCAATTCCGGTCAAGGGCATGTACCTTTGTTGCGGGCATATACCCAGTAGGGGATGTGCAGAAAGCAGCTGATCGATGTTTCTCTCTCATCGATGTTTCTAACTCTCTATCCCTCTCCCTTCCTCTCTGTAAAAAATCAATAAAATATATTTAAAAAAAAAAATTCAGCCCAGCCGGAGTGGCTCAGTGGTTGAGTGTCGACCTATGAACCAGGAGGTCATGGTTCAGTTCTAGGTCAGGGCACATGCCTGAGTTCTGGGCTTGATCCCCAATGTGGGGCATGCAGGAGGCGGTTGATTAGTGATACTCTCTCATTGTTGATGTTTCAATCTCTCACGCTCCCTTCCTCTCTGAAGTCAATAAAAATATTTTTTTAATTAAAATAACTATATGCTCAGCCTAACTGAAAAACTGGTAATAACCAAACTTCAAATTAGTCAATTGAAAAGTAAACAACAAATCACAGCAAGCTATTTCTTGTGCAAACCTTGTGGAGAAGAAAATAATTGGAAGTTCCACAAAGTAGAAATATTACAATTAATACTCAGATCACAATGCAAGAAAAATCTATAGGTTGTTAGAAAATTAAAAACAAAAAGTCCCAGACAACTGGAAATTTTAAAACCACCTGTTATCTCTTAAATGAAAGAGAAAATACATAATTTCTTAAAAATAATAATGAAATAATACATATCAGAATTCATAGGATACATTTAAAACCATGAATAAAGGAAAATTTACTACCTTAAAATTTTTCAAACAAGAAAAGAATGAATAAATAAACTAAATCCCAAGTCACATAGTATAAATAAAAGTGCAGATTATGTGGTATGCTGAGAAATAATAAGGTCAGAGAAGAAACTAGTAAAAAGAAAACAGAAAAACAATAGATAAAATTTGGTTTTTCTATAAGATCAGTGTTATTGATAAAACTTTAAGCAGATACAAATTACCAATCTCAGGAATGAGAGAAGTGACAGAATTTATAAATGTTAAAAGAAAAAAAATTAGAGGCTATTAGAAACAACTTTTTACCACTAAGTAATTTAGATGAAATGGATAAATTCCTAGGAAGAAATAAAGCTCACTCAAGTAGAAATACATCATTTGAGTAGCCCTATATCTTTAATAAAATTGATTTTTACTTAAAAACCTTCCCACAAAGAAAACCCCAGATCCAGATGGCTTCACTAATAAATTCTACCAAACATTTAAGGACGAAATAATACCATTTTCTACATAAAATTTAAAAGGTGGGAACAGTTCCCAACACACTCTGAGAGTCCAGCATTACCTAGATTTCAAAACTTGACAACACATTACAAAAAACTGCAGACTGATATCCCTCATGAATATAAATGCAGAAATTCTAAACAAAATGTTAGCAAATTGAGTCTAACAATATATAAAAAGGTGGTAATATGTCATGACCAAGTAGTGTTTATCCAAAGAATGCAAGGTACATTTAAATATTAGAAAATCAGTCAATGTAACTAAAAAAGGAAAAACATATGATCACTTGCTTAGTTCAGGAAGAGCATTTGACAAAATCAGCACCAATTCTTGATTAAAACTCTCCACAAACCAAGAATAGAAAATAACCTTCGCAAATTGATAAACAATATTCCACGAGGATATTTTTCCATTGATTTTTAGAGAGAGTGAAAGGGAAGGGGAGAGACAGAGAGACACATCTGTTGGTTGCCTCCCTTACGCACTCCAACTTGGGGCCGGGTATTGAGCCTGCAACTGATGTATGCACCCTTGACTGGAATTGAACCCAGGACCCTTCAGTCCACAGGCCACCCCCTATCCACTGAGCCAAACCGGCTAGGGCAGCACTTATTTTTAACATTATACTAGAGGTTCTAGCCAGTACAATAAGGCAAAAGAAAGAAAGAAAATTCATGCAGATTGTAAAGAAAGAAGTAAAATTGTCTGTATTTGCGAATGACATGATGGTTTATATAAAAAATCTGATAGAATCTACCAAAAAAAGAAAAAAGAAAGAAAGCTACTAGAGCCTTAGCTGGTATGGCTCAGTTGGTTGGAGCATTATCCCATACACCAGTGATGGCGAACCTATGACACACATGTCAGAGGTGACACGCGAACTCATTTTTTTTGGTTGATTTTTCTTTGTTAAATGGCATTTAAATATATAAAATAAATATCAAAAATATAAATCTTTGTTTTACTATGGTTGCAAATATCAAAAAATTTCTATATGTGACACAGCACCAGAGTTAAGTTAGGGTTTTTCAAAATTCTGACACGCCGAGCTCAAAAGGTTCGCCATCACTGCCATACACTGAAAGGTTGTGGTTTTGATGCCTGGTTGGGTGCGTACAGGAAGCAACTGATCAATGTTTCTCTCATTCTCTCTCTATCTCTATCTTCCCCCCCCCCCCACCCCCCAGTAATTTGGCCAAAATAAAAAAACCAAACATTTTTTTAAGCTACTAGAACTAGTAAGTTTAGCAAGATTTAAGGATACAGAAATTAGTGGTATTTCTATATACCAGACCAATTATAAATTGAAATTTTAAAAACTATTATTTACTGTGGCATCAAAAAATATTAAATACTTAGAGATAAAGCTGACAAAAGATACTGAGACCAATACACTAAAAACTCCAAAGCATTGCTCAGAGAATTAAAGACCTAAATAAATGGTGGGATACACCATGTTCATGGATTGAAGACTCAATATTGCAGAGCTGTCAGTTCTGTCTAAGCTAATTTATATATGAACACAATCCCAATAAAAAATACCACCTTTATTATGGGACCTGATAAGTCAAATTGAAGTTTATATGAGAAGCAAGTACAATACAAAAAAGCTACAAGGGATTCCAGCCGTATCTTATTAAAACATACTATAGTCTTCTTAATTAAAACCTAGTATAGTACTGTCACATGAATAGACAAACAGACCAGTAGAATAGAAAAGAGAATCCAGGCAAGACCTAGATATATATGAAAATATAGTATACTAGAGGCCTGGTGCATGAAATTCATACACCGGAGGGGGGTCCCTCAGCCTGGCCTGCACCCTCTCACTGGCAGGCGAACATCCCCCTCGCAGTCCAGGATCCCTCTCACAGTCCGGGACCCCTCGCTCCTTACCACCCTACTGCTCGCTGCTCCTTAGCACTGCCGCAGAGGCGGAGAGGCTTCCACCACCACCACTGCACTCGCCAGCCATGAGCCAGGCTTCTGGCTGAGCGGCACTAGCCCACGGGAGTGCACTGGCCACCAGGGGGCAACTCCTACATCGAGCGTCTGCCCCCCTGGTGGTCAGTGCACATCATAGCAACCGGTTGTTCTGGCATTCGGTCGATTGCATATTAGGGTTTTATTATAGGATGATGAAGGTGCAATCTCCAGTCACCAGGGCTTTTAATAAAAGAGTTTTTCGTAAATAGTGCTGGGGCGACTAGAGAAAAGTTAATTAATTAATTAATTAATTTAAAATCACACTATACACAAACATTGGCTGTAATACAATTGACAGAAGAAAATGTAACCTAGTCATAGTGCAAGTTTTTAACTATGAATTAAAATTCAGATCCAATGAAAGACTAATAAATTTAACCACATTAAAAATAAAAATGGTTTTTACTTGGCAAAAAAAAACTTTTCCAAAAACTAGTGGAAAACACGGTTGCCAGAGTCAAAAAGCAACTGACAGAAAAAAATTGCAAGCAAGGGGCTGATATTCCAAATATATAAAGAACTCTTAAAAATTAAGAAAATAGAGACCAAAAACCTAATAAAATAACAGACAAAAAGATATGAATTCACACAAATTCACACAAGAGTAAGGTGTAGAAATAATAAATTAGAAACTAATGAGATTGGTTAGCTACAGAGGAAGGGGTGGAAAAGGATGGGAGATGGAAATGAGGTAGAAAGGATGAAAGTGTGACATTTCTTCAAGTATACCTTTATATAATTTTGACTTTAGAATTATGTTAACATTTTATATATTTTTTAAAAATAAAAAGGAAAGGTGAGGGAAATGAAAAATGATATACAAACAGGAACTAAATTAACTAGATTTCAAACAAATCACTGCATTAAAGAGGGGAGGGGAAGAGAGGAGAGTCTTAATTCCAATAATCCTGAACCACAGGTTAAATACAAAAATATCTGTGAACAAATAGTGAACTCTTCTTTTGTTTTTCAGAGTGGTATGAGCTAACAATTGTGAAACTAATTTATATTCTAGAGTTGAGCAAATTAATATATTGACAATAATGAGAGCCAGGTTTCTTAATGTATTTTCATTCCTTTTTAAATG
The DNA here is from genome assembly GCF_964212035.1 of Myotis nattereri. NCBI lineage: Eukaryota > Metazoa > Chordata > Mammalia > Chiroptera > Vespertilionidae > Myotis > Myotis nattereri. The sequence goes on from NC_138077.1 coordinate 53,303,600, forward strand.
TAATATTTGAGAATGGAAAATTAATTATTCATAGTCATTATTCATTGTCTTTATTTAATTTGCTAACAAAAATAACAAGTTTGTTAAAGTGAACAGGATCCAAACATATCATAATTCTGATTCTGTACCTATAGGAAATATATCTTTTTTTTTTTTTTAAGGAAATATATCTTTGATATAATTGAAAATATTTGTTTTCACTTGTTTTTCTTCTTTATTCTCTCTATTTTAGGGCAAACACTGTATCCTCGATGTGTCTGGAAATGCCATAAAGAGATTACAGATTGCACAACTTTACCCAATCTCCATTTTTATTAAGCCCAAATCCGTGGAAAATATCATGTAAGTGAAATAAGAGACAGGATCAAAGTAGAGATTCAGTCTCTATCACTCATTAGATTAGGTAATTTACTTAACCTCCCTGTATCTCAGTTTCTTTATCTGTAAAATGGAGAAATTAATAGTATACCCACCTCTTAGGATTGTTGTGAAGATTAAGTAAGCACTCTGATATTAACTATCATCATCACCAATTTTAATATACTTAAGTATAAGGGAATATGTATTAGAATTTTAAATTTAAACAGTCACATTTGGCTAATACCTACTGAATGGAGCAGCAGTATAACTCTGAGTAACCATCCTATCTAATAAAAGAGAAACATGGTAATTAGCGTATGTACGCTACCCTTCCCATTGGCTAATCAGCGAGATATGCAAATTAACTGCCAGCCAAGATGGCGGCCGGCAGCCAGGCAGCTTGAAGCTAACATGAGGCTTGCTTGCTTCAGTGACGGAGGAAACCAACGTTTCCCGCCTGCCTTGCCAGCCTCTGAGCTTGCAGTTTGAAACATGGTTACAAATATAGACGCTATATAAAACCCCAGAAACCTGCTTTCATCCAGCCAGGATCTCAGAGCTGGAGTTGATACAGTGTTTCGATTATAGAACCCAAACAAACCAGATACCTGCTTTCAGCAGCCGAGGCCTCAGAGCTGGAGCCAAAGCTAAAGCTGGCCCAGAATAAAAAAAAAAGAAAGAAAGAAAAAATGGAGCAGTTGGGAGCTTCAGTCACCTGTCAGCCTGAAAACAGCCCTCAGCCCCTCATCCAGACTGGCCAGGCACCCCAGTGGGGACCACCACCCTGAAGGGTGTGTGACCAGCTGCAAACAGCCATCATCCCCTCACCCAGGCACCAGGCCTCTATCCTATATAGTAAAAGGGTAATATGCCTCCCAGCACCGGGATCAGCGGAGCTGAGAGGCCTCCCGGCACTGGGATCAGCATGACCAGGGGCAGCGCCCAAACCCCCTGATTGCCCTGCAGCTCTGTGTGTGACGGGGCGGGGCCACAACCTCCCTATCCACCCTGCTCTGTTCGTGACAGGGGAAGGTGCCCCAACTCCCTGATCAGCCCTGCTCTGTGCCTGATAGGGGGGGGAGCTCCCCAACCCCCTGATCGCCCTGCGGCTCTGTGTGTGACAGGGTGCGGCACCCCAACCCCCTGATCGGCCCTGCTCTGTGTGTGACAGGGTAGAGCCATAACCTCCCCATCGGCCCTGCCCTGAGTGTGAGAGTGGCGGCGCCCCAACCCCCTGATGGGCCCTGCTCTATGCGTGACAGGCTACAGACCCCCAACCCCCCTGATTGGCCCTGCTCTGTGCGTGACGGGGTAGCGCCACAAGCTCCCCATCGACCCTGCCTTGAGTGTGACGGGGCGGTGCCCCAACCTCCCAATCAGCCCTACCCTGAGCATGACTGAGGGTGGCATCGCAACCTCCCGATCTGCCCTGCTCTGTGCATGACAGGGGGCGGCGCCCCAACTCCCTAATCAGCCCTGCTCTGAGCCCGACCAGGGGCTGCACCTAGGGATTGGGCCTGCACTCTGCCACCCGGGAACAGGCCTAAGCCAGCAGGTGATTATCCCCCAAGGGGTCCCGGACTGCAAGAGGGCACAGGCCGGGCTGAGCGACCCCCCCCCCCACAGTGCACAAATTTTTGTGCACCAGGCCTCTAGTTAAGAAATAAAATGTTGTATAATAGAGGCCAAGAAATACAATTTAAATAAAAAAACTAAAAGAAGAGAGAAAAGGGCAAATAAAAACATATCATAGGTGGGGCAAAAAGAATACAGATAGTAATATAGTATAAATGAACTCAAATATTTCAATTAAATGATAAACTAAATAGTCCAGTTAAAGAACAAAGTTCATCAGAATGGATGAAGAAAAAACAATTGTATGTTGCTTTTGTAGAAGAGGAACAAATATTTTCCTTCTACTCTTCTAGGTTCTAACCTATAACAAAAGACAGAGTAACAAGAGAAAAGCTTACAGATGTAATTTTTTCATGACATAGAAGCCTTCATAAGGAAATGAAGATCCAAAGAAATGGTTAAACCTGAGCACTTTTATACTATAGGTTTGACAAAGAGTAGAAAGTCACGGGAAAATGTGATAGGACCATAGGATATGAGTTAAGAGTAGTAAACTAGAAGAAACTTACCAAGGCCTGTTCATTCAAATTCCTCTTAGCATCCCTCCAGGAATGCTTCTTCTCTCCAGGTATAGGGAGGTCATCTCTCACATGAAGATCTTATAACCTACTTCAGGGGTAGGTCAGAGTTTTTCCTGCACGTGCCATTTTTCAAATTCCTTTATCTTAATATATGCAGTATGCCAAGATACCATATTTTGGGATAGTGTGTATGAAACCTCTCAACTATATGTTGCTTTCAAAAGGCACACCTTAAATATTAGGCTATGGACAGACCAAAAGTAAGAGAATAGAAAAAAGATATACCATGCAAAAATTAATCATAGGCAAGCTGGTTTATATTACTATATCAAAGTATAATTTAAAGCAAGAAGTATTAATCGAGATATAAAAGAGCAATTTTATAAAAATAAAAGTTTCACTCTATCAGGAAGATCTATTTAGACTTTTTTTTGCATTTAATAGCCCAGTTTCAAAATATATAAAGCCCAAATATACAACTGTACAGGAAAAGAAAAATCCCACAATCATAGTGGGAGAACTTAACACATCAGTCAGAAAGTAATAGAATAAGAAAACAAACAAAAAATCAGTAAGGATATAGAACAGCACATATTTCAAACTTTACCTTACATATGTAGAACACTACACTTGACATCAACAAAATTTACACATTTATTTGAAGCGTGCATAAAATTAACAAAACTAATATGCTAAGCTACAGAATACAAATGATTGAAAACAAATATTCTGTGGCCATTATGAAATTACAACAAATCAATAATGAAAAGATCACTAGAAAATTCCCATATATTTGGGGGTTACTTCTGAATGGGTCAAAAAAGAAATCGGCCTAAATTAATAAATGTTTTTAACTAAATGAGAAATCAGTCTAAATAAGTATTTTGAAATGCTAATGAAATTATCAAGTAAATAAATTTGGAGGATCTAGCAGCCTTGCTGATGGAAAGCCACAACCATAAGTATTAGGAAAGAATGCTGGAAGTCAAATATTAGGAATAAATGTTGAAAATCTAAGATCTTGAGAAATTAGAAAAACACTAGTCAATTAAACTCAAAGAAGGTAGGACTTAATGAAATAGAAAACAAAATTATGGGAGAGAGGATCAACAAAACCAAAAATAATTGTCTTTGAAAATACTATAAAATGTTAATAAGAAAGATTAAGGAAAGAAAATAAAGGCATAAATAATACGAGGAATTAAAGTGGGAATATCATTACATATTCAATAGACATTAAAAAGGTTAGCACAGGCAATCAATGAGCAAAGGACTTGGACACTTCACAAAAGGGGATATCCAAATAGTCAGTAAACATGAGATATGATGATCAATTAATCATGGAAATGTAAGTTAAAACCACAGTGTCAAACTCTATCACCCACATGCTGAAAGAAAATGTCAAATGTTGGCAAGGATATAGAGCAACTGAAACTCTTAACACTGATAAGAGTGTAAGTTGATACTTCCACATTTGTAAACTGTTCATAGTATCTCCTAAAGCTGGACATACACATAACTTAAGAACTGGAAGTCTCATTCCTAGATATATACTCAATAGAAATGTTTATAGATGTTTACCAAAGACATGTATGTACTAGGTTGTTGACAGAAATACTATTCAAAATAACCAAAACATTGAAACTATCCAAATGCCCATCAATGAATACATAAATTATGACATAGTCACACAATGAAATATTCTGCAGCACTGATTTTCAACTTGTTTCATCTCATGGCACACATAAACTAATTACTAAAATTCTGTGGCACACCCAAAAATAAATTTTTGCTGATCTGACAAAAAAAAAAAAAAATAGGCATAATTTTGATTCATTTACACCGAATGGCTATTGTGCTGGCTGTTGTCACTGTTTTTTATTTAACACTAAGGGAAAAGAGGTCATTGCCCTTGACTAAATAGTCAGGTATTGCATGTTTTAAAAATCTTTGTGGCATACAGGTTGAACATTTCTGTTCTACATTAATGATAATGAGCAGTCTCCACTACACACAAAAGTATATCCATACCTCAGAGATATTGTAGGTTCAGTTCCAGACCAACACAATAAAGCAAATCCTATATAATAAAAGGCTAATATGCAAATCAACCAAATAACAAATGACTGGTTGTTATGACATGCACTTACCACCAAGGGGCAGATGCTCAATGCAGGAGCTGCCCCCTGGTGGTCAGGGTGCTCCCACAAGGGGAGCAGCGCTCAGAAGCCTGGCTCACAGCTGGCGAGCGTAGCAGCGGTGGCAGGAGTCTCTCCTGCCTCCGCAAAAGCACTAAGGATGTCCAACTGACGGTTTAGGCTCGCTTCCCGTGGGGAGCGGTCCTAAGCCGTCAGTCAGACATCCCCTGAGGGCTCTCAGACTGTAAGAGAGCACAGGCCCGGCTTAGGGAACCACCCCCCCCCCCAAGTGCACGAATTTCATGCACCAGGCCTCTAGTATTACAATAAAGCAAATCACAAGTTTTTAGTCTCCCAGTACATACAAAGGTTAATGTTTACACTATACTATAGTCTATTAAGTGTGCAGTAGCATTATGTCTAATAAAACAATGTACATACCTTAATTAAAAAACACTTTATTGTTAAAAATGCTAACCATCATTGAAGCCTTCAGCAAGTCATAATCTTTTTGACAGTGAAGTGTCTTGCCTGGATGTGACGCTGAATGACCAGGGTGCTGGTTGTTGAAGGCTGGGTTGGCTGTGACAATTTATTAAAACAACAGTGAAGTCTCCCATATCGATTGACTCTCTTTCATGAATGGCTTCTCTTGTAACCTGCAATGTTGTTTAATAGCATTTTACCCACAGTAGAACTTCTTTCAAAATAAGAGTAAACTACCCTAACTGGCTTGGCTCAGTGGATAGAGAGTGGGCCTGTGGACTGAAGGGTCACGGGGTTGATTCTGGTCAAGGGGCATAGGCCTAGTTTGCAGGCTCGATCCCCAGTAGGGGACATGTAGGAGGCAGCCAATCAATGATTCTCTCTCATCATTGATATTTCTGTCTCTCCCTCTCTCTTCCACTCTGAAATCAATAAAGATATTTTTTTTTCTTTTTTTTAAATTAAATCTTTATTGTTCAGATTATTACATTTGTTCCTCTTTTTTCCCCCCATAACTCCCCTCCTCCCAGTTCCCGCCCCACCCTCCGCCCTCACTCCCCACCCATTGTCCTCATCCATAGGTGCACGATTTTTGTCCAGTCTCTTCCCGCATTTCCCACACCCCTTTCCCCCCCAAGAATAGTCAATCCATTCCCTTTCTATGTCCCTGATTCTGTTATGATCACCAGTTCATTCTGTTCATCAGATTATTTATTCACTTGATTCTTAGATTCACTTGTTGACAGATGCATGTTTGTTGTTCATAATTTGTATCTTTACCTTTTTCTTCTTCTTCCTCTTCTTAAAGGATACCTTTCAGCATTTCATATAATACTGGTTTGGTGGTGATGAACTCCTTTAGCTTTTCCTTATCTGTGAAGCTCTTTATCTGACCTTCAATTCTGAATGATAGCTTTGCTGGATAAAGTAATCTTGGTTGTAGGTTCTTGGCATTCATCACTTTGAATATTTCTTGCCATTCCCTTCTGGCCTGCAAAGTTTCTGTTGAGAAATCAGCTGACAGTCGTATGGGTATTCCCTTGTAGGTAACTGAGTTTCTTTCTCTTGCTGCTTTTAAGATTCTCTCTTTGTCTTTTGCTCTTGGCATTTTAATTATGATGTGTCTTGGTGTGGTCCTCTTTGGATTCCTTTTGTTTGGGGTTCTGTGCACTTCCTGGGGTTGTAAGTCTATTTCTTTCACCAGGTAGGGGAAGTTTTCTGTCATTATTTCTTCAAATAGGTTTTCAATATCTTGCTCTCTCTCATCTTCTGGCACCCCTATAATTCGGATGTTGGTACGCTTGAAGCTGTCCCAGAGGCTCCTTACACTATCTTCGTATTTTTGGATTCTTTTTTCATTTTGCTTTTCCAGTTGGGTGTTTTTTGCTTCTTCGCATTTCAAATCTTTGCCTTGATTCTTGTGCTCCTCTGGTCTGCTGTTGGGAGTCTGTATAGTATTCATTATTTCAGTCCATGTATGCTTAATTTCTAGTTGGTTCTTTATCATAACATCGAGGGTCTCATTAGATTTCTTGAGGATCTCACTACATTTATCGGCGGCTTCTAGACAGTTCTTAAGAGACCTTAAAAGTGTGGTTCTGAACTCAATATCCTCCATTGACAGTTTTGTCCTGTTTCTTTGTCTCCGCATTTTTTATTCTTTTTTGGTGCACCCCCTAGTGGTCTTTGTGCGCAGTCTTGTTGTAGTTAAGCCTTGATTGTTGTCAGCAATACTGGGGGTGATTTGACCTCCAGGCTAACTGGCTATCAAAGATATATATTTTTTTAAAAAAGAATATCCTGCTAAGTGGAAAACAACACTTCTTTTAAAAATATATATTTTATTGATTTTTTACAGAGAGGAAGGGAGAGGGATAGAGAGTTAGAAACAACGATGAGAGAGAAACATTGATCAGCTGCCTCCTGCACACTCCCTACTGTGGATGTGCCCGCAACCAAGGTACATGCCCTTGACCGGAATCGAACCTGGGACCCCTGAGTCCACAAGCTGATGCTCTATCCACTGAGCCAAACCAGTTAGGGCACTTTTTTTAAAATTAGAGTAAACTGCTACTTTATTAACTAAGTTATATGTATATTCTAAATCCTTTGTTGTCATTTCAACAATCTTTACAGTGTCTTCAGGAGTAGATTCCATCTCAATAAATCACTTTCTTTGTCCATCCATATAAAGCAACTCCTCATCCATTCACTTTATCATGAGATTATAAAGGGAGAAAGTTTTACAATAATAGTCGGCGACTTCAATTCCCCACTCACAGTAATGGATAGAACAACCAGACAGAAAATAAGTAATGAAATGGAGGACTTAAACCGCACAATAAATCAGCTAGAACTAACAGACACATACAGAACACTCCACCCAACAACACCACATTATAGGATGGAGCCAAGGTAGGTTTATAGTTCTTTGTATGGAAAATAATACAAGAATAACTGTTTTGTGTACTCACAACTATAACCTACTTTTGCCCCATCCTATATACATTCTCATTTGCACATGGGACATTTCCCAGGAAAGACCATAGGTGGCAAAATGCCTAAATAGATTTTAAAAGATAAGTATCTTCTCTGATTACAGTAGGTTGAATTTAGATATCAAAAGTAAGACTGGAAATTTGACAAAATTCTGGAAATTAACAAGCAGTGGATCAAAGAAGAAATCACATGATAAATTAGAAAATATTTAAGAGATGAATGAAAACAGTAACAACATAAAAATGTATGGTACACAGCAAAAGCAGTGCTTACAGGGTAATTTATAGCTATAGATGCTTACATTAAAAAGCAAGAAAGCACTAGCCGGTGGTCTTCAGTGGTTAGAGCATCAGTCCTCACATCTAAGGATCTCGGGTTTGATTCCCAGTCAATGGCATGTACCTAGGTTGTAGATTCACTCCCTGTTACCATTTGGGGCACATACAGGAGGCAGCCAGTCGATGTGACCTTCTCACATCAATGTTTCTCTCTCTCTTCCCCTCCCACTCTCCTCTTTCTTCCAGTCTCTTTGAAAAGCAATGGAAAAAATATTCTTAAAAAAAAAGTCAAGAAAGGTGTCAAATTAACAACCTAACTGTAACTTAAGGAACTAAAAAAATAAGAACAAACTAAACCCAAAACTAACAGAAGGAAGTGAATAAAGATTAGAGCCGAGACCGGTTTGGCTCAGTGGATAGAGCGTCGGCCTGCGGACTGAGGGGTCCCGGGTTCGATTCCGGTCAAGGGCATGTACCTGGGTTGCAGGCATATCCCCAGTGGGGGATGTGCAGGAGGCAGCTGGTCGATGTTTCTCTCTCATCGATGTTTCTAACTCTCTCTCTCCCTTCCTCTCTGTAAAAAAATCAATAAAATATATTAAAAAAAAAAGATTAGAGCAGAGATCAACAAAATAGAAAACAGTAGAGAAAAAATCAGTGAAACCAACAGTTGATTCTTCAAAAAGATGGGCAAAAAATGACAAACCGTTAGCTAGATGGATTAAGGGGGAAAAGAGAAGACTCAAATTATTAGAATATGAAATGAAATGGGGGACATTACTACTGATTCTACAGAAATAAAATGACTATAAGTAGAGTACTATGAACAATTGAGCACCAAAAGAAATGGATAAATTTCTAGAAACATAAAACCTACCAAGACTAAATCACAAAGAAATAGAAAATCTAAATCGACCTATAACTAGTAAGGAAACTGAATCAGTAATTAAAAACTCCCAACAAAGGAGCGTCCTGAACCAGATGTCTTCACTGGTGAATTTTACCAAATATTTTTAAAAGGTCTAATGCAAATCTTCAAACTTTTCCAAAAAATTGAAGAGAGAATATATCCTAACTCATTCTATGAAGTCAGTATTACCCTGATACAAAGATACTATAAGGGGGAAAAAAAAAAAACTACATTGATGCCAAGATCCTCAACAACCGGATTCAGCAGTATATTAAAAGGATTATACTCCATGACCAAGTAGAATTTATTTCTGGAATATAAGGATGATTTGACATGAAAATCAAACATAATCAACCTCATCAGCAAAATGAAAGGGAAAATCCATACAATCATCTCAACTAATGCAGGTACAGCATTTGACAATACTCTTTCATGATAAAAACACTCAAAATAGGAAGAGAAGGAAACTACTTTAATATAAAAGCCATGAATAAAAATTCCACAGTAAACATCACACAGTAAAAGAGTGAGAGCTTTTTCTCTAAGATTAGGAACAAAGCAAGGATGCCTGCTTTTCACCATTTCTATTTAACATAGTACTGGCAGTTCTGGCCAGATCAAAGAAAAAAACTGTCCCAGGTGAGAAAAAAAATGAAAGACATCCAGATTGGAAAGGAAGAAGTAAAATTATCTCTGTTTTCAGATTATATTATTTTATCTATAGAAAGCTCTAAAGATGCCACATAAAAGCTACTAGAACTAATAAATTCAACAGAGTAGCATTCAAAGTCAACAAAATCATTTCTCCACAGTGAACAATCTGAGAATAAAATTACAAAAACAATTTCATTTATCATAGCATCAAGAAGATTAAAATGCCTAAAATTAACCAAGGTGAAAGATCTGTACAATGAAACCATGAAACACTAAAGAAGTTAAAGAAGACATAAATAAATTGAAACACATTCCATGTGCATGGATTAGGAAGAAGACATTGTTAAAATGTCAAAACTTTTCAAAGCAATCTACAGGTGCAATGCAGTGCAATCCCTATCAAAATCCCAATGACTTTTTTGCAGAAGTAGATGAACCATAATAAAATTCATACGGATTCTCAACAGACACCCTGGCTGAGGGAAAATTCTACAACTAGAAGGAAAGAGAAAAGCATACCGAGACTCAGAGGAGGCGCAGTGCGAAAAATACTAAGGTGCGGAGGTGCGTGCGGAGCAGGCTGGCGGCTGAGGGCGCGGTTGTCTGTTTCAATCGGGAGGGAGTCTCAGGCTCTGAGCTCCAATTCCGGACGAGTCTCTGAGGACCCAGACTCAAACAGGAGAAGCGGGACTGTCTGGCATCAGTCGGAACTTGAGGGCAGCTTTCTCTCCGAGGTTTGCAGCAGTTTCTGGGACTCTGAGAGGCAGAGCCTCTGGAGACAGGACTGAGAGCAGCCATAACTGCTCACTCCACCCGCCCTGTTGATTCCCTGGGACCCGCCCTGCCCAAGCCTTGCGCAGAGGCATTTGCGGGATAGCCTTAGGCAAAGGCTAGATTAGCATCTCCCTAGAGGACAGAAGTTCTCCCGCTGCAGACACAGCTGATTCTCACAGTCAGTTGGCCTGGAGGTCAAATCCCCCCCAGTGTTACCTACAACAATCAAGGCTTAACTACAACAAGACTACGCACAAAGACCACAAGGAGGTGCACCAAGAAAGCATAAAAAATGCGGAGACAAACAGGACAAAAATGACAGAAATGGAGGATATAGAGTTCAAAACCACACTTTTAAGGTCTCTCAAGAATTGTCTAGAAGCCGCCAATAAACTTAGTGAGGCCTTCTAAAAGACTGGTGAGACCACTGATAAATATAGTGAGATCCTCAAGAAGTCTAATGAGACCCTCGATGTTATGATAAAGAACCAACTAGAAATTAAGCATACGCTGACTGAAATAACGAATACTATACAGACTCCCAACAGCAGACCAGAGGAGCACAAGAATCAAGTCAAAGATTTGAAATGCGAAGAAGCAAAAAACACCCAACTGGAAAAGCAAAATGAAAAAAGAATCCAAAAATACGAAGATAGTGTAAGGAGCCTCTGGGACAGCTTCAAGCGTACCAACATCCGAATTATAGGGGTGCCAGAAGATGAGAGAGAGCAAGATATTGAAAACCTATTTGAAGAAATAATGACAGAAAACTTCCCCTACCTGGTGAAAGAAATAGACTTACAACCCCAGGAAGTGCACAGAACCCCAAACAAAAGGAATCCAAAGAGGACCACACCAAGACACATCATAATTAAAATGCCAAGAGCAAAAGACAAAGAGAGAATCTTAAAAGCAGCAAGAGAAAGAAACTCAGTTACCTACAAGGGAATACCCATACGACTGTCAGCTGATTCTCAACAGAAACTTTGCAAGCCAGAAGGGAGTGGCAAGAAATATTCAAAGTGATGAATAGCAAGAACCTACAACCAAGATTACTTTATCCAGCAAAGCTATCATTCAGAATTGAAGGTCAGATAAAGAGCTTCACAGATAAGGAAAAGCTAAAGGAGCTCATCACCACCAAACCAGTATTATATGAAATGCTGAAAGGTCTTCTTTAAGAAGAGGAAGAAGAAAAAGGTAAAGATACAAATTATGAACAACAAACATGCATCTGTCAACAAGTGAATCTAAGAATCAAGTGAATAAATAATCTGATGAACAGAATGAACTGGTGATTATAATAGAATCAGAGACATAGAAAGGGAATGGACTGACTATTCTTGGGGGAGAAAGGGGTGTGGGGGGCGGTGTGGGAAGAGACTGGACAAAAATTGTGCACCGATGGATGAGGACAGTGGGTGGGGAGTGAGGGCGGAGGGTGGGGTGGGAACTGGGAGGAGGGGAGTTATGGGGGGAAAAAGGAACAAATGTAATAATCTAAATAATAAAGATTTAATTTAAAAAAATAAAAAATAAAAGTAAAGAAAAAAGAAATCGGAGCCCTTAATATTCAAAAAAAAAAAAAATAGGCTTTCCCTGGCCTGGTGGCTCACTTGGTTGGAGTGTCATCCCATACACCAGGAGGTTACAGGTTCGATTTCCAGGGCACATACCTGGGTTGCGTGTTTAATCCCTGGTCAGGGCACATAGAGGAGGCAACTGACGTGTGTGTGTGTGTGTGTGTGTGTGTGTGTGTGTGTATGTCTCCCCCCCTTTTCTTTCTTTTCTCTCTCTCTCTCTCTCTCTCTCTCTCTCTCTCTCTCTCTCTCTCTCCAATAATCAATGAAAGCATATCCTTGGGTGAGGAGGATTTTTTTTAAAAAATTATACTTCATAAATATTTAAAGTTTTTCGTATCAAAAGGCACAATATACAAAGTAAAAAGATAACCCACAGAATGGGAGAAAATGTTTGCAAATCATATATCTGATAAACGCTTAATATCCAGAATATATAGAGAACTCCTAAAACTTAATAGGAAAACAACCCAATTCAAAAATGGGTAAAGCACTTGAATAAACATTTCTCCAAAGAAGATACACAAATGAACAATAATAGCACATGAAAAGATGCTTAACATCACTGTTAGGGAAATACAAATCAAAACTGCAGTGAGATACCACCTAACACATACTAGGATAGCTACTATCAAAATCACACACAAAAAACAAAAACAAAAAAACAAGTGCTGGCAAGGATGTGGAAAATTGGAGCTCCTGCACACTGTTGTAGGAATGTAAAATGGTGCAGCCGCTATGAAAAATGGTATGGCAGTTCTTCAAAAAAGTAAAAATAGAAATGCCATATGATGGAACAATTCCACTTCTGGATATATACATACAAGAATTGAAATCAGTGTCTTGAAAGATATTTGTATACCCATGTTCACAGTAGCATTATTCACAATAGCTAATATGTGGAAGAAGCTCAAATGTTCATTGAGGGATGAATAGATAAGCAAATGTGGAATATACATACAAAGGAAGGAAATTCTGCAATATGGTACAACATGGATGAACCTTGCAGACATGCTAAGTAAAATAAGCCAGTCACAAAAAAGACAAATTCCACTTATATGAAGTACTTAGAGTTGTCAAAATCATAGAGACAAAGTATAATGGTGGTTGCCAGGGGCTAGGAGGAGGAAAGAATAGTTATTTTTAATACGTCTTGTATTTTGGTTTTACAAGATGAAAAGAATTCTAGGGATGGATGATGGTGATGGTTCCAACAACATGAAAGAAGGTATTAATACTCCTGAGCTGTACGTGTAAAAATAGTTTAAATAGTAGCTTTTACGTCATGTATATTTTACAACAATTTTTTAAAATATTTTTTTATCTCAGAGAGGAAGGGAAAGGGAGAGAGAGAATCATCAATGAAGAGAGAGAAACATCAATCAGTTGCCTCCTGCACGCCCCATACAAGGGATCGAGCCTGCAACCCAGGCATGTGCACTGACCAAGAATCAACCCTGACCTCCTGGTTCATAGATTGATGCTCAACCACTGAGAAACACCGGCCAGGCCACAATTTTTAATTATTTGGTTTTTTTAATCACTGTCGTATACCACATTAGCGATTTTAGGTATAAAAGCATATCATTTTAATAAACATAAAAAACATTCCATAAAATTATCATCCATTCATGACAAAAACATTTTAAAAACTGAATAGAAGGGAATTTCCTTAATCTCATGAAGGTCATCTACAAAATACAAAAGCAAACACCATATTTAATGGTGAAATATTGAAAGTCTTCACTCTTAAATAGGAAACCAACTCCCATGTACCCATCATTCAGCTGCAACAGTAATTATCATTTATGATGAACCTTATTTCACTGCCCCCCACCAGACATTATATGATTTCATCCATATATTTCAGTATGTATTTGAAAGATAGGAATTTCCTATTTAAAAACATCATTATGTCACACTTAATAACTCGTTAAATATCATCAGTTCAAATTTTCCTGATTGTTTTATAAGTTTTGTGTATGTTTTTCAGTTTGTTTGAATCAAGTTCCAAATTGTCATGAATAGACCTTACTTGGAACTTGATTCAAACATATCTCCTTTTTTTTCCTATTTATTCATTGAAAAAACTAAATTATTCTGTAGTTTTCCCCAGACTATATTTTTCTAATTGCCTTATCATAGTGTTGTTTAATGTTTATGTCCCCTTTATCATCTATGAATTGGTAGGAGATCTGTAAGTCATATTTAGATATGAGGTTTTTATCAAAATCTAAACTATTGAATCTAAGTTTTTTTGGCTGCCTTGTCCCATTGCAAAGATGTGTTAAACCCTTCTGTCATTCCAAGTATAAAGCTACATATTCAGTGACTGAATCTAGTTTTTAATGACATTCATTGTCTCAACAGAGCTCAGCTTTTCATGATTTTATGTTTTTATGTCTTCTTTCCTTTGTCATCTTTCTTCAGAAAGTATTAAAATGTAGTAATTACCAATTTCTAAATTTATTTGCATAGGGAAATGAATAAGCGACTAACAGAAGAACAAGCCAGAAAAACATTTGAGAGAGCCATGAAACTGGAACAAGAATTTACTGAGCATTTCACAGGTTGGCATCATATGTGGCAGTGCTCTTTATGATAGAATTTTGCTTTGGAGCCATATGAAGTGACCCATTGAAAAGGATTTTGAACTATGCCCACATCTACCAGTAGTAATTGATATATTACCATTTTCAAAATAATACATCTAACCTAGGCAGTGATGATGAGGACTCTTGAAATTTAGTATTTCTTGGGTTATTGATTAGGATAGCATGTATAAGAATAACTCACACATGACTGGAGAAAAATAGACTCAGATTTTATTTCTTCTATGAAATTGACTTTCATCCTTTATAAATCTTGATCCATTTTAAGATATTACTTGTTTAAAAAGAAAAGAATGAGTAGCAATTTCCAAATAATCTTTCTAATTCATTTTGTCCTTTAAATTACCCCTTAGGTATCTTTGAACAATTTTTGTCATTATTGTTATTTGTTTGTTTGAAATAATGGTAAGTGTATATTTGGTAGTCACACTAAGTACCATTAAGTGCCATGATGTTGTGACCCATTGCTTTTTTATATATGTAATAATTTCAGACTTACAGAAAAATTGTAAGAGAAGTACCAGCAATTCTTATATACTCTTACTCCTTATTCCCCAAATGTTAACATTTACCACATTTATAATTTTTTTCTGAAACATTTAATAGTAGGTTGCAGACAGGTGCTCTTTTGGCTTTAAATACTTCAGTGTGTATTTCCCAAATATACAAAAGAAAGTAAAAATTACCAAATCCCACTTTTTGATCAGTTTTTAAAATAAAAGTTTTTATATTTTACAAATGGGAAAATTAATTAAATGAGCAATTTAACTAAACAAACAATACATAAATGGTATCCCTTCCTGAATGAATAACTATTTCTAAGATTTGGCATCTACTATTTCACCAATAATTATAATGGTGAAGATAGACAATTTAATGGAAGTTTCTGATTTCATTACAGCAATTGTACAGGGCGATACGCTGGAAGATATTTACAACCAAGTGAAGCAAATCATAGAAGAACAGTCTGGTCCTTACATCTGGATTCCAGCGAAAGAAAAGTTATGAGGACTGATGTTTTTCTGTTCCAGTCTCATTTTCTTTGACATTTCTTTTCCCTTTCCTCTGGAGTCTGTCTTTAATACTCCTTCCACGTTGAATCTTATCCCACTCATCATGGTCTGCAAATCGCACTTATTTTTGCAACCTAGTGTCTCCTTCAAGTTGTAGCATCTGTATTATTTTATATCACTACTGGTTTGTGGCCATTTTTCAGAACTGGAAATGGAATGGCCTGACCAGCTATTAAGAATTTGGGAAGATGGGGAAATTGTGGTAAAATTCCTTAATGTTTAAGGGAAAGTAACTTTAAAAGATTTTCAGAAAAGCTTTATATACATTTTTTCAAATTTCAATATAAATGAAAGAAAAGTGGTTTTAATCAATGATTTAGTAAACTTGGAGCAACAGTGCACGCTTAACTTTAATAGCATGGTTTGGCCAATGTACTAGTTCTCAAATCCTTTTCTCAATTGATCTGTCTTATCTCAACAAATATTTCATTATAGGCAAATAAGAAAATGTATGTTTTTTAATTTCAAAATTAATGTCTGGATTAACTTAATTTCCCAAGGGATATACATTTTTCATAAGAGTTCTTAAAGTCTATTATTGTTTAAGGGCTCTGTGTTTTTCTTTCCAATACATCTGCTAGGGATAACAATGTTTAAATATTTTTAACATACTTGTGCAACACTATTCTTACAAAAGTTGTCTATATGTAATAAGCATCACATTTCTGAAATGAGGCCATGTTTAGGTGCTAGGGGGAGCTCACCTTTTACAGATAAGGTTGAGAAAATTTCGTAGACAAAAGTACAGACAAAACCAACATTATAGTGGTGATATAGTAACCATGACCATGGAAAAGGAGTCCAATTCATAGTCTAAACTTTAAACATATCCTTAGGGGTCAGATTTTAATGAATATTTTACCCACAATAACTGCCTATTTTGTTATAATAAATATATATATATATAAATATATATATAACTTTCTTTAACTAAACTCTGTAACTATGGGAATTATTTTCTTTACATAGTTGCACACACAAACACATATATATTTAAAATATATTTTTTTCTTTTGTCACCTACTCTTAACTTTTTGTTTGTTTTTTAATTAAATATTAATTGATTAGACTTTATCTTCCTTAATCATGTGAACTGAAAACGGGGGTATGGTGGTTATCGAAAGAAATCTTTAGGGAAATTAGATTACATGTAAAAGTATGCATGTTCTCCTCTTTTCTATAAAAGTTTTCAAATGGTTCCTGGTTGGTTTGATTTTGTTTTTGTTACTGTTATTCTTGTCATTGGGTTTGAATTTGGTTGTATGCCTCTCCTTCCAGTTTTCCTTTCATTAATAGGAAAACAGGCAAAAAACCTTGTGTGTGTGTGTGTTTTCCCCTCAGACTGAACACCTTTCACCTCATGGCTGCTTTTCACTAGAGTTGCACAGATCTTCATGGTGAACAATTTCAAGAAATAGTAGTGAAAGGTAGATATGATTTCAGAAATCAGTTTCTCTGGTCTTTTATATTAATAATATTGTTTAGCTTCCCATTGCTTTTTTTGGTGTTGTTTATTAAATATGTGTTTTTGACAACCTCCACCTTACAGTTTCTTAAACAATGAGTACTGGTTTGTAAAGAATTATCAACATTATCCATTCCATTTATGAGAAAGAGGAGAACAGCTAATAAACTTTATTGTGAAATCCATATGTTAAATGTGTCTTGAATTTTGAAAGAAAAATATTATTTTGCAAGCTAACATTTTCTTAGAACAGTTTTGGGCATCACATAATTTATAAACAATTCAAGAGCTATTAGGCAAGTTAATCAAAATTTCTTTTGTAGGTTTGGTATTAAGTATGTTAACACAATACTGTAGCTGTTATACTAAATACAGTAGATTGGTACCAAACCAAATATACTAAAAAAAAGTATTGTAAAATCATTCAAGCGCTCCCAAAATTACCATACAACAAGATCCCAGCATAAGACTTTTTGAAGTATTTACTGGTCAAATGTAAAATATCGAGAGGTTATAAATTATGCCACTTATGTATTAAAATATATATATTCAGCCCCTACTATGTAAGTTGATATTTTTGTAAGAAAATACACTTGACCCTGTAAAAACATGGGTTTCGACTGCACGGGTTTACTTATATGTGGTTTTTTTTGGTGTGTGTGTTTTTTTCCCAATAAATATATAGTTGGCCCTCTGTATCCCCAGGTTTCCCATTTACGCATTCAGCCAACCATGGATAGGGAATCCACGGATGCAGACGGCTGACTACATTGTTTTACACCATTTTATATAAGGGACTTGCGCATCCATGGATTTTGGTATCTGTGGGTGGTCCTCCAATACCGAGCGAGCGACAACTTAAGTTTGGGGGGAGTTAAGTTTGGGGGGAGTCAAAAGTTATATGCAGGTTTCCAACTGCACAGGGATTGGCCCCTCTTAACTAGCCCTCATGTTCTTCAAGGGTCAGCTGTACTAACTTTTGTGCATCTTTCCAGATTGTATAGAATTATTAATAAAAGTACTAATTGTTTAGTCAACTCTGCAACAGCCACTTTAGCATATTCTTATTTAATTAATATAAAGAAGATAAGAGTTAGTAAGCCCACTATAAGGCTTAAGTGACATCACTTGCCCAAGATGACTTAGCTAGTAAGGAGCAGGGTTTGATGTTTGTATCCAAGACTCTCTGCCCCAACTTCTTTCTAATATACTATGCTGCCTTCTTTTCAGCCCCTACTATGTAAGGCACTATGACTTCAATTATGTTATTTTGGTGTCCCTTTACAGATAAAGACTTAGATCAGTGGTTCTCAACCTTCCTAATGCCGCGACCCTTTAATACAGTTCCTCATGTTGTGGTGACCCCTGACCATAAAATTAGTTTCATTGCTACTTCATAGCTGTAATTTTGCTACTGTTATGAATCGTAATGTAAATATCTGATATGCAGGATGTGTTTTCATTGGTACAAATTGAACATAATTAAAGCATAGTGATTAATCACAAAAACAACATGTAATTATATATGTGTTTTCCAGTGATCTTAGGCGACCCCTGTGAAAGGGTTGTTCGACCCCCAAAGGGGTCGTGACCCACAGGTTGAGAACCACTGACTTAGATGAAGGCACTTGCCCAGAATCACACGATAAGTAGGGAACAGACACATAGAACAAATCATTCCCATTACAGCTGAAACAACTGTGGGAAACAAGCCACACTAACACTGTCACAGTGACATACAAAGGAAGAACCTCCTGAGAACCAAAATGGAACAGTATCCACTATTCTAACTCACAGAGGCTAAAACTATTTGAACGACGTATATTTCTTATTTGTAAATGCTTCTTAATATCCTTAAGTCGAAAATTTTTAAAGCCTCTTAAATGCGAATGCACATCTTCGGTTGCTTTCCTTTTCCACATCTGCCCAGGGCTCTTCAAAAAACAATAAAGCAAACTTGGAGAGCTCGTTCCATTTTAAATAAGGGCCTTGAGCATCCCTGGGTTGTGGTGTCCATGGAGGAACTGCTCTGGTTAACAAATACAGGCTAAACCAGTATATAGTACTTACACTCCAAAGATGACAATTTGGGGGCCTCACTTACAAGGAAAATTTGTTTTCTAAAGACATAAACAGTTCTCTTCCAAGATTCTCTGTCTTGGATACTTTCAATTTACATGTGGTGAAACAGAAGCCCAGAGGTCCCCATGTCTTAACCAAAGTTACAGTGCAGACCAGGAAGAGAGCCAGATCGGAAGCTTTAACTCCTGGACAGTGGTCTCTCTACTCTACCAGTTCTTTTCCTCCCATGCTATGAGCTGAATTTAATGGGTGATGTGTCCCTCGAGATTTGAATAACTTTTTTTTTTTTGAATTACTAATTAAAAGAAAGTAAATGTCAATAAATAAGAGATTGTTATTGCTGTGTTTGAATTTGAAAGATAACCTAGGAAAAACAGGAATGTTACTTTTCTGACCCAGTTTAGATTACCTGGTATTTTAGCTGAATGTTGAAGGTTCCATTGATCTCCCTGAAGAATTGCATAACGCAGCTGTCCTGAGCTGTAGCAGCAGCGTGCTACACTGTGACGAATGTGGGCTGTGGACTCAGAGCCTGATCTGAATGCCAGCGTGCCTCCTGCTGGTTATGTAACTAAGCTTGGGCCAGTCGTACCGTTCCTCGTTCTTATTACTTATCTGCCACATGGACATGTTCTGAGAAGCAGTAAAATTACAAATAAATCCTAGCACATAGTACACTCTCTGAGTTAATGCCCTTTTTCCTTGGCATCAGAAGCCTGGCATGGTTCCAATTCCCCTTGTAGAGATTAACCTGGGCCTTCATTTTGCCATATTTTAAATGGGACTCGAATGAGTAACTTGCAGGATTGTTATAAGGGTTAAATAAACTAGTGTGTGCAAAATACCAATCACAGCATCTGATACTTGACTCTCAATACTTCCTGTTCTTCCTCTTGCCCTGTACTATTTATGGTGGGTAGTAGAAGACAGGAGAATATGGTCCACCTTTCCTCATCCTGTGTAGAGAAATCTTACGACTTTTAGTTAAGGAATTATTTACATTTCAGTTCCTATCATCTTTTTTACTCGTATCTTCCTTTAAGGACCCGTACTCTGTCAGAGATGCCTGTGACTTAGACCTACTGCCCTAACTCAACATGGAACTGGAAGACATGATTTCATAAGCTATTCCCACATCCCTGCATAGTGCTAGACCCAACAATCCATAGCAATTCTCCAGAACATTGATTATTGAGTCTATAAATGCCTGGAAAAGATTACTTAAATGACCCAGATAAGGTATATTTTTTCCTTCAATTTGACTAGGACCAGAAGAGTCAGGATTTACTACTTTCTCACTGACTTCACTGCCAGCTCTTTTTCCTTTCCACCCCCAAATATGGTTACCTGAGAGCTGGCAATACAAATCCTGGTCTGCTAAACCACACTGTGAACAGATGTGGTGGCCAGGTAACCTGGTATTATTTGAGGCTTTAAGAAACAGATACCAAACCTGACCAGGGCGAGTGTCACACTACAATTTTTCTAGCAGTTTCTATGCCCTATAGTAGTATAACACACATGGGGAGAATTAGGGGAAGGAGACCAGAGGACAGTGAAGGTTGGAATTCTCCCACTCTTCTCTTGCTTACTTTTTATTGAAGTATACATAGATAAAATGTATTAATATCATAAGTGTACATATACCTCAAGGAACAAACATCACATGGGTGACCATGTAACTACCAGCATGAAGCTCAAACAGCAGAACATGACCAGCACCCTGGACATGCCTCCCCCCCGCCCCACTCCCCCATCAGCTTTCTCCAAGTCATTACTCCTACTCCAAGGGAAGCCACTATCTGAACTTTCTTACTGTATTTTTTAATTTATGTACTGTAAAATTCTTTATGGTGTACAATTCTGAGTTTTGACACATGCATAGAGTCATGTAACCACCCCCACAATCCAGAATATAACAGTTCCATTATCCCAACATTTCTCTCATGCTTGCCCCTCTGTAATCAATACCTTCTCCCACCCCCAACTTCTGACAACCACTGACTTTTTATCAGTGCCTATAGTTTTGCTTTTCCCAAAGTATCATAAAAATGGGATATCATATGTAGCATTTTGGATGTAGCTTCTTTCCCTTAGTAAAAGGCATCTGAGACTCATCCATGTTGCTCATGCATCAATAGTTGTTCCTTTTCGTTGCTGGGTAGTATTCCACTTATAAATACACTCCAATTTTTTTTAGCCCCTCACTAAGTGGATGTTTGGCTTGTTTCCAGTTTATCCTGCTATATTCGTGTACTCCTTTGCAACACTAGGCCTGCAGGAACAAGAAGCAGAACCAGAAATGGGTTTCTGACCTCATAGCCATGACAGGCCTTGCCCCACTCCACCTCTATCTCTACTGCGCGCATCCACACACTGTGTCACAGGAGCCTGTCATCCTAAAACAAACTAAGTGAAGAATGACAGATCCCAGGGGCCTGGATACAGAGCAAATTTGCTCCTAAAGCTGGAGACGGCAAGAATAAGCAAAGTTTTTAGAATTTCAAATTCCCAGGAATAACACTCAGATGATCCAATAGCTAGATGTGCCCATGACTGGTACCACGTTCTCCTTGCTGGTGTCCTAGGGGAAAGAAGTCGTCTATTTAGGGCAGTAGTAAATGAGGAGAAAATGGTCTGAGCAACAAATGAAACCAGCCATTTGTTAAAAGTGAGATTGTCTAATAAGGTAACAATTTAGAAAATAGTCCACCAAGACAGCCTTACTCTCTTAAGAAAATCTTCGTTGAGCCCCAAAGGATTGTAGTTTGTTTTTTAAAATTATTAACTACCAATATTCTTTAGGTGGTAACCTCTCTGCATCTTAAATATTACTAATATTCTGTGATTGACAGAAATCGTATTTCTAGTGCGGCGTACTTAGGGAATCCTTGAGCCAGAGCTGGTCTCTGATTGATTGGTTTGACACTCAACCCTTTTGCATGCTGAGCACATGTGACCTTGTCGGTCTTTTTCATTCTTACCACAATATGACTTGATTTCTCACATGCGTGTTTTCAAAAATATCAGGTCACTCCTTTAAAATGGCTCTAGACCAGGGGTGGGCAAACTTTTTGACTCGAGGGCCACAATGGGGTCTTAAACTGGACCGGAGGGCCGGAACAAAAGCATGGATGGAGTGTTTGTGTGAACTATACATGTTAACACGGCTGCTGGTGAAGGAGCAGAGGGGAGAGCAAGAGAACCCTCTGCTCTTTCGGCTCCGCGGGCCGGATAGAACAGCCAAACGGGCCGTAGTTTGCCCACGGCTGCTCTAGACTATACCTTAGGCGTTACTGGTGTTTGCCCTAAGTGGGAATAAACTGCTCAAATTGAGCATATATTCATCCGTATTTTCTCTAATCCAGTGTCAATGACCCATTTCATTTGGACAATGTTTAACAGTAGAATGGATTTTTAACTATGTAGAAGTCTGTACAAAACAATTAGCATGTGAAACAAGATACAGTGAATTTTCTGGAAGAAAAGATTAGAGCGAGTGATGTAATCTTTCTTTAGAATGTCTAAAATTAGGTTCATTTAACTCACAGATGGGAGTGCTAAAGACGATGAAAGTCCCATATGTTCCACACTATGAAGCTCTACAAAAAAGTTTTCTAAATCTTGTGAGTTAGTGGATCAAAAATATCTACTTTCCTAGTGCTATTTAAAACTAGAAACGATATCTTTTGGTGGCAGATTTCTTTCTTTTTTCTGAAAGTTCGGTACTTAGTTCAGGTCTAGTTTATCTGACATTCCTCAGTCTCACTAGGAAAAAGCTTTTAACTATTTTTCTACATCTTGTTAGTAACAGTTGTGCTTAATAGGATATCCTCTCCATCACCCACATTTTAATCTTAATGCTTCTTTTTTTCATACTTATAATTGTTATTGGGTGACATTGGTCAACATGACCACATGGGTTTCATGTGGGGATTTCTAAGTTACAACATCTGTATATAGCCCCGGCCAGTGTTGCTCAGTGGTTGAGCGCCAACCTATGAAACAAGGGTCACAATTCGATTCCCAGTCAGGGCACATGCCCGGGTTGTGGGCTTCATCCCTATGGGGCATGCAGGAGGCAGCTGATCTATATGATTCTTTCTCATCATTGATGTTTCTATCTCTCTATCCCTCTCCCTTCTTCTCTGAAATTAATAAAAACATATTTTTTAAAAAAGAAAGAATGAAAGTCCTGCTTCCATACCTGTTTAAAAAAAAAATCTGTATATAGCACCATGTGCCTACCACCCAAAGTCAAATCTCTGAGCAGGCTTCCCCAAGTCCAGCATCATAGGGAAAATACTTGTAAAGTGGCAAACACTTTTGTTCCCAAAACCCTCAATATGTCTACCATTGATCTCAATATACAAATTCAGATGTATTGACCAGTCAGCAAATTCATGGTGAATGATGTCAGGAGTACAGCATGTCCTCAAATAACATCATTTCAGTATAATGTTGAGAAGAAAAAACCCATTCCCTGCTGGTGCCACTGTCTGTGTGGAGTTTGCACGTCCTCCTCGTATCGGTGTGGGTTTTCTTCGGATCGCCTGGTTTCCTCCCACATCCCAAAAATGTGCACATCAGGTGAACGGGGCGGGGGCAGGGGGGTGTCTGCGTTGCCTCCGTCTGAGTGAGTGGGGTGTCTGGATGTGCCCTACATGCACAGCCAGTCCGGGGGTGGTGCCAGGGTAGGTTCTGGCCACTGAGACCCTGAACTGAAATAAGCAGGTTGGAAAACAATGATCTTACTTGTTTTTACTGATCTTTCTTAAATGTCTGTATAGTTCACATTTATTTCAAAGTTCAATATTAGAAGTGTTTGAGGGTGGGAGCATGAGCAGGGGGGTGGGGGGCAATGGGGGGGATAAGGACACATATGTAATACCTTATTCAATAAAGAAAATAAAATTTTTAAAAAAGCAGTGTTTGGGTCTTTATTCAGGGATTTGGAAACATTTTTGTGACTAGAAATATGCCATAGGAACTTAACGCTTGTTTATACCAATTAGCCTATGGTAAATTGGTTTTGTTATACATCATTTCCCTTAAAAGTTACAGTTTCTGACAGAATAGAACCAAGATGGCGGCATAGGTTAACGCCGGAGTTTGCTGCTTTGAACAACTACTTCAAAAGTGAAACTAAAAGACAGAGGGACATCACCCAGAACCACTGGAACGCTGGCTGAGTGGAAGTCCTACAACTAGGAGGAAAGAGAAACGCATACGGACACTCAGAGGAGGCGCAGTGCTGAAGTCAAATTCTGAGGTGCGGAGTGCGCGCGCGGAGCGGGCTGGCGGCGGAGGGCGCGGTTGGCGTTTTCAATCGGGAGGGAGTCGCAGACTCTGAGCTCCAGATCCGGGCGAGTCTTTAGGGACCCAGACTCAAACGGGAGAAGCGGGACTGCCTGGCTTTGGTCAGAGCGAGTGCAGCTTTCCCTCCGAGCTTTGCAGCCATTGCTGGGACTCAGAGAGGCAGAGCCCCTGGGGACAGGACTGAGAGCGGCCATAACTGCTCTCTCTGGCCCACCCTGTTGATCCTGTGCGACCCGCCCCGCCCAAGCCCTGCACAGAGGCATTTGCCGGATAGCCTCAGGCAAACGCCAGATTAGCACCTCCCTAGAGGACAGAAGTTCTCTCACTGCTGACACAGCTGATTCTCATAGCCACTTGGCCTGGAGGGCAAACCCTCCCTGGAATTAGCTACAAGCCTGCACACAAAGGCCACTAGGGGGTGCACCAAGGAAGCATAACAAAATGCAGAGACAAAGAAACAGGACAAAATTGTCAATGGAAGATCTAGAGTTCAGAACCACACTTTTAAGGTCTCTCAAGAACTGTTTAGAAGCCGCCGATAAACTTAATGAGAGCTACAAGAAAACTAATGAGACCCTCGATGTTATATTGGGGAACCAACTAGAAATTAAGCATACACTGACTGAAATAAAGAATATTATACAGACTCCCGGCAGCAGAACAGAGGAGCGCAAGAATCAAGTCAATGATTTGAAATGCGAGGAAGCAAAAAACACCCAACCGGAAAAGCAAAATGAAAAAAGAATCCAAAAATGCGAGGATAGTGTAAGGAGCCTCTGGGACAGCTTCAAGCGTACCAACATCAGAATTATAGGGGTGCCAGAAGATGAGAGAGAGCAAGATATTGAAAACCTATTTGAAGAAATAATGACAGAAAACTTCCCTCACCTGGTGAAAGAAATGGACTTACAGGTCCAAGAAGCGCGGAGAACCCCAAACAAAAGGAATCCAAAGAGGACCACACCAAGACACATCATAATTAAAATGCCAAGAGCAAAAGACAAAGAGAGAATCTTAAAAACAGCAAGAGAAAGAAACTCAGTTACCTACAAGGGAATACCCATACGACTGTCAGCTGATTTCTCAACAGAAACTTTGCAGGCCAGAAGGGAGTGGCAAGAAATATTCAAAGTGATGAACACCAAGAACCTACAACCAAGATTACTTTATCCAGCAAAGCTATCATTCAGAATTGAAGGTCAGATAAAGAGCTTCACAGATAAGGAAAAGCTAAAGGAGTTCATCACCACCAAACCAGGATTATATGAAATGCTGAAAGGTATCCTTTAAGAAGAGGAAGAGGAAGAAAAAGGTAAAGATACAAATTATGAACAACAAATATGCATCTATCAACAAGTGAATCTAAGAATCAAGTGAATAAATAATCCGATGAACAGAATGAACTGTTGATTATAATAGAATCAGGGACATAGAAAGGGAATGGACTGACTATTCTTGGGGGGGAAAGGGGTGTGGGAGATGCGGGAAGAGACTGGACAAAAATCGTGCACCTATGGATGAGGACAGTGGGTGGGGAGTGAGGGCGGAGGGTGGGGCGGGAACTGGGAGGAGGGGAGTTATGGGGGGAAAAAAGAGGAACAAATGTAATAATCTGAACAATAAAGATTTAATTAAAAAAAAAAAATAAATAAAAAATAAAAAAAAAAAAAGTTACAGTTTCTGAGAACCTATCAATGACATTGAGGCTTACTGTAAGAGGGTGATATTCTTTGATAACATATTTACTGCTGCATTCCTAATTTTCTCTGTGCACAACAGCTCATCCAAATGTCCCCAGAATAAAAAATTGTTTGGACATGTTCTTAGTCAAAGACATTACAGCCTCTAGACATAGAAAAATATAAAGTATGACTTGTTGAAATGAAAAACCATTAATTGTCCTAATATTCTGGGCAGAAGACTTGTTCATCCACACTTTGCTGGCTCATTAGCCCTCTCACCCCACCAGTACCGGTTCTCTGCCTCTGTCCAAGGACCTTCCCTCTTCTCTCTGAGAACCCAGAGGCGGCCTTTACTGTGTTCCAGTTCCCTGACCAGCAAGCTCCATGCCAGAGCTGTGGCCTTGGCAGAGTGAAGAAGAGCTCTTTGTCTTTCATATCATGGAATAGGGTCGGGGGTCCCAAAGCGGTGTTGCTTAGGCCCCAGCATCTTACAGAAGCGTCAGTGAAACCAGTCCTTGTATTTTTTAGACTCTCACCTCAATGAGTCCGGAATGGAGACCCAGTTAACCTTAGTGCTTCTGCTTCTCTATACGGCTGTTCTTTGGTAAAATTGCTAGCTCATGATGCCCGCATTGCACCCCCCCCCAATCCTCTGACCACCTGGGTATGTCTACATCCCAGAAATGGCAGGATCCAGGCTCAAGCTGAAGCAGGGTTCCCCATGACACACAAGCTAAGTGCATGTTAGAGCCAGGCAGTGGGCCTGATCGCCAAGCCCCTGGAGTCCAGAGACAGCAAATTCCCTGGTGAGACAGTGGGGGAGTGGCCTGAGAGTTGAGGAAAGGGCCCTGCTGTGAAGCTCAGCAAGCTCTTAGGCTGCAGCTGTCTGACACCTTATCAGTGTCACCTGGAGCCTTGCTAACAGACCAACTTAACACAAACCCTGCCAATACCTCTGGCTGCTCTCAGAGTTGCAAAAATGAGCCTTTTCATCCTCAGTCAGGAGGATAGGGCTTGCTAAGGACACTTTATGTATTCCATGCCCATAGGAGAGGCCATAGCCCCTCTGCCAGGGCCATCTGCCAGTCCACTTGTGCGAGTTAGAAAGAGGTGCCTCCTCCTTTTGGTGACTCCCTCTGGGGATGGACACACAGCTTGCACCACACATGCCCCCTCAAATTCTCCAGAGCAGACAGCTATTACGGCAGCGGTTCTCAACCTGTGGGTTGTGACCCTTTTGGGGGTCGAACAACCCTTTCACAGGGGTCGCCTAAGACCATCGGCAAACACATATATAATTACATATTGTTTTTGTGATTAATCACTATGCTTTAATTATGTCCAATTTGTAACAATGAAAACACATCCTGCATATCAGATATTTACATTACGATTCATAACAGTAGCAAAATTACAGTTATGAAGTAGCAACGATAATAATTTTATGGTTGGGGGTCACCACAACGTGAGGAACTGTATTAAAGGGTCGCGTCATTAGGAAGGTTGAGAACCACTGTGTTAGGGGAAGAAGAACGGTGCATCAGAGCCATCATGATCTACCTTTGACATCCGTATGGAGGTCACACCGGTAAGAGTAGAGCTCAGGTCTCCTGAAGCCCCGCCCCCATGATCATGTCCATGTGTGAGACCCAGCAGCTTCACCGCCCAATCGCAGGAGCCAGGGCCTCCTTTCCCAGGGAGCAGAGCAGGCTGGAGGACTGACAAACTCAGACCCAGGGGTCCTCTCTCGCTCAGCATTCTTATTACACATGTCCTCTGCCTGAGGCAGGCAGGGTCGCAGTCCTGGGTGCTCATGAGGGGGTGATAAAAGAGAAGGACATAAATGGAGGCGGATGACTGAGTAACAATTTCTGCATCCCCACCACACATGGTGAGCTGTAGTCCTGGTCTACCTAGAACAGTGGTTCTCAAACTCTGCTGTGCACGAGGGTAAAAAACATAGTGTTGCCTTAGCCAGTTTAGCTCGGTGGATAGAGCGTCAGCTTGTGGACAGAAGGGTCCTGGGTTCAGTTCTGGTCAAGGGCACATGCCTGGGTTCTGGGCTCGGTCCCCAGTGGGGAGAGTGCAGGAGGCAACCGATCAGTAATTCTCTCTCATCACTGATGTGTCTATCTCTCTGTCTCTTTCCCTTCCTCTCTGAAATCAATAAAAATATACTTAAAAGAAAGAAAAAGAAAAAACATAGAGTGTTGGCCCTACCCCCAGAGTTTCTGGCTCATTGGGTCAGAGGTGGGCCTGACAATTTGTGTATCTCACAAGTTCCAGGTTACGCTGCTGCTGGTCTGGGAACCACACTTTGAAAACCAGTGGCCTAGAGAAACAGACAACCCATCCTTTCCTCCCTCGCCTTCTTCACTCGCTTCCTCCTCTCACCTGCTTTGTCCTTTTCTGCTTCCTCCCCCTCTCCCCCTCTTGGGTCTTCTTCCCACCTTCCAAAGCTGATGGAGTGAGCCAGGCTCTGCTGGCCACCTGGGTTCTAGTCCCAGCTCTGTCACTGACAAATGAGTGACCTGGGCAACTCACTTTCCTCAGGAGGTCCCAGGAGAGGCAGTTGCCTAGAATGAGAAATCCCCCACACACACACCCCGCCCCCCAGCTCCTTCCCAGCCAGGACTCTGTCCATCAGCGTTTGTCTCTGTATCCCCACATCCCTGGTGCAACGTGTGCTTGAAGAGAGGCTGGTGAGTGAACTCGATGGCCTTTGAGCGTCCTTCCAGCCCAGACGCTGACCTCTTCTTCCTTCCAAATCGGAGCTTTTCCCTCTCCAGTTGAACATGGTATCTGGGGTCTAGGCGAGGAAGTGAAGATGCTCCCGCAGGCCGGCGAAGGTTGAGACAGAGCCCTTGAGTTGAGGGAATCAGGCCTCGGAGAGCAGATACCTGACTCCCAGGGACAGCTGAGTGTGGTGCCCAGGTGAGCACGGGGATCCAGACAGCCCAGCGGTGAAGCTCGGGCCCCTGCACCGGCCGAGGCTCCAGCAAGGGGCGCCAGAGAGAAGGCCAAGGCCAGGCTGGTCATCCCAGGTGTCCAGTCTGGGTGGGCGGGTGCGCCCTAGGGGCGTGGACACCGCCAAGGCACGCCCCAGACACACTTAACTAGCTTGAGAGCCCAGGCGGGGAGGAAGGAGGGACAGAGCTCCGGCTCCTGCTGACCCACTCGGACCCAGACCTAGACCCAACCCGGCTCTAGACGGCGCCCGCCATGCGGGTCCCGACTGTGGCTCTGTGGCTCTTCCTGGCTCTGCGCACTGGTGAGGAGCAGGAGCCGGGCGGGGTCCCGGAGCTCTCCACCGCCCCTGAGCAGGACCCGGGGGCTGGGACGTGTGTCCTGAACCCGCGTCTAGCGGACGAGGACGGTTAGGGGAACCAGCGCTGAGCCGGGCGGACTGGGAAGTCCGGAGAGCTTCGCGGAGGAAGCGCCATGGAGCTGGGCCCGGAGAAAGCGGACCTGCTGAGGCGCGGGCAGAGGCGGGGGCAGAGAACCGGGTGCCGGGAGGCCGTGGAGGGGGCGGAAGCCAGAGGAGTTTGGGGGCCAGAGCGGCTCCACTTCTCCGGCGGCCCCTCGGGACGGAGACAGGAGAAGAGTCCGGGGAGGGAGGGGAGAGGGGGAGACTGCAGGGCGCAGGGGTGGAGAAGGGGGCCCCCAGGGGCTCCGCACCGCCCCCTCCCAAGGGAGTCAGGGCCGGGACGGTGGGACGGGGGCGGGACCTCGGTAGCTGCTTGCAGGGGTCTCGGGCGGAGCCTGCTGCCAGGCGGGTTCAGGCACCGCTCTGACCCGCCACCCCTGTCCGATCTGCGGTCGCCGCCCTCCAGGGTGCAGTCCTGGAGCACTGGGGGGGGGGGGGGGGGGGGCGGGGGTTCCACATTCCGGGGCGCCGCCCTGGCTGGGGAGGCGGAGGGTAGTGGAAGGGAGGATGAGGACATCCTCAGCCTTGACCCTTGGCGCGGGGTGGGAAGCGCTGGCTGCCGGGGGCGCGCAGGGGTCCTGGCAGCCTGGCTGGGCAGGGCGGGTGCAGGGGAGCTGGGTCTGCAAAGTCATCAGCCTCGGGAACTGGGGAGCCCTGGCACCGCTCTTCTGGGTCCCGAGGTGCAGCGCTCGGGACTCCGGCCTGGTCGGATCAGGGCCCCGACAGGGTCCCCCCAGACGGAGGGGCCTAGGCTGGCGGCCACTGAGGACCGTGTCCTGGCTCAGCTTAGGTTTCCTCACAACACAGAGCTGGGCTGCTCATCTGACACGGGATCAGAGAGGTCAAGCCCGTTGTCCGAAGTCACCAGCTGGAGCAGCAGGAACTGGAGCGAGGCTGCTGTCTCCCCGGCCTCCCCTTGTCAGGGGCCTGGCGCTGCGCCCCCTGAGGGTGGGTTTGCCACGGGCATGAGCACAGATGCTCCCCGAGGGCGCAAGGCTCCTCAAGGGCAGCCACAACCACTTCCCTGCCTTCTTCTCAGTCGTGAGGAGGCCCAGAGACCCCAGGAGGGGCAGGAGCTGGCCTATCACAGAGCCGCAGGCCTCCCAGGATGGCCCGGGCCACGGTAGCCAGCTGATGCCTGGAGGCACGCCCTTGCCTCTGTTATGGGCCCGGCCAGGCTCCAGCCACCCATCTACCCTGAGCACGGGGACATGCATGGCCCCACGCACGGCCCTGCCAGTCAGGGGCACCTCTTTGTGCCTCAGTGTCCCCCGGGGGGGGGGGGGTGCTCAGCAGGCTGGACCCCCGAGAGCTGCTGGAGCCCCCTCCTCGGAGGGCCTCACTGTCCCCTGCCCGCAGCGCTCAGCGGGATGGAGGCGCGGTGGTGCTCCACCTCAGACCCCGAGCAGCAGAAGTGCAGCGACATGAGCAACGCCCTCCGGAGAGCTGGGGTCCAGCCCGCCCTGCGGTGCGTCCAGGGCGCCTCCGCCGACCACTGCATCCAGCTCATCGCGGTGAGTCCCCTCCGTCCGCTCTGCCACCTCCGCCGCCGGACAAGAGGCCTCTGACTCAGGAGGGAGCACACAACAGCCTCATTCACTGGGAAGGGCACGGGTGTCCCCGCCAGGGCTGGGCGATAGGATCGCCTGAGTTTCCCAGGTAACTAGGGCCGTCTGTTTCCTGCCCGGCCCCAGCCCGGCCCCAGTCGGGCGCCAGGAGGCCTAGGGGAGGCCCCTGCTCAGAGGGGCGCCCGCCCGCCCGCCCGCAGCGGGAAAGGTGTCCGAGGCAGAGCTCTCCTCCCGCCAGGCCCCTGCTGGACTGGGGACACTGCCCACCCCGCTGAGGGGAGCCCCCAGCAGACTCCTCGGTGGAGGGGCCCTCACTGCGCCCCGGAGTTTTCCAGATCGGGGCTTGTGG
Source organism: Myotis nattereri (assembly GCF_964212035.1). Lineage (NCBI taxonomy): Eukaryota > Metazoa > Chordata > Mammalia > Chiroptera > Vespertilionidae > Myotis > Myotis nattereri. The sequence continues at coordinate 53,335,012 of NC_138077.1, forward strand.
GGTTTCTGGGGAAGGAGGACCGGGGACAGAGGTCCTGGGTGGTGAGTGGGGGTGGGAAAGCAGTTCTGAGAGGCAGGAGACCTGCTAACTCAGAGGCAGGACTTGAGGGGCAGGGCAGGTGCGGGGGGAGCCTCGGGCCGGCACAGGGGCCCTGGGTTTTCGGTCCCCTCAGCCTTTGACAGGCCCCCAAGCCCCATCCAGTCCCACCTGGGCCCAGGGCCCGGCCAGGTCCACTCTGAGGGCGCAGACCAACGCTGTGGAACTGTAATTCTGTTCATGGAGGCCATGACATATGACAGTATGGTGCCGTTTGTGTTTTAAAGAAAAAGGGGGCATGGACGCGGGCATGCATGTATGCGAGTCAGTCTGCATCGCAGAGAGAAAACCTGAGGCGTGGGTTAGCAGGGGGCTGGGAAAAGAGAGAGCGAGGGAGGCTCACTTTTCACTCCGCACCATTTTGTACTATCTGATTTGTTACCATGTGCATCCATTATAAGTCCTTTAAAAGTAATACTTTTCAAATAACATAATTAGAAAAACAAGGTGAGCCCATAGCCTAGGAGAGCTGTCCCCTGCGCCCTGGTGGGGGAGGGGCCTGCAAGGCTGACCCAGGACAGGGTGGACCTCCCGGGCTTTTCAGGGGGCCCTGAGTGGGTGTCCCTGAGTGGGTGGGGTGGGGAAGGCTGGGGAGCAGGGGTGAGGGTGCTGACTCACGTGTCCCAGCAGGCTGGGGAGGCAGATGCCATCACTCTGGACGGAGGAGCCATTTATGAGGCGGGGAAGGAGCGTGGCCTGAAGCCCGTGGTGGGTGAAGTGTATGATCAAGGTCAGAGGGCCCAGTGGGAGGCGGTGGGGGGAGAGCGGAAGTCAGCAGTGTCCTCGCTGGGCCTGGCCCTGCCCTGACTCCCTGGAGCTGGTCAGTCGCCCTGTCCTCAGAGCAGCCCTGGAGTCCTGGCCACACAAACCTTCAGAGGCCGCCCTAAATGTCTGCGAGGGGGATGCCAGAGACGCAGAGGGCTGACCCGCATCTGTTCTTCCTCACAGGGATCCCAGCAGCCCCCTAACTCGCACCCACAAACTCTTACGGAGGGGCTGCCCGAGCCTGGCATAGTGTTGGGCGTGATCGCCTGGGGTGGTCGAGGCGTCCGTAGAGCTCAGCTGCCTCACATTTGAGTGGCATCTGTCAGAAGCTGCAGGAGTGGGGGTGGGGCAGGCAAGAGGTGGTGACCAGGAGCTGCAGAGCCCACACGCCAAGCATGACTCCCGGCTCTGCCGCTTCCTGTGACCTCCTGTGACCTCGGGCAACCTCCACCTCCTTGGCTGTAAAATGGGGACAGTGACCCCTGCCCTGTCACAGACTCACTGAGCCCATCTGGGAGCATGTGTGGTTGGAAATGTGAGTCCCTTTGCCCCCATCCCTGCACCTCAGACCAGACACGCCTCGGGCTCAGCCTGCCCTTTACCTCTCCCACCACGTCCCCTGGTCCAAGGCCTAGCCTCCGGCACAGCCCAGCTCGGTTGTCATTTCCAAGGAGCTCCCCTGGGTCTTCCCGCCCCGCAAAGGGCCTCTGTCTCCTGCTTCCCGGAGCACTGACTCCCTCTGCTCAGGTCGTGGCCCCTTCGGTCTTGTTTTCCTTGTCGCCACAGCGAGTCCCCTGAGGAGGCCCTGGTCCTCATCTTCGGTGCCCAGCTCAGGGTCCCTCTTGGTTACTTGGCTGCTTGATGACACAGGACACAGTCCAGCCCTGCAAACCAGCCAGCCTTTCACTCACCGGCCAGAAACAGCTCTTCCTCTTTAATTCAACACATTTATTAAGCACCTACTACATGCCAGTCATGAGCATAGAGTAGTAAGCAAAAGAGAGCCAGTGTCTGCCCCCAAAGAGCAGGAGTCAGATAGTAAGCAAATAAACACCAAAAAAATGTAGTTACAGATGTGGTGCGTGCGTGAAAAAGCAAAGGCCATGAGGGAGAAAATAAGGCGTGTGGAGGCGGGCGGGGGGGGGGGGCGGTTGGAAATAGAGCAGACAGGACAGGAGGGCTTATCTGGGGAGGTGACAGTAAGTGGAGCCCAGACCAGAGTCCCGGGCAGCAAAGAGCTGGTGTGCTCAAGGAACTAAAGAGAAAGGCCACTTAGGGTGCCAGGGGCCAGGTGCAGGTGTGCAAGAAACAACACGGGCTTGTTTTCTAGAATTCAGCTTCATTCTGATCGCGGGCCCACCACACGGGGCAGTCAAGTTGTGCACACTCGTGCTAGCCTATAGGGTGTCCTCTGGTCACCTGTCCCCAGAGATGAGTTCTTCCTCTCTTGTGTGAGTGGCACCTTCTCCGCCGTATTTGGCCCAGGGGAATCTGTTGCCAGGATACAGACTCCTGCCCACCCACATGCACCCTGGTCAGGATCTTGAGTGATGTGAGACCACATTGTTCTATCTATCTATCTATCTACCTACCTACCTATCTATCTATCCTACCTATCTATCTACCTATTGTCTATCACCTATCTATTCTATCTATCTATCTATCTACCTATCTATTATCTATCTACCTACCTATTGTCTATCACCTATCTATCCTATCTATTCTATCTATCTATCTATCTATCTATCCATCTATCTATCTCTCCTTTCCCCTCAGCACTAGGAAATCACTTTTTCTAACCTGGGGGAAGCCGCTGCCTTGCTCCTCTCAACCACGCTTTTCCCATAACCACAATACCATTCCCTCACTTTTCCCATAACCACAATACCATTCCCTCAGTCCTCCTAAGTTCTCCGAAGGGCTTCACTTTTGGAAAACAAAACCCGCAGGCCACTCCTGCTGTTGGTCCAGCTGCAGAGCTCCCCTGACATAGACATAGATCCAGCTATGTGCCAGCTGACTCGGGAAGGAAAGGTGAAAATTAACTAATGAACTAATATCTACCACGTGAGGGTGGAGGAGGGCGGGGTCTGTAATAAGACACATGGCTTGCACTCACTGGCTCTCTCAGTAATGAGAACCACAAGCACACATACGCGTGTACATCCACACACACACGCATTCATGTGCGAGTTTGCGTGGCACACACACACCCGCTCCCCACAGCCTTCTCGGGCAGGGCCCCGGCCTCTCTCGTGGCTTCTCCCTTGCTGCCCTCACTCCTCCCCTCTCTTCTGTCCAGAGGTTGGTACCTCCTACTATGCGGTGGCCGTGGTCAAGAGGAGCTCCAACCTGACCATCAACACCCTGAAGGGCGTGAAGTCCTGCCACACGGGCATCAACAGGACGGTGGGCTGGAACGTGCCCGTGGGCTACCTGGTGGAGAGCGGCAGCCTCTCGGTGATGGGCTGCGACGTGCTCAGAGGTGAGGGCTTCCACGGCAGCCGCTTCTCCTGGGCCTCTGGGTTCTGCTCTCCGCGCCTCATCCCTGCTGATCCCCTCGCAGGGCAGCCTCCCTCCAGGCTCGCCTTCATCTTCTTTAGGGAGCCGCACAGTCCCCCCTCTCCAGGGGCCTCCAGACACCTAGTGGGTGTTTCGGCCCCTCCTGTCTTCATGCTGGGCCGCCCACTGTTGCCGCTGTTTTAGTTTCTGGGGAGGCCCCCCAGAGCACTCAGCTCTCACTCACCCACTGGGACCTGGTGACTCACCAGAGAGCAGCTCTCACCTGGAATAGACCTGGTGTAGGTCGCTATTTCCAGAAACGTGTCCTCAACTTCATAGAATTAGAAACTCTCTCTTTTTTAAAAAAAATATATTTTATTGATTTTTTTTACAGAGAGGAAGGGAGAGGGATAGAGAGTCAGAAACACCGATGAGAGAGAAACATCGATCAGCTGCCCCTTGCACACCCCCTACTGGGGATGTGCCTGCAACCAAGGTACATGCCATTGACCAGAATTGAACCTGGGACCCTTGAGTCTGCAGGCTGACACTCTACCCACTGAGCCAAACGGGTCAGGGCTAGAAACTCTCTTTCTTCAGGACCCAAACAAGCTGCTGATTTGTACCCAGAAAGTTCATATGTAGCGAGTCAGAGACTTGCTGCTCCCTGACTGGTCTATTTGACAGGGAATAAGGCTGTCGTGCAGACAGGAAGTTCTGCAGAAGGGAGCTGAGGGTGAGCTGAATGGGGTGGCTGAGAATGCAATGCATGGGGGTGTCAGTGAAGGCCTGAGGGTCCGGCTAAGAGCGGGAGCCTGCTTCTCATGCTGTGGGCTTCTTTTCCTGGCCACCTGGCTGTCACTCTCTCCACAGTAGACACAATACAGAGCTGAGGTGGCCCCTGACACGTGGCCACCACGTTCTCAAACTGTCCTCCTGGGATCACCCCCACCCCAGTAGAGTTTGTGGTGTCCCCAAATCCCTTGTCCACAGTGTGCTGCCTCCTGGTTCGCTGACCAGTGCTTCTGGGGGTGGGTTCAGGATACAGGATTTTGCAGGAGAAACAATGGTCTTTTAAAGCCCTGAGTTTGCTGTCAGACAGATGGTCTGCCCTCAGGGGGTTACTCTAGCTCCTTGAACTTCAGTTTCCTCATCGTGTGAAATGGAAAATTAACGACAGCTCCTGGAGGGAGGCTGCCCTGCCAGGGGACCAGCAGGGACGAGGCGAGGAGAGCTCTGTGGGGTTGGGAGGACTGAGATGATTCACACACTGTCTTCGCACGATGCATGGGGCGGGATATGTGCTCACCTCACGGAGCTGTCATTATTATGAGTTCAACTTCCACACCTCTCCGTGGGCACCTCACTGTTGTGCACACACATGCATCATGTGCACACATGCACAAACCCACAGTGCACACACATGTACCCATGTGTACATGGCTCCCACCACGGGGTAAACCAGCACGACCCACAAAAGCCCGGAAGCCATGTCCTCTCAGACGGCGCTAGTGTGGGTGGTTGATCAGTCACTGGGCACAGTTAGTACCTGCTCCTCCCCTGGGAGGATGCAGAAAGAGACCCAGAAGGGCCCATCCTGGAAAAGGTACGTCTGTCTGGTGATGAGCACCCTGTGACTGGCTCCCTGCTCCCCGCACGGCGCTGTCCTCAGCACAGGACAAATATTTGTCAAGAGGGTGGGCATGGGCCTCCGGGCTGGCAGGGCCTGGAACCACAAGTCCAACCTCTTTGCCCACAACGCCTCCCTCTCCTCCGTGCCCCCCTCCCTGTTCTGAGAAGCCTGTCTATCAAACTAATGATACTCCTTAAGTCACACTTGCTGTCTTTCCCTGCTTTCGTGGATGAGCCATACTGATGACATGAAAGCCTCAATGAGAACAGTATCTAGTTGACACTTAATTGTCCCATGCGGCCTTTGGGGGTAAGTGGTTTCTTTCCTGAGCCATTTTTTGAAGAACAAGGGCCCCTCCCCAATGCCCACACTTCTGTGGCCCCAGTTTGGGAATCACCGATGGGATCCAGCTCCCCAGTTTTGCTCAAACTGAAGCCTGAAGGGTCCAGTCCTGTCCCTGGGGAGCCAGCCCTCCCCTCCAGCCTGAGTGGCCGGCCCTGGGGACAGGGCCCTCGGGGACGGGGACAGGCCTGGCCCCGCTGCACAGCTGGCTGACCCTGATGCCCTCTTCTCCTCCCGCAGCTGTCAGCGAGTATTTTGGGGGCAGCTGCGTCCCGGGGGCAGGAGAGACCAGTTACTCCAAGTCCCTCTGTCGCCTCTGCCGGGGCAACGCGGCCGGGGAGGGCGTGTGTGACAAGAGCCCCCTGGAGAGGTACTACGACTACAGCGGGGCCTTCCGGTGAGTGCCCGGGCGGGGCTGGCGCTCAGGGGGGGGGGGGGGGGCGGCCAGCTGAGTCAGGGGTGAGGCCTTGGAGCTGCCAGAGCTGGGAAAACACTCAGGCAGGGAGGGCAGGGCGGGGCGGGGGCGGGGGAGGGCCATGTCGCTGCATCACATCAAAGCGCCCTTTATGTAGTTCATGTGCCCTGGCTGACTTAAAAACAACACACCGGAACACGCCAGGCTGGAATTGCTCATAAATCAACGTGTTTGCTATATTTAGAGAGGTGAGGGCTCAGAGAGAAGAGAATGACAAAACAACCTTTTGCCACTCCCCGGGCCCATGTCCTGTCTCAGAGCTGCAGGGAGGGCGATGGGGGCGGGGAGCTTGCCAGGGATCTCGCGCTCAGGCTGGCATTTTAGAGGAGCCTGTGTGGATCCAGAAGACAGCCTAACAGCTGTGGTGCACATCTGTCTGTCCTTAAAAAAGGAGCCGTGCTCCGCGGGGACTGGCATGGAAGCCCATCGAGCCCCTCGAACTACGGGCGGGGGTGGGGCGGCGGGGGGATGGAGGGGGGAACTGCGGGGGGCACGCTCCAGGCCGGGGTCTGGGTCAGTGTGGTGTTGAGCACAGAGAGAAAAACAGCCCTCAGTCCTCCAAGCCAGAGGCTCGCCCACCCCTCTCCTGTGTGCTCCCCCTGGACCCCGCAGCCCGCTGCCCCGCCTCCCTGCCTGGGCTGCGACAGACGGAGGATGCACAACAGTCCCAGTCCCTTGCACTCCGAGTTTTTGTTTTGGCGTGAGAGCTCTAGGTCAGTGATGGTGAACCCTCTGAGCTCCGCGTGTCAGCATTTTGAAAAACCCTAACTTAACTCTGGTGCCATGTCACATATAGAAATTTTTTGATATTTGCAACCATAGTAAAACAAAGACTTATATTTTTGATATTTTTTTAAAAATATATTTTATTGATTTTTTACAGAGAGGAAGGGAGAGAGATAGAGAGTTAGAAACATCGATGAGAGAGAAACATCGATCAGCTGCCTCCTGCACATCTCCTACTGGGGATATGCCCTTGACCGGAATAGAACCTGGGACATTTCAGTCCGCAGGCCGACGCTCTATCCACTGAGCCAAACCGGTTTCGGCTGATATTTATTTTATATATTTAAATGCCATTTAACAAAGAAAAATCAACCCAAAAAAATGAGTTCGCGTGTCACCTCCGACACGCGTGTCGTAGGTTTGCCATCACTGGGCTAGTCCATCCCCAGCCTCAGGGCAGAGTCATCTCCAAACCTGCGCAGGAGGCGGCTGCTGCTGCCGGTAGCAGCTGCCACAGGAGCTCCGCTCCTTGGAGGCCCCGGATGTGCAGGATCTATACGGGTCACACAGGATCTCTCCCCACAGGAGCCACCTTTCCACCCTCACTTCACAGGTGATGAGGCTAGGAAGGCTCCCACACAGAGAGCTGGCAGCCCAGGCCCACCATGGCCACCCCACATCCAGGCCAGGCCTCCAGAGGTGGAGGCTGGGCAGGGCCGAGGGCTCCGGGAGCTTGGTGCCAGCCAGGCTCACAGCGTTCTCCTCGGCAGGTGCCTGGCGGAAGGGGCCGGGGACGTGGCCTTTGTGAAGCACAGCACGGTGCTGGAGAACACGGACGGTGAGTGGGAGGGCGGCTGGCCCAGGAGTGGGCAGAGGTGTTCTCAGCAATGGAGCTCAAACTCCTCTGCGGGCGAGGGGGCCGGGCGAGCAGCTCTGACCTGCCCAGGTTTGATGATGGCATTAGGTTCAGTTTCCACTTGAAGATTGGGTTCTGCTTTTCCAAAAAAGGTTTGCAAACCTCTGCACTAACTCTCATCTTCCTGGCATCTTCCTCTTATCTAAAGAAGTCAGCCCTTTATCCCTGGACGAGGGGTTGTGTGTTGACCCAATACATCGTTGCCATTTAAATTTTTAAAGATTTTGAAATAACTGAACTTTAGAAAAATTGCAAGAGTAATTCAAAGAACTCCCATCCATTTGCCATGCTGACGTATTGTTCTTTCCATATGTTTGTGTTCTTTCTGAACCATTTGACAGCATGTTTGCCTGTGGTACCCCTTCCATACTTCAGATCGTACCTCCTCAGACCCGGGAGATGTGGCCCTCGCCACGGCACAGTTATCAAACTCAGGAAATGTAACATCGGCACAGTACTATTACCCAAGAAATGCGTGGATGGTCTTTCTTTGTAGCGAGCGGGAGTGGAATCCTTACTATATCTTGAGTAAAAGAGTTTGCTGAGGTTTGCACAGGAGGATGGGTGATTTTCATTTGAGTGGGATTACACCTCTGGATTCCCAGCGTCCCATTTCCCTTGACCCAGTCCTGGGAGATGTGCAGCTGGGCCTTCAGCAGAGCTAGGAGCAAGGCCAGTGTCCGGAGTGTCCGTTCCCTGGTGGAGCTGGGTGTGGTGTAGCATTCAGCGGTGCAGTTCCTAGTCCGTTGTGTGTGGGGTCCACATGGCTGTGGGCCACGTGGGCAAATGCAGAAGCATGAGGGCCCCGCAAGCCAGGAGTCAACTAAGAGCAAGTGTCCACAGAACCGAAAGAGCTGATTCCTTTCACAGGGGTGGGGAAACTTTTTTCTGCCAATAGCCATCTGGATACTATAACATAATTCAAGGGCCACACAAAATTATCAACTTAAAAATTAGCCTGCTACCTGGCTGGTTTGGCTCAGTGAATATAGCGTCAGCCTGCGGACTGAAGGGTCCCGGGTTCAATTCCAGTCAAGGGCACATGTCTGGGTTGTGGGCTCAGTCCCCAGTAGGAGACAGGCAGGAGGCAGCTGATCCATAATTCTCATCATTGATGCTTCTCTCTCTCTCCTTCTCCCTTCCTCTCTGAAATCAATAATAAAAAATATATATTTTAAAAAAATTAGCCTGCTATATTTGGTCAAACATTTAATTAACTCACCCCTAATAGCTTGGCAAGGCCAGACCAAATGATTTTGCCCGCCTTATCATGCTGCACTTACAGGGGCCACACCTACTCTGACCAATGACCTGTTCCCAGGTGTGACTGACAGACGAGTGCCTCCCCTATTCCACCCAGACTTTACTGGGCATCTGGACTGCAGCTTCCTGGCGAAGCTGCACAAGTGGCAGGCCCGTAGTATTTGGCCTCCTGGTGAGGGTGAGTGGGTGGGAAGAGATCAACCAAAGCACTGTGTGCAGAGATGCACAACCCACGGACACAGACAACAGAGTGGTGAAGGCCCTGGGTGGGGAACAGGTGGGCTAAACGGGGTCAATGGGGGACAAAGGGGGGCATATGTAATATTTTCAACAATAAAGATTTAAGAAATAAAAATAAGCAAAAGATTTAATAAAAATATATATTTGGCCTTCCCTTTGTTCCTTTCCAGTTACTCATAACTAGGTTAATTACAGCAATATCAATACTATTATCTAATCTACAATTCATATTTTAGATTCACTAATTGTCCCAATTCTGTTCCTTGCAGCAATTTTTTTCAGGCCAGGACCTAATGTAAGATCACCCATGGTGTTTAGTTATTAGGTCTTTTCAGTTTTCTTTAACTTTGAACAGTTTCTTGAATTTTTTTATGTTGTGTTTGTGTGTGTGTGTGTGTGTGTGTGAGAGAGAGAGAGAGAGAGAGAGAGAGAGAGGGAGGGAGAGAGAGAGAGAGACACTGGTATTTTTGAAGAGTCAGGCTAGTTCTTCTATAGAATGTCTCCTAATTTGGATTTGCCTAAGGATCATTTTTTAATTGAGGTATATAATTTATATACAGCAAAAATGCATCCTTTTTGAAGTATAGTCCTATGAGTTTTGCCCAGAACTAACAGTTGTATAACCACCACCACAATCAAGATGGTGATTGTGATGGACCCTTCACTCCAAAAGTTTCTTCTAGGCAACGCCACCCCGCCCCCATGGCACCCACCAATCTTCGTCTCTATAGTTTTGCCTGTTCCAGAATGTCAGAGCCTTGTCCATTTTTTGAAATCATTTCCTTTTTTTGTTAATCTTTGCCTTTTAAATCAGAAGGTCCATCATGTAGTCTGACATTCACGAAGGAGAGCAATAGGAGCCAGATTTGAGAAAGAAAAAAGTGCTCGAAAGAAAGAGGAAGCGTGTGGGCCTGTCTCCAGAGCAGGATGCTCCTAGGAAAACGGGCAGCAGGGATTTGGGCCCCAAGATGAGCCAAGCAAAGGAGAATGTGGAAGGTGGAGAAAGAATAGGGATGTATTTGGTTAAAATTGGCTCTTCTAGAATTTCGATTGTATTCTAAGGAAATCTAAGAAAGTAATTTTTTTAAATGATTTCTTTTGAGTTTTACTACAACTTTGTGAGGTAGACAAGGCAAATCCTATCATGCCCATCTTTTTATGAAATCTATTAAAGGCCCAGTGCACGAAATTCATGCATGGGTAGGGTCCCTAGGCCTGGCCAGCGATCAGGGCCAGTTGGAGCCTTCTGGCTGCCTTCCTTCATTCCGTGCCACCCCCTGGTGGTCAGTGCACATCATAGTGAGCGATCAAACTCCTGGTCGAACTCCCGAGGGGACACTTTGCATATTAGCCTTTTATATATATAGTTTGGGGTGACATTGGTTAATAAGATTATATAACTTTCAAGTGTACAATTCCATACTACATCACCTGTATATTGCATTAGGTGCTCACCACCCAAAGTCTAGTTTCCATCACCATATATTTGACCCCTTTACCCTCTTCATTCTCCCCTCCTTCCCGTCTCCTCTGGTAACCACCTTTCTGTTGTCTGTGTCTATGAGTTTTTATTTGTTTTGTGTGTTTACTTGTTGCTTCCTGTTTTATATTCTACATATTAGTGAAGTCAAGATTGCCTATCAAGTATGCTCTTAATCATATTTAAAATGGTTAGAAACTAGAATTAAAGAAAGGATTTGTCCTTTTCCATCTGACTTATTTTGCTTAGCAGGATGCTCTCAAGACTCATCCATCTTGTTGCATGTGGCAGTATCTCATCTTTTCTTATGGCTGGTTAGTATTCCATAGTATATATGTACCACCTCTTCTTTAAACAATCATCTATTGAAGGACTTCAGTTGTTCCCGTGTCTTAGCTACTGTGAATAATGCTGCGGTGAGCATAGGGTACATGTATCTTTACAAACAGATGTTTTCAAAGTTTTCAGGTAGATACCCAGAAGAGGGATTGCTGGGTCATATGGTAGTAATTTTTTAAAAGGTATTCATGCAAAACAATTGGTAAGAGCAAAAGAGTGGAACTGACACAAATGTCTGAAGTAGTGAAGTAATATGACTCTAATTGCCCCTAACCATAGAAACAGGAGTGGCAGGTCAAAATACCTGCGTGATGCATTTGTCTCACAGGAAGGCCAATGATCCCCCGGAATTTTATACAAGGGTTTTGCAACAGTTTAAAAATAGAGAAAAGTTGGGGAGCAGGAGAGAATGACACAAAATAATTATTGTTGAGAGTGCTATAAATTATTATGCAGTCATTAAAAATGACCTTTATGGAGTTTTCCAAACTATTACCCTCTTGATGGTGGATTTTTGTTTTTAAATAGCTTTGGGGTGAACAGAATTTTCATGATCCCACAAATAATCTTTTCCCTTCCATTTACTAGTAGATGCTTATCCTCCTCATTTTAAAATTAGCCTTCTTAATTTTCCTATTTGGTGTCAATATTCACTCTTTCCAGTACATTTCTATTATAAATGAGTTTTATGGAAAGTTTACAACAATGTGGAAAATTACTTTAAAATGACAAATGAAAAAATGTAAGATATAAGATTTCCTAAGATTTCCTATCAAGTATGCCCTTAATCATATTTAAAATGGTTAGAAACTAGAATAGAAAAAGGATTTGGAGGTGAAGGAAATATACCAAAATATAAGTAGATGGATTAATATTGGATTAATATGTGGGGGAAGCTTTGAAGAGTTACCCTTTTCTCTCTGGGACGTGGTTCTGGACGGATTCTGTCAGAGTTTGTTTCCACATGGCGTCCTGCCCACTGCCCTCTGCTCAGAGCCGATTTCATGCCTGATGGCAGCAATGAGTTCCTGGCACTTTTCTCTCACCTTACGCTTCTCTTACTCTTTTTATCCTTAATAAATAGCATTGTTAATACGTGTTGTATTGTAACCTCAAATCCATCTTTGTAGAAATTGGTGAGGTAGAAAATTTAAGGAAGTAGACACAGTCTATCAAGACACCTGGTCTTGCCCCAGTGGTTCTCAACCTTCCTAATGCCGCGACCCTTTAATACAGTTCCTCATGTTGTGGCGACCCCCAACCATAAAATTATTTTCGTTGCTACTTCATAACTGTAATTGTGCTACTGTTATGAATTGTAATGTAAATATCTGACATGCAGGATGTATTTTCAGGGGTCGCAACCCACAGGTTGAGAACTGCTGCAACTGGTTTGGCTCAGTGGATAGAGCGTCGGCCTGCGGACTGAAAGGTCCCAGGTTCGATTCCGGTCAAGGGCATGTACCTTGGTTGTGGGAACATCCCCAGTAGGGGATGTGCAGGAAGCAGCTAATCGATGTTTCTAACTCTCTATCCCTCTCTCTTCCTCTCTGTAAAAAATCAATAAAATATATATTTTTCAAAAAGACACCTGGTCTTGTACAGCCACCAAGTTTCTCTCCATTCAGAGTTCTGGTCTCATCTCCTGGTGAAGTTCTGCTCTCATCTCCTGGTGAAGTACAAGTCTCACCTCCTGGTGTAGTTCTGGTCTCACCTTGTGATAAAGTTCTGGTCTCACCTCCTGGTGTAGTTCTGGTCTCACCTTGTGATAAAGTTTTGGTCTCACCTCCTGGTGTAGTTCTGGTCTCACCTCCTGGTGAAGTTCTGGTCTCACCTCTTGGTCAAGTTCTGGGTTCTTAGCTCCAGGTAAAGTTCTAGGTTTCTTACTTACTGGTGTGATTCTGGTTCTTAACCCCTGCTGAAGTTCTGGGTTCTAACCCCCTGAAAGAGTTTCTTTTCACTTTAGGGCTGTGGCCCATGACACCCTAACTCAGTGGTTCTCAACCTTCTGGCCCTTTAAATACAGTTCCTCATGTTGTGACCCAACCATAACATTATTTTCGTTGCTACTTCATAACTGTAATGTTGCTACTGTTATGAATCGTAATGTAAATATCTGATATGCAGGATGGTCTTAGGCGACCCCTGTGAAAGGGTCGTTTGACCGCCAAAGGGGTTGCGACCCACAGGTTGAGAACCACTGCCCTAACTTCTCCCCAGGCTCCCTCTCATGGGCTCTCCCTGAGGCCCTCCTCAGAGACATACACCACCATCCTCCCCGTCTGCTCACCAGAGGCTTCCCAATTTCCCAGGAAAAACGCTGCCCTCCTGGGGCCAGGAGCTGCTGTCGCAGGACTTTCAGCTGCTCTGCCTGGATGGCAGCCGGGCCGACGTCACGGAATGGAGACGCTGTCACCTGGCCCGGGTGCCCGCGCACGCCGTGGTCGTCCGGGCCGACACCGATGGAGGCCTCATCTTCCGGCTGCTCAACGAAGGCCAGGTGAGTTCCAGGCATCCCACTCTGCTTCCTGAGAGGTGCTGGGCTTCTTGTTTCTCACCAGGGTGGGCGCTCAAGGCTAGAGCCACCCTGAAGCTGGGCCGGCCGGAGCTGGAGGGGCAGGCCCCAGAGGCCCTCCCCTGGGACACACCCCAGCTGGGGACCCAGGCCTCTGTGGTGTCCAACCTCAGGCCAGGTCAGTGTAGGAGGCACTGACTGTGCTAGCTAACTCTGAAAAGCAAAACCGGAACATAGGGACAAACAAACAAAATGGCAAAACCAATAAATGTCCGAGTACACCCGTAATTACATATGGTGACTAATGTTTTGCTAAACCACGGCTTACAAGAGCGACAAGTTTCTGAGTGCTGGGCCCACCAGCTTTAGTTTTGCCCTGTTCATGCCACCACTGCTACACCCATTGCTGGTCCTTGGTACCATCCCTCAGCTGGGCCCTGAGTCCTATGTCTAGTCAGCTGAGGTGACAAGGCAGAACACACTGGGGAGCACAACAGAAGGGGGCAGGTGGCACCTCACCCCATTCTCAGAGTGAGCTCCTGACCCAAGGGCACAGGAGGAAGGAGGTGGTGGCTTATCTGGGAGGAAGGGATGCACCCCTGCAGCACCTCACCAGCCCCCCTTGACACACAGCGTCTGTTCAGCCATGAGAACAGTAGTTTCCAGATGTTCAGCTCTGAGGCCTATGGCCAGAAGAACCTGCTCTTCAAAGACGCCACCTCTGAGCTGGTGCCCATCGCCACACAGACCTACGAGGCATGGCTGGGCCCTGAGTACCTGCGCGCCATGAAGGGTCTCCTCTGTGACTCCAACCGTAAGTCCAGCCGTCTCTTCCCCTCCGGTTCCAGCCCAGCCTGACTGCCTGCAAGAATGGCAGGGCTTCCTGGAGGGGTGGCCAGGGAGGACACCACCCCGGGAGGCTGGGGGGGGGGGCGACGGGGGGGGGCGGCGGGGGGCGGGGTGAAAGGGGGGGGGACCTGTCACTTCCACTGTCCTCCTTCTAGGGTGTGGGGAGGAAGTGTCTCTAGAGTTGCATGGGTGGTGGGCTCCCTGGAAGCCCCGCCTCTCAGGGGTGGGATCCAGGCCATCAGGGTCTGTCTGGGGAAAGGTGCCTTACCCCTCAGCACTGAAGTCATCAAATCCTGTTCTTCTCCCTCCATGCCTCACTCCTCTCCACCATGGCCACGGCCCTGGCTCGGGCGTTGTCTCGAGAGCCTGGACTATTGCAGTAGTCCACACACGGGCTTCCTGCCTCCAGCCCATCCCCGTGCCTCCTCCACCTACAACCAGGGAAATGGTGTGCCACTGCGTTAGATCCTTGGCAGCCATGGTCTGCCTCAAGCTTCCTCGCAGCCCCAAGAAAGAGGGCATTATCCTGATTCTGTATGTAGACACAGGATCAGACGGTTAAAAACCTTACCCCTTATTGCTAATGAGGAAAAGCCAGCATTTCCCTGGGGTCTGACTCCAAGCTCTTCTTGCTGAGGTACTAGCCCCCACGGCCCCGACCCCACAGGCCATGCTCAGGGCGGCCCCTGCGGCAGGCGAGTATGCGGTGACCACACGCTCACACTCACACAGGGCTGCCCCGCTACCTGCACTGGTGTGTGCTGTCCACTCCTGAGATCCAGAAGTGTGGGGACATGGCTGTGGCCTTCAGCCGGCAGACGCTCAGGCCGGAGATCCAGTGTGTGTCGGCCGAGTCCCCCCAGCACTGCATGGAACAGATCCAGGTGGGGGCCGTGACCAGAGGGGCAGAACGGGACCTGGGGGCGAGCGGTGGCAGTGCCTGGGATGGTCCTTACCTGCCCTCCCCTGCCCCACAGAGCTGCCTGGGGAGGAGGAGGTCTCCTGTGACAACTCCACAGGGAAAGGGGAGGAGGGAGGACCCACAGGGACCCGCCACCCCACCCCAGGGAGCAGGCAGAGGGGGGCTGTTTCCCTCGGGGATCACAGGGACTCCTCCTCACTGAGCGGTCGGTGGCCGGGAGTAGGAGTGTGAGACCGGCCCAGCTCGGCCCTCGCTGACCCTGCAGCCTTGGGCAAGCCCTTCTCCCTTCTGCGTCTCGGTGTCCCCTTGTGCACAGTGGGGTGGGCTTGGGTCATTGTTTGTTCAACATTTTGACAGCGACCTATACTCAGAAATACATTTTACATAGGTCACAGTCTAGTACACAAAACTCTTTCAGATATATAAGTTAAAAATTCTTTATATAGCGTGACATGAAAGAAACCAGTATTTCCCTTACTAAGTACACTGTATGCTGATAGTTCCTGCTCTATTACCTTCTAGGGGCTTTTGTTGTTGTTTGAACGCTTGTCATGGCCCATGACAGTGACGTGGTGATATCCACTACGATGCCCGCCACCCACAGCCAGCAGCACTGGTCCTGGTCTCAGGGCCCATTCCGCCCTGTCCTGCTGCTCTGACTGGAGGCAGAGGCTAGGGTTCGGTGGTGGCGCGAGGCCCTGCAGTCAGGGATGAATTCCCACCGTGGCCACAGGTGTCCCCGCAGCTCCTGGGTTCCTGGGCTCCTCCCCTCCTGTTTTGTTTTTTTTTAAACATGTAGTTTTTATTCATTTCAGAGAGGAGAGGAGAGGGAGAAAGATATAGAAACATCGATGATGAGAGAGAACCATTGATCAGCTGCCTCTGGTACACCCCACTCTGGGGATCAAGCCTGCAACCCGGGCATGTGTCCTGACTGGGAATCGAACCGTGACCTCTTGGTTCATAGATCGATGCTCAACCACTGAGCCACACTGGCCAGATCCCTCCTATTTTTTCAGAGCAAGTAGGTGGGACCGGATGGTGAGGAGCTCTTTTCAGGGTGCCCACCTGCCTCGTCGGGAAGGGCTTCAGCCCGCAGCCCTGTAGCCTCCTTCCCAGGCCCGCAGACTGTTTCCTTCTAATTCGCCCACTTGCACGCACATTCCACAAATACGTCTTACACCCGTGCTGTGTGCCCATCCTTGGCCAGGGGCTAGGGATACAGTGTCCCGCCCAGGCCTCTGAGGGCGGGCATTCCGCCCACGGGGAGAACCCATACCAAGCAAGAGGGCAGGGTTCATGCTAGGTTCTGCTCAGCAGACCCTCACAGCCAGGAGACCCTCTCCTGGCAGCAGAATACCCTCAGAAAACATTTGCTGGAAGAATGAAAGACACCCATGAGCGGGAGTGCTGGTGGGGGTTGGCCCCAGGCCTCTGGTCCTCCAGGCGCGCCCCCTCTTGCCCACGCATCTTCACAAGGAGAGGAAGGGGCTGGTGGGGCAGGATGGGGTCACAGGGGAAGGGAGCCTGAGCCAAAGCCCACAAGAGACCTGGCCCTGGTACCGCCATCAGATCCCGACACCCAGCGCCATCCTGAAGCCCACCCCATCCTGGCCACCCCCTCTCTCCCCCTGCAGGCTGGGCAGATCGACGCTGTGACCTTGAGGGGTGAGGACATTTACACCGCGGGGAAGGCGTACGGCCTGGTTCCGGCGGCTGGCGAGCAGTATGCCCGTGAGTGCAGGGGCCAGGCTGCTGGCTTTGGCTGGGAGGTGGTTGATATTGACACGTGTAGAAACTTCCCCCTCGGCTGTTCCAAACGCTCCAGCTCTCCCTCAGTGGCCTGGGGCGGCTGCGGCTGTCACAGGCAAGCGCTCCGCGCTCCGGCCCCAGGCCTGTGTTCCCATTCGTTACTGAAAGTCTGGCTGAGTCAGCGAGGTCTGTGAAGGGTCAGCACTTGAGGTTTGCAGCCCACACTCTCTTCTCCTGCTACATACGCTTCTTCGTTTTTTAACAAACCTTTAGAAATATCAAAGCCATTCTTAGCTTGTCACCCTGGCCGTACAAAACAGGCGATGAGTTTACCGACCTTGGACTAGAGGCCTCCTCGGCCCGTCCAGCCTGACCATGCGGCTCACAGAGGCGACCCCCCTCCCTGCCGGCTCATGGCACCTTCGCCCCTTGGAAGGGCCTGGGCTGAGGCCTTGGTGCTCTGCCCTCTTCAGCCACGACCTCCGGTCCTTTCCACCCAGGTGTGAAAAGTCTCTGGGCTTAGAAAAAATGCTTCTGCAGCCGTGGCTGAGCCTCCACCTCTCTCCCAGGAGGCGAGGAACATGCCACCTGGGTGTAAGGAAAGAAAGAAATTCCTCTGGTGACGATGTTGGCAGGGGCAGGGGTGGGAGGAAGAACTGAGCTGCTTCTCCATGATGGGGGGACAGGAGGGACCCCTGGGATGTGCTCCTGCACCCCCACCAGCCCGCAGGCCTGGGCACGCTGAGCCTGTGACCGGGCAGGGCACCCCTGGTGCAGAGCGGCAGGAGGGCGGGGGGGGGGGGGCGGAGAAGGGCCCCGGGGATGTGCCCCCTACACTCGCCCAGCTGAGGCCAGGAAGGCACGGGTGAGAGGCCTCACGGGTGTCCCCTTCGCCCGCCCAGCGGAGGACAGGAGCAACTCGTACTTCGTGGTGGCCGTGGTGAAGCGGAACAGCTCCGCCGCCTTCAGCCTGAGCGAGCTGCGGGGCAAGCGCTCCTGCCACTCGGCCCTGGGCAGCCCCGCCGGCTGGGACATCCCCGTGGGCGCCCTCGTGCGGAGGGGCTTCATCCAGCCCAGGGACTGCGACGTGCTCACAGGTGCCACCCTCCGCGGAACGCAGAGCCTCCTTGGGGTTGGCTGGGGTCGGGGACCCTCTCCCCCAGGACCCACAGAAGGCAGCCGGGGAGGTTTCCTCTTCCTCCGTGACAGGGGAGGGTGGGAAATGTTCTGGTGACTGTCGGGGTGCCTGGTGGTTCTGTGGAGGGTGCCATGGTGCCCCTCCCCACTTACCACCCAGAGTGGAACCGGCTCCAGGGGCATGGGGAGCGGGGTGTGCAGGGGGCCTGCTCCCACCACCAGCAGCCCGGGGGGGGGGGGGGGGCGGGGGTTGGCAAGTGGCTTCCATCTGTGTAAGTGCTGAAGAAGACACCTTACTACGCACCCCCACGTGCCATCGGTGGGCCCCCCACGTGTTAAATCGTGCACATTCGAGGAGGGCAGGAGGCAGCTGGCACGATCCTTGGGCTGATGCGCACACACCTCTGCCCTGGCTGGCACCGCTCTTGTTTCTAGTCACCTCCACAAGCACACAGAGGGTGCTGGGGTTGGCTGCCTCCACTCCCAGACATTGGGCAGGTGCTCTGACGGGCACCGACTAGCTGATGAGGTAGTGAGTTCCCCATCCCTGAGGGAGTTCCAGGGAAGACTGGGTGGCCACTCACCAGGTTTTCCATGGGATTCCTATATCTAGACAGCCTCTGCTTTCTCCCCACAGGGGCCTTGCTACTCTGAGCTGGGTGGGCAGATGGGTGGCTGAGCCATAAGACCAGGCAAGGTGGGCAGACCTGTGGGGAGCAGCCCTCCCCTCTCCCTCCTGGAGGCCTTTACTGTGCAGGCCCCTGAGCCCCGCCCTTCCCCTGCTCCCCAGCCGTGAGCGAGTTCTTCAGCGCCAGCTGCGTGCCCGTGAACAACCCCGGGCGCTACCCGTCCTCGCTGTGTGCGCTCTGCGTGGGGGACGAGCAGGGCCGCAACAAGTGTGTGGGCAACAGCCAGGAGAGGTACTTCGGCTACAGCGGTGCCTTCAGGTACTCTGGGGGGCCTGGCAGGGGGCCTGGGGCCGGGCACAGGGCTGGCACCCTCCTGCTGACACCCGCTTTGGCCTCTTGCGTGGCAGGTGCCTGGCTGAGAACGCGGGGGACGTCGCCTTTGTCAAGCACACGACTGTCTTTGACAACACAGATGGTACATGATGGGGACTGGGAAGGCCCGATTTGGGGGGCTGTTCCCCATCCCCAGCACAATCCAGGCACTAGGTGTTGCTGGGATTGGGGGCCAAGCAGCAACAGGAGAGACGGAGTCTAGAAGTCTCTGGCCCTTGGGGATCCCGGGGCCCTGAGAGCCTCATGGTTAGAACAGACCTCTGGCCACACATCCGGGACACAGGGCACACGGCAGTCCTTACGGGTCCAGAGTCTAAATCCATGTTCCACCAAAATGGTAGATACTCAGTCTCACTCAGGGACCAGGAATCTCCCAGGGTGGAGCGACTGGGGTATCTGTGTGGTGCCAAGGGGTGGGGTGGGGTGGGTGGGGTGGCAGGGGCCTCTCTCCAGGGGCATCAGTCACAGCAGCTTCTGGTCTTTAGTCCCGAGCAGGTCAATGCTGGGTGCAGGGGAGCCACACTACAGCCCCAGTCCGAGAAGCAGGGCACACCCCGTTCAGGGCACACCCCGTTCAGGGTACATGGCGGTTTTTCCTCTGGAGTCACCTTTCTGGGTTCCTTCTGGGGAAAAGAGCTCAGGACCTCTGTGCTGGACCCCTGAGGCCACCGGGGTCCTGTCAGGGTGCAGGGCCCCTCACATGCACCAGGCCCCTCCCCTTCCCGCGCTCCCTCCGGCAGGGAATCTTTTCGTCTGAAAACTGGAGGCCACATCCCTCCAACACCCCTCGTTTGCACTGTCTATAGACCCTGCTACACCCAGACTTTGGACCCCACACACTCCCACTCTCTCCTGACACGTCTCTGCACGGAAACTCAGTGTAGAAAAGGCATGATGAGTCCTGAAGGGGAGGCGGAGGTGGGTGGAGGGAAAGCAAGACATGCAGGGAGAACAGCAGTTCATATTTCAGAACTCAGATCCCCTGCCTGTGAAGGTCACCGCGGCTGCAGACCAGTTTTCCCAACCGAGCTGAGAAGGGCTCCTGGCCCTGTTGCCACAGCCCCTCTCCCCTGCCAACCTCCACCAAGAGCCTGGGGCTCATCCTGGGAGGGTGGGTGGAGCGTCCTGCAGGCGCCTGGGAGCCTGCCTGGTCCTGGCCCCCTGCCCTCTGGGGTCAGGGAGGCCTTCCCAGAACCACCTGCAGTGAACACCCGCCTTCCAGGGCTGCTCATTTCCCTTTTCTGTTGTTGTTTTTGTGTATTTTTTTGGTTGGTTGCTCTTCACCAGATGATATTTTTCCATTGATTTTAGATAGAGGGGAAAGAATCAATCTCTCTCTCTCTCTCTCTCTCTCTCTCTCTCTCTCTCGCCTGGGACTCATCCCGGGAGGAGGGGTGCAGTCACTACAGAAGTGATGACCCCAAAGGCACTGTTTTTCTCTCATTTGAGAGAGAGAGAGAGAGAAACATCGATGTCAGAGAGACACATCCGTTGGTTGCCTCCCTCACGCACCCTCAACCGGGGATTGACCCTGCAACCCGGGTACGTGCCCTTGATCAGGAACTGAACCTGTGACCCTTCGGTGTGCAGGCTGGTGCTCTAGCCCCTTAGCAACCCTGGCCAGGGCTCCCTTTTTCCTTTTTCTTTCTTGTCTCTGCTCATGGGCCCGCCTGACATTCCTTCCGGAAGTGGGGCGAGGGTGGGTGCCAAGTGAAGACATGCAGACACAGAAGTGATGACCCCCAAGGGCACTGTTTCTCGGAAGCCTTTGGGCCAACCTGCTTCAGAATCACGGGGGCTGCTTTAAAGCCCAGGGTCCTGGCCCCCCAGACGTACCAAACGAGGGAGACTCTCTGCAGGTGGGGCCCTTGGAACAGCCTCTCATCGGTTCATCTGGTTTGAGAACGTCAGCTGTCAGGGGAGGAGGTCAACCTCCACCTTCAGACACGCATCCCACCCTCAGGCCTGCGCCCTGGGAGACCTGATGGGGTGCTTTCCCTGAGAGTGATCAGAGCCTCCATTCTTCACCCCCAGAATGGGAGGGGGGCTGCCTGCCTCGTTACTCTCGTAAGGACGGAGCAGTGCTTGAGAAACGCCTGTCGCCGAGTAGGCACTCCCTACTCCCTGCGACCCGTGGCTCCTACCAACACTGCACCCAGAGGGCTCTCTCATCCTGGCAATAGGAGACCAATTAGAGAATGGGGGGTTCTGGGAGCAGGGCAGACATTGCCACCTCTTCCCAGCCAGGGATCTGGGGGTCCAGGAGGACAGCAGCCTCTCCCCTCCCTCCCCTCAGGCCACAATTCGGAGCCCTGGGCTGCTGAGCTCCGGTCGGAGGACTATGAGCTGCTGTGTCCCAATGGGGCCCGGGCCGAGGTGTTTCAGTTCAAAGACTGCAACCTGGCACAGATGCCAGCCCACGCCGTCATGGTGCGGCCGGACACCAACATCTTTGCCGTGTATGGACTGCTGGACAAGGCCCAGGTGAGGCAGGCAGGGCCCACATCATTGTGGGGTGGCTGGGAGGGGAGCCAAGCCCCCGCACTCCTCAGTCTGCCTGGAGCAGACCTCAGGAGACACTGAGGCTGCGGGGGGCGGGGGTTCAGTGATTTGTCACTCAGCCTAGGACCTCCCTCCAACCACTCTCCCCTCTGCCTCCTGCATTATTGATTTGCCCTTCTCAGCTGGACCACTCTCACGCTGCTATTTCTACCATCTTTAAAAAGAAACGAAAAACCTCTCTTGGTCTCACATCCCTTTGTAGCCATAATCCCACTGCCCTTTACAGCAAAACTTCAAAGAGCTGTCTCTGCTCTGGAGCCACCAGTCCTCCCCTTCTGGGCTCCCTTAAGGGTGGAGACGAGTCCACACCAGCCCCCACCCGGCCCGGAACCGCCGGGTCGAGGGCACAGGGACCCAGGTGGCTCCGTCCAGGGGCCGTTTGGCAGCCTCATCTCCCTGACCTCTCCACAGCACTGGGTGCAGCTCCCTCATCCTGGAGCCTCCCCTGGGCCCTGGCCCACACCTGCCTGCCTGGCTGCCCCTCCTGCCAGCCTCTGGTCCCTCCTCGCCTCCCAGGCCTGTGACTGCAGGAGTGCCCCAGGGTTCAATCCTAAACCTCCCTCTGCTGCCCCTGCACCCCTGTGGCCCTCACCCAGTCCTAGGCCGTTAACTTCCGTCGATACACCGACGGCTCCCCAGTGTGCGTCTTCCGTCCCGCTGCCACCCACCCTTCCGCCTCAGACTGGCATCTAACAACTGCCTACTTGACATTTCAACTGGTGTTTCCAACAAGTCCGAGGCTGGACGCCCTTCCCTCGTCTTCCCACCTGAGCCTCTCCGTTTCCTCGGGAGTCATCTTGGACTCCAGACTTCCTGTCATGCTCTGCATCCAACCCACCAGCATGTCCTGGTGGCTGCACTTTCAAAACACATCTAGAATTTCACCCAGGCTGTCTGACAACAGGGTCCTGGTCCTAAACCACCCCTTCTCCCACCCACCCACCCCCATCCTCTTCCCCCCCCAACTCTCTGACATGCCCTGGGGGACGGACCCTGTTTGGATGTTCATTATTCTGGGAACAAGGCTGAGCGCTTTCATCAGATCCTCAAGAGCAGTGGTTCTCTACCTGTGGGTCGCGACCCCTTTGGGGGTCGCACGACCCTTTCACGGGGTCGCCTAAGACCAACGGAAAACACATATATAATTACATGTTGTTTTTGTGATTAACCACTATGCTTTAATTATGTTCAATTTGTAACAATGAAAAGGGGGGTCACCACAGCATGAGGAACTGTATGAAAGGGTCGCGGCATTAGGAAGGTTGAGAACCACTGTTCAAGAGGATCCTTGAGTCCCCCAAAAAAGACTGATAGCCACTCCACTCCTCCCTGTGGCAGCCTCCTCACACCTCACTCCAATCCCTTCTGATGACGGTGGTGGGGGAGCTGCCAGCCTGCGATTCCAGGCCGAGGCCTGGTGCCCTGCAAGCCCTGCTCCCTGGCTCGCCTCCCGGGGAGCAGTGACAGCAGCGGCCCCTGGGTGGCCCGTCGTGGGCCCAGATAAAAAGCTGGCCTGCGTGTGGCGCTTCCAGGGCCTGTTTGGAGATGACCACAATAAGAACGGGTTCAAAATGTTCGACTCCTCTGACTATCATGGCCAAGATCTGCTTTTCAAGGACGCCACCATCCGGGCGGAGCCTGTCGGGGAGAGAACCACCTACCTCGAGTGGCTGGGCCCCGACTACGTGGCGGCTCTGGAAGGGATGCTGGCGCAGCAGTGCTCGCGTGCAGGTAGGGCCGGGGCTGCGGGGCAGCTGGGAAAGCCCTGGACGGGCAGGTGTACAGCCCACAAAGGAAGAGCAGGCGTCCTGCCATGTTGCCCTGCATCTTCCTGAGCCTGTCACCCGAGCCTTAAGTGAACTCAAGGGCACGCTAGGTCACTACAGTTGATCAAGGTGAAGTGTGTGTGTGTGGGGGGGGGGGGGGGCGCGCTGCAGGGAGTTGCAGCAGAAACGGGCTGTGTCACCCAGACAGACCTGGATAATGAATAGAAAGGCTAAAAATAACCTTCAGAAAGGATGAGGCAACTACATAAATATACAGGCGCTATAATTTTGAAAGGAATGAGTATGTAAAAAACAAAAAACGGGAAAGAAAAACTGTAGCAGCATAGAAAGAGGCGGCCGGTGAGCTGAGCGCGAGGAAATGTGCGCCATCAGGTCCAGCCGAGGTGCCTGGGCCTAACGCCTGTGCTTCATCCCCAGGCCTCGCTGCCTCCAGCGCCTCCCCGCTGCCGCTGCTGCTGCTCCCGCTGGCCCTCGCGGCCGGCCGCCTCCAGCTCGCCCTCTGAAGCCGCCCTGGGCAAGCCTCCCCCTCCCTTGGAATGGAAACCGACCCAGAAACCTCTATAAATAAGGCCGTTCTCCTCAGTAAACCCAGCGAACACTCGGCGAGAAACGTGTGATGGGAGAGGAAATGTGAGACACCACGGAGCTCCTCGGAGCTGTGATCCGACACTGAAGTGCCTGTGATGGCTTCCAAGTGGGAAAAGATGGATGTGCAAGAAAAGTCCCCCACCCTCGCGCTGGACGCGAGCAGGTCTCTCCTGCTGGAACCCAGCCTCTGCCTCCCCCGCACCACCTGTCCCTCTGCACCTGAGGCAGCTGGCCCGCCTCCCAGGCACGGCCCACCCGCCACTGGCACTGCCGCCCCCCAAACCTGCAGCTCCCGCCACCGGGGCCGCGCAGGCTTGGGCTTGGAAAAGGCCAGTTACCAAGGAAACAGGCTGAGCCGGGCTTCCCACACGGCCCCTCTGCTGGAGCCGCCCGGGGGGCTGTGAGATGACAGGGCCTGCTGGGCCCTCCCTGCTGGTTCCCACTTCCCCTCTGGAGAAGGACCCTGCCCTCCATCAGCCCCCGCCCCCCCATCTGTCCTCAAGACTCGGTCCCAGCCCCCCTCCTGAGGACTCTGTGTCTGTCCACCACGGCATCCGCCAGATGAGCTGCAGCCAGGCCCTCCACGGAGCCAACGCCTCTGGCACCGCAGCCCCATGTTCTCGTCTTGTGTGGCTCGGTGTGGCCGGGACCACCGGCCCCCCGACTGCTGGCTGGTGTGGCCGGGGCTGGGCCACTGGGACAACACCCTCCAGGGCTCCTCAGACCAAGGAAATGCTCCTTAGTAAGATTTTTTTAAGAGGCCTGGGGCCCGAGGCAGGGTCAGGGTCTAAAATTCTGCCTGAACATCTGTCTGCTGTAAGGAGGGAGGCTCAGAGCTGGACATGCTGTTGCCCTGCCAGTCGGTGAATTCGGCTGCACCAGGCTCTGCCCTGGGGTGAAGCCCAGTCAGCAGGAGTCCCTCCTCCTGCGTTTCCTCTGCTTCGGCTCCATCTCAGACCACCCCCTTCTCCACCAGCCGTGTGACACCCCCCCCCCCCCGTCCCCACCCCGCCCCCCCCGCCCCCCTCCCCCCGCGCGGCCCTGCCTGCCCACCGGGCAGCAGCAGTCGGGTCCAGAGCGAAGGGTTGAGCCTCAGGGACTGACTGCCCGGGAGCTCGGGGCCTGGAGCAGGGGCGGCCGGGACCTCGAGGGCCTCTGAGGCCCTGGGAGTGGGAGGTGCTGTTCTCTTTGTCAGAAGAGCCAGGGCCCTGGGTGACCTGAAGCCACTTTCCCAGAGGAAGGGCCCCTCTTCCTGTGCCTGTGAGTCGGCGGAAGTGCCTGGAGAGGGTCCTCTCTCTGCCCCATTATTGCCACAGCTGTCTGAGGAGCAGAAGACCCTTCCAGCTCTGCGAGCTCTCATCCTGAATGTTGCTCCCTGAGAAACTAAAGAGAGAGAAGAAACAGGAGCAGGCCCCTCGGCGGCAGCAGACCGGGAGCCGCGAGGGCCGGGAGCTATTTCCAGCTCAGTCTGCGGGGTCTCAGAGACGCTGACGACAAGCGGGGCTCCCAGTGCTGTGCCCCCACCTGTGGGCGTGGGGTCCCTGCCATCCCTCAGCCGCAAAGGAGGCCCCTGGCAGCATCCTGGCCATCGCCACACCGTCCTGAGGGTCCTGGCCACCATGCTGGGCAAGCCGCCCCCCCCCCCCACCATGAGGGGCCAGGAGGACCCCCTCTGCTCTCAAGCTTTGGAGCCTCCCCACTGGGGCAGCAAAGGATTCTTCTCTGACTGGTGATGTTTGATTTTTTAAAGGGAGGTCCGTGCAGTGAGATGTGTACTTCAGTGTGGCTGCCCTGGGCCAGAGAGCCGCCAGCGTGTGGCCCCTGCGCGGAGAGCCCGAGGTGTGGCCTGAGTGCGTGCGGTGTGGACGGCGAGGCCACGGCAGCGCCCCCACGTGTTAGTGCCCAGAGGAGATGGTGTGTTCAATAAAGCCAAACGTGGGTTCTGATAGAACGTCCTGCTGCTGATTGGTTTGTCTTCTGAGATGGTGGGAGGCCGACCTGCCCCAGGCCACACCCCTGCCCAGATCCAGGCCACAGCCCTGCCCAGATCCAGGCCACAGCCCTGCCCAGGTGGCAGTTTCCCCTCAGAGCCCTGTTCCCTGAGAAGCCTGGCCTCCAGCCCGTGAGGCCCCCGCTGCCCTCTCCCCGACGGGCCGGTCCTCAGGCCTCACTGGGCCTCCGTCATCCTGGTGCAGCCCAGCTGCCTCCGCCCCTCAGCCTCTTGGGGTGAACAGAAGATGCACACGTCCTTGCCCCTCCCCTGTGCCCCCACGATCTGCCGCCCACGCCTTTCCTCCGGCAGGTTAGCTGCTAACTCACTGGAGGTAGGAAGGGGGTCGGACCTCCGGCAGTCCTCACAGTGGGAGCTCGCGGGCCTGTCCTGGAGCGTGATGGCCCGCTGGTCTTGGCCAGCGCCCTGCTCTTGCTTGGGGAATGGAGGTTCTCTATGCTCCCCTCCCCCACATCTCCTGCCCTTCACTCTGTCCCCCGGCCACCCATCCTCCCCGGCCGCAGGCCACAGTCATCTCCCAGGGCCGGGGTCACTCCCCTGCACACAGCCATTCCTGGGGGGTTGGCCCAGTCATCCTGGGGCTGGAGACCTGGCAGCAGACGACGGTGTCCCATCCTACACCACCCCACCCCACCCCAGACCACCCCACCTCACCCCAGACCACCCCACCTCACCCCAGACGACCCCACCCCACCCCACCCCACCCCACACCACCCCACACCACCCCACCCCAGACCACCCCACACCACCCCACCCCACCCCAGACCACCCCACACCACCCCACCCAACCCCACACCACATGCTCAGTGTCAGCCCATCCCTCAGCCCTCCCGGTGCTGCCCCTGGCCCCCTTGAGCTTTGGGAGCCCTGTCTCCTCTTTGAAAAATAAGCAGAACAATAACCCCCACTTGCTGAAGTTGTTGTGAAGACCGGATTATACTGCACATAAAACTCAGCACCATGCTTACTCTGGGAGCTTGTTTTTTGGGCTTAAGTTTCAAATTTCTGAGCGAAATCATCTGATTGGCCCATTATGGGCCAGGTGACTCCTATAGGACCAATCAGCTCATGCCGGGGCACAGTGAAAACAGCCACTGAGGCCCCAGACAAAAAGGAAATGAAAGCGCTGTGAGCCAGGCAGCCACCCCAACTGGTGGCTACCAGGCCTGTTCCAGGTGACATTTGGCGTTCATTGAGCAAATACTTATTGATACCTACTGCTAGTACCCCCAAACCTGGACAAGAGAGACCCTGGGCCTGGGTTTTGTGTGTGAGAGCAGTGCTTTCCTAACTTGGGTGTGCACACAAATCCCAAACCTTGCTAGGATGCTGATTGTGGCTGATCTGGAGCGTGGCTGAGAGTAGAGTTCTACACAGCTCCCAGGTGGTGCCCACACTGGGAGGAGCAGCCCTCAGGGGCGTCTGCTCAAGTCCTTCTCTGACAGCACCCCTCCAGCCGCAGGAGAAGTCACAGGAAAAGGGATGCGTTCGCCCAGAGCCCACACCCCATCTTTTTTTTTTTCTTAATGTTTTTACTGATTTCAGCGAGGAAGGGAGAGGGAGAGAGAGAGAGAGAGAAATATCAATGATGAGAGATCCCACACTGGAGATTGAGCTGCAACCCAGGCATGTGCCCTGACTGGGAATCGAACCATGACCTCCTGGTTCATAGGCCGATGCTCAAACACCGAGCCACGCCCGTTGGGCCACACCCCACCTTGTACACCAGGCTCCTGAGCAGTCCTGAGCCAGCCTCCAGGTCTGGGCAGGCCTCTCCCTTCTCCAGGTCCTGCCTCCCAGCGGTGGTGACAGGCGGCTCTTTGCAGGAGATGAACAGGCCGAGGTGTCCACTTGACATGCACAGGCCCCTCCAAGTCTGGGATGGAGCCTGGACGGGAAGAGGAGGGGTGGGCTATGGGGTGGGAGCCTCTTCTCTCTGCACCTCATATTCCAGCCTGCCAAGTCTTTATAAAGGTTCATTTGTTAAAGGGGAAGACAAAACACTTTTTATTTAAGTTTGTTATTTGGTTTGTAACTTTTAAATTTGTAGCCACATGGTAGGTAGGCCTCCGAGGGGACTCTTGCCCTGGGCCCCACCAGTGGTTGGGGTGGGCTGGCCTGCTGTGTGCACAGCTGCCCAGCTCTGCAATCCTGTTCTCAGGGCCCTGAAGACACAGTAAGCTTGAGGCCCGCTGCCCCTGACCTGGGTCTCATCTGGAGAGGCCTCTGTGCTGGTGGAAGACGGGCAGTGAGAAGGGGAGTGACAACCGTGAGGACAGGCAGGTCCTCCTGGCCCACACAGCACATGGCAGACAGGGCTTCACCCACCTCAGAGTCCTCCCCAGGGCATTCTTCACATGAGGATGGCTCCTTAGAACCACGTTCTTTTAAAAGATTCTCCCAATAGATATAAATAGTACCTTTTTTTAAAGATGTTTCCATTTGGAAAAAAATTGGGTCTCTCACTTAGGATTCAGGAAACTTGAATTCTAGTTCCACTTTTGCTACTCAGTTTAGGCAAATATTTTCTACTGTCTCAGCCTCAGTGCCCAAATCTATAAACTTATATCAGTTTCTAGCTCTAACAGTTATTCTTAGACTCCAAATCTCAGTCTTCACAGCGTTATCGCCTGGTCTGGCCTGTGCTGGAGCGTAGAGGGCCAGGTGGACTCCTTTTTAGAGTGCTGCCCTTCCCAGCTGCCTTTGGGGTGCCACCCACAGCCCAGACGCTGTTTCAGAGCCTTTGAGCCCTCTATGTCAGTGGTCAGCCAGCGAGCGGGCATCAGAATCACCTGGAGGGCTGGAAACAGAGGGCTGGGCTCCACCCCCAGAGTCTCAGGGGCCGGGGTGGGCCCAAGAATGTGCATTTCTGACAAAGCCTCAGGTGATGCTGATGCTACTGGTCAGGCTATCTCACTTCGAAGACTGCCGTTTAAGAAAGTGTGAGCTTGCCCTCGCCGGTTTGGCTCAGTAGATAGAATGTCGGCCTGAGGACTGAAGCGTCCTGGGTTTGAATCCGGTCAAGGGCACATGCCCGGGTTGCGAGCTTGATCCCCAGTCGGGGGCATGCAGGAGGCAGCTGATCAATGATTCTCTCTCATCACTGATGTTTCGATCTCTCTCTCCCCCTTCCTCTCCGAAATCAATAAAAAATATATTTTTTTAAAAAAGAGAGAAAGTGTGAGCCCCACAATAGCATGACAGATCCTGCCCCAGCGAGGTGGACGGCTTGGGTGGAAAGGGTGAGTGGTCCTCAGGGAGGAAGCTGGGCCGAGCCTGGAGGAAGGGAGAGAAGCCTATGATCATGGACACCATGCTGTCCATGGCGAGGATGGGATGTGCAGGACAATACCTAAGCCCCCAGCCCCGGTTCCTGGAAGGTGCTGAGGTTCTGGGGCAGCTTTCAGACTTCACTCCCCTGCCTAGCAAAACTGCCTGCTCCCACTGGTCCTGCGCCCCTGCACCCCACCCTGCATTTCCGAGTAGGGCTTTCAGGTAGAGGGGAGGACTCAAGGATTAGCATGAGGAAGGTGTGTGCCCGGAATACCCCTCTTCCTTTTTTTTTTTTAAACATATTTTATTGATTTTTCAGAGAGAGGAAGGGAGAGGGATAGAGAGAAACATTGATGAAACAGAAACATCGATCTGTGCCTGAAACAAAGGTACAGTACATGCCCTTAGCCGGAATCGAACCTGGGACCTTTCAGTCCGCAGGCCGACGCTCTATCCACTGAGCCAAACAGGTTAGGGCCCCTCTTCCTCTTCCTAGCTTCTGATATCCGCAGAAACCCCCAACTCGGCAGAATTCCACTCTATATTCTCTACTGTGGCCAACTTTGGGATGCAGCGAAGGGACTGGTGACTTACCAAGTAGGATATTCTTAGCCAAAAATTCCAATCCAGTCAACTTCATGGCACCCAATACCCTTCTCCCCTTTTTCCTTTCTAGCAGACCCCAATTTGGTTTGGGATCGCAATGAACCCAGCTAAAAATATGGGTGAGCACGCAACCCAGTTCTGGCCAATGAAATATATGGGGAAGTTAGAGGGCATGGGTGTCAGCAAGGCATTTTAAAAGGACAAACTGCGCTAACATAGCTCTTTCCCCTTCTCCTGCCCAGAAAGCAGACACAATAGCTGGAAAAGGGAGCATCTTGC
The DNA here is from genome assembly GCF_964212035.1 of Myotis nattereri. NCBI lineage: Eukaryota > Metazoa > Chordata > Mammalia > Chiroptera > Vespertilionidae > Myotis > Myotis nattereri. The sequence goes on from NC_138077.1 coordinate 53,365,092, forward strand.
TATGTGAGGCAACGGCACAGGAAAGGGCACGGAGGGCAGAGCTGAGCATTGGGGTGGAGCGGCCTCTCCCCTACCAACTGGGAGGCTTGTCTCTTCAGTGTCACATGCTCAGCCCCTACCTCAGACCTGGCTTCCTGAAAAGAAGAATTAATACAGCACGCGTCAGCGGAGCATCAAACGCAGGCTCCCATCCCGGCAGGGATGCCTCTGGCCCACTGGCAGCCTTAGCCCAAGTTGCTTCAGTATCTGCTGGCCCATTGGCCTCCCCAGGTCAAAGCCAAGCCCCTCGCAGTTACAAGCCCCACCGGACCGGGGCAGGACCGATTCTGTGCATTGGTGGTGTCTTCAGACTCAGAAATGTCACAGCTTGGGGGCAAGGGCTCATTGCTATCCCTTACCCAGCACTGACCAAGGAGGAAAAGCTGCCTCCCTGAGTGTGTGTCTGCTGACCTGCTGCGAGGGCACCTGGGCCGGGGCCTCTGAGCCCCAGGGAGGAATCTGGGACTCGAGTGAGGCAGCCGAGCAAGGCCACAGGCTTGGGGACTTTTCTTTAAGATCAGCCTGCTAAAATGTGCCCTAAGACGGCAGGTGGACCAATGGCCACAATGTTCACTCTGGAGTTTTTATGGCAGTGAAATACGGGCAACAATCCACATGCCCAGCAGTATTGGCTTTGATAAATAAAAGCTGCGGCAGACTATCATTGGCGATGAAATACAGTGGGTAGTCTGCAGCCATTAAGAGCTATATTTACTGATATGGAAAGATTCCATGACATATTGTTCAGTAAAAAGAACAGATTATGAGACAGTGTATGATCCCATTATCATAAAATCGCACACGCACACGCACTCAGAGCTGTCTGGAAATCTGTTCACCAAACTGTTAGCAGTAACTATCTCCAGTTGGTGGAACTTAAGGGTAATTTTTACTTTGTTCTTTAAATTCCATATTCTGAATTTTAAAGTATTCTGAATTATTCATCATTTTCACTTTGAAATGAATAAATAAACAAGCAAACAAAAAATAAAACCTTCCACTGTTCTGATCACAGCCCCAATGTCTCACGTCCCCTTGTATCTTGTCAAGAAGTTCTGAGTGGGCCCCAACCAGGAGGAAGAGGGGGGCTGCAGAGCAGGCCTGGAGCAACTCTGGCCCGGATGTGGGTGTGGCTTCAAGAAGCCACTCAGCCCTTCAAAGCTTCCATTTCTTCCCTGAGTGTCTGCTCATGGGCTGGCTGAGGCGTGAATTACAGGTGAGTCAGGTGCCCACACCGTCATCTTGAGGGGATAGAGGGAGGCCCCTGCTTGCCCAGGGAGCTCTGTCCTCTCCAACTTCTGCAACAGCCTGTGATCCTGAGCTACAGCTTCCTGTCAGGGTGCGGGGAGACCTGGGAGGAAGGCAGGGAAGTCTATGAGGCCAAGGTTATCCTCAGGAAAGTGGACAAAAACCCAAGCTCAGCTGGGTCAGCTACAGGAGCCCAACTGTTACCGAATGAAGGTTCCCTGCCCACTGCACACTAGAGTTGATGCTATGGCACCGGCTTTTGAGAAAAGAAAGGAGCTTTATTTGCAAGTTGACTGGCAAGGAGACAGGACACAAGGCTCAAAACTGCCCAGCCAGTGTGGCTCAGTGATTGAGTGTCAACCTATGAACCAGGAGGTCATGATTCAATGCGGGGGTTGCAGGCTAGGGGGTGTGCAAGAGGCAGTTGATCAATGATTCTCTCTCATCATTGATGTTTCTATCTCTCTCTCCCTTCCTCTCTGAAATAAGGAAAAATATGTATCTTTTTTTAGTCTGTCTTCCTGATCTAGGATTCGGGGCAGGGTTTTAAGGGGTAGCAGTTAAGGGTTCACAAGTGTTACTCACTAGTGGTGTATGCAAGGTTTAAACTTTGACTGCAGGTCTTAAGCAGAATAGGACCAGTTTGAGCTAGTCCACAGTTACACTAGCATCAGAGCCCAGCAGCCCAGGGGAGGGCTGGGGGAGGAGGTGGGGGCCCCATAACAGAGCACTGAGCCAAGGATCATAGTTCTCCTTCAGGCAAGGTGGGGACACGGAAAATCTCCTTCAGGCCCCCCTTCCTCCTTTTTGCACTGTCTTGGCTCCAGGGCACTCCCATCCCACCTAAACCCCCATCACTAGTTCAAGATGCTGGAGCTGGGAGGGCCTCAGCGAATCAGCTTGTCCAATTGGTTGGCTCTGCCCCCTCATCTTTCAGGAAACCAAGGCCTAAGGGGCGACTTAGCTCCCGGCTCAAACTAGCATAGTAAGCACACGACGTAATGTACAGTGACCAGCTCGCACCAGTGAGATCCCTTCTACCAGTATCCCGACCCAGTTCACCCCCTGGGAAACGTTAACAATTACACCATAGCCTCGTGCCTGAGGTCCTCGTTGCCAGCTGGCCCCCCGATGAACTGGTGCCAAAATTCCAGTTTAGAGCCGATCACTAGGATTCTCCTGGCTCCACTGGCACAGGTTAGGTTCCCTGGAAAGCACGCCCTGGGACAGAGGTTTGTGTGCAGGTTTCTCAGGACGTGAACTCAGAAACCCCTGCAAGGGGATGAGGACTCCTGGGGTGGGCAGAGGGGGAGCTGAATGCAGTGCTATAGCCAGGGAGGCTCGGGATGATCCCACGGGAACTCTGCTGTCCCTCCAGGGTTATCCTGCCTTGAGACACGAGGGCCTGGTACCCCTACCACCGCCCCCAGCAGATGCAGGTCAAGGGCAGGCTTACCTTGAGCAAGGTGGCTCTCTTCAGCGGAAGGCAAGGCCCAGAGAGAAACCCAGCGTGAACCCATCAACTGCCAACACTCCCAGCAACGGGGGAGTGAGCGCCTCAGTCCTGATGGGGATCTGGGCAGGGACCACAGCGTCCCCCACAAAGAGAGGCAGCCACTTGCCCGAGATCACACAACCGGTACATGACAGCTCTGAATTCAAATCCAATGACCAAGGCCCACATCTGGATCCCAATAATCATATGCATGTCTAGTGCTTTAAAGGGTGTGCTCAGTAATGCCCTGGGCATTGTGCTAGACACTAACTGCAAAATATGTCATTTACCTCAGAAGAAGGTATTAGTATCGTAGCCACATTTTACTGATGAAGAGCCTGCAGCTTGGAGCTGATAAGTAACTTGCCCCGTTGTCAGCAAACGGCGGCTCGCGAGCCACATGTGGCTCTTTGGCCCCTTGAGTGTGGCTCTTCCACAAAATACCAGGTGCAGGCGCACACGTACAGTGCAATTGAAACTTCGTGGCCCATCCGCAGAAGTCGGTATTTTGTGGAAGAGCCACACTCAAGGGGCCAAAGAGCCACATGTGGCTCGCGAGCCGCGGTTTGCCGAGCCGCAATTTGCCAACTACTGAACTTGTCCAAGGTCCCTGAACTAATGAGCCAGGATTTGAGCCAGGCAGTTGAATCCTAGAGCCACTATGTGATAAGGCCACACTGACAAATTAGAACCTTGCCTAGTAGCTTGTAGATAACATGTATTTTTTACACTGTTTTTTGGAGTAAGAAGAAAGCATGGTGAGCCCTGACCTCCGCAGGCTGCCCACTGGTCTGCCAGAGGCCGAGCCTGCCTGGGTGTGCGCTGCCTGCAGGCTCCCTGCTCTAAGCCCTCAGAGCCCCCGAGCTCTGGGAGAGCAGCCTGGCTGGGGAAGTCCCATGCCTCACCCCTGCTCAAGGCCAAGTCTGCTTGGAGCAGCTGATGCTGGCATTGGCCCCATCCCGCCCCGCCCCGCCCCCTGCAGAGCCCTGGCTGGGACTCCGGAGCCTTAGTTTACAGGGCTGTAAACAAGGGGTCATCCCCATTATCACCATCGCATTGCTCCACCAGGCCTCTTTGAGGACTGCTGTGAAAATGATTACAATACATATTGCAAAACCCGTGCTGCATGTGCTCGGCAGTGTCACCAGCCCCAACAGAAGTTGACCTTTGACAGCCAGCTACCCCACATTCCTCAGAAGTAGCATGTTTCCTCCCTGGGCTGGGACCCTCTCCACCTGTGAGAGGCTGTCCCGGGAACCTGATCCTCAGGCCCCAGAGCCTGGCAGCTGCATGGGGAGGGCTGACACGGAGGAACGGACCAGAGGGCCCTGGCCAGGCTGTCACTGGACCCCTGTGTCCCACTTGATGAGGGGCCTCTATTTGGGAAGGTCTGCCTTTCCCGCCAGGACTCTCAGGGCAGACTAAGCCTGCCCTCACCCACTGCATGCCCAGGGCCAACCTCCGCCTGAAACACAGCTGGGACCCAATAAGGCAGCGGTTCTCAACCTGTGGGTCGCGACCCCTGTGGCGGTTGAACGACCCTTTCACAGGGGTCGCCTAAGACCATCCTGCATATCAGATATTTACATTACGATTCATAACAGTAGCAACATTACAGTTATGAAGTAGCAACGAACATAATTTTATGGTTGGGTCACAACATGAGGAACTGTATTTAAAGGGCCAGAAGGTTGAGAACCACTGCAATAAGGTGTTTGCTGAATGGATGAATGAATGAATAAATGAATGAGTGAATGAGAGAGAGATAAGATGTTAGCTTTGCATTCTAGAAGTTGGATGCTCCCAGGGGAGTTCTAAGAGCGCTGAGTGGCCAGGTCCTTCCTGGCAACTTTCAGACTGGAGCTAATTGTTTAAAAAGCTTCCTGTTGGCACCAGGCTGGCCAGGGTCTATGCCTGGTGCCAAGGCTGATCCCTTCCCCAGGGTATATGTGTTCATTTGCTGGGGCTGCCAGAACCAAGTACCACAACCTGGGGGGCTTAAACAGAAATTCATTGTCTCGGTTCTGGAGGCCAGAGGTCCAAAATCAGGGTGTCAGCAGAGTTGGCTCCTGGCTTGTAGGCGACCCCCATCTCTGTATCTTCAGATGGCATGCCCAAGTAGGCATGTGTCTCTGCCCAAGGTTCCGTTTTCTATAAGGACACCAGGCAGTTGGATGAAGGCCCACCCTAATGACTTAATCCCAACTCACTGCACCTGCCACAACCCTGTCTCCGACAAGGTCACAGTCTGAGGTGCTGGGGGTTAGGGCTTCAGCCTATGAGTCTGGGGGACACGATCAACCATAACAGTTTGCTCTTGTTCTGTTGGTCAGGGTTGGGCATAGAATGCCTCACAGTTCCTCTGCCCCCCTCCCCCCACCATCACCACCAATGCTGATGGTGTTTGGGTGAGAGACCAACCCTGAGAGAAGATCAGACCATCTGGACAGCAGCTCCTAGATGTGCTTCAACCCCCCACTTACCTTCCCTCGGCAAAGAGCAAAGGAGCAAGTACAGCCGGTTCTGACCTGCGTACAGACTGCCCCAGAGGAGCTCTCTCTGGTTCCGTGGCTTTGGCACATCCGGGAGGAAGAGCAGCTGGCTGCCCAGTACTGCCCTCTGCACCCCAGACTTGGTGCCCCTGGCGTGCTCAAGCCCAAGCCCCAATTCCCTCACCCTCCCGTTCTCTCCTCCACCTCCTTCTCTCCTTCTCAGCTCCTAGAGCATCAGCTACTGGTTGTTGGAAACTATCATGAGCTGGAAAGGAAGCAAATGGGCAGTGGCATTTCCCAGGAGCTGCCTTCTGTGCTGTCAATGACCCACAGTCATTGTTACCTCATCTCTCTCCCAACACACCCACAGGGGCCTGTTCGCATACCCCCCATTCTACTGAACAGGTAGGTGAGGCTGTGAGAACCACGGGGCTGCTGGGATGGGAACACAGGCACAGCTGGGATGTGGACATGGTGGTGGCAAGTCTGCCCCAGGCCACACTCAGAGGCTGCCACATGGCTGGCTGGGCTGCCTGCCCACAGCTTCCAGGACACGGGAACCAAAGTCCAGGAGCAATTGCCCTTATCTCCTGTGCTCCACATCTCCATAACCATCTCAGGGCCGGTCAGGTGGGCCTGACTGCTGAGGAGGCCTGGGTCAGCCTTTGTCGAGCTTGGGCGCATAGCTGATAACAGAAGTGCTGGCCCTGCTAATGTTAGAGACGGCCCAGGGAATTAGCCTACCTCTGAGAGGCCAGTGTTAGAGACGGCCTGGGAACTGAGCTCATCTCTGAGAGGAAGTCCTCAGCAAGGCTTTTTCAGCCCGCTGGCTGCCCAGAGGCGCCCCTACCAGGGCATGAAGAACCTTCCTCCTCTTGCAGGGGCACCAAGAGCAGAGAGGGGTTTCTGCCTGCACATCTGCTCTGCCGTCAGTCCCCCCGAGGGGGTCTCTGCCCCACAGCAGAGAGAGGATATGGTCAGGGAAGAGGGACATGCAGGCTGACAAGGGCCACCTGCCCCACCTACAGTGGCCAGCGGGATGGTTTAATTAACTTATTTCTTTCTGTAAGAGACACCAATCCCGGGGGAGTGCGTGTGCATGTACCCAGTGTGCATGATGAGGTGTGTACACGAGTGTAAGCGTGCACAGCTGTTTCCAGGCCTTTCCTCCTGCAAAAGGACAGGGGAGCTGGTTCCTGCTCAGCAGAGGATGACAGATGTCCTCACCCAAAGGTGTCTCAGGGCTCTAAACATTTTTGTTGTTGGTATTCATCCTCACACAGAGATATTTTTTCAATTGACTTTTAGAGAAAGTGGAAAGGAGAAAGGGAAGGGGAGAGAGAGAGAAACATCTGTATGAGAGAGACACATCTATTGGTTGCTTCCCACATGCATGCCAGTGGGAGCAGGGAGGGGGAGGGAATGGAACCTGCAATTCCTTGACCAGGAATTGAACCCACAACCCTCCGGTGTTCCAGCCGATGCTCTAACCTCTGCACACACCAGCCAGGGCAGGACTCCAAACTTCTGAAGGCTCTGTTCTTTTTTCCTCATTTCCATTTCCATTTCCATCAGAGGCCAACGAACTTTTTAAAGCCAGGCCTCTTTCCTCCTACCCCAACCTTCGGTTTCTTTTGAGGCTGAGAAGGACCCCCAAGGGGTGGGGTAGAGTTTGCATTGAAATGCTTCTGCTTTGCATAGTCTCCTCTTAGGCAGCTTTATTTCTTTTTTCTTTTGGTAAAATACACATAACATAAAAATTTACCATTTTAACCTTTTTTAAAAAATGTATTTTTATTGATTTCAGAGAGGAAGGGAGAGAGAGAGAGAGAGAGAGAGAGAGAGAGAGAGAGAGAGAGAGAAATAGAAACATGAGAGAGAATCATTGATCTGCTGCCTCCTGCACATCCCACACTGGGAATCGAGCCCACAACCGAGGCATGTGCCCTGACTGAGAACTGAACTGTGACCTCCTGGTTCACAGGACACTCAACCACTGAGCCACGCCGGCTGGGCCATTTTAACTATGTTTAAGGGGAATGTCCTGCGGCAATAAGTACATCACCACCATCCACCTCCAGAACTTCCCCAACTGAAAGTCTTTCTTCATTAAACACTAGCTCTCCCTTCCCCCCTGCCCCCAGCTGCTGGCAACCACCATTCTACTTTTAGAGCAGCGATTCTCAACCTGTGGGTCGCGACCCCTTTGGCGGTCAAACGACCCTTTCACAGGGGCCGCCTAAGACCATTCTGCATATCAGATATTTACATTACGATTCATAACAGTAGCAACATTCCAGTTATGAAGTAGCAACGAAAATAATTTTATGGTTGGGTCACAACATGAGGAACTGTATTTAAAGGGCCAGAAGGTTGAGAACCACTGTTTTAGAGAATGGCGATTGATTTCAGAGAGGAAGGGAGAGGGAGAGATAGACACACCAATGATGAGAGAGAATCATTGATCGGCTGCCTCCTGCACAACCTGGGCATGCGCCCTGACCGGGAATCGAACCATGATCCCCTGATTTATAGGTCGACACTCAGTCACTGAGCAAAAGCAGCCAGGCACCATTCTACTTTCTGTCTCTATGATTTTTGACTATTCTAGGTACCTCATATAGTTGGAGTCATATAGTATTTGTCTTACTCTGACTGGGTTATTTCACTTGGCATAATGTCTTTAAGATTCATATACATATTGCAGCATATTACAGAATTTCTTTACATTGTAAGGCCGAGTACTGGTCCATGGTATATATACACCACATTTTACCTAACCATTCAGTCGTCTGTGGACACTTGGGTTGCGTCCACATTGTAGCTATGATGGATAAAGCTGCTATAACATGGGAGTACAAATATCTGAGACACTGCTTTCAATTCCTTTGTCTATATACAGTGGGGCCTTGACTTACGAGTGTCCCGACTAACGAGTTTTTTGAGATACCAGCTGTCTCTCCACCGATTTTTTGCATTGAGTTGACAGAGTAATTTGAGTTAACGAGCTCCTTAACGAGCTCGGTCTCTGAACGAATTAAACTCGTAAGTCAAGGCCCCACTGTACCCAGAAATGAATTGCTGGATCATATGGTAATTCTGTTTAATTACTTGAAGAATCTCCATACTGTTTTCCACCATTTTACATTCTCACCAGCAGTGAACAAGAGTTCCAATCTCTCCACATCCTCACTAACACTTACTTTCTTTTTCTTTTAGTAATAGCCATCCTAAAAGGTGTGAAGTGGCATCTCATTGCGATTTTGATTTGCAATTCCCTAAGAATTAGTGCTGTCAAGCATCTTTTTATGTGCTTCCTGGCCATTTGTATATCTTCTTTGGAGAAGTCCTTAGGCAACTTCACATTTTTTATAAAAATACTCCCTTCTTGATACTGTGAAAGTTGTCACTTGAGATCGTTTCTTTCTGAGATTTCTTGTGGCCTATTTCAGGGCTGAACCTGCTCCCAACTCAGACATTCCTGTGGGAACAGATGTGGGTGGAGAGGGAGCCGCAAAGAGAATCTCGCCCACCTTGAAACCCGGCCTGAGATCTTAGCTCGCAGGATTTCAACCCTCTTGCTTGAGACATCAGAAGCTCGAGTTGAGCGGCAGCCAGTTTCTGGATGGCTCCAGTACATGCGGCTCCCACAGGTTAGCGAGATGCCAGTTTTGAGGGAGTTTTGCCTGAGCTGGGAGAGCAGCTGACCTAGTGCCCAGCGCCAGGAATGGGCAGTGCCCGCCTCCAGAGCTGTCTTCAGGCCCCCAGCTGATTGCCATTTTCCAGGAGGATCTTCTCTCCACAGGCCACATGACAGCTAGAGTCACTGAGCACACGCACAGGCCTTTCTGCTGATAGGAGAGATTGCAATCAGGCTTGTGGCCAAAGGTTCAGAGCTTATCATCCTACTCCGGTCAGAGTTTATCAACACCATCAGCCCACAAGGCCCTTCTCCCGGTTCTTTTCTTGATTGGCCCCCTTTATCTCTGGGCCCAATTCCTGCCCCCACCTCCCGCACCTCACCCACCACCGACATCTGCTCTAATGTGCTTGAAGTACTAGTATATCCTCACATCTTTGTATAGCGTGCATGTTTTCATGCATATGTTTCTTTAACTAATGTGCATTGTCCTGTGCTAATAAATCTCCTTCTCACTTTGTCGTTCGCTGGATGCTATATATTTTTAAAATCCATTTTCCATCGGTGTTTCTGATTCATAAAGGATCCCATCCCGTCTTTCACCTCTGGGAGACTGACACCAGGTACCTTCATTGCTTGAAGCACCTTCACTCTTAAGATTATTAAAGGAATCAATTAAATCATTTATATGTTTGTTTTTTAAAATCTATTTTTTATTTTTTAACTACAGCTTATGTACAATATTATATTAGACATTTCTATAACTTACACCAGGGGTCCTCAAACTTTTTAAACAGGGGGCCAGTTCACTGTCCCTCAGACCATTGAAGGGCCATACTATAGTTTAAAAAAAACTATGAACAAATTCCTATGCACACTGCACATATCTTATTTTGAAGTAAAAAAACAAAATGGGAACAAATACAATATTTGTATTTGCATGTGGCCCGCGGGCCGTGGTTTGAGGACCCCTGACTTACACAGTGATCATCCCAATAAACCTAGTACCCATCTGACAACATATGTAGTTACTACAATATTAGTGACTATATTCCCTAGCTATACTTTACATCCCCAGGATTATTCTCTACCAATTTGTACTTCTAAATCCCATCACCTTTTCACCCACCCCCCAACCTCCCTCCCATCTGGCAATCTTCCAAATGTTCTCTGTAGCCCTGGCCGGGTGTCTCAGTTGGTTGGAGTGTCATCCAGTACACCAAATGGTTGTGGGTTCAGTTCCCAGTCAGGACACATACCTAGGTTATGGGTTCAATCCCAGTTAGGGCTCATACCGGAGGCAACTGATCAATAGTTCTCTCTCACACTGATGGTTTGCTCTCTCTCACTCTCTCTTCCTCTCTCTAAAAATCAATTAAAACAGTGGGTCTCAACCTTCCTAATGCCACGACCCTTTAATACAGTTCCTCATGTTGTGGTGACCTCCAACCATAAAAATATTTTCATTGCTACTTCATAACTGTAATTTTGCTACTGTTTGTTTTCATGTCTAATATGCCTCGTATAAGTATTGCTACCCCAGCATTTTTTGTTTATTTCCACTTTCATGAAATATCTTTTCCCATCCCTTTACCTTCAGTCGGTGTGTGCCTTTCTATCGGAAGTGAGTCTCTTGTAGCAGCCAGAGAGGCACAGGCAGATGGCCCAAAGGAGCCTCCCACCCCCACCCCACTCGCCAATTATAAATATGCATAGGTAGTTGACTTTTTCATCTGTTTCTTCTAGCTTCTTGCAGAAGTTGTTGATTTTTTCCTCCATCCGGTTTATGCACTCTAGGACCTTTATTCTGAATTCTTTTTCTGTCATGTTGCACGCCTCTGTATTACTTAGCTGCTTTTCTGGAGAGTCCTCCTTCTCTTTCCTTTGGGGGTTCCTTTGTCTACCCATGTTTGATCTCACTGACATATCTAGACGTTGAGTCTTTCAGTGGCTGCTCCCTGGGTGGCAGTGGCTCCTTGGGCTGTGGTTGCTCCTCGGGCGGTTGTGGTAGCAGCTGCTCCTCAGTTGGCAGCAGCTCCTCTGGTGGGTGCTGTTCACAGCTGTGGTGGCTCTTCTGGCTGGTGGGGGGAGGCTTCACGTACAGCTGCTGTTCCTCAGACAGAGGGTGTGGTGCTCAGGAGGCTGCTGTTGCTTGGATCTGCTGCGTTGATTTAAAGGCACAAAATACAACACAACAAGGCACCACGTACCAGGCACTAAACACAAATATATTCACAATATTAATAACCCCAAATAAAGGTGACCACCCGAATTAAGAGAATTAAGGGATAAGGAAGAAAGAAGAGAAAAAGATAAAAGAGAAAAAAGAAAAGAAAAAGTAGAGAAGAAAAAAAAAGAGTGCAAAAATGAAATTGGGAAAAAGGAGGGGGGAAAAAAAAGAGAAAAAAAAAGAGAGAGAGAGAAAAAAAGAGCGAAAAGAGAGAATGAAGTAGAAGAGGGGAAGAGACTGTGTATATGAGGAGAAAACTCCTATAGAACCGCCACTAATCCCAACAAATTCCAGCAACAGCTCCCTGGAGATGAATGCAAACTAGAAACAACCAATAATATCAAGAGAGGCAAGGGAAAACAGAAGCACAAAAATAACCGGGGGGGGGGGGGGGGGGGAAAAACCAGCAGAAAAAAAGAAAAAGCAAAAGCAAAACAGCCTCACAACCAGTCCTAAAACACACACACACACACACACACACACACACAAAACCAAACAACAACAACAACAACAAAAACAATATACTCAACAATCAAGCAAACAGCAACAAAACAATAGAAAGATAAAAGAAGATAGTGAAAATTGGATAGTGAAGAAAGATAAGGGATATGTGTATAAGGATTTAGAGCAGTGGATGCCAATTATAAATATGGAGGGAGCTTTGCTTAGCTTTAGGTCAGACAGGGTGGGCTCTGCCTGAGGACCTGCCCTGAGCCCAGGGAGCTATGGGCCTGGAGCCGCACCTGGCCTTCAGGTGAGTCACTCCTTCCTACCTCTCAGAGCCACCAGTCAATTCTGTTAATGATCTGAGATCTTCCTGTTTCTCAACCTCTTTCACAACGATGGGGGCCCAAGGCCAGCACCCTCCTGAGGGAGTGAGGGAACGGGAGCAAGGAACAGAGGTCAGGGTCACCTGGCACGGTGTGTCCTTTGAGTTTCTCGGGAAAGCTTCCTGGGACTCAGCAGGAACATTGTACTCCTGTAAAGTGAGAGACCTCTGCTTCTACAAAGCAAATTCCTGCGATCACCAGTCTACTCTTCTCTGTGGCTCTGTCCTTAACTCTGATGCTGTCTTTCGAGCTCTCTCTGCCCAGCTTGTATGGGCCTTGACTCGGTGTCTCCCGCAGCAAGTGCAGCTGACCAGCGGGTGGACCCCAGCAGGCTCGGGCCCTCCGTGCTGGAGCACAGCCCCGGCTGCAGCTGCTGAGTCCCTGGAAACGGTCAGAGACAAAGCTAAAGGCAAACAGCACAGGCAGGCGGCACTGAGAAACTTCGGGAGAGTCACGTGAAACGGCCAAGAACATGCTGGTTTTGGCCACACACACACACACACGCGCACACACACACACACACACGCACACGCACACGCACACACACGCACACACACGCACACACACGCACACACGCGCGCGCACGCACACGCACACACACACGCGCGCGCGCACACACGCGCGCACACGCACACACGCGCGCGCACACACACACGCGCGCACACGCGCACACACACGCGCGCACACGCGCGCGCACACACACGCACACACACACGTGCACACACACACGCACACGCACACACACACGCACACACACACGCACACACGCACACACACACGCACACATACACACACGCACACACACGCACGCACACATACACACACGCACACACACGCACGCACACACACACGCACACACGCGCGCGCGCACACACACACGCACGCACACACACGCACGCACACACACGCGCGCACGCACACGCACGCACGCACACACACACGCACACACACACGCACACACACGCACGCACACACGCACACACACGCACACGCACACACGCACACACACACGCACACACACACACACACACACACACACAAGCACCCGTATATGTTTCAAACACAAAAGCTGCCTTTGAGACCAAAATACATAGTCACAGAAGCAAATCCGTGGTGCCACCCAGTGGCCAGAGCAAGCAAGCAGAGCTTGTTTCATTAATCGTGATGGCAACAAATAACAGCCTGATTTCCAACGGGTGCGGCCCAAGAATTTTTAAAACACGCAATACCTGACTATTTATTCAGGGGCACGGACCTCTTTTCCCTTAGGTTGTCAAATTTAAAAATGGCAACAGCCAAAACAATAGCTGTCTGGTGTGAATGAATCAAAATTATACCTTTTTTTTTTGTCAGATCAGAAAAGAATATTATGTATTTTTTGGTGTGCCACAGAATTTTAGCAAATTAGTTTATGTGCGTCATGAGGTGAAAACAACTGAAACTCTGACATTTTGGTATCTGTCATCTGACCATCCATATAAAATGTTCCCATTCAAACATTACCCAAAATCGTGGTTAATGATTAAAACAACAACAAAAAAGTCTGTCCTTGTGTCTAGTGGCACTTTGAGTCTTTTATATCAGGATATTGCAGTATGGCCAGAGGATTTTATGGGACTGGAGGCAATTGGGATAGTCTCCCAATTGACCACAGCTAAATAAATAAATAAAGCATAAGCAACTGAAAATAAAGGTAGAAAGTCACTGCATTGAGCATCTGCCCCCTGGTGGACAGTGTGTGTCATAATGACCAGTCATTCCCACTCAATCTGCTATTAGGGTCAATTTGCATATTACCCTTTTATTACATAGGAGTGCCTGGCCAGCCTGGGTGAGGGACTGATGGCTGTTTGCAGGTTGGCCACAGCCCCTTCATGGTGGGGGTTCCCACTGGGGTGCCTGGCCATCCTGGGTGAGGGGCTGAGGGCTGTTTTCAGTCTGGCCGCACCCCCTTCAGGGTGGGGGGGTCTTGCTGGGGTGCCTGGCAAGTCTGGGTGAGTGGCTAATGGCAGTTTGTAGGCTGGCCAAGCCCCCCAGCGGGTCCCTCACTCCATGAGGGTGTGGCCAGTGTGGGTGAGTGGCTGATGGCTGTTTGCAGACTGGCCACAGCCCCTTCAGGATGGGGGTCTCTGCTGGGGTGCCTGGCCTGCCTGGGTGAGGGGCTGATGGTGGTTTGCAGGCTGGCCAAGCCCTCCAGCAGGGACCCTCACCCCATGAGGGTGTGGACAGCTGAGTGAGGGCTGATGGCTGTTTGCAGGCTGGCCACAGCCCGTTCAGGGTAGGGGTCCTCCCTGGGTTGCCTGGCCAGCCTGGGTGAGTGGCTGAGGGCCATTTGAAGTCTGGCCACAGCCCCTTCGGGGGGGGGGGGTCCTGCTGGGGTGCCTGACCAGTCTGGGTGAGGGACTGATGAATGTTTGCAGGCTGGCCAAGGCCACCAGTGGGGACCCTCACCCCATGAGGGTGTGGCCAGCTTGAGTGAGGGGCTGATGGCTGTTTGAAGCCTGGCCACAGCCCCTTCAGCGTAGGGGTCCTTCCTGAGGTGCCTGGCCAGCCTGGGTGAGGGGCTGAGGGCCGTTTGCAGGCTGGCCACAGCCCCTTCAGGGTGGGGGGTCTTGCTGGGGTTTCTGGCCAGCCTGGGTGAGTGGCTGATGGCTGTTTTCAGGCTGGCCACAACCCCCCAGCCACCCAAGCTCCCAGTGGAGGCCGGCTGGAAGCAGGTATCTGGGATTTCTTTATCTTCTATAATTGAAACTTTGTTGCCTTGAGTGGAGGTCACAGCCGGCCAGGGCAGGCCGGAAGCTTGGCTTTCTCCATCGCCCAGGCAACCAAGTCTCCTGCTTGCTCCAGCTCCGTGTCTGGATGGTGGGTGTGGCTTGGGGTGTAGCAGAGGTGCGGTCAATTTGCATGTTTCTCTTTTATTAGATTAGATAGCTAGCTAGATAGATAGATAGATAGATAGATAGATAGATATTTTTAAAGACTTAATTGCAAAGGGGCAGAATGGAAACAGTCTACATCTTGAACTGGACAGTGTTTAGCCTGGTGTTTTCACTTGTCAAGTCATAAAACTGTACACAGTACTTTAAATTTCTGCTCTTGCTGCATATGTAAATATCTCAATAAAGTAGTATTTTTTAAAAATATTTTTTACTGATTTCAGAGAGGAAGGGAGAGGGAGGGAGAGAGATAGAAACATTAATGATGAGAGTGAATCATTGATCGACTGCCTCCTGCACGCCCCCTACTGGGGATGGAGCCCCCAACCAGGCATGTGCTCTGACCAGGAGTCTAACTGTGACCCCCTGGTTCGTCGCTCAACCACTGAGCCACACAGGTCTGGCTAAAGTAGTGTGCTTTTGTGGTGTGTGTTTTTTTAATGTGAGGGCTGCTGTGAAGCATAAAGGAGAACATAGGGGAAGGGGTTCTGCTCAAGGCCCTTCAAAAAAAACCATTGATTTTGGAAGGAGGGAGGGATGGTCTACTCCGCGCCAAGTCAGCCTCAGCAAGAGGCGTAGTGAAACATTTCCCCGCCAGAGGGCAGTGTCGTGGTCCGCCGGCCACTACCTTCTGTCCGTCAGCCGCCGGGCGGGGGTAGGACCCACCTGGACGCGGGGCGGCCACGAGCCCCACATTTGCAGAGGGAAGCCGTGCGCGCCCAGACGGAAGCCGTGCCCGCCGCAGGACCGCTTCCAGCACAGACGCGCAGCGGCCGGCGGCTGCGGGTGTAACAGAGCCCGCGCTCTGGCTCCGCTCCTGGAACCAGGCCGGCGCCTCCGTCCTCCCCGACCTCCTTCCACTCAGAGAAGCAGGTCATCTGAGCTTCCCCAACCCCCACCCGCACAGAACTAAATGCTTTTCTTTTGAATGACAACGGAAGCGTGGCCTAGATTCATGGCTTCATTGTCCCAGTGCTAAAAGGCGACTCACCAGCCCTGGCTCGCCGAGGAGGGGGCTGCTGGGGGGATGGGCCGGCATGCGGAGAGGGGAGGGAGCAGTCACTGCCGGGGGACACGGGGACACGGCCCCACGGCCCGGGGGCTCCCCATCATCTCCCTCACCGTGGCCACCGCCCGCAACCGGACCCGGGCGACGCCTTTGGGCAGCCCCGCCCGCCCGCCGGCTCGCTGGTCCCCAGCCCTCGCCTCCGCCCGCCTGGCGCACTGCAGAGCTTGCGAACTTCCCTGGACCCTGCAGAGCGGAGGCCGCGTCGACGCCTCCCGACTCTGGCCCTCTGGTCCCGGCGGCTCCCGGCGGCTCCCGGCGGCTCCCGGCGGCTCCCGGCCCACCACCCGCAGGGCAGGCTCTCGCCCCGGTGCAGACGCCGCCAGCGCCGCAGGTGCCGCCCAGAGGCAGCGCGAGGGTGAGTCGCCGGAGCAGCTCGGGAGGAGTTAAAGGAGGTCAAGGGGGGGAGGGGGTGTGGAGGAGGAAGGCAGGGGGAAGGTCATTGTTCCTATTCCTGCCTTCGCTAGCTGCCAAGAGACCAGCAGATGCGGGAGCCAGGGAGGCAGGCAGGGGAGCTATGGGCTCCCACACATTCTCACTGGCAACTTTCCCCAAACCGGGCCGCGGGCCGCAGCACTGACTTGCCCCAGGCTAAAGGGGACTGGAGACCTGCTGCGACTTTTCTGGGGAAGGGAGGCTGTCGGTAAACTCCACTTTAGGGACCTGGACGAAGGCCTAGACTTGAATCCTCTCCTGCTGTGGGCGGGCCTTCGTGGTCACTTTCAGGACTTTACTTTCCCCATCTATAAAATGGGAGTATAATGCTACCTCCCAGGGTCCCTGTTAGGATGAATCCAAAAGACACTGCAAAGAGCTGAGCAGGAAGCCTGTGAGAGCAGATGGGTTCACGTTGTTTTAGCGGAGAAGACTCTCCGCTCGGGCCTTGCGGGTTACACTTAGGCCAGGCCTGCCCTCCTGTTGGCAGCGAAAGGAGCACCGGAATGTTCCCAGCCATTGGACCTGGGTTCAGCAACCTGGGTATTTGAGTTCTGGCTAAAAGGATTCAGAGCCAAGGCTCAAACTATCAAAGAACATTTATTTGGGAAGTCACAGGTAGAAGAAGTGAGCTGCAGAAGAAATGGGCCCAAGAAACAAGTGACCGGAGAAAGAAGGGGCCTTGGAGCTTAGGGGAAAGAGTCGAGGAAAAGGAGCCTGGAAGGATGCTCCGTAGGGAGCCATGCTGGTCCTCAGCTTGAGGGTGTTTAGCTGGGGTCTCAGGGTGGATCCAATAGAATATCATCAGCTTTCCACATGTGTCCTTTGGGGTCCTGGTCTCTACTGATGGGGCAGGAGTTCATGCGGCAATGCAGCTGGTCCTGAGGTCAGCCATGGCCTTGCTGTCTGGTTTTGCTGCTGTTCTGGGCCTGGAACTGAAGCACTGCTGAGGCCTAGATGGTATCCCTAGATCAGCGGTTCTCAACCTGTGGGTCGCGGACCCTTTGGGGGTCGAACGACCCTTTCACAGGGGTCGCCTAAAACCATCGGAAAACACATATATCATTACATATTGTTTTTGTGATTAATCACTATGCTTTAATTATGTTCAATTTGTAACAATGAAATTGGGGGTCGCCACAACATGAGGAACTGTAATTAAAGGGTCGTAGCATTAGGAAGGTTGAGAACCACTGCCCTAGATGTTCATGTTTAAGGGAGTGGTCATGCAAGGGCCTGCCTGGGAGTCCCATGAAGTCACTCTCCCACCCCATGTTCCTCCTCCCAGGATGAGAGAATGGCCTCCTTGCCCAGGAGTCTCATGGGGGCACAGACAAAGGCAAAAGCTCTGTCACCAAGGATGCTCCAGGCAAACACGCGGGCCAGCACCGGCCTTGCTTTGGTCAGTGGCTGTCTGGGCCTTTGCATGGGATGCACAAAATGGCAAGGACTATTGCAGCTGTCCTTAAGGAGGGCGTCCCTCACTGTCATTCTTCACCACAGACATCTTTGCCTCAGGGAGCCACTGTCAAAACTATTAACAAAGCCCTGGCCCCTGTGGCTCAGGTGGTAGAGCGTCATCCCATGCACCCCGAGGTTGCCAGTTTGATTCCCAGTCAGGGCACATGCCTGGATTGCGGGCTCAATCCCCAATATCAGTGGTGGGCCATGCAGGAGGCCACCAATAGATATTTCTCTCTCTCTCCCTCCCCCTTCCTGTCTCTCTCTCCAAAATCAATGAAAATATACTTAAAAAACAAACAACTATTAACACTGCAAAACTCCCCCCTACAGAGCAGAGTTCCCATTTTGCAGATGGGAACCGAGGTCATGGATGGTTAAGTGCTGTAGGCCAGTTCATAGAGAAAACTTACTCTCTTCCACCCTCCCCTGTGTGTTAATGCTCCTTTGCAATCTCTGTTAATCAAAGGATAAGCAGGGGTCCGTTTGGACTGCCAGAAAAAGGAGGCGGCCACGCTCAGACCTTCCAGTGCTGTTGTGCAGGGACCCTCCCCCCTTTTCCCACACTCCCACCCCCTGCAGTCTTTAAAACCTGCTCCAGCCCCGCTGGCTGCTGTGGCTCAGTGGTTGAGCAATGGCCTATGAACCAGCAGGTCACCTTTTATTCCCCCTGGGGCACATCCCCAGATTGCAGACTCATCCCCAGTAAGGGGCGTGCAGGAGGCAGCCTATTAATTATTCTCATCATTGATGTTTCTCTCTCCCTCTCCCTCCCTCTCTTTGAAATTAATACAAATATGTTTTAGCTATAGCTGGTTTGGCTCAGTGGATAGAGAATTGGCCTGCGGGTCCCAGGTTCGATTGTGATCAAGGGCACATGCGGGGGTCGCAGGCTTGATCCCCAATAGGAGGCCTGCGGGAGGCAGCCGATCAATGATTTGCTCTCAGCATTGATGTTTCTATCTCTCTCTCCCTTCCTCTCTGAAATCAATAAAACTATATAAGAATAAAACTATATTTTAAAAAACCTGCCCTAGCCGGTTTGGCTGAATGGATAGAGCCTCGGCCTGCAGACCAAAGGGTCCTGGGTTTGATTGCAGGCCCTGGTCCAGGCTCCTGCAGGAGGCAACCAATCGATGTGTTTCTCTCACATCGATATTTCTCTCTGTCTTTCCTTCTCTTTCCCACTCTTTCTAAAAGATCAATGGAAAAATATCCTCCGGTGAGAATTAACAAAAATAAAAATAAATAAAACCCTGCTCCAAATTCCGGATCTGGGAAAGGGTCGCATCTGGGACCTGCCGCCCTCCCCAGGAAGCAACGACCCAGCAGCTTTGTCACGAAGTTGCCACCACGCGATGGCTGCCATTCCGGATCACAGTGGTTCCCAGCGGGGTCCCCAGAGCGCCCCGGCGCTGCGCGCTCAGCGGGCGCGGGAGGAAGGTGGGGCCCTCGGAGTCGGCCAGGCGGCCAGGCAGGCGGTCTCCCTGCCGTCTTCTCGCCGCACTGATGTCATCTCTGCCCGAGCTCCCCCGCTCCCCGCGCCCGACGCAGTGGCTTCCTCTTCGCGGCACCCCTGCCCCCGAGGTGGTCCCTCCCTGCCGCCTGCCCTCACCCAGCCCGGCACGCGCGCGGGGCGCCCTGTGGTCATCCGCACCCGCGCCCCTGCCGCACAGCCGAGTCCCCGCGGCCCCGGGAGCCATCCATTGATTCTAAAGCCTCCCGCTCCGCAGCCCTCGGGAGACCGACCCGGCGGCCGGGGCAACCGCAGGATTTGGACCGGGTGGAGGTGAGTAGTGGCCACGCCCCGCGGGGTTGGCCCCGCTCCCGGGGCGCCCTGCGGGGAGCAGCCACAGGGACCACCGCTCCAGCCAGGCCTCGGCCTGGGAAGCCCGGGATGAGCAGCGGGCTGGTCTCGTGCGGGAGAAGGCCCGCACTTGTTCAGTTCAGGGCCCCGCTATGTCCCCACCTCCTCCGACCCTGTCCTGGACCCTGGCCCCGCAGTGGGCCTATCCAGGTGGACTCGAGGGGCTGCCGAATCCGAATGGATCCCAGACCTGGGGGACGTCAGTCACACAGGTCAGTGCGCCCCCAAGTGCGAAGCCTGGCACAGGGTCCGGCGGAAATGGAGTTAAGGCGGGCTTCTCTGGGCCTCGGCAGTGGAAGCAAAATAGATAATCCAAGAAACCACTTGTTATGTTTGCTTTTTACAATTATTTCATCTTCACAACAGCCCTGAAGCCGGTGCCATTGTTATCCTCATTTTGTGGGGGAAAAAAAATGGGGTTCAAAGAGATTAAGTGCTCTTCCGCCATGAGCAAGTGACAGCAAGGATTTGAAGTCAGGCCTGGTCGATGCCAAAGCTGGTTTTAGCCTCCACGTTATAAGCACAGCCAGCAAAGAGAGCCACGTGAGCAAAGGCGCTGAAGTGAGAAACTACGCAGAATAGAGGAGGGGCCAATGCTACTGCGTTGTATGGAGGGATGGTATTTTAGCGTCCATTCCTTTGTTGAACATTTGAGTTGTTTCCACTTTTTGGCCGTCATGAATAGTGCTGCTATAGCCAAGGGCAAACTACTGCCCTCGGGCCGGATCCGGTCCCTTTGAAATGAATAAAACTATTGAAAAAAAAGACCGTACCCTTTTATGTAATGATGTTTACTTTGAATTTATATTAGTTCACACAAACACTCCATCCATGCTTTTGTTCCGGCCTTCCTGTCCAGTTTAAGAACCCATTGTGGCCCTCCAGTCAAAAAGTTTGCCCACCCCTGTATAAGCACTTGTGCATAAGTTTAGTGTGAGCATAATGTATACAGCTAGGAATGGAATTGCTGGGTCATGTGGTAACTGTATTGAATGATTAGAGGAGCTCCCAGGCTGTTTGGCAAGTGGCTGTACCTTTCTTCCATTCCCACCAGCAATGTAGGAGGGCTCTGAATTCTCCAAATCGTGACCAACATTTGCTGTGATCTGCTTTTTGATTCTAGCCATCCTCATGGATTTGAAGCGGTTTTGCTTTGCATGTGCATCTTTTTCTAAGATCAGAGAACTCTTTTCCAGAAGTCCCCCAGCAGCTTCCCACCAAGTCCCACTGGTGAGAATAGTATTAAATACACTTTCCCACACCCATCAATAATGAAGGACGTGGATTACCAGTGAGGACTCGCCTCCTGGTTTGGAGCTGGGCTCTGAGCTGCCTCCTCTGAAGCACACAGCCCTCCAGAGGGGGGTGCTTACCCGAAAGGAACAACAGAGAAGATAGACTGCTAGCCATTGTCTTTTTGTTTGTTTGTTTTTATTTATTATGTTCTTGTGGAAGGGAAGGGAAGCAAGTGTCTGGACTCAAAGGGTGACCAGATTTGAGACTGAGGCCTTGGGACCACATGGTCCAGGAGAAGGGCAACAAGGGGCCGATGGCCTTGAGTGGGTGGGTGAAATCAGCTTATGAGACTCATGGTCAAAGAAAAGCAGGGGTGCAGGGTGGAGTTTTGCTGGGGTGGCATTCCTGGTTGTCGACTGACTGAGAAGCTCTGCAAGGCTGTGGAGACAAGCACAGGGGGAGGGTGCTCATCTCAGAGTCTGCCCAGGTCCCCTGCCCAGCCAGCCGGCAGTGCTGCTCTTTTAGCATGTGACTAACTTCCTCCTGGCAGCAGCCCATTGCCGACAGCCACCTTGGACACCACATGGCCAGAAGGCAGTACAGAAGTCAGCAAAAAATCACTGACAAGAAAAAGCTAAAGGAGTTCATCACCACCAAACCAGGTTTGCAAGAAATGTTAAAGGAACTTCTTTAAGCAGAAAAAGGGGGGAGCGGGGGGAGATTTAAAAATATGAATAATAAAATAGCAATAGCTACATACCTATCAATAATTACTTTAAATGAAAATAGATTAAATGCTCCAATTCAAAGACATGGTGATTCAAAATAATATTGAATTGTAATATTAATATGATATAAACTATAATTAATAATAAAAATTTTAAAAACATAGGTTTGCTGAATGGAGAAGAAAACAAGACCCATACATGTAATACCTACAAGCGACCCACTTCAGATCAAAAGACACAAGTAGAGGGATGGAAAAATATATTTCATGCAAATGGAAATTAAAAAGAAACTGGGGTAGCAATACTTACATCAGACAAAATAGACTTTAAAACAAAGGCTCCAATGAGAAACAAAGAAGGACATTTCATGTACAATAGCCAAGATATGCAAGCACCCTAAGAGCCCACTGATGGACGATTGGATAAAGAAGATGAGTACATATATGCAATGGAATTCCACTCAGCCATGAGAAAGAAACCTTGCCGGAGAGAAACCAAGATGGCAGCATAGGTAAACACCGGAAATTGCTGCCTCGCACAACCACTTCAAAAATACAACTAAAAGACAAAACGAACATCATCCAGAACTACAGGAAGGCTGGCTGAGTGGAAATTCTACAACTAGAAGGAAAGAGAAAAGCACTGAGACTCAGAGGAGGTGTGGAAGTAAAGTGCAGAGGTACAGAGGCGCACGCCGAAAGGGCTGGCAGCTGAGGACACGGTTGTCTTTTTCAATCGGGAGGGAGTCTCAAGCTCCCAACTACTCTGAACTCCAGTTCCGGGTGAGTCTCTGGGGACCCAGACTCATACGGGGAGAAACTGGACTGTCTGGCATCAGGCAGAACTCGAGGGCGGCTTTCTCTCAGAGGTGCTTGCAGTGATTACCGGGACACTGAGACTTGGGGCCTCTTAGGGTAGGACTGAGGAGCAGCCATAGCTGCTTGTTCTGCCCCGTTGATCACCTGAGACCCTGCCCCACCCAAGCTGTGCTCAGAGGCTTTTGCATATGAAAGGCCTGGCCCTTTGCAATCTGAAAATTACCTAACAAACTGTAGCTGGGTCAGAGAGACCCAGAACTTCCAAAAGAAGGCCCAAGGTCCCTACAGCAGCTTGCATTGCTTCACAGCTGGGCCTCATCTGGGCACCTCCAAACCCCAAACAAAGAAGAGGAATCTCTCCATAGCTCCTGCTGGGTAGCCTCAGGCAGAGGCTAAATTAGCACCTCCTTAGAGATCCAAGAGCCAGTGTACCCAGTGGTCAGAGTAGGACCATCCAGATTACAACTCCTCAGATCCATAAGGGACACTCTCAGGGGGCAGACTCAGTGAGCACCAAAGCCCCACTAAAGCAAGTCTTGCCCCAGAAGAGTATCTCCAGCTCAGAAGTTCTCCCACTGCAGACACAGCTGATTCTCACAGCCAATTGGCCTGGAGGTCAATTCCTCCCAGTGATACCTACAACAATCAAGGCTTAACTACAACAAGACTGTGCACAAAGGGGTGCACCAAGAGTGTCCACCTCAGGGAATTGGGGAGACTGAGCCACTGGGCCCTATAGGACACCTAGCACACAAAGCCACTCTACCAACACAGGGAAGCATAAAAAATGCGGAGACAAAGAAACAAGTCACAAATGACAGAAATGGAGGAAAGCAAACTATTGGATATAGAGTTCAAAACCACACTTTTAAGGTTTTTCAAGAATTTTCTAGAAACCGCCGATAAATTTAGTGAGACCCTCAAGAAATCTAGAGTGACCCTTGGGGTTATGAAAAAGGACCAACTAGAAATTAAGCATACACTGACTGAAATAAAGGATATTATGCAGAGTTCCAACAGCAGACTAGAGGATCGCAAGAATCAAGTCAAAGATTTGAAATCCGAATAAGCAAAAATCACCCAACCAGAAAAACAAAAAGAAAAAAGAATCCAAAAATATGAAGATAGTGTAAGGAGCCTCTGGGACAACTTCAAGCGTACCAACATATGAATTATGGGGGTGCCAGAAGAAGAGAGAGAGCAAGATATTGAAAACCTATTTGAAGGAATAATGACAGAAAACTTCCCCCACCTGGTGAAAGAAATAGACTTACAGGTCCAGGAAGCGCAGAGAACCCCAAACAAAAGGAATCCAAAGAGGGCCACACCAAGACACATCATAATTAAAATGCCAAGAGCAAAAGACAAAGAGAGAATTTTAAAAGCAGCAAGAGAAAGAAAGTCAGTTACCTACAAGGGAGTACCCATACAACTGTCAGCTGATTTCTCAACAGAACTATGCAGGCCAGGAGGGAGTGGCAAGAAATATTCAAAGTGATGAATAGCAAGAACCTACAACCAAGATTACTTTACCCAGCAAAGCTATCATTCAGAATTGAAGGTCAGATAAAGAGCTTCACAGATAAGAAAAAGCTAAAGGAGTTCATCACCACCAAACCAGTATTTTATGAAATGCTGAAAGGTATCCTTTAAGAAGAGGAAGAAGAAGAAAAATGTAAAGATACAAAGTATGAACAACAAATACACATCTATCAACAAGTGAATCTAAAAATCAAGTGAATATATAATCTGATGAACAGAATAAAGTGGTGAATATAATAGAATCAGGGGTTGCCAAAACCGGTTTGGCTCAGTGGATAGAGCGTCAGCCTGCGGACTGAAAGGTCCCAGGTTCGATTCCGGTCAAGGGCATGTACCTGGGTTGCGGGCACATCCCCAGTGGGAGATGTGCAGGAGGCAGCTGATCGATGTTTCTCATCGATGTTTCTGACTTTCTATCTCTCTCCCTTCCTCTCTGTGAAAAATCAATAAAATATATTTTAAAAAAATAATAGAATCAGGGGCATATAAAGGGAGTCGACTGATTATTCTCGGGGGGAAAAGGGGTGTGGGGGGGTGTGGGAAGAGACTGGACAAAAATTGTGCACCTATGGATGAGAACAGTGGGTGGCGGGGGTAAGGGCAGAGGGTGGGGTGGGAACCGGGTGGAGGGGAGCTATGGGGGGGAAAAAGAGGAACAACTGTAATAACCTGAACAATAAAAATTTAATTTAGAAAGAAAGAAAGAAAGAAAGCTCGCCATTTGTGACAACACTGATGGACCTGCAGGGTGCTGTGCGGGGTGAAGTGGGTCAGATAGAGAAAGACAGATGCTGTGTGGTTTCTCTTAGATGTGGAACCTAAAAAACAAACCAAAAAAGTGGCACAGAAAACAGAAACAGGCTCATAGATGCAGAGAACAGACTAATGGTTGCCAGATGGGAGGGGGAGTAGAGTGCTGGGTGAAAAAGGTGAAGGGATTAAGAAGTACAAACTGGCAGTTACAAAATAATCATGGGGATATAAAGTACAACATAGGGAATATAGTTCACAAGTATATAAATGTCTAACCACTATCTTATACACAATATTTAATATAATATTGAATGTCAACTATAATTGGAATTTTTAATTTTAATTTTTTTATAATTAAATCTTTATTGTTCAGATTATTACATTTGTTCCTCTTTTTTCCCCCCATAACTCCCTTCCTCCCAGTTCCTGCCCCACCCTACGCCCTCACTCCCCACCCACTATCCTCATCCATAGGTGCACGATTTTTGTCCAGTCTCTTCCCGCATCTCCCACACCCCTTTCCCCCCCAAGAATAGTCAGTCCATTCCCTTTCTGTGTCCCTGATTCTATTATGATCACCAGATTATTTGTTCACTTGATTCTTAGATTCACTTGTTGATAGATGCATGTTTGTTGTTCATACTTTGTATCTTTACATTTTTCTTCTTCTTCCTCTTCTTAAAGGATACCTTTCAGCATTTCATATAATCCTGGTTTGGTGGTGATGAACTCCTTTAGCTTTTCCTTATCTGTGAAGCTCTTTATCTGACCTTCAGTTCTGAATGATAGCTTTGCTGGATAAAGCAATCTTGGTTGTAGGTTCTTGGTATTCATCACTTTGAATATTTCTTGCCACTCCCTCCTGGCCTGCAAAGTTTCTGTTGAGAAATCAGCTGACAGTCGTATGGGTACTCCCTTGTAGGTAACTGAGTTTCTTTCTCTTGCTGCTTTTAAGATTCTCTCTTTATCTTTTGCTCTTGGCATTTTAATTATGATGTGTCTTGGTGTGGTCCTCTTTGGATTCCTTTTGTTTGGGGTTCTCTGCGCTTCCTGGACCTGTAAGTCTATTTCTTTCACCAGGTGGGGGAAGTTTTCTGTCATTATTTCTTCAAATAGGTTTTCAATATCTTGCGCTCTCTCTTCTTCTGGCACCCCTATAATTCTGATGTTGGTACACTTGAAGTTGTCCCAGAGGCTCCTTACACTATCTTCGTATTTTCGGATTCTTTTTTCATTTTGCTTTTCCAGTTGGGTGTTTTTTGCTTCTTCGCATTTCAAATCTTTGACTTGATTCTTGCCCTCCTCTGGTCTGCTGTTGGGTGTCTGTATAATATTCTTTATTTCAGTCAGTGTATGCTTAATTTCTAGTTGGTTCTTTATCACAACATTGAGAGTCTCATTAGATTTCTTGAGGATCTCACTACATTTATCGGCAGTCTCACCAGTCTTTTCGAGGGCCTTACTAAGTTTATCGGCAGCTACTAGACAGTTCTTGAGAGACCTTAAAAGTGTGGTTTTGAGCTCTATATCTTCCATTTCTGACATTTGCGTCCTGTTTCTTTGTCTCCACATTTTTTTATCTTTTCTTGGTGCACCCCCTAGTGGTCTTTGTGGGCAGCCTTGTTGTAGTTAAGCCTTGATTGTTGGCAATACCAGGTGTGATTTGACCTCCAGGCTAACTGGCTATGAGAGTCAGCTGTGTCTGCAGTGGGAGAGCTTCTGTGCTGGATCTCTAGGGCGGTGCTAATCTAGCCTTTGCCTGAGGCTATCTGGCAAATGGCTCTGTGCAGGGCTTGGGCGGGGCGGGTCCCCGGGGATCTACAGGGTGGGCGGAACAAGCAGTTATGGCTGCTCTCAGTTCCGTCCCTAGGGCCTCTGCCTCTCAGAGTCCCAGCAACCGCTGCAAACCTCGGAGAGAAAGCTGCCTTCGAGTTCCGACCGAAGCCAGACAGTCCCGCTTCTCCCGTTTGAGTCTGGGTCCCTAGAGACTCGCCCGGATCTGGAGCTCAGAGTCTGAAACTCCCTCCCGATTGAAAACAACAACCGCGCCCTCTGCTGCCAGCCCGCTCCGCGCACGCACTCCGCACCTGAGTATTTCACTTCAGCACTGCGCCTCCTCTGAGTCTGGGTATGATATTCTCTTTCCTCCTAGTTGTAGAATTTCCACTCAGCCAGCCTTCCTGTGGTTCTGGATGATGTCCGTTCTGTCCTTTAGTTATATCTCTGAAGTGGTTGTTTGAGGCAGCAATCTCCGGCGTTAACCTATGCCGCCATCTTGGTTTCCTCCGGAATTTTTAATTTTTAAAAGAAGTAAGCAGGAAAAGAATTCATATAAGGAATTCGTATGCCATGGAATACTATGCAGCAGTAAACCAGAAAGATCTCTTACCCTTCGAGACAGCATGGAAATAAGCCAGTCAGAGAAAGACAAGTATCACATGATCACACTCATATGTGGAATCTAATGAACAAATAAACTGATGAACAAAACAGATCCAGAGACACAGAAGCATAGAACTGACTGCAGAATTGCAGAGGGAAGGTGGGGGAGGTGGTGGAGGCCTGGGGTGGGCGTGGGGGAGGGCTAGAAGGGGTCAATGGGGGGAAAAGGGGGCATATGTAATACTTTCAACAATAAAGATTTAATTTTTTTTTAAAGTCAACTCTGTATTCCATCACCAAAAGGATTTATTCAAGAAAAAGCGCCTGGCCAGCATGGCTCAGTGGTTGAACATTGACCTATACACCAGGAGGTCACAGTTCAATTCCTGGTCAGGGCACATGCCTGGGTTGCAGGCTCGATCCTCAGCGTGGGGCATGCAGAAAGCAGCCGATCAATGATTTTCTCTCATCATTGATTTTCCATCTCTCTCTCCCTCTCCCTTCCTCTCTGAAATCAACCATATTTTTTTTTTAAATAATAAAAAGAGAAGATTGCAATCCAATACGTGCAGACATGGCAAGGCACGTGCATGAAGAACATGTACAGCTGTATAAGGACCACATGCTCACCCTGGGCCACCAGAGCAAGCCTCCCACAGGCCCTTCTGATTTCTGTCCAGGGGAAGGTCTCTATTATAATTTTATCACTGAAAACTGGTGGTATGGGGTGAGGCATGCAGCTCGCGGTGGGAATTCTGAATCCTGTTACGTGGGAAAGGAGGAGTCGATGGGGAACTAAACGGGCGTCCCCTTGCTGAATTTCTTCTGTTGCTGCAGCGGAAAGCAGTGAGACTCACAGCCGAGGCTTGTCCTGTAACGACTCACGCCAGCGCAGGGCGGGCTGGGGTTGTGTCCCCAGTCAGTGCAGTGGTTCGGTATGTTATTCCAGTCACAGAGTAAAAGTCCTGTTCTTAGAGAGAGGCTTGAGCTACATGCATAAATGTGTCTAGGCAGTGGTGTTGCCGATGAGAATGAGTTCTTTAGATATCAGAAGAAAGGAATTTCAAAGGGCGCATGGCTGGGAGCAGTTGACGTGTAGTGACAAGATTTATTGGGGTGAAGGGAAATAACGCACCCTCGGGATGTAGAGGGCAGGCACTCTCTAGTTGCAACTGCCCTGAGATCCCTGATAATCCTCTGTATGTAATTTCTTGGTTTGGGGGAACGAGCAGGCTTTCTTTCAAACTATTCAACCTACTTTTTTGGTTTTCCTGGACTTGTGCTGGATCCTCCTCCTAACCAATCCCTTTCCTGGACCTTCCCGAGTTCCACGCCATTATTTAACCTGATTCTTTTTTTTAATATATTAAAAAATATTAAAATATTTTAATATTTTAAAATATATTAAAATTTAAAAAAATTTTCAATTTTTTATTGATTTCAGAGAGGAAGGGAGAGGGAGAGAGAGAGATAGAAACATCAATGATGAGAGAGAATCATTTATCAGCTGCCTCCTGCATGCCCCACACTGGGGATTGAGCCTGATGGGGAATCGAACAATGACCTCCTAGTTCACAGGTCAATGCTCAACCACTGAGCCATGCCAGCTGGGCTTAAATATGTTTTTATTGATTTTAGAGAGAGAGGAAGTGGAGGGGACATCGATGAGAGAGAAACATTGGTTAGCTGCCTCCTGCAGGCGCCTATTGGGGATCGAGCGCACAACCCAGGCATGTGCCCTAACTGGGAATCGAACTGGTGACATGGGAGGATGCTCAGTCAACTGAGCCACACTGGCCAGGCTCCCCTGCTGTTTTTATTCCTCCTTCGGTTACCCAGTTATCGAGGCTAATGATCAGTGGAGAATGAGGCTGTTAACCTGGAACTCTGTGAATGCTGTGGCTTCCTGGTGAATCAGGCTCAATGTCTAATTCAGCTCCCTAATGAATTAAGCTTAATGGTCAATTCCATTTGCTCTCTTCCTAACTAACTAACTACCTATGCTAATAGTTATACTAACCAAATCCTATTTATCTTCATAGCCAGTGGAAGTGCCATTTTGAGGATCTCCTAGACTCTCAACCTGTGAGTTGTGACCCCTTTGGGGGTCGAACGACCCTTTCACAGGTGTCGCCTAAATACATCCTGCATATCAGATATTTACATTACGATTCATAACAGCAGCAACATTACAGTTATGAAGTAGCAACAGAAATAATTTTGTGGTTGGGTCACAGCATGAGGAACTGTATTTAAAGGGCCAGAAGGTTGAGAACCACTGAGGACCTAGCGTGCCTGAAGCAGCCAGGATTTCATTATTTGTGCCTCTACTAAAAGCAGCAATGGCAACCTCAGACTGATCATTTATACGTGCAAGCTCCAAGCACTAAGTGCCATCCATGAGTCAGCTCTTTAATTCTCCCTCAATCCCGAGAGGTTTATATTGTTATCTGACTTTCCTGATGAGGAACCTGAGGTTTAGGAAACATCGACTGGCTGCCTCCTACATGCCCTCTACTGGGGATGGAAGCCACAAGGAAGGATGTGCCCTGACCAGGAATAGAACCGGCAACCTCTTGGTGCACAGGATGACGCCCAACCCACTGAGCCACACTGGCCAGGGCTACACCTGTAAATAATTTTTATATTTTATTTGAGCCAAACTAACAATTGGCAGAAAGTAAGATGCTCAAGATAAGTGACAGTTTGCAGTTTCTTTTATGCATTTGGAATTAGGGAGGGGATTAAAGGTAGATTAAGCGAAGGTGGGAGAAAGCAAAGCGGGGATCAGATTACAGGACAATTAACAAGATTAGGCTCTCTTGAGGGTGGTTACACCTCGGAGGGGTACCGCTTCTGACATTTCAAAGGCGTTAAACTGGGTGCACAAGAGCAATGGGCAGGAATTTGTAACTTATTAAAGCACCCCTTTTTCATCCACGGTATCAAGATGTCTTTGTTGACATCTGCCAGATTCCGGTTCTGTTGCTTTCCTTTGCCTTGTTCATTATGATGTATCGCACCTGAGAACAACAGTTGTTTAAGGTCAGGCTTTAGCACAGTGGTTCTCAACCTTCTGGCCCTTTAAATACAGTTTCTCATGTTGTGACCCAACCATAACATTATTTTCATGGCTACTTTATAACTGTAATGTTGCTACTGTTATGAATCTTAACATAAATATCTGATATGCAGGATGGTCTTAGGCGACCCCTGTGAAAGGGTCGTTCAACCGCTGCTTTAACATTTCAAAGCCGAGAAGTCAGGAAAGGGTCACCATTTTTGAAGAAGTGGCAAACTTGTTGTCCAGCTTGTTTTTCCGTCCACCAGAGGTGGCACGTGGGTGCTGGTGGATAGGTCCACTAAGCAACGGGCCCCGATTCCCCTTCCTCTTTGAATCCAGGAAGTGAGAATACCTAGCAAGAGGTGTTATATAAGTAAGTTCTTTGTCTGTTTGGGCTGGGTGGCTTATAAACAAGAGATATTTATTTCTCACAGCTCTAGAGGGTGGGAAGTCCAAGATCCAGGCAGCAGCTTGGTGAAGGTCCTCTTCCCGGTTCATAGCCAGTGGCTTCTGGCTGTGTCCTCATGTGGTAGACGGGGTGAGGGGGCACTGTGGAGGCTCATTTATGAAAACACTATCCCATTCGTGATAGCTCCACCCTCATGACCTAATCACCTCCCCCCTAGGCCCCACTTCCTGATGCCATTACATCAGGCTTTAGGATTTCAACATGTGAATGGGAGGGGGGAGACCCTCGCAGTGAGTTCTCATCACTTTCTAAGGCAAGTGTGTCAAACGCAAAGGCTAACACAGGCCACAGAAACAAGGTTTAAGTTTATGGGGGCCGCAAAAAAAACCCCAAAAGCTTCAATTTTCATAGAAACGTGGGTTTATTTCGATAGACATGCTCAATACAAAGGGCTGTAATAAATGAGTAATCATTATAGAATTTATAGAATTGCAAGAGGCAGGCTGCATGCTTGCCTATGGATAGGAGCTGTGAACAGGACTGGGGCTGTGAGACCCAGATTCGGAGGGCACCCTAATCCTACTCGCAAATGTTATATTTAGATACTTAGTAAATATGACTAGCAAGTAACAGGTTACTCAACAGGTCTCAGCTCCCCTATCTGTGAAATGGAGACCATGAGACGCACTGTCCCAGACTGTGGAAAAGATTCAATGAGATATGAGTGTAATCTTCCTGGCGCTTGACAGGCACTTAGTGGATCGCAGCTGTTAGTCTTACCATTTTAATTTTACACAGATCCCTTTGCAGCGGTTCTCAACCTGGGGGTCGCGACCCCTTTGGGGGTTGAATAACCCTTTCACAGGGGTCGCCTAAGACCATCGGAAAACACATATATAATTACATATTGTTTCTGTGATTAATCACTATGCTTTAATTATGTTCAATTTGTAACAATGAAATGGGGGGTCACCACAGCATGAGGACCTGTATGAAAGGGTCGCGGCGTTAGGAAGGCTGAGAACCGCTGCCTTAGAGCTTGTTCAGATGATTGAACATGATGATAACCTACGAATGCTGCCCTCAGCAGATGCAGATCTGTGGCCCCAGAGTGTATCCTGAGAAGTATCTCTAGGCTCTCGGCCCGATGCCTTGGCAGCGCCTCGATCTGGAGATGTCACCCCGGGTGCTGTGGGGCAGCCTCAGCCTGCTCCGCCTGGTGTGGTGTGTCCTTCCACAGACAGGCTACGTGCACCCCGATGAGTTCTTCCAGTCACCGGAGGTCATGGCAGGTAAAGCGCCCCGTGTGTGGCTGTGATACGTCCCAGCAAAGTCTGGGTTGGAGCTGGTTGGATGTCCAGGGGGAGGGAGACATGGCTGGGCAGATGAGCAGAAAACCAGTGAGCCCCTCTGGGGGAGAACTTGCGAGTGGGGACCTCGCATCTCCTTCCTGAGGGTGACACTGACCTTCCGGATGACACCCATGAAATGCCCGCCTCTTTGGTGTTCTCCTGTTTGGACCAGCAGTGGAGGTGACTGAAAAGAAAAGCTGTTTGGTATTTCTCGGGGAAGGATTTGAGTGGGGCTTCTGCCGGGGTTCTTGTTCTGGCATTAGGAAGGGTTCAGCGATCTGGAGAAGGGCTGTGTGTAACTTAATAAAGAGTCCAGAGACGAAGTATAATTTTGAAAGGCATTTGGGGGTCAGAGGAGCCTCGCTAAAGAAACTAAGATCTCCTTTTCTCAGGACCCCATGCTTTTTATTAACACAATTTGTCCTGAGGCGAGGTGGAGATATACACTTCAAAGGGTAGGGTTTAGTATACAGAGTCCATTGTCAGATTGGAAGAATTAGCCTACAGCTGTTCAGGTGTTTGGCCAGTAGGAGGCAGTAACATGTAGATTAAGATGCCCTGAGCTGTCTGGCAGCAAGCAATCAATTTAAGCATCCTTTTCAGGTTTGGGGAAATGCCCTTGCCACTCCAGATCCAGCCCTGCTGACATGCTGGAACTGGCTTCCGGCAGGCTTCCTCAGCACTTGGGAAAACTTACACAGAGAGGAAGGGAGGAGAGAGAGACAGAAACATCAATGATGAGAGAATTATTGATGGGATGCCTCCTGCACACCCCACACTGGGGATCCAGCCCAAAACCCAGCATGTGCCCTGGCCAGGAATTGAACCGTGACCTCCTGGTTCATAGGACAACACCCAAACACTGAGCCACACTGGCCAGGCTGTTGTTTTTTAACCAAAAAAGTAGTTCTGGAATATTTCTCTCCACTCCCTTCTACTCCTGTCCCTGAACAGCAGTGGGACATTTCAGCATCTCATCCTTTCAGGATCATTCTCCCTCTAGGGACCATTTCCCCTCCTCAGCCTGGCCCAGTGAGAGTGGAGAGCACAGGGCTCAGTCAGCATCTAGCTGCACTTGAGGACACACAGGTGCTCCCTGAAGCCTTTCTTTGTAAATGTGATCTGGTCCCTCTGCCAGCGCAAAGCCCTCTTCACAGGATGGGGAGCAAACCCCACGCCAAACCAGCACCTGCTGCTTTGATGGAGCCATCGCACCCCTGAGCATGTTGCTCCCCACACCGGTACCCTCTACCCAGCCCACTGGGGAACTTCTCTTCTGTAGTTTTATATGAGGGCCGAGGGAACCCAGACCTGGATGCTCCATTGTTAGAATTTATCTACCAGGTGGTGTAGAGCACATCACGAGGACGGCTGCTAGGGACCGTAAGGGTTCTCAGATGCTGGGGGCACATGGCTTCCTCCTCTCGGTGCCATAGGGCTGCTTGAGCTCCAGCCGTCAAGTCTAAAACCAAGTCTTTCCAGCCACTGATGGGCATGCCTGCTCTCTTCCAGGGCATTTTTGAAAGTCTCATACCATCTCCATCCCATCAGTCAGAATGTGTCACATGGCAACTCCGAGCCTGCAAAGGAAGCTGAAAAATAGAGCCTTCAAACCTGACCAAACGTCCCACTGAAGAAGGAGGAGGGAGTGGATACTGGGGAGACTATTTAGCTATTTCTGCCACGTGGCTCAATGCTGGATTTAACTTGAAAGGTCCAGTCTTCCTCTCCACACTTTTTTGAAAACCAGAGCCAGTGCCGAAACCGGTTTGGCTCAGTGGATGGAGCGTCGGCCTGCGGACTGGGGGGTCCCAGGTTCGATTCTGGTCGGGGGCATGTACCTGGGTTGCGGGCACATCCCCAGTGGGAGATGTGCAGGAGGCGGCTGATCGATGTTTCTCTCTCATCGATGTTTCTAACTCTCTATCTCTCTCCCTTCCTCTCTGTAAAAAATCGGTAAAATATATTTTTTTTTAAAAAAGAGTCTGCTTCCTGGCAATTGTCAACAGATTGTCTCAAATAAACTCACAAAATTCTTAAAAAAAAAAAAAAAAAAAAAACAGAGCCAGTGAAAAGCAGCCAGATTGAGCTGATCCTAGCTTTTCTGTTTCCCTTTTGACATAGAGAGAGAATGGCTAAAAGGCTGGAGGAATAAGTAGGAGAAACAAAGAGCCCTAAACAAAACCAGCAATGTCATCGAGCATCAGAAGCTGTGGGCCTGAGCTGAGGTGCAGAAATGAAGAGTTTGTTTCCTTCACCCCAGCCCTCAGAGCTCTGGGACACGGGGTGCAGGATCACAGGCCAGACTCAGGCAGCGAGTATTCTTTTAATGACACAAGTACTGCTCGAATATATTCTTCTTATGAAAAATTTAAATATCATAGACCAATCTAAAATCACTTTTGACCATAGTCACGTTGCTCATCCCCTTTCCCTTTCTCACGCTGCCTATCCTGGAACACAGTCATAATTACAGAGATGGGTTTTTACCTCCCTTTGGAGACTTTAAACTCTGAGGAGAGGAATGGACCTTCCCCCTGATCCTCCCCATAACCCCTGTCCAGGGCACATTGTCACCTCACATCCCAGGAATGGTTCCTTCCCAGGGGGGCCTCAGATGGGCTGGACTCCCCTACGTTCATTTCTAGTGCTGCATAACCAATCATCACAAACCCCGCAGCTTAAAACCGTCAGGTCACCGCTCTGTAAATTGGAAGTCCGGCATGGACTCTGCTCAGGGCATCACAGGGTGGAAATCAAAGTATGGCTGGGCCGAGCTCTCGTCTGGAAGCTCTGGGGGGAAATCTGCTTTCCAAGCTCATTCTTTATGTTGGAAGAATTTCGTTTATTTCAGCTCTGGGACTAAAGCCCCCACTTCCTTGCTAAACGTCAGCCAGGGGCTGATCTCGGCTCCTAGACATGCCTTGCCAATGGCCCCCTCCATCTGAGACCGCAAGGATGCATCAAATCCTTCTAATGGTCTGAATCTCTGACCTTCTTTTCTGCTTTTAAAGGGCTTGTGTGATTATGTCAGGCCCATCTGCATTGTCTCCCTGTCTACGTTCTGCTGTCCCCCGTGACATAAACTAATCACAAGAGGAAAATCCACCCTCTTCACAGCCCCAGGTTTATCCGGGGAGTGGACACTAGGGGGCTGGGAGATCCAGGCGGCCATCCCGAAGTGTTATTGTCTGCCGTATTCCCTGAGCGTGGGACTGGCTCACCCCCACTTCTCTCCGCAGAGGACATCCTGGGCGTCGAGGCCGCCCGGCCCTGGGAGTTTCACGCCAGCAGCGCCTGCCGCACGGCGGTCTTCCCGCTGCTGACCTCCGGCTTTGCCTTCTGGCTGCTCAAGACCTGGAAAGAACTGGGCCCGTGGCCTGGCCTGGTAAGTGGCTACGCGCTGCTGGTGGGGCCCCGGCTGCTCCTCACTGCCCTCTCCTTTGCCCTGGACATGGCCATCTACCACCTGGCCCCGCTGTGGAGGGCGGAGCGCTGGAACGCCCTGGTCTTGCTGTCGGGCTCCTATGTCACCCTGGTCTTCTACACAAGGACCTTCTCCAATGCCATCGAGGGACTGCTCTTCGCCTGGCTGCTGGTACTGGTGTCGCCCCGTGTAGCCCGGAGCCCCGCGCCCGGGAAGCCTGCTCGAGGCTCGTGGTGGCACAGCTGGCTTCTCGGGACCATCGTGGCTGCCGGCTTCTTCAACCGGCCCACCTTTCCGGCCTTCGCTCTGGTTCCCGTGCTCCTCTGGGGCATTTGTGGAGCCACGAGCTCTGCCTTCAGGTCACTGACCAAGGCAGCCCTGGGGCTCCTCCCAGGAGCCGCCCTCACAGCAGCAGTGTTTGTGGCTGCGGACAGCTGGTACTTCTCCAGCCCGTTTACTAAAAGACCCAATACCCTTGTCCTGACACCTGCCAACTTCTTGCAGTACAACCTGGATCCTCAAAACCTGGAGAGGCACGGCACGCATTGGCGGCTCACGCACCTGGCTGTCAATGGTTTCCTGCTCTTTGGGATGCTGCATGCCCAGGCCCTGCGGGCTGGGTGGCAACAGCTGCGAGTCTGCCGCCAGGTCTTGGTACAGATGCGCTCCCTGAGGGTGTGGGATGCCCGGAGACTGCTGCCCGGCCCCAGCTCTCACCTCCTGCTCCTCTACTTCACGCCCCTAGCACTGCTGTCTGCTTTTAGCCACCAGGAGGCTCGGTTCCTGATCCCCCTTCTCGTCCCCCTGGTCCTGCTTTGTAGTCCACAGCCTCAACCTGTGCCCTGCAAGGGCACCCTGGTCCTCTTCAATGCCCTGGGCGCCCTCTTCTTCGGCTGCCTGCACCAGGGGGGCGTCGTGCCCGGCCTGGAGCACCTGGAGCGGGTGGTTCATGCGCCTGCGCTCCCAAACGTACCTACCCACTACACACTCCTCTTCACCCACACCTACATGCCCCCGCGGCACCTCCTACACCTCCCAGCGCCGGGGTCACTCGTGGAGGTGATGGAAATGGGTGGGTCTGAGGACCCGGTCCTGTGCCAAACCCTGAACAACTTCACCAGACAACCGGCCTGCCAGGTGGCCGGTGGGCCGTGGCTCTGCCGCCTTTTTGTGGTGACGCCCGGCACCACCAGGCCTGCCACGGAGAAGTGCAGCTTTCCCATCAAGAGTGAGACCCTTGTGTTTCCCCACTTGACCCTCGAGGACCCACCAGCCATGTCCTCCCTGCTGAGCGGGGCTTGGAGGGACCATCTCAGCCTTCACATCCTAGAGCTGGGGGAGAAGCCCGACAACACGACAGAGAACTCGTGGCCGTAGATGAAGGCCCCACTCCACCTTCTCTTTGGGAAGCTGGGCTGGGTCAGAGTCTGACTCTCTCCCGTTCCCTTCCCTTCCAGGATTCCCACCCCTGCCTCTCCTGTCCACAGCCCTTGCTTTACTTTCTGGGTAATCTGGCACCCGTCTCCCCTCAAAGACCAAAGATCTGACCAGTCACAGTCCTGATGCCAAGGCCCTGATGCCCCCAAAGGATCTGGTATAACCAGTCGGCCCCTAATGTTGGTCCCTGCCCTATTCCTTCCAGAAACTATGATGCTTTAAATACATAATAGCACCTTGTTGTGAAGAACAACGATCTGAGAGTGACATTCTTGACTGACCTCCAAACCTTCCAGGATGCCTTACCTCTTGATGTCATGACAACCCTTTGCTTCCTAGACACCTGGAGGGAGGCAGTGTGGGGATGGAGAGGGAGTAGGCAGTGCAGATTCAGGGGACCTGAGTTCTAGTCCCTGGTCTGCCACTCACTGTGTGATCTTAAGAAAGCTCCTTCCCCTCCCCAGCCTGTTTCTAGCATGTACAATGGATCACAGCATCTCTGAGGTGTCTGCCAGCTAACACTGTGTCATTCCTGGGTCTGCAGCACATGCCCCCTGGCTAGACAGGCACGTCTCTCCCAAAGCTCTTTAAGCATGGAAGTGAGTGTGGTGGTATATTTAATTGCACTTTGGTGTCTGCTGTCTTAGTGTTTGTCTGTTGTTGTTGTTTTTAAATTTAAAAAAAAATATTTTTATTGATTTCAGAGAGGAAGGGAGGAGAGAGAGAGATAGAAACATCAATGATGAGAGAGAATTATTGATGGGATGCCTCCTGCACACCCCACACTGGGGATCCAGCCCAAAACCCAGCATGTGCCCTGACCAGGAATTGAACCGTGACCTCCTGGTTCATAGGTCAACACCCAAACACTGAGCCACACTGGCCAGGCTGTTGTTGTTTTTTAACCAAAAAAAGTAGTTCTGGGATATTTCTCTCCACTCCCTTCTACTCCTGTCCCTGAACGGCAGTGGGACATTTCAGCATCTCATCCTTTAAGGATCATTCTCCCTCTAGGGACCATTTCCCCTCCTCAGCCTGGCCCAGCGAGAGTGGAGAGCACAGTGCTCAGTCAGCATCTAGCTGCACTTGAGGACACACAGGTGCTCCCAGAAGGCTTTCTTTGTAAATGTGATCTGGTCCCTCTGCCAGCGCAAAGCCCTCTTCACAGGATGGGGAGCAAACCCCACGCCAAACCAGCACCTGCTGCTTTGATGGAGCCATCGCACCCCTGAGCATGTTGCTCCCCACACCGGTACCCTCTACCCAGCCCACTGGGAACATGAGGGACTGAGGCTCTACACCTGTCCTCACCCCCCTCCTCACCTCTGCCATCTCATGAGAACAAGAGGCAGGCAGGCCACAGAGATCAGTGAGCTGGACGCCAGCACAGAGCAGGAGGCCAAATCTGTGCAAATGACCAAACCTGAGTCCTTTTCTAGTTCTGCCTTCTGCTGGCTGAAGCCGTGGGTCATCTTAAAGTTACACCCTTCACAAGTATGCTGTTCTGACTGCTACTAGGGTCTTAGTGCCACATCTTCCTCATGACTCTAACCCAAGGAAGAGGAAATTCGGTGGTACACTGCTGAATGTGTAGCAATGTTCTCTCGGGGACAAAAAGGAAAAAAGAGAAAAAAAAAGTGCCCCAATCTGTAGCATTTGCCAATTTCTGTGGTGTCAATATTCCCACATGGCTGATTTCAAACTACCAAAATGATGTTACTGAACTCCAAGTTGGGAGGAGATGCCAAGCATCTACTCATGAAACAGTACCAGCTGGCCCCAGCACACTATCAGATTTAAACTCGAGACCCATTCATGACAGCTCATTGTTCTTCTGGTTCATGTTTCTGCTATGAACCTCTCACTTGTCTTCCCACCCCTTAGTACTTAGCATCATCTCTGGCAAATGATAAGCACTTACTTTGCAGCCAAGGATGGCATTTCTGTCCATAAATATAAAACCAAGGGCCACCTTGGAGACATCCAAGACTCTAGGGTCCCAAACTCCTCTGGGCTTCTGCCGCTTCTCTTCCCCATTTGGATCGACAGCCATGAACTCCCCGGAGAAACTGTTGGTATCGCAGTCCATGCAGACTGTGGTGGTCTGAGCTCTAAATTTGTCGGTAAAGGGTGTGTATCCGTGTGGCATCAAAAGGTGAATTGGAATTGCCCTGCAGGATGAGGGGATGAATTGCTTCCCTTTTAGGCAGAGCGTAGAGTCTGAAAGGCATGCTAGGAGACTGCCAATGGGAAGAATTTGGTCTGTTTCTTTTCTTTTTAAAATGTTTTTATTTATTTTAGAGAGAGGAAGGGAGAGGGTTATATATCAACATCAATCAGCTGCCTCCTGCACACCCCCTACTGGGGATCGAGCCCGAAACTGGGGCATGTGCCTTGACTGGGAATCTCTGGGTTCATGGGTTGATGCTCAACCACTGAGCAATAGCAGTGAGGCCCGGTCTGTTTCTTTAGTAACAGGGTAACTGGGGAGAAGGCAGGCCACAGACTACAAACACGGGAGGCGTTTACAATGAAGTGGGGACGCATCTAGTAGGAGCAGAAAGGACCCGGTTTTCTCTGCTCCCAGACTCCTTCTACAGAAATGAGGGTGCGCGTATGTGTGTGTGACTTAATTCTTATCCACTCCTTTCACAAAAATGAATTCTCTTGATTTCCCCTTCTCTTGATTTCCTTTCTTTCTGACTAAATGGCCAGTTTGTCTAGAAATTTCATTGTTTCCTGCACTTCTTCCCTTTTTGTCTCTTCTAGAAAAAAACACTGACGATGGTATTTATGTTGAGGTACGGATTTGGGCTGGGGGCTGCTAATATTGTGCGACTCTGATATCCAGAGACCGATGGGTGGGGCTGAGGCCAATGAGGCAGACAAGACAGTAGACTGAACAAGCTCTTTAGGCTCATCACTGCCAGGCTCCAAGGAAAATCCAACGAGCGGCCTCTAGTTGGGAGAACGATTTCTCCTCTGATGGGAGAGGAGGGTAGGATGCCAAACCAGGACTTGGTCATTAGGGGATGGGACTTCTGGCCTGAAGGAGGATTACACAGCAGCTCTGATGGGAAGACTGGGGGATGGGAAGCCCAATGAGAAGTCTGACCATAAGGAAAGTGGAGGACAAGCTACGTTAGCTCCTCCAGCCCCAGGGTAGGTCTCCAGCCCTCTCCAGCTTCCTGTGACTATCAGAAAAGCCAGCGTATAAATTCGGTTTGGTTACCCGCCAGTCTAAACGCTTCTCCTGTGGCTTTGAGCTTTCTGCTTGAATGACTGTGTAGCCTAACCAGAGGTGATCAGAAATTCAGTCGGAAGCCTCCAATGCCCTGACCCTCTAAAACGGGAAACAGGAATGCAGGCAGCTTGTTCCTGGCAGGCAGCAGTCCTCACACCCGGCGGTGGCGTAAGGAGTGGGAAGGCAGGCATCGAAGGTCAGGCCTGGGAAATGCCATGGAAAGCTGAGCAT
The DNA here is from genome assembly GCF_964212035.1 of Myotis nattereri. Taxonomy (NCBI): domain Eukaryota; kingdom Metazoa; phylum Chordata; class Mammalia; order Chiroptera; family Vespertilionidae; genus Myotis; species Myotis nattereri. The sequence goes on from NC_138077.1 coordinate 53,405,454, forward strand.
GGACTTGGGACCTGGAGTTACGCACCTGTGATCACATCCGGCTCCGTAAGGCCATGGGCAACTTAAGCAGCCTCCCTTTCCCTATACATGGTGGGGATTAAATGAGGTAACCCACTCAGAGTGCAGCTGGCAGTGCCAACACAGAGTAAGCACTCCACGTGTGTTCACTGATGATCCACCCTGCGGGTGGGAGAAGTACCACGCTCATACCCGTTTCTCAGCTCGCACATTTAATCAGAGGGCTTGGGCGTCTACTGGGTTGTCTTTCCATCCATGATCTCCGCTGGAGGCAGAGCCCCACTGCATCCGAGCAGAGGCGGCAGCATCCACAGGAGTTTAGGTCTCCTACGTGGAGGGCAGGCTCTCCTTGGGGCTGTGGCACGGTCCATGGCTCTGCAGGCGGCGGGTCGGGGCCCAGCTGATCTTCATTTCTGTTAGGCTTCGGGGCTCCCTCCGCTCCCTGGCCCTGTCCGCTCGCAGGGCTCACCGGGTGTGCCCGCCTGGCCTGGCTCTCTGCTGCCTGGGGCTCTGCAGGCTGACAGGTGTCAGGAGGAGAAGCCGTGCGCGGGGCTGGGGATGACTCCTTAGCGCCGAGGCCCGTGTCCAGCCGGAAGGGAGAGGGGCGGCCTCGGCCCGGCCCGGCCCAGCCCGGGGTTAGTGGTTTGCTCCCGGGCCCCGCTGGCTACCTGGTGGTGGTCCCGGGCGCTCGCGGAGGCCGCGGCGGAGCTCCCGAGTGAAGGTGTCTCTGAAGCGGGCAGCGCGGCGGCCCAGGGAACCCGCGGGCCCGGCCGCGAGGCCTCGCAGACGCCGGGCCGCGTCCTGGCCGCGCAGCTGGGCCTGCAGCAGGGCGAAGGCGGTGAGCTGCGCCGCACGCCGGATAGGCCGCGACTCGGACAGGCGTTCCACCAGCTGCGGGTTGTGCAGCAAGACGCCCAGCAGCCGCCTTAGAACCATCGTTGGAGCGGCCCGGAACCCGGAGCGCCTCGCTCTGGCTTCTGACCGGCGGCGCCCGACGACGGACCACGTCTGAGCCCGCGCCGCCGGCTGACGACACTGCCGCGCTGGGATTGGTCCGCAGAACCCGCTTCTCGCGTTTCCGGTTCCGCCACCTCCGCGTCCTCTGGTTCTTCCCGTCGTGGTGGCGTCCTCGTCGACCTCTGTGCACTATGTCCAGCGGCCTCCTGAAGGCGCTGCGCAGCGACTCCTATGTGGAGCTGAGCCAGTACCGGGACCAGCACTTCCGGGTAAGGGGGGCCGGACCGCGAGGAGGGGGGGCCCTGGGCCAGAACCCTGCGAGTTGGTTTCTCCGGTTTCGCTGTCGTCTCCCACTCTCTGGTTTCCCGAAACCCAGTGAGGCCCCGGTGCCTGCTGGGGAATGGATGCCGAGGGCGCGGGGCTGTCGCCGAATCCCCTTCTCCCATAGAAAGGGGGTTTGAGGCTCGCTCTCCCGGCGCCGGGCCCGTGCAGAGGCGTTGGAGCGGCGGTCGTGGTGGCCCCCGTTCCCACGGGCTGCGCCGCGGCGCGGTGACTGCTGAGGGGAAGGGTGTCCTGCGGCCGCCCGGAGTGCCGGGAGGCGCCTTCCTGACTCAGATGCCAGGGCTGCTTATTTTTTATTTTATTGTAGTGAAAAATGTGTGAGCATGTAAATAAGCCGTTATTTTGAACATTTTCTGTAGGAGTATTACAGGGGTACCCCGTCTCTGCAAATCCATGGATTTTTTTTTCACTACAAAGGATAAAAAGCCCCTTTATAATAATATATTGGTTCAGGGTCTGGAAATGAAGCCGGGACCCTTGGAGAAGGACCCAGTGCTGAGAATATGGAGTGTGCAGGGGAAAGGCACGCCCCTTGTAGGACAGCGTGGTACAGGAGGAGGGCTGCATGCAGTGCAACCTCCAAGCCACGACCCGCTACTAAAAGCAGCCTGGATCTTGCTTCATAAATTGTGAACCAGTCTCTCTCTCTCTCTCTCTCTCTCTCTCCCTCTCCCTCTCTCCCCCTCCCTCTCTCTCTCTCTCTCTCTCTCTCTCTCTCTCTCTCTCTCTCTCTCCCTCCCCCCCCCCCCAGAGTATTTGTGGTAGATTGGGATGATAAGAGAAGCCGATTCCGAAGCAGAATTTATAATAGGAATACTATTTAAGCAGGGCTGTTCTTAGATTGTGCTGCTTAACTTTTTCTCTCTTTGAAATTCAGGGTGACAATGAAGAACAGGAAAAACTACTGAAGAAAAGCTGTACATTGTATGTTGGAAACCTTTCCTTTTATACAACTGAAGAACAAATCTATGAACTCTTCAGCAAAAGTGGTGACATAAAGAAAATCATTATGGGCCTGGATAAAATGAAGAAAACAGCCTGTGGTTTCTGCTTTGTGGAGTATCCTTCCTGGTCTTAGGTGGCTGTTGGATGAGGATGGGACCTGAGTGGTTAGTCACCTGTTTAAAAACAATGAGTGAGGATATTCGCTAATTAGCACCCTACACTTACCTCTGGCTCCTCTTCTTTCATCTTCCTACCTTCTGTCCAGTATGTCTGCACTCTTACATTGTGAAAGCTGGCAACATTTACATTTTGTTCTTGAAATCCATGCTTTGTTTATAGTTTTTTTTTTTTTTTAATCCTCACCCAAAGATATGTTTTTATTGATTTTACAGAAAGAGGAAGGCGGGGGTGGGGGTGGGGGTGGGGGAGAAATCAATGTTTCTCTCACATAAGCCCTGACCTGAGAGCTCAGTTGGTTGGAGCATCGCCCCAATAGGCCAAGGTTGTGGGTTCAATCCCCAGTCAAGGGCACATATAAGACTCAACCATTGAACTCATAAAATGAGTGGAACAGCAAGTTGATATTTCTCTCTTCTCTCCCTCTTTTAAATCAATAATAATAATACATTTTTAAAAGTCAAGGGAATAGTATCATTCTAAGCCCAGAGACAGTCAGTTACCAGTCTCTTGGGCATCTCCAGAAAAAGTCCTGTGCATGGGTAGCAGTATACTGCAGTCCTCTTAGTGATTGCTGCGTATTAGCACATGTGGGCCCACCTCTTTTTAAAATGGCTGTGTAGTATGTATCTCATTATATTAGATGTATATAATTATATTAGGTATACTCATTATATTAGATCTATATAGCTTGGTGTTTGTAGATAAAAACCAAAACTTTATAATCATTTATTCTTTCCCAGGAAACTAAATATTGAAACTTCTGTATTTATCTGTTTCTTTTCCTAATATTTTTCTTTCTTTGGTCGTTTTGTTTTATATTCTGAGAAATTTAAAACATGATCTAACATGTCGTGAAATTTTTTCTTTGTCCTGAATGATCTGTTTCTTTTGGTTGTATTTATGCTGTAAATTTTCCATAAAGGCCCTGTGATCTTTGGTTTTGCAATCATAATGAGGGGAAAGAAGAGTGATTTTATGGACCCAAGCATAGCTGCTATCTCCAGCTGTTGCCTTACCTTGGGATATGTGTGTTTACCAAATGCCATGAAAAAGGGGGATTGGCCAGCTCACATCAAGACTGTGCCCCAGTTTCTCCAGACAGTTCGTTCAGAACCCCATCATTTGATTTGTACTTGCCTGGGATTAATGCCCTCCTGCTAGCAAGCCTTCCCACGTAGACACTGTTAACTAAACCCTTTCTGCAGCTTTACTTTTTATTCAACTTCGGTAAGAGCCGCCTGGGTTTACTGTCTCCTTCTTAAGCTCCTTCAGGATATTTCAGACTTTGTTTCATCCATGAACACTCTCCCTTTGGCTTTTGTTGAATCACTGGTCTGCTGCTAGCCTCTTCTCTTTCCTGGGTGTATGTTTCTTTTCTAATTTAAATAGGGGTCTTGGGAAGGAAAAGAGGGAAATGTGCTCACTATCAGCTCGAACCAGAAGCCCCACTTTTGATTAGGTGTCTAATTTCTGGGCTCTACAAGCTTCTTCCTTCCATTCTCCCTTCAGATGCAAGGGCTCAGAGTGTCCATGTTGTGCTTGTGCCTCTGGTAACAGTAGTTCACAGGGGACAGGGAGAACAGTGATAACACAAAAAACAAAATCCTCCTCAAAGATAATCATCAGTCTCTGAGAACTAGTATTTTTGCATTTTTCTTGTAAGTCAAAGATCAACAATCATAATGGCAAATACCCAAGAGAGAGGCTGCATTGGCAGTGTTGTTTTTCTGTTTGCCCTTTTAGCATGCATTCCATTCATTCAACAAATTACTGGGTGCGGGACACTGGAATTTCAGCAAGTGTTTCCCTGTGTAATTAAAGACAAGGGGGAAAATGTCTAGATCAGTATTTCTGAGTCTTTTCCTTCTAATGAAATACAATGGCAATTCCATATGCACTGTGACCTCTCTTAAGGTTGTTCTTGAATATACAGCTCCAAATATGGATGGTATTGATTCCTTAGATGAGGGCATTTTGCGGCATTAAACCTACCCTGAACGTATTTTATATTTTGTAATCAAAATATGGAGAGAATGGGACCAAATAGTTATTAACAGGGTTATTCAGGAAATCATGATCAATGTAGCCATGGACAAGTGTCATATTTGACTCTAGTGCTTCTGGACCGACCTCAAACAGGCCTTTGCAAACTGATGTCTTTAAACTCCGTCTAGTTGAGTTTTGTAGTTCCAAAAAGGTTTAGAGAAATGCTATATAGTGTTCCTTAATACTTATACTTCAGGTACTACTCAAGAGCAGATGCAGAAAATGCCATGCGGTACATAAACGGAACTCGTCTGGATGACCGGATCATTCGCACAGACTGGGATGCAGGTTTTAAGGAGGGCAGGCAGTACGGCCGTGGACGGTCTGGAGGCCAGGTATGCAGGAAGGTTCTCTGGGCTCAGCCTTTACCTGGGATTCCAGTCCTAATGACAAGTGTTTTGTCTATTTGTATTTGCTCTTTTGAAAATAACGTTGTGGCTCTAACTTGGGCTTGAAGTGAATCTCAAATTGCCCATTGGGATTAGTAATTACTTTCTTAACCAATGCAGTGGTATATTCTGTACATTACTGAACTTTTGCTAGAGGTTAGATATTTTCCACCTGCAAAAGTGTCTAGAATAAAAGCAAAATGTGCCCTAACTGGTTTGGCTCAGTGGATAGAGTCCACCTGCGGACTGAAGGGTCCCAGGTTCGATTCCGGGCAAGGGCATATGCCTGCATTGCAGGCTTGATCCCCAGTGGAGGATATGCAGGAGGCAGCCAATCAATGATTCTCTCTCATTGATGTTTCTATCTCTCTTTCCCTCTCCCTTCCTCTCTGAAATCAATAAAGATATATTTTAAAAAGCAAAATGCACTGAAATGAATTTTGTTTTTATTTTAAAATAGCCTAATTTAAGTACCTTGCAATGAGTTATTTTTGAATGATGGCGAATGAGTGTACACCTGATGTTTGGTAAGAAACAAAACAAGAAAACCAAACTATGAGGTTGTCTGAGATAATTCTGCAAGGCAGTTGCTTTAAAAAATTATATCCTGCTTGAATGTTCATTCACATTATATCTGAAAAGGCTTGGCTGTTTGACATATTTATGGGAGGCATATTTGTTACACCAGTCTTCTCTATATTGTAACCTGTGTTCTTTTCATTAAGGTACGAGATGAGTATCGACAAGACTATGATGCTGGGAGAGGAGGCTATGGAAAACTGGCCCAAAACCAGTGAGCAAAAACCATCATGAAAAACTCACTCCTTTGGCCTGCTGAATTTGATGTATGTTACCTAAGGTCTGCAAACCTGCCATTTTTACAAATATTTGATCAGTGTCTCTACTGAGCCAGATACCACTTCATGGCTTTCCTCTGAAAATTATTAAAGGACAGAATCCAAAAGAATGCCTTCAATTCTAGTCTTAGAATATTGGGCATGTATGCGTAAGGTTACTGGAATGATTTTCTTACCAGGTCAAAAATCGTGTTCCTTGGCAACGGAGTTTATCTATAATGTTGATTTATCAGCCAAAACACCACACATCTTTTAGGAAAACTGGAAAAAGTTTACAATTTTGTTTACCGTGTTTGTGTGTAAGCAGGTTCATGGTCTACACATTGGAGCCTGTAATTATCTAAAAAATTTTTTAGTTGCCTTGAGATAAAGTTTAATAAAAGGAGTTTTGTTATATTCATATCTTTGCTCTAAATTAGGGACAGACAACTGAGTTTTCCCCTATGTTGAATGCTAATCTCTAAAGGCAAACTGAGGGAGTCAAAAGAACTTCCTAGAGTTGGTGCAAAAGTAAGCCTTAGACCGTCCCAGGTGTACAACCTGCTCACATGCTTTAGCTGTCAGGAAAGTAGGTACAGGACTTGAAGGGTATTTACTAAGCATATTTTTTAAAAGGTGTGTTTTACCTAAAGCTAAAAAAAAGCCAGGGTTGGTTTGTATTATGAAGAACCTCAAATACTCTAAGGGAAGTGGGGAACATTGTCAGTAGGAAATGGGATGAAATATCAGAGGACACTAGTTAAAACATTGTCTTGACATGTTGAAGGTTGCTGTGAGGGCCATCAGATTTATTGTTTTCATTTTCAGAGTGATCTTGGGACTAGAGTAGGTCTAAAAAAAGAGCTTGAAGATTTGAGAGACTGCCTAACGAAAAACGATCAGAAATGCTTTCCTCAGGAAATATGTTTTGGCCAGTTGTCATGTTGAAGTCTGTCTGTTTTTTTTAATAATTGTGCTTACTGAATTCAGAGCCTCAATAGCAACAGTCTCCACAGAGAGAAGTCTAGAGTATTTACTTGGCATTTGTAAGGCAAGAGGCGATTTCTCTCTAATAGTATGTTGAACTGTTGTTCTTTTTTAATTTATTGGGGTGACATTGTTTAATAGGATCATAGAGGTTTCAGGTGTAGATTTCTAGGATACAAGATCTATATATTGTATTGTGTGCCCGCCTCCCAAAGTCAAATCTTCTGTCACCATATATTAGGTACCCTTCATCCCCACCCACCCATTCCCTTTGGCAACCACTACACTGCTATTTGTGTCCATGAGTTTCAGTTTTATATCCCACACATGAGTGAAACCATATGATTCTTAGCTTTTTCTGACTGGCTTATTGCACTTAGCATAATATTCTCTAGATCCATCTGTGTTGTCACAAATGGCAGTATTTTTTTTTAAATGGCTGATAGTATTCCATTGTGTGTATGTACCACATCTTCTTTATCCAATCCCCTATCGCAGGACACTTTGGTTGTCTCTATTATTCATTTAAAACTGATAATCTGGTATAATTTTTCCTGACATAAGTGGCATTTTTTCATCTAGCAACAAAGTATCTCCAAACTTCTTGTAGTTTGTGGGGCTGAAGTATCTCAAATGTGAACATCTTTGACACTAGGTAAGTATAGGTTTTCTCATTACATTGAAACCGGTTATTTGAATTTTTATAAGAGCTATAACTTCTTGTAAGTGCTTAAGAAAAAAACATTTGCAGATATTTTAATTTTATGAGGACATACTATTGACTTTTTAAATTTCTTTTTACACTATAGTTTGAGTTTAATGTATTTTATATTCTTTTTTTAGTAAAACATAACTCAGATTTCTACAGACCTTAAAACCACAGACAGTGGTTCTACATGGAATTGTGACTTCTGTAACAGATTTCAATAAAGTTGGACCAACTTATCCTTGTCTGTGCCCATTTCCTCGCCTATAAAGAGGGACAGTGGAACCATCTTACTCTGGAATATTTATGATTACGTTTGGGGGAGAAATCTACGAATACTGTGCAGAATTTATATGCCCATTTTGCTATGACAGGTAACTAGTATGGTAGTCACTAGCCGCATGTAGCTAATTAAATTAAAACGTTCAGTTCCTCATTCACACTAGCTACATTTGAAATGCTCAGCAGCCACATGTGGCTAGTGGCTGCTGTATTGGATGCAAATATAGAACACTAGAGGCACAGTGCATGAAATTCATGCATGGGTAGGGTCCCTAGGCCTGGCCAGTGATCAGGGCCGACTGGGGCCTTCCTTCCGGCTGCTGACTGCTGGCCAGGGCCTTCCTTTGTTCCGCGCCAACCCTGGTGGTCAGCACTCATCATAGCAAGCAATCGAACTCCCAGTCTCTGGTTGAACTCCCAAGGGGACACTCTGCATATTAGCCTCATATATGTAGATCCCATCACTGCAGACAATTCTGTTGGACAGTGCTTTTTAAGGACAGGCTGCTAGGAGCCTACATTGGTCATATTCATAAATGAGTGCCGTCACGACTGAAATGTCACTTGGAAAAATTCCTACTCCCCAAACAGTACATGTTATTCAATACAAGAGCACACACATTTATAAAGGCATTTCATTTATTTTTCAAAAAAATATTTTTGCTAGAAGGTTTGAGTCATTTTACATGATCACAACCTTTAAATAAATTTTTTTCTGACCAAAAGGTACGACTTAAATGAACAGCTTGTCTAGGTCTGCTTTTGTAATACCCCAATACAATTAGCACTTCCCTGATGGTATTCCCTAGGCCTTCTTAATTGTCTACTGGCCAGGAGGCAGAGCCCAGCACATAAAGTATGTGCTTTATAATTACAGATTAGTTTGGTTTCTTAACATCAGTAAGCAGAGCAGGTAGTCAATACATCTAATTCACACTATTAATACACTTTCTCGCCTGATGGTTCTGATCCACCCAGAACTCCCAGTTATCTCTTTTAAACCAGTGAACCACAATTAATTGCAGAGAAAGGGCAGCTCAACTTAAGACTATTGCTGGCTGTTCTTGTTTTCCAACTATGAATTCAAGATGACCAATGTTACTCATATTTAATGATAAATAGAAAATACAATGCAAAGCCACAAAAGGGATTTGGGGACTCTGAGGAGCAAGTGCTTTTTCCTGTAGGAGGTTCCTTTCCTTAAGAGAAGGTTTGTTCTCTACAATTCTTGCGAGAGCTTAACTAAAAGAATTAAATCTACATTCATTGCTTTACATTTAACCAAAAAAACCCACAAAAAAACAAACCCATTGGAAAGCAGCAGCTACAGACTGGTAAGTTTGCTGATGGAGAAAACCGGGCAGCTTGTTGAAGACGCATCATGAGTAGCTTTTAGTTTGTACAAGGCCTGCACTCAAACCCCGAAAACATAAGGTCTACCCACCTTGTGGGCAACAATTCAGGGCCAAGTTAGTGACAGTAAAACAATGTCCCTTTCACCAACAGCCTAAACTGTATTTCAAACATGTCTTTGTTGCAAGGAAGCCATTATTACAAACATCAAGAAAAAAAGGCCATTCTAATGTGGGACTTGGCCTAGAGGTTTATAACTAATCACAAGTGGAGAACAAGTGACTGTGTGTGCTAAAACCAAGTTTCATGAATGCAGAGAAACATTTTAATCAGACTTAAAATATTTGTAATGTACGCTAAAGCATGCTGAGCAGTGCATCTCAAGGTGTCCCATAAAGCTGGAAGTGAATGAGAAATGACTTGGACAGCTCACTTTAGGTTCTCTGAACATCCCTTCAAGCCTCAGTGTGGAGATGATGACAGTTTCTCAGATTGGAGGAAATGGCAACTCAGGCTTTGGGCACTAATTAAGATTCTTCATGCCGAATTCTGTCAGTAAGGAAGTGAGAGATGGAGCTCTAAAGTATAAGATGTTTTGAGTCAATAGCCTAGTTATTGGCTACTTTGTAGAGCTACAAAAAAAGTTAGGTAAATGTATCACAAATTTGAAAAATCTCATTTTGTATATTTTATGTCTGAAAACTGAAAATCTCAAGAAGTCCTCCCCATTTTAAATTGTAATTTTTTCTAATGCAGACACAACCCTATCTATAGCAGCATAAAGTGCCTCTAATCTCAGTCTTTCTAAAGACTTGAAGCACAATAAGAAATACTGACCTGGTTTTATATTAAAGAATTTGAGTCTTGGGGGACTTAGGAAAGTGCTGAGGCTGTTTGCACTGTAAACACTGGTGTTGGTGCCTGGTCTGTCTGGGGAGGGAACCCTGCATGTAAACGTGTCTGACTCCACCCGCAGCTGCTGGCAGTCCTACCTTACGGCCAAGTTAAACTGCACATTTTAGCTTTTTATTCTCAACACCTAACTAGGCATAGACCCCAAGTGTCTTCTGCCATTTTCTTGGTATTTTTCTGTACAAACTTCTAAGTTTCTTACATACGTATCTGTTGTTTTACCTGCCCAGTTCAGAACGGATAATTGGGTAGTTTAACATGCATCTTTTATTTCCTTTCAAATGCCACAAATAGCTAGATTGAAGATGCAAGATCCATTACATTAACCCTAATGCAGCCAAGTGTAAGAACAGGGCCACTTCTGCCTTTCTCCAGAAGATGAGGTTCATAGAAGCCAAAAAAAAGAGGACTCCTTGATCAGGCAGAGGCCAAATGAGGAGCCCTGCATGTGCTGAGATCATGAAAGAGCTAAGGGAGGGGAGGGGGATAACACTTGCTGTACTCCTGAGGAATCAAGTCTTCTCTATTAACCGTCCTCTTCCCGCACCCACCTGAAAAAGACCTGAAGCCAGTCTTCAGTTTTGAATGTTTATATTTTAAATACCCTTGAAATAGAAGGGTATTTGGCAAATCCTAATTTCTTATGGGAGATAATACAAGGGAAGTGTCAACTTGTAAATTACTTTTAGGCTGAATTCTCATTTGTTTGACCACTTGTTTTAGATACTAAGTTTTTTAATGGGTCAAAAACAAAAATCTAGGGAATTCAATGTTCCAGCAAAAGCCTTTATAAGACTTAGGCATTTATTATAATTCTTCTCACATGTGCCTCCAGGAAGAGAACATGCCAGTTAGTTTTTGGCCACTTCCTTCTCACCCTTCAAAAGGAATGCAACTCACGTTCCCAGACTCAGAGAGGAAAGTCAGTGAAAGGTACTGCTGGTAAAAGTAAGACAGGACTGGCTTTGTCAAAACAACTAGCTATCCTCTATGCCCAGGGAATACCTCATACTCTCAGAGTTATGTTGTATCAAAAACATCCCATATTTTTTAGGTTTTGGGATTATATTCGAAACCTGTATTCAGTTCATATCTAAGTTTCAAAAGCTGTACCAAATCTAGGTTTTTTTTGTGTTTTTTTTTTTAATACTCTGCACTGCATGCTCTGTCTATATGCATGCGTTTGGATAATAAATATTAAATATGGGGTGGGGAGAACATGTGGAATTCATAAAGTTAAAACTGAAACCAATCTGAACATTAAAAAATAGTACATTGTAGTTAGAGAAATGAATAAGGGCTAAAAATAAACTTGAGGTAACAATAGTGGCCCAATACCACCAATCTGAAATATCTGTTAGAATTCAAATAAGTGTTTGGAGATTCAAGTAACAAACCATCTGCTCCAACTTGGTCAGACTTCCCAGCCTTGCTGGGTTTTAGTCCATGAGCCGGCATTCACACAACTCCTTGTAAATCCTCTTCCGTACTCGGGGCATGTCTTCTTGGGAAAACTGGAAAGGCTGATCTAAGGCGAGGCACTTGCAGTACTGCAAAGGACCCAGAAACATTAAATGGCCTGTGGAGTTATGTACCAGCCCAATGCATTTTATCAGATGCAGACCTAATAAATAGTCTAAGGCAGCATTTTAAAATTTGTTTAAACTTGTTATAAAGCACTGTTTTAGAACATTTACCTCCAAATTATAGTTAACCTTCCATGTAAGTACATGGCCTGGGATGTCCCCCCATCCCCACTTAATACCATGAAAAGGGAAACTGACAAGAGGCTCCATTTCTTCTCAAGGTACAACTAGACCTCACATGGCCTATAACTGAGAACTTGAATTTTTCAAACCCCAGACATTCATGCGTCATATGAATGAGCCCATCTTCCCAGATCTTTGCAGTTCTAGAAATTCATGGATGGTATACCATAATTTCCTTCACATATATAATGTATAACAAAATTTCCAATAGCCTTTTGATCACTAAGGGAACCTACAGTATGAGAAAGCACAGCTATAGACCACTTGCCAATGGTTAAAAATAAATAGTTAATTCTTCAAATGCCAAGGGTCCATGATATGGACAAATTCAGATCAGTGTCCAATGTGGCTCACTACTAACCTCTGATAAGACATGTATGTTAGCAACTACTCATTCTTGGCCTTCAAAGATGGTTCTTCCTAATGATAACATCTGAAAATACAGAAACTACTGCTTCTTAACAAGAAAGGGAGGAAGGAAAAGTACCCTGTTAACTGTAGCTAGTACCATGTACACATCATGGGGACTTCCATCTCTCCTCTCTAAACCAACAAATTAAATTCACACATTGTAAATTCTGAGGTTTTTTGTTGTTTTTTTTTTACCTGGAGCACAAAGACTCCACAGTCACTGTCATTTTTCTGTTGTGGAATACACTGTGGGGGAAAAACAAAATGATCATTAAAATAAGACCAAATAATACTCTTTAGATAAGAAAATTTATTTTTATAAAAAAATAAGCAAGAGACATGAAATGTATCTTTATCCAGGACAGCTGGTGTATATTACTGGTTTTTATTTTTATATATATATATTTTTTTTATCACTGGTTTTTAAAGTGTTTGATTTTAGCCCTGCCTGGTGTGGCTCCGTTGGTTGAGCATATCCCATGCACCGAAAGGTCGCTGGTTCAATTCCTGGTCATGGCACATGCCCAGATTGTGGGTTCAATCTCCGGGTGAGGTGCATACTGGAGGAGGCAACCAATAGCCTCTCTCTCTCTCTCTCTCTCTCTCTCTCTCTCTCTCTCTCTCTCTCCTCTTTCAAATAAATGCAAACGTATTTTTTTAAATAAAAAATAAAATGTTTGACTTTATGGAGGCATCTGACCACATGAAAAAAGCTATCAATGAACCACAATTTATAGAACAATATGTTGCCTAGATAAAAGAAATGGGAAACAAAATAAAATACTATTTAAAAACTTCCATTTGGATAATTAGTTTCGCTATGAATATACTGACAATGGAATTGTGGATCAGAGAACATGTGCCCTGACTCTGAATACTTAGACAGTAACAATCCTGCTTAGCAGTCTTCACTTTCCTCTCATATTACACAACTCAGCCCTATTCTTCAAAAGAAATTGTAAAGGTAAATAACATGTTTTCAAAAGAACTGGTTACTGTATCCTGTCTAAAGTGGGAATATGAAAGGTCATGACTAAATTTAAGAGAATACCTACATATTCTAGTTGGGTAAATTCAGAAAATTTACAAGTTCAATTCTAGTTTGAACTAATATACTAAGTTATTTAAAACATAAAACTGAAGCTTAAGTTTCAAATTTAGCACTTGGTTCAGTTCAACAATGAATAAGTAAATCTTATCTATTTGTTATAAAGGTTTGTTTCAAAACCCTGCCTTTATAACGTGTCAATGACCTAGACAGACCTGAGCTCAAGAATCTGGTCCTAGAACAGCTGTGGTGGCCTTTGGGGAAGTCACACCCAGGCTTGTTTTCTCATCTAGAGAATAAAGAGGATGCTTATCCCTAAATGACCCACTTACCTCACAGGCTGTAAGGATCATCAAATGAGATCACACAAGCAAAAACACTTTGAAAACATGGAAGCAGTGACCGTAAGACACTGCTATATGTAACAGGATTGGAAGCTCTCCCTAGCACTGTGCCCCAGATCCAGCTTTAAGTGTCTATGGGCCAAACAGTGCTGCTTCCGGACTGTGCTCACACTGGAACACCCAGGCCACTGTCTTCCCCAACTGCCTGGAAAGTAGCTCAGTGCACTTGCTCCCTTTAGTCGGTCCAAATAGTTGTTTCAGTATTTTCTCTGGGTCTATATGAATCTCCTGGAAATAAAAGCTATGAGGCAAAGGCAGATGCCACCAAAATTTTTTTTATAATAATCATATCATCATAAAAATAGTATAACCATATCATTAGCAGTTGCCCCAGGGATGAAATTACTAAACTTATTTGTTCTTAGCAAGCACTGGGAAACAACAGCCAGATGATGGACACTAAGGTTTTGAGCTTCCCGGTCTTCATCACCAGGCTAAAAATGCTTTTAAAGACTCCTACTTCTCTGATAATTCCATCCCCTTGATATGCCTGGGTTTTCACATTTGTCACATACTTGCCTTTGTAACAGCAGTCTGCCAACCCTGAAGAAATTCAGGTCTATTTTTTTCTCTGGCTTCAGTCAGCAAATACTTTCTTATATTCTGGTTAAAAAGAAACAACAACACAGATACAATGTTCCATCAGTTGGTGAAAAATGGAACCTGCCCACAGCACACAGAAGCAGAAGGGAGACTGTGGCCCCACCATTGGGCAGAGTATGCATGAACAAGTTTAAAGCCGGAACTTTATTTCAGACCTTTCACTCTATAGTATTAAGAAGGACTCTGACCCCCTGTACTCAGGTATGTATGCACTTAGACTGTGGACACTGATATATGTTGTAATAAGAACTTTTTATGAGATAGCCTTTTTCAGCGGTAAGTCAACCTGCTGAATTTCAGTTAAAAATTACTGCCAAAGCTCAATAAATGGAAGGAACTCATGGTAGAAATAATAACTGAAACTAAATGAAAAACATTGTTTCCATATTTTTGAGAACTGCACGTAAAGGTATCATTCAATTTGTAGAGTTATAATTAAACCCATTCTAGCCGAAACCGGTTTGGCTCAGTGGAGAGAGCATCGGCTTGCGGACTGAGGGGTCCCAGGTTCGATTCCGGTCAAGGGCATGTACCTGGGTTGTGGGCACATCCCCAGTGGGAGATGTGCAGGAGGCAGCTGATCGGTGTTTCTCTCTCATCGATGTTTCTGACTCTCTGTCTCTCTCCCTTCCTCTCTGTAAAAAATCAATAAAATATATTTAAAAAAATAAAAATAAAAAAAATAAACCCATTCTAAATACTAAACAGAGTCAGAATCCTGAAATTTCTACCAAGATGAAGCCTACTGAAGTTTCAAATTTTCCCTCATGCCCTCAACCTCTTCATGTATCTCTCTCTGTGTATCTCTTCTAAAGAGTAAAGTTGGCCCTGGCCAGTGTGGCTCAGTTGGTTGGACATCATCTTGTACACCAAAAGGTTGCTGGTTTGATTCCTGGTCAGGGCAAATGCCTGGGTTGCAGGCTCAATCCCTGGTGGGGGGTGTGCAGCAGGCAGCTGATTAATGTTCAGCTCTCCTATGAATGTTTCTCTTTCTCCCTCTGCCTTCCTCTCTCTCTAAAATTCAATAAAGCTATTAAAAAATAAAGTAATTGATATTCTTTGAGGGGGAAAAAAAAAGGGTGCAGAGGTTTCATGAATTAAATTAACCCCCCTAAAGGAAGAGTAGATGTATGTGTGTATACATAAGTGTGTGTGTATATATATACATACTTATACTAGTATACACACATACGTATATTATGCATATATATTTTTTATTGCCATAAACATGTTATACTGTATCATTCCTGCAACTTGCTTTTTTAAACTCAATTATGTCTTGGAGATCTTTCCATGTTAGAACGTGGAGATTTACTATATTCTTTTTAACTGCAATGATCAGTTTAACGGTATGACTATAATGTACATATTTAGCTAATCTGTTGGCAGGACTAGATTTGGGTGGTTTGGATTTTTTCACTATTAGCAATAACGCTGCAATGAACATCCTGGTGTATGCCTCATTCTTGTATATAAATACATATTTTTATGGAGTAGATACCAAGAAATAGAATTGGTATGCAATAATTTACAAGGTACTTAGAACTGATTAGAATTGCAACTGTTCAAATATACATACCACCAGAAAATATGAGAATGTCTGTTTCCTTACACCCACATTACCAACTGTATACCATTAAATTTTTCCTGATATAGCAGGCAAAAAATGGAACTGTATTTGTATTTCCCATATTTCCTGTAAGGCCAAGCATCTCTCTGTACATTTAATGGTTATCTGCATTTTTCCTAAAAATTACTTATTTTAACCTTTGTCTACTTCCTTTTTTTTAAATATTTTTTATTGATTTTTTACAGAGAGGAAGGGAGAGAGATAGAGAGTTAGAAACATCGATGAGAGAGAAACATCCATCAGCTGCCTCCTGCACATCCCCTACTGGGGATGTGCCCGCAATCCAGGTACATGCCCTTGACCGGAATCGAACCTGGGACCCCTCAGTCCGCAAGCCAATGCTCTATCCACTGAGCCAAACCGGTTTTGGCTCTATTTCTATTAGATCCTTCTTTTTCTTAATCATTTGTAGAAGTACTTTATATATTCAGGACAGTGACTATTATATGTCACAAACACTTTCTTCAAGTCTACTCCTTGTCTTTTAACTTTATGGCATACAGAAGTTTTAAATTATGACGTTATAATTTATCAATCTGTTCCTTTTTATCTTTTGCTCTTTTGGTTCTGCGTAAGAATGCCTTCCTACTCTAAGAACATCACATTTTCTGTATTTTACTCTAACTTTTACAGTTTTATATTTAGGTTATTATTCCATCGGAAATTTGTTTTTCTAAATAGTATGAAGTAAAGATCTGTATTTTACTTTTCCAAGAAGACAGCTAATTTTCCCAATGGCATATACTGAATAAGCTGTCCTTTCCCAACTTTATCATACACTAAGTTTCCACATATGCATCAGTTGTTTTTAGGTTCTTTATGCTGTACCATCAGTTTACTCGTCTATCTACACTAATAAAAGAGAAACATGGTAATTGGCGTACGACTGCTACCCTTTTCATTGGCTAATCAGCGAGATATGCAAATTAACTGTCAGCCAAGATGGCGGCCGGCAGCCAGGCAGCTTGAAACTAACATGAGGCTTGCTTGCCTCAGTGACGGAGGATTCCAACGTTCCCCGCCAGCGGCTGCAGGCCTCTGAGCGGGCAGTTTAAGAAACATTGTAACAAATACCGCCGGACTTCAGCCAGCAGATTCGCAACATTGTAAGCAAAGGCCAGAAACCTACTTTCAGCCCGGAGGCCTAAGAGCTGGAGCCAAGCCTCAAGATAAAGCTGGCCCAGAATAAAAAAAAAAAAAAAAGGAAAAAAGGAGCGGTTGGGAACTTCAGTCACTCCCAGCCTGAAAACAGCCCTCAGCCCCTCACCGAGACTGGCCAGGCACCCCAGTGGGGACCCCCACCCTGATCCAGGACACCCTTCAGGGCAAACCAGCCGGCCCCCACCCATGCACCAGGCCTCTATCCTATATAGTAAAAGAGTAATATGCCTCCCGGCACCGGGATCAGCATGACAGGGGCCAGCGCACAAACCCCCTGATCGCCTTGCGGCTCTGCGTGTGACAGGGGGCGGGGCCCCAACCCCCTGATCAGCCCTGCTCTGTGCCTGATAGGGGGGAGCTCCCCAAACCTCCCCTCCCCCCACGGCTGCTCTGTGTGTGATGGGGTAGAGCGATAACCTCCCCATCGGCCCTGCCCTGAGTGTGACAGTGGCGGCGCCTCAACCCCCTGATTGGCCCTGCTCTGTGCGTGACTGAGGGTGGCATCACAACCTCCCAATCTGCCCTGCTCTGTGCATGACGGAGCGGCGCCCCAACTCCCCAATCGGCCCTGCTCTGAGCCCGACCAGGGGCTGCAGCTAGGGATTGGGCCTGCCCTCTGCCACCCGGGAGCAGGCCTAAGCCAGCAGGTCGTTATCTCCCGAGGGGTCCCAGACTGTGAGAGGGCACAGGCCGGGCTGAGGGACCCCTCCTCCCCCCCGAGTGCACAAATTTTTGTGCACCAGGCCTCTAGTTCCTAAATAAATATAAACATAGTTTTCACTATTAAAACTTTATGACATAGCTCTGGCTGGGTAGCTCAGTTTGTCAGAGCATCATCCTGATATGCCAAGGTTGCAGGTTTGATCCCCAGTCAGGGCATATACAAGAATCAACCAATTAATGCACAGATGGGTGGAACAACAAATCAATGTTTCTTTCTTTCTCTCTCTCTCCCTCCCTCCAAAATCAATAAATATTCTTAAATTTTAATTTAAAGAAAAAAAAATTATGATGTCTGACGTGTAGTAGACCAAGTAATCCTTCCTTCACTATTCTACTTCAAAACTATTTTAGCTGTTCATGCACATGAACTCTGAAATACGAATTCCATGACAAGCTGATTAGGTTTATTTCAAAATCCTGATGGGAAACTAACTAGGACTGAAATTGGTATATATTAGTTTGGGGAGAACTGATCTCTTTCCAATACTGAGTGTGTCTATCTTTCCATCTATTCAGATTTCCTTTAAATACTTTAGTTTTCATCTTTAGAAACGTCCACATTTTTTTGCTAGGATATATTCCTGGGTAATGTATGTCTTTGTTGCTTTTGAAAATGGAATCTTTCTGTTTTCAGTCACATGTTCTAACTGGTTCTTGCTGGTGCAGAGAAATTAAGAAACCAACTGAATTTTCTTTGTATCCCCCCGTCTGGTTGAGCTCTCGTATTTGCCAGTTGATTCTCTTGGTTATAATTCATTCTAAAGAAGTTATTTTCAAGACACAGGCAAATTTCAGCTCTAAAGAGAACGATTTCTATCCACATTCAAAATAAAGTGTTAAGGGAAAGGCATAATAAAATGTGATAAAATCCAAATGAATCTCAGAGGATCCAGATTATAGACAGCCACCTGTCCTCACGTGGGGAGTCCTCTGGCAGTCCTTTTCTCTGCCAACATTTCAGAGGGGTTTTATGAGAGAAATCGATCCTCCGTGGTATCTAGTGCTAAGACAATATTTGGTCAGTCACAAGATAAAGGGAAAAAATGGGCATTATATTAACTTACCTCTACACAAAACTTAAAATGAATGCCTTGCGAATCATAAAATGAAATATTTCGGTTAGAAAGTGTCACAGTAATGAGAGACCAGTGAACTTCCAGGTGAATAGGAATCAACAGAAGACTCTTTTTAAATAAATCCACCTAATCGGGGGGAAAAAAGAAAAAAAGAAATGCAGTCATCACCAAAGGCTATCCAAATCAACAATAATAAACAGCTGCTTCAATGTCCTGACCTCTGACCTGCCCAAAGTCATAAAACTAGGAAGTGGTGAAGTCAGAATTTGAACCCAGGTCTCAGTCTGAAGCACATATTGTAACTATTAAGCTATAATACACAATAAGAAAACTGATGATATAGAAAGCACCATTTTCCATTTAACCTGCTAAAGCTGTGCTTATCAACTGCCAGATATGATTTGGCCCCTTATTTGTATGCTTAACTAATTTTCTTGTGTTCAGATTTAACCTCAACTCAATTCTTATTTAGGAAGGAGTCATGGTATTAGAAAATATGGCTATACAGCTTTTATCTTTCTACAGACTCAGTATAGTAGTTAAGATTGTGGGCTCTGAAGTAAGTCTGGTCAAGTTCAAATTGTGGCTCTTCCACTTACTGGCCAGATAACTGGCAATTTTCATAGCTTCTTTGTGCTTTGATTTCTTCAATATAAAATACAGATAACAATAGTACCTACCTTATAAAGTTCTTGAGAGTTATAATAAATGTAAAATGCAAAGAACTGTGCTCAGCACATGATATGTAACTAATAAATCTTAGCTATTACCATTATTACTACCTCGGGTCTCCCAGGTGTCAAAATTGAGAAAAATATCCCTGATAATACTTCACATATCCTAAACATCCTAATCCATCCTTTATATCCCAATATGTCCTTTGCAATCTAGGAATATTTGCTATTCCACTCAAAATCCTAGTGTGGATGATATAGTAGTAGGTGTTTAATAAACATTTGTAAGAGAGTTAATAAATTTCTTTTTTTTCAGGTATTTTTAAAGATTATTTTAGATATTCCTTGGGTTAAAACAATTACAAGGCTATTTTAAAATACATCAGATTCTCTTTATTTTTTTAATTTATTAGGGCGATACTGGTTAACAAAATTATACAGATTTCAGGTGCATAATTCTACAACACATCACCTGTACACTATACTGTGTGTTGACCACCCCAAGTCAAGTCTCCTTACATCACCACTTCCCCCCTCTTCCCCCCACAACCACACCAGATTCTTAGCAATGTTCTCAAGCCTTCCTTGCTTTCTGATATTCAGATAATGTCCTGCTCTAGATGAATCTTCTGCTAGTCTACATGACCGTAGAGCAGTGGTTCTCAACCTTGGCTGCACATTAGAATCACCCGGGAATCTTTTTAAAATCCTGATTTCTGGACCTCATCCTCCAGAAATTATATTTCTTTGTTATGGGGTGGGGCCACAACATTAGTAACAAAGAAACAGAATTTCCGGAGGATGGGGCCCAGAAATCAGGATTTTAAAAAGATTCCCAGGTGATTCTAATGTGCAGCCACGGTTGAGAACCACTGCCTTACAGCAAAGCACATTAGCACGTCTGCTTTTCAGTTTTTGCACCCACAAACCTGGGAGGTAGATAGAAGGAAATATTAGAAAAGACTGGTAACTGGTTCTTTCCAGCTCAAAAATTCTGAATATCTAAAACAAGGAATCACTTAAAATACAGTATTCAATTACACCAAATTTATATTCTTCTCAAAAAGAAACTTTGGGGAGGAATATACAGCCATGCTGAAGCTTCCTACAGAGAGAGGTAGCCTCTGGAAGCTGAGGGCTCCAGTCCTGCCACTATAGGAACTGAATTCTGCCAACAACCTGAATGAGCTTGGAAGATGAGAATGGAGTCTGGCTGAATCCTCGACTGCAGTTTATTGAGTCCCTGAGCAGAGGATGCAGTCAAGCCACGCCTCGATTCCTGAGCATGGGAACTGAGATAATGGCAACATCTCAGCATATGAATCTGGGAAACAGGTGAATGAGAGTGGCCCTGCACTGTTCCCCAGGTGGCCTTTTAAAGGTCAGTTGTTTGCAGATTGGAGAATGTATTGATTCCATCCTAGCCAGGAGTGGTATGGCATGCTGTCTGAGGTTCCCAAAGCAACCCCAAATACCCTGTGTTGGGTCTACAACAAACAGAAAGGAAAGTGCCAAGCGTTAAGACCCTCCAGAAATACTCTGGACCAACCTGATCCTCCCAAACACTGAACCATACAACTTAAGAAGCTCCAAAAGCTGGACCACCAAGGTTCACAACATCTACAACATGTGGCTGGAGAGAACCTAACCAGAACCGCTTTATAAGCTTTTAATGATTAAAAAATAGTAAGATTTTTGGAAAACAGTATGGTGATCCCTCAAAATATTAAGAAGGGAACTACCATATGATGTAGCTGTTCCACTTCTGGGTATTCATCCCCATATACTGCGACATTATTTACAATAGGCAAGATATGGAAGCAACCTAATGTCCATAAATGGATGAACGGATAAAGAAGATGCGGTATATAAATAGATTGAAGTATTATTCAGCCATAGGAAAGAATAAAATCTTGCCCTAACCGGTTTGGCTCAGTGGATGGAGCGTCGGCCTGTGGACTCGGGGGTCCCAGGTTCGATTCCAGTCGAGGGCATATACCCATTAGGGAATGTGCAGGAGGCAACTGATAGATGTTTCTCTCTCATCAATGTTTCTAACTCTCTGTCCCTCTACCTTCCTCTCTGTAAAAAATCAATAAAATATATTTAAAAAAAAAAGAATAAAATCTTGCCCTTTGCAACAACCTGAATGGAGTTTGAGGGTATTATGCCAAGTGAAATAAGTCAGATGAAGAAAGACAAATACCACATGATTTCACTTATATGTGGAATCTAAAAGAAAACCCTAAACAAAAACAAAATCTCAGAAATACAGAGAACAGATTGGTGATTACTAGATTGGAAGAGGTGGGCAATATGAGTGAAGAGGTCAATTGAGTGGTGACGGACAGTAACTAGATTTTTGATGGCAGTCATTTTGTAGTGCATACAGATGTCAAATTTTATTGTACACCTGAAACTTACAGAATATTATATACCAATTTTCCCTCAATAAAAAAATAAGAGAGGAAAAACACCAAACTTTTTAAATTATAGAAACAATTTTTTTTTAAAAATATATTTTATTGATTTTTTACAGAGAGGAAGGGAGAGAGATAGAGAGCTAGAAACATCGATGAGAGAGAAACATCGATCAGCTGCCTCCTGCACATCCCCCACTGGGGAAGTGCCTGCAACCCAGGTACATGCCCTTGACTGGAATCGAACCTGGGACCTTTCAGTCCGCAGGCCGACGCTCTATGCTCTATCCGCTGAGCCAAACCGGCTTTGGCTAGAAACAATTTTTAACATAAGAATCAGCCCTGGGCGGGGTGGCTCGGTTGCAGCGTCATTCCCGTACACTGAAGAATTGTGGGTTTCATTCCCAGTCAGGTTGCGGGTTCTATTCCCGGTGGAGGTGCATCTGGGAGACTAATTGATGTTTTCTCTCTCTCTCTCTCTCTCTCTCTCTCTCCCCCCCTCCCTCCCTCTTCCTCGCTCTCAAATAAATTAAAAAACAAAAATTAGAAAATTACAGATGAAAATATAAAACTTCAGTGTGTATCTTTCCAGATCTTTTTCTTCTTTTTTCTAATATATTAATGTACACACACACACACACACACACACACACAGTTTTACACATATAATTAAGAGTGATGGCCCTGGCCGGGTGGCTCAGTTGGTTGGAGCATCATTTCATTACCAAAAGAATGCAGGTTCAATTCCAGGTCAGAGCACAAACCTAGGTTGCAGGTTAAATCCCCCATGGTACGTGTACGGGAGGTAACCAATCAATGTTTCTCTCTCACGTGGATGTTTCTCTCTCTCTTTCTCCTTTCCTCTCTCTCTAAAATTACTAAAAATATATCCTCAGCTGAGGATTAAAAAAAAAAAAGTGAAGAACCGTATCTATGCTGCCTACAAAACACTCACTTCAGAACTAAAGACACACATCATGAAGGGACTGAAAAAAATATTTCATGAAAATGGAAATGAATAGAAAGCTAGAGTAGCAATACTAATATTAGACAAAATAAACTTTAAACAAGGAAGGGCATTATATAATGATAAAGGGATGAATCTAACAAGAGGATATAGCACTTGTAAACATCAATGCACCCCAAATAGGAACACCTATACATAAATCAAATATTAGCTGGAATAAAGAGAGAGATTGACAGTATTATAATAATAGTAGGGGACTTTAACCCCTCACTTACAATGGATAGAAATAACAAGGAGCCCAGCCAGTGTGGCTCAATGGATTGAGCACCATCCTATGTACCAAGAGGTCACTGGTTTGATTCTTGGACAGGGCACATGCCCGGATTGTGGGCTTGATCCCCAGTAGGGTATGTGCAGGAGGCAGCCGATCTATGTTTCTCTCTCATCGATGTTACTCTCTCTTGCCCTCTCCCTTCCTCTCTATCTAAAAAAACAACAACACACAACCATAATTTAAAGAAATAAAATAAAAAGAACTAACAAGGAAACTCTGGCCTTAAATGACACCTTATACCACATGGAATTAATAAATATATACAAAACATTACATCCCAGAACAACAGAATACACATTCTTTTCAAGTGTATATAGAACACTCTCCAGGAAAGATCACATGTTAGCCCACAAAAAGTCTCAATAAATTTAAGACTGAAATTATATCAAGCACTGTTTTCTACCATAATGCTATGGATCTAGAAAACAATTATAAGACAAAAACTGGAAAAACCACATAAACACATGGAGGCTAAAAAACAAGCTATTAGCCTGGCTGGTGTAGCTCAGTGGTTGAGGGTCGACCTATGAACCAGGGGTGACAGTTCAATTCCTGGTGGGGGCACATGCCCGGCTTGCAGGCTGGTCCCCAGTAGGGGACACGCAGGAGGCAGCTGATCAATGATTCTTTCTCATCACTGATGTGTCTATATCTCTCTCCCTCTCCTTTCCTCTCTGAATTCAATAAAAAAAATATTTTTAAAAATGCCATTAAACCACCAATGAGTAAAAAGAGGAATTAAAAATGTATCTTGAGACAAATGAAAATGGAAACACAAATTCCAAAATCTATGTAATATAGCAAAGGCAGTTCTAAGAAGAAAGTTTATACTGATACAGGAGTACCTCAAGAAACAAGAAAAATCTCAAACAATCTAACCTTACATCTGAAGGACCTAGAAAAATAAGAACAAACAAAGACAAAGTGGGAGAAAGAAAATAATAAAGACCAGAGTGGAAATAAATAAAACAGAGACTTAAAAAACAGCAGCAAGATTAATGAAACTAAGCTGGTTCTTTAAAAAATAAATTGCCTGGCTGGTGTGGCTCAGTGATTGCACGCTGACCTATGAATCAGGAGGTCAGGGTTCAATTCCCAGTCAGGGCATATGCCTGGGTTGTGGGCTAAATCCCTAGTGGGGGCATGCAGGAGGCAGCCAATTGATGAATCTCTCTCATCACTGATGTTTCTATCTCTCTCTCCCTCTTCCTCTCTGATATCAATATATTTTTAAAATACCAATGCATTTTTCATAGAACTAGAACAAATAATATTAAATTTTATATCACAAAGGCCCTGAATAGCCAAAGAAATCTCAAGGAAGAAAACAAAATTAGAGATATCATGCTCCTTGATTTCAAATTATACTACAAAGCCACAATAATCAAATAGTATGTACTGGCACAAAAACAGATACATAGGTCAATGGAATATAACAGAGAGCCCAGAAATAAATTTACACCTATATGGCCAATTAATCTATGACAAAGGGGAATATGCTATGGGGAAATGACAGTCTCTTCAATAAATGATGTTGGAAAACTGAATAGATACTTACAAAAATTGAAAACCAGACCACTTTTTACACTGTGTATGTAAAAATAAACTCAAAATAGATTCAAGACTTACATGGAAGACCCAAAACTATAAAACTCCTAGAAAAAAGCATAATCAATAAACTCTTTGGCATCAGTCTTAGCAATATTTTTTTGGATATAGTCTTAGCAATATTTTTTTGGATATGTCTCCTTAGGCAAACAATAGCAGCAAAAATAAACAAATGGGGCTACATTAAACTAAAAAGGTCTGCCAGAACAAAAAAAACCAACAAACCCAAAGGACAACCTGCTGAATGGGAGAAGATAATTTTCAAATATATGTCTAATAAGGGATTAATATCCAAAATATATAAAAAACTCATACAATTTAACATAAAAAATACAAAGAATCCAATTTAAAATGGGCAGAGGACCTGAATAGACAGTTCTCCAAAGATGATAAACAGATGGCCAACAGACACATGGAAAGATGCTCCACATCATTCTACAGGGAAACTCAAATCAAAACCATGAAATAACACCTCATACCTGTTAGAATGACTATTATCAAAAAGACAACAGAGTGGTGCTGCTTTTCCCTGGTGCGATTCTGTCCTGCACATCCATTCTGCAGAAAAGTGGTTGTTGCTATCTGTCCGCCTGCCTTTTCTACCACCTAATTGCATGCCACCACCCCATGGAGGATTCAATGGACATGGACATAAGCCCCCTGAGGCCCCCGGACTATCTTTTCAGTTTTTAACTAAAGACCGACTAAGAGCCCTGGATGGTGTGGCTCAGTTGGTTGAGTGTTGTCTTGTGCACTGAACGGTTGCCCGTTCATTCCTGGTAGGGCACATACCCAGGTTGTGGGTACAATCTCTGGTCCGGGTGCGTATGGGAGGCAACTCATCGATGTTTCTCTCTCTCTCCCTCTCCCTTCCTCTCTCTCTCTAAAGTCAATTTTTAAAATAAAACTTAAAAAGACCAACAAAGGTTATCATTTCAAGATGGAGAATGAAAAAAATGAGCAACGATTATCTTTAAGAACTGTCAGTTTAGGGGCTGGTGCAAAGGATGAATTGCACATTGTTGAAGCAGACAATGAATTAGGAAGGCAGTCCAATTAAAGTAAAAATTGTCTTACGGTTGAAGTGTGTGTGGTTCGGGGCCTGTAAGTATTAGTGGAGAGCACTTAGCAGCTGTGGAGGAAGAAGCAGTCAGAGGATGAGACGAGGAGGAAATGAAACTCCTAAGTATGTCTGCTAAGCGTTCTGCCCCTGCAAGTGGTAGCAAGGTTCCACAGAAAAAAGGTAACAGTTGCTGCTGATGAAAAGATGAGGATGATTAAGACAAGGATGATGATTTTGAGGATGAGGAAGCTGAAGAAAAAACTCCAGTAAAGAAATCTATATGAGAAACTCCGGCCAAAAATCAAACCATAATGGAAAAGACTTAAAACCATCAACACCAAGATTAAAAGGTCAAGAATCCTTCAAAAAAATGGGGAAAAATCCTAAAACACTAAAAGGACCGAGTTCTGTAGATGATATTAAAGTAAAAATACCAGCAAATAGAAAAAGGTGGTTCTCTTCCCAAAGTGGAAGCCAAGTGCATCAGTGATGTGAATTGCTTCCAGATGACTGGCCAGGAGGCTAGTCAAGGTCTCTGGCAGTGGAGGACGTTTCTTTAAGAGAATAGTTTAAAGTTTGTTAAAATTTTCCGTCTTATTTCATTTCTGTAACAGTTGATATCTGGCTGTCCTTTTCATAGTGCAGAGGGAGAACTTTCCCTACCCTGTCTGATAAATGTTGTCCAGGTTCCATTGCCAAGAATGTGTTGTCCAAATTGCCTAATTCGTTTTAAAGTGAAACTCCACCCTTTGCTTGGTTTTAACTATGTATGAAATGTTACAATAGGACAGGGATGGCGAACCTTTTGAGCTCGGCGTGTCAGCGTTTTGAAAAACCCTAACTTAACTCTGGTGCCGTGTCAAATATAGAAATTTTTTGATATTTGCAACCATAGTAAAACAAAGACTTATATTTTTGATATTTATTTTATATATTTAAATGCCATTTAACAAAGAAAAATGAACCCAAAAAATGAGTTTACGTGTCACCTCTGACACGCGTGTCATAGGTTCGCCATCACTGCAATAGGATATAGTAGTAGTGAAGGTCAGACAAATGAAAATGGTGGAGGGACAAAAATATATACATGAAATAAACTCAGTATTTTATTTTTTTAATATATTTTTATTGATTTCATAGAGGAAAAGAGAGGGACAGAGAGATAAAAACATCAATGATGAGAGAGAATCATTGATCAGCTGCCTCCTGCACATCCTCTACTGGGGATCAAGCCAGCAACCAAGGCATGTGCCCTTCACCAGAACTGAACCCGGGACCCTTCAGTCTGTAGGCCGATGCGCTAAGCCAAACCAGCTAGGGCTAACCTCAGTATTTTAATAAAGTAAAAAAGAAAAGACTAAATGTTGATCAGGATTTAGATAAAAGGGAACCCTAGTGCACTGTTGGGGGGATTGTAATCTTGTACAGCCACTATAGAAAACAGTATGGAGATTCCGCAAGCATTTAAAAACAGAACCACTATGTGACCCAACAAT
Organism: Myotis nattereri; assembly: GCF_964212035.1. Classification (NCBI taxonomy): domain Eukaryota; kingdom Metazoa; phylum Chordata; class Mammalia; order Chiroptera; family Vespertilionidae; genus Myotis; species Myotis nattereri. The sequence continues at coordinate 53,432,794 of NC_138077.1, forward strand.
TCCACTTATGGGAATTTATCTAAAGAAATTGAAAACACTAATTAAAAAAGACATATGCACACCTATGTTCACTACTGCATTACTTATAATAGGTAAAATATGGAAGCAACCTAGGTGTCCATCATAAAGATGATGTGATACACACACACACATATACATACACTGGAATGTTATTCAACCACAAAGAAAAAAAGAAAAGAAAAAGAAATCTTACCATTTATGGTAACATAGATCAGTGGTTCTCAAACTTCCTAATGTCGCGACCCTTTAATACAGTTCCTCATGTTGTGGTGACCCCCAACCATAAAATTATTTTCGTTGCTACTTCATAACTGTAATTTTGCTACTGTTATGAAGCGTAATGTAAATATCTGATATGCAGGATATATTTTCATTGTTACAAATTGAACATAATTAAAGCACAGTGATTAATCACAAAAACAATATGTAATTATATATGTGTTTTCCGATGGTCTTAGGCGACCCCTGTGAAAGGGTCATTCGACCCCCAAAGGGGTCGCGACCCACAGGTTGAGAACCACTGACATAGATGAACCTAGAGGGTATAATGCTAAATGAAATAAGCTGGACAGAAAATGACAAATACTGTGTGATTACACTTACATGGGGACTTTAAAAAATAAAACAAATGAACAAACTAAAACTCAGTTACAGAGAATAAACTGATGGTTTCCAGAGCGGGGAGGGACAGGGTGGGGGTAGAGGGATGAGCAAAAAAGGTGAAGGGGATTAAGAAGTACAAATTGCCAGTTATAAACTAAGTCACAGGTGTATAATGTACAGCACAGAGAACAGAGTCAATAATCCTATCTAATAAAAGAGAAACAAGGTAATTAGCATACAACCGCTACCCTTCCCATTGGCTAATCAGGGCAATATGCAAATTAACTGCCAGCCAAGATGGCGGCCGGCAGCCAGGCAGCTGGAAGCGAACATGAGGCTTGCTTGCTTCAGTGACGGAGGACTCCAACGTTCTCCGCCTGCCTTGCCGGCCTCTGAGCTTGCAGTTTAAGAAACATTGTAACAAATACAGAAGCTAAACAAAACCCCAGAAACCTGCTTTCAGCCGGCCAGGATCTCAGAGGTGGAGTTATACATTGTTTCGATTATAGAACCCAAACAAACCAGATACCTGCTTTCAGCAGCAGAGGCCTCAGAGCTGGAGCCAGAGCTAAAGCTGGCCCAGAATAAAAAAAAGAAAAAGAAAAAAAGGAGCAGTGGGAGCTTCAGTTGGCCTGAAAACAGCCCTCAGCCCCTCACCCAGACTGGCCAGGCACCCCAGTGGGGACCCCCACCCTGAAGGGTGTGTGACCAGCTGCAAACAGCCATCATCTCCTCACCCAGGCTGGCCAGGCACCCCAGTGGGGACCCCCATCCTGATCCAGGACACCCTTCAGGGCAAACCAGCCAGCCCCACCCATGCACCAGGCCTCTATCCTATATAGTAAAAGGGTAATATGCCTCCCAGCACCAGGATCAGCGTGACAGGGGGCAACGCCTAAACCCCGATTGCCCTGCAGCTCTGTGTGTGACAGGGGGTGGGGCCACAACCTCCCTATTGCCCCTGCTCTGTTCATGACAGGGGAAGGCGCCCCAACCCCCTGATCAGCCCTGCTCTGTGCCTGATGGGGGAGCTCCCCAACCCCATGATCGCCCTGCGGCTCTGTGTGTGACAGGGTGCAGCGCCCCAACCCCCTGATCGGCCCTGCTCTGTGTGTGACGGGGTAGAGCCATAACCTCTCCATTGGTCCTGCCCTGAGTGTGACAGTGGAGGCGCCCCAACCCCCTGATCGGCCCTGCTCTGTCGGTGATAGAGGGCGGCGCCCCAACCCCCACCCCACGGGCCCTGCTCTGTGTGTGATGGGGTAGAGCCATAACCTCCCCATCGGCCCTGCCCTGAGTGTGACAGTGGTGGCGCTCCAACCCCCTGATCGGCCCTGCTCTGTGGGTGATAGAGGGCAGCGCCCCAACCCCTGATCCGCCCTGCTCTGTGTGTGACAGGGGGCGATGCCCCAACTCCCATATCAGCCCTACTCTGTGAGTGACAGGGGGGAGCTCCTCAACCCCCTGATCGGCCCTGCTGTGTGCGTGACAGGAGGGAGCTCCCCAAACCCCTGATGAGCCCTGCTCTGTGCGTGACAGGGGGTGGCGCCGCAACCTCCCCATCGACCCTACCTTGAGTGTGACAGGGGGCGGTGTCCCAACCCCCCAATCGGCCCTACCCTGAGTGTGACTGAGGGTGGCATCGCAACCTCCCAATCGCCCTGCTCTGTGCATGACAGGGGGCGGCGCCCCAACTCCCCAATCAGCCCTGCTCTGAGCCTGCCCAGGGGCTGCACCTAGGGATTGGGTCTGCCCTCTGCCACCCGGGAGCAGGCCTAAGCCAGCAGGTCGTTATCTCCTGAGGGGTCCCAGACTGCGAGAGGGCACAGGCTGGGCTGAGGGGCCCCCCCGCCCCAAGTGCACAAATTTTTGTGCACTGGGCCTCTAGTAAAGATATAATATGCAAATTGACCATCACTCCAACACAAGATGGCCTGCAGGGGAGGGCAGTTGGGGGGGACCCAGGCCTGAAGGGGAGGGCAGTTGGGGGCAACCAGGCCAGCAGGGGAGGGCAGTTAGGGGCAAGAGAGAAGTTAGGTGTCGATCAGGCTGGCAATGGAGTGGTCAGGGGTGATCAGGCTGGCAAGCAGAAGCGGTTAGGGGCAATCAAGCAGGCGAGTGTTTGGGAGCCAGCAGTCCTGGATTGTGAGAGGGATGTCCAACTGCCCGTTTAGGCCTAATCCCGGTGGGGCCTAAACGGGCAGTCGGACATCCCTTGAGGGTTCCCAGATTGGAGAGGGTGGAGGTTGAGCTGAGGGACACACCCCTCCCGTGCACGAATTTCGTGCACCGGGCCTCTAGTATCATAACTAAGTACAGCAACATATGTTTACTAGCTTTATCATGGTGATCACTTCATAAGGTATATAAATATTGAATCACTAGGTTGTACACCTGAAACAAATATAATACTGTACTAGTGGCCCAGAACACGAAATTCATGCACATTCAAAGGGAATTAGTGGAAATATTTTAATATTGCTATTTGCCCTTTCTCTATAATAGAAGTGTCAGAATGAAAGAAAATTAGCAAAATGTATATGAAAGTCTTCCTCCTGTCAGAGTCTGGAACGCACCACGGGACCCAGAGTCAAGTCCCCGCCCACCCATGTGCGCCTCAAAATCATGTGAGACCCAGACCTGCCCCCCCCCCCCAAATTGGGCTAGATCCAGACCTGGCTGGTCCCACCCTTGTAAAGCCCCGCCGGGTGGAGAGTGCGGCCTCAGGTCCCCCGGCCTGGCGCCGGGGTGGGGGCGCAGCCTCAGGTCTCCTGGCCCGGTGTTGGGGTGGGAGGCAAGGCCTGAGGTCCCCTGTCAAGCCCCGCCGGGTGGGGGACACGGTCTGAAGTCCCCCAGCCTGGTGCCAAGGGCAGGGGGCACGGCCTAAGGTCCCCCATCAAGCCCTGCCAGGCAGGGGGCACGGCCTGAGGTCCCCCAGCCTGGCGCCAGGGTGGGGGACATGGTCTGAGGTCCCCTGTTAAGCCCCATGGGGACGAAGGGGGGGGGTGTGCAGCCTCAGATCCCTGCTGATTGCTCGTTATGGGAACTTGTCCTCCACTGTGGGTGCAGCCATCTTGTGTTACAGAAACCCCCGCCTCCGCTATGGGTGCCATCTTTGTGGTGGAGTGACAGTCAATTTGCACATTCCCTCTTTATTATATATGATGCCAACTATATATTTGTATTTTTAAATATATTTTATTGATTTTTTACAGAGAGGAAGGGAGAGAGAGAGAGAGAGTCAGAAACATCGATGAGAGAGAAACATCGACCAGCCGCCTCCTGCACATCCCCCACCGGGGATGAGCCCGCAACCCAGGCACATGCCCTTGACCGGAATCGAACCTGGGACCTATCAGTCCGCAGGCCGACGCTCTATCCACTGAGCCAAACCAGTTTCGGCGCCAACTATATTTTTTTTAAAAAATGTGTGTGGCAGATTGTATTAATCCCAAAAATATATTTTAAAAGATAATAAAATACTGAGTTTATTTCATGTGTATATTTTTGTCTCCCTAGATTGTATTGATCCCAATTATTTGTAGTCCTCCCTATAAAAGAATTATATAGACCTGCCTATTGCCATGTGGCTGCAAGTGACCCTTCCAGGGGAAGAAATGTATTCCTGTTATGTGATTTGCTTTAATCAATGTACTGTAAACAGAACTGAAGTTATGTCATGACCAAGCTGAAGCTTCAAGAGCTATCATGTGGCCCTGAGATTGGAATGTCTTAAGATTAGGTGCTGCTCCTTCAGTCTGAGTCCCATTAAAAAAATAGATGCATCCATGTACACAGAAAAGAGTCTAAATGTATATGAACCACATTAAAGAGGTATATATGTATGCATCTTTTTTTTTTAAATATATTTTATTGATTTTTTACAGAGAGGAAGGGAGAGAGATAGAGAGTTAGAAACATAGATGAGAGAGAAACATCCATCAGCTGCCTCCTGCACATCTCCTACTGGGGATGTGCCCGCAACCCAGGCACATGCCCTTGACCGGAATCGAACCCGGGACCCTTCAGTCCGCAGGCCGATGCTCTATCCACTGAGCCAAACCAGTTTCGGCTATGTATGCATCTTAAAAAAATAAAAAAAATAAAGACAAGACACCATAAAATTATCTCTTCACATGCAGGAAAACCATTTGATAAAACTCCACATCCACTTTATGATTAAAAACTGTCATCAAACTACGAATTGAAGAAAACTTCCTTATCTTAATAAAGAGCACCTACAAAAAATCTACAGCTGACATCATAACTATTAGTGGATGACTCAATGCTTTCCTCCTAAGATTGAGAACAAGGCAAAGATGTCCTCTTTCATTACTTCGATTCAACAGTGTACTAGAAGTCCTAGCAATAAGGCAAGAAAAAAAATGACATACAGTTTGGAAAGGAAGAAAGAAAAGTCACTACTTACAAACATTACTTCCTGTGAACATCCCACAGAATCCACAAAAAACACCTCCTAGAACCAGTGAGTGAGTTTGGCAAGGTCACTGGATATAAGCTCAAGATATAGAAATCAATTGTTTTTCTGCATACTAACAGCACACAATTGAAAGATAAAAATTTAAAAATTCTGTTTATAGCAGTTTCAGAAATATAAATGCTTAGAGATACATTTTAAAAACATGCACAAGGCCTGCACACTAAGAATTACAAAACAGCCCTGGCTGGGTGGCTCAGCTGGTTGGAGCATCATCCTATACACCAAAAGGTCCAGGGCACATAACCATGTTGCAGGTCCCTCGCATATGGGAGGCAACGAATCAATGTTTCTCTCTCATATGTATGTCTCTCACTCTTTCTCATCAATAAAAATATATCCTCAAAAAATATATACATATCCTCAGGAGAGAATTAAATAAGATAAAAGAAAAAAATAATTACAAAATATTCCTGAGAAAAATTAAAGTCCCAAACAAATGAAAAATATGCCAGTTCATAGTTTGGAAGATTTGATATTGTCAAGGTAGCCATTCTCCACAAATGAACATACAAAGTAAATACAATACCAATAATAACTCAGCAAATTAAAAAACACACACCAAAAACAGAGACTGACAAACTGATTCTAATATTTATGCAAAGAACATTATATTAGCATAATATAATGATAAAAGCATAAGAACAAATAAAGAGATTAATGTAAGAGAACATAAAGTCCAGAAATAGACCCACACATATATGATCAACTGATTTTCTACGAAGTTGCCAAAGCAATTAAACTGGGAAAGAGAAGTCTTTTCAGCAAATGACATTGGAACAACTGGATATTCATATGGGGGTTGGGGGGGGGGGGGGTTGGGGGAGGAGAACCTTGATCTCTACCTCATGTCTTACACAAAAATTTAGATATATCAGAGATGTAAATATAAAAACCTAAGAACTATAACGCTATCAAAAGAAAACATCAGAGGCAAATATTTCTTTAGATTGGTTATACAAATCAAGAACTATAAAAGAAAAAAGTATGGTAAATTAGGTTTCATCAATATTTATAATCTCTATTCATCAAAAGACATGGTTAAAAAAATAAGTAAAAAAGCCAGACTAAAAGAAAACAATCACAAAACATAGATCTGACAGAAAACTTATATCCAGAACCCAATAAGCTTTTCTTTACTTTAAACCTTTCAATTATATCCTTCACCCATTTTTCTACTGTTTGTGGGGTCTTTTTCTTATTGATTTGTAGAAAAAGCCCTTTATACATTAAGAAAATTAGTTCTGTGGCCTTGGCCAGGTAGCTTAGTTGGTTAGAGCATCATCCCAATATGCCAAGATTGGGGATTTGATCTTTGGTCATGGCACATACAAGAATCAACCAATGAATGCACAAATAAGTACAACAAATTTATCTTTCTTTCTCTTCCCCTTCCCCTCTCTCTCTAAAATCAATATAGACAAAAAGAAAATTAGTTTTGTGATATAAATTACAAATATTTTTCCCAGTTTATTTGTCCTTTTACATTGCTCCTATTTTTATATGCAAAATTATTTTTCTTTTTATGTAATTGAATTAATTTTGTTTATAGCATCTGGGTTTTAAGTTGTACAGAGAATAGACTTCACTATCCTGACATTGTTTTTTAAAAATTCTCTTATGGATTCTCTTCTTACTTTCACTATTTCATTTTTGTTGCAGTTAAATCCTTAGTCATTCTGTAATTTAATTTTACTTAATTCTTCTATTTTTCATTTTTTCCTTAATAATAAAGGCATTTGTGGCCATTAACTTTCTCAAAACTGCTTTTCATAATAGTTGGTAAGATGTACTTCCTTTTCCATCCCTTTCTAGACAGTTTGTATATAAGTTACTTTTTTATTTTCTTTTGGACCCAAGGGTTATATCTAGTAATGTGTGCATCTATAAAATCTTCAAATTATTAAGATTTAAACCACTTTTTATTTATTTTAATTAGGTTGAATTGTGATCAAGAAATAATATATGTAGCCCTAACCGGTTTGGCTCAGTGGATAGAGCGTCAGCCTGTGGACTCAAGGGTCCCAGGTTCGATTCCGGTCAAGGGCATGTACCTTGGTTGTGGGCACATACCCAGTGGGGAGTGTGCAGGAGGCAGCTGATCAATGTTTCTCTTTCATCGATGTTTCTAACTCTCTGTCCCTCTCCCTTCCTCTCTGTAAAAAATCAATAAAATATATTTTAAAAAAAATATATGTACTTTGTTGCCAAGTATACAATCAATTTTTACAAATGTTTCTTAAAGGAATAAATGTGTATTTTCCTTTTGAGGGGTATAAAGATCTAGTATATATCTTTTAAATCAAATATACTGGTTGTATTCTTTTTTATTTATGATCTTTTTTTAATCTATTAGATTTGTCCAACCATGAGAGAGGTCTCTCGCTATCATTATTTTATCAATCTTTACATTTTTATATATTGAAATTATCATAGTTTACTTTTCACCTTAAATTCTACCTCAAATGTTATTAATACTGCTAGTTCTTTTTTTATGTGTGTGACTTCCTTCCTCTGATTTGCATTTGCCTTCTACCTCTTTAACTGTTGCTTTATTTTCAACCTTTCTTTTTCATATTGTTTTATTTCTTATAAATGAATTTTGTGACTTAATCCAATCTGAAAGGGTCCAGAAGACAGAATAATTTAATTCATTCTATTTAATGAAATGACTTGCATACTTGATTTTAGTCCTTTTCTCTCGTGTTTATTTTTCCATGAGTGTACATTTTATTGCTCTTCACTTTACTGTGCTTTGCAGATATTGCATTTTTTACAAATTGAAGGCTTATGCCCTGACCAGTTTGGCTCCATGGATAGAGCGTCAGCCTGTGGACTGAAGGGTCCCAGGTTCAATTCCAGTCAAGGGCATGTACCTTGGTTGCAGGCACATCCCCAGTAGGGGGTGTGCAGGAAGCAGTTGATCGATGTTTCTCTCTCATCGATGTTTCTAACTCTCTATCCCTCTCCCTTCCTCTCTGTAAAAAATAAATAAAATATATTTAAAAAAAACAAAAAAATTGAAGGCTTGTGGCAACCTTGCATTGAGCAAGTCTATTGGTGCCATTTCCCAACAGGCCTGGTTAGCATTTTTTAGCAATAAAGTGTTTTCTAATTAAGGCATGTACTGTTTTCTTAGACATATGCTATTGTACGCTTAACAGACTACAGTATAATGTGAACATAACTTTTACAGGCACGGGGAAACCCCAAAATTAGTGTGAATCACTTTATCATGATATTCACTTTATTTCAGTGGTCTGGAATTGAACCCACAATATCTCCAGGGTATTTTATCATGCTATTTATAACCTTTCTCTATTCCACATTACATATGAACATTTTTCCTTATCTATATAACTTTTCCTGGTTAAGTAGCATCCTATTAAATGGATGTATATTATTTATTTGACCAATCCCCTATTAATTGTTCTCAATTTTTTCTAATATAAACACCACCATAGCCCATTCCGGTGGTATAAGCCACACACTTGGAAGTCATCTTTCACATTTCCTTCTCCTCCATCCCCAGAACCGATCCATCACCAAATCCTGTTAACTTTACTTCCTAGATCACACTCATATTTGTGTACATCTCCCATCTCTCCTGCTACTATTCTATCCCAAAGTACCATCAAGCCCTAGCTGGTTTGACTCAGTGGATAGAGCATCGGCCTGCAGATCAAAGGGTCCCAGGTTCGATTCTGGTCAAGAGCACATGCGTGGGTTGCAGGTTCAATCCCCAGAGAATCATTTGATCAATGATTCTCTCTCATCATTGATGTTTCTCTCTCTCTCCCTTTCCCTTCCTCTCTGAAATCAATAAAAATGTATTTTAAAAACAATACCATCAATCTGCAATGGCCTGCTGTTCTACCCACATCAACTTTGCTCCCACATTCATTCATATTCATCAGTGCTGCTAGACTACAAACTGGATGATGTCCCACCTAAAACCCTTCTATAGATTCCTATACATTATGTGTAAATTTCAAAGCACAGATTCAAGGCCCTACATCTCTGGATCAGATCTACTTCACTCTCTCTCCCTCCATCCCACTCTCTCTAAAAATGAATGGAAAAAATATCCTGCCTGCCTAATCGCCCTTAACCACTCGCCTGCCTGCCTGATCGGCCCTAACCACTCTGCCTGCCTGCCTGGTCGCCCCTAACCACTTGCCTGTCTGCCTGATCATCCCTAACCACTCTGCCTGCCTGCCTGATCACCCCTAACCACTCTGCCTGCCTGCCTGATCACCCCTAACCACTCTGCCGTCCTGCCCACCCCTAACCGCCTCTGCCTTGGCCCCCGCCGCCACGGCTTTGTCCAGAAGTTTGTCTGGAATGACGTCCAGAAGGTCTCTTGGCTGTCCAGTCTAATTAGCATATTACATTTTTATTATTATAGACTAAAGGCCTGATGCACAAAAATTCGTGCAAGAGTAGGCCTTGTTTCCCCCAGGTGCCGGCACCGGCTTCCCACCAGCACACAGAACCCAGGCTTCCCTTCCCCAGCTGCCAGCAGGCACCCGGGACCCGGGCCGGCTTCCCTCGGGCTTCCCGCAGGCACCCGGAACCCAGGCTGGCTTCCCTCCCGCTCTGGCTTCGTCAGGAAAGACATCTGGAATGACGTCCGGTCTAATTAGCATATTATCCTTTTATTATTATCAATAATGACTATCTGTGTGTTTACCATGTACCTAGTGGTTTACATGGATTATGTCATTTATCCTCACAACAAGGTAAATACTATTCATATTCTTTTTTTACAGATAAGGAAACTGAAGCTTATAAAAATTAAGTAATTTACTCTGGCTGGGTAGCTCTGTTGGTTAAAGCATCATCCTGATACACCAGGGTTGCAGGTTTGATCCCAGTCAGGACAAATATAAGAATCAATGAATGAATGAATGCATAAATAGGTGGAACAACAAACCAATGTTTCTCTCTCAAATTAATCAATAAATTTTCTTTTTAATTAAGTAATTTGCCCAAGGTCTTACAACTAGTTAAGTGGCTAAACTATGATCTGAACCCAGGTCTGATTTCTGAATTCATTATATCTATTTCCTCAGACTTGCACTCTTCAACCATATTTCATATATGTTGGCACTACTAATGATGCCTTGAATAGTAATGTTTAATCAGGTATTTTTGTACTTTGCAAAAAGTTATCTCCATCTACTCTTAAGATTTACTCTTAATTTCTCTAACCCATTCAGTATAAAAAGTAAAAAGTTATATTCCCTGGTTGGTTGCTCAGTGATTAGAGCATCGATCCAAGAACCAAAGGGTCTGGGTTCGATTCCTGGTCAAGGGCAAGTATCTGGGTTGTAGGCCTGATCCAAGGCCAGGTCAGAGCATGTGCAGGAGGCAACCAATTGATGTGTCTCTCTCACAGTGATGTTTCTTTCTCTCTCTCTCCCTCCCACTCTCTCTAAAAATGAATGGAAAAATATCCTCGGGTGAGGATTAACAACAACAACAAAAAGTAAAAAGTTATAGTATCTCTAGACCAGCTATTTTCTTTTCTTTTTTAAAAAAATATATTTTATTGATTTTTTACAGAGAGGAAGGGAGAGGGATAGAGAGTTAGAAACATCGACGAGAGAGATACATCGATCAGCTGCCTCCTGCACACTCCCCACTGGGGACGTGCCCACAACCAAAGTACATGCCCTTGACTGGAATCAAACCTGGGACCCCTCAGTCTACAGGCCAACACTCTATCCACTGAGCCAAACCAGTCAGGGCTAGACCAGCTATTTTCAATTCGTATGCTACAAGAATTTTTAAAACATGCAATACCTACTAGTCAGAGCACTGACTTCTTTTCCCCTAGATTGTCAAATAAAAAAAGCACAACAGCCAACATAACAATAGCCATCTGGTGTTAATGAATCAAAATTATAGTTATTTTTAAAAATCAGATCAGCAAAAAATATAACATATTCTTTCGTGTGCTACAGCATTTTAATAATTAGTTTATGTGTGCCATGAGATGAAAAAGGTTGAAAATTGTTGCTCTAGGCTTATGACTATGAAATTTGAACTTGCTGGTAATTTTGTCAAAATATCAAAAAATAGCCGTGGTCAGTGTGACTCAGTTGGTCAGATGTCGTACCTTGCATCAAAAGGATGCCAGTTCAATTCCCAGTCAGGGCTCATGCCAGGGTTGCTGGCTTGATGCCCAGCAGGTGGTATGCAGGAGGCAGCTGATCAATGATTCTCATTACTGATGTTTCTTTCTATCCCTCTCCCTTCCTCTCTGAAATCAATAAAAATATATATATTTCAAAAAAGACTGAAAGTGATTTTAGGGATTACTCTGATTTATCATTTTGATAAATAAGCAATCTATAGCCCAAACTGTCTTGTCCAAGTTGTACATTAAGCTAATAGTAGTACAAACCATTAACTTTCTGCCCAGTGTTTTGTTATAGCACATTCCAATCAAGTGGATAGACTCAATTTTACTAGCATCTTATCTTTTGAACAAGATTTAAAAGAAACAATAAAAAACTTTCACATTAAAGTCTGTTTCTAATTAACATCACATTGGTAATAAAGTTCTTATACTTCCACTCAAAGTGGATTATCATCTACATTTCAAATTTAGAATAAAGAGAATACCTTTTTAGTCCATCTTTTTACTCCATTATATCCTTTGGTTACCAGCTGTCTATGAAAAAAGCTGTTGAAGAAGTGAACCTAGAAGAGACATCAAATACAAGCACCAGATTATATTAGATTGTGCCCAGGTTTAACTAAAAAAAAAAAAAAAAAAAAAAAGGAAATTTAAAAATCCTTAAATATAAGATAACCAAAAAGGTGAGGGGAATTTTCTTCTTTAAAATAATAACCAAAATATAAAAAATACATTGCATGGTTCTCATAAGATTCTATTCCAAATTTTTATTAGAATGACCTTACAGCTGTGGTCTATAGTTAGAACTGGAATGGACAATAAACAGATTACCTGAATCCAATCAAGTAGACAAGCAACCTGACAGATTTCTCCAAATCAGGTGATAAAGTTAAAAGAAGCTATGAAAGAATGAGGTAATAATTACCTTGAACTAAAAGGATATGGATTACAAAACTAACCTCATATGAAGAATGTGAATTTGGAAATTCTTGTTGTCATAACAACTATAAAAAGGCCATAGCTTAGTCATTTCTAGCACTGAAAGAACTATTCTAGTCATATGGAGCATCATGTCCTGCATACATGGCTTCAAAGCTCTGGCTTCTAAATTAGTATCAGCCCACCTGAGATAGTAAACAATTGTGGTCTTAAGTGTTTCCTCAGTAACTTTGACTCACTTGAAATGATAAAACTGTTCTCTTCCTGCTGAGGTTCTCAGGATGTGGTCACCAGAACACAAGTATTATCAGCATCACCTGGGAACTTGCCAAAATGTAAATTCTGAGGCTCTACCCTAGCCCTACTGAAGCACAAACTCTGAGGTTGAGGCTCAGCAATCGGTTTTATAAACTTTTCAGAGGATTCTGATGCACATATATTTTGAGAACCATGTAGCTTAAGATATTGGTTTTTAAAAGAGCTTAGAGTAGCTATTTCTAGGGCAGTGAGTCTCAAACTTTGTATGCATCAGAATCTGGAATGCAATCTGACAGATTGGCTTTATGATTCCAATTTAAAATACATAACATATTTGTGATTTTAAGTGGAAAGTTATGACATTTTGTCTATATTCATAAATAGTGTTGCAATCTGAGATTCATTATATTACCTGTTTAAATTATCAGACTTACAAAAGTTTATAAAGTACTTCAAAAAGTTTTGCTTATTGACATCAAAGGCTGCTCACTAAACAATTTGAGTACTCAGAAAGAAATTAATATATTACATTTTAAGAATAGTTTTAATATGTAACTAAGCTCTTAAGGGCATTTTATAATTTAGTTTGTATTTGAATTGAGTATCAAAGATTAATCCAAAATAAAGTGAAGCTGAATACTACTTTACCACTTTTTAAAAGATAGTAAAACTAAGTTAAATTTTAAAGCTTAAAGCAAATAGTCCCTTTTGTGCATCTTCCACTAAGAAAACGCCTTCTCAAGATATCAACAACCAGCCCTAACCAGTTTGGCTCAGTGGACAGAGCATCGGCCTGTGGACTGAAGGGCCCTAGGTTTGATTCCAGTCAAGGGCATGTACCTTGGCTGCAGGCTCCTCCCTGGCCTGGGCCCTGGTCAGGCCCTGCAGGAGGCAACTAATCTGTGTGTTTCTCTCACATCAATATTTCTGTCTTTCCCTCTCTCTTCTACTTACCCTAAAAATCAGTGGAAAAATATCCTCTGTGGTGAGGATTAAAAAAAAAAAAAAAAAAAAAAAAGATACCAACAACCATATCTACTTTGAAACAAATAAGCAGGAAAACACCAGCATCATGACTTTCTTATGCAGAAGTGATTTTGTAGAATGTATGCCCAAACCTAGCACCTGATCAAGACAAAATTAATCCTTTTAAAAAAAAAACCAAGCGATATCAAATAATTATATAAAGTGTTTGTTTTTTAAAAACAACACCTTTTAATATACAAGGACTCTTGCTCCTAAAGAAGAGTAAGTTTTCACTTACTTTGTCTGGGACTGCATCCATTATCAGCTCACCGTACATATTAATGACCTATAAAGAAGCCAACATAAAACCAGCTTACTAACCCTATACAATTTAGAACATCCCACTCAGAATGAATACCACATTGATACTGCTAACAGTAATCAAACCTTTTGGATAGTGGGGTAAGAGAATGAGTCTCTTCAGTAAGGAATAAAGAATCCTTGATTCCAAAAGATAACTGTGAGGCCAACCCAGAAGTTATTAAATATATTTTGTTGTCCAACATCCTCTGCAACTTTTCCATGATGAGAACCTACAATACACTAACCTGGTCATTCAGCCAATTCTGACCATCCAGTGTCGCCAGATCATCCATATCTAGCATGTGCTTATTGTAGAAGACACGGAAGTTGCATTTTTGATGTCTAGCCCGATAGTTTGTTATTTCCCTATTGATAAATGGTTTTCTGAAACAGAAAGATTTTGAAATAGAAGATTAAAAACATGAGTTTTACTCAATTTATTGCTAAGTATCTTTTTTTAATCAAGAAAAAAGTCATATATGCTAAATTTTATTGTCAAGGGCTTAACTTAAGCAACATTGACAAACCTATTAGAAAAGTCTTCATTAAAGACATCTTTTAATCTTCCAAGGACATCTTTTTCACTGAGTGGAACCAAACTGCCATACTTCTTCATAACCTCATCTAGGAATCCTTAAAGAAAGAAAGAAAGGTTAAGGTGGAAAAACCATTTTCAGTAGTCATTCTCCCAATACTTAACCTATATTTAACCTATAGCACTACATATATCATACTATTAAAAAATCTTTGCCCTGGCTGGTGTGTCTTATTGGTTAGAGCATCAGCCCATGCACCAAAGGGTCGAGGGTTCAATTCCTGGTCAAGGGCACATACCTGGGTTGCAGGTAAGTGTGGAAGGCAAGCAATCAATGTATCTCTCACACCTAGATGTCTCTTTTTCTTTCTCTCTCTCTCTCTCTCTCTCTCTCTCTCTCTCTCTCTCTCTTTCTCTCCACTACCCCCCTCGGGGTGAGGATTAACAACAACAAAATCTTTTAGAAATATTTTTTTTATTGATTTCAGAGATGAAGAGAGAGAGAGAGAGAGAGAAAGCGACAGAAACACCAATGATAAGAATCATTGATCGGCTTCCTCCTGCACGCCTGGGTATGTGCCCGGATGGGTAATAGAACAGTGACCTCCGGATTCATATAGGTTGATGCTGGCAGAAGAGAGTGTTTGTTTTCTATTAATCCTGACCTGAGGATATTTTTCCATTGATTTTTAGGGAGCGGGAAAGAGAGCGGGAAAGACAGACAGAAACATCAAAGTGAGAAAAACACACCGATTGGTTGCCTCTTGCATGAGTGTTGACCGGGGCCTGGGCCGGGCAAGAGTCTGCAACCAAGGTAGATGCCCTTGACAGGAATTGAACCCGGGACCCTTTGGTCCGCAGGCTGATGCTCTATCCACTGAGCCAAACTAGCTAGGGCAACAAAATCTTTTAAAAGTTATGTTTTATGAAAAAAATAAAATAAATCAGACCCTCTCCACATAGAGAAATGTTCTAAGACATTTCACATTGGATTTCTAAGCTAGCAATGCACTATTAGGAAATGGCTAGCTAAAACTAAAGACAGACATCTTTTAGTAGTTTAACCTTGCAGTAAAATCCTATCTCTGAAAGAGTGAAATATACTAGGAAAGGGCTTAATTACCTGATTAAATGTGTCTATCACATTTGGTAACTGAAGGAATTATTTTTTAAAAAAATCACAATTAGAGAGAAACCAAGATGGCGGCATAGATAAACACCGAAATTGCTGCCTCCTACAAAAACTTCACAAATACAACAAAAAGACAAAACGGACATCATCCAGAACTACAGGAAGGCTGGCTGAGTGGAAATTCTACAACTAGAAGGAAAGAGAAAAGCACACTGTCAGGAGCTACGGAAGTAAAGTGCAAAGGTACGGAGGCTCGAACGCGAGCGGAAAAGGGCTGGTACCTGAGGATGCGGTTGTCTTTTTAAATCGGGAGGGAGTCACAAGCTCCCGACTGCTCTGAACTCCAGTTCCGGGAAGTCTCTGGGGACCCAGGACTCATATGGGGAGAAACTGGACTGTCTGGCAGCAGGCAGAACTTGGAACTCGAGGGCGGCTTTCCCTCAGAGGTGCTTGCAGCCGTTACCGGGAAACTGAGACACGCGACTCCTTAGGGCAGGGCTAAGGATCCGCCATAGCTGCTTGCTCCGCCCTTTGATTCCCTGAGACCCCGCCCAACCCAGGCTGCGGCAGTGGCTTTTGTATATGAATGCCCTGGCCATTTGCAACCTGAAAATTACCTTAAAAATTGCAGCTGGGCCAGACAGACCCAGAACTTCCAAGAGAAGGCCCAAGGCCCCTCAGCAGCTTGCATTGCTTCACAGCTGGGCCTCATCTGGGCACCTCCAAACTCCAAAAGAGGAAGGGGAATCTGTAGATCTTTTCATAGCTCCTACTGGGTAACCTCAGGCAGAGACTAAATTAGCACCTCCTTAGATCCAAGAGCCAGTGTACCCAGTGGTCAGAGTGGGACCATCCAGATTACAACTCCTCAGATCCATAAGGGACACACTCAGGGGGCAGACTCATTGAGCACCAAAGCCCCAATGAAGCAAGTCTTGCCCCAGAAGGGTGTCTTCAGCATAGAAGTTCTCCCACTGCAGACACAGCTGATTCTCACTGCCAGTTGGCCTGGGGGTCAATTCCTCCTAGTGATCCTATAACAATCAAGGCATAACTACAACAAGACTGTGCACAAAGCCCACAAGGGGGTGCACCAAGAGTGTCCACCTCAGGTAACTGGGGAGGCTGAGCCACTGGGCCCTACAGGACACCTAGCACACAAAACCACTCTACCAACACAGGGAAGCATAAAAAATGCGGAGACAAAGAAACAGGTCACAAATGACAGAAATGGAGGAAAGCAAATGACTGGATATAGAGTTCAAAACCATGTTTATAAGGTTTTTCAAGAATTTTATGGAAACCGCCGATAAATTTAGTGAGACCCTGGAGGATATGAAAAAAGACCAACTAGAAATTAAGCATACACTGACTGAAATAAAGAATAATATACAGAGATCTAACAGCAGACAAGAGGATCCCAAGAATCAAGTCAGAGATTCGAAATACGAAGAAACAAAAAATACCCAACCGAAAAAGAAAAAAGAAAAAAGATTCCAAAAATATGAAGATAGTGTAAGGAGCCTCTGGGACAACTTCAAGCGTACCAACATCAGAATTATAGGGGTGCCAGAAGAAGAGAGAGGACAAGATATTGAAAACCTATTTGAAGAAATAATGACAGAAAACTTCCCCTACCTGGTGAAAGAAATAGACTTACAAGTCCAGGAAGCGCCGAGAACCCCAAACAAAAGGAACCCAAAGAGGACCACACCAAGACACATCATAATTAAAATGCCAAGAGCAAAAGACAAAGAGAGAATCTTAAAAGCAGCAAGAGAAAAAAAGTCCATTACTTACAAGGGAGTACCCATACGACTGTCAGCTGATTTCTCAACAGAAACCATGCAGGCCAGAAGAGAGGGGCAAGAAATATTCAAAGTGATGAATAGCAAGAACCTGCAACCAAGATTACTTTATCCAGCAAAGCTATCATTCAGAATTGAAGGCCAGATAAAGAGCTTCACAGATAAGAAAAAGCTAAAGGAGTTCATCACCACCAAACCAGCATTATATGAAATGCTGAAAGGTATTCTTTAAGAAGAGGAAGAAGAAAAAGGAACTCTTACCATTTTCCACAGCATGGATGGAACTGGAGAGCATTATACTAAGTGAAATAAGCCAGTCAGAGAAGAATAAATACCACATGATCTCACTCATTTGTGGAATATAATGAACAACATAAACTGGTGAACAAGGACTGATCCAGAGATGGAGAGGCATTGATTGGACTGTCGGGCCTTGGAGGGAAGGTAGGGGAGGGTAGAGGTAAGGGGGAAAGATCAACCAAAGGACTTATATGCAAGCATATAGGCCTAACCAATGGACGCGGACAACAGGGGGGTGAGGGCATGAGCGGGGGGGGGGGGGGGGGGGTGGAGGGGGGGTAGGGTGTAACGTGGGGATAAGGACACATATGTAATACCTTAATCAATAAAAAATATATTTTAAAAAAAATCACAATTAGAGCCCTGGCCAGTGTGGCTCAGTTGGTTGAACATCGTTCCACGCACCCAGAGATCCTTGGTTTAATTCCTGGTCATACAGGTCACATGCCTGGGTTTCAGGCTCGATCCCCAATAAGGGGCTAGCAGGAGGCAGCTGATCAATGTTTCTCTCTCTCTCTCTCCCCCTTCCTCTCTAAAAATCAATAAACACACACACACACGTTAAACATAACGTAAATATAATATAAATAAAATACATATATTTAAATCACAATTAGAGGGAATGAATTATTGAGACTGCTGTCAAAGTATCATTTGGTAAAGGTGTGTAATTTCTCATCTCCAAGAAAGGGACAAATTCAAAGGCATTTTAAATATACAATTTGATAGCATTATTATAATCTGAAAAACACTATGAGGTAAACTTAACTAAATAACAGCAAGTAGCATATTTTAAAAAGGGAAACAGAATTAAGGATGACTTCTTGGCCAGAATAGAGAATCATCTTCAGGTCAATTTAGGTAACATGTATATGCATTTTAATGACTTCCAAAATGACCCACTGAATATACCTAAAAAGGCCCTAGGAAATAAAACCAGGACATTATTCTAAGTAAACACAAAGAAGCTGAAGAAAGGCTGAGAGGCTCATGAAAGTGCAGGCGTGACTTGTGCTATTCACTGATGCTGAATGGGGAGGGCAACAGCCCCACTGACCATCAGTCTGACAGTTAAGTCTACTAGGTTAACATGGGAAAAATAAGGACAATAGGCATTTATTTTACTCAGCTCCCTTTCTAACTTTAAGAATGGCCTCTGCTACACATCGACACAAAATGAACAGGAAGGACCACAACAAAGTGACTGTCTTGGAAATGGAGTGTTTTGTATAGGGAAGGGGAAAAAAAAGGGTGTGAAAACTCCATTTTTCTTCATGTTAGTCTCTCATCGGAGTGGCTCCCAATTGGAAAGGCTTAAGACAAGAACAAAGGTCAAGGTATAGTAAACAGCAAAAAGTTGTTTGCTTATGCCTGGTTCTGATCTAGGCTTTAGGTATATGGAAGAGGAAAAAAAAAGGAGGTCCCATGATCCAGATTAATCAGAGTAGGAGATAGAGATTTGGGGCTTCTAATAAGGAATAGAGCATATATTTACCTTCAACATTTACTATGTCATATCTTATAGTTATCTAACTATAGACTTGTATATACAAGGGAGAATGGGCCCAAAACAGAAAATAAGGAATCCCAACATCTGAGAAACTGCATTTAAGGAAGACATTTTATCCTATTTAATAAAAGCATAATATGCAAATCAACCAAATGGCAGAACAACCGGTCACTATGACGTGCACTTACCACCAAGGGGCAGACGCTCAAAACAGGAACTGTCCCCTGATGGTCAGTGTGCTCCCACAGGAGTAGAGCAGCTCAGCTAAAAGCCGGGCTCGGCTGGCAAGCCCAGCAGCAGTGGCGGGAGCCTCTGCTGCAGGCAGGCAGTAAGGAGCGAGGGGTCGTGGACTGTGAGAGCCCTGGATTGCGAGAAGGATGTCTGACTGCCAGCTTAGTGGACATCCTAAGCCAGCAGTTGGACATCCCCTGAGGGGTCCCAGACTGCAAGAGGGCACATGCCAGGCTGAGGGACCTCTAGTATAAAAATAATTCTATTAACAAAAGATTACAGCTTAGGCCCAGCAACCTTAATTGAAACCTCTCAAATTAAAAAGCAGGCTCATCTATCTAGGGCATAGGGACTTCAATGCCAAACAAGTACCATGGCAAAGAGGTGTCCCTGTTAACACTGTTATTTCTGGATGGTAGTATTTTGGGGGATATTAAGTTGTTATATTTTTCCCCTCTTACCTGTACTTTTGTTTTCACTTTCAGATGATAAATATGGATTCCTAATGCATAGAATGGCCCTACCTGAATCTTCAAGGAGAATCTTAGATGACAACGTCTCACTGATGCATACCATTTACTCACTGGGACCATAAGCCAAGCGCTGCCATCTCACTTCATCCTTGTAAACACCCTATGTGAGCCGTGGGCAAACTACGGCCCGCGGGCCAGATCCGGCCGGTTTGAAATGAATAAAACTAAAAAAAAAAAAAGACCGTACCCTTTTATGTAATGATGTTTACTTTGAATTTATATTAGTTCACACAAACACTCCATCCATACTTTTGTTCCGGCCCTCCGGTCCAGTTTAAGAACCCACTGTGGCCCTCGAGTCAAAAAGTTTGCCCACCTCTGCCCTATGTGTTAGACAGTATCCCTATTTTACAAATGGAAACCAGAAGCTTAGGGAGGTTAAGAACTTTCCCAAGGATCCCTAACTAGCATATATCAGAACTAAGACTGACTGCAGGTCAAACGAAAACAGACACTGAGCAGTTACCTCTTATGCTATGCTACCTCCAAAACAAGAACTACCCATCATCTTTTCCCTACAACTTTTGTTCACTGCACCTTCCCCTTTTAACATGAGGAGGCCAAGAATTACCCAGAAAACAGACTTAAAATGAGGGTTAAATCCATTATTCTTTTCTTTAATTGAGGACTTTTAAAAAAATATTTTTTATTAATTTTTAGAGAGAGAGAGAGAGAAAAAGAAACGATGTGAGAGCGAAATGTCAATTGGCTGCCTCCTACACACCCTCTACCAGGGATCAAGCCTGCAACCTGAGCATGTGCCCTGACCAGGAATGGAACCAGCAATCTTTCAATGTAGGGAATGACATCCTAACCCATTGAGCCACACTGGCCAGGCCTATTAGTCTTTACCCACTTGCTATAGCCAAACTAATAAACCAAAAAGGAAAAGTGCATTTGGAATACAATTTCTTTTACTTCAAAAGTACTAAAATTTCGCCCTGGCCGGTTTGGCTCAGTGGATGGAGCATCAGCCTGCGGACTGAAGGGTCCCGGGTTCGATTCCAGTCAAGGGCATGTACCTTGGTTGCGGGCACATCCCCAGTAGGGGGTGTGCAGGAAGCAGCTGATTGATGTTTCTCTCTCATCAATGTTTCTAGCTCTCTATCCCTCTCCCTTCCTCTCGGTAAAAAATCAATAAAATATATTTTTTTAAAAAGTACTAAAATTTCAATGTGACTAAAAAGCAAAGGACAACATGTTAGGAAAAACAAAATAACAAAAAACTAGTTCAAATTATAGTCCATCCAACAAGTACAAAAGGTAATAATTTAAAAAATAAAACCTGAGAAAAACTAAGATGGTGGCATAGATAAATACCGGGAAATTGCTGCCTCCAACAACAACTTCAAAAATAAAACAAAAAGACAAAACAGACATCATCCAGAACTACAGGAAGGCTGGCTGAGTGGAAATTCTACAACTAGAAGGAAAGAAAAGCAAACTGAGAGCCAGAGAAGCTGCGGAAGTAAAGTGCAGAGGTACGGAGGCTCGAGCGCGCGCGGAAAGGGGCTGGCACCTGAGGACACGGCTGTCTTTTTGAATCGGGAGGGAGTCACAAGCTCCTGACTGCTCTGAACTCTGGTTCTGGGAAGTCTCTGGGGACCCAGGACTCATACGGGGAGAAACTGGACTGTCTGGCAGCAGGCAGAACTCTGAACTTGAGGGTGGCTTTCCCTCAGAGGTGCTTGCAGCGATTAAATTACCGGGACACTGAGACGCGCGGTCCCTTAGGGCAGGGCTGAGGATCTGCCATAGCTGCTTGCTCCGCCCTTTGATTCCATGAGACCCCGCCCAACCCAGGCTGCAGCAGAGGCTTTTGCATATGAATGCCCTGGCCATTTGCAACCTGAAAATTACCTAAAAAATTGCAGCTGGGCCAGACAGACCCAGAACTTCCAAGAGAAGGCCCAAGGCCCCTCAGCAGCTTGCATTGCTTCACAGCTGGGCCTCATCTGGGCACCTCCAAACTCCAAAAAAGGAAGGGGAATATGCAGTTTTCTTCGTAGCTCCTGCTGGGTAACCTCAGGCCGAGGCTAAATTGGCACCTCCTTAGATCCAAGAGCCAGTGTACCCAGTGGTCAGAGTGGGACCATCCAGATTACAACTCCTCAGATCCATAAGGGACACACTCAGGGGGCAGACTCAGTGAGCACCAAAGCCCCAATGAAGCAAGTCTTGCCCCAGAAGGGTGACTCCAGCACAGAAGTTCTCCCAATGCATACACAGCTGATTCTCACTGCCAGCTGGCCTGGAGGTCAATTCCTCCCAGTGATCCTACAGCAATCAGGGCATAACTACAACAAGACTGTGCACAAAGCCCACAACGGGGTGCACCAAGAGTGTCCACCTCAGGTAACTGGGGAGGCTGAGCCACTAGGCCCTACAGGACACCTAGCACACAAAACCACTCTACCAACACAGGGAAGCATAAAAAATGTGGAGACAAAGAAACAGGTCACAAATGACAGAAATGGAGGAAAGCAAATGACTGGATATAGAGTTCAAAACCACGTTTATAAGGTTTTTCAAGAATTTTATGGAAACCGCCGATAAATTTAGTGAGACCCTGGAGGATATGAAAAAAGACCAACTAGAAATTAAGCATACACTGACTGAAATAAAGAATAATATACAGAGATCTAACAGCAGACAAGAGGATCCCAAGAATCAAGTCAGAGATTCGAAATACGAAGAAACAAAAAATACCCAACCGAAAAAGAAAAAAGAAAAAAGATTCCAAAAATATGAAGATAGTGTAAGGAGCCTCTGGGACAACTTCAAGCGTACCAACATCAGAATTATAGGGGTGCCAGAAGATGAGAGAGAGCAAGATATTGAAAACCTATTTGAAGAAATAATGACAGAAAACTTCCCCTACCTGGTGAAAGAAATAGACTTACAAGTCCAGGAAGCGCCGAGAACCCAAAACAAAAGGAACCCAAAGAGGACCACACCAAGACACATCATAATTAAAATGCGAAGAGCAAAAGACAAAGAGAGAATCTTAAAAGCAGCAAGAGAAAAAAAGTCCATTACTTACAAGGGAGTACCCATACGACTGTCAGCTGATTTCTCAACAGAAACCATGCAGGCCAGAAGAGAGGGGCAAGAAATATTCAAAGTGATGAATAGCAAGAACCTACAACGAAGATTACTTTATCCAGCAAAGCTATCATTCAGAATTGAAGGTCAGATAAAGAGCTTCACAGATAAGAAAAAGCTAAAGGAGTTCATCACCACCAAACCAGCATTATATGAAATGCTGAAAGGTATTCTTTAAGAAGAGGAAGAAGAAAAAGGAACTCTTACCATTTGCCACAGCATGGATGGAACTGGAGAGTGGATAAATACCACATGATCTCACTCATTTGTGGAATATAATGAACAACATAAACTGATGAACAAGGACTGATCCAGAGATGGAGAGGCATTGATTGGACTGTCGGGTCTTGGAGGGAAGGTAGGGGAGGGTGGGGGTAAGGGGGAAAGATCTACCAAAGGACTTATATGCAAGCATATAGGCCTAACCAATGGACACGGACAACGGGGGGTGGGGGGGGTGAGGGCATGAGCGGGAGGGGTGGGTAGGGGGTAACGTGGGGATAAGGACACATATGTAATATCTTAATAAAAAAATATATTAAAAAAAATATAACCTGAGGTATTATTTTAGAAGTTAAATTGGACAGTTTTTTCTTGAAACAGCATCCCTTCCTAAAAGTGGAAAAAGGTTGTGTTATGCACATAAGGAATGCAACCACCTGGTTCTCCAACAAATATAATACACATGCCAGAAATCAAAAGGAAGGTATTGATGTATTGTATATGCCTGAAACTTATGTAAGTTTGTTAATCAATATCACCCCATTACATTCAATTTAAAAAATGTTTTAATAATGAAATATAAGGATAAACTTAAGGATTGTGCAAAATCTAAGTAAAAAGCATTATAAAATTCTATATGGGACACATAGGTCAATAAATGGAATAATTTTGTTTTTAGATAGGAAAACACAAATATTGTAATCAATGCAATTTTCCCTAAATTAATCTATAAATGTAATACAATACCAATTAAAAGCCATGTGTGTTTTTTTTCAATTAAAAAAACCCAAAATTCCTCTTGAGACAAAAATGTGAGAAATTCCTATAAACTTTTAAGGATTAAAAGGGAGCAGTGAATAAGGGTCAAGAGAAGAAACTGAGAGCCTAGTCAACTAACTAGCAATTAAAGCAGAATAGTGCTAGCACAGAAACAGATCCAATGGCAGGTGGCATCTCATGACCCTGGGGAAAAGATGAATCAATCAATAAATGGTACTAAATAGAACCAGTGACCAAATATTTTATTCACAGTTGGAATTCATCTTGGTGTAAAGAATGAGGTAGGGCCCTAACCGGTTTGGCTCAGTGGATAGAGCATTGGCCTGCGGACTCAGGGGTCCCAGGGTCGATTCCGGTCAAGGGCATGTACCTTGGTTGCAGGCATATACCCAGCGGGGAGTGTGCAGGAGGCAGCTGATGGATGTTTCTCTCTCATAGATGTTTCTAACTCTCTATCCCTCTCCCTTCCTCTCTGTAAAGAATAAAATATATTTTTTTAAAAAAAGAATGAGGTAGGGATCCATCTTTTTTCCAAATGGCTAAATGTAAAAATAACACATTAATAATCTAGAAGAAAGTAGGAACGAATATTTTTATAGTATTGAAACAGGAAAAAGCTTCAATTTTAAGGTTTTTTTTTCTAACATATGACCATAAACATTTTAAAATAAAGTGGCAATTACACTGTAATTACTTTAGAACTTTACACCCTTATGAACATGTTTTTCTTAAACATGCAAATAGTACACTATATTTACTCTTCTTTTTTTAAATATTTTTTTATTGATATTTTACAGAGGAGAAGGGAGAGGGATAGAGAGTTAGAAACATCAATGAGAGAGAAACACTGATCAGCTGCCTCCTGCACACCTCCTACTGGGGATGTGCCCGCAACCCAGGTACATGCCTTGATCGGAATCGAACCTGGGACCCTCAGTCCACAGGCCAATGCTCTCCACTGAGCCAAACCGGTTAGGACTATTTACTCTTCTTGAATCTCCTTTTTTTCCTTCAATACATGTTTTTACCTAAGTAAATTCAAAACAACCTAGTAGTCCATTACATGGGTATGCCAGATTTTAACCAATTCCCTACTGATGTCTATTTAAGTTAATTTTTAGTTCTCTAAGTAATTAAAACCTTTGACATACCATTGTTCTATTGGTTGCCAGAACAGTCAAATTTCTGGATCAAAGGACAACTGCATGTCTAAAACTTTAACTTTTCACTTAAGAGTTTTGTTATATACATATACAAGTTTTTAATGTTTATGAAGTTAGATTGATATATTTTTATTGCTTGAGTTTCCCATGATGCTTGATTATTAAAATGGTCTTTTGTACTTATTTTTTAAATTTTATTGAACTATGATTCACACACCACAAAATTCAACCTCTTAAAGTGAACAATTCAATGATTTTATACATTCAGACTTGTGCAACCATTATCACTTAATTCCAGAACATTTGCATTACCCCACAGAGAAACTTGTTAGTAGTCACTCCTCATTCTTCTCTCCCTAGCCCCTGGCAAACATTAATCTACTTTTTATCTCCACATATTTGCCTATTCTGGACATGCCAAATCAATAGAATCCTACAGTATGTGGCCTTTTTGTTTGGCATCTTTCACTTAGCACATTTTCAAGGTTCATCCACACTGAAACATACTGTATACCAGTATTTCGTTTCTATTTATGACACAATAATTCACTGTGTAGATATACCAAATTCTATTTATCCATTCATCAGTTAATAAACATTTAGGTTGTTTCCACTTCTTGACTATTATAAATAATGATGCTATGAACATTGTGTACAAGTTTTTTATGTATTTACTTGTTCTTAATTAAATTTTTAATCCATCTATTCTAGAATGTTGACATAGGAATCTATTTCTTTCCTTCCAAAACAGTAGCTAATCTGAATACAGAACCCTAGATTTTCTTATCTTCCCTCAAGTCTTTTAAAAGTATGCATGGTTTCGCCGAAACCGGTTTGGCTCAGTGGATAGAGCGTCGGCCTGTGGACTGAAAGGTCCCGGGTTCGATTCTGGTTGAGGGCATGTACCTGGGTTGCGGGCATATCCCCAGTGGGAGATGTGCAGGAGGCAGCTGATTGATGTTTCTCTCTCATCGATGTTTCTAACTCTCTATCTCTCTCCCTTCCTCTCTGTAAAAAATCAATAAAATATATTTAAAAAAAAAAAGTATGCATGGTTTCTATCTCATCGATGTTTCTATTTTTATCCCCCTCTCTTTCTAAAAAAATCAATAAAAACATACTTTTAAAAAGTTATCTTGTACAAGCAAAACTCAGTAATAGTTTTTTCAGCAACTCACAGCTATCATTGCAAAGCATCCAACTTGGTTTTGAAGAGAGTAACTTTCTCTTTACACTCATATTTCATTTAAACTAATGAATAAAATTATGAAGCAGTAAGTATATTGAAGTAAGTACAGCTGTTGATAAATATGTAAGCCCACTGCAATGAGCATAATGTACAGTTATTTTAGAAAAGAGGCAGCATTCAGCATACCATGGGATTTAATTGGCTAATGCTATAGAAGTCAGTGAAGGGAGCATCTACTATACTGACTATCCTATATTGAGTCTTATTCTAATGGCTCTATTAATCCTGATTACTCAGGTTTAGTTCTTTTATTTGTTAAATCTATCTTTCATTGTGTTGGCTTTCTTTGGATGTTTGGTGATAGATTCTGGGCTCATGTCTACTTGGGTAACTTGAAGGGTGGAGGAAGGGCTATGATGGGCAGTGGATGTTGCTCTGCCTTGAACTATTTTCAATGTGGTGCAGATGCTAAGAACTCCAAAAACTGTTCTTCTGGAAATGACTGTTCCTCATTCTTGCCAAGTGTTACAGTATTGGAGCAGGGGGGATGGGAAATGTCCTCTCCCCCCATCAATCTCTGGTTAGAATATCAATGCCGTATGTCAAGGGGGCGAGGATTTCAGCTTGATAGCAGATATCCTCCTTGCTGCTATGTGGCACAGGCAGGGAGAGATACTTTTGTTGAGATTCCCCTACTCAGTCTTTTATCATAGGTCTCCTCTTTCCTCTCTACCTCCATCTTCCAGAAATGGGACTCACTTGATATTGCATCATTTTCCTACACTAATCTTCCTTCTGCTGCTGGGCTATGCTCTGGGCCTTCCCTCCACTTTCTGCCTTTTGGGAGTTTCTCAGTTTCTGACTTACCAAACTCTCCTCCTAGTTTTGGGTATGGAGAGACACACGTGTTTTTAACAAACTTTTCATGCATTACAATACAGATCACTAATGTGAATAAATGTAAATTCTATAAAAGTTCCTACTTCCTCACATCATGCTACAGTTTTACTATATGCCATATTCAATGTACCTATTGTTTTTGGAAGTGCTACATCTATATGTATAAATTAATTTGGTATTTGTGGGTAAATATTAACTATTTTAGATTTGTGTATCATGGTTCTGCTAACCTCACGGTAGGGAAATTTGTCTTTCTTCTAGACAGTATAAATGACAGAAATAGGTTTTTTAAAGATTTGCTAGGACTCTGTACTTTGAAGAGGTTTTTTGCATGTGTGTCTGCGAACTTTTTATACAGATTTAATTGTTGGGCAAACAAAGTGTTCAGACCACCAAGAAGTAACTCTCCTAACTCCCCAGAAAAAGCCATTTATAAAAATTTGATATATCTGTCAAGATATATCTTATACATATGTGGACACATATATACATATACTTATCCTATATATGTGCATATGTATCATTTAACAAAATGGCATCATTTTACAACTTGCTTTTTCACTTTATATACAGCTTTCAGTTTCAAAATACAGATAAAATTTATTCCTTAACAGCTTCATAGTATACTATTGCTTGGATGTGCCATAACTTTTACTTCCATAGAAACATTTGTTGTCTTAAGTAATGTGCCCGTACAAATATATTTGTACTCTTTTAGATCTTGGATAAATTGCAATAAGGGGAATGGGTCAAAAATTGATACTACCATAATGTCTTCCAAAAATATTTATGCCAACTTGATTTTGTGGGGTAGATTTTAACTATTAGGCTTTAAAACATGACACAGTAACTTGAGGCCATAAAGACAGATATATTTTACTATGAAAGAACTGACAATTTCTGTTAAGCAAAAATATCATATACAAAGTCAAGGCTTTCATCTTTTGGGAGAGAAAAACTTAAACTCTTATAATATTTATAATTAAAATTTAACATCTTTAAAACGAGAATGATGATAAGGTCTATGAAGGTAAGAATCAGTGTATCCTACCCTCACAGAATACTTAATGCTACATTCTTAGAACTATCACACTGCCTGGTACATAAGAGCTTCTTGTAATTAAATAAATAAAATATAAATAACCCAATAGAAAAATAGGCAAAGAAAAGTTATATACAAACAAAAAATGGCCAACAAATATAGACAAAAATGTTCAAACTTTAAACTAAAAAATGCAAATTATGACTTGGGGTGGTAAACACACAATACAATATACAGATGATATACCCCTGATGATGTACCCCAGGGGTATTACAGAATGGTACCCCTGAAGCCTATATGATTTTATTAACCAATGTCACCCTAAGAAATTCAATAGTATTAAAAAATGTTTGATAAAAAATAAATAAAAACTGATCATTAAAGTGAAAACTCTCATGATCTATAAGACTGACAAAGTTTAACAAGTGTAAATTGGTTCAGCTTTTTGAATGCTAATTTAACAATTCTCTTAAAATTTTAAATGTATTCTTCCAGCATCGATTCTACTACTAGGAATTTCACTTACAGAAACACTTACATAATTATAAAGAAGTAGTTTCACTGCACCATTGTTGATAGAAGAAAATAACTGTAAGCACCACAAGTGTCCATCAATCAAGAATTAAATAAACTATGGGACATCTACATAATAAAACAATATAAAAAACAAATGTCGAGAAGAATGTCTAATTGTTTAAAGGGAAATCCATGTGTGGAAGGGAAAAACACCATCCTAGAAAGGATAATGGACAGCAAGTGTGGGCTGGAGGTTGAGGGAGAATAAAAGAAGAGTGCATACCAGAAAGGCAGATTGACAGCTGTTCATCATCCACTGGAGATGCTTTTTGACTGTTCTTCCCATCTCCCACTTGATTTTCTAGTGTGACTCCACTGCACATCAGAGGAGCCTCCAGCGGACTTTTACAGTAAGGGTGGTCCAGCAACTTAGAACTAAGAATGTTCTGTTTGAGAGATCCATCCTCATCCATCTGGTATGAGCTCTCTTTCTGAACAGTCTCTTCGGACATAGGCCCATCTACATTACTTACAGATTGATCTGCCCCAGACACTGACAATTTTACTGTGTTGTCATTGACAGTACTTGTCCGATTTTCCTGACCAAGAGTCATATTTTCTCTTTCGGTTTCTGAGATAAACACATTACTAGAATGATGCTCTGGTAAGGGGATGTCATGAATTAGCTCTGGAAACTCCCACTTAGGAGGGGAAGAGGGTGACTGGTCCCAGGTGTATGTGGCACTGCCATTCTGTTGGTCAGGGAATGCTTCAGCTAAACTAAGCTCCTTGCCCAAGAAAGGGCTTCCTTTAGTGCAGCCATCCGGCACATGAGAGTTCTTTTCCTTCATCACAGCACTGCTGTCCATACCTGGGAAGTGTGGTTGATGCCGACAAGAAGGGTCTTTAAGTTCTCGGGAAGGGAATGGGCTACAACTGCCACCCTCACTGTTCTCCCTAAGGGTCTCTTGACGGTCCCCAGTGACCTGCACCCAGCTTTGCTGGGCTTTTTTTAGCTTGCAAACTTTGCTTTTTGTTCTGAAGTGCTGGGATCTGAGAATCCTGTACCGAAATCTAATCATGGATAATTTCTCATACATCATAAGAGGAGATACTTTTATTCTTCTATGTTGGTTACGTTGGAACTTTTTTGGAGTCAGAGGTCCCCTATTCCTGTGGTGCTCCAGCCCTCGGTAGCAGCCATAACAAAAGCGCTTTCTCTTATGGTTGCTCAAGGTGACCACAACTGTGCCACTCTCACCTGAACTTTGGCTCTCCCCATTGAACTTCATGGGAAAGTCAGAAGCTTGCAGCTCCGTCCTAGGTCTGTGACCAATAGCCTGATCTAAAACACTATTTGCTGGTAAGTCAGCAACTGCCTGCAAGAGATTTTTCTCTCCGTGGTACTCATGGTCAGAGTTCTTTGCTGACAGCAAATTCTCTGCTTGGAGTTTCAGGAGGGTCCTTGAGGAGGAAACTAAGTGTTTAGTGCTGTTTCTTTTCACTTTAGAGGACAGAGTACTAACATTTTCAGCAGCCACATTCGACTTTGTCTTAGCAAAAAGCGGTTCATCCTGGATCCAAGTTTGCTGGATTTGAAGGGCCTTCTCTCTGCACTGGAAATGCCTCAACTGCCTGCTCCAAGTAACTGGCCTTCCCAACTTTGCTTTCAGAATGCACAAGTGCTGGTGAAAGTAGAACTTCTTAAAACCTCCAAACCCAGTATTCCATTTCTCAGAAAAGGCTAAGTGGATTCCTTTTCTCCATAGAATTTTCCTCTGCTTTTTCATCTTTCTGATGCATAATGAGATCTGGATGTAGCTGTAAAGAAGAAAAAGAAAAGTTACATTTCCACCCTAAAAATTAGGTCATAAAAAGCCCTGGCCGGGTAGCTCGGTTGGTTAGAGCATCGTCCAGATACACCAATGCTGCAGGTTCAATCCCTAGTCAGGACACATACAAAGTCAGCCAATGACTGCATGAATATGTAGAATAACAAATTGATGATTCTCTCTGCCTTTCCCTTCCTCTCTCTGAAAAAATCAATAAAAAAAATTTAGGTCAAGCCCTGGCCAGTGTGGCTTGGTTGGGTGTCATCCTGTGCACTGAAAGGTTGCTGGTTCAATTCCAGGTCATGGCACATGCCCAGGTTGTGAGCTTGATCCCAGGTAGAGGGCATGCAGGAGGCAGTTGATTGATGTGCCGCTCTCACATCAATGTTTTGCTCTCTCTCTCTACCTCTCCCTTCCTTTCTCTAAAAATCAATAAAAAAGTCTTTAAATAAATATAGGTCATAAAGATATATTCACAGGAATATATATATTAGAAAACTGAATAAAGAGAGCGCATAAAGTTCAACTAGATCAGTGGATCTCAACCTTCTGGCCCTTTAAATACAGTTCCTCATGTTGTTACCCAACCATAAAATTGTTTTCGTTGCTACTTCATAACTGTAATGTTGCTATTGTTATGAATCGTAATGTAAATATCTGATATGCAGGATGGTCTTAGGCGACCCCTGTGAAAGGGTCGTTCGACAGCCAAAGGGGTCGCGACTCACAAGTTGAGAACCGCTGAACTAGACTATCAGACATAATGAAATCCTATATGATCAAGGAATTCTAGGAATTCCCCACAGTGAAAGTTGAGAAGAAAGTCATGCATACTCTAACATGACCCTGTTTGCTATACCTGCCCACAATAAACTAAGTTTCAAGAATCATTTCCCAATATGCAGGGACTAAACACATGTTTACCTCAGTTCCCTCTCTAAATCCCATTAAGATGACAAACACGGGTTTTAAAAAGGTAAAAACACTCAACGACAAAGAAAATGAAAAAAGGAGATGAGAGTAATACTATTTTTGAAAGAAGAAAGCAGATGAATGAGTATTAACAGATTTAGCAGGCCAAAAGAGCCGAAACTAAGCCAGCAGTAGCGGAAGCCAAAAAGGCAAGCTACAGGATCTCAGAAAGGCTTAAGAATTGAAAGCAATAATACCTATCCGGGTATGAGGGGAGTGGAAAAATGAAGAACTGGTTCAAAGTCTGAATAAAAAACAAACCCTAAGATCCCTTCTCCTACCTTGGCAGATAACCAATGTTTTACTTTCTGGGGAGTCCATTAAATTGAGGTCCACAAAATTGAGGGTTTACTGTACAGTAAATCCAAATTGAAATACAAACAATAATAAATGAACCTAACTGTATTACAAATAATCAACATAACCAGAATGAAAGGAATTAGCCAAAAGTAAATTTGGAAAACATTAACTTTGTAAGATGAGAAACAAAAGAACTATACAAATACTACACTTTAGTTATTGAATTTGTTTTTCACAGAGGGATGAAATTCTGAAACTGCTTTGTCATTATTCTAAAATTAATCAAGTAGGTACATATGTTGTGGGTAACTAGAGCTAGGTTTCACTGTTGGTGAAGTTACAAGTAATGAGAGAGACAAAGTGAGATAGCTTTGAATCCATAGTGACAGACAGAAACCAGAGGTATTTGTATGAACTGATGGTGATACACACACACACACACACACACACACACAAATATCTAAAAGTGTGCACACACATATATTTCCTAGCTCTCTCCACTTAGAGAGTCTAGAAGCAATAGCATCTCAGTAGCAATGAGCACCTCTAGCACCCAGATCTTGGTTTTTAAATATTACTCTACACTTAAAAGAAATGGCTGATTCCAGAGCTGGGGCAGAGGAAGTATAAGATAAATCTGGATTATTATTGTAGTGCCAGAAAGTATACAAGTGCTCAAAAATTTATGAGATATGTCAAAAGGACACAGGAGCCAACTTTAAGAGACTCACAATGGCCAAAAAACACACACTGAGCAACTGAATATAAAATGATAGTAATGGGGCCTGGCTGGTGTGACTCAGTGGTTGAGCACTGACCAATGAACCAGGAGGTCTCATTTTGATTCCTGGTTGGGACACATGCCCAGGTTGCAGGCTTGAGCCCCAGTGTGGTGCATGCAGGAGTCAGCCAATCAATGATTCTCTTTCATCATTGATGTTTCTATATCTGTCCCTCTCCTTCCCTCTCTGTAATCAATAAGTATCTATCTATCTACACTAATAAAAGAGAAGCATGCAAATTTGGTGTCACTCCGCTATGCCCACCAGCCAATCAGATGAGCATGCAAATTAACCCAACAAAGATGGTGGTTAATTTGCATATGCAGGCGCCGAGCAAAGACTGAAGACAATGTAGAAGGAAGCCAAGCACTGCAGAAGGGAACAAAGCTGCAGAGAAGCAAGCGGGGCGGTGGAGGTGGGAGCAAAGCCCACCTCGGTGGGTTTCGCTCCCTTCTCTGCTTCGCTCCAGCCGCAGGAAGCCCTATTCTTGCAGGAATCTTCCTGCAATGGGCCTCTAGTCCTATCTAATAAAAGAGAAACACGGTAATTGGCGTACGACCGCTACCCTTCCCATTGGCTAATCAGGGCAATATGCAAATTAACTGCCAGCCAAGATGGCGGCCGGCAGCCAGGCAGCTTGAAACTAACATGAGGCTTGCTTGCTTCAGTGACGGAGGACTCCAACGTTCCCCACCTGCTGCTGCAGGCCTCTGAGCTGCAACTATAAGCAACTATGTAACAAATATAGAAGCTAAACAAAACCCCAGAAACCTGCTTTAGTCCTGGGCTACAGCCAGCAGAATCGCAACATTGTAAGCAAAGGCCAGAAACCTACTTTCAGCAGCGGAGGCCTAAGAACTGGAGCCAAGCCTCAAAGCTAAAGCTGGCCCAGAATAAAAAAAAAAAGAAAAAAGAAAAAAAGGAGTGGTTGGGAGCTTCAGTCACCCCCAGCCTGAAAACAGCCCTCAGCCCCTCACCCAGACTGGCCAGGCACCCCAGTGGGGACCCCCCCCCACCCTGAAGGGTGTGTGACCAGCTGCAAACAGCCATCATCCCCTCACCCAGGCTGGCCAGGCACCGCAGTGGGGACCCCCACCCTGATCCAGGACACCCTTGAGGGCAAACCAGCCGGCCCCCACCCGTGCACCAGGCCTCTACCCTATATAGTAAAAGGGTAATATGCCTCCCAGCACCAGGATCAGCAGAGCCGCGAGGCCTCCCAGCACCAGGATCAGCATGACAGGGGGCAGCGCCCAAACCCCCGATCGCCCTGCGGCTCTGTGTGTGACAGAGGGCGGGGCCACAACCTCCCTATCCACCCTGCTCTGTTCGTGACAGGGGAAGGCGCCCCAACCCCCTGATCAGCCGTGCTCTATGCCTGATAGGGGGGAGCTCCCCAACCCCCTGATCTCCCTGCGGCTCTGTGTGTGACAGGGTGTGGCGCCCCAACCCCCTGATCGGCCCTGCTCTGTGTGTGACAGGGTGCAGCGCACCAACCCCCCCCCCCCGCCCACACACACACACACAGGCCCTGCTCTGTGTGTGACGGGGTAGAGCCATAACCTCCCCATCGGCCCTGCCCTGAGTGTGAGAGTGGCGGCGCCCCAACCCCCTGATGGGCCCTGCTCTGTGCGTGACAGGGGGCAGCGCCCCAACCCCGACTGGCCCTGCTCTGTGCGTGACAGGGTACAGAGCCCCAACCCCCCTGATGGGCCCTGCTCTGTGAGTGACAGGGGGCAGTGCTCCAACCCCCTGATGGGCCCTGCTCTGTGCGTGACAGGGTGGCGCCGCAACCTCCCCATCGACCCTGCCTTGAGTGTGACAGGGGACGGTGCCGCAACCCCCAAATCGGCCCTACCCTGAGCGTGACTGAGGGTGGCATCGCAACCTCCCGATCGCCCTGCTCTGTGCATGACAGGGGGCGGCGCCCCAACTCCCCAATTGGCCCTGCTCTGAGCCTGACCAGGGGCTGCACTTAGGGATTGGGCCTGCCCTCTGCCACCCGGGAGCAGGCCTAAGCCAGCAGGTCGTTATCTCCCGAGTGGTCCCAGACTGCGAGAGGGCACAGGCCGGGCTGAGGGACATCCCTCCCCCCCGAGTGCACAAATTTTTGTGCACCGGGCCTCTAGTATATATATAAAAGTCTAAGCGACTTACCAACTGGTAGCTGTGATGTACAATGACTACCAGGGGGCAGACACTTAACGCAGGAGATGCCAAGCTGCAGTGACTTGCCAGCTGCAGTTCTCAGGTGATGCACCTGGAACCAGAGAGGAGGAAGCCAATTCTGGGGTGCATCACCCGAGAACCACCCTCTGGCAATCTGGGACCCCTCGGGGGATGTTGGAGAGCTGGTTTCAGCCTGATTCCTGCAGGTCAGGCTGAGGGACCCCACCAGTGCACGAATCTGTGCACCGGGCCTCTAATGTGTGTGTGTGTGTATATTTTTTTAAATGATAGTTATGGATTGTAACCCACAAATAAATATCCTCAGTCTACAGTGATATAAATAACTGACTAAATAAATAGGGGAAAGGGACAGCTCTTCCTTACATATTAATTTCAAATTAATAAATATAGTGATGGAAATAGAAATGATGGAAATAGAAAAGTTATCATTTGTAACTCCTCTCAGAAATAACTGACTCAAGCAAGAATCATCAATGGAAGTTAAAATTAGAGGGAAAATGTACAATGTAAAACAAGCTATTTACATAGTCTTAAAGTATCTCCCACAAGAAAATTAAAATTACAAAGGGAAAAATTGTGACTTTCAATGGAAAAACCTGGCCTTAATTAGGCAACAATCAATTAACATCACTAATAATGAGACACATGGACATCATGTGCCTCCCGATGTGGCACAATGTCACTTATGTATGTATTCTTGCCAAAAATTAAACCCTCGTGCATTGTTGGTGGGAATGCAGACTGGTGCAGCCACTGTGGAGAACAGTATGGAGTTTCCTCAAAAAACTAAAAATGGAACTCCCATTTGACCCAGTGAACCCACTTCTAGGAATATACCCCAAGAAACTAGAAACACCAATTAGAAAGGATATATGTACCCCTATGTTCTTAGCAGCACAATTCACCATAGCTAAGATTTGGAAACAGCTTAAGTGCCCATCAGTAGATGAGTGGACTAAAAAACTGTGGTACATCTACACAATGGAATACTATGCTGCTGTAAAAAAGGACTTCTTACTATTTGCAACAGCATGGATGGAACTGGAGAGCATTATGCTAAGTGAAATAAACCAGTCAGAGAAGGATAAATACCACATGATCTCACTCATTTGTGGAATATAATGAACAACATAAACTGATGAAAAAGGACAGATCCAGAGACAGAGAGGCATCGATCGGACTGTCAGGCCTTGGAGGGAAGGTAGGGGAGGGTGAGGGTAGGGGAGAGATAAACCAAAGGACTTATATGCAAGCACTAGTAGCCCGGTGCACGAAATTTGTGCACTGGGGTGGGGTGGGGAGAGGGGCCCCTCAGTCTGTCCTTCACCCTCTCCAATCTGAGACCCCTCAGGGAATGTCCAACGGCCTGTTTGTGCCCACACTTTTACAAATAACAGCTCCATTGTTGTTTCTTTCTTATGCTTAAAACCATTGGAATTAGTAGGTATTCAAAGTGTGTATACATTTTGGGGGGACACCCTGTATATCTCTAGTCAGCGGTGAAAGAAACCAACAGCAGATTTGGAACCCCCAGATAGGGAACCTCGCTCACTCTCCACACGTCTCCCCACTTCACTTTCCACCTTTGTGGGCAGCAGGAGAATCAACGTTTTCTCTCATTAATTCGGAAAAGCACGTCCTGTTACCCGCTGCCCGGCAGGAGTGCGCTAGGCCCCAAGCAAGCGAGGCTCAGTCAGGGCAGCCTTCGCTCATGGGTGCGGGCACCCAAAGTGCACATTCCTCCTCTACAGTCGTCCCGACTATCCCACTGTTTCACTGAGAGGACAGACTTCCTCTCCGCCTCTGGGTTCTTGATCTTGAACGCTGACCGAAGGCACCTCAGCGAGGGCTGCCCCCGCCCACCAGGTGTGTCTGTCTGCATCTGCTCCCGCCTCAGCACCTGCATTAACCCCCTAGAGGTGATCTCATAGCTGCACTGGCCTCCGTGGGAACAGGGCATCACCACTCCGCCCTCTCACTGTCATCTCACAGGCGCCCACCCTCAGCACCCAGAACACCCAGACACTCTCCAAAGGACGTGAGGGCATCAGAGGGGATGTGTGCACATCCTGGGGGGGGTGTTAGGCATGCTGGGTTGATGGAAGTGCGGTGGAGAGGCGGGGGGAACTTGTGCACGCCTTGGTTTACAACTGTTGCAGGCGCGGGAAGGTGACAGTGTGCTGGGGGATGTTCGCACGCCAGGGGAGGATGTGCACACCAGAGGCTTCTGGCTTTGCAGATCCGCAAACCCCCGTGGTGCGGCCAGGAGGACGTCAGTCTGGCCCACCATGGTGGCTGTCCCTGCGATCCTGCACCTTCTGGGCCAAGAGGAGGATCTTGCACAGACACTCCCAGGCACTGATGGCCTGCAGGCACTATTTCAGCTCAGCCTGCAGGCTCTGCTTGGCGCGCTCACAGCTGTCACCACCGCCATGTGGGGAGTACAGGCCGCCCTCCACCAGCCTGCCTCCTCTGTCCAGAGGCTCTTTGCGCTGCTCACCTGCCCAGAGTGACTGGGGCTGGGCGGAAGCCAGGCATCCTGCCCTGCCCAACCCCGGCCGATCTACCCCTGTGCGAGCTGCCGCCCTGCCGGGACGGGTCACAGATCCGGGTCCTGGGATCTCAGACAACCTCAAGCACTGCCCCCCGCCCGGCAGGGTCACAGATCCAGGCCCCGGGACCATGGACAGCCTCAAGCACTGCCCCCGCCCGGCAGGGTCATGGATCTGGGTCCCTGACAGCGGACAGCCTCAAGCACTGCCCCCCACCCAGCAGGGTCATGGATCCAGGTCCCAGACAGCGGACAGCCTCAAGCACTGCCCCCCGCCCGCCAGGTCATGGATCCGGGTCCCAGACCGCCGACAGCCTCAAGCACTGACCCCTACCCGCCAGGTCATGGATCTGGGTCCCAGACCGCAGACAGCCTCAAGTGCTGCCCCCCACCCGGCAGGGTCACAGATCCGGTCCTGGACCGCGGACAGCCTTGCCTGCTGCCGCCCACCTTCAGTATGCAAATTAGGTGCTATCTTGTTGCTTCAGGGTGGGGGTCCCCACTTGGGTGCCTGGCCAGCCTGGATGAGGGGATGATGGCTGTTTGCAGCTGGTCACACCCCCTTCAAGGTGGGGGTCCCCACTGGTGTGCCTGGCCAGTCTGGGTGAGGGGCTGAGGGCCGTTTTCAGGCTGGCGGGTGACTGAAGCTCCCAACCTCTCCTTTTTATATCTTTTTTTAATTCTGGGATTTATTTACCTTCTATGGCTGTCACTGGAGTTGAGAGCCGGCTTTAGCTCTGAGGCCTGGCTCCAGCTCTGAGACCTCGGCTGCTGAAAGCAGGGATCTGGGTTTGTTTGGGTTCTATAATTGAAACAATGTTGCGATCTTGCTGGCTAAAGCCCAGCTGGCTGAAAGCAGGTTTCTTGGGTTTGTTTAGCTTCTATAATTGCAACATTGTTTCAGAGTGCAGCTCAGAGGCCAGCAGTGGCAGGCGGGGAGCCTTGGCTTCCTCCATCGCTGGAGCAAGCAAGCCTCCTGTTCACTTCAGATGCCTGGCTGCTGGCCACCATCTTGGTTGGCAGTTAATTTGCATATCGCCCTGATTAGCCAATGGGAAGCGTGTCGGAGCTACGGTTAATTACCATGTTTGTCTATTATTAGACAGGATATAGGCCTAACCAATGGACACAGACAACAGGGGGGTGAGGGCATGAGTGGGGGGGATAGCGGGTAACGTGGGGATAAGGACAGATATGTAATAAATTAATCAATAAAAAAATTAAAAAATATATATATTATATAACTTGCCCAGACATAGTGGCTCAATGGTTGAGCATCAACCTATGAACCAGGAGGTCATGGTTCGATTCCAGGTCAGAGCACTTGCAGGGGTTCCAGGCTCAATCCCCAGTAGGGGGTGTGCAGGAGGCAGCCGATCAATGTTGATGTGTGCCTCATCGATATTTCTCTAAAAAAATCAGTAAGAACATATTAAAAAAATATATGTATATATCACTTGAATGTAATCATAAGGAGAAACAACAAACCCACACTGAGGTCACTACAGGATATCTGGCCAATACACTTCAAATGTGTCAATCAAGGTCATGAAAGAAAAAACAGATTAAAGAACTTAAAACTAAGGAGAAAGAACAACTAATGCAACATGAAATCCTGGATTGGGTCCTAGCTCAGAAAAAGGAAATTGATGGGACAATTGATAAAATTTGAATAAGACTTACACATCAGCTAACAGTATTATCTTAATGTTAATTTCCCAGTTTTGATAATATACTATAGTTGCATAATACAACATTGGGGAAAGGTGGGTGACAAGTATATAATTGTTTTTTATTTTTTTGGTAAAATTTAAGTTACTTCAAAGTAAAAAGTTATATTTTTTCCCCCCTTAAACATTTAAATTTTTGAAGAACTCTCCCAGAAAGTAGCACAAAATGACAGAGACTGAAAATAATGGAGGAAGATAAGAAAATTGAAGGATCAGGCCAGTAGATTAAACATCTAAATAAAAGCTTCAGAAAGTAAACTAAGAAAGTACAGGAGAAGGGAGGTGTCAAATACATAACTCAATAAAATTCTCAGAATTGAAGGGCATGATTTTGTACATGGAAAGAACTTATCAATGAATGAAAACAGACCAGTCCCAGAACACTGGGGTCATAAACAACCCTCTACAAGTTTGGGGAGGGAGTCAGGTAAATAAAAATCCTATATAATAAAAGCCTAATATGCAAATCGACCAAAGGGTAGAACGACTGGTGGAATGACCGGGTGCTATGGTGCACACTGACCATCAGGGGACAGACGCTCAACACAGGAGCTGCCCCCAGCCCGCAGGCCCCAGGCCAGCCAAGGCAGGTGCTGGCGGGAGCCCCCTGTTCGTCCCACTGGTCACCCTGCAGATTGGCCCTCATCACCGGCCAGGCCTAGGGACCCTACCCGTGCAGGCCACTAGTTATATATATATATATGTATGTGTGTGTGTGTGTGTGTGTATCTGGTATGTATGTATGTATGTATATATATACACACACACAGAGATATAGATATATACACATACACATATACTACCTATATAAAATATAAATATATAACACATAAATATATATTTTAAAAATCAGGAATAAGAATGGCAATGGACTTAATAGCAAGATTGAAAACTAAAAGAAAATGTAGTAATGTTTTCAAAGTTCAGAGGGAAAATTATTTTGAGCACAGAATTTTAGACAAACAACTGACCAAAATTTTGGATAGAAAAAAGGTTTTCGGAGATTAAGTTATCAAACTATCCATGCATCCTTTTCCTCAGGGAGTCACAAGAGGAATAACTCTGACAAAATGAGGCAGTGAGTCAAAAAAGAAAACATGAGAACCAGAAAATGAGATCTGAAACAAGAGACAGGAAAGGGGAATACTAAAGAAAATGGTAAAGATCACAGAGTGACAACTGTGCCTTAGGCGTAGAGAGCCATCAAACCAGAAGGAAGGGAACAGAATGGGAGAGATGACTTTAAAAATGTAAAACTGATGGAATTTTTAAAGTGTCTGAATGCAAAGATAGAGATATAGACTGCTAGAAGAGAGCATGAAGATAAATTAGTAATAAGTTCAGATAATACCAAGCAAAACAAGACAATTATTAATTTCAGGGACAATAAGAAGTTGTATAAGAAAGGAAAAATAGTAATTGCAAATCATAGTAAACTATGCAGGTTAGCTGTGACTACCATTTACATAATGATAATAATGTAAACACTGATCTAACCCAATGGTTCTCAACTAGATATACCACACACCAATCCAACATTTGGAAATGTGTGGGAAATTCATGGTTGTGGGTAATTCAGGTTGTTATTGATATTTAATGCCCAGGATCCAGGAATGCTAAATAATATGTAATGAACAGGATAATGAAGAACTGTCTCATCTAAAATGACAACACTGCCCACGTTGAGAGAAACTGATTCTAGCCAAAATTATGGTATCACTATACTGGGAGGATGGGCGAGAGAATAAATAAGAAGTGTACATGTATACAGAAGTGAGGAGAAGAAGAGAACTAAATCTTCATTTATTTTATTTTTCATAGTCAATAAAAAGGGTGTCCCAAAATTCACACAAGAAGTAATTTTGATAGAAAACACAGGTTTATAATTAAAAATTGTAAACTTTTTATTGATTCATAAAGTATACAGTATAGGGTCATGTATGGAATAGCACATCAGGTAAATGGCCTCCACGGCTTTGCTGGCACATATGCAAAGCCGTGGTCTTCATTGGTCTTCATTGTCCCTGCTCCTGGGCCATAATTGGTACTTGGTAATGCTTATCAAATTGAAGGGACTGAAATCAAAGGGCAACAGATATTAGAATCTGATTCAATAAACGAAGTAAAATTAGGCTTTTATTTTTTGTTGTTGTTGTTGTTGTTAATGCTCACGCAAAATTCAAATCTTGCGTGAATTTTGGGACACCCTTTATAAAGCCTAAAAAGAAGAAATCAAAAGTAACATTATAAAAAGGTAATTTTTAAAAAGGTAATTCAGAGATCTGCTGTTTATAGCAAAAAATATCTTACAAACTTGAAAAAGGCTGCCTTTGGTGAATGGGAAATGATGGAAAGGGGCAGGACTCTACAAATTAAGTCAGGAAAGAAGACTAGGTGTTTCTGCCTGTACCCCACCCTCAGCTGTGCACGGTACCCACCAAATCCAAAGATTGTTTTACCCTCTCCATCCAGATACTAAATCTCTACTTACCATGTATGGGACAAAAAGGCCACATCTGAAAGTTATTTTTCCTTAAATAGACTTTCACACAATTGCTTATATTTTTGCCCCACCTTCACCTTTACAGTACATACCACCACTAATCTTGAAAATTTTAAAAGGCTCTAAAACAAAAATATGACTATACGTTGGCTTTCTCAAATCTGCTAATCAGTTATCACTAATCTATTCTGCTTTCCAGCTTCCAGAATTTTGTTATTCTCACTGCTCCTACTCTTTGTCATTTGGGCTCTAAAAAAACCCACATACTTTTCTACCGTTTTAATGGACTTTTCAGGCTGAAGTGGAATTAAATGTGTATTATCATTCCACTATCTTTACAACATATTTTTGAATGAAAATAAACCAAACCCCTCAAGTTGTTATGAGCCCACTGTGGTGAAAGAAAAAAATGTAAGTATATTTGAATATTTATAGGGGACAAATGTCTAAAAGAATATACACCAAACTATTACAGTTTACATCCATAGTTCTTAAACTGTGTGCCAAGGCACCCTGAGATTCTGCAGTGAATTCACCGGGATGTTATAAGATATTCCAAATCAAAGGGGGAAAGTGATATTCTTTATGTCAAGCAGCTCACAAACTACCAGTTCAGGATAGTTCAGTTTCAAATTAGATCAAGCTATATTCTTTTTAAAGGAGAGAGGTGTACATGTTTAAATGTTGATGAAGTACTTTACTATGGATAAAGATGGCAGACTTAACAGACAGAAGCATTTTACTTTCACTTCCTTCTAAAACCCCATCAATATGAAATAAAGAATTTCTTAGCCGTGGCTGGGTAGCTCAGTTGGTTAGAGTGTCATCCGATACATCAAGGTTGTGGATTAGATTTCCTGTCAGGGTACATAGAAGAAGCAACCAATGAATGCATAAATAAGTGGAACAACAAACTGATGTTTCTCTCTCGCTCGCTCGCTCCCTTCCTCTATGTCTCTAAAATCAATAAAATTTTCTTAAACTACTTTTTAAAAGACATAATTTACATATAGTGAAATGCACAGATCTTAAGGGCTTGTTTTATTTATTTGTGTCTTTTTTAAAGCATATGCACACAAAATAGAAGAGAGGACAACAGAACCTTTTGGAAGTTGGACTGTTGATTTAAAGATCTAAGACAGTTAAATATCAAGCTTGCAATGAGGAAAACAATCCAATTTACTAGTATATACAACAGTGCCTCAAAACAGATCAGGAATTGGCAGCAGCATGTTCTGTAAGAGGGGGTTGGTAAATATGGTGCTAAAAACAACAGGATTGGTCAAATCACTTAGATACCCCCCCCCCCTCCTTCCTCAAAACCAGCCTTTGCAGAAGCTTGGAGCATTATTTTCTAAGCTAGAACAGCACTGTGCAATAAAACTTCGCACTGACAAAACTATCCTACAACTGCCTTGTCTAATATGGTAGCCTCTAACACATGGTTAACCACTGAAAATGTGTCTAGTGCCACCGAGGAACTAAATCTTTAATTTTATTTAATTTCAAATAATTAAGTAGCTACATGTGGCTTGCGGCTATTAGACAATGCAGCTCTAAAGGGTAAAACAAAAGATTCCTGGACTGGGAAACATCTAGTACAGTTGAGAATGAGGGTATCATATTAAAAATAGTTGAGTTTCAATGAACCTAAGTGAGGGCTGAGGCTTCTGCCCTTATCCCCAATTTAGCTACCAGACTGCTGGGAGCCCAGTTTATAAGCTCTAAGCAGGAGATTTGAAGACTCTTCTTTGGGAAATCTAACTAGCTCAAGAAATAAGACAACAATACTGCTATTGAAGGTTCTCTAATAAAGACTCCAGCAAGTGCACCCTACGACTGACAAATCCAAAGCTTGTACTCAGAGCACATGTAATTAAAATTAACAGCAACCTCCACATGAGGTCCCTTTACATTTCTGCACCTGTATTCTTAGCCATGTTTTATGTGTTCATGTTCACCAAATAACAACATTCCTTGGAAGATAACACACACACACACACACACACACACACACAAAACAGAATTAAGCTTTCAACTCTTATTAGGTACTCACTGACCCTAAGACAGCCCAAATTCTGAATAATCTTTAAGGAGCCCGATATTTGGGTA
The DNA here is from genome assembly GCF_964212035.1 of Myotis nattereri. Classification (NCBI taxonomy): domain Eukaryota; kingdom Metazoa; phylum Chordata; class Mammalia; order Chiroptera; family Vespertilionidae; genus Myotis; species Myotis nattereri. The sequence continues at coordinate 53,476,528 of NC_138077.1, forward strand.
GACATTCTTTTTAACTTTTTTAAAAATATATTTTTATTGATTTTTAGAGAGGAAGGGAGAGAGAGAGAGAGAAACATCAATGATGAGAGAGAATCGCTGATCGGCGGCCTCCTGCACGCCCCCTACTGGGGATCGAGCTCGCAACCTAGGCATGTGCCCTTGGCCAGAATCGAACCTGGGACCCTTCAGTCCGGAGGCTGACGCTCTTATCCACCGAACCAAACCAGCTAGGGCTAGGTAGAAATTTTAAGGGCAGCTACTGGACAGGTTAACTGAAGCATTACTATGAAAAAGTTCTTTCCTTTAGAGGTAACAAGACAGTAATGAGAATAGCTGTTGTGTAGTAAATAAACAGTAGTGGGGTTACCCACCTCAAAAAAATGAGACAGAATGGTGTGCAGTAGGAAACATGATTAAAAACAAAACAAATACTTCCCATTGGCATCAGAGGGCATAAATAAATCTTTAAAAAGATCAAGACTGAGAATTGGAGATCTGTACATTTATGGTACTTATGGATAATACTTTCTTCACATTCAGCCACCAGATATAAAGTGGATTAAGTATCCAATTTCGGTCTCAAGTCCTTACAGACACAGACTACTGCAAGGACCTGTGAAAAGTGGACTTCTAAATTCCACTTTTCACTGAATCTTCAAGTTGTTATATTAACCCTGCTTTTGTTTCTATGTTAACTCTTTAATATAAGGTCTTTTAAATTCTTTTTTTAAAAACATATTCCCCATCACCATTTATCCCCTCTGTCCTATTCCACCTCCACTCACCCCCCCCCCACTTTAATATCAGTTTAAATTAAAATTGTGACCCTGGGTTCATATTTATCGTTTCTAAATACCTCTACTTAAAAAGTTTGCTCTATCAGAAGCTGAAATTCAACAATTTTTAAAACTTCAAAATTACAATACTTCAAACTCACAAAAATAAAAAATTTAGAGACTCAGCAGCTTGGTTTTTCATGAGTCACATACATTATGTTTCTCTAGGTTATGAATTTATAGACTACCTGTTAACACGGCTTTTTAAAAAATACGTTTTTATTGATTTTTAGAGAGAAGGGAGGGGAATAGATAGAAACATGGATGAGATAGAAACATCACTAATCAGCTGCTTCCTGAATGCCCCCAACTGGGATCAAGCCCAAAATGCAGGCATGTGCCCTGACTGGGAATCAAAACAGTGACCTCTTGGTTTGATGCTCAACCACTGAGTACACTGGCTGGACGAACATGGCTTTTTTAATCAGCGAATTCAGAATGCCCTTTGTCATCTGGCTGTAAGAAGTTAATGTGCTATAAACGGGGTCATTTTTAGAAAGAAAATAATTCAGCATCTTCCTTTAGAGCAGGGGGAGGAACCTTTTTTCTGCCAAGGGCTATCTGGATATTTATAACATCATTTGAGAGACATACAAAATTATCAACTTAAAAAATTACCCTGCTATCTTTGGCCAAACATGTAATTAACTCACCTCTAATGCCTTCACAGGGCCAGACCAAATCATTTTGTGGGCCGTATTCGGCCTGCAGGCCCGATGTTCCCCACCTCTGCTTTATAGGATTTGTGATATAGTGTTCATTTCTGATTTTACTACTAACACAGAATAGGAATTACTGGAGCAATGAGAAGGCTATCAAAGAATAATTTGAGGGTGAATATATTTCCCTGATGGCCTATTACCTTAATAATTCTTTAAATATTAACCATTCCCCTCCCCTCCAAAAAAAGTCATAAGCTTTTCACTGTCACGGATAAGAAAAATACACAAGGCACTGTTACCACCTCATCAGCTGATGCTTTGACATCTATCAAAATTTTAAAATCTGGCCGAAACCAGTTTGGCTCAGTGGATAGAGCGTCAGCCTGCGGACTGAAGGGTCCCGGGTTCGATTCCGGTCAAGGGCATGTACCTGGGTTGCGGGCATATCCCCAGTGGGGGATGTGCAGGAGGCAGCTGATCGATGTTTCTCTCTCATCGATGTTTCTAACTCTCTATCTCTCTCCCTTCCTCTCTGTAAAAAATCAATAAAATATATTAAAAAAAAAAAAGTGACTAAAATTTCAAGCACAAGCTTAAAGCAAATAGTGAAAGCCTTTAGTTAAATCAGGTGTTTACAAGGCAATATAGAGCTCAAGTCTCAAACTGAGTTCCTCTTAGGAAGCTGACTAGTGACACAAAGTTAAGTGGTCATGCATACCAGATTTTGGGGGGGGGGGGGGGAGTCTGCATATAGTGCACTGGGTTTATGATCGATAAGCCAATACAAAAGAAAAATATTCACAAATTGGAATTTTCCCATGGTTTATGAAGGTTGGCATAAAAACCTATTAAAAATTTGATTTATAAAGTGATATAATCTTCATATTCTTCCAACAAACAAACCTAAACATTAGTAAGAAATTTTACTGTAAAATCTACTTTCATCAAAGAGTATTAAGGAATCTAACTGCGTAGAAAGCTATAAAAACTAGCCCTAACCTGTTTGGCTCAGTGGATAGAGCGCTGGCCTGCGGACTGAAAGGTCCCAGGTTCGATTCCGGTCAAGGGCATGTACCTGGGTTGCGGGCACATCCCCAGTGGGGGGTGTGCAGGAGGCAGCTGATCGATGTTTCTCTCTCATGTTTCTAACTCTCTATCCTTCTCCCTTCCTCTCTGTAAAAAATCAATAAAATATACTAAATAAAAAAAAGAAAGCTATAAAAACTAAATTACACATACTGACTTAAATAACTTGTTTGTAAGTTCTGGGCTCAAGGCACTACAAAACCTGAAATAGTACTATTGATTCAAGTGAGATCCTTAAGAAAAGGAAGAGAAAGAGAAAGATATTAAGAAGACAACAAATTACTTGGGCATGACACTCATCTTTGAGTCTGTTAATAAACTAAAGTGTGAAACCTGATCTACATCTGTGTTTTCAAACCTTGAGTCACTTGAGAAGCTTTTTAAAAACTACAAATACCCAGGTTCCTCTTCAGATCCACTGAAGTAGTGTCCAGGCATGTGGGGTTTGGTTTGAATTCCCGACTATCTGATGTCCAGGTTTTGGAACCACTGGATGGATGACCCTCAATGTCCACTTCTTATCCATGTCTTACAGTTCCAAATTGACAACGCTGTCAAAAGCACTGAAGATAGCATTTGGTTACATACTGCAGGGCCTCCATCATCATATCCCACCAGGGAAAGAAAGCATTCTTACTTTGTCTGGGCAAACAATTACAGGAACTGGGACTCCTCACTCAAGCCACTGACTGGATCTCCCCTCCCGCCTCCCCAAATACTTCTCTAACTTCGGGTCTATTAAATCTCACAGCAGTGAATGTTCTTCTCTCCAATACAGAGAAAGGCACCTCCTCAGATAGACTTAGAACTGTAATGCCCAGGCACTCAAAGGATTCAAATTCCTGTATTTATTATCTGCACATTTTCAATTAACATGAAATGTTTTAGAAGCAGAGTGAGGGGGTCCTCTGAAACACGTGCAAAGAATTCCTCCTAAATGACACCCCTTCCAGTTTCCTCCTAGAAGGAGCAGGGGGGGTGGGGGTGGGGGTAAGGTTATTCTGAGTAAGGGGCGAAAGTGGTTTGGGTCATTCTTCATACACTAATAATGTTTCACGAATAAGCACGAGGCATCTGGGTGACCAGGAGACTCTGACGTCTTCCTAAATGCCCGCCAGCCCAAAGCAGGCTCTAACCACACAAGATCCTAGCATCTCCTCGGGCACCCCTCTCCCTACTAAGCTTCGTTCTTCTGGACAAAAGGCATCATTAGGGACCTGCATCTATGTCCCGGATATTCTTAAACCGAGTGTAACTAGACTCCCCCCCACCCCCCAACATTTCATTATCCATTTAACGTTCCACTTGCTTCATTCCGTTTAATCCTCACTACGAATTTACACAGGTCCTCTAAGAAAGCTCCACTTCACACGCAGCCAATAATGTCCAAGTGTCTAGCACGAGACGAAAACCGCGACCAAACGGCAGGCGCTTCTCACACCCTCTTCCGCATCCCTCCACCCCCAGCAGCGTGGCCAGACAGCGGAACTGGGGTGGCTGCTGCCCTTACAGGCAGAACAGGAAATCACGTTCCCACCGCCCTAATGTGCAAGTGTGCCGTGCACGTCCACTACCACAGGGTCGTCCCAGGAGTGTGTGTGTGTGTGGTGGTGGTGGTGGTGGGGGGGGACCCAAGGCAGGAAAGAAGCAGAACTGCCCGAATAAATAAAAACCCTTGACTTTGAAGACGGCAGGGGCTGGAGGCCGCCTAACAGCAATTCTTTCTCTCAGCGCTTTCCCTACCTTCATGAGGAGCTGCCGGGGGCGCTAGTTTTTTCTGCTTCTGCGTCGAACAGCTCGAACTGGAAAGAAACAGGAGGGCAGCGGACCCTAGAGCCGAGCTCCCTCCCGCCCCGAGAAAGGTACAGCAGCGGCCCCAGGAGATCCGCTGCCTCCGTGGCGGACGTGGGAGGAGGGCAGCGCTCGAGGCCTCCAGGCCGGGGCGCTGAGCTGGCGCGCACGGGTGCGGGAAGGGCCAGGGGGCTGTCATTCGGCCGAACGGACACCCCGGCTCCCGCTTACCTCGGTCCCCCGCAGTCCTCACCCGGCCCGCCGCGGGCCCAGACACTGCGGCAGCTCGCTCTGCGGCCCCGCCCTCGCCAGCTCTAGGGACGGCCCGTCGGCGAGGTGTCCGGCCTGCTCCCGGCGCCCACGGCCGCTGAGCTTCCCTCGGAACCGCGGCGGGTGCCGGCGCTCGCTTTCATCGTCACCTCCTTCCTTGCCCTTCCGCCTCAGCGCGGCCTGCGCAGCGTGCGGTGGGGGAGGCAGTGACGCCGGCGCTGGGGGCGTGGCTCCGCCTCCCGGCGCTTCTGGAGGCGTGCGCGCCCCGCCCCCGGGACGTTTGGCGGCTGCGCGGCGCTGTGCCTGCCTGGACTCGCGCTCCCACGGCCCGGCCCGGCCGGCGCCCCCTTCCGCGTGCGGGAGGACTTGTGGAAACTGAGACGCCGAGATTGCAGCGGCTGTGCAAAGTGGGGTTGAGACTTCTGTTCAGCCCCCCTGAAATGTTTACCTTAGAAGGATAGGGCCAACCGCCACTACCCTATGGTCCCTCCCTCCGCTAATCCTTTTTGCTAAGTTCAAGGCATTCCTGCCCTCAGGCTTTCCTTCTGGTTCTCCCATGGCGCGGCCTCGCCTCACCTGAGAACAATGTCACTGGCGGACAGAGCCCGGACGCATGCACTGTAGTCGCCCCCGCACCAAATAGTGACTGGGCTACAAGTGCTAAGTCTGTGCAGTAACTCTGTTGCTCTTTCAGACGAGAGAGGAAAGTGACATCAGCCTGATAGGTAGCAGCACTATTCACTGAACATTTTTTTTCTCTCCGAATTATAAGAGAAAATGTATCTAGCAAGTGGGAGGTAGCGGGGTGGTTGGTGTGGCTCAGTGGTTGAGTGTTGGCCTATGAACCAGGTCACCGTTGATTCCCATCAGGGCACAAGCCTCGGTTTCCCGCTTCATCCCCTGTAGGGGGCGTGCAGGAGGCAGCCGATGAATGATTCTCATTGATGTGTCATCTCTCCCTCTCTGAAGTCAACATCTACATATCTACAAATAGACATATATCTATACATGGCTATCTCTGTATTTAAAGAGCCAGGGTCTGTAACATCCGAAATGACCAGACGGGCCACCAAACACCAGGCTAGGGAGCTGAGGGAGCAGGATCTGTGGGCCCCCAGCCACCTGCACCGTGTAGGCCGAGAGGAGGGGGCTGTGGGCTCACAGGCATGGCGGGGTGGGGCTGTGGAGGCTGAGGAGCCTGGCAGGATGGGTCAGTGTGGAGCTTCCCAGGGTGGCTGAGGCGGAGGAGCAGGTCGGGGGCTGTGAGTGTGGAGCTTTGCTGGGCGGCTGAGGCAGAAGAGGGTGGTGGGGGGTGGGCAGCAGAGGCCAAGGAGCCTTGCGGGGCATGGGCTGTGAGCGTGGAGGTTCATAGGGCAGGGGCCATGGAGATGGAGGAGTGACGCTGGGCAGCGGACATGGCCCTGATTGCAGCTAGGCCTGGGGAACCCACATGATTTAATCCTGTGTTGGGCCTCTAGTCCTATATAATAAAAGGGTAATATGCAAATTGGCCAAATGGCAGACCACCGGTCATTGTGATGCACACTAACGACCAGGGGGGGCAGAGGCTCAATGCAGGAGCTGCCCCCTGGTGGTCAGTGCACTGCCACAGGGGGAGCACCGCTCAGCCAGAAGCCAGCTCATTGCTGGCCAGCGCTGTGGCGGTGGCCGGATCCTCTCCCATGTCGGTGGCAGCACTAAGGATGTCAGGCCCGCTCCCCGCAGGACATCCCCTGAGGGCTCCCGGACTGCAAGGGGGTGCAGGCCGGGCTGAGGGACACACACACACACACACACACACACACACACACCAGTGCACAATTTTGTGCACCAGGCCTCTAGTCCTATCTAATAAAAGAGAAACATGGTAATTAGTGTACGACCGCTATCCTTCCCATTGGCTAATCAGGGAAATATGCAAATTAACTGAGAGCCAAGATGGCAGCCGGCAGCCAGGCAGCTGGAAGCTAAAATGAGGCTTGCTTGCTTTAGTGACGGAGGAAGCCAAGCTTCCCCGCCTCCCCTGCCGGCCTCTCAGCTGCACTCTAAGCAACTATGTTACAAAAATAGAAGCTAAGCAAAACCCCGGGCTTCAGCCAGCAGGACCGCAACATTGTTTCAAATACAGAAGGGTAAACAAAGGCCAGAAACCTGCTTTCAGCAGTGGAAGTCTCATAGCTGGAGCCGAGCCTCAGAGCTAAAGCTGGCCCAGAATGAAAAAAAAAGGAAAAAAGGACAGGTTGGGAGCTTCAGTCACCCGGCAGCCTGAAAACGGCCCTCAGCCCCTGACCCAGGCTGACCAGGCACCCCAGAGGGGACCCCCACCCTGAAGGGTGTGTGACAAGCTGCAAACAGCCATCATCCCCTCACCCAGGCTGGCCAGTCACCCCAGTGGGGACCCCCACCCTGATCCAGGACACCCTTCAGGGCAAACCAGCCGGCCCCCACCCGTGCACCAGGCTTCTATCCTATATAGTAAAAGGGTAATATGCCTCCCAGCACTGGGATCAGTGGAGCCGTGAGGCCTCCCAGCACCGGGATCAGCGGAGCAGCGAGGCCTCCCGGTACCGGGATCAGCATGACAGGGGGCAGCGACCAAACCCCCCTGATCGGCCCTGCTCTGTGTGTGACAAGGTGCAGTGCCCCCCCCCCTGCCCCCCACGGGCCCTGCTCTGTGTGTGACGGGGTAGAGCCATAACCTCCCCATCGGCCCTGCCCTGAGTGTGACAGTGGCGGCACCCCAACCCCCTGATCCACCCTGCTCTGTGTGTGACGGGGCAGTGCCCCAACTTTCCTATCGGCCCTACTCTGTGAGTGACAGGGGGGAGCTCCTCAACCCCCTGATCAGCCCTGCTCTGTGCGTGACAGGGGGCGGCGCCCCAACTCCCCAATCGGCCCTGCTCTGAGCCCGACCAGGGGCTGCACCTAGGGATTGGGCCTGCCCTCTGCCACCCGGGAGCGGGCCTAAGCAAGCAGGTCGTTATCTCCCGAGGGGTCCCAGACTGCGAGAGGGCACAGGCTGGGCTGAGGGACCCCCATCCCCCGAGTGCACAAATTTTTGTGCACCGGGCCTCTAGTATATCTATATTTGTAAAGGCAGCATAGAAGTGAGCTTAGAAGAAATGGGCTCAGGAAACAAAGCACAGAGGCAAAAGAAGGGGCCAAAGGTAACGGGATGGGACAGGCGCTGGCCTGCTCCCCAGAGGAAGAGCACCCATTGAACATTTTTTAATCCTCACGTGAGGATATGTTTATATTAATTTAAGAGAGATTGGAAGGGAGGCGGAAAGAGAAACACCCATATGAGAAAGAAACATCCATTGTTTGCAGCCTGTATGCGGGGATCAAACCTCTAACCTGGGTATGTGCCCAGACCTGGAATCAAATCGGTGTATGGTTGGTGCTCCAGTCAACTGAGTCACACCAGCCAGGGCTGAACTGTTTTGGAATGCAGACATACCAGTAGTCTTTCCCTTGCAAGACCTCAGTCTAATTGTGGGGAAAGTGACAAATAATATAATGCAACATCCTGACAGCTAGAAAATACATTAGCTAATTTATGGTGGAAAATAAATTCAATTTTGGACATACTCAATTATAAGTAGAGTGGAGATAGGTCCAATGGAATACCAAGGGTTGGGTGCTAGGAGCCTTGTGCCCCACGTGCAGGCAATAAGGGTGTGCATTGACTATAAAGAAGGCCAAAACAATAGTAAACCTGACTACAGTGTGACTTGCTTTAATTATCACTTATTTTCATACACCTTTCAAGAACTGCTTGGTGTTTATAACAATATCTAGATGTAATAGAAAAAGGTAAGTTTTCTTTTGGGAAAGGGACTTGGATTGAGAATACTTTTTATCTGAATTGCTGAAATTAAAAAAAAGTGAGAATGTATTCTTGTATTACTTGTGTACTTGAAGAAAATTTTATAGAATAAAAATGATTACAGGGACATGGGCCTTCTGGAGCACTTGGAAGTCAGGAAGATACCTAACCTTGTTTTCTCCCTATAAGAATGTGGCTTTGCTGACACCAAGTCTGACTCAAGAGCTAGGGGTCAACCCTAAGTGGTTTGGCTCAGTGGATAGAGCATCGGCCTGTGGACTGAAAGGTCCCAGGTTCGATTCCGGCCAAGGGCATGTACCTTGGTCATGGGCACATCCCCAGTAGGAGGTGTGCAGGAGGCAGTTGATCAATGTTTCTCTCTCATCGATGTTTCTAACTCTCTAACCCTCTCTCTTCCTCTCTGTAAAAAAATCAATAAAATATATTTTAAAAAAAGAGCTAGGGGTCAGATATTTCAAAACAAATTGTTTTATCTAAATTCTTCCAGAATGGTGGTTCAAACCTGAATATAGCAAGGTACTGGCAATAACTGGTTTTCTTTTTCACTTTTCACCTTCACCCGATCTTCCAGACTATCAGTGGCAGCAGTGTCCTCTAGAGGGAACTTGGGCTTGGAAAAGCCATGAAAGGTCATTTGCTCTGGTGAAGTGGGTCATTTCTTTTCTTGCTCTAGGTGGCTGCCTCCCCCCATTAAGCTAAATCACTACAGCAAGTATTTATAGCAGGCTCTTCCCACTGATGGATTACTAAATGTGCAACATTGCAGCTATATTTAAATTGCATTTGTTTTCATAAGCTATGTAAACATTCCTTCAAAATCAGCTACAGGCCTAGAAAACTGAAAGTTGTTTCCAGTTAACTCAGAAGAGTTGAGTAATGAAAGAGGCTGAAATTCTAGCTGGGTAATATTGAGCAAATTACTTAACCTCCCTGGCTCTTTTCCTTCCTTCTAAAAAGGAGCACATTAACCCGTCAGCGATGCAGTATCTAAGGAGACACAGATGTGGAAGCCCTGTAGAAATATTAGGGGATACCATAGATGTTTTTATCTCCTTCAATATTCCTATATTGAGACCTACCCCGCTATGTGATAGTATGAAGAGGGGGAGGCTTTGGGAGATGATTATGTCAAGAGGGTGCATTAGAGAGCTCCTTTGCCCTTCCACCATGTGAGAAGAACACAGCAGCCTACAGCCAGGAAGCCAGCTCTCACCAAACACCAAATCTTACCACTTTCTTGATCTTGGCCTTCATAGTCTCAATACCGTGAAAAATCAATTTCTGTTGTTTATAAGCCACACAGTATATGGCACTTTGTAATAACAGCACAAATGGAGTAAGACGGGAAGAGCTATAGAAATTGAGATTGTGCAGTTTTCACATGCAAGCTATGGTGGCCACTGTTATAGACTATGCACCCATTCCCCCTTCTTTACTAACAAGTCTGATTTTTGCCTGGGAAGGCATCAAATGGCAGTTCTGACCAATGAAGTTGAGGGTTTCTGGGAAAACTCGTACTTTCTTGATGTAGGCATTGTTCCGTTTTCCTTTTTGCCTTTTAATCATCCTCTCTTCTTCCTGCCTGACACCTGGACAAGAGGATGGAGGTGGAGCAGCGATCTTGCACCTTGTGGCAACAGGCATCAAGATAGGCCTACATGCTAAGAATGACGGAGTGAAAATACAAGCCTAGGTTGACTACACTGGACTTCCTTTTTGTGTGAGTTAAATAAGTCCCGTTTGGTTACAGTCTCGTTTGGGTACCTATTAGTTACATCAAACTTATTAATATACAGGGGTGGGCAAAATTAGGTATTGTGTAAGTACCCACTTTTGTTGGTTAAATTACCAGCCATCATCACCTGAAAGATAAATTATATGAAATAATAATAAACCTACTTTTGCCATCCCCTGAATATATAAACCAATACCCAAAGTATATTTTTCTTTTTAAATCCCCTTCAGGAAAATGACTAAACTATAATGTTGCTCGCTTCTGCAGCACATAGACTGAAGTTGGAACAATATAGAGATTAGCATGGTTCCCGCACAAGGATGATACACAGGTGCGTGAAGAGTTCCATATTAAAATAAATGAACCTATAATGCACAGTGTCTCATATTTCAAGTTATGTATGATATACAATACTATAAAATATGCAAATTCATAATGTTACTGAACAAGAATGTATTGGAGCCTTCTTCATATAGTATTCACAATATGCTTCCTTAAGATAAATTATGAATACATTTTTTAAAAGGTGAGAGGTGGGAAAAAGGGCAAATAGCTCTGTGCAGTGTTCTTAGTTCTCCATATGCTACTGGATTATCATAAAGGACTGTCTGCATTATCATAAAGGACTGTCCGATGAGTATAGTATATGAAAAAGGTAAGCAATAATAGATCACATTTATCAAATGCTTTACTCTGTGCTAGGCACCATTCTAAACATTTTATGTGAAATTAATTCATTTGACCCTAAAAACTACCCTATGATGCAGGCTCTTTTATCACTCCCCCAAAAGAAACAAAAAATAACCAATTCACAGTAACAATTTCAATTTTTAGTACACTCTATTAAAATAGCATGGTTACTGAAAATATAACTGGTCCTCTCACTGGCAGCAAGATTTTAAATTATACAGCCTATTTTCATTTAGAAGAAGCCCCCAGGTTCAAACTGACTATATAAAACCAAGGGGGGAAAAATTTCTTGCAATGCTTACTGATGAAGAAATGTGCAGCAAGAACTCAAGTACTCAGCCTCATGAGATAATACCTTGGGTCAGCTGTACTTTGTCATTAAAAAAAAAAAAAAAGACATACTAAAACAGGACAGAGTAGGCACACAATTGAGTGGATCAGTAACAAGATATGCATAGATGAAAGTGAGAAAGTATTTACTTGGCTGACAATGCAAGTAATATGAAAGTGGCTGATTCATATTTCCCAGTCCATGGTCTAAACTTATTTTTCGGGGACACCTTCGTCTTGGACAAGAAAACGAGTGCCATCAAAATAGTGACAATGTCTTGTAGAAACTCATATGGTTGAGGTGTTTTTAGTTTATTTGAAAAACAAAGCTCTTCAACAGTTATTAGCAAAAAAACTTAAAGTATCCTGAAGTGTAAGGAATATTGACTGTGATTAAAATGTGTTTTAGTTTCAACTAAAACCTCCTTAAAGATTTGAATGACAATAAAGCAATCAGAATCAGATTGCACTGTTATACATTCCCTAACCTTATGGCTCAGATAAAATAGTTTGTAAAAATGGTACATTTCTGTTTTTAAATATAGAAGTCACAGTGAAGTAATTCATTAAGAAAGAAAAAACATTTTTTGGCAATGCTTTCATGATGTATATGGTACTGTTACTCCATTTTGATTGTGTTTTTTGTTTTTGTTTTTTTAAAGGCAACACAACTAGAACAAGATATTTTCAACTGCTAAAGGACCCAAACTGGATGAATTGATATAAGGCAATGTGACAGGTAGCTCTTAACAAGTATAACAGACATTATATATCCACATAAGTGTTGTTCCTTTCAAAATAATCAACCCCTGAGTTACAAAGTTATATATATAAAGAATATATAGCCCTAGTCAGTTTGGCTCAGGTTTGATTCCAGTCAAGGGCATGTATCTCAGTTGCAGGCTCCTCCCCGGCCAGGGCCCTGGTTGGGGCGTGTGCAGGAGGCAGCTGATGTGTTTCTCTCACAATTGATATTTCTCTCTGCCTTTCCCTCTCCCACTTTTTCTGAAAATCAATGGAAAAATACCCTCGGGTGAGGAATTAAAAAAAGAAAAATGAATATATAAATAGTAATATTTACATGTAACTTATTTACTGAACATATTTTTCTAGAAATATAATTTTTTAGTCTCTTTCTCTAAAAGATGTATAAGTAAAATTGTTATAATCAGGATTATAGAGTTGATAAAAATCTCTTTATAAAGACATAGGTAATCATCAACTCAATCTCTGATCAAGAATCTACATTTGAGCCAAAACCGGTTTGGCTCAGTGGATAGAGCGTCGGCTTGCAGACTGAAGGGTCCCAGGTTCGATTCTGGTCAAGGGCATGTACCTGGGTTGCGGGCGCATCCCCAGTGGGAGATGTGCAGGAGGCAGCTGATCGATGTTTCTCTCTCATCGATGTTTCTAACTCTCTATTTCTCTCCCTTCCTCTCTGTAAAGAATCAATAAAAATATATTAAAAAAAAAAAAGAATCTACATTTGATATAAGCATAACCAATGGATGCAGACAACAGGGGGTGAGGGTGAGGGCATGATTGTGGGGGTGGGGGGGACAATGGGGGATTAAGGACACATGTAATACCTTACTCAATAAAGAAAAAAAAAAAGAATCTACATTTGTTTTTTAAGGCCAAACTCGCTTTCTCTGCTATTTAGCACATTCCTAGATAAGCCTTTCTCCTTTGGGTGTCCATGCTAACAAGCTCAAAGAACGAAAACACTTCAAGATTAAACAAAATTACCAGGAAGGCAAATCTGTTATTCAATGTACATTACAAACTGTGAAGAACTTTTTAAGAATTTGCCCTTGTTGTCACCACTCTCCCCCTCCAATAGTTGCTTGCATATTGTGTATTCAATGGTGAAAGCAGAACCCTACTAAAAGCTTACTAATTTGATACCTACACATCACATTCTGAACCTTAGCTCAAATAAATGCCTGGTCATATAATTTTTTTAAAAGCTAGGAATAAATGGGCTCTATTTCACAATGAAGTCTCATAACAAGTAGAACTTCAGGAGTTCTCAAAAACACCAGTGAGCACACTGGCTAGCAGTTCAGGGAGTCATCTTTTTGATGGTTTGAGAATCACCTGGAATTCAGCAGACATTGGTGATGTTGGTAAGGGTAGTTTCAATAACATGTTGAGGACAGACACGACATGCTAATGAAGAAGAAAACAGTAACTGTTCTCCTCTTTCCAGAAGTTTAATTAAGAAATCAGAGGAAGTTTGTTTTAAAAGGAAGATATGCTTGTTTTGCTGAGGTTGAGAGAGAGTGTGAAGGGTGAGGTGGGATAAGTGAGAGTGGCCTGAGGACATGGGAGATGGTGAAAGATGGAGAACAGATTTTTGGTGGGGTTAGCTGCTGAGATGAACATCTTCCATTGTGACCAAAAGGAAGGAGACAAAGAGAGAAAATTCTGGTGATAGGGTAGGTGGAGAGATGGTGGAATAAAGGAGTTGGGAGTCATGAGAGAGAACCTGGAGAAAAAGGGAGGGAAAAAATCCTAGGAGCAAAATGAGAACTGAGAAATAATCAATGTGTAAATGAGTTAGTACTTTAGTGCAGTGCCAGTGCTATACTAGTGTTGTTACAGAAACATCATTAATCTGGGGCATTCATTAGACATCTGTAAAAAAAAATCTTTATGTGACTTAAAAACAAATAAAAGAAAAAATACACAAGTTGAGACTGGGGGTAAAAAAACAAACACCTGAAAAAAATGACCTATTACGGCTTGAATGTTTACATCTCCCAAAATTTACGTTGAAGTCCTGTATTGGGATTTGAAGATGGAGCCTTTGGGCGGTAATTAGCATTAGATGAGGTCATGAGGGTGGGGCCTCACGATTGGTTACTGTCCTTAGGAGACACTAGAGCAGTGGTTCTCAACCTTCCTAATGCCGCGACCCTTTAATACAGTTCCTCATGTTGTGGTGACCCCCAACCATAAAATTATTTTTGTTGCTACTTCATAACTGTAATCTTGCTGTTATGAATCGTAATGTAAATATCTGATATGCAGGATGTATTTTCATTGTTACAAATTGAACATAATTAATGCATAGTGATTAATCACAAAAACAATATGTAATTATATATGTGTTTTCCGATGGTCTTAGGTGACCCCTGTGAAAGGGTCGTTCGACCCCCAGGTTGAGAACCGCTGCACTAGAGAGATTGGTCTCTCCCTATGTGTTCATATAATGAGGGGGTCCTCTAAACACACAGCAAGGTCACAGCCCATACACACCAAGACGCTTCAGAAAAAAACCTAACTTGCTGGCATCTTGACCTGGAACTTGAGCCCCTGAACTGTGAGAAATAAATTTGTTGATTAAACCACTTGGCCTATGGTATTTTGTTATGGCAGCCTGAACTGACCAAGAAAAAAACGCTTACAATAAATACCTCAGGAAAGATATTGAATTTGTGAATAAGAACAGAAGGCTATAAAAAGGGAGATCAGAAAACAAGAATGAGCTTTTGAAAATTAAAAATGTGATGCTTGACATACGTTCGAAAAAAGGATCAGAGGTCAAATCAAGAAAATTCTCTCAGAAAGTTAAAAACAAAAGGCAAAGAGATGGTAAGCAGGAGAGAAAGATAAGACAGATGATTAATGCTGGAATTCCAGAAAGAAATACTAGGGGGACAGGGGGGGAGAGTGTGGTTATTAAATAATACAAGAATTGCCCAGAACTGAAGGAAATGAGTCTGTGACTACAACAGCCTACCAAATGCCCAAAGCTAATTAAAACATACGCACCGTCACCAAGGCACTTCATGGTAAAAACTTAGAACAAAATCTCCTGAAGCAGAAAAATGGGTTACATACAAAGATGTTATCAGAAATAGCAGGTTAAAAGAAGTAGTGACTTTGCCCTGGCTGGTTTGGCTCACTGGATAGAGCGTCGGCCAGGGGACTGAAGGGTCCCAGGTTCGATTCCGGTCAAGGGCATGTACCTTGGTTGCGGGCACATCCTCAGTAGGGGGTGTGCAGGAGGCAGCTGATTGATGCTTCTCTCTCATGGATGTTTCTAACTCTATCCCTCTCCCTTCCTCTCTGTAAAAAATCAATAAAATATATTTTTTAAAAAGTCATCTCATTAAAAAAAAAAAGTAGTGACTTCAAAATTCTCAAGGAAGATGATTTACAACCTAAAATCCTGTAGTATCGTTAAATATGAAACATTTTCTTTAAAATCTTACCTATATGTATCCTTTCTGAGAAAGCTAGTCAAAGAAGTACTTCTCCAAAATAAGGGAACAAACCAAGCAATTAGATATGGCAGTCAGGAAACAAAGGCTTTAACTCAGGAGAAAAGTGAAACTGAGTTTCAGATGCCATAGGGGCAAGAGGCCTGGAGAGCCACAGCCCAGCCTACAGCCCCAGTCAAGTTCCAGGAAAGGAGGAGGTGCACTATTTGAGACTGTTTAGAAAATAGTCTTCAGAGTGCTTTTGTAATTTTGTTATGATTTTGGGAAAACTTAGTGATAGATCAGGGTTTGATTCCCAGTCAGGGTACATGTCTTTGGTTGCAGGCGATTTTCTCTTATTTATGTTTCTCTCCCTCTTTCTGAAATCAATAAAAAAAAATTTTTTTTAAAAAGGTGAAGATTATGCCAAAACCGGTTTGGCTCAGTGGATAGAGCGTCGGCCTGCGGACTGAAGGGTCCCAGGTTCGATTCCGATCAAGGGCATGTACCTGGGTTGCGGGCACATCCCCAGTGGGAGATGTGCAGGAGGCAGCTGATCGATGTTTCTCTCTCATCAATGTTTCTAACTCTCTATCCCTCTACCTTCCTCTCTGTAAAAACTCAATAAAATATATACTTAAAAAAAAATAAATAAAAAGGTGAAGATTAATGCATGCTAAAAACAGCTCAAATTTAAAAATAGATGCTTCTGTGGAGGACTTGGCAGTGGGAAAGTTTAAAGCGTGGAACTAACACTGTTTATTACAAGTCCTTTAAGATTAGTATTAATTTTTTTAAAGGATTAAAACAATTTTTTATTGCTTTTTAGAGAGAGGGAGAGGGAAAAAGAGAAACACTGATATGAGAGTGAAACATCGATTGGCTGCCTCCTGCACGCCCCCGACCAGGGATCGAGTGGTAACCTGACCAGGAATCAAACCGGAAACCTTTTGGTGCACCGGGCAGTACCCAAACAAGTGAGCCACACCAGCCAGGGTGGATTAGTATTAATTTTTTAAAAAATAATTTTATTGATTTTTCGCAGAGAGGAAGGGAGAGGGATAGAGAGTTAGAAACATCGATGAGAGAGAAGCATCGATCACCTGCCTCCTTCACACCCCCCACTCAGGATGTGCCCGCAACCAAGGTACATGCCCTTGACCGGAATCGAACCTGGGACCCTTCAGTCCCCTGGCCAACGCTCTATCCAGTGAGCCAAACCAGCTAGGGCAAGGATTAGTATTAATTTTTAATCTATGTACATTACTTTGTTAAAAACCTGAAATAACTAAGCCTAAAAAGACCTTTCCGTTTGTTGTTCTACTCCTCCTGCTCTTTCAAAGATAAAAGCTGTTAAATAATTTAGCATAAAAAATAGTTTCCTAAATAAAAAAATGCCACAAATACTAAAGTTGTAGTAAAACATGCATTAAGCTAATGTAAATAGTGCTTTTCAAATCAATCATACAGGAATTTTTGAACTTTTCGTAGGCAAAGTTTTAAATATCTGCTATAATTAAATACAAATGTAATAGCACTGAACAGCTTGACAATTAAAAAATATATTTTAAGCAGTCATTGCCTATACCTTCTACTCCATGCTAAAAAAAAGTATAATTTTAGTTTTTTTTAAAAATATATTTTTTATTGATTTCAGAGAGGAATTGATCAGCTGCCTCCTGCACACCCCTTACTGGGGATCAAGCATGTGGCCAACCCAGGTAGGGCTAATTTTGTTTTTTTTAAATATATATTTTATTGATTTTTTACAGAGAGGAAGGGAGATAGAGAGCCAGAAACATCAATCAGCTGCCTCCTGCACACCTCCCACTGGAGATGTGCCTGCAACCAAGGTACATGCCCTTGACCGGAATCGAACCTGGGACCCTTCAGTCCGCAGGCTGATGCTCTATCCACAGAGCCAAACTGGTTATGCCTAATTTTGGTTTTTGATAGTGAACTCTCCATACTGAAGCTGTTCTCCATGTTAGGGTATCCAACATTCCTACTTCAAAGCCTATAATGAAGTGCTATCTTAAAGTATTGTACTTTCAAAGTTCTCTTGGTGCATTTAACACAGAAATGCTGGTATGATTCTTATTACTTCAGTCAGGTAAGCATTAGGATTTCAGGCCAAGTTACTGGAGGTATCTAATGGATCAGAAGTGTTTTAACTGCGTCTGATAGCCAGAACATTTCTAAGAAATTTATTCGGAACCTGGTTTAGAGAGGGAAGGCTCATGCTTACTACCCATAATTCTAGAAGCCTTTCTCATTTGGACTTTGTAATACATTAAAAATGGTGCCATGACATGTTTGAAAAAACATTTATCCTTAAAAATATTAGAATGTTCTTGAAAACCTATTCACTTATTCTTTTAAGGTACATATTCTAATTTAAAGAACTTTAGGAAAGGGAAAAATAAACATAGAAAAGTTTATTTCTAGCCCTGAAAGAACAAAATTATTTAACAAAGTCATCAAATACAGCAGTTAATGTCAATGAAACAATTAAATAATTGAATGGGATTAAATTAAAAATAGAAGTCAATATAAAATTTGAAGACAAAACAGAAAAGCTGCTTTCACTTAATTACATTTCTATTTACCAAGACCAAAAAAAAAAAAAGTAACAAAAAATGTTCAATTCCAAATATGTAATTCTCTGCTTTTCTTAATACAGAATGAAAATTTGCTTGACAAATTTTCATACATTTCTTTCTCCCTCTCATTTGGCAACTTTCTAGAATGGTGAATGAGAGACTTTAGTTCTCTCAAGGTCAGCCCATTGCTTGATTCTCCTTTGTATTTCCCACAGTATCTACCACACTGTCTTTGCCCAAGTGGTCAATAAATGAGTTGAAGAAAAAAATCGTATGTGTGTGTTTTTGTTCCTTTCTTATACACATGCACTGTGGAAAAATGATTTTAATTGTTTAAATATCTGTTGTGGGAGCAACAGACAAGGAAGACAATCTTTTTTTTTTATATTACTATGAAATTCCACCATTAAAAATCCCCAAATTGAGTACTAATCTGAATTTTGACTATATGTTAGAATTGATTTTTTGACATTTCACTAGATATGGACCTCGGTATATTTTAAAACTATTAGATTAAAAAACTGATGCAAATTCTTTAAGCACTCACTTTTTTCTAACTATAGCTATTGCTTGATCAGATCTAATATTATTCTGGCTAGAATACAGTATATTTAAACCAATGTGCTTATGTGAGCCCTAAAATTAATACTCATATGTTTTAAATTGCTTATTAAAGGCACATGTTCATTTGGGACTGGTGGTAACTAGATAAGCAGCTTCATATTTATATATGGAAGGAAAGAGAATTTATATTGTGTGCCAGGCAGTCAACACATGAAGAGAGAGTTGTGTTAGTCTTGGTTTCTGATGCTATCACAATTACTCTACTTGGTTACTATTCTAGGTAGGATGAAATACTCAGTATTTTCATGGTGTCCCAGTTTTAACTGTCCTCCAAAGCAGCAAAAGGATCAAAAGGAGAAGGAAACTTTAAGAATGCTAGAGTCTAAAATAGAATAAATAAGTACAATAGTAATACTATCCTAGTAACATGAAGACTAAAGTAACTTTTAGATTTCAATGGGAATTTTCTTTCTAAAGTGATGACAAAATGGGTGAGAACAAAAGGCAGTATTTAGAAAACATGAACCTTGATTCAGATATAATTTTTCTTTCAATAAGATCTAAACATTTTAATTTATAATTAACTAATAAATCACAATTCCATATTGCTTTTAAGATTATTCTGTTTAAAAATGACACATTTCAGAATTAACCAAAGTATATTTCTATTACAAGTTAGTTTATCCAAGTACGTAAAGAATAAACCACAGTGTAGCTCCCTTAACCTAGGAGTCAGGTTTTAATGACAAAGTCCGTTGCCAGCAATGGACATGCAGGTAACCATCAAAAGTTGTAAAATACAAATCCCAAACTGCTCCTATAAATTGAAAAGACCTTTGTTGAGTCATAGGAATAAAAATGGGGCATTGGCACTGTATTCAATGAATATGGTCTTTATGACTTATGTATGGAAGTGCCATCTAGAGTGGTCATGATGATCACAGTCTTATCGAGTTGGTTTTCATTGGTAGCATCTTCTTCACCATAATCCATCCAGACTATTTACAAAGAATGTTCAAATCTGGAATTCAAAGGCAATGTAGCTTTCCACCAGAAGTAAACTGGCTTGTTTCTGTAATTTCATAGTAACTATAGAAGGCCAATATAATCCAGAGAAATATGAAATCAAAAATCAAATTAAAAACAGAGACCATTAAGTGCTCTAGATAAAAGTCTCATAAACTATTTTATCTTTTTTTAAAAAAACCTTCCTGTGCTATCAACAAAGAACAGCCATTTCTATCCTTATACCTATATCTTATACACAGATGATGGGAATGATAGGAAATAAAATGGTAGGAGCTCCCCCCCCGCCCCCGCCATGTACTCCAAAACATCAAAATCATTTTTATTCATGATTTGTACTATTACACAATGGCAAGTAGGTATGAACTTAATCAGGAGAATGGTAGGAACATTCCCATGTTCCAGAACCAAATCACAGATGTTTCTCTTTTATGTGGCTCTTGGCATGCCAGAAGGGACAATACTGCATCCAAATGCAAAACAATTGAAAAAAAAATGAGAGGAAGCGGAGAGGAAGAAGAGACAGAGAGGGGAGAAGGAAGAGAGGGCACTCTAATAATTAATGCTACAGGTCACAGACCTTTTAAAATCTTTAAAATTAAAAAAAAAAGGTATTGCTATCAACAAGAACATTTCATTTTTCTTCCTTTCTCCAGTTTTTTACATGAATATTATTTCCTTATTTGAAAAAAATCCAAAGTAACTCAACATCTTAAATGATCCATGAATTTATCAAGAAGTACTTTATCACTTAAGCTCTCAGACAGTACAGTGTTGGTAATGGTTTGGGAACAATGCTTATAACAAACGTGTAGTTTACTGGTCAGTAGTTCCATCTCTACGTACTGACAATTCTCTTTCATCAATGCAATCTCAGCTAGTTTTTTTAGAGCTCACCAAGGTTCAAGTCTCTCACTTTGTCTCTACTAGCTCCAAATATTTTTCTCCTTTAAACTGAAAAAGAGAGTTAATTTTTAAAATCTGAAAAGTCAATGGTTATTACAGTATTTACCATGTTGGGGGGAGGGGGCAGTAGGGTGACAGAGGGTTAATTAAAAAAACAAACTAAAATTACAACATATACAGAAACTTATTTCCAAAATGAGGGGGAAACAGGAGAAGGGGAAAGTAGTGGCACTAACAAAAGTTGGAACAAGAACAAATCACTCTGATTCCAGAAGCCATCGCTGAAGAGGAAACAGTCAAAAAGGGAATAACTGTAAAGATGGAGAGTCAATGGGATTCTTTTTCTGTCTCAATGATTTAGTTATAAATATAGATTATTAGTCTTCTCTCTATACATGTAACAAATGCCAAACATTTCACTACCATGAAATTTCTAAAACTGACTTTCACATTTGTTAAAAAAGGTAAAAATCACATACTTTTCTTCCCTTCCCCCAGTTCAAATTCTGAACTGAAATATTACATGTACAATAGCTGGTTCTAACTTCTATACAAAGTTAAACCATATTAAGCTCCTTTGCCAATATAAGGAGCTACATAATTTCTATCAAACTTGCCTCAAATTTAGGCCTAAGAAAAACTTCTCAAAGCAACTCAAAGGAGCAAATCAAGGAAAAAGAAAGCTACAAAGAGAGAAAAGCTAGCAGATGAAACAAATACTCTGAAAAACTCGAATCTACTATTCAAGTACTGAAAATACCCCCAAAGGGACAATGAATGTGATCTATTACAATGAACTCAGCAAAATAAAAGGCAAATCTCTAGCATGATAAATGGCCCTGATGGGCTGTTTGCAGAAAGAAGTAAGGCTAGTGATTCAGTCCACAATTCCTTTTGGACCCTAAAGGGATTCAATAGAAAGTTGTCATTCTGTTTTGTAATTTTCTCTTGGTTGTCTTCAGAAGTAGTAGTTTGCTTTTTTCCTCCATGTTATGCAGGCCATTTCCTTAAACCCCAAAAGAGTAATAATTTTCATATATTAAAAGACTTCTTTTAGAAAATGGAAAAAGAATATGAGGCCATGGCAATGATGTTAACGATTACTCTTCATTGCTTCTTTAGCTGCCATAATCAGTGGTGTCAAACTAGATAATGGTTTGGCCAGTTTCAGGAAGGGATGCTGCCAGAAAGAGGGGAGAAAAAAAAAGTATGTCACCAGTTTAGAAGCTAAATATTTCCTTTCAATTAAAGACTCAAAGATTTTAATGGACCATAATTTATTTAATAAACACATATTTCATCCCTGCATAAAATCAGCATAACCAATACATTGCTTTTATAGTTGAAAGCATAGTCTTTTTAGTTTTTCTAATATTATAAAATCTCAGTTAAATGTCCCAGATACTCATGCTAGCAAAGAACTCGACTGAAAATTAATAACATGCAAAAACTCATATGCTTATTATAATATAACTAGAGGCCCGGTGCATGAAATTCATGCATGGAGGGCGTGGTGGTGGTGGTGTCCCTCAGCCCAGCCTGTACCCTCTCCCTCTCACAATCCGGGACCCCTCAGGTAGGGTCCCTAGGCCTGGCCAGTGATCAGGGCCTATTGGACTTTCCTTCCCCAGGCTGCTAGCAGCTGGCCCCGCCTCCGCCGCTGCCACTGCTTGCCATCTGTGTGGCACTGTCCCCCCTCCCCTGCCACCGGTCACCTCCCTCTGTGGGTGACAGGCATGGGGTGCGATCACTTGGCTGGCCTGTGGGGCAATCATTGGCTGGCCCCGCACACTGGCCACAGCATCGCTGGCTGGTGGTCTGGGCCTCGCTCTATGGGGCGATTAATCACAGCCCCCCCGAGATCGATCACCCAGCAGAGGGAGGCCCCACCCACCCGACATAGTGCCACCAGCTGGGGGCCTGGGCCTCCCTCTACGGGGCAATGGTGAGACCCCCCAACCAATTGCATCGCACCTGCCTTGGCTGGCCTGGCACCAGTGCAAGTCATAGCATGGTAGTCTAGAAGGTGGTCTGGACAGTTGTTCTGCTATTCTGTCATTTGGCTGATTTGCATATTACGCTTTTAGTATTATAGATGGACATTTTATTTCCAGCAAATAAAATCTTAAACTGCGGCAGCTGCCATACTTCTAGTGATGAATGAGCAGTGAAATGTAACTAATAGACCTATGTAAACTTTCTATTTGTTACTCAAAAAAGCCAACTTATTCCAAAAATATTATCATTTCCAAATTCACCTGTAACAATTCTTTGGCTGACCCCCTTTTCTCCACATCCATCTCCAAACATCGATTTAAGAAATCCCGAAATATTGGGGAAAGTTTCTCTGGGTTCTGAAGTTCTGGAGTTCCATTAGTTGCTATCAGGTACAAGGCCTAAAAAAGAGAACATCTTTTATATTCTTAAGGTAGTAACTCAACAAAGTGAGAAAGGACTTGATATAAAGTTTATGGATCTTTTACTTCTGTAAAGACAATCACCATAAATACTAAAATGAGGTTAGTATTATTTCTATCCATTTGGATAATTTTTCCTTTATTTTACTTTTTAAAATATATTTCTTTATTGATTTCAGAGAGGAAGGTTGAAGGAGAGAGAAACATTAATGATGAGAGAGAGTCATTGATTGGCTGCCTCCTGCACGCCCCCCACTGGGGATCAAGCCCACAACCAAGGCATGTGCCCTTGATTGGAATCGAACCTGGGACCCCTCAGTCCACAGGCCAATGCTCTATCCACCGAGCCAAGCTGGCCAGGGCTTTCCTTTATTTTAGATGTTTCAAAAATTAGCTTCATCTTTTTTTTGGTGTGTATGTAGGTTATAAATACAATACACATTGATCAAAGAAATATAATATGGCCGAAGCTGGTTTGGCTCAGTGGATAGAGCGTTAGCCTGTGGACTGAAGGGTCCCGGGTTTGATTCCGGTCAAGGGCACATGCCGGGGTTGCGAGCTTGATCCCCAGTAGGGGCAGTGCAGGAGGTAGCCAATCAATGATTCTCATCATTGATGTTTCTATCTCTCTCTTCCTCTTCCTTCCTCTCTGAAATCCATAAAAATATATTTAAAAAAAAAGAAATATAATATGTAAGGGTATAAAGAAAAAATGACCACAATCCTACCATTAATATCCCATTTACCTTTCTCAAGCTTTATTCAAGTCACATTACATTTCAAAACAATGTAATTTATTAAAACCTTTTTTTTTTAAAAAAAAAAACACGAGTTATATCTATGTAGCTATAGATGAAGAGGCAGAGAGAGCACAGAGGATTTTTAAGACAGTGAAAATACTCTGTATACTAAATGATGGACACATGCTATTCATTATACATTTGTCTCTAAACCCAGAGAATGTACACCACCCCAAGCATGAACCCTAATGTAAACTATGGACTCCGGATGATAATAATGTGTCAATGTAGGTTCACTGATTGTTAAGAAATGTAAGCTTGTCCTGGCCAGTGTGACTCAGTTGGTTGGAGCATCATCCTATACACAAAAAGGTGGTGGGTTCAATTCCAGATCAGGGCACATACCAGGTCTCGGGTTCCATCCCTGGACAGGGCAAGTGCACAGAGGCAACTTGATCAATGTTTCTCTCTCTCTCTCCTGTCTTCTCTCTAAAATCTATTAAATAATAATAATAATAATAAAATAAAAACAGAAATAGTTAAAAAATGTAAGCTTGGTGAGGGATGTTGATAATGTATAAATACACTGTATAAAAAAGTGAACATACAGCCTCATTTAAAGTTTCTGCCATCAAAAAAGGATACCAACGGACACTTGCACCATCAGTATACGAATGTGCTCATTTCCCTGTTACTTAAGATCATTTCTCTTTACATGACATTTCCCCCAAAACTTTCACTAAAAAATTTCATTGTGCCTGACTGGTGGCGTGGCTCAGTGGTTGAGCGTTGACCCATGAACCAGGAGATCACGGTTTGATTCTCAATCAGGACACTTGCCCGGGTTGTAGGCTTGTTCCCCAATGGGGGACATGCAGGAGACAGCCAATCAATGATTCTCTCATCATTAATGTTTCTTTCTTTCTTTCTTTCTTTCTTTCTTTCTTTCTTTCTTTCTTTCTTTCTTTCTTTCTTTCTTTTTCTTTCTTTCTTTCTTTTTCTTTCTTTCTCTTTCTCTTCCTTCCTTCCTTCCTTCCTTCCTTCCTTCCTTCCTTCCTTCCTTCCTTCCTCCCTCCCTCCCTCCCTCCCTCCCTCCCTCTCTCTCTCTCTCTCTCTCTCTCTCTCTCTCTCCTTCCCTCCCATCCTCTCTGAACTCAATAAAAATATTTTTTTAAAAAATTTTCATTGTAAGAAATTATCCTTGAGATAGCAATTTCAAGTTAAGGTCATGTGACTGTTGTGAGCTTCAACTCTTCCACTGGAAGGGATTAATAGGGAACTCTATAAAAATAAGTACTTAACCAAACACTTAACCTTCTCTACTTTGGGATAAACCTTATTACACTCTATCTTCATTTATGTTAGTGATTATAAGCAACCCATGACTCCCAATCATTCCCTCAGCCTCTTCATTCTAACACCAATGTGCCTCTGCACCTTCTTTTCTAGCCTTAATTATTTTTATACCCACTTCCCATCCCCTCCTCAAACATATTCCTTAACTTATTAAGGCCTGGCTCTCCTATGAGGAATCTGCCTTATTCGCAGCATTCTCTAGTGGTAGCTTTTCCTCTCCCACACCTTTGCCCCGAGGATGGAGTGTTCTCTTGGCTCCTTATAGCCTCTTTTTGAGGCCGCTATCACCCTCCTCTCTAACTCCAGGGTTTTCAAACTTCTAACATTCTTTGCTTCAAACATCTATAAAACGCTGTTATCAAGTCTAACATTATTCACAATTCACGACAATTCCAATAGCTATAAAGATGCTGGTTACAATCACCTGGTCTCTTTTCTGATGCTCTTGTCCTTTAGCCTATGCCAGCCACACACACCCATGGTTATCTTAGGAATATCAATAACTGCAACTCTTAAATCTCCATTGCACTCCACCTCCTATCTTTTCACTCTTATTACCCTCACGCCAGTGAACTTTAGACTCCACTGGACCCGAATAAATCCTTCTGATCTTCCAGTGTCCATCATTCTTTCCACATAATCACTTTTTTGACCCTCGTGCACTTTATAGCACTCAGTGGCTAAATACAGTTAAAATTCTGCCTACCCTTTGCCTGTACCTATGCAGCTAAATATGGTGGAAGAAAAGGATATATCCCTGCTGACTGGCATCACTTATGGGGCCCCTAGTGCTTCCAGCATTCACACTAGGTTTCATTCACTCTTCCACTCTCCTATTTCTGTTCTTGTCACTTTTCTGTAGGGTCCTCCTGGCTGTGACAATTTCTCAGACTTTCCTTTTCTTTGGATGACGCTGACAGTTTGAAGGAGTACTGATCAGGTATTATAGTGTAGGCTGTCCTTGGATTTGATGTTTTTCTCATGGTTAGAGATTATGGGTTTGGGAGAGAAGATAACAGTTAAGAGTGCATTTTCTTTGCATCAATATTAAAGGTACATACTATCAACAGGACTGAGGACTGTTCGTGTTCCCCTCGTCACCTGGCTGAGGTAGTGTTTGTCAGGTTTCTCTCCTGTAAAGTTACGTTTTTCTCCCCTTTCCATACTGTGCTCTTTGGAAGGAAGTCACTACATGCCGCCTACACTTAAAAAGTGGGAGCTACACCTCACTTCCTTCAGGGTGGAACATCTCTGTAAATATTTGGAATTCTTCCGCATGGGAGCTGTCTCTTCTGCCTTGTTTATTTATTTAATCACTTTATTTCTATCAGCATGGGCTCATACATATTACATTTTGGGTTATAATCCCATACTACTTTGTTCAAATTTTTGCACCTTGGCCACTAGAGCTATTTCAGTTTGGCTCCTGTGCCTCTCTGAGATGCTCCCATCAGTATGGCTTTATTCTTTAACTCAATGTCAATTATTTATTTATTTTTTTAAAAAGTTGAATGTTTCATTATTATTTTTTATCCCCGAGTGAGGATATTTTTTCCATTGATTTTTAGAGAATGGAAGAGAGGGGGGAGTTGGAGAGAGAGAGAAACATCAATGTGAGAAAGACATATTAATTGGTTGCTTCCCACTCATGCCTGGATCCGGGCTGGGGATTGAACCTGCAACTCTTTCATCCTCGGGCTGACGCTGTAACCACTGAGAAAAACTGGCCAGGTCAAGAAGTTGAATGTTTTATTTTTAAACTTTCTTTGTTTTCCTTCAAGATTGCCCCTTCACTGTATAAAAATAGCACCAGCAAACACAGTATATTGCAAAATTTAGATATTATTCATCATCTGACACTAACAACAAAAACTTTTCTCCACTGCTAATTATTTCCAATGGAAAGATTAATAATTTTGAACCAAATCCAGAGACAGATATAAGTAAGTTACAATATTATGTAAGGCCTAATATAACAATGTTATCCTTGAATTACATACTTTTTATAATTTCAGAAATTCTGAATATCATAACCGTAGTCTAGCCTAAAAATCATAGGATGTTGTGAAAACTATGCATATTGTGTTTATCTGCAATCATTAGAAAGTTAAGGGGAATTTTCTTCCAATAGCATTGTTGTAGTTTCTTTTTCCATTGGTATTACTAAAAGTTGCTATTTTAAATCTTCTATCAACCACTAATTTAAAACAACTATGCCAGATTAAGTTGTTTCATCTACTTTGTTTAGGAGATTCCATTTTCACTCCTTAGATTTTATGTACTTCTCATATGCTTCTTCACTCACTAGTCCATCTAGTTCTGAAGGATTAGTCAGTGTCATCTTGATCAGCCAACCGTCTTCATAACAAGATCTGTTGACAAGTCCTGGATTTTCTGCAACTTTTCAAAGCACCAAACTCATCTTGTTTGTTCAATTCTGTCACAATTTCAGGCAGACTACAGTAAACATCTCCCAAAGCTTCCTGTGCAAAAATGCTGATTCCCACAGTTCCAATACCATTTTCTGTTGTTATCTATTCATATTTCTCTGTGAATTTACACTCCTGGAACAGAATGGGGCCAGTGCACAGTGTTCTGATGGCACCTGCCCTCAGGCAAATGGAAATGAAAAAAAAAGCTGGGGTAGCAATACTTATATCGGACAAAATAGACCGCAAAGTGAAAGCCATAACAAGAGATAGGGAAGGCCACTTCATAATACTAAAGGGATCAATACAACGAGAGGATATAACCCTGATAAACATATATGCACCCAATGCAGGAGCATCCAAATACATTAAAAAAAAATCCTGGAAGATATCAAGGGAGAGACTGACAATACAATCATAGTAGGGGACTTTAATACACCCCTGACATCACTGGATAAATCCGCAAAGAAATAGCAATCCTAAATGACTCACTAGATCAGATGGACTTAATTGACATCATCAGAACACTTCACCCCAAAGCCACGGAATATACATTCTACTCAAGGGCTCATGGGACATATTCAAAAATAGACCACATATTGGGTCACAAACAAAGTCTCCCCAAATTCAAGAAGACTGAAATCATACCAAGCATCTTCTCAGACCACAGTGGCATAATATTAGAAATAAACTACAATAAAAACAACTCAAAATACTCAAACACTTGGAAGCTGAATAGCATGGTATTAAATATTGATTGGGTTACCAATGAGATCAAAGAAGAAATTAAAAACATCCTGGAAACTAATGACAATGAAAAAACAACAATCCAAAACCTATGGGACACAATAAAAGCAGTCCTGAGAGAGAAGTTTATAGCTCTACAGGCCTATCTCAAAAAACAAGAAAAAATGGTAGTAAATCATCTACCTCTACATCTCAAAGAACTAGAAAGAGAGCAACAAGAAAAGCCCAGAGTGAGCAGAAGGAAGGAGATGATAAAGATTAGAGCAGAAATAAATGACATAGAGACCAAAAAAAACAATACATAAAATCAATGAAACCAAGAGCTGGTTCTTTGAAAGGATAAACAAGATTGATGAACCTCTAGCCAGGCTCACTAAGAAGCAAAGAGAGAGGACCCAAATAAACAAAATCAGAAATGATAGAGGCAAAATAACAACAGACCCCACAGAAATACAAATGATTGTTAAAAATACTATGGACAGCTCTACTCCAACAAACTGGACAACCTGGAGGAAATGGACATATGCCTAGAAAAATACAACATTCCAAAGCTCAATCAGGAAGAACCTAAAAATCTCAACAGGCCAATAACTATGGAAGAAATTGAAGCAGTCATCAAAAAGCTTCGAGCAAACAAAAGCCCAGGACCGGACGGCTTCACAGGGGAGTTTTACCAAACATTCAAGGAAGAACTAAAACCTATCCTCCTCAGACTACTACAAAAAATTCAAGAGGAAAGAACACTTCCAAGCTCATTCTATGAAGCCAGCATCACCCTAATACCAAAACCAGGTAAAGACAGCACAATGAAAGAGAATTACAGGCCAATATCCCTCATGAACATAGATGCCAAAATCCTCAACAAAGTCTTAGCAAATTGAATCCAGCAGTACATCAGAAAGATCATACACCATGACCAAGTAGGATTTATCCCAGGGATGCAAGGATGGTACAATATCCGCAAATCAATAAACGTGATACATCACATAAACAAATTGAAAGAAAAAAACCACAGTCATATCAATTGATGCAGAAAAAGCATTTGACAAAATCCAACACCCATTTTTGATAAAAACTCTCAGCAAGGTGGGAATAGAAGGGTCATACCTTAACATAATAAAAGCCATATATGACAAACCCACAACCAACATCATACTCAATGGACAAAACTAACACCATTTCCCCTAAGAACAGGAACAAGACAGGGATGCCCCCTCTCACCATTCCTGTTCGACATAGAACTGGAAGTATTAGCCATTGCAATTAGACAAGAAGAAGAAGTAAAAGGCATCCAAATTGGAAAAGAAGAAGTAAAACTGTCCTTATTTGCAGATGACATGATATTATACATAAAAAACCCTAAAGACTCCATCAAAAAACTATTAGACTTAATAAATGAATTTGGCAATGTAGCAGGATACAAAATTAATGCCAAGGAATCTATGGCATTTCTATACACCAATAGCGAACTTACAGAAAGAGAGACTAAAAAAACAATCCCATTTACCATCGCACCAAAAAAATTAAGATACCTAGGAATAAACTTAACTAAAGAGGTAAAAGACCTCTACTCAGAAAACTACAGGACGTTGAAAAAAGAGACAGAGGGAGACATAAACAGATGGAAGGACATACCATGTTCTTGGATTGGTAGAATCAACATCATTAAAATGTCCATACTACCCAAAGCAATCTATAAATTCAACGCACTTCCCATTAAAATACCAACGGCATATTTCTCAGACCTAGAACAAACTCTCCAAAAATTCATCTGGAATAAAAAAAGACCCCAAATAGCTGCAGCAATCCTGAAAAAGGCCAAAGTAGGTGGGATCTCAATACCAGATATCAAGATGTATTACAAATCCACTGTTCTCAAAACTGCCTGGTACTGGCACAAGAACAGACATATAGATCAATGGAATAGAATAGAGAGCCCAGAAATCGATCCGAACCAATATGCTCAATTAATATTTGACAAAGGAGGCAAGAACATACAATGGAGTCAAGATAGTCTCTTAAATAAATGGTGTTGGGAAAATTGGACAGATACATGCAAAAATGAAACTAGACCACCAACTTATGCCATACACAAAAATAAAATCAAAATGGATGAAGGACTTAAATGTATGACAGGAAACCATAGAAATACTAGAAGAATCCAAAGGCAACAAAATCTCAGACATATGCCGAAGCAATTTCTTCACCGATACAGCTCCTAGGGCATTGGAAACTAAAGAGAAAATAAACAAATGGGACTACATCAAAATAAAAAGTTTCTGCACAGCAAAAGAAACCATCAACAAAACAACAAGAAAGCCCACTGCATGGGAGAACATATTTGCCAATGTTATCACCGATAAGGGCTTAATCTCCAACATTTATAGGGAACTCATACAACTTAACAAAAGGAAGATAAACAATCCAATCAAAAAATGGGCAAAGGACCTAAATAGACACCTTTCAAAAGAGGACATTCAGAAAGCCAAGAGACATATGAAATCATGCTCCAAGTCACTAATCAGTCGAGAGATGCAAATCAAAACAACAATGAGGTACCATTGCACACCTGTCAGAATGGCTATCATCAACAAATCAACAAATGACAAGTGCTGGAGAGGATGCAGAGAAAAAGGAACACTCGTGCACTGCTAGTGGGAATGTAGACTGGTGCAGCCACTATGGAAGACAGTATGGCATTTCCTCAAAAAACTAAAAATGGAACTCCCATTTGACCCCGTGATCCCACTTCTAGGAATATATCCCAAGAAAACAGAAACACCAATCAGAAAGGATATATGCACCCCTATGTTTATAGCAGCACAATTCACCATAGCTGAGATCTGGAAACAGCCTAAGTGCTCATCAGTAGATGAATGGATTAGAAAATTCTGATACATCTACACAATGGAATACTATGCTGCTGTAAAAAAGAAGGAATTCTTACCATTTGCAACAGCATGGATGGAACTGGAGAGCATTATGCTAAGTGAAATAAGCCAATCAATGATGGGAAAATACCACATGATCTCACTCATTTATGGATAATAAAGACCATTATAAATTTATGAACAAAAATAGATACAGAGGCAGAGCAGCCTCGAACAGACTGTCAAACTGCAGCGAGAAGGCTGGGGAGGGTTGGGGGGCAGGAAGGGGGGGGGTAAGAGACCAACCAAAGGACTGTATGCATGCATATACGCATGACCAATGGACATAAGACACTGGGGGGTAGGGGAGGCTGGGGGATTGTCAAGGGCGGGAAAAAAAGGAGACATATGTGATACTCTTTGTAATACTTTAAGCAATAAAACAATTAGGATTTCTTCCTAAATAAATAAATAAATAAATAAATAAATTCATTTCTATCCCTATGTTTCCCTTGGATAGTTTCTATTACTATCAATCACTTCTCTACAATGTATAATCTGCCATTGATCCAATCTCAAACACTGTAGTTTGTATCTGTAAGTTTAATTTTTTTAAAAAAATGTACTTCCAAGTCCAGGCTGGGTAACTCAGTAGAGCACTGTCCCAATTTGCCAATGTTTGATCCCCAGTCAGAGCATATACAAGAATCAACCAATGAATGCATAAATAAGTGGACAACAAATTGCTCTCTCTCAAAAAAAAAAAAAAATCAATAAATTTAAAAAGTACCTTCCAAATGTCTCTACTTAACATCTGGAATACAGTTATAAAGATTGTTTTAATGGCCTTTTGTGCCAATTCTTTTGTCTGTATCAGTTCTGGGTCAGTTTTTCTCCTCATATGGGTTATAGTTTTCCTGCTCTTTTGCCTGTCTGGTAAACTTTGACTGGGTATTTGGGTGCCAGATATATCTGGACTCATAAATATTCTTGAGCTTTGTCCTGGGACACAGTTACTTTGGAACAGATCCCTTTGGGTCTTGTTTTAGAATAAGATTTGTTAGACTACAAGCAGCATATAGTCTAGGGCCGTGGTCGGCAAACTCATTAGTCAACAGAGCCAAATATCAACAGTACAACGATTGAAATTTCTTTTGAGAGCCACATTTTTTAAACTTAAACTATATAGGTAGGTACATTGTTATTAACTTAATTAGGGTACTCCTAAGGCTTAGGAAGAGCCACACTCAAGGGGCCAAAGAGCTGCATGTGGCTCGCGAGCCGCAGTTTGCCCACCACAGGTCTAGGGTAATTATTTTCTATCACTGAGGAAGACTGTTGAGTCCTCTACTCAACATCCTGTGAAATATAAGGTTTACTCTTACAAGGTTTACTATTGCTGACAGAAGCAGGCACTATTCCCAGCCCTATGAGAGCATTGGGCACCATCCTCTCTAATCTTAGCAGATGGCTATATCCCCGGTCCTGGGCAGAGTACTCATACAGGTGTGCCAATCTCTGTTGAATGCTCAATGGAGATTTTTCACAAACCTCAAACCTTGTCTCTGCAAAGGTTTCTCCCCTCCTTTCCTCAGTCCCCAGAAACCACTAATTTCTTGTCTCTACAGAAATCTATAAAATGTATGCAGTCAATCCCCATTATGTGCAGATTCCACACATGCAAATTCACTTACTCACTCAAGTTTATTTGCAACTCCAAAATCAATACTCTCAGTGCTTTTGTGATCATTAATGGATATGTGCAGAGGTGAGAAGCACAGTGCTGAAGAGCTGTCTAGTATACCTAAGTGCAAGAAGGCTGTGATGTGCCTTGTGGAGAATATACATCTTTGATAATCTTCATTCAGGCATGAGTTATAGTGCTGTTGGCCATGAGTTCAATGCTATTCAATCACAATTGTTAAATAGAGTGTCTTTAAACAGAAACACACATAAAGGCAAGGCTGTATATCAATCAGTTGATTAGCTGTATATCAAAATGTTGTGACCTGAGGCTTTAGGAACCTAACCCTGTATTTTCCCTAGAAGCAATGGTTTCGCTTTCAATATTCAGTGTTTGCGGCTTGTAGAATCTAACCACCATGAATAAGAATCGAATGTAAATGGAATCATACAATATATGATCTTTGTGTTCGACTTCTTTCATGTAGCATAATGCTTTCAAGGTTCAATGTTTATGTATCTATATTTCATTCCTTTATTATGACTAAAATATATTCCATTATATGCATATACAATTTTTATTTATTCATTCATCAGGTGATAGACATTTGGGCTGTTTCTACCTTTTGGCTCATAAGAATGCTGCTATCAACATTTGTGTACAAGTTTTTGAGTGGATGTAAGCTTTTAATTCTCCTGGGAATATACACAGCACTAGAATTGCTGGGTTATATGTTACTCAATGTTAACTTTTAGAGGAACTTTTTCGAAGAGCTACATGCACCATTTACCTTTCCACTAGCAAAGTATAAGGGTTCCAATTTCTCCACATTCTCACCAACACTTATTATTCTTCAACTTTTTTATTATAGTCATTCTTGTAGGTGTGAAGTGCTATGATATTGAGCCATACATGGTGATTTAAAAGTAGAAGTAGAAGAAAAAAAAGAAAGGCAGGCAGGGAGGGAAGGAGGGAGGTAGGAAGGAAGGAACCCCGAAACTCTCCACCCTCAGCTGCTGAATATTTGTTTAAAGTCTACTGACCTCATCTGTATCTCAGGGCCCTCACTCTTTTGTTTGAATACAGGCTTTAACATTGCCATCTACACAGCTTTCTCACAGATGTGCTCTTGCTTTCCTCTTCTCTGTACCTAGGGGTACCAGAGGCCAAGGTTCAAAGTTGATAACCTGAAGGGTATGTCTAGGGACTCTTAACTCTGTAGAAAAGTGAGGAAATTCTTACTTATACACAAAATTAAAGCATTCAACTTACTAAAAATCTACAAACTCTTTCCCTAACACATTCAACTCAACCCAGAAGCAAATGATTTTTTAGATGCCGAGTGAAGGAAACAACTAGGTTTTATCAACTTTGCATCCTAAATTCTTGGCCAGTGCCTGGAACAAGCAGGTACTACCTAAATGTTTTAAATAAAAGTTTTTCTTAAAATAAGGCTGGTGTTTGTCTTACCCTCAAGGGATTTTCATTGAGGTATGGAGGCTCTCCTTCTACCATTTCAATAGCCATGATACCCAGAGACCATATGTCCACCTTAGGGCCATAAGCTTTCCGTGTAACCACCTCCGGTGCCATCCAGTATGGTGTGCCAACCATGGTACTTCGCTTGCTCTGCTCAGGGGTGATCTGGGCACAGAAACCAAAGTCAGCTATAAAACAAAACAAAACATCTAAAGTTAATGGTGTCCATTGATGGTTTTTTCTAAAGATTCACTTTAGATGACAAGAGAGGGAGAGGAAGAGGATTGATGTGAAAGCATAGCATCAACTGGCTGCTTCCTGCATGTCCCCTACCAGGGACCGAGCCTGTAACCCAGGCACATGTCCTTAACTGGGATTGAACCGGCCAGGGCAGATAACTTAATTAATTACATTTGACTACTCACCCACTTGTTTTTTAAGACTGTATTAATAAAGCCACTAGGATGGGTTTACAAATATTTTGATGATGTTACATACTCTCACTTTTTCACTTTAACTTCCCACAAGCAGAGGACAAATTATCAGGAGGTCTTTTATTCTAAATAATTAATTCTAACCAGAGAAAAAGGGGGGTGGGGAGAGGTAGAAGAGAATAAGGGGGGGAATAAATGGTGATGGAAAGAGACTTGACTTGGGATGGTAACAAACAATACAATGTACAGATGATGTATTATAGAATTGTACCCCTGAAACCTATATAATTTTATTAAGCAATGTCACTCCTATAAATTCAGTGAAAAAATTAATTCTGCCCTAAAGATTTTAATAAAGTTGAAAAAGGTCAAGAAGAAAAAGTTACCAAACAGGCAAAGGTCAGGAAATGGTAACTACTTTTGATGAAAACAAACAGAAGCTATTAACTACACAGCTGATAGCAGAGTCTAGAAAAAGAGCATGTTTAACTATAACTGTACCTACAATGTGCTCACCAGCAATACTCCCACCTCCTTATCTATATTAATAAAAGGGTAATATGCTAATTAGATCGGGTAGACTGGATGTCTTCCGGACAAAGCCATGGTGGTGGGGCTGAGGCAGAGGTGGTTAGGGGTGATCAGGCTGGCAGGGGAGAGCAGTTAGGGGGAGCAGGACGGCAGGGGAGAGCAGTTAGGGGCCATCAGGCTGGCAAGAGAGAGTAGTTAGGGTGACCAGGCCGGCAGGGGAGAGCAGTTAGGGGAATCAGGCAGGCAGGGGAGCAGTTAGGGGCATCAGGCAGGCAGAGGGGTTGGGGCTATCAGGCAGGCATGCAGAGTGGTTAGGGGCTATCAGGAAGGCAGATGGGTGGTTAGGAGCCAGCAGTCCAGATTGCTGCGGGGTTGGGCCTAAACCAGCAGTTGGACATCCCTCAAGGGGTCCTGGATTGGAGAGGGTGCAGGCCAGGCTGAGGGAACCCCCCACCTCCGTGCACGAATTTCATGCACTGGACCTCTACAGTGACCATTACAGTGGAACGGCCAGAACAACTGGTCACTATGATGTGTACTGACCACCAGGGGGCAGATGCACAACTCAGGAGCTGCCCCCTGGTGATCAGTGCGCTCCCATGGGGGAGCGCCACTCAGCCAGAAGCTGGGCTCATGGCTGGTGAGCACAGCGGCGGTGGTGGGAGCCTCTCCTGCCTCCAAGGCAGTGCTAAGGAGCAGTGAGCTGAGTGGTAAGGAGCAGTGAGCAGGTGAGCGGTAAGGAGTGAGGGGTCCAGAGCTGTGAGAGGGCGCAGGCCGGGCTGAGGGAACCGCCCCCCCCCCCCAGTACACGAATTTTGTGCACCGGCCCTCTAGTTTTATAATAACTGAATAGCAGAATGCCTTGTTTAGTGGCAAAGTCAGGATGAGAACCTAGAATTTTTTCCTCTCTCCCATTCTGTTCCATATGTAACTACTGTTAATGTTTATGTTTGCAATCTTTACTTTTTTCCTCCTCTAAAAAATTATTTCCAGAGCTTTTATATTTGTTTATTCTTTATTTAATTTTTAAAATATTACTATAGTTGAATATAAATGTAAACTTTACACTTTTTGTTATGCATTTACATACATACAAATAATATCTATGAACCACTTGATTCATTCTATCTAATTAAGATATTTTGTAAACTTTTAAAAAACAATTTTTAGAGATCTTTCCATATTAATACATTGAACTACCTCATTATTATAACTATACAATACTAAAGAATATACAAAAACAAAAGAATATAAAAAAATCGTAACATTTAACCATTCCTGTACCACTAGACATTTAACATATTTTGGTTTTTCTTACAATGCTGCAGAGAACATCTTTGTAATTGTGCATATGTTTAGTAATTCTATAGGAGTGAATCCTGAAAGAACAATTGTTAGATGAAATCATACTATCCATAGCTAAAATAAGAGCTTATAAAAAAACAGATGTTGTTCCCAATACCTTATAAGAATTAACATATCTAATCCTCATGATATCTCTATTAGACAGGTACATTACTATTATTCTCATTTTACAAACGGGGAAACAGACACATATATTTTTAGATAACTTACCCAAGATTATTCATCTAGTAAGCAGAAGAGCTAGGATTAAGTATTATCTGAAAAAGTCCAATTCAGTTTACGTATGTATTCACTAAAAATGTATGAAACTGTCAATTTTTAACTTGCCCACTAAGATGAAGGTTAGTAATTTTATATTTTGACCATCTGATAGAACCTAGACCCCTTTTCTTGTGGTTGAATAATTTTTAAAGGATGTATCTTAAGGAGATGCTGAAAAAGCAGCGAAACTCGAGCAGAACAGAAGAAAAAGTTTTTGGTTTCTTGATCCAAGAAATGCCTTGAGTTTTGCATAGTTGGAGAAACCTCAGTAGAAGTTCCTTTTTATTAAAAAAAAAAGAAAAGAAAAAAGAAGTTCTTAAATCCTACAGAGGGCATGGTTGGAAGTGAGACATTATAACTAGCAGAGGAAAAAGAACCTATGATTTCCCCCCCCCATGACTCTACCATGCCTGATACAGAAGATACATATGAAAAGAGGGTTATAAGAGTTTTTTTCCCTTATCATTTCCAAGGTCAGGGTCACAAAGGCCTTCAAATGATTAGGCCACGTTTCCAAATCCAATGAAAGTGGAACAGCATGACCTAAAAGATAGCAGAGCCCAGCCGATGTGACTTAGGGGTTGAGCATCAATCTATGAGCCAGGAGATCACAGTTGGATCCCCATTAGGGCACATGCCTGGGTTGAAGGCTGGATTACCAGTAGGGGGCGTACAGGAGGCAGCCAATCAATGATTCTCTCTCATCATTGATGTTCTATCTCTCTTTCCCTCTCTTCCTCTTAAATTGAAAAAAAAAAAAAAAAGATAGCAGAAACAAATTCAAGTTCATCTTTAGAAGATAGCACCAACATTATGATAGTCCTAGGTACTGTTCCTTAGTGTTTTAATCTCCAGAAGAATTCTTTGAGATAGATATTATTTTCCATATTATATAAATGAGAAAAACACGAAGAGATTAAGTAACTCACCTAAAATTATTCAACAAGTATAGCAGCTCTGCTATTTAAACACAGGCTGTCCTGCTGAGAGTCCATATTCTTTACCACTATTCTCCCTCCCTCTCAATCTATTAAGTCATAACAATATTAATAGCATAAGAGGTTTTTATTTAAATAAAAGGCAAAAAATAATAAATAACAAATGTTATTTGTTCATTTGTTACTCACTAAGTTTAACTGATCCTTCCATCCCCAAAAGCACATTGTCACTTTTGATGTCTCTGTGGATCACTTGATTAGCATGTAAAAACTCCAATGCCTGTAAACACTGAACAGAAGAAAAAAACAATTAATAAAACAGTCTCTGAAAGGTCTAAGGAAGGTTTACATACAGTACAGGCCTGGGCATCGCTTCTAGTATCCAGCAGAAGACACTGCAATACTTATGTTTATAAAGAAAAAACATCCTTTTATGTGCAAAGTTATAAAAATAAGACAATTAATTAGATCCATTATCTCCCACCCACTGGTCTTACCCAGAAACAATTATTAAATGATGTCTTATCTAGTCCTATCATTCTGTATTCAGTATTTTCATTTATAAAATGACTAGAGGCCGAGTACACGAATTCGTGCACGGGTGGGGTCCGGTCAGATCAGGCTATAAGGAGGAGATGGTGGGAGGCTGGCCAGTCGGCCCACCCTGATCAGGCCCAATCAGGGCCGGGTGACTGGGGAAAGGGGCTGCAGGTGACTGGCTGGCGGGCACTGCCCCTGAATGGGGTGGGGGGTGCCGATGGGGGGGGGGGCCCAGTGGCCTGGGGAAGGGGCCATGGGTGGTTGGCTGGCTGGCCCTGCCCAATTTGGGTGGGGCCAGGCAGGGGGAGGGGACTGAAGGAGGTTGACCAGCTGGCCCCACCCCCTATTAGGGTGGGGTGGGGCAATCAGGGGTGGGGCTGGCTGGGGGAGGGGCTACGGGCCGATCAGGGTGGTGGGCCATCAAGGGCGTGGCCAGCCAGGGGAGGGGCTGCAGTAGGTTGGCTGGCCAGCCCCGCCCCCTGTTGGGGTGGGGGGTGCAATTAGGGGTGGGGCAGCCAGGGGGAGGGGCTGCAGGAGGTTGGCTGCCCAGCCCCACACCCTATTGGGGTGGGGGGGTGCGATCAGGGGTGGCCGGCCGAGGGGATGGGCTGTGGGACTATGGTGGTGGGGCGGGCTGATTGGGGCTGGGGCTGGCTGGGGGAAGGGAGGGGATGTTTGGCTGGTGGTCCGCTCTTGATTGGGGTGGGAGAATCCAATCAGGGGCGGGCGGCAGTGGGGAGAGGCCAGGAGGTTGGCCAGCTGGCCTCACCCCCTGATCGGGCTGGTTCGCTGGCCACAGTGGGCGTCATAGCGACAAGTTGTTAGGGTCGTTATGGTTGTTATGGTAGCTGGCTTTTTATATATATAGATAGGTGAGTCTATATCATTTCTAGGCCTTTTCAAGGTTTAAGTGCTTAAAGGTATACAGCACCTGCAAACATGCACAAGGCTCTTTAGAAATCACTTCAATAGTAAAGGATAAAATTGTGATTATTCCTACATAAAACTCAGATACTCAAGTCTAATCAATATGCCATGAAAAGTGGGTAAGATTGTGGCTGGTATGGTTCCATTTAGCTGTTCATCAATATGATATAAGATGTTTTCTTCATTTCTTCTATGGTGAATTTTACATAAAGCTAATATCCACAACCTAGACACCAATGATAAAGGAATAACTTTCTTCTTCTGCTAATGTTTCAGAAAGCAGAATGAGTCCAAAGCGAGGAAAAATTTCTCCCTGCTTCCTTAAATACAAGAATGAGATTAGAGTCCAGTCAATGTGGCCTAGTTGGTTGAGTATCATCCTATGCACCAGGAGGTCACCTGTTCAATTCCCTGTAAGGGCATATGCCCGGATTACAGGCTCAATCCCCAGTAGAGGGAGTGCAGGAGGCAGCCGATCAATGATTCTCTCTCATTACTGATGCTTCTATCTCTCCCTCCCTTTCCCTTCCTTTCTGAAATCAATAAAAATATACTTTAAAATAAATAAATAAATAAATAATTTTAATTGATTTTTTTTTTGGGGGGGTGGGGGGGGAGGGAGAAACATTGATGTAAGGGAGAGAGAGAGAGAGAGAGAGAGAGAGACATCAATCAGTTGCCTCACACAGGTGCCCCGACCAGGGATCAAACCCATAATCTAGGAATGTGCCCTGACCGGAAATTGAATCCCCAACTTTTCAGTATATGGGACGACACTCTAACCAACTGAACTACACCAGTCAGGGTGAAAATCTTGTACTATTCATTCAAGGAAAAAATAAACTATGTGTATTATTACACTACATTTACCAAGCATTTAAGAAGATTCCTGAAAATAAGAAATTTCCAGAAAAATATTTGTACAAATAGAAATAAACTTGTCACAATTAAAGGAACTCCTAAAATAACTTTTATAGTATATCAATTATGAAAAACTATTAGGAAAAAATTAAGTATAAATTCTTGTTTTTATCAGCTTTTATATAACCAATATTTTTTTGTTTAGAGATATGCTATTAAACTATCATATTCATTAAAAAATTCTTACTTCCTTCCCTACTAAACAACCAAAGAAGCTACCCCCCTGCCCCTTACATGGAGAACAATTAAAATTTTCAAAGAAGCCCTAGCTGGTGTGGCTTGATTGGTTGGAGTGTGGGTTTGATTCCTGGTCCGGGCACATACCTAGGCTGTAGGTTTGATCCCCTGTTGGGGTGTGCATAGGTTGGGATACACATACATCAGGCAACCTATCAGTTTCTCTGGCACATCTATGTTTCTTTCTCTCTCTCTCTCCCCCTCCCTCCCTCCCTCCCTTCCCCTCTCTCTAAATAATCAGTAAAATGTATCCTTGGGTGAGCATCAAAAAACCCTTCAAAACACAATAGTCTTAAGAACTTTTACAATTTTGTCCACTGAAATAATGATTCCTATGATATTCAAAGGTAGTATCACATTTCAGTGACAATAAGCAAATCATTAACCTAAGTCTCATCTGTAGGAAAGATTAGCTGGAAGAAGGAAGGCTCCTGTTTTGAGTTAACTTAGGCAATTTGGCAGAACTTATGATTTAAAATCAGACAGTAGGTCTAGTAATCTATAATAATAAAAGTATAATATGCTAATTAGACCAGACATCCTTCCAAAAAAGCAAGGGCTGCGAGGGAAGCCGGGGTCCCGGGTGCCTGCTGGCGGCTGGAAAAAAGCTGGTGCCAGCAACCAGGGCAAGGAAGGTCTACTCTTGCACGAATATTCATGCATTGGGCTTCTTGTTCATTAATAAATGTCAAGGAACAACCAGTTTCTTTACTTTCAATAAGATTAATAAAGCCAGAAGCAGATGTATTAACACTTAAGGTGAACATATGTACTGCTTTGCACGAAGGAGGGTTTGTGTCCTCTGTTGAGTGGTGTATTTTTTTAAAATTGATTTTTTTAAAGAGAGAGAAACATTGATTTGAGAGAGAACCATTGACAGGCCACCTCCCATACATACCCGGACTGGGGATCAAACCAGAAACATGGGTATGTGCCCTGACCAGGAATGGAACCTGCCACCATACAGTACATGGGCTCCTCCAACCAACTGAGCCACACTTGGCCAGGGTGAGTGGTGTATTTTTAATGACATACATGTCTCAAAAGCATCATGTTTGGATAATGAATTATAATGATGATCCCACTGAAATTCACCTGTGAGTTTCACTCTTCAAAGGTCCATGCTTCATTGCAGAATTATCTTACACATGAAGGAAAGGGCTGAAACTCTCAAGTAGAATGAAATGGTATGGGAAAAAACATGTAGAGAATGTGTACAGAGAAAGGATTACACTCAATAAAATTTACCTGTGTGAAAAAAAAACTTTCCCTTTTTTCATCTCCTGCTAACCGCACATCACCATAACTTAACAAAATGGCAGCAAACTCACCTCTCTGCACACAGCAGCAATCTGAGCCTCATCCATGCAGGTTTCTGTTACAACATCAGTAAGTGATCCCCCAGCAAGGTACTCCATCACTACAAACAATTCGTCTCCCACCAGGAAACTAAAAAAAACACAAAAAATACACTCAGTCTTCTATTTTCTAAACACATGGCACTCTTGAATGTTGAAGAATTCAAAGTTTAGGCGCCTTCCTAACAAAACTAGAAAGCTGATAGCTCTGAGAGGTAGGAAGACAACTGGAGAGCTGCTATGTAACAGCACAGAAAAATAACTGAGGGTCATTATGATTTTCCTGAATCACATTAAAGTTTTACCACAATTGTAACTTGAGTGCATAGGTAGACTTATTCATCCTGTTTGACAAATGAACAGACAGAAGCTTGGAGAGGTTAAGTAACTCATCTAAGGTAACACAGCTAGTAAGTGACAAAACCAGAATCTGAACCCAAGTATGAAGTGGCTACAAAGCTTATGGCTTTTATTTTTTTATTTTTATTTAAAAATAAAATATTTTTATTTTTATATTTTTAAAATAAATCTTTATTGTTCAAATTATTACAGGTGTTCCTCTTCCACCCCACCCCCCATAGCTCCCCTACACCCGGTTCCCACCCTACTCCATGCCCTTACCCACCCTCCCCGTCCTCGTCCATAAGTGCACGATTTTTGTCCAGTCTCTTCCCACACCCTACACTCCCTTCTCCCCCAGAATTGTCAGTCCACTCCCTTTCTAAGCCCCGAATTCTATTATATTCACCAGTTTATTCTGTTCATCAGATTTTTTATTCACTTGATTTTTAGATTCACTTGTTAATAGATATGTATTTGTTGTCACTTTGTTGTTCATAATTTTTATCCTTACCTTTTTCTTCTTCCTCCTCTTCTTAAAGAATACCCTTCAGCATTTCATATAATACTGGTTTGGTGGTGATGAACTCCTTTAGCTTTTTCTTATCTGTGAAGCTCTTTATCTGGCCTTCAATTCCAAATGATAGCTTTGCTGGGTAGAGTAAACTTGTATGTAGGTTCTTGCTATTCATCACTTTGAATATTTCTTGCCACTCCCTTCTGGCCTGCAAAGTTTCTGTTGAGAAATCAGCTGACAGTTGTATGGGTACTCCCTTGTAGGTAACTAAGTGTTTTTCTCTTGCTGCTTTTAAGATTCTCTTTTGCTCTTGGCATTTTAATTATGATGTGTCGTGGTGTGGTCCTCTTTGGATTCCTTTTGTTTGGGGTTCTCTGTGCTTCCTGGATTTGTAAGTCTATTTCTCTCACCAGGTAGGGGAAGTTTTCTGTCATTATTTCTTCAAATAGGTTTTCAATATCTTGTTCTCTCTCTTCTTCTGGCACCCCCATAATTCGGATGTTGGTGTGCTTGAAGTTGTCCCAGTCTCCTTACACTATCTTCATATTTTTGGATTCTTTTTTCTTTTTGATTTTCCGGTTGGGTGTTTTTTGCTTCTTCGTATTTCAACTCTTTGACTTGATTCTTGGGATCCTCTTGTCTGCTGTTGGATCTCTGTATATTATTCTTTATTTCAGTCAGTGTATGCTTAACTTCTAATTAGTCCTTTTTCATGCCCTTGAGAATCGCACTAAATTTCTCAGAGGTTTCTAGAAGATTCTTGAGTAATCTTATAACTGTGGTTTTGAACTCTATATCCAGTAGTTTGCTTTCCTCCATTTCTTTCATTTGTGAAATGTTTCTTTGTCTCCGCAGTTTTTATGCTTCCCTATGTTGATAGAGTGGCTTTGTGTGCTAGGTGTCCTATAGGGTCCAATGGCTCAGCCTCCCTAATTACCTGAGGTGGACACTCTTGGTGCATCCCTTTGTGGGTTGTGTGCACAGTCTTGTTGTAGTT
The DNA here is from genome assembly GCF_964212035.1 of Myotis nattereri. Classification (NCBI taxonomy): domain Eukaryota; kingdom Metazoa; phylum Chordata; class Mammalia; order Chiroptera; family Vespertilionidae; genus Myotis; species Myotis nattereri. The sequence continues at coordinate 53,520,175 of NC_138077.1, forward strand.
AAGCCTTGATTGCTGTTGGTATCACTGGGAGGAATTGACCTCCAGGCCAATTGGCTGTGAGGACCAGCTGTATCTACAATGGAAGAGCTGCTGTGCAGGAGACACCCTTATGGGGCAGGACTTGCTTCAGTGGGGCTTTGGTGCTCACTGAGTCTGCCCCGAGTGTGTCTCTTATGGATGCAAAGAGTTGTACTCTGGTATGGTCTCACTCTGACCACTGGGTACAGTGGCTCTTGGATCTCCAAGGAGGTGCAAAGTCAGCCACTGCCTGAGGCCACCCAACAGGAGCTACAGAGAGATCTGTAGATTCCTCCTCTTTATTTGGGGTTTGGAGGTGCCCAGATGAGGCCCAGCTGTGAAGCAGTGCAGGCTGGTGTAGAGCCTTGGGCCTTCTTTTGGAAGCTCTGGGGCTCTCTGACCCAGCTGCAGTTTGTTAGGTTTTAAATTGCAAAAGGCCAGGCCATTCATATGCAAAAGTTGCTGAGCACAGCTTGGGTGGGGTTGTAAATTGGGTGGGGCAGGGTCTCAGGGAATCACCACAGGGCAGAGCAAACAGCAATGGCTGCCCGTCATCCCTGCCCTGAAGAGGTCCCTGGGTCTCTGTGTTCCACGCCCCGTGCAGGAACAATGATTGCTGCAAGCACCTCTGAGAGAAAGCCACCTTCTTGTTCCGGCCCGATGCCAGACAGTCCAGTTTTTCCCCCGTATGAGTCCGGGTCCCCAGAATCTCACCCGGAACTGGAGTTCAGAGCAGTCGGGAGCTTGTATCTCCCTCCTGATTGAGAAAGACAACAGCATACCAAGTTGCCAGCCTGTTTCGTGCGCGCCTCCATACTTCCACACCTCTGCACCTCCTCCCAGTCTCAGTGCACTTTTCTCTGTCCTTCTAGTTGTATAAATTCCACTCAGCCAGCCTTCCCGTGGTTCTTGATGGTATCTGTTTTGTCTTTTAGTTGTAATTTTGATGTGGTTGTACAAGGCAGCAAGTTCAGGTGTTTACCTATGCCACCATCTTAGATCCTCCCCAAAAATCTTTTTAATAACTAGATAGGATCCGGTTAGTTTTTGTAGCTGGGGCTGGACCATCAGCCTCTTGCGTGCTAAACTTCTGGCCCTTGGATGGTACATAGGGTTTGGTGTGACTGGGAGGTTCCAGGGGCCTGGGCAAATGCCTGTACATATCTCAGTCCTTGCGAGGACCAGAAAGCAACATGGAGCCACAGCCCTTGGGGGAGCCCAGGTCCAGCTGCTTAAAGATGTGGATCTAGCCCCCAGCCTTGAAGATGTGGCTCAGGGGATGGCTGTTCACACGAAGTGCACACAACCTTCAGATTGGGCACCTAGTCCCTATAACCACAGTGGTTTTGCCCTCTGGCCGGGAAGCTTCCTCTTCTGGATCATTCAGGAAAGGGACCCAGCTGGCCAGTTGGTGGACTCATGAACAACCTCTTCAGCACCATTAGGTTGAAGGTGGAGTTGGTTTGTCTAGCCAGAAACCTGTACGGCTTGATCAACAGCCTTGGGTAGATGTTTTGGCTTTTGGGCTCCTTGCACCAAACCTTTGGTTTTTGTTGTGGCAGATGTCAACTCCCATGATGGCACCTTCTGCTCCACCAGGTCCGGAAAGCTTATGGCTTTTCTTAACCACCATGATACACCAACTTAAAATACTATGCTTAAATGTATCTGGTAAGTTTATTTCTATGAACATGTTCCTCATTACTATGGCTAAAGTCTAAAAAATGAGTTATCATTATAAGAAAATCACCTATAATCCCCTATCTCCAATATAATCACTACTATAATTTCCATTACTTTTCTATTACTCTTCTTACATTCACATGTATGTAACTGCTTTTAAAAAACACACAAGAGCTATGCCCTGACTGGCTATTGCTCAATGATTAGAGCGTCAGCCTACGCACCCAAAGGTTGTGGGTTCAGTTCCTGGTCAAGGGCATGTACCTGGGTTGCAGGTTCAATCCCTGGCCCTGGTTGGGGTATGTGTGGGAGGCAACCAATAGATGTGTCTCTCTCACATAAATGTTTCTCTCTCTTTTTCTCCCTCCCATCCATTTTCTCTAAAAAGCAATGAAAAAAATATTCTCAGGTGAGGATTAACAACAACAAAATAATAATAAAATAAAAAATGCACAATAGTTTTAAGATATGTTTTTAAAACATCAATTCCTAAATTAAATAAGGTTTTGAGAGACATAGCATTTGCTCATAAAAGCATCTGAAATAAAAATTCACCTAAAAGTTTAAAAACTACGTGGCCTATCACCTCTGTTGGTCAAGATATGAATGACCTTCTCTTAATGTTTCTGCTTCTGAACATTTATAATTAATATTAACGCCAGCAGCAATGTCTTTCATTTAAGTGCCTTCTCTCACTTGCTAAGTAATATTTATGTTAAACTGAAAATGTGCTATTTTTACCTTCTCCTTTAAGCTTACTTTTCAGCATTGGCATTCTACTGTGGTTTCACTAAAGTGACTAACCCCCAAAACCATGAGACTTAAAATTTTCACATTTTTGTCCCAATGCTTAAGAAATATTCATATTTACCTGTCCAAGAAGTTAACTATGTTGGGGTTCTTTAATTCTTTCATCACCAGAATCTCATTAATGATCAATTCCTTCTTTGGCTGTTTCTGTAAATTAATCTGTTTGATAGCAACCTATAATGGCAATAGAATTTTTTAAAAATTAGAAGTTTCCTAATTCTCTTATAAAATTACAAATACCAATCAGGTAATAATTTAATTTATTGTATACTAGTATGTTATATAATGAAATTATAATAATTAGTTATTATAATTATAATTTATAATTAGGTGGTACTTTTATTTCCACACTGCCTATGCACAAAGCTTTGTAATACATAGAGCCCAGATGTTTTTAGATTTCTCTTAAAGCTGATTAACCAACCCAAGCTCAGCTCATTCCAAGCTGGGAAAATAATTTTTTAAATATTTGCTTATTTATGAAACAATGCATTAATTGTCCCCCCCTTAATAAAGTGCTACAAAATTACACAGAAAATAAAATTATGTAGAATAATTCAACATATCCAACTGAAAAAGAGATTTTTATTGATTAGTCACAGGTTCATCCAGTTTCCTCTTGTACTAAAACCTAATGGTAACACCCAGAACAATGAAAAAGTAGCTACCTCCTGTCCCAATGCCACATCAGTAGCAGTGAAAACTGTACCAGAAGCCCTAGGAGGAAAAAAACACAACCAGATTTAAGGTTTCTAAATCACTATCATTTATAACATCCAAAGACTTTATACTTAGAACTGAAAAAGGATTACACATTTAAGAATTAATAACATCTTTAACAAGAGTAAAAACAAAATAAAAATACAGTAAAACAAAAGTAAAAATAAAAAGGGGGAAAAATTAAAAAAAGAAGCAATCCCTGTGGCCCAAACGTAGGTTAGAAATTTGTCACAAATTTCATATCTACAAAAATGGAGAAAAAAGATAAAGGGGGAAAAAAAAGTAACATATACCCATGGATCCAATTCTCTAAAAAACAAAGAACTAAACCACCCTGCTTGGCTCTGTGGCTGAGCATTGACCTATGAACCTGGAGGCCAGGGTTCAAATCCAGGTAAGGGCATATGACCAGGTTGTGAGCTTGACCCTTAGTAGGGGGTATGCAGGAGGCAGCCGATCAATGATTTTCTCTCATCACTGATGTTTCTATCTCTCTCTCTTCCCCCCACTCCCTCTCTGAAATTAATAAAAATATGTTTAAACAACAACAAAGAACTACAAATAAATCTGAAGGTTTTTGTGAGCCCTTTCTAAAGGCATCCTCTTTCTTCCCCAAAGTAATGTGCATTTGTTCATTTTGTATTTGATGTATGTCAGTTCCATGCATTTCTCTATACTTTATCTACAAAGAACACAGATCTGTATCTCTACAAAATATATTTAACATACTTTTTAAAATACATTTTAAAATTAAAATTGATGTTAGAGAGAGGAAGGAAAAGGGGTGGGATGGAGAGAGAGAGGAGAGAGAAACATCAATCAGCTGCCTCCAGCATGCACCCCAACTGGTGATTGAACCTGAAACCTGGGCATGTGCCCTGACTAGGAATCGAACCAGCAACCCTTCAGTGCATAGGACAATGCTCAATCAAGCTACATGGGCCAAGGTTAACATAATTCTTAAACTTCATAAAAATGATTTAACTTTATGTATTTTTTCTGCAATTTTCTCTTATAATTTAACATTGAATTTGGGATGGTCATCGAAATAGATTTTATTCTTTCTTGTTCTTTTCCCCCCCTTTGCTTTTTGTTAGATATCATTCTTATTCACTCATAATTATTAAATATACAAGGTGGGGAAAAGTAGGTTTACAGTTGTGAGTACACGAAACACAGTTCATTTTTATATTATTATTTATTAATTATTTTTTTCCATACAAACACCTACAAACCTACGTTTGCTCCAACCTGTATCATTCCATTTACTAGTATTACCATTTATCCATTATCATGCTTAAAATGTGATTCTTAATTTTTGTTATTAAAACCAGTGCTGCAATTAAATTAAGTTTTTAAAAAGAAATTCATAAGGAAACTTTCAAAAATAATGTTAAGCTCTCTTTCTAAATTCACAGAACATTTTCCAGAGATTAATAACATTAAAAATTCCAGATGTTCATCTGTTCCTAAGCAACAGGCAAAGTGTTTAGTTAATATAGTTTAAAAATACAAATTACTGGAAAAAATTAAATAATCAGTAGATTCAAAGATAGTGAATAGATGTAATTAAAATGTATGTTTTTATTGTCTATAATATTGTAGTAAATGTTCCTACAGTCTTAAATATATTTGAAGGACAATTTTTCCACCCATCTAATCTCTTATTACCAATGGGAAATACCATTTAAGAAGAAACAATGTATACTCGTGCCCTAGCTAGGTAGCTCACTTAGTTAGAGCATCATCCTGATATGCCAAGGTTGGGGGTTCAATTTGGGTAGAGTACATACAAGAATCAACCAATAAATGCATAAATAAGTGGAACAACAAATTGATGTTTGTTTCTTTTTCCCTCTCCCCTCTCTCTAAAATCAATAAAAAGAAAAAAACCCACAGAAAACAATGTACAGTTGTTGCTAAATAATAGTTTTTTCATAGCATCTAAAAAGAAATACATTACTTATTTACACAAATCTAAGGACATCACTCAGAGAATATTATGAGTGCTCAATGTCAGCAAGCAAAAGAGATATCATGCTGTACCTCCAGTAAGTATTGAATATAGTGATAAAACAGTCACAAATACTTACCCCTGCCCAATTTTTTCGTATCTTGTATATTTTTTCTTAGGGTCACCTATGCTCACAATAGTTCCTATTTTAAACAAAAAAACCCCCCAAAAATTATAAGCTCAGTCAAGCATTTTTAAATTGTAAATTAATTCTGATGTCATTATTCCTTTTAATAAACTCCATTGATTTTAGAATAGTAGTTTTCAAACATTACATTAAATCTCAAAATACTGTGTTTCAACCACAAACACTAAAAAAACTTAAATATATAAATAATATCCAAATGAATAACCCTAATTGGCTTTTCTGACTATACAAATATATCTTTGGTCTTACAATGTATTTAGAAAACTACTTATCAGTATAAAAATTACTTTAATATGAACTAAGCACACATCTGTTTTAGGAAAGGTCACAAAGTTACAACTAAGAAAAAAGTTTTAGAACTAGGCTGTTGGGCATAAAACTATAACTTATATTTTTATTACCAGTAAGTGAAAACATGAGAAAACCAAATTTTCACTTGCTTGCCCTAGCTGGTTTGGCTCAGTGGATAATGTGTCGGCCTGAGGACTGAAGGGTCCCAGGTTCGATTCTGGTAACGGGCACATGCCCGAGTTGCAGGCTCGATCCCCAGTAGGGGATGTGCAGGAGGCAGCCCATCAATGATTCTCTTTCATCATTGATGTTTCTATCTCTCTCTCTCCCCATTCCTCTCTGAAATCAACAAAAATATATAAAAAAAATTTTTTTTTCACTTGCTCAAGGTGAAAGGAGACAGGAATATAGCAAGGAAACTCACATATAACCCACAAGTCTACAGCCACTATAATTACAGTATTTTTTCTTAATCCCTCCATGTAGGTGTTCATTAAGGCTATAGTTGCTGTAGACCTGCAAATCAGACATTATCATTACTCTCTCCCTGGCACTATGTAAATTATTTCCAATGCTTGATCCAGGCCAATGATAGTTGATGGATGAAAAAAAATCCATTTTATGTTTACAAATATATCCATACAAGAAGGCCACTTTGTTTAGTTCTTATGGTCATTTTATATTCTCATACTGAGAAGCTATAGGTATGTATAAATATATACAAACTTCCTCTGATAAAGTTTCCAACTGTGAATCTTAGATTTGGCCCTTTGGGAAAAAGTGTTGCTCCAAAGGTACTAAATTATTGGAGAGAAGTTGCTCACTAGTCAACACATAATAATAAATAATCAAAGAAGAATATTTTGGGAGCTTTTTCAGATTTTAATTGAAGTTGTTTCTAGAAGTCAACAATTTATTCTTTTGTCTTAAGGTAAAATATAGGGTATAAGTTAAAGTCCATCTGGGCCAGCCCTAGCTGGTTTGGCTCAGTGGATAGAGCGTCAGCCTGCAGACTGAAAGGTACCAGGTTCAATTCTGGTCAAGGGCACGTACCTCAGTTGAAGACTCCCAGCCCTGGTCGGGGCACATCTGAGAGGCAACCAATCGATGTGTCTCTCTCACATCGGTGTTTCTCTGTCTCTCCCTCTCCCTTCCACTCTTTCTAAAAATCAATGGGAAAATATCCCTAGGTGAGGATTTAAAAAAATAAATAAAATAAACAGCTATTTGGAGCGTTTAAAAATACATACATACATACATACATACATATACATACATACATACATATCCATCTGGGCCAAATGTTTCAAGAGCTGTCAATAATTTCAGAATAATGTAAAATGTAGGAAATACATACTTAATTTCTCCATAATTTCTTCATCTGTCATTTTGGTCTTCTTTTTCTGTTTGTCAGAAGACTTGGCACCACCATCAATATTAGAATCACCAACTGGTGCAGGAATAGGGTCAATTACAGACCGTGTATAAATCTGCAAAGAGACAGTTAATTACTGAGACTTGAGGGAAAATGTTTTTATGTATTTTTACTGGCACACTATTCACTTTTTTGATTTTTGACCAAAACTAAGTTGTCTCCAGTGTTCTAAAGAATGAGAATAGTATTTTCAGATCTGTCTTTAAAAAAGATTTGTAGGAAAAAACCCGACTTGTAACTAAGAATAAATGTGAAACATTTTTATTTCGTACGTTATGTCTTTCTTTTAAATTTTTCTGGCAAAAGAGCAGATCCTTGAATGAAATTTAAGAGTAACCAGATCTAAAATGATATGCTAGAGCCCTAGGCAGTTTGGCTTAGTGAATAGAGCATGGCCAGTGGACTGACGGGTCCTGGGTTCGATTCTGGTCAAGGGCACATAGCTAGGTTGCAGACTCAATCCCCAGCCCTGGTTGGGGCACGTGTAGGAGGCAAATAATCAATGTGTCTCTCCTACATCCATTGATTCTCTCTCTGTCTCCCTCCCTCCCTTCCACTCCATCAAAAAAAAAAAAAATCAATGAAAAATATCTTTGGGTAAGGATTAACAAAAAATAAAATAAAATGAAACGCTAGTAATGAAGCAAAAAGTTTAAAATCATGTCTTTACCACAAATGAGAAATAACAAAATAATAGAAACCTTGATGTTAAAATAACTATTAATATCCCCCAAATTTTTGCACAAATATGATTTCTATCCTTTCATTTCCAACAGCCAGTTCTAGGATATAAAGAAAACAGAGCCCTCAATCATTAGACCAGGATGCACTGGAAGTCCTCAGAGCTTTACCTGCCAAGTGTACCACCACTCCCTGACGCTGTGCACAGCACCTTCCCCTACTTTACTTCTATTAGTACAGGAAGAGGGACAGGACTCCTTTTCTCTCTACCTAAGGTCATTATTGTTAAAGTTCTATATCTGTTTAGGAATTCACTCTTAGAAGCCCCTTGAATGACATTAGGCTTTGAGAGGATTGTAAAATGGGAGATAAAGTAAGTAATTTTATTAACCAATGTCACCCCAATAAATTCAATAAAAAATAAAAAACAATAAGTATTTGTATTTTAAAGAACTCATCTGATTTTAATTTTCAAAAAAGCTAGATTCTTTTGCCCTAGCCGGTTTGGCTCAGTGGATAGAGTATCGGCCTATGGACTGAAGGGTCCCAGGTTCGATTCTGATCAAGGGCACATGCCTGGGTTGCGGTCTTGATCCCCAGTAGGGGGGGTGTAGGAGACAGCCAATCAATGATTCTCTCTCATCAATGTTTCTATCTCTCTCCCTTCCTCTCTGAAATCACTATATATATCTGGCTAGTTTTTTGATGAGTGGTCTTTAGGTAAAGATCTCCTAGTCAAATTTCCCCACACTAAAATATTTTAAGCATGAGGGCTTTCTAAAATTGATCAATGGAAGTCAAGTACAGACTGCTTTTTAAAACACACATGCACACATACACAGCCCAATTCACTAATAAGACACTCACTGATTTTGTATGATCAGGTCGTGGGGCAATCACGGGAGGAGCAGCCTCTTCATCATCATCATCTTCCTCTGTTACTACTGCTGATGTTTCTGATCCCTTGGTATTCAACTGCATTTATCAACGAGCAAAGGTAAGGAAGACATGTCAAATATTACAATATGTTAAAATATGAATCTCTTTTAACATATTTTGTAAAATATTTATTTTAATAGCTCATTTCTAAACAGTAAATCCTCATTTACTCTAATTTAATTACTTAAAACATCAAGGCAATTCTGTAAGTAAAGTAAGTTTATGAAATAAATATCAAGTATTCTTAAAAGAGAATGTATACCTTTTATATAGAGAATTTTATACCCCTTAACAAACCCTTTAGTAAACAATCACTTTATTTGTTAAGACCAAAAACAAGAATCCTCTAGGCTTTGTGTAAGTCAGTCATTTAAAACAGCTACATTCACCAGAAAAAATGATGGCTAATGAAGCAAGAAAGGAAGGTATTAACCTTTACACAGAGATTATGTGCCAGGTGTGTGCTAGATAGGTACTTTACATATTACCCCAGTTAACCTTCATATTAACCCCAGGAGACTGTTTCCTCTAATTGAGGAATTGAAAATAAACAATGACTCTGCAGGAGGTAACTGTGCTTGCATGGTAACTTACAAAGTTTCAGTCAACTCTGAAGACTGACAGGCTTCCCTGTTGTTCAGTACGTTTCCACAGGCTATATTCAGTAGAATGGGGCCAGAGAAAAAGCTAGCAGTTCTTTGTATTCATGTCTATGTACAGAAACATTACCAAAAGTAGCTAAACTGCTCTCGATCATAATAAGTTTTAGCAGTTTGAGTATCATATCAAGGATATTCTATTGGTTTAACATGGCTTCCTCAACTAATTAAGTGGCTAGCTAAAACATATATTAAGTAGTTATTTATTTCGAATGGTTGTAATTTATTTTAGGAAGCAAAATAAAAACTGAAATTTGTTTTGGGAAACTTAAATTATAACAAGAGCTATAAGAAATAACATATTAACTCACTGCTGGTGTTCCAGAAGCGAAGCCATCTTTCTCTGAATATGAAACAGAAAATAATGCTAAGTTAACATTTCAAAAAATAAAATGCTTATAAAATAAAAGATAATAGAAAGCAGAGCAAGTAAAATGTTTAGACTGATTTTAAACTGAATTAAGTCTTGAGAAAACTGACAATACCTGTAATCAAACAAGAATTTATGCAAGATTCAGTTGACAAATCTCCAGTCTTAATGTAAATTTACTAAAATCATTGAACTGTATCCTTTAAGTGGGTGAATTTTATAGCATGTAAATTATACCTTAATAAAGTTATTAAAAATTTATTTGAAACTATACCTGTCAACCTGTATTTATTAAATAAAACAGAAGCTTATTCACAATGATACCGTCTCCAGAAAATTGCCTATTGAGGAACTTAAAGCACCCAACCATGCAGACAAAATGTGCAAAGGGCAATGCTTGATATAAATTGTGATGAGTATGAAAGCAAATCCCTGAGGGCAAAACTAATTCATAAAGATTAAATATTAAAATACTCATTCCGGCCCTAGGCAGTTTGGCTCAATAGATAGAGCGTTGGCCTGCAGACTGAAGGGTCCCGGGTTCAATTCCATCAAGGGTACATGCCTGGTTGTGGGCTCGATCCCCAGTAGAGGGCGTGCAGGAGGCAGCCGATCAATGATTCTCTCTCGTAGTTGATGTTTCTCTCTCTCTCCCCCTCTCCATTCCTCTCTGAAATCCACAAAAATGTATTAAAAAATAAATAAAATAAAATAAAATACTCATTCTGCAATTTAGAAGGGTAAGTTCTGTTTTGGTTTACTTTTTAAGATGCATATATAATATCTATGAAATATATATAATTTTCTGGTCAAACATGATTTTAAAAAAGATTACTAATTTACACAGACTTACTAGTTGACAGAAAAGTTCAGGGACAAGTCTAACCTTTTGCTAAGGATGTATTAGACTAAGTAAAAAAAAATTAAAATCATTTGCCAAGTGGTCTCTATTTCTGCAATGATGCAATCAAATTAAGTACAATTAATATTATATGATTTTAGCTCTATCACATTGTTTTTAAAAACTACACGTATGACTTCAGAGGACAAAGAAACATATTAAATGACACCTTGGGATATAATTAGTAAAATCCATACTAGGGAAACAAGACAAATGATCATGTATGTTTAACAAATAAATTACAAGGAAAAGAGGCCATGAGAATCAGAATGAGGGAGGGGAAGCCTAAATATCAAAGATTCAAGAGATATAGCAATCAACTACAATGTATGAACTTTATTCTGATACTGATTCAAACAAACTATTTTTTAAAATCTACTATTATTCTAGTCTTGCCTGATGATATTTCAATTTTGAAGAATAACTTCTTTTAGTCTAATGCTTTTTTTGTACATTTGATGTTTCAATTTTTGAGTGGACTTAAACATTTTTTATCTCAAAGTCTGTGCATTTATATAGTAATACAACCCTTCTCCTGTCCCACTAGCAATAAATATATTTCTAGTATGAACTATAAATCAGCATTTTTCCCTTCTATTGCTGGAAGTCATTCAAAAGAAGTAAAGAGAAAAACAAACAAAAGGCCAAAATATCCACTTTTATCAAAGTTAAGAGATTATGCATAAGAGCTGTTCCAGTCAGTTTATAAAAGCTAGATCTAGCCCAGCCAGATCTAGCTTTTATAAACTTGATACTCAGTGGTTGAGTATCGACCAACAAACCAGGAGGTAACGGGTCAAATCCTGGTCAGGGCGTATGCCCGGGTTGCAGGCTCGATCCTCAGTGTGGGGTGTGCAGGAGGCAGCCAATCAATGATTCTCTTTTATCATTGATGTTTCTATCTCTCTCTCCCTCTACCTTCCTCTCTGAAATAAAAATAAATAAATAAATAAATAAATAAATAAATAAATAAATAAATAAATAAAAGGTAGATAGATGCAAGGGGAAAAGTGGAGACAAAAACTACAGCTTAGGTGGTTTTTTTCCCCCCGTAAGCAATCTTTTTATTTTGAAGTTTCACAACTCTGCAATCTCATGTGAATTAGAATTGATAGCTTACCTGGAGGAGTAAAGCTCAGATATTTCTGCTTCACTGTGTTGGAGTCATAGAACTTTAAGACATCCAGCACAGCCTGAGGATTCTTCTTTTGCTCTAGTTTGGTGATATTGGAAGTCTGTAATAATCGAGCCCACTGTTCTGGCATGCCCTAAAAACAAGACAGTCAGGAATTAGCTGTTTAGAGTTGCTCCAATAAAATCAATTTCCAGAGGTGAATGATGAAATATATATATTAACTATAGGTTTGACTAAATTCTAAAAAGCCTAGTTTTCTAAAGGTCTATTTATCTAAATCTGTTTTGCATAATTACAATTAATAGTTGCTGTTCCCTAGGAAAAGGATACATCCATCCACAAATCCTTTTAGAAGAAGAGAAAAGCACTAAGAATTCATAATTAATATGTGGATGGGAAAGTCAACTTCAAACTTACTACTGCATGGAAAAGCTTGAGTGATGATATAAAAATGAGTCCCAACTAGGTAAACTTACAGTGAATTCTCCAGTAACAGCATCAAAGCCAACATGGATGGTGTGCTCAAAATCAGAAGGAGGAGAAATTTCTGGCCGTTCCTTCTCTTTCTTCCTACTTCCTAAGGGCATTAAAAAAAGAATCAACCTATTAAACAAAATTTTAAAATGTATTCATAATCATGTTTATATTTTTCCTAAAACATATTAGAAACAAAGTTATTTTAGAAAAAAGATTTATCTTAAAGACAATGATAGAAAACTGATAAATGAAATACAGTAAGTAATCCTGTCATAAATTAGGGGTGGAGACAACCAGACAGTGTCACATTTTTTATCTTTGCATTATAGTTTAATGATCTGGGAAAATTTTATTAATGATCTTCTACTCTTCACCTATAGACATCTTTTGTTTGTTTTAGTTATCTTAAATGTTGGCTTTCCAAGAATTATTTCTCACTAGAGGCCTAGTGCACGAAATTCGTGCACCGGTGGGGTCCCTAGGGTCCGATAGGGCCAATCAGGTTCTCTGCCTCCACACCTCCCTACCTCCTCCTTTCCTCACTGCCTGCATGCCATCACCCATCCCCGGTTCCCCATCCCAGCCCGAGGGCCTGCTGGCTGGGGGGAGGAACCGGGAGGTTGGCCAGCAGGCCCCATCAGTGATCGGGGCCAGAAGGCTGGGGGCAGCTTCTGTGTTGAGAGTCTGGCCCCTGGCAGTGAGTGCACGTCATAACGACCAGTCATTCCGGTCATTCCATCGTAACAGTTGCTTAGGCTTTTATATATATAGATTGTTCTCTGACCATTCTTTTTCTGAGATACTTTTCTTGTTTCATGGATGCAATTTATCTTCTCTATTATATAGTTTGTGTGTGTAAGTTGGGTTTTTTTCTCCCTACATTGTTTCTTCTACATTCCTTTTTTATCCCATTGTTTTGGCCTCTCTTATTTAATGGTTGTCAAGTGTCTGACAATCCTTCACTGTCTACTCATATATAAAAGTACAAAAAGTTAACTGGATGACCCAGCCAGGTGGATCAGTTAGTTGGAGAGTTGTCCATACGCTAAAAGGTCGAGGGTTCGATTCTCGGTCAGGGCATACCTATGTTGTGGGTTTGATCCCCAGAAGGGGCTCATACAGGACACAACCGATCCAATGTTTCTCTCTCCCTCCCCCCCCCCCCTCTCACTCTCTCCCTTCACCTCTCTTTAAAAATCAATAAAAACGTATCCTCAAGTGAGGATTTTTTAAAAAGTTAGCTGGGAGATAAGTTAGCCTTTCCATTAAAGATGGGGGTGGAGCCTGGCCGGTGTGGCTCAGTGGTTGAGCACCGACCTGTGAACCAGGAAATGATTTGATTCCCAGTCGGGGTACATGCCTGGGTTGTGGGCTCGATCCCCAGGAGGCAGGGGGTGCAGCAGGCAGCCGATCAATGATTCTTTCTCATCACTGATGTTTCTCTCTCTCCTTCTCCCTTCTTTTCTGAAATATATATATTAAAAGATGGGGGTGTAATATCTAAAGTATTTTTTTTCCAGGGTATTTTCCAGAGAAAACTCTTCCCATTTCTTGTCTGAGGACTTTGACTAAAGCTACAAGTGTTCTGAAAGCAAGGCAGGGGAAGGAGTTTAGTATATTGACTTTCACTGAATCCACTTTTTTTTATTCTGGTGCCACACCTTTTTCTGACTCCCTTGACAAGAATAGGAGCCTCTTGGGTTTAATTTCTCCTCAAATAAATGTGACGTGTTTGTTTGTTCTTTAGCTGTTCCAGAGGATGTGTTATATTTCATGGCTGTGTAGAGGAGGGGTTGTAAGGTCCCTTGACACTTCCCATATGGATTGTCAACTAATCCCCCTCTTTTCAGCCTGTTTATTATCACACACACACACACACACACACACACACACACACACACACACACACACTGTGTGCCTCTAACTCCCGAACCTCTGACATTTTTACAAGGAAAACTAGTTTACTTCTCAGACATTCCTCTCTGCAAATGCTTAGGATATGTCTTCCTCTGGTTTGCTTAGTCAGTTCTCACTTCTCCACAACTTCAACCTTCCAAATATGTATTGAAATCTCTTGTGCTTTACTATGTCCTCTCCCATTCACTTTGCCCTTGCGATATAAAGTCTTTTCTTTTTTTACATATCATTTTAGTTGGGTCTAGGGAGGAAGAGAGAATAGAGGTATATGATCAACCTGCTGTGTTTAACCGGAAGGTTCTCCTAATATAAAAGAGCATTAGTAGGAAGCATATTATTTTTTTGGCAAGTGATGATAGATTTGTGCTCAAATGTCCATCTCCTCTCTAGGTCTCCCAGGCACATGTAATAGTTATTTACAAGAGACCTAGCTATGGTGAGGGGGCAGGGCACACTGGTCATAAAAAGGAACAGCAGAAAATGGAATGGTTAAGTTTAGTATAAATTTTGCTAACTTTACTGAAATGCACCATTACACCTATCATAAACAACCTCTCATTTTCCACTGGAATTTAAGTAATCTGAGGACTCCTTCTACTTTTCTTTATATCTCCTGGCTTTTAACTCAGTATCTTGAATTAGAGAAAATATTTATTAACAAACTATAAGCTACTAGTTTACTCTTTAGAGCAGGGGTCCTCAAACTACGGCCCGCAGGCCACATGCAAATACAAATATTGTATTTGTTCCCGTTTTGTTTTTTTACTTCAAAATAAGATATGTGCAGTGTGCATAGGAATTTGTTCATAGTTTTTTTTTAAACTATAGTCCGGCCCTCCAACCGTCTGAGGGACAGTGAACTGGCCCCCTGTTTAAAAAGTTTGAGGACCCCTGCTTTAGAGAGTTCTGAACTGCTTACAGAAAAACAATTTTGTATTAGAGTGATTATTTCTCCTTTTAAAAAAAAAAGAACTGCTATGCATCCCACTTCTGATATGCATATGGGAAAAAAAGCCATTTTCTTATATGACCCTATTATAGATGACTGGTCCAAGGTAGGCATCTAATTCAAGCCAAGTTAACCACAGAACCCCCCCTTCCATTATAGTTCAGAGAATACCTAAACTAAACCAGAATTGGTCTCTCACAGGTGAATAACGTTATAAGAAATAACACCCAGTAACTGTTGCAGGCCATATTTCCTAACACATAGAGAAACAATTCTAGTTCCTGTTGTGTTGAAGGCCCAGCCTTATTTTTCAATGTGGGAATGTTAAGTTTGGAGACATATATTAAAGAAAGTTTCATATATTAGGAGTATAAAGAGTCAAAGGACAGAAGCAGAAAATAATTAAGCAGAACTTGAAACATATTTACAAACATTAGTCCATGTAAAAGGATGCCATATCCTAAAAATTTATTTAATTCTATTTCATTTTATATAACACAAATATATGTCCTGTATTTTAGTAGACCCAGTAGGAGGTGAAAGAATATATTTTAAAAAGTATCTAAAATAAAAACATACTGAAACATGTCACAAATCAAATAATGTGCTGGAAGGATACGGCTATATGAAAAGAATCACTGCTTTAAAAGAAAAAAGAAAAAGAATCACTGCTTTATAACTTTGGAAGCCAAGAACTGCAAGGACCAGCAACAACAAAAAAATCCACCATCGCTTATCTCCAAGATGTCAACCAGGCAACTGGATCACTTAATACAGCAGTTCTCAACCTGTGGGTCGCGACCCCTTTGGCGGTCAAACGACCCTTCCACAGGGGTCGCCTAAGACCATCCTGCATATCAGATATTTACATTACGATTCTTAACAGTAGCAACATTACAGTTATGAAGTAGCAACGAAAATAATTTTATGGTTGGGTCACAACATGAGGAACTGTATTTAAAGGGCCAGAAGGTTGAGAACCACTGACTTAATAGCTCCAGTTTTCCTTTAATAAAATGCACAACTTGTAAGTGAACTAGGGGAAAAATGATCCTTAGAATCAACTTAAAAATTAGCCTGCTATTTAGGTCAAACATTTCATTAACTCACTCCTAGACAGGGCCAGACTAAATGATTTCGTGGGCCTTATTCAGCCTGCAGGCCAAACATTCCTGACCCCTGCGCTTTAAGGCCACCACCTTTTAGGCTACATTTAAGCTAGAGTCTAAGGGTAAAAAAATACAAAAAATAAACAAAAAATACGCATCTCTTGTCTGGCCGGCATGGCTCCGTGGTTCATCATTGACCTATGAACCAGGAGGTCATAGTTCAATTCCCAATAAATGATTCTCTCTCAACACTGATGTTTCTTTTTCCCTCTCCCTTCCTCTATGAAATCAATAAAGATATAATTGAAAAAAATACCCATCTCTTTAAAGGGCGACTCTTCTGTCTCTAATCTAAAACATGTGATGGGGCTTGAGGGTCCAGGCAGCAGTTCTCAACCTGTGGGTCGCAACCCCTTTGGTGGTCGAACGACCCTTTCACAGGGGTTGCCTCAGACCATCCTGCATATCAGATATTTACATTACAATTCATAACAGTAGCAACATTACAGTTATGAAGTAGTAACAAAAATAATTTTATGGTTGGGTCACAACAAGAGGGGAGCTGTATTTAAAGGGCCAGAAGGTTGAGGGATATCTCAGCTGTGGGGGGTTTCCACTGAGAACTCTGGGTCTAAACGCACGCCTGGGCTCTCCAACACAGAGCACCAGAACTGAGAAAGGTGCCCATATAACATCTGGCTGTGAAAGCAGCAGGGTTGCTGTCTGCCAGGGAGAGATGGCTGAAGATGCAGGCACCCTCTTAAAGGGCCAACGCACAAAATTTAGTATGCTGCCACTCACCTTGGGCTCCGGCAGAGGGAGGGCAGAGTGGACTGGAGCTGTGTGAGCAGACCAGGGGTGGGGCTCTAGGGTTGCAGCTCAGAAGGCAGCCACCTGTGGTTTCCTGTGCTGAGTCATTCCCTCAAGCAGCAGAGGTCATCTTTCTCAGGCAGACCTCTGCTATGGAGGCAGGTTTTGCCTGGGGGAAGACAGTTGACCCACGCTATTGGAAACACCTTGCCCAAAGGTGCGGAGTTTCTGAGGCCCATTAACAGACTGAGAATAGCAAATAGCCTCTAGGCCAGTGGTTCTCAACCTTCCTAATGCCGCGACTCTTTAATACAGTTCCTCATGTTGTGGTAACCCCCAACCATACAATTATTTTCGTTGCCATTTCATAACTGTAATTTTGCTAACTGTTATGAATTGTAATGCAAATATCTGATATGCAGGATGTATTTTCATTGTTACAAATTGAACATAATTAAAGCATAGTGATTAATCACAAAAACAATATGTAATTATATGTGTGTTTTCCGATGGTCTTAGGCGACCCCTGTGAAAGGGTTGTTCGACCTCCAAAGGGGTTGTGACCCACAGGTTGAGAACCGCTGCTCTAGGCAGAAACAATTGCCCCAGCCTGTTGGAAAACCTCTCACCACACCTGTGGATGACTGCTTGAGGGCTACTCAAAACTGAAACCAATTAGTCAACAGGCAGAGGTGGATCTCTAAAGGCTTTTAGTATTTCCTGACCTAGTCAGTCAGAAACAGCTGTCTGACACTGTCCTGCACTAGAGACTGAGTCACAAACCTAATACATAGTCACAAACCCAACAGGCAGCCAAAATGGGGAGACAAAAAAAAAAGTCCACAATGAAAGAACAAGAGAATTCTCCAGAAGAAGAGGTAAGTGAAATGGAGATAAGAAATTTATCTGATACAGAGTTGATAATAATGATGGTAAAAATGCTCAACAGCATGAGAAAAGATACAGTAACTATGAAAAAAGACCAGTCGGAAATAAAGAATGACATAGCACTAATAAAGAACACAACGGAAGGAATAAACAGCAGATTCGGGAAAGCTGAGAATCGGATAATTGAATTAGAAGACAGGGTAGAAAAAAATCACTCAATTAGAGAACCAAATAGGAAAAACAATGAAAAAACAGGAGGATAGCTTAAGGGAGCCGTGGGACAAGAAACAATATTCAAATAGTAGGTGTGCCAGAAGGGGAAGAAAAGGAGCAGGGGCTAGATCAGGGGTGGGCAAACTTTTTGACTCGAGGGCCACAATGGGTTCTTAAACTGGACCAGAGGGCCGGAACAAAAGCATGGATGGAGTGTTTGTATGAACTAATATAAATTCAAAGTAAACATCATTACATAAAAGGGTACGGTCTTTTTTTTTTTCTTTTAGTTTTATTCATTTCAAATGGGCCAGATCTGGTCTGCGGGCCGTAGTTTGCCCACGGCTGGGATAGAGAATGTTTTTGAAGAAATAATGGCAGAAAACTTCCCTAATCTGGGTGAAGAAATAAGTCACACAAGTCCAGGAGACAGAGTCCCAAGCAAGAAGAACCCAAACAGGGCAATACCCAGAGACATCATAATTAAAATGCAAAATAATTAAAGACAAAGAGAGAATCTTAGAGGTAGCAGGAGTAAAGCAAACTGTTACCTACAAAGGAGCTCCCATAAGGCTGACACCCGATTTCTCATCAGAAACTCTACAGGCCAGAAGGGAATGATATGAAGTACTCAAGATAATGGAAAGCAAGGATCTGAAACCAAGATTACTATATCCAGCAAAGCTATCATTCAAAATGGACAGTGAAATAAAGAGCTTCCCAGACCAAAATAAAAAAAGGCTAAAGGAGTACATCAGCACCAAGCCTGCATTACAAGCAATGCTAAAGGGAAGGCTGTAATAATTAGAAGAAATAGAGAGAGAAACCTAGGCATACAGAATTAAAATGGCAATAAATAAGTACCTACCTATCAATAATAACCTTAAATGTAAATGAATTAAATGCTCCAATCAAATGCTTTCATTTGATTGTAATGCTCCAATCAAAAGACATAGGGTAGCTGAATGGATACAAAAATATGACCAAACTATATGCTATCTACAAGACGCCCACCTCAGAACAAAAGACACAGAGAATGAGAGTGAAGAGATGGAAAAATATTTTCTATTCAAACAGTAAAGAAAAAAGAGCTGGGGTAGCAATACTCATCTGACAAAATAGACTTCAAAATGAAAGTAAATCACAAGAGACAAGAAAGGTCACTACATAAAACTAAAGGGATCGATCCAATAAGAGGGTATAACACTGATAAACATAAATGCACCCAATATAGGAGCATCTTAATATATAAAAAAACTTCTAGAGGACTTTAAGGGAGAGATCAACAATACCAACAACAATACAGTCATAGTAGGTGACTTTAACACCTCCCTCACTTCACTGGATAGATCTTCCAGACAAAAAATTAACAAGGAAACAGTGACTCTAAAGGACACACTGGATCAGATGGATTTAACTGACATTTATAGAATATTCACCCCAAAGCTGCAGAATATTTGTTCTTCTCAAGTGCATATGGGTCATTCACAAAGACAGACCACATGTTAGGACATAAAGTTCAAGAAGAGTGAAATCATATGAAGCATCTTCTCAGGTGGCAGTGGAATGAAATTAGAAATCAACTATAATAAAAACACCTCAAAACATTCAAACACATGGTGGCTAAATGGCATGTTATTAAACAATGTATGGGTTACCAATGAGATCAATAAATAAATGGAAACTTCCTGGAAACAAATAAAAATGAACACACAACAACCCCAAATCTCTGGGACACACTGAGAGGAAAGTTCATAGCACTACAGGCCTACCTCAAAAAATAAGAAAAATCAATAATAAACTATTTAAGCCTACATCTTAAAGAATTAGAAAGAGAACGAAAAAGCCCAAAGTAGAAGGAAGGAAATAAAGATGACAGCAGAAATAATGCTACAGAGGCAAAAAAACAAACAAACAAAACAAAAAACACCCCCCCAAAATTCAATGAAACCATGAACTGGTTTTCTGAAAAGATAAACAAGATTGATGAACCTTTAACCAGACTGATCTAGAAACAAAATAAAGGACCCAAATAAATATAATCAGAAATGAAAGCGAAGAAGTAATCACTGACACCACAGAAATACAAAGGACTATAAGAAAATACTATGAACAACTATATGCCAACAAGTTGGATGGTGTGGGTGAAATGGACAAATTCCTAGAAAAATACAATCTTCCAAAACTGAATCAAGAAGAATCAGAAAACCTGAATAGGCCAACAACTGATGAAATAGAAGTAGTAATCAAAAGACTCTCAGAACACAAAAGCCTTGGTCCACATGGCTTCACAGTGGAGTTTTACCAAACATTCAAAGAAGAATTATCACCTATACTCCTCAAACTATTTCAGAAAATCCAAGAGGAAGAAACACTTCCAAACTCTTTTTTTGAGGCCAGCATTATCTTAATTCCAACACCAGATTCCAAGACACTACAAAGAAAGAGAATTACAGGCCAATATCCCTGATGAATATAGATGCTAAAATCCTCAACAAAATATTAGCAAATCGCATCCAGCAATATATTAAAAAGATCATACACCATGACCAAGTGGGATTTATTAAATCAATAAATGTGATCCATCACATAAATAAATTGAAAGGCAAAAATCACACGATCATATTAATTGATGCAGAAAAAACATTCGACAAAATCCAACACCCATTTTTGATAAAAAACTCTCAGCAAAGTGGGAATAGAGGGGTCATTCCTCAACATGATAAAGGCCATATATAACAAATTTACAGCCAACATCATACTTAATGGGCAAAAACTAAAACCATTTCCCCTAAGAACAGGAACAAGACAGAGATGTCCACTTTCACCACTCTTATTAAACATAGGACTGGAAGTCATAGCCATAGTGATCAAACATGAAGAAGAAATAAAAGGCATCCAAATTGGAAAGAAGGAAGTAAAACTGTCATTATTCACAGAGGACATGATACTGTACATAGAAAACCCTAAAGACTCCACCAAAAACCTACCAGATTTAATAACTGAATTTGGCAATGTAGCAGTACACAAAATTAACACCCAGAAATCATTTTTATATACCAATAATGAATTCTCAGGAGAGAAACTAAACAATCCCATTTACCATTGCAACAAAAAATTAAGATACTTCGGAATAAACTTAGCCAAGGAGATAAAAGACTTGCATTCGGAAAACTATAGGATGTTAAAAGAGAGACAGAGGAAGATATAAACAAGTGGAAGATTATACCATGATCATGGATTGGGAATTAACATCATTAAAATGTCCATACTACTCAAAGCAATCTATAGATTTAATACAATCCCTATTAAAATAGCAACAGCATATTTCACAGATTAAGAACAAATACTCCAAAAATTTATATTGAACCAAAGAAGACCTTGAAAAGCTGCAGCAATCTTGAGAAAGTTGGAGGGATCACACCACCTGATATGAAGTTATCCTACAAAGCCACTGTAATCAAAACAGCCTGGTACTGATACAAGAACAAACATATACTAGTAGATCAATGGAACAGAACAGAGAACCCAGAAATCGACCTAAGTATTTACACTCAATATTTGACAAAGGAGGCAAGAACATACAATGGGGTCAAGACAGTCTCTTCAATAAATAGTGTTGGGATACACATGAATAAATGAAACTAGACCACCAACTTATACCATACACAAGAACAAACTCAAAATGAATAAAAGACTTACATGTAAGTCATGAAATCATACAAGTTCTAGGAGAAAGCAGAGCCAGCAAAATCTCAGACGTCTCTCATAGCTAGCAATATGTTTATGGATACATCTCCTAGGGCAAAGGAAACTAAGGAGAAAATAAACAAATGGGACTACATCAAAATAAAAAGCTTCTGCACAGCAAAAAAACCCACCACAAAACCATCAACAAAACAACAAGAGAGCCCACTGTATGGGAGAACATATTTGGCAATAATACACCTGATAAAGGGTTAATATCCAAAAAAATAAGGAACTCATACAACTTAACAGAAGGAAGACAAACAATCCAATTAAAAAATGGGCAAATGACCTAAATAGACATACAGAAAGCCAAGAGACATATAAAAAAATGCTCAAAGTCACTGATCATCAGAGAGATGCAAATTAAAACCAGATATCACCTCACACCTGTCAGAATGGCTACCATCAACAAATCAACAAATGACAAGTACTGGCAAGGATGTGGAGAAAAGGGAACCCTAGCACACTGCTGGAGGGAATGCAAACTGGTGCAGCATTATGGAAAACAATTTGGAGTTTCCTAAAAAAAATTAAAAATGAAACTGTCATTTGACCCAGTGATCCCATTTCTAGGAAAATATCCCAAGAAACCTGAGACACCAATCAGAAAGAATCTATGCACCCCTATGATCATAGCAGCCTAATTTACAATAGCTAAGATGTGGAAACAGCCCAAATGCCCATCAGCAGATGAGTGAATAAAAAAGCTGCGGTACATTTATACACCATGGAATAGTATGCAGCAGTAAAAAAGAAGGATGTCTTACCCTTTGAGACAGCTTGAAAAGACCTGGAGAGTATTATGCTAAGAGAAATAAGCCAGTCAGAGAAAGACAAGTATCATATGATCTCACTCATATGTGGAATCTAATGAACAATATAAACTAATGAGCAAAATAGATCCAGAAGCATAGTAGCATACACAGAACAGACTACGGCATCTCAGAGGGAAGGTGCAGGGATGGTGGGTGGGTGGATGGGAAGTGATCAACCGAAGAACTTGTATGCATATATGCATAATGTATGGACACAGACAACAGAGTGATGAAGGCCTTGGGGGAGGGTGCAGGCTAGAAGGGGTCAATGGGATATATGTAATATTTTGAACAAAAAAAATTTAAAAAATAAATAAAGCACCAGGAAAGTTCTGGGGAATAACTACTGAATCTCTCTCTCTCTCTCTCTCTCTCACACACACACACACACACACACACACACAAACAAAAGAAAAAAGAAAAAAATATTCAGAGACACTGAAACATAGAACAGTCCGTGGAATTTCAGAGGGAAGGTGGGTGGGTGGGAAGAGATCAACCAAAGAACATATATGCATAACCCATGGATACAGACAATAGGGTGGTAAAGGCCTATGGTGGGAGCAGGCTAGAAGGGGTCAATGCGGAGGGCGGAGGGGGCGGGAATGGACATATGTAATACTTTCAATAGTAAAGATTTAATTAAAAAAAAAAGTCCTCGATACATTGCAGCCACCGGTTGGCTACAAATAAAAGGACTAGCAAAAATCAAAGGAATCATTTCAAACAGCAATTGATGCTGTAGCATTACAATAAAGAGCACAGCATATTTTAGTATTTATAAGTATATATTTAACATTTGTAAATTGTGTATTATTTTCCAGCTTTATTATCAGTAAAATTTATAATAAACTTATGTATATAAATACAAAAAAATAAAACCACCAGTGATTACCCCTTTGTTCTTTTGACCCAGAACAGCTTCAAATTGGTGAAACTACACTTGTTCCATCCCACAGAAGGATATTCTCTAGGAAAAAGACAGAGGAGTATGGGCTACTATTATTAATCTTAGAATTAAATTTTTAGACCAAAAGGGATATTTATAATTCTAAGTCTATCATTTTCATAAACAATCAGACGTGAAGGTGCTTGCTTATAGGCTAAAAAATTAGATGTGAAATCATTATATATATATATATATATATATATATATATATATATATATAATTTTGATATATATAGTTTATATATGCTATACCACTCAACACTAGCTAACTAAACAGAACTTTTAAATATAAGCCAAGATAATTGAGCATTACCATCTTCACTGATAAAAATCTATTTTCTATACAACTACCAGTCTCTACTTAAGACAGAAATGTGACCAGGTCTTTCCTGTTTAAAATTCTGTGATGGTTCCCCAGGAAACAATAAAATCTGAGCTCTGTAGCATGGAATACAAGGCCCTTTATGACCTGTTCCCTGCCTACCTCACCTCTACAGCCCAGGCCCTTCTGCTGTCTGTAGTTCCCTACATTATCTATAATAATAAAACCATAATATGCTAATTAGACTGGGTGTCCTTCAGGGGCTGTGAGGAAAGCCCGGGTCCCGGGTGCCAGAGGGAAGCGGGTGCTGGCAGCCGGGGGAAGGAAGGCCTACTCTTGCATGAATTTCATGCATCAGGCCTCTAGTGCTATATAATTCTCTCTCCCTCTCTGCTTTCACATCTTGCAGGACTGTACTTAGCTCCATGAATATGCTAAGGTGGGTGGGTGGGAAGAGATCCCTCCTGTGTCTGTGGCACTGGAATTCTTTTCTAGGCACTGAAAACACGTTTTAGCTATCAAAATCCTCCTAACTATATTCACTTACTCATCCTTTAACCTTCAACTTAAATGTCATTTCCTTAGGAAGCCTTCCCAGATAGGACAGATATCTTACAATATCTCTACTATCACAGTTCAGTTTATAATTATGTGCTGCAGTTCTTTTTTGTTTTTTAGAGAGAAGAAGGGGAAATAGGGTGAAGAGAGATACAGAGACAGACTTGCGCTGGCCCCAACCAGGGATGGAACCTGCCACCTTTCAGTATATGGGACAATGCTCCAACCAGCTGAGCCACACGGGTCAGGGCTATGCTGTAGTTTTTGATCAATGGTGCCATGAGGGCAGGGACACCATCTACTTTGCCTATCACTATGTCTCTGATGACTCATAGGGTGCATATGATACATATTAGCAGGGATGTGAAAATGATTTGTTCAATTAAGTTGCCATAAAAGGCATATTGTCCGGCTGGCAAGGCTCAGATGGTTGAGTGTCGACCTATGAGCCAGGAGGTTATGCTTTGATTCCTAGTCAGGGCACATGCCCAGGTTGCAGGCTCAATTCCCCAGTGTGAGGCGTACAGAAGGTAGCCAATCAATTATTCTCTCTCATCACTGATGTTTCTATCTTTCTCTCCCAATCCTTTCTTCTCTGCAATTAATAAAAATAAATTTTTAAAAAGGCATAATTTCTTGTTTTCTTAATTTTTTCAATGACACTAATTAAAACCAATAATGAATAACTAAAGATACTCCAAAGTCATTCTTTTTTCTTTTTAAATGAAAATATTAGATGTTTGTTAACAAGGACAGTACAAAGGGGTGTAAATTTGAGTAGAATAAAATAAATATCTGTAGACTAGGCTTTACATTAGAAATAGCAACAATCTTTCAGTCATTTTGATTTTTTAAAAAACATGTTTTTATTCATTCCAGAGAGAAATGAGAGGGAGAGAGAGAAACATTAATGATGAGACCGGCTGGGCCATTTTGACTTTTAAAATAATGATAAATCAGAAAAAAATAAAAAATAAAATAATGATACAGTCCGGCCGGTGTTGCTCAGTGGTCGAGCATCGAGCTACCAGGAGGTCATGGTTCGATTCCCAGTTGGGGCACATGCCTGGGTTGCAAGCTCAATCCCCATTAGGAGGCAGCCAGTCAATGATTCTCTCTTATCATTGATGTTTCATCTCTCTCTTCCTTTCCTTTCCTCTCTGAAATAAATATATATAAAAATGATACCATTTTCCCCCTTCAGACTTCTGTTTCAAGATGACAGACTAAGCCCTAACCTGTTTGGCTCAGTGGATAGAGCGTCAGCCTATGGACTCAAGGGTCCCAGGTTCGATTCCGGTCAAGGGCATGTACCTTGGTTACGGGCACCTCCCCAGTAGGAAGTGTGCAGGAGGCAGCTGATTGATGTTTCTAACTCTCTATCCCTCTCCCTTCCTCTTTGTAAAATATCAATAAAATACATTTTTTTTAAAAAGATGACAGACTAAGCAGATATTGTAACCTTCCCTTTCTACATCAAATCTCTTTATCATAAAACAAAATCTATGAGGAATGTCCCAGAAATAAATGAGGACAAAACTAAAGAGGAAAACAGCAGCTCGGGATTTACGGTAGGCAGGAGAATGCTACTGCATACGTGTTGGTAGTGGTTAAGCAGGTAGATTACTGTGTTCTTACAAGCATGAAATGTGCATACACACATACGGTTTCCCCTCATTCCTAATCCTCAAAGCTTCAGGCCACAGTTGTGTCAGGAAGGAACAGTCAGTGGGGGAGATAGGGTTGGAAAGCGCATGCCCAGGTTGTGGGCTTATCCCTGGTGCGGGGCCTGTGGGAGGCAGACGATTGATGGTTCTCTCTTATCATTGCTGTTTCTATCTCTCTCTCCCTCTCCCTTCCTCTCTGAAATCAATAAAAAATATATTTAAATAAATAAATAAGTGAAAGAGTCTCAGGGAATAAGAGCACACTACCCTCCAAATATTCCCTCTCTCTTTAACAGAAAAATGACTGTGCTTCTAAATCTTCCTCCAAACAAGCTACAAAGGGAGACTCCACAGATGCTGTAGTCTCAACTACAAAGCCAAATGCAATTCTCCCGAACTTATCCAACAAATGTAATACAATTCTAAAAACATCAACAGGCCTGCCACAGCAATTAGACAAGAAAAAGAAATAAAAGGTATCCAAATTGGAACAGAAGATGTAAAACTGTCATTATCCGCAGATGACATGATACTGTACATGGAAAACCTTAAAGACTCCATCAAAAAATTGTTAGACTTAATAAATGAATTCAGCAATGTATCAGGATACAAAATTAATGCCCAGAAATCTATGGCATTTTTATACACCAATAGTGAATTTACAGAAAGAGAGATTAAAAAAACAATCCCATTTACCACTGCAACAAAAAGATTAAGAATAAACAACTAGGAATAAACAACTAAGGAGGTAAAAGACCTATATTTGGAAAACTATAGGACACAGAAAGAAGAGACAGAGGAAGACATAAACAGGTGGAAGAACATACCGTGTTCATGGATTGATAGATTCAACATCATTAAAATGTCCATACTACCCAAGCAATCTACAGATTCAATGCAATCCCCATTAAAATACCAACAGCATTATTTCACAGACCTAGAACTCTCCAACAATTCATCTGGAATAAAAAAAGACTCCGAATAGCTGCAGCAATCCTGAGAAAGAACCAAGTAGGAGGGATCTCAATACCAGATATCAAGCTGTATTACAAAGCCTGGTACTGTTCTCAAAACTTCTGGGTACTGGCACAAGAACAGACATATAGACCAATAGACTAGAATAGAGAACCCAGAAATTGACCCAAACCACTATGCTCAATTAATATTTGTCAAAGGAGGCAAGAACATACAATGAAGTCAAGACAGTCTCTTCAATAAATGGTGTTGGGAAAATTGGACAGATACATGCAAAAAAAAAAAAAAAAGTAACTAGACCACCAACTTACACCATACACAAAAATAAACTCAAAATGGATAAAGGACTTAACCGTAAGGTGGGAAAACATAAAAATCTTAGAGGAATCCACAGGCAGCAAAATCTCAGACATATGTCGAAGCATTATCTTCATTGATACAGCTCCTAGGGCAGGGGTGGGTAACCCCTGGCACGCATGCCAAACATGGCACGCTAGTAACTTTTTGCTGGCACGTGAAACCCTCTCTTATAATCTTCCATTTACAATTTTTTTCTTAATATCGACTTTTTTATTTTTCAGATATTCACTGTAGGTGCATCTTAGATAAATAAATGATTTTACATAACAAGTTATTTTAAAGACCATAGACATGGATTGACGAGAGAGGGGAAGAGCAATTTCTATACCTCTGCCTAAACTCTCCCTGCCTTCCTAGATCTGACCAGTGTTTTGGTTTCATCCACATACACTGGTGAATCTTTGTTCTCAGTGATGAATTTTGTTAATTCTTGTAATAGGAGTAGCCTGACGGATGAAAGTAGTAGCTCGTGCATATCTCTGAATGTCACGAAATATAAATCTGATGTAAAATCTCTGTCATCAGTGATGCAGCAGAAGAAGTCCCACTGATAATATCAAACGGAATCATAAAGTTTTCTGTCGGACTATCAATGTACATGTATACATTAAAAAATAAATGTATTTTTCATCATCATATACTGTGCTTTTGTCGCTCGAATGAATTTTATTATTTCTTCAAGGTTCTTCACATACGTACACTTTATACCAAGTAGGCGTAACATGTTCTCAAAAAATTAGGGTTGGCACGCAGAAGAATTTTGAGTCAGAGATTTTGCTGGTTTTGGCACGCACTCACAAAAAGGTTGCCCACCCCTGTCCTCGGGCAATGGAAACTAAAGAGAAAATAAATAAATGGGACTACATCAAAATAAAAAGCTTCTGTACAGCAAAAGAAACCATCAACAAAACAACAAGAACGCCCACTGCATGGGAGATCATATTTGCCAATGTTATCTCCGATAAGGGTTTAATCTCCAACATTTACAGGGAACTCATACAACTTAACAAAAGGAAAATAAACAACCCAATAAATAAATGGGCAACGGACCTATATACTTTTCGAAAGAGGACATAAAGAAGGCCAAGAGACATATGAAAACATGCTCAAAGTCACTAATCATCCAATAGATGCAAATCAAAATGACAATGAGGTATCATCTCACACCTGTCAGAATAGCTATCATCAACAAATCAACAAATGAGAAGTGCTGGAGAGGATGTGGAGAAAAGAGAACCCTCATGCACTGCTGGTGGGAATGCAGACTGGTGCAGCCACTGTGGAGAACAGTATGGCATTTCCTCAAAAATTTAAAAATGGAACTCCCATTTGACCCAGTAATACCACTTCTAGGAATATATCCCAAGAAAACAGAAACACCAATCAGAAAGGATATATGCACCCCTATGTTTATAGCAGCACAATTTACAATAGCTAAGATTTGGAAACAGCCTAAGTGCTCATCAGCAGATGAGTGGATTAAAAAACTGTGGTACATCTACACGATGGAATACTACACCGCTGTAAAAAGGAAGGAACTCCTACCATTTGCAACAGTATGGATGGACCTGGAACATTATGCTAAGCAAAATAAGTCAGTCAGAGAAAGATAAGTATCACATGATCTCACTCATTTGTGGAATATAATGAACAACATAAACTGATGAACAAAAACAGATCCAGAGACAGAGAAGCATTGATCAAACCGTCAAACCTCGGAGGGAAGGTAGGGGAGGGTGGGGTTAAGGGGGAGAGATCAACCAAAAAACTTGTATGCATGCATATAAGCATAAACAATGGACACAGACAACAGGTGGGTGGCGGCATTAGTGGGGGAGGAGGGGGAGAGGGGGAGAAAAGGACACATGTAATACCTTAATCAATAAAGAAGAAAAAAGACAAAAAAAAAAAAGCAACAGAAAAAAAATCAACAGGCTTGCCCTGGCCGTGTGCACTGCCCAGTGGTTAGAGTACCGGCTTGGGCACTTGAAGGGTTTCAGGTTCAATCCTGAGCCCCAACTGGAGCTCGTGCAGGAGGAAACCAATTGATGATTCTCTTTCACATTGATGTTTCTCACGCCACCTCAGGTGAGGATTAACAGTAACAAAAAAACTGAGGCTTAAAAAAAACCCCTACAGATAAGCATATTCTAAAAGGATAAAGAGTAAAGGGCCAAAAGATCCTGAAAAAGAACCTGGTAGCAATCTGCTCTATTAATAATTATAAACAATAGGAATTAAGGCAGTAAAGTATTCGCTCAGGTACAGACACATAAGCCAATGTAATAAAAATGGAGAACAGAGAAACAGACCCTGGTACACATGGAAACCTGACAGATAATGGCTAGAGTTGCAGGGCAGTGGGGAAATAATAAAAATTTAAAAAATGATCTGGAATACTAGTTTAAAAAAGTGAAAAACCCCGTCGGCACGGCTCAGTGGTTAAGCATAGCCTTATGCACCAGGAGGTTACAGTTCAATTCCTGGCCAGGGCACATGCCCAGGTTGTGGGCTTATACCTGGTGTGGGGCCTGTGGGAGGCAGTCGATTGATGGTTCTCTCTTATCATTGCTGTTTCTATCTCTCTCTCCCTCTCCCTTCCTTTCTGAAATCAATAAAAATATCCTATCTAATAATAGACAAACAGGGTAATTGACTGAACCTTCACTATGCTTCCCATTGGCTAATCAGCAAGATATGCAAATTAACCACCAACAAAGATGATGGTTAATTTGCATATGTAGGCTGGAAGCGGCAGAGGGAAGACTGAAGGAGGCTCCACCTGGAGCAGCGAAGGCTTTGAAGGCGGCTCTGGCCGGAGCGAAGGCCTGGGTCCCCAGGGCTGAAGGAAAACCGGTGCAGGCAGCCAGGGGAAGGGAAGGCTTATTGCACAAATCTTTTCATGCAACAGGGCTCTAGTATTTAAATAAATAAGTGAAAATTGATCTCTCTGTACAGATCCACAAAAACCAAATCGAGATAGTTCAAAGATTTATATTATAAAGACAAACTGTAATACTTTTAGAAAAGCCTAAGAAAATATCTTTGATCCCTAATTTGGCAACAAATTCTTAAAACACAAAAAGCTCAACCATAAAGCAAAGAGATTGATCAATTCAACAACACCAAAGTTATTCATCAATGGATACCACTGAAAGGGTGAAAAGGCAAATCATAACCTGAAAAATTACATTTAACTATTGCCCTAGTGCACATTGAAAGGAAATTAATTAGAAGGTGGCTGGTGGAGTAGGACTGGGCAAGATGGGCTTGGCACGCCCTGGAGCCAACCTCCCGCAGTTCCTCCCTGGTTGGCCTGCAGGGATCGGGCCAAAACCGGCTCTCCGACATCCCCGAAGGGGTCCTGGATTGCAAGAAGGTGGTTCTCAGGTGACGTACTCTGGAATTGGGCTCCCTCCTCTCTGGCTCCGGGATGCGTCACCTGAGAACTGTCACTACCAAGTCATCAACACTCGGCAGCTCCTGCGCTGAGTGTCTGCCCCCTGGTGGTCATTGCGCATCATAGCTATTGGTTGGACGGTCAGACAGTTGCTTAGCCTTTATGTATATGGATAACATATAACTTACATAGGATCGGTTTGTAGGCTACTAGAAATGTTTATCAATAAATAAAAACAACTTAATAGAAGAAAGGATTCAAGAATGTCACAGAAAACACAAATGATGCTAAATTAACATATAGAAAGACAATTTCCTGAGTGATCAGGGAAAAGCAAATTAAAACCACAATGAGATGATACCATTTTGCATCTCCCAATTTAGCAAAAATTAAAGTCTTGTAATAACAGGGATTTGCTAGATGTTCAACAATGGGAACATTTATGTTCTGTAGGTGAGAATGAATATAAAAAGCACTTTGGAAAGTAATCTATCAAATCTAGTTAAGTCAAACATGGGAATGCCCTGCAGTCCAGCAATTTTACCCCTAAGTATATATCTCACTCTAAACTTTAAATCTTTGTCCAGAACCCACACCACCAGATTTACATCCTGACCCAATACACGGATACCTCAGATATACTGCAGGTTTCATTCCAGACTACAATAATAAGTATCACAATGAAGAGAGTTACACAGATATTTTGGCTTTCCAGTACATAGAAAGGTTATGTTTACACTATATTATAGTCTATTAAGTGTCCAGTAGCATTATGTCTAAAAAGTATAATGTACATATTAAATTTAAAAATATTTTATTGCTAACAAATGCTATCATCTGAGTCTTCATGGAGTCATAATCTTTTTGCTGGCGGAGGACCTTGCCTTGATGTTGATGGCTGATCAGGGTGGTAGTGCCTGCAGGTTGGGGTGGCTGTGGCAGTTTATTAGAAGACAATGGTGCCTGCTGTATGGATTGACTCTTCCTTTCACCAAAGATTTCTCTTTGAAAACAATGCTGTCTGACAGCACTTTACTCACAGGCCTTCTTTCAAAATTAGAGCCAATTCTCTCAAACCCTGCTGCTGCTTTATCAATTAAGTTTATGTATATTTCAAATTATTTGTTGCCATTTCAACAATTTTCATAGCATCTTCACCAGGGGTAGATTTCATCTTAAGAAACCACTTTCTTTGTTCATCAATAAGCAACTCCTTACCTGTTCAATTTTTGTCATGAGATTGCAGCAATTCAGTCACATCCTCAGGCTCCACTTCTAATTCTAGTTCTCCTGCTATTTCTACCACACATGCAGTTACTTCTTCCAGTGAAATCATCCATGAGGTTTGGAGTCAGCTTGTTTCAAACTCCTGTTAATGTTGATATTCTGACCTCTTCCCATGAATCACATATTTTCTTAATGGCATCTAGAATGGTGAGTCCTTTCCAGAAGGTTTTCAATTTATTTGCCCAGATCCATCAGAGGACTTATTATCGATGGCAGATACAGTCTTCCAAAATTTATCTGTTGCCCATCTGGCGTGGCTCAGTGGTTGAGCATCGATCTGTGAACCAGGAGGACTTGGTTCGATTCCCGGTCAGGGCACATGCCTGGGTTGCAAGATCGATCCCTAGTGTGGGGCTTGAGGCAGCTAATTGATGATTTTCTCTCATCATTGATGTTTCTATCTCTTTCTCCCTCTCCCTTCCTCTCTGAAATCAATAAAAATATATTTGTAAAAATTTTTATTTCTTAAAGCATAAGACTTGAAAGTCAAAACTACTCTTAGATCTATGGGCTGCAGAATGGATGCTGTGTTAGCAAACATGAAAACATTAATCCTGCTGTACATCTCCATCAGAGCTCTGGGGTGACCAGGTGTACTATCAATGAGCAGTGGTATTTTGAAAGGAATCTTTTTCCTTAGCAGTAGATATCAATAGTGGGCTTAAAATATTCAGTAAACCATGTTGTCAACAGGTGTGCTGTCATCCAGACTTTGTTGTTCCATTTATAGAGCAAACAATTCTTAAGGACCCTAGGAAGTGAAATGGTAAGGGAGCACTGGCTTCAACTTAAAGTCACTAGCTGCATTAGTCCCTAACAAGAAAGTCAGCCTGTCCTTTGAAGCTTTGAAGCCAGGCAATGACTTCTCACTACTATGAAAGTCCTAAGATGGCATCTTCTTCCAATATAAAGGCTGTTTCATTTACACTGAAGATCTATTGTTTAGCGTAGCCACCTTTATAAATTTTCAGGAGCTTCCACATCAGTACTTCCTGCTTCACCTTGCAGTTTGTTATGGAGACACCTCTTTCTCATGTACCAATCGCTGCTAGATTCCAACTTTTCTTCTGCAGCTTCCTCACCTCTCTCAGCTCTCATAGAAGTGAAGAAAGTTAGAGCCTTGCTCTGGATTAGGCTTTGGCTTAAGGAAATGCTGTGCCGAGTTTGATCTGCTATCCAGACCACTAAAATTCTCCATATCAGCAATAAGACTATCCTGCTTTCTTATCATTCGTACGTTCACTGGAATTGCACTTTTAATTTCCTTCAAGAACTTGGCTGTTTGGTGCAAGAGGCCTAGCTTTATTCCTATCTCAGCTTTCCCCACTAAACGTAGTCATTTCTAGCTTTTGATTTCAAGTAACAAATATGCAACTCTTCCTTTCATTTGAACACTTAGAGGCCATTGTAAAGTTATTAATTGGGCTGATGTCAATATTGTTGTCTCAGGAAATAGGCAGGCCCAAGGAGAGGGAGAGAAATGGGGAAATGACCAGTCACTGGATCAGTTAAAACACACACAACATTTATCTATTAAGTTTGATATCTTACATAGGTGTGGTTTGTAAGTGTGTTTTGTAGTGCCCCGAAACAATTATGTTAGTAACATCAAAGATCACCAATCACAACTTACTATAACAAATAAAATAATAAAAACGTTTGAAATATTGTGAGAATTACCAAAATGTGACACACAGACATGAAATGAGCAAATGCTGGAAAAATGGTGCTGATAGAGTGGCTCAATGCAAGGTTACCACAAACCTTCAATTTATTTATTTTTTATTTTATTTTAGAGAAAGAGAGAAAGAGGGAATGGGAGAGAGGAAGAGGGGGACAGGGAGAGAGAAAGACGGAGGGAGAGAGGGAAAGGGAGAGAGAGAGAGGGCAGAAGGAGAGAGAGGGCAGAAGGAGAGAGAGGGGGAGAGAAGGAGGAAGGGAGAGAGGGAGGGAGGGAGGGAGGGAGGGAGAGAGAGAGAGAGAGGGAGAGAGGGAGAGAGGGAGAGAGAGCAAACCTTCAATTTCTAAATAAAAAAACCAAAAACACGGTTATCTGGGAAACACAATAAAAAGTATGTCTGTACACACATCACTGAAACAAAAGTTTCATGAAACAACTCTTTCACTGTGCAATCATAATGAGGTTGAAAAACTGTGGGCTAGACTCATGTTTGCCAAAGATACGTTCACACATTGATTGCTGAGTGCTGCCTCAGATGCTTCTGAGGGCATTATAGCACACATGGTAAAAAACAAAACAAAACACCATTACTATTGCCCTCAAAATCAGAAAACCTCTCAATTCCAAAACAAAGTTGGCTCCAGGGATTTTAAACATGGTACTGTAGACTATATCACAATTCTTATAATAGCAGATCTTTCTCAAATATCATAGATTTTATTTATGTTGGGGAGCCACGACTATAGCCCAAATGAAAATGAAGAGATGAGTACAAAAAATCACTGGACATACAAGCTTGTTGAGCAACAACTTTAGTTTTATTCTTTTCTATCATAGTTTAAAATAAACTAGTCTTTCTAATAGTGCCTATATACCACCACCAATTGTTTTCTTGTGTGTTTATTGTTCTCACCATAAAAAAGAAAAATCAACAATATACTTTAATTAAAGAGATATCAAATGGGTAACAAAATAATAACAGACTCTTGAAGTCACAGTACTATTTACCTTTCTCTGTGCTTGAGAATATAGAGATGATTTTATTTCTGGGCTTTTTTTCCTCTGGAACAGAGGGCAAAGGTTTCAAACTGTGATTAGCTGACAAAGGGTCTTTGCCTCCAGTGCTAAAAATGGTACTGCTCATTCTCACAGGAGGCGCCGGAGGCTTGTCTTCCAGTTCTCCGTTATCAGACATGATTCAGAATTACGGTATGTCCTGAAACAGATAGGAAAAAACTTATAGTTAATAACAAGGTGAAAAATAGTAAGGATAAGCACAATACAGTAACTAACCACTCCTCAATTTCAAATTAGAAAATGTTACTCATCTAGAGTGAAATTTGTGAGAGCTACAAAACTCAATAAGAGATTAAATTGGTCACCTATAAATATGGTAATCTCCCCTAACAAAGTTAGTAAATGGTTAGCTGAGACTGAACGTCTGAAAAGCTACTAGTATGTCAAGTTTAGAGGATTATGGTAGTTTGGGGAAAGTATAATGTTACTAACATATCAAAAGCTTCACCTAGAATAGAGGAGAAAAAAACAAGATGGCGGCATAGGTAAACACCGGAAATTGCTGCCTCACCCAACCACTTCAAAAATACAACTAAAAGATGGAACAGACATCATCCAGAACCACAGGAAGGCTGGCTGAGTGGAAATTCTAAAACTAGAAGGAAAGAGAAAAGCATACCGAGACTCAGAGGCAGGGCGGTGCGGAAGTAAAATACAAAGGTGTGGAGGTGCATGCGGAGAGGGCTGGTAGCTGAGGACAT